>NW_028227275.1:30590833-31896666 GCF_978045245.1 Mus caroli | reverse complement strand
TGACAATCCATCATAGAAATAGACATCCCTGCATTCTCAGCATGGCTGTCACGAACTGCCCAGATACTCGGTGGAAATGTGGGAAGCCTGCCTTGCTGCTGGCCCTGACAAAGCATTTGGTTGTCATTGTGTCATGCCCTCTCCTTCAGATGTCTGAGTCCTTTGGAAACTGGACTCTGAACTCCATTCCACAGGTGTTGACTGTGGCCTACTCTGTCAGAGTTTCCATCCAGGCCTCCAGTTTCCTTTAGAGCAAAATGAAAACAAATGGTGAGAGGGTAGGAATGGTGTGGAAGGTGGTCTAAAAATAGCTGTTCTGACCCAAATAAAATTACAATCCTGAGGGCATGTATGGTGGTTTGAATGTGGTTGGCCAGGGAGTGGCACTACTAGGAGGAGTGGCTTCGTTGGAGTGGGCGTGGCCTTGCTGGAGTCTGTGTGGCTTGTTGGACAAAGCTTATCACTGTGGGGATGGGGATGGAGACCAACCTCCTAGCTACCTGGAAGTCAGCTTCTGATTTCCTTCAAAACAATGTGTAGAGCTCTCAGCCCCTCCAGCGCTGCCATGCCTGCCTGCACGCTGCCATGCTTCCCGCCTTGATAATGGACTGAACCTCTGAACCTGTAAGCCAGCCCCAATTAAAGGTTGTCCTTTGTAAGAGTTGCCTTGGTCATGGTGCCTCTTCAGAGCAACGGAAACCCCAACTAAGACCACATGCAAATGTACTGTGTCAAACAGGCCTTCATGTTGTGGGGGATGTCTTGGATTATTAACAAAATACTCCACATTTGGTGGCTTAAAACTACAGAAGTTTATTGCTTTCCAGTTTAAGTCAAAAGTTTAAATGAGAGAGGCTCTGTTTTGTTCCTGTCTCTTAGCATCAAATAATGATAAGCATGTTACACTATATATATATACATTATACATATTCTAACTCTTGTCTTTCATTGGGTCACAGAGAAGCAGCTTGTAATCTCCCACATCCAAGAAGCTGATTTTCTCAGTTTCAGTGAGATTCCCACCCACAGGCCAGTCGGTTGTGTTAGGATTGGGAAACACTCCAGAAGCAGCATGGCAAACAGGCAGAATCCTGCTAACGTCCCGCATATCTCATAAGAGTTTAGGAGATCCTTGAAGTCACCCTGAAGGTACCTTTGTCCCAATTTTACAGATGAAGAGTTGGAAGCCATCCAAGTTAAAACCTATCTAATCGCTGGGCGTGGTGGTGCACGCCTTTAATCCCAGCACTCCGGAGGCAGCGGCAAGCAGATTTCTGAGTTTGAGACCAGCCTGGTCTACAAAGTGAGTTCCAGGACAGCCAGGGCTATACAGAGAAACCCTGTCTCGAAAAACAATAACAAAACAAAACAAAAATTCCTATCTAAGCTCTCATACATAGGCCAGTGTGGTGGTGCACTGGGGAAGCAGAAGCAGGTGGCTCTCAGTGACCTTGACTTTGAGGTTAGCCTAAAAGAGCGAGTTCGAGGCCAGCAAGAGCTATGTAATGAGACGTCACTACTACATCCTAAGAAACATCATCTTACAGCAAACTCCCTGATCCTCTGCTTCTTACAATCTTTTCCCTCCAAGTTCCACAATGATCCCGGAGTCTTGCATTGTATTGGAGGTGTGTCTACCTAGTGAGGCTTGGCTCCACAACTCTATATTTTGATTAATTGTGATTTTCTGTAATTGTCTTTGCCTGTTGTAAAGAGAAGTTTGATGCAGGGTAAGGACCACGCTTAACTGTGGTAGAAGGACAAATATATAGAATGTAGTTAGGGATTGTGTTGGTTTAGTAAAGTGGTTGTTGGTTCTCCTCCAAGATCCATGACTTCATTAGTAGTGGTCTAGGTTTCCAGGTCCAGGCATGACTTCCTTCTTGTTGAGCAGGTCTTAAGTAGAATTAGAGAGCTGTTGGTTACAGCCAAGATATGCGCACTACCACTGCACCTTAGAGTTACTGTGCCGTGCTTCTTGTTGTGGTCACAGGCATCTTGGTTGGGTAGGACTGCTGTTTGCTTCCCTCCTTCAGAAGCATGCGTGGTGGCTTCTAGTACCATGGAAGCTAGTCCCTAGGGAGGAGGACTTTAGGGGACTTGAATGTCAGAAGCTACAACTGTAAAGTCTCCCCAGCGTGTCTGCCTGAATATGAGCTGAACAAGGATCATAATAGATATGCTAACATGGATGGTTGGGGGAAAGCTTTCACAAGGTCTCAGGCACGTGTACACACACACACACACACACACACACACTGAAAAACACAAAACCGAGCATCTTCCTTCATAGTCCTTGCTTCTGCGGATAGTCCCTGTTCCTCCTGCCTTGAAATGGTCCTCCCACCTCCTTATCCGTGTCATGGTTTACCTGATCCCTGAACTGGCTGGTTTTGTGTGTCAACTTGACACAAGTTAGAGTCATCAGAGAGGAAGGGGCCTCAGTTGAGAAAACGTCTCCACAAGATCTAGCTGTAAGGCATTTTCTCATTGAGTGATCAATGAGTGAGGTCCAGCTCAGGAGGGTGGTGCCACCCCAAGAGCTGGTGTCCTGAGTTCTATAAGAAAGCAAGCTGAGGAGGCCATGAGAAGCCAGCCAGTAAGCAGCATCCCTCCACGGCTTCTGCATCAGCTCCTGCCTCCAGGTTTCAGCCCTGCTTGAGTTTCTGTCCTGACTTACCCCAGTGACAGACTGTGATCTGGAAGTGTAAGCTGAATAAACCCTTTTTCTCCCCAAGTTGCTTATTAGTCATGGTGTTTCATTACAGCAATAGAACCCCTAGCTAAGACAATCCTTATTTCTTTTGCAACATTTTTCTCAGCCATGAAATTGCTCAAGAAAGCGTACTTGGTCCCGCAAACCAGGGCAGGCATTGTATTTTCATAATCCATCTGTTTTTCCGCTTCACATTATTAAGTGTGAAAGTTTGTGTTATAATAGCTGGGTTGCAGTAACTGCAAGGGCCAAGACTACATACTCTCTCCATGTTTACCATGGCCTGTTGCACATGGTGAGTCCTTGGTGTATGTTTAATGTGGTCTTTTGCACATGGTAAGTCCTTGGTGCTATGTGTCCTTGGAAAATCAAAAGGATCAAATCATTAGGGAAACAATGAGAAAGAGAGCTATTTCTCTTCAAGAGAGGAGTGGTTTTTAAAATCTTACAAATCCTAAGAGAGGAAGACAAAAGCTACTGACACTGAAGTGATTTTAAAAATCAGGTTTCCTCTGCACAGCTGTGTCCGAAAATCTGAAAGGACAGCTTCAGCGAGGAAGCACTGATTTGGGTTCATAATTTCAGCAATCAGGCCATGGGTGCTTGCTTGCATGGGACACAACAGTGGCAGGTGTGCCTGTGGAGGCCCTTCATCTCACTGTGAACAGGCAGTGACGAGGTGATAGGCCCCTGCCTCAGAGATCTCCAGTGTAACCTTCAGATGTACCTCCTGCCCTACCAGTGACCCACTTCTTCCACCTAGGCCTCACCTAACTTCCTAGAACCTTCTAAAACAGTCTCAGCTGTGGACCCAGTATCCGGTACATAAGTGTATGGAAGGTATTTCACAATATTCTACCCCTGGCTCCCAAAAGGCCTGTGATCTTTTCTTCTGTTTTGTTTTGTGTGACATGGTCTTATTTAGCCTAGTCTGGCCTCTAAACTTGCTATGTAGTTGAGGATGGCCTTCAACTCCTGGTTTCCTACCTCTGTCTCCTAAGTATCAGAATGACAGGCATGTGCCACCACCCCCAGCTTCATGACCATCCTTCTATGCAAAATACAGTTAGTCTATTTTTAAGGGTCCAGTCTTAATAGTTGCAACATGGTCCAAAGGCTGAAATCTAACTTCCGGGGTATGATGGCAGATTAGAAACTTCCTCTGTGTGGTTCGAGGAATGAAAAAAAAAAAAAACCCGGTGACAAATACACGCTATATTTTGATGAAAGAAAGAGAACAAAAGGCCAACTGGCCTCAACTCCAACCCAAGTCTCCTGTTAGGGAAAGGAAGCTGAAGGCTCAATACCAGGTGAGCCCTGGTGACAACAGACTGCAAGCTGGCTCTAGAGGAAATTCATAGTTCGTGCAGGTCTTAAATCCAGTGGGAGGATTTGGGGTGGCAATAATGCCCTGGTGGCAGGCCAACTCCTGATATCTCGGAGTGCTTTAACCAAGTACTGTCTTGAGACTTAGATACTCTGGGGACTGAAAAACAAAGGTTGGCAGTGAGTCAAGAAGCCTGGTGGCATACTGCCACAGTGTCTGTGTGGTAAACAGCCAAGAGGCAATGTGGAGGTGGGGCAGGTCAGAGGCAGGCCCACTGAGAAATGCAGGCAGCAGAAGATTCAGGCTATAGATGGCAAATGGGTTTGTGGACCCACTTTCTGTCAGGATTAAAAACCTCTGGACTGCTACAAAGACTAGAAGTTCTGAGTCTGTGGCTAGCAGATAGCATGGCCTCTTCAAATATGGCTTGCTGCTGGATGGGCTTGAGAGCTTGGAACCCAGGTCCAATGAATCAGTCCACTTGAGAGGTTCATACCTCCTGCAAGCAGCCTTGCTGCTGGTCATGGTCTAAAACCACGAGAGCTGCAGGCCGAGTGCCTGTGGTTCTCCCTTCCACTGCAGTGCTCTGTGCTCTATTCGTTTTCCTGTTCTGATCTACTTAGGAGATAGCCTCTGGCTTGGATGTTTGCCACTGGTGAATGTATAAAGGGAGGTGGGGACGACTCCTCAGTGAATGGACACTCTCCTGGCCTATAGGCTCTAAAGCTCCTTAAGGTCAGCAGTAGCTCTCTGTTTGCAAGAAAATGGTTCCCTGGTGAGTGTAGCCCCAACAACATAACCTAGAGCTAGTTCTCAGCTATATATAGGACTAGTCTGTCCAGTGGGCATAGGGAGGAAATCCAGTAGACTCTGGCCGTGACTGATTACATAATAGGTATGGTAGATTAGAATGTTTGTTAGAGGACCTGAAAGATGCTTTTCCATGTCTTAAAAAACCTTTAAAATAATTATTTATTTATCTATTTATGTAGGTATGTATGCATGTATGTATGTATTTATTCATTTGTCCATTTATTTATTATGTGTATGCCTTCATGAGTTTATGTGTACCACGTGCAGGCAGGAACCAACCTAGGCCAGAAGGGGGCATCAGATCCCCTGGTGGTTATGAACTGCCATGTGGATGCTGTGAATCGAACCTGGGTCCTCTGAAGGAGTAGTAGCACTTGGTCTTAAACACTGAGCCATTCTTCTAGCCCCTAAAGTTTAACGAATATAAGGTTTAGTAATTCTTCTTCTTCTTCTTCTTCTTCTTCTTCTTCTTCTTCTTCTTCTTCTTCTTCTTCTTCTTCTTCTTCTTCTTCTTCTCCTTCTCCTCCTCCTCCTCCTCCTCCTCCTCCTCCTCCTTCTCCTCCTCCTTCTTCTTCCTCCTCCTCCTCTTTCTCCTTCTTCTCCTCCTCCTCCTTCTCCTCCTCCTTCTCCTCCTCCTCCTTGTCCTCCTCCTCCTCCTTCTCCTTGTCCTCCTCTTCCTCCTCCTCCTCCTCTTTCTCCTTCTTCTTGTCCTCCTCCTCCTCTTTCTCCTCCTCCTCCTCTTTCTCCTCCTCCTCCTCTTTCTCCTCCTCCTCCTCTTTCTCCTCCTCCTCCTCTTTCTCCTTCTCCTTGTCCTCCTCTTCCTCCTCCTCCTCCTCTTTCTCCTTCTTCTTGTCCTCCTCCTCTTCCTCCTCCTCCTCTTTCTCCTTCTCCTCCTTCTTCCTTCTTCTTCCTTATTTATTTACATACTCTTCTTTATTTTGTTCTTTGATTTTTAAAATGAATTGCCGTTTCCTTCTTCACAGCCCTTCTCTACTCCTCTTAACACCACAGCTTCTCTCTTTGACTCGAATCACCTTCCCTCCATTGCTTTTTCATTACTTTCACCTTCGTCAGTTTTTCATGTCATAAGTTACTCTATGTTACTCTGGGTACTATCCTCCCACTGGCGGAATAATTGGCTGTGTTTTAATTCTATTTCTAAACCTGGGTGACCTGGTGGTGGTGTTACAGTTGTTTGCATCTACTCTTTGAGCAATACCGAGAGTGTTCCCACAAGACAAGAATGCTCCCTAAGAAGGCTCCCGTATAAAATAAAGAAAGCTAAGCTGTCAGAACAGACAGGAAAATAGCAGCACAGAAGCCCAAGAAATATGAAACAGGAAGCCTGACTCCTCCCAAAGTTCCTTTTTTATAACTGAATCCAAAGATATTAACATGGTTGAAATGACAAATAATTTGAAAGTCTGGTTTTAAAAATAGTCAGTGACCTCAAAGAGGATTCAAATAATAAAATAAACATAATAAAAGAGTTCAAGATTTTGATGAATAACTCAGCCACTTGGGGGAGAAATCTAACAGCTTCAATGAGAAATTCAGCCAAAAATGAATTGAAAAAAGAAAGAGAAAGGAAGAAAGAGAGAGAGAGAGAAAATAAAAGCAAATTATGTAAATAAAAAGGCCAACAAATAAAATAAAAACTCAATGGGCAGCACCAACAATAGATCAGGTTAGAGAAAGAATATCACAGATTGAAAACAAAGTTAGGAAATTACTATATTCAGATAGCAATTAAGAATAAAATTAAGAGAGAAAAAAAAAAAGAATAAAAGTAAGCAGTCATAGCTGCAGTGTCTAAGACCTCTGGGACAAAACCTAGGAGCCAACCCTATGAATATGTAGTGTTGGAGAGGAGACTAAGATATAAACAAATGGTATATAATGTTTTGATTAAATTAAGGTAGAAAATTTCCCAAGTAAAAGGAAAGAGTGTACATTCAAGTTCTGGAGGCATTTGTAACCTGGCCTATTTGTAAACAGAGATAGCCAGGAAGAATCTTTCCATGTCTTACTGTAGGTGAAGAACAAATAGGGAAATTGGGATGTGAGAAATTCAAATTTACATGTAAAAGCAAGCCTATCAGAGCAACCGCAGGCTTCTCAGGATAAACACGGAACCAGAGGAACCAGGTCTGACCTGAAGTATTCCAAGCCCTAGAGCAAATACTTCCAACAAGGACAACCTCATCCAGCAAAGTTGTCCTATAAAGGCAGCTAGGTGTAATAGCAAAGGGCTTGAATCCCAGCACTCGGGAAGCAGAGGCTGATGGATCCCAGCACTCAGGAAGCAGAGGCTGATGGATCTCTTTGAGTTTGGGGCCAGTTTCTATGGTGAGTTCCAGACCAGCCAGGGCTATAGAATAAAAACCCTTCCTTAAACAACAACAATAAAATAAAATAAAAAATAAAATAAAATGGAAGAAAAAAGAATTCCCACAATAAGCTTAAGCTAAAGCAATCCATGACCAATGAACCAATGTTGCAGAAGATCCTTTAGATAACACTACAGAGAGAAGAGGAATAAATACATCTCTAAGCATTAGAGCTTGAGAAAGAATAAATTTTAGCAGAAAAATAAGTTTAAAAATGAGAAATTGAAACATTGCTAACCCAGTAAACCAGCAAATTCCTAGGATGGGGTAGGAAATATTTAGAAATATCGTCCAATAATAATCCTAAGTGTAAACGGTTTTAAGTTTCTATTTAAAAATTCAAATTATCCTGGAAATAGGCCATCAGGATGGGCCCATTAGGAGGTGTGGCCTTGTTGGAGTGGGTGTGGCCTTGTTGGAGTGGGTGTGGCCTTGTTGGAGTGGGTGTGGCCTTGTTGGAGAAAGTGGGTCACTGGGGGAGGGCTTTGAGGCTCACATTAGCAAGCCAGGCCTGGTGTCTCACAGACTCTTCCTGATGACCACAGATCCAGATGTAAAACTCTCAGCTCCTTCTTCAGCCTCATATCTTCCTGTATGCTACTGTACTTCCTATAGGATGACAGTGGGCCAAACCTCAAAACTGTAAGCCAGACCCACTTAAATGTTTTCTTTTGTAAGAATTGTCATGACACACTTCCCTAAAAGATGGAAAATGAAAAGATTCAAATAATATTCCAAGCAAAAAGAACTTGAAGAAAGCACTTCTGCTCTACAACCATAAGTCTTTAATATCAGAAGAGGGACTAAAGGGCCCACGTGCTTCCCACTTTCAGAGCGGACCCTGTCTTAGGGTTTTATTACTGTGAACAGACACCATGACCAAGACAACTCTTTATAAAGACCACATTTAATTGGCTTATACATTCAGTCCATTATCAAAGCAAGAACATGGCAGCATCCAGGTAGGCATGGTGCAAGAGGAGCTGAGAGTTCTACATCTCCATCTGAAGGCTGCTAGCAGAATACTCACTTCCAGGCAGCTAGGAATAGGGTATTAAAGCCCATGCCCACAGTGACACACCTACTCCAACAGGGCCACACCTCCTAATGATGTCACTCCATGGCCTAAGCCTATGCAAACCATCACAGACCCACAGAGAACCTTAAAGGAATGCATGCCTTCATTTTCTCTGTTCAGAAAGACTGTCAAACACTGACCTCAGCACAATTGCATGGTGTGATTTTGTAGCCCCAGATGGATTGTTCTTTTGGTCTGGCTCTCGAACACAGCCATGTTCTGCAGGCAGGGTCACCTAACATTGGGTGCATCTTAGACAGACAGTGAGATATGTTTCCATGATTTTTTTTTTAATCTTTAAAGATTCTAGATAAGCTTCTCATGTTAGTGTAGCACTCCATGAGAGAAAGCTACAGCGTGTGATGGGTATCCAGCCTTGGCTAGCTTGTATCAGGTCGCCAGTGTCCACTGGCAAAGCAAGTTACATGACCAAGCTAGGGTCCAGTATAGAAGAGTACAACCATAGGGCTTCCTGGGAGTTTCATTTGGAGCCTCCACTCATGTAACAATCTACGTGTCTGGAAGTTTGTGTCTCAGAAGGGTTAGGTACTAAGTGCTGTGTCAGAGAGGAGGGATTAATACGAATAAGGAAAATTCTAGCAACACTAGAAAGGGTCCATAGAGATGCTTTTTGAAGGAAAGGTCTGAGGTAGTTATCTGTGTGGACCCCACAACACTCAGGGAGTTTTACATACAAAATTGGTCAGGAAACATTTGCCAAATTGAACTAATTATCTATCAGCAACACACTGAGGAGTTGGCAGTAAGCCTAGAATTTCGACATCCTTAAAGAGAATAGAGCCCCCCAACCAGAAGGACAAGTGCTAATAGGAGAAAAAATATCTGTGAAACAAAGACACAATGGAAAACAATACCTCTCGCTTGTTCCACAAACTATGTGTCTGCCCTTCCAGCCAGCATTCATTGACTGCTAGATGTTGTGTAATGTGCCGTATACAGTTGTGTTTCTAGGAATATAGATCACCAGAGCCATGTGGGATACTTAGTGGAGCTACATGGGACACTTAAGGAGATGGTTAGAAATGGCTTCCAAAGAGGTCTGATGGACGGGCTGGAGATAGTAGGGTGCCCTTCCTTCTGTCGTCTTCCTGTTCTTCAGAGGAATACTGAAGTCAGTAGAGATCACAAGTGTGATATATATCTTAGCTGTATCTTGCTTAATTTCTGTTGGTATTCTGTCTGGACTCCACTACCACAGTTACCTGGTAACAGCCAGATATGCTCCTCCCCACGGTTACCTGGCAACGGCCAGGTACGCCTGGTCCTATAAAAGGGGCTGCTTGCCCTCTCTTCTCTCTTTTGCTCTCTTTCCTCTCTCTTACCTCTTTCCCCCTTGCTCCTCCTCTCTTCCCATTCTCTTCCCCCTTCTCTCTATGTGGTCATGGCCAGCCTCTACTTCTCTACTCTCTCCCTCTCTCTGCCTTCCTCTGCCTCTGCTGTCCTCTTAACTGCACTCCCCATGCCCTAAATAAACTCTGTTCTATACTATACTGTCATGTGGCTGGTCTTTCAGGGGGAAGGGATGCCTTGGCATGGGCCCGCTGACCAGGATGGCCTTGAACTCACTGAGATCTGCCTGGCTCTGCCTCCCAAGTGCTGGGATTAAAGGTGTGTGCGACTACCGCCTGGCATGGTAGACAGTTTTTGACTTGTTGGTCTAACTATGAAGATTAAGTTCACACATAATAGAGCCTGGCCCCAGTTTCAGTCTCCTGGGGATCAACCAACAGCAAACGGAGTTAATGAGTGAGGAAGAATAAGAGGAAGATGGCTAAGCTGCAAGAGCCATGGAAGTAGACATGCCCCTTGCCCCCCACCTCACCACACCCCCATAGAACATATTCTTATTCCTCTTTATCTTTCTGTAAACACATCAATTACACCAGCACAGTGCAGCATACCCACTAATTCCTAGTACCTGAGTGTTTTGATTAGGGACTTTGACTAGCCATCCTCATTGAGAGAGCGAGCCTCAACCAATGATTGTCAGGCACTGGTATAGAATACTCCAATTACCACTTTCATGTTATAAAGCTGGAGGCAGAGAGTGCCCATTTTCCCACCAATCAGCACTGTTCTCTGCTGACAGGTGTTAACAGACTACAGTTTTGCTGAGCTGTCTTCTATTCAGAATTGTCCAGCAAGTGATGACGGAGTCCCTTCCTGTGTTTCTGTTTGCAGCTGACTGCTAGCTCCAACTTGGTTTCCTTCTAATCCATGTATTTGCTTCTGAGTGACATTTAAGATGCAAATACAATCCTTGAGTTTTGTGAGGATTAGCCAGATGTGGTGGAGCATGCCTTTAATCCCAGCACTCTGGAAGCTTAGGCAGGCAGATCTCAGTGAGTTCAAATCCCCTTTGTGAGAATTGAGATGGTTCTTGGGCACCTAGTAGGTACTCAGTAAATATTTGCCAACTGCATAATGAGGGGGAACTCCCAGCTCATGAGCAGGTTATAGCCCCAAACTTCTGATGTAAGGAAGTCTTTGGAGATTTGTACTGGTTTTGGCCATCATAATGATAGACAGTTTTGTTGTTGTTTGTTTGTTTTTCCTGACACAGGATTTTTCTTTATAGCCCTGGATATCCTGGAACTTACTCTGTAGACCAGGATGGCCTTGAACTCACTGAGATCTGCCTGGCTCTGCCTCCCAAGTGCTGGGATTAAAGGTGTGTGCGACTACCGCCTGGCATGGTAGACAGTTTTTGACTTGTTGGTCTAACTATGAAGATTAAGTTCACACATAATAGAGCCTGGCCCCAGTTTCAGTCTCCTGGGGATCAACCAACAGCAAACGGAGTTAATGAGTGAGGAAGAATAAGAGGAAGATGGCTAAGCTGCAAGAGCCATGGAAGTAGACAGTGTGCTGTCAGCATCCTTTCTGGTCCTTTCCATGTTTGTGTTTCTCTGTTATTACCTGAGAGCCTCCCCACAGACCCCATACACTTCAGTAGCAGCAGCCTTGTCTGAGAAAGAAACACATGCTACCCTTGAGAGTGTTCTGACCTTTGGCACACTAAGACATGATCAACAGACGTTTGCATCTCAAGGGTACAGGAATGTATTATCTCTTAAGACATGTGAGCTTGTTATATTCCCATGTATTTGCCTATCCATACTTCCTGGCCTTTGTTCTCCCTGATGATTTAGTAAACAAAACATTCTATCTTTTAAATATAGTATAGCAATATCTTTACATGCAGTTGCGTCTGATAAAAACTCAGTACTGGAGACATGCTGGTCCTTAGAGCTTCTCACACTCCCTTTGGGTTCCAGTTTCCCCTGTTGAAAATCACACTGACTGAGTTCTGCAATCTCTGGCAAGTGGCGCCCAAAGAGAGACAACTCAGTTCTTCAGGTTGTGGCTTGTTGGGGATTTTCAAGGTTGGGTGACAATGGAATAGAGTCATCTTCACAGCATTCTTTGGCTCCTTTGTGCTGTCTGCTTAAACAAGCAAGGGCTGTGGTTAGTCCTGGAACTTATCAAGAACTGTTACAATGGGTCATATGCCATGCCCATGGCTCCCAAAAGCATGGGAACTGGATGGGTGAGGCACTTTAGAAAGAAACAGAGCCAAGGTATTTAAATTTCTACTTATGAGTTTTTCAATATGGGCACTGGTAAAAAGGACCTTGGAACCATTTCAGGAGCATGTAACACAGGCTGTCCCGGTTCCAAGGATGCAGGAGAATAAATTCGAGTACAAGATGTCTGTACCCACAGAGACTCCATTTCCTCCTCAGAATCTGTATGTTGGAGCAACCCTTTGAAACAAGATTCAGAAAATGAGAGTAAGTTGTTGCTGTTACAACACTAACTTGGACAAACTTATGAACAAGTTTTGCTTGCTGTTCAGTGTGTGTGGCAACGTCTGTCTGAGCCTGGGTTTTATTAGGACAGTACAGAGCCTTTCAGAAACTTTTGATGACTTTCTCGGTCACCTCACAAAAGTAGTAACAAGACAGGGTGTCTGTTCTCAAGCAATGCATACGTTAATCAAAGGGTTGGCTTTTAAAATGCTAATGGGCAGGGAATTTTGACTCCTAAACAACAAAAGAACATGATTAATGATTACATCAGAGTAGCCCAACATGTGGAAATGCAGAAACATAACAATAATGTTTTTGCTGTAGCATTTACTTATGGCAAGCATTTAGACTAGCTAAGGCAAGGTTTGTTTTCAGTATGGGAAGCCAGAGACTATAGAGATGACTCTATGACTCCCCAGCAGGCTACTACACATCCTTCACCAGGGATGTGTCCCAGGTGTCATAATGGGACTCATTAGGATAATCCATGTATATCAAAATTTGAAAAGGATAATTCCTTGCCTCTCTGCCTATGGCACTGGGAAATAAGCACAGAGACCCTCCCTGGGGACCCATCAGCATCTCAGGGGACTTACCTAGTAAACAACCAGTCGTTGATCTCTCTCAGCAGCAACCTCTGGGAGCTCAGGATTAGACTTGCCAGCAGTTTAGAATATGGTTCTTAGAACTGCAATGGGTATATACAAGCTGTGCCTACAGGAATCTGGGGACCATTCTCCAGGCACAGTGAGATTAATTTTGGGGAGAAGTACTCTAAATTTAAAGGGAGTTACTGTTGTTCCTGGTGGTTGATGATGGTTATTCTAGGCAAATCGAGGCCATGATGTCTTCTAGAGAAATGTATTGAGAAAGGATGGTCTCTTGCTCAATTGAGGTTACTGTTGGGGTCTGAGAATCGCCACACAAACCATATAGACATCAATTGCAGTTAAGCAAGAATAGTTGATTGAACACACAGCATAGCACTGGACTTCCAGGATTACAAGAAGGAAAAACCTAACTGTGGCACCAGTCTGTCTGCAGGGCAGGCTTCTTAGATGAAAGCCAGGTGCAAAAGTTCGAAGGCAAGCAGTGAAGTGGTACAGCATCTTAGGCTGACTGGACCAAGTATCACCAGCCAACCTTTAAACTGATTGGCTCTGAGTGAGGCGAGGAGGGTGGTGGACAGGTGGTGAACATAGTAGCTTCAGAACATGGAGATATAGGGAACAAGTGACTCAGCCATAACTTGTTGGCTTCTTAGTAACATTCTTTAGTGTCAGCTAAAGTAATAGCTGCGAACTTAATTTCACCTTAGGAGCAAAATGGAGACTGAATACAAAATGGCCGCAGTTATGTTAAAAGGAGCAGGCATCAATACTCCCCCCTCCCCAAACCCCATCCCTTATCCCCCAACCTCCTGCCTCTTGAGTTGCTCCAGTGAGTCAAATCATTGACTTAATTTTTCTCTGAGGCCAGAGGAACCAGTTAAACTTTTAGACCAGCCATTGTCACATGTGTAATGATGCTCTTCCTTAAGAAGTGCTGCTGCTCCCATGCTGGCAGATTCTGCTATTCCCATGCCTCCTCGGAGAGGTATTCAGCTGCCCTGGCCAACCGGGTGAGTATAGAAATCCCCGGTGTTCCCAGCCTCCCTCTCTAGAATAGTAGTATTACCTGCCCAAGATGCACAAGTAAGCAAACGTCAGAAGTTTCAGCAGGGATAAAAGAACTGATACAGGAAGTTAGTCCTGACAAGCAAACCTAGTGCCTTTTGTAGGCACTAAACTCCTGCACTTGACTTCTGTCTGTAGGTGAATTGTTACATTACAGTGTCGAAGGTACCAAGACTGAGATCTTCCATGAGCCTGCATATAAACAGACGCCATGTCCTTCAATCCCCCCAGAATCAAGGAGGGCTCATATATATGTTATATTTCACATAGATTACACACTCACACACACACACATATGTATGTATGTATGTATGTATGTATGTATGTATGTATGTATACACCAAGGTCTTAGGGAGAGGGTTTAATGCTTTGTTGGGACCATTGATGTTTAAGACCCTGTTATTGATGACCTGATATCTCTGGATGGTGAACATAATTCCTGAGTCTTTACCTGATGCATAAAGACAGAGTCCCCAAGTCTTCCCTGTATCCTGTACATTGGAAACAAGCTGAGTATAGCATTGACACCATCTAGAGTCTGGCTGGCAGTATCAGTCCAACAGAGCTTACTCTAGGGCAGGAATGGTGGAGGCAGGGGTGAGAGTACCCAGAGTGCACTATGGTATATGGTCAGTGAGATAACCATGTCCATGTCTGGCAGATGAGGCTGGCCGACTTTGCTGTGCCAATGAGGACCTTTTTCTGGCACTCTCAGAGCAAAGTGTTAATTATGTTATTTGTCCTTCATCTAAGTGGGGACAGGAGTCTCTGCGTTGTAATGACAATTCCTAGAAGGGTTATAACTGCTTTCCACAGGTGGTCCTAGCCAAAACACATCCTTTGTTTTCCTGTATTATCCCCTATATTATTTATCTTAATTTGAATGGGGTTGATTTTTTCCAGTTTTTTTGGAGTGTCTCTCAACCCTCTGTGACTGAATATAATTATCCTTATCACTTAGCCAGGGAATGAATGTTTTATAGCCCCATTTAACACAAAAGTACATATCTTGTTCTCCACAATCAGGGAAAATCCCATTTTCAAGAACAGGCAGGTGTGTTTATCTGGGGTCCATCTGATCTGTGGCAGGTGGGTCCAAATCTTACGACTTTGTGATTCCCTGAAACTTGTGTGAACCTTAGTAAAAGGCAGCTAACAGGTGTCTGTAAGACCACAGGAACAGACTCATGTCTTTGAGGCTCAGTGAAAGCTGTAGATTTGGGTTAAAAGGCATGGAATATTCTATTTTTCAGTCCAGAGGGCTAGATATACAGATTGGACAGAAATGTTTTTAGCATGATAAGAAGCACTTTTAAGTCTATATTCAAAGGACAGTCATTGTAAGCAGCCAGAACTCCATCAGTTTATCAAAATTCCATAGGCAAAAATCTTGAGTTTTGAAATCTTTATATATAAGACATATATATATGTCTTATATATAATTTGTATTTATATACCTTAAAATATCTTTTTAGACCCTCCAATATTAAACATCTTGTTAGATCCTCAGGCCCCAAACTTTTTCCATTTAATTCTTTGCCATAAGATATAGGCAGCCCATTATTGAGAGCAGCCATTTAATAGGAAGCCTGTGGACAAGGTAAACCTGTTTGCCCTTTCTAGTAAGAAACCTAGTAGTTTTAACTAGCTAATGAATTGACTAAAGGACTAGCACAGTGGTGGATTACCTTGAGGTAAGGAGCTAGTTGCCTGTTGTTTTCTAGCTGTCAAGCTACAATTAGCTTAGTCATCAATGTGATCAGGGATTTGAAGAAGGATAAGTTAAAATGGTTGAGACTAGTCCATATTTTATTACCCAGACAGTTTTTCCAAACTCTTGTGTCTCTGTGGCACCAAGGGCAGAGGCAGTCTTTGGCCATCAGGCCCAGAAGATGAAGAGGTTTTTTTTCCTGTGGAGGAACACGGGAGAGACTGACCTTGCCTCATCTAAAGCAGTGTGTGGCAATCAATTCCCCAGTTGTCTTCTGCTTGTCCACAGTTCAGGCAAGGCATTGGGGCAGTTATGCCTAGTGATGACTGTGAGCAGTCTGTCTAAGCTCCGCCCCACAGTTACCTGGCAACAGTCAGGTATGTCTGACTCACTATAAAAGGGGCTGCTTGCCCCCTCCTCGCTCTCTTGCTCTCTTGCTCCTCTCTCCTCATTTCCTTCCTCCCTCTCTCCTCATCCTCCCCCCCCACGTGCTCATTCATAGCTGACCTCTTTACTCTCTCCCTCTCTTTGCCTTTCTCTGCCTCTACTACCCTCCCCATGCCCTAAATAAACTCTATTCTACACTATACTATCCTGTGGCTGGTACCTCAGGGGGAAGGGATGTCTCAGCATGGGCCCGCAGAGGCACCCCTTCCCCCATACCTGACTACACCTCCATAAAACATATCCCCCCTCTTTATCTTTTTATAAACACATAATTTATCATACCACAAATCCCTATGGTGCCCTTTGTCCTTGTGCCTATAGACCTTGCGGGGGATGGGGGTCATTGTTAGGATTCAGGAGTTTCTGTCTGTCTGTCATGGTAAGTTTAAGCATATTAAATGCCATATATAGCAGCTCTCTGACTGGTTTGAGGGCTACCTGTACTACCTACCTAACATATCTGGGTTAAACAACCTTCGCCTGTTCTTAGTTATCCGTTTCAAACCGTACCTTTCAAACATAAAACAGGACGCTAAATACAGCTTTTTTCTTATAATAACTGCACCAATACTTAGCATGAGGTTAAATATCTGTCTGAACATACTAAAGAATCTGACCATCTTTAAGGTTACTGACCATCAATCTCGGTTAGGCTTGAACCTTAAAAATTAGTTTTGAATTGAAGCTTTTCTAGTGTCAAACTAAAACTTTTTAACCCATAAATATGCTCCATAAAGAGACTAGGGACTTTTCTGACCTTTGTCTGGTATATCCTCATAGAACATTACAGTTTCCTATATGATTTAGTTTAAGCTGAAACCAGTGTCAGGACAGGAAAATGTTAACAAGTTGGGGAAAATGGCAAGCAACTTGCTTGAGAGAGCTCTTCTCTGGTTCTTGGGTTTGCTGGAGCCTTGCTGGAGCTCAGACAAACTTAAGACAGACCCAGTGATTCTTAACCTTTTTAATGCTGTAAACCTCTAAAATATTTAAATTAACAAGTCCTTAATTAAATTAATTAATTAAAATCATTACCATAACTTGCAGAGCAATATATACTTGATGTAATGAAAAGAAAAAGACAAAGCTACAACTGACTAAAAAAACCCCTCAGGAATGTATATCTAATTGACATCATATTGCATCAATAGCTGGTTTTTGCAAACTATGGCTATGACAGTTTTATCATAGAATGTCTCATTTTCTCCATCTATTGTGATTGAAAGTTTTGCTGGTGCTGGGCAATGGTGGCACATGTCTTTAATCCCAGCACCTGGGAGGTAGAGGCAGGTGGATTTCTGAGTTCGAGGCCAGCCTAGTCTATATAGTGAGTTACAGGACAGCTAGGGCTACCCAGAAAAACCCTGTCCCGAAAAAACAACAACAACAACAACAACAACAACAACAAAACCCCCAAACAAACAAAAAAAGAAAAAATAAAGAAAAAGAAAAAGGAAAATCAAAAGAAAAAGGGAAAGAAAAAGGAAAAGAAAAAGAAAAAGAAAAAGGAAAAGGAAAAGAGAAAGGAAAAGAAAAAGAGAAAGGAAAAGAAAAAGAAAGTTTTGCTGGGTATAGTAGTCTGGGATGACATCTGTGTTCTCTTGGAGTCCGTAGAACATCTGTCCAGCCCTTTCCAGCCTTTTGAGTCTCTATTTAGAAGTCATATGTTATTCTAATAGTCTGTCAATACATGTGACATTATCTTTTCCCCTTGAGGTATTAAATTCTTTCTTTGTTCTCTAAATTTAGTGTTTTGATTATTATGCATCTAGGGGACTTTCTTTTCTGGTTCAGTTTATTTGGTATTCTGTATGCTTATTGTACCTTTATAGGCAACTCTTTCTTTAAGTTAGGAACATTTTCTTTAATGATTTTGTTGGAAATCTTTTCTGTGCTGTTGATCAGTGTTTCTTCTTCTATTCCTATTGTTTTTAGATTTGGTCCCTTTATTGTGTCCCAGATTTCCTAGATATTTTGTGCCAGGATTTTAAAGCATTTAACAGTTTCTTTGACTGAGCTATTCATTTCTTCTATTATATCGTTAACACTTGAGGTTCTTTCTTTCATCTCCTAATATTTTGCCTTCACTCTGTAGCTCCTGTTCTGGTTCTGATGTTTTTCGGTTTTTTTTTTTTTTTTTTTTTGATTCACAACAGTTTGTGTTTTCTTTATTAATTCTCTTTCTACTTTCAGGTCTTGAATTAGTTTATTCATTTCCTGTTTGGTTGTGTTTTCATAGTTTTATGACAACTTGACACAAGCTAGAGCCATCAAAAAGGAGGAAGCCTCAAATGAGAAAATGCCTTCATAAGATCTTCATTTTCTTAATTACTAATCAATATTGGAGAGCCCAGCCCATTGTTGGTAATAGTCCTGGGTGCTATAAGGCAGCAGGCTGAGCAAGCCGTAGGGAGCAAGCCAGGAAGCAACATCCCTTCATGGCTTCTGCCTTCAGTTTCTTGCTCTGCATGAGTTCCTGTCCTCACTGCTTTTCATGAAGAACTGTTATATGGAACTATGAGCAAAATAAACCCCTTCCTCCCGATGTTGGTTTTGGTCATGGTGTTTCATCACAGCAATGGTACCCCTAAGTAACACATCCCCTTTAAGGACTTTTATCATATTCAGGAAGGCTACATTGAAGTCTTTGTCTTGTACTTCAGCTACACTGCAATAAATATTCAGGGCCTGCTGTGGCAGGGCTTTGGGGCTCTTGTGAAGACATATTACATATTGTCCTTGCTGTTATTGATTGGCTGATATTTTTAGACTGGTGTCTAGGTATTTGAGTTTGGTAAGATTGTAATTCTAGGTGCTGATATCTGGTCTTGTCTTTTTTGGGTAGGTGTTTTGTTCCTTGTTTTCTGTTGCCCTCTCTGGTTCTTAGGAGAGTGTGGTGGCTGTGTGTTGCTTGGTCAGGAATTCCTCTGCCATTTTGGTGGTGTGGCCACTGGGAATTCTGGGTAAACTGTGCTCCTGCTTTGCTGGCTTCCTTGCTTCCCTGTCAGGTTCTCAGAAAAAGTTGGAGGCTGGGATAATAGATCGACTAAGAAGGAAATTTGGAGAAGATCTGTTGGAGATGGGGACACACAGGACAGGGTTGGGTGTTTGTGTGTGTGTGTGTGTGTGTGTGTGTGTGTGTGAGACACAGCAGGTGGCCTGCTACAGAGATAGGGGTGAGACTGAAGGATTGGATTTGGAGGTGAAAAGGAAGCAATGAAGAGCCCGTTAGACTACCTGCTTCTCTTGCCTGGAGTGGCTTGTGGGTTCTCAGGGAATGTATTTATGATCTGTAAAAGAGCAGTGGTAGTTGCCTAGGTTCTGGTCCATTTCCAAGAGCCTTGGCAAGAGTCTCCAACTTCATGCATGAAACATTACCTACAGAGATGCACCAAAAGGTCTATATGGTAGCTAATTGCTGAAATTGTGATCTTAACTGGTATCTATTGCTACATCAACCACTATGGCTGTGGCCTTGGACCAGGAGTTGAAAACAGCTTCTTTCATCTAAGTATTTTAAAATAGCTTTACTAAACTCTGGAAAACGCAAATTCACATCAATCAAGAGATTTTCGGGCTGGAGAGATGGCTCAGTGGTTAAGAGAACTGACTGCTCTTCCAGAGGTCCTGAGTTTAATTCCCAGCAACCACATGGTGGCTCACAACCATCTGTAATGGGATCTGATTTCCTTCTCTGGTATGTCTGAAGACAGCTACAGTGTACTCATACATAAAATAAATAAATAAATCTTAACCAAAAAAATGACTGAATTAAAAAGAGAGAGAGAGAGAGAGAGAGAGAGAGAGAGAGAGAGAGAGAGAGAGAGAGAGAGAGAGAGAGAGTTTCTCAGTGTAACCCAGCTACTGAAGGACTCTGTTATTTGGTTGGGGGGTGGGGGAAAACTAATACAGGTTTTGTGTTGGTCATAGCATCTAAGATGCCATTTTAATGTAGCCCAACATTGTGTTCGCCAAGTTCCATATGTGTGAGAACTTGAATGGCTGGAGTGGCAGTAGCTGAGGCTCCTCTGTTGGAAACTGAACAACTGTGGGAAAGATTAGCTGAAGGAATAGCATCCATCAATCTCTGTAAGTCTTTTCAAACTCACACATTTAACTTTGTTGACTTAAAGACTCTGATCGTTGCTTTTATGATTTCCTTCTGTGCAGTGTGTCAAGCAGGACTGAAATGGCCAACTACACAGAAAGGACTGGTTCCCAAGTCAGCCACATTCACTTTGTTACAGAAACAAAAAGGGAAAAATAGTTGTTAATAGCCTTTTCTAAGAAAGAAAACACATGCTGCATCTAAGACTGTGCTGGTCTTACAACACATTTTTGCATCTCAAGGATCTGAGAATGTGTTTTCTTAAAACATGTGGGCTTGTTATGTTCCCATATTTGTCTATCCATACTTCCTGGCCTTTGTTTGCTCTGGTGATATAGTAAACAAAACATTCTGTTTCCCTGTAATGACTGTATAGTATCTTTGTATGCAGTTGCATCTGATAAAAATTCTACAGTGAAGACACTATAGACCAGTGGTTCTCCACCTGTGAGTCACATGACCCCTTTGGGGGAGGGGTGTCAAAGGACCTTTTCACAGGGATAGCCTAGGACCATGGGAGAATACAGAGATTTACATTACAATTCACAACGGTAGCAAATTATAATTATGAAGTGGCAACGAAAGCAATTTTATGGTTGTGAGTCACTACCGCATGAGGAACTGTATTAAAGGGCTGCAGCATTAGGAAGGCTGAGAGCCACTGACTTAGACTTCCCTTATGCTCTTTGGGCCCCTCCTTTCTTGAGCTGAAAATTGATGATGTAGACTACAAGTCTTTTTTTCATGGACTGAGGACCACTCTCTTTGGCGCCACTTTCCACAGGGGCAACCTTGACTTCAGGCTCCTAATCTTCCTTAGTTTGCCAATCACAGCGTCAATGCTGGCTATAGATGGTTTCAGTCCAAGAAGAAAATGATCTGACTGAGTTGGCTTTGACTGCAGATAGATATTTAATACTTCTTTAACCTACTTAGAGATATCTCCATCTTTTTCTGAGTCAGGTTGGCCTGAGATAATTTTTAATCAGAATTTACTAACACAGATAGAATGAAAAATGGCAAAATATGAGGAAAGGTAATTTTGAGGCAGGAACACCTCACCAAAATGAACAGCCCTCCTTTGTTATCTGTTCTCCCCTCCATCTCCAGAACTAATTATTCTGGAGATTTAACTAAATATTTTTATTGCTTTTTTCCTTACAGCTGTTCCCACCTGCCTAATTAAGGAGGGAACATTTGAAGGAGCATCGTCACAGGCAAGCCAATGAATAAACCAAACCCTTCCTCACTAACTTGGAGAATTGCTCCATCTCTACTGGCTTTGCCCCCTTCCTCTCCCAGACTCCTTGCCCTAAACAAGTGTGAGCCTTTAATAGTCTTCCTTTAGGGACACTTAAACCAAAATGTGGTCAATACTTTAAAAAACAAGAAGCAGGACAATTGAAGGGAATTTCTTTTTTCTTTTTTTTTTTTTTAAGATTTATTTATTTATTACATGTAAGTACTCTGTAGCTGTCTTCAGACACACCAGAAGAGGGAGTCAGATGTTGTTAAGGATGGTTGTGAGCCACCATGTGGTTGCTGGGATTTGAACTAAGGACCTTTGGAAGAACAGTCGGGTGCTCTTACCTGCTGAGCCATCTCACCAGCCCTGAAGGGAATTTCTAACTGACAGTGTGGGGGTTTCCATTTGATATTTGAAATTCCCTTTAGCTCTGTGTTATTAAGACACATCACAGGGAGCTCTGACCAGGGGATTTCTGCTATTGCAGCTGGAAGAAAGAAATCACATTTAAAAGATTAAAATGATCCTTACCCAAGGCCACAGTAGACAATGAGTAGTAAGAATATCCCTGGCTTTTTAAGAATGTGTTACTTCTTCCTACACATTTGAAAGTTTAAAGTTTTCTATTATTTTTGTCATTCTAATGTATATTTTGTATTTTTGTATAATTTGATACACTGTACTTCAATTTCCTTCTTTACCTACCTTTTAGATTCTCATTGGCTTTCTTTTTCCACAGCACGTACATCTCCAATATCCAATATAATTTTACAGCTTCTTATTTATAATCAAAATTTGACCCTTAGGATTAATGCTTATGGTCTGTTAGTTTCCACAGCAATTTAAGTTCCTAGAGAGCACAGTTATTTGCTTTCTTCACAGATATAGCCTCAGCTCTTGAGACAGTATCTGCCACACAGCCTCTCAACAAATATTAAATGCAATTAATAAATACAACTCAGTAGGGAAAGCCGAAGTCAGTTTAAGTGAGGATTTAACGAGATGAACTACAATGAATGCCACACAGTGCTGGACATAGCTCCTATTCTGTGTTCTCAGTTCCCAAGCACAGTGCTCAGTGTCAGGAATGGCTTCTCTCTTTCATTCCCACTATGGCACCATAAAAATTCTCATCAAGATCACAGTGCTTTTCCTTGCACTGGGTCTACTGAGTGGCTTTCCACCTTGCCATGTTTGCCCTCAAGTAGCAATTGGTAGGTTGACTATGTTGTCTTGGAAACCTTCTTCCCAGGAGGGAAGACCCACCCTGAATGTGGTCAGGGTCAGACCTTTAGTCTGGAGACTCAGAAATTATGATAGGGAGAGAGGATGCTGTCTCCTTCTCATGGCTTCCCAGCTACCATGTCTTCTGTGCTGTGATGGACTGGAACCTCTGAGACTGAGCCCAAGGAAACCATTCCTCTTTTTAATGTGTTCATGTTGGGTATTTTGTCTCAGCACATCTGACTAGCATATAATCCAAATGTTCAGAAAAAATGTCTACATTGAAAAATGGGGTTCTATGGTCAAGAGACAAATCTTCGGAAATGGAAATTGACAACGGTTTGATGACTCATCCATATGGAGTTAGTAAAGCTTTTAAAGATTTTATCAGCATTCTCACAGTCATGAAGATAAAGGAAAATGTACTCATTGTAAAAAAAAAAAAGTACAATTAGCAGATAAAGAGAGGAGGGATATGTTCTATGGAGGTGTAGTCAGGTATGAAGGAAGGGGTACCTCATGAACCCATGTGGGACCCTGAGAGACAAGCCACATGACAGTATAGTATAGAATAGAGTTTATTTAGGGTATGGGGAGGGAAGTCAAGAGGGCAGTAGAACAAAATGGAAAATCCAGAAAAAAAACAGCGTCCAAATTACAAACTCACTAGAGATCTTACTAGCAAATAAAGAAATGGGAGGTACTGAAGAGATGGCATCTTAG
Source organism: Mus caroli (assembly GCF_978045245.1). Lineage (NCBI taxonomy): Eukaryota > Metazoa > Chordata > Mammalia > Rodentia > Muridae > Mus > Mus caroli. The sequence goes on along the minus strand of NW_028227275.1, from coordinate 31,873,374 downwards.
TTCTATTGCTGTGAAGAGACACCATAACCACAGCAATTATTATAAAGGAAAACATTTAATAGGGGCTGGCTTACAGTTTCAAAGATTCAGTCCATTGTTTCATAGTGGGAAGTACGGCTGACATGGTGTTGGATAGGCAGGTAGCAAGAAGGGAGAATGAGCCAAATGGACCTGGCTTGAGCTTCTGAAACCTCAAAACCTACCTCCAGTGACACACTTCCTCCAATAAGGCCACGCCTACCCCAACGAGGCCACAGCATCTAGGTGTTATTCCCTATGGGCCTATGGGGGCCATTTTCATTCAAATCACCACAAAAAAATATCACAAACAGAAAACTGGAGAAGTAAATGTCACACTTGAAATGCTACTCAGCAATATAAAAGAATGGGCTACTGGGCATGCACCAACATAAATGACTCAAGAATGAGCCCCAGCACAGGAGAGCAAGCACTGCCATTGCACTTCACAGGAAATCTAGATTAAGCTAAACCAATCTATAGTGAAAAAACATAACAGTAGAGGACTAGAGTTATGGAGTGACATTGATGAGAAGAGCCTGGCCCCAGGGAAGATTGTAGAGTGATAGTGATGTTCTACTGCAGTAGGAGCACAGGTGTAGGTACAACCAGACACCATCTTCATTAGAGATGGGCTACACATATGATGGCAGTCCCATCAGACCGCAATGAAGCTGAAACTATCCTATTGCCTGGTAAACAGGGAGCTGAGGAGGCATAAGAAGGATCAGTTAGAGGAGATGAACCTCGGTGAAAATTCACAATGAACGGCTGAGCTTTTACAGCCACAACAGGCTTCTTAGAAAGATGAAAACACAGCTGTGAAGTGTCTTCATGCATTGAGAGACATGCTGATGGTCTGAGGGGGTTTGGATCGGAATGATCCCTATGGACTCATAGTTTGAATGCTTAGTCATTAGGGAGTGGCATTACTCAACAGGGATTAGGAGGCGTGGCCTTGTTGGGATAGGTGTGGTCTTGTTAGAGGAAGTGTGTCACTTGGGGTGGGCTTTGATGTTTTAGAAGCCCAAGCCAGGCCCAGTGGCTCTCTCTTTCTTCCTGCTGCCTATGGATTTGGATGTAGAACTCTCAGCTACTTCTCCAGCACCATGTTTGCCTGTATGTTGCCATGCTCCCTCATGAGGTTTAGTCCATTAGCAAGAACTAAACCTCCGATCTGTAAGTAAACCTAGTTAAATGTTTTCCTTTATAAGAGTTGCCATAGTCATGGTCTCTTCACAGCGTTAGGGCATCAACTAAGACAGTTTGCAAGCAGATCTTACGATGAAGAAATGAAGCTAAATAAACAATCACAGACATAGTTTAGAAGAGTGAAGGAAAGAAGGATCCATCCCAGGGACAGCCTTGGGGAAGCCTTAATGAGAAATTCTAGAAGAAAGCCTTGCTGTCATAGATAGTATAGATGATAACTGCATGAAGGTATCCCGAAGACAGTCCAGTAGGGATGGAATGTGGAGTGGAAACCAGTGGTGACTGATGAGCCTGTCCCTGTGGAAGCCTGGTGTATATGTGTGTGTGTGTGTGCATGTATGTGTGTATAAGTGTGTGTGTGTGTATATATATGTGTATGTGTGTATGCATGTATTTGTATATATATGTGTGTGTGTGTATATGTATGTGTGTATGCATGTATATATGTGTGTGTGTGTGCATGCATGTACATATATAGATGTGTGTGTGTGTGTGTATGGGTATTTGTGTGTTTTATTCTCTGGACATCAAAGTCTGTAGATCCCACTCTTGGAAAATAGGAGAATTCAATCTAGAATAGACAGTAGCAGATTTGGGAGAGCCTCAGCAGTTAAAAGTGATTGCTACTGAGCCCAGTGACCTGAGTTCCATCCTCAGGAGACATAAGGAGAGAACTGAATCCCTCAGGTTGTCCCCTGACTTCCACATACTCACCATGGCTCACACAACCCACACCAAAAAAACATTAAGAGAAAAGATTTACAGCAGACAAGAGCTCTCAATCACCTGACAGTCTTGTGAGTCTTCAAAGCTTGCATGAAGTTGCACATACATGCAGACTGAAACCAACATACATGCATGATTAAACCTTCAGGGAAATGTTTTGTGATATCACATTTAGTTGTGCAATACTGGACGCACCACAATTCTTGTCTCCACAGTAATTCTCTGTGTTTATTCTGGCATGCTATCACTACCAAAAATGTGAAGGAAAAAAGAACCCTGCTCACTTCTGAAATCAATGATAAATGTACAATTTTATTGTGGAGAAAATTAGGATGGTAGGGCTGAAATCCCCAAATCTGGTGCTTCCCAGAAATTCATGAGCAACCAGAAGTCATGAGTGGTTCCCCAATGGGAAGAAAGTGGTTGGGGTTACTGACCACAAAAGTAAACTGTGAGCATTTCCAGTATTTACTTCCTTAAATTGGGTTCCATCTCAGAAAGATTCACTCTTACCAGCACCAATGGCAGGCTCCAAGGAAAAATGGAGGGAAAAAAAATCATTACCTTGGAGAAGAACATCTTTTCAATCGAAGCATTCAGAATGTGCGGCCATTTCCTAATTGGGGTGTGTGAAGCATCCTGGGTTTCACCGTATCCACTGGGACTTTCCTGGAAACTAGACAGACAACATGCCACCTCTACTAGTTTCTGGTCCTGGCCTGGAGCCTGAGAAAGACTCCAGGGCCCAGGGGATCCATCCTCTTAGCATTTCCAACTGGGTTTCAATTCTGTGCCAGAGAGCGTTAGTGAAGTTACAAGCAATCTACCTTCTTACTCTTTAGACATTTGTACACGGTGATTTTATAAAACCAGTAGGCAATTTAGTTCATGCCTATAATATATTCCTCTAAAAAAACTTCATTTTTATTTGGAATCTGATTGTTACTGGTCTTGGAATTAAGATGGCATAATATAAGGGTTTTTTGTTTTTTGTTTTTTGTTTTTTTTTTTTTTGGAAAAAAAGAAATCTTCCGCTTCTGGGCTGGGGAAGTGGCTCAGGCGGTAGAGTGCCTTCACAGCCTAAAGGAATCCCTAGGTTTGATTCTCAAATTCCTAGCATGGAGTAAAACTGGGGGTGTTGGTGTGTGCCTGTAATCGCTCAGGAGGGAGAGTCAGGGGATCAGAACTGCTGTTATTACCACCACTGGGTACTGGAACTTGTGAATTTGGACCAGAACGAATGCAGCCCCGAAGATTTGTTTCTTCCACATAGGCGAAAAGAGGAAGGTGCTCTCTGGAACCTGTGAGCAGATGTTGAAACAGTGTGCTGAGAAGGTTGTTGCTCTGAAGGTGATCGCCTAGTTTTGTTTGGGAACTAGTAATAGTCATCAAAATACAATTCAAACTCAATCAGCTCACTAGTTGCATGTTAAAATAACCAGACTGTGTCTGTAGTTATGGCTGAGACCTAAGAGATTTTCTTCCCCTGGATAAACTTAAAAATTTTGGGGAGTGGTCTCTGTAAAGTGATAACTTTTTGGGGTGGGCTGCTGTTGGCCCCCCCTTTTTTAATCATTCCCATTGGGGTGCCATTCTGTATCATCATAAGGTAATGAAGAATGCAGTGATAGCCTGGCTGCTCTTCATCTGCAAAAATTGCTTGAAAATTTAACCTGTCCAACAGATGGCTGCTGCTCTCTTATCTGTGTAAGATACGATTTTGTATGTGGGAGCAGCAGACAGAAAGGCAGTATGGCAGCTACTTTCAAATCACTTTAGTTCAGTGGTATCAGATTCAACAGAAAGAAACCACAACTCTAACTGTGTATAACCTAAGCGCTTATTACCATAATAGAAGTTCACAAACCACCAATAATGACAAAATAGATTTCGCACACACAGTATTGAACAAAGAAAGAAGAAGCAGGAAAGTACAGGCTGTATAATTCTATTAATATCTAATTCAAGAAAACAAAACACAGTTTAGACTGTCAATACCCGGGATGTTTAGCATGGGGGTTGGGGCATGTGTGCGGCATTTGGATTTAGGGAGAGAAAAGGCTTTCTGCGTGCTTTGTCCTGTCCTGATCTGATCAGTTTCCTGTGCATGTCATTTGTGTAGAGTCTTGATCCTGGTTCGAGTTTTCATTTTTTCTGTATGTTTGCTATTTATCACTAAAATGAATGTCAAGGCAATGGAGATCTGAAAGCTTTGCAAACCACACCCACTGAACTGAAATATGTATCTGATGCAAGTATTTACTTATGGGAATCGTCTGTCTGGCAAACTTCCTAAGGATTCTGGTAAATTTAGACATGAGCTTTTGATTTCCAACTGCTGCTTTTAGAAGAACAGACTTTAGGTTTTCTTCTCGAGCCTGCATCTTTTTTCTATCAGGGAAGAATCCTTGTTGAGTGCATTGGTATTTTATTATTTCACTGTAATGCTATTGAGAAAAAACAGTGGTAACCTACCCACTGACTCCCTCGGGCCCTGTACTTAGGGCATCTCAGGTACCACCTCAAAAATAACCAAACCAAACCAAACCAAACCAAAACAACAACAACAACCACAAAACGTTTTTCCTCAACTCAACATGAGGAGATGGATCAGCAAAGAAGTAGATGTGGCAGTTGACTTTAGAAACTAGATTCCATTCTATTCTTTAAAGAAAACTTCCTATTGGAGCAACCAAAAGTTTAACTGCTAAACGGTGGCACCAGAGGATCATGTGAACCAAGCGTTTCATGAGGGTTTTACCTGAATCCTGAGAAATTAGGACCTGCACAGATGGTCATGAGATTACAGCTTAGACTGACGACTTCTTCATGGAATCGCGCTGAGCAAAAGTACTTTAGGGAAATATGAAAAGGCAGATGCCAATCTCCCAGAATCAAAGTGTAATGCATGGTCTGAGAGATTTCGGCGTGATTGATAAGGGCGAGTATGTAGGAAAAAAAACCCCACAGTTTTGGGTACTGAGGCAAATATAATGCAAATGAATGAGAGACAGACAGACAGAAAATGAACCGCTCCTGTGTCCTCAACTTGGGTAATTTTAAACAAAGGTTAAAAAAATGTTTTATGTAAGTCCAGTAGACACAAATTTCCTTTTTCAGGGGCCAGTGAATCCACCGTACTGTCTCATTCTTTTGATGCCCCAGAGCACATGGTCACTGCAGCTGGTAACGACGCTGACTTCCTTCACGCTATGCCTGTCCTAGAACTGGATTCTGCAGAAGCACAGCCCTGCTTCCGGGGTCCAGCAATAGTTGTTTCAGACACTCCTCCCCATGTCCTGAGAAGTAGGTTGCACCTCCCTATGTTTACAAGATGGTATGAGTCAATGACCCTTTAGGAAGAGGAGTTATCAAACTTAGCAAAATCCAAGCTCCAAGCTCCAGACTGATTTCCTCAGGGAGGCCCTAAGCCTCGGGCTGGATTTTTTCTTTTTCTTTTTTCCTTTTTTGGTTTTTCGAGACAGGGTTTCTCTGTGTAGCCCTGGCTGTCCTGGAACTCACTCTGTAGACCAGGCTGGCCTTGAACTCAGAAATCCGCCTGCCTCTGCCTCCCAAGTGCAGGAATTAAAGGCGTGCGCCACCACTGTCTGGCCTCTGGCTGAATTCTTATATGGTACGTACCTCTTGCTGGTTAAAGGTCCTGGCACATTTCCTTGGTTTCAGATTTCCTGTCTCCAGGGTGGTGGTCATTATAGTACCTATGTCAAAGCCTGTTTACATCATGTGAGACAGGCATGTAAACTCCACAGCACAATGCTTAGCACAGGAAACTGCTCAGGAAATGTCAACATCTCATGTCCCGCCTTTTGGGGACCTCATTACTTTGGGAACTGAATTGTGACCAAATTGCTACACTGAGACTCTTAGGATTCCTGAAGCAGATTATCTCCACCCTGTTGCTCTTGCTGCTTGCTTCCAGCCCCGGGCACAGAATAATCTGACATAAACTTTTAATAAGCTTTTTGACATAAGACAAGTTATACTAGGCATGGGTAGGCATGGTGGTGCATGCCTTTAGCCCCAGCACTGGGGAGGCAGAGGCAGATGAGTCTCTGTGAGTTTAAGGCCAGCCTGATCTACAAAGCTAGTTCCAGGACAGACAGGGCTCTATTAAACAGAGAAACCCTGTCTTAAAACAACAGCAAAAACATCAACAAGAAAAAAGAGAAATAAAAATACATTAATTTTTGCAGATAATATGGATTTTTTTTCTTGTGAAGACACATTAAGGAGCCTTCTTATCATATATTTCACCCTCAATTGGGAAGCTAATTACTAATTTGCTTTGATGACGCCTTCTTTCTGGGCTGGAGAGATGCCTCAGTGGTTAGCAGCACTGACTGCTCTCCCAGAGGTCCTGAGTTCAATTCCCAGCAACCACATGGTGGCTTACAACCATCTGTACTGGGATCTGATGCTCTCTTCTGGTGTGTACTCATATAACTAAAATAAATCTAGAGAGAGAGAGAGAGAGAGAGAGAGAGAGAGAGAGAGAGAGACCCACATGCCTACGGTAATATTTGTCCATCCTTTAACACTTAGTGGTAATAGTTCCAGGATGTCTTAGCTGGGTCAGGGCTAGGCTCAGGCTAGTCTGATGATACAGTCAAGGCCCTGGCTTGCCTGGTGGTCATGGAGCCCTGAGAACAAGAGGCTTGGTCCTGGACCATTAGTGAGTTCAGATAGCACAGTTCTTGTGTTTCAAAGTTATTATGGGATGGCTGGATGGGTATTCATCATGGCCAGAGTGGCCCGGTCCCTGGATGTACTTTTAGTGCTTAGTCAAACAGGGCAGGGAGTGGAAAGGCTCTTCTGAGCATTGCACCCTTTGAGGCTGGATCAAATGGGTTCAGCATCTCACATCTTTGGCTCCTTTTGTGAGTATTAATAGGCCTTTTGAAAGCTCCAGGAAACAGCTTTGAAGGAGAGGTTCTGAGAGGCTAGACTGCCTGTGGTCAAGCAAAGAGGGAAGCTTACTGCTGATGAAACTCGAATATTAATGCTAATGTCATTTATCTCTGTTCTAAAGACAAATAGAAGCTGAGCTATTTTGGATTGCTCCCTCCCCCCCCCCCCAATGTCTCAACATCAGAGACCTTATAAAAAGAATGCTGATTTCCTTATAAAGAAAATAACACATAAACACTCTTCAGGGCCAGCCATTACATCCTGTACTTACATATTTATGTATTTAATTTTAATTACCCATAAAACCTGGGGCGGTACGGGGACATAGCAGGCGCTAAAAGAGTTTATATAGTAGAACGTGTTGCTGATCGTGCTGGGCACGGAGGTTTAGACAGTTCATTACTGGATTGTGGTTTCTTTTCACAAGCATTGGATTTTCTGCCATGACTCATGCTAACAGGAAGGCAGATGAAACATCTCCACTGATAACTGGGATGTTTTCTCTTTATGACTTAAACCGAGATTCACTAACATCGGAACCAGATACGATCAGGGCTGAGCAGCGACAACAGCAGCAACAACAACAAAAAAAAAAAGAGTGAAGAATTTTTGTGGTGAAATCATATTTCCCCCCTTTGATGAACAATGCTGATAGAAGTTCCTCTGCAAAGGGTTTTCCTGGCTCTGAAGACATTTCCCAATAGCTTCTAACCCCTTATCACTAGGGTGGCTCTCTGGGCATTCTTGTTTCTGTATCTCGTGCAGGACAGATAGAAGATCGCTGGAAACTTACCTAGTTAGGCAAAGCTCTTCCTACGCCCTCTTCCAAAGAACTCCCCTGAGCTGGGGGAGTTTGTTGTGTTTGTACATCGTCTGAGAAACAAGAGGTTCTGTTGGCTTCTGAGACCCTGGAAATACAATGACACTGGGGCTCAGGGAGAGATGGCACTATCAGGCTTCCTCTTCCTTTGAGAAGTGGGTCTGGAATCTGAGAAGGCCAGCTTTGGGGAAGTTATTGTCCCTGAGTATTTTCCTTGTCCACCCCCCCCCCTTATTCCAAAATGCATTGTTATTGCTTAGATACCTTTTCTGTAATGAATTATAAGATTTGGCATCTGCAATAAAAGCTATCCTGTTCTTGAGTCCTTGATTTTTTTTTTTTAAGAGGGTCTAGCTATATAGTTCAGCCTGCCCTTGAACTGTCCCAGGCCTTCTAGTGCTGGCATTACATGGCTGAGTGAGGAAGCTCTACGTCGTCTTTGATTTTTAACATGATAGCTAAGCTAGATCGAAGCCTTATATTGCAGAGCACAGGTATGTAGCTCAGAGGCACAATGCTGACTTAGCATGTATGAAGCCCTCCCTAAGTTAAATCCCAAGGACCACAGAACGAAGTAAAGGTGGTTGAAATCATAGTGTTGCTTTGCTCGCCTGTACCTGTCTCTTCTTTCCCCTCTAATTATAAGTCGGGGGCAAGGGCTTGGAAAGGGACGCTGGAAGAGGCCTTTTCTAGCCTCTTCTAGGCTTCTCATAGCTTCCTGGTGAGCGTTATTTGTCAAGTGCCTGTTGTGAACCAGGCAAGACCATCCATCCAGTAACCCTCTGTGGGAGCAGGTAGTACAGTCCCTATCATCCTTATGAGTCTGTAGGGCTCAAACGCTTAGAGTGCAATTTAACCCCTGTTCTGTTTTATCCCTGTACCACAGAGGACAGACAGGAATGCATTCTGTGAAGTCTAAGGCCTTCTCAGTTCTTTTGGCTTCTGGCTGGTACCTTCCAGGAGAACCGTCTGGTTGTAGGGAAGGGAAAGCAGAAGAAAAGGAAGGCCACAATAGGGATCTAACCAAAGGAAGAGCAAGAGATTACTTGAGAAATTGCTGGCAGATGTGTGTTCTGGTTTTGTTTCTGTTGCTGAGATAAGATACCCTGATACAGAGCCACACAGGGCAGGAAAGGGTTTGTGTGGCTTATAGTGACAAGGTACACTCCATTATTTTGAGGAAATCAAGACAGGGACCTGAGAAGCTAGCCGAATCACATTCACAGTCAAGAGCAGACAGAGACACCAAATGGCCCTTCGCTTGCTAAGCTAGCTTTCTCCTCTCTCATACGGTTCAGGACTCTTTGCAGGGAAAGGTACCACAGTGGTCTTCCCACGTAAAGTAACAACTAATTCTCCCTGCATATACCCGCATTATAAGCCGGATCTGGATGGTCAACTCAAGTTGGCAGTTAAAATTAACCAATACAGTGAGGAAAAAGAAAGATACAAACCAAAATCCTGTAAAATAGCAGCAATGGTCCCACAGTGTCCTTGTTTTGTAAGGGGGAGGGGCATTTTCCTGGCTGCCCTGGAAGTTGACCAGATATCAGTACTTAATGCTCTGCTCTATCTAGTGTTTTTGCTTTTTCAACCACGTTGAAACACAAGGCGTTCAGATAAGTAGGCTAACCCACCTAAAGGAGAGGGTCTTATTCTTGTCTCCACCAGCCCTTTCCTCTACTCTTTCATTTTTAACCCTCTTACCTGTTAGTCTATAGTCTCTTTGCCATATCAACATGAACAATCACTGTGTTCCTAATGAGTGCGAGCTAACACAAGGGTGCAGTACAAAGAGGTCCTTGCTTAGCCTGTAGAACACCAGCAGTTCTCAACCAGTGGGTTCAGCCCCCTTTGAGAGTTGAATGGCCCTTTCACAGGGGTCACCCAAGACCACTAGAAAACACAGATCTTTGCATTATAATGCATAACGGTAGCAAAATTACAGTTATGAAGTAGCAACAAAAATAATTTTCTGGTTGGGTCCCCACAATGTGAGGAACTGTGTTCAAGGCTCGCAGAGTGGGGAAGGTGGAGAACCACTGCTGTAGAGGAAAAGCAATGCACACACACTGTAAGTTGGATACAAAGGCTATGAGAGCAAATGAGTCTGTTAGAGAATCTCGCCTTAGAAAAGAAAATTTAAGAAAGGAATATCGAGCCGAAAAGAAAAGAAAAGAGGGCTGGTGAGATGGCTCAGTGGGTAAGAGCACCCGACTGCTCTTCCGAAGGTCCAGAGTTCAACTCCCAGCAACCACATGGTGGCTCACAACCATCCGTAACGAGATCTGGCGCCCTCTTCTGGACTGTCTGAAGACAGCTACAGTGTACTTACATATAATAAATAAATAAATCTTAAAAAAAAAAAAAGAAAAAAGAAAAGAAAGGAATATCATGGGTTCTGATGGAAACACATGGCAGGCGGGAAATGACGTTTGTAGTGGTATCGTTTGAACAAAGACTTTTATACCTCCATCTCAAATACTAATTTTACATAAAAATATGTATTTTCATATATATATATTTTTTTAATGTGGCAATCTTGACTCCTAAGAATTGATGACCTTGGGTATTCTAGTTGTGTAAGGAAACTTTTTCTTTCCGTGTGGCCAATCTTGAATTTTGTGGTGTTGTCAGCTTTGCACCTGTTCTGCCTTCGGTAAGCATCTCGCCCACACAGCACCAACACCCACAGTGCAATCAACAGTCATGTGCAGAGAATAAAATAAAAATATGATGGAATCTGTTGACAAGACTGAATTATTTTCCCCCCACCTAATCTGTCAAGTATAGTAAAATGCATCCGTAATGTGCTAGGGTAAACCTCACTGGGTTGTGCTGCCTTGTTCTGTTTTAGGCCTTTTGTATCTTATTAGACTTGACTTTCTAGTGTTTCCGTAAGAACTTTTGCATCTATAATCACAAATTAAATTTGCCTGCAATTTTCTCTATGGCATTGCATTTTGTTCAATTCTGTACTTCTCTTTTTATGGAGATGGAATGATGTAAGTTACTCAGGAGTGACTTATTCTTTCTTAGCTATGTAAAACAGTTCAGAGCTGTGCCTTTTTTTGTTGTTGTTGTTTCGGTTTGTTTTTTTTTTGACCAGGTTCTTTGTATAACAGCCTTGGCTATCCTGAAACTTGCTTTGTATAGCAAGCTGGCCTTAAACTCACTGCCTCCTGAGTCCTAGGATTAAAGGTGTGTCCCCTACCCCCAGACAACAATGAATGGCTTCTTTCCCCTATTTTTATTTTTTTTTTCCTTTTCTCTGGTTTTTCAAGGCAGGCTTTCTTTGTGTCTTGTTGACTATCCTGGAACTTACTTTGTTGACAGGCTACCCTTAAACTTAGAAATCTGCCTGCCTTGTCTCTTGAGTACTGGGATTAAAGGTACGTGTCACCAGACCTACCTTTGACCTGTGCCTCTTGTAGTGGGTAATAGATAACTTTTAAATTTTAATTTATGGTTGGTGGTAGAGTCAGTTTTTCTTAGAAGTCATTTTGGCAAGTCACATTTTAGTTATAGTAGACATCTGTAATTTTTACTAGCTTGGGACTTTTATGCTTTTGGGGAGGTCGCCTACATTCCCAGTAGTTTCAGAAAGACCAAGGTAAAGGCGCTGCACAATGTGCTCACCACAGGGATGGGCACTGTGGTACTGCGAATAGGTTTGGCCCCCATAGTTTCATGTTTTTTAATGCTTGACCACAGAGTATGCCACTAGTAGGAGGTGTGGCCTTGTTGGAGGAAGTGCATCACTGTGTAAGTAGACTTTGATGAATCAGCCTCCTCCTGCTACCTTCAGATCAATATGTAGAACTCTCCATTCCTCTAGTACCATGTCTGCCTGGTCGCTGCCATGCTTCCCCCCATAACTGAATGGACTGAACCTCTGAGACTGTAAGCCAGCCCCAATTAAACATTTTCCTTTATGTGAGTTACCTTGGTCATGGTGCCTCTTGATAGCAATGAAACCCTAAGAGAGGCACTAGGTCTAACTAGGACAATGAGACTCCTTCCTTGGATTAATATGTAACTATTGGAAAAGTTACATAAAAGGGATACTTTCCATTTTCCACTTTGATTAGGTAACTTACAAGATGTGGTTTTTTTTTTTTTTACAAGATGGGGACAGCCATGTTCCCTTAACGTGTGTGTTTTAACTGAGAGAAAAGCTGAGTTGATCGAGAGATAGGTGGGAAAGAGAGGAAGAGGATAAAGGAAGAAAATGGGAAGGAAGAAGAAAAAGGAGGAAGAAGGGAAAGGAAGACTAGGAGAGAGAGTGTTTTCAGGAAGTCATATTACTCAGCCCTTGGATCCTGCTCAGAACAATGGCCTCAGCTGATCACTCTTAGTTTTACCCACAAAATACCTTTACAGAAAGGTTTAGGATAATGTTTAACCAAATATCTTAGCACTGAGACCCAGCCAACCTGACACATAAAATGAACTACCACAGCACCCGAGTGTGGAATTGCTATCATCTGGTAATTCTGTTTAATGTTTTGAGGAAATACCAAAGTGTTTTCCAAAATGTTGACCTGTTTATGTTTCCACCAGTAATGTTCTCAGGTGTTAGCTTTTTAAATCTCTGCCACTACATATTATCTGTATCTTTTATTGCAGCCATCTTTCTCTGTGCACGTGTTCATGTGTACATCTATTAGAGATAATGATATCATGTGCCTTTTTCAGTCACTCTCCATATCATTTTCTGAGACAAAGTCTCCCAGTGAACCTGGAACTCACAGATTTAGCTAGGCTGGCAGCCACTGAGCTCCAGAGATCCCTCTTTATGTGCCCCTCCCCCAGCACTGGTGTCACACCCCTGTGCCATCACACATAGCGTGTTCAGAGAAGACAAAGCCTTGTGCACTTCAAGCACACGTCGCACAGAGACACCAGCACTCTGTTGATTGCAACTCTCATCACGATAGCAAACTTCTGGAACCAATCTAGATGCTTAGTGATGAAGGATGGATAAAGAAAACATGGCTTGAATAAACAATGGATTTTTTTCATCCATAAATATATCTGTAGGGAAATGGATGCAGCTGGCGATGATCATATTAAAAGTGCTAAGCCAGCCTCAGAAAGACAATAACCACATTTTCTCTCATTGCAGATCCTAGATTTATAAGGCTATGTGTCTTAGTTAGGGTTTTATTTCTGGGCAAAGACACCATGATCAAGGCAACTCTCACAAAGGAAAACATTTAATCGGGGCTGGTGTACAGTTCAAACATTTAGTCCATTATTGTCATAGCAGGAAGCATGGTGGCATGCAGGCACTCATGATGCTGGAGAAGGAGCTGAGAGTTCTACAGCAGGCAGCAGGAAGAGACTGAGACACACTAGGCTTAGCTTGAGCTTCTGGGACCTCGAATCCTACTCTCCAGTGATGTACTTCCTCCAACAAGGCTACATCTACTAATAGTACCACTTTCATGGGGAGCCATTTTTATTCAAACCACCACTCTATGTAAAATTCCATATACCTATAGACATGAAAGTAGAAATAGAACTCTCTAAGGGACTAATGGGAGGGGCAAAGAAGGGGAGGATGGTAGAGTAGAGGGATATGTTTAATGTACAGCATATACTTGGATGAAAATGGCCTATGGAACACAGTGCCACATCAGATGATACTCAGTAAGGAGTGGATAAGACTCTGAGAACTCTTGAGTCCCATAATTCAGCTTTTATTGCAAATTCAAGCATTTAAAAGATTCTAGCTGACACATTCCCACACTCTGAATTTTTATTTTAGTTGTGGTGGTTTGAGTGAGTATGGCTCCCATAGACTCCTGTGTTTGGATGTTTGGTCCATGGGGAGTGGCACTATTTGGAGGTGTGGCCTTATTGCAGTAGGTGTGGTCTTGTTGGAGGAAGTGTGTTGGCAGGCTTTGAGATCTCCTATGATGAAGCTATACCCCTCGTGGCACACAGTCTCTGCTGCCTGCAGATCAAGATATAGAACTCCTAGATCCTTCTCCAGCACCATGTCTGCCTGGATTGCTGTCATGCTTCCCACCATGATTATAATGGACTAAACCTCTGAACCTGTAAGACAGAACCAATTAAATGCTTTCCTTTGTAAGAGTTGCTTTGGTCACGATGTCTCTTCACAGCAACAAAACCCTAACAAATACTTTGGTAAAACCTTTCTTAACCATACAGTTGTAAAAGCACTGAGGAGGATCTCTGTACATTGTATTGAGTTATTGTTGACATATTTTAAGTAGAAGCATTGGAGGGCTTGGAAAGATGGCTCAGCAGTTAGAGCACTTGCTGCTCTTGCAGAGGACCCAAGCTTGCTTCTCACTTCCCTTGTTAGATGGCTCACGATCGCCCCTTAGCTCCAGCTCTAGCCAATCTGACTTCCTCCTTCTGGCCTCTGCAGGAGCCTGTATGCACGTGCCCATGCATGCGGGCACAGAGGCAGGTAAAAATCTGAGTTCGAGGGACAGCCTGGTCTACAGAGAGAGTTCTGGGACAGCCAGGGCTACACAGAGAAACTCTGTCTCAAAAAACCCAGGGGGAACAAAGACACAAAGCATGATACACTTCTGCATCTTCACTTGGCAGGATGGTGGCACAGATGTGTATTCTTTTTTTTTTTTTTTCATTTCAGAGTTTTACTGTGTTGCACTGAAGGAACAGCGGGGTGTTTACACAGTTCTCTCATTCACTTTCGAAAATCTAAAGTACTTGCAAATTCTTAATACCTTGACCACTGGATTAGAACAGTAAGCATTAATATAACCAATTTCCTAGTAAATAATGTCTTACAAATAAAAACCCATTTAGAATAGCTTTAAATGCATTCTTTACAGGTAATTCGGCATGTTTATACCACTTGGTCTTAAGAATTAAAGCAAGTGTATTACTGTGATGGAATGAGGGAGACCCCTCTCATGCAATACATAGGGATAATATTCAAGTCGACAGGGACGAGGTCCCACCCTTCTTACTGTTGTGTCCATATATAATCATCTACAGTGATACGTGGGGAGCCTACGATGTTCCTCACGAGTCAGATAGACACTCTCAGTTCACCAGAAGCACCTCCTATCTACAGCTAACTTATATTTAGATGGCGTTTCAATAAAACCAAAATGAGCCCAACAAGTCCTCTAAACCAAGCTTCCAACCGGCTGAGGGCGGTCAGAAATTAATGCAATCCCTCGGAGGGTTATGGCTGTTCCTTAAGAGTGCAAGTTCAACCTGTCAACACCGGAGGTAATCATTTTATATTAATTTATACGTAATTCCATTTAAATTCTTTATCCAAGTAGAACATATGAAAACAGTCTTTCCACAAGCAAAAAATGTGGAAACATTTAAAAAATAAGAAGTCATTTTTTACAGTAACTGATCAGATTCTATAGGCTACTCTTAAAAACAGGACCTTGCTAGATAGAATCCCTTCATTGGTGGCGTTTTGCATGCACTTAACTGGACCGATTCTTCTGTGTTGTTCTAAGAGCTCACCAGAACATAGATCATGCCGTATAGGGAGTAAAAATACGCTAGAAGGTAAAAAGCGAGTTTGCACCATCCTTCCTTCTGACAGTAGGCTAGAATGTCTGCATTCATGATGGCCGTCGGGTCATAGAGGCCAGGGCCGCTCATCACTGGTCTACTCATATACCTCCAAATATGGTAAGCCAAAAGGGGCATATTGAGGCCCAGGGTCAGTCACTCTGCCGCACAGAGAAACATGACACAGAAGAACGCGTGGATGAGGTACTCTGGAAGGACAAGAGGATTCAGGGTATTGCACTGGTCTATAGGATTCTTGTAGTCAGTCTTCAGCTCATCAAATGCTATGATGTGCCAGATGGTGAAGAAGATGAGCGCGGCGGTGAGCAGCAGCGCCAGCATATAGCAGAAGGCCGCGAAAGTGAACGCCATAGCCGGGGAGGAGCTGCCGGGCGCGCAGATGTGTATTCTTAATACTTTCAAAGAAGAGGAAATATAAATCAAGCCTAACAAAATTGAGTGCCTATGTCAGTGTGAAAAGTTTGAGGGAAACAGGTAGGGATGACAGGAGACATCAATCAAATTATTTTGTTACATGGCTTGGGCTTAGAGCTATATAAATGTTTCACATACAAGACTAATTTAATTAATTTTAAAAATTAAATACAAATCTTTTAAAATTGAAAACAAATGACCATAATTGTATTCCCAGTTGATGCCAAAAAACACACAAAGAAAATCACTTTAAAGTGGTTTTAAAATGCTGTATCTTGTATCTTGAGTTAACATCCCCAGTGGTACTATGTCCTCAGAGCAAAAGCCCACAAAGCAATATTAAATTGTATTAAGTAGCCATTATTTTAAACAATGTTCACATTTTTTGAAACAATCACAGTTATAGGAGTGAAACAAAATTATGTTAATATTAGAAACGACTTTTCCAACTTTGGAATAAAGAAAGCTATATAAATTCAGAAAAACACACTTCTGTAATAATTAAAAAAAAAAAACCAAAAAAAAAAAAAAAAAACCCACCACAATCCTCCCTTCCAAGTGAATGCCACCTGCACAAGCCTACAGTGGAAAAAAGCCTGTTCAGCAAGCGGGGCTCAGAGCAGGCTATCCACCTGCAGTTGAATGAGAGTGGGTACACATCTCACATTGCATAGATCTCAATTGACATGGATCAAAGATCTTGATTCAAAACCTCATACATGGGCTAGAGAGATGGCTCAGTGGTTAAGAGTATTTGTTCTTGCAGAAGACCCAGGTTGGTTCCCAGAACCCAAGTGGAGAGAGAGAGGGAGAGAGGGAGGGAGGGAGGGAGGGAGGGAGGGAGGGAAGGAGGGAGGGAGGGAGAGAGAGAGAGGCTGGTCATGAGCATGTGGAGGGAGATGGGGGAGAAGAGACAAGAGGACAGAGCAAGATCAAGAGAGTAAGAGCAAAAGAGGAGCAACAGAGAGAGGAGAGGGCAAGCAGCCCCCTTTATAGTGATTTTATAGTGAGTCAGGCATACCTGGCTGTTGCCAGGTAACTGTGGGGCGGAGCCTAGAAGAAATGCTACCAAGGCATATGTGGAGGTCAGAGGACAAGTTGCAGGTGTCTGTTCTCTCTTAACACGTGGGTCCCTTGTTTTGTGGCATCTTCACCTGCTGTACCATCAGCCGTCCCAATTTGTCTTTAATGAGTGGGATTACAGATCCTCACCTGTCATACCAGCATGGGAGGAAGAGGCAGAGGTTGGGAGTCAAGGCCAACCTCTCGGCCACAGAGAGAACTGGGGGCTGATGTGGTCTATATGAGATAATGTCTCAAATGAAAAGAGTAGGACAGGAAAAAGAGAAACACACCAACACACACACACACACACACACAGAGGCGGGAGTAGCCTGCCTTGCCTATTCAAACTGAATTTAGGGTAACCAAACAATTGGTGATTAAAGTTTTTATGAAGTAACCCCATCCATAATGCAGAGGGAGTGACAGACACAGAAAAGTCACATGACTTGTAGTTCTGCGTCACCCGGCAGCATGCTCATCAATCCACATCAGAGCCACCAAGTGAACAGGGATGGTTTTGTGGTATAGGATTTATTTTGGGGTGGGGATGAGAATGTTCTAAAATGGTAGTCAAATTGCATAACTATGAATATAGTAAAAACCACTGAATTACACATTTAAAAAACAATAACGGGTGGGGCAAGCTGTTACTGAAAAAAGAAACAGTAATCAAAAGCAATTGAGAGACTTAAGACTTTTTTAAAGCCCAGGCTGGTCTCTATTCTTTGCCTATATCTCCTGTAAAACCCTAGTGCTGAGGTGTGTGTGTGTATGTGTGGGTGTGTGTAGTATGTGTCTGTATATACACACAAGCATGTACAAATACTCCTTCGTTGCTATGATGACTTTTTCTTGTATTATGCTTAGTTGTTTTCGATTTACGTGTAAACGGAAGTCAGTGTTTAGCATTTAAATATTCACATATTTATGTTCCAAAAATAGCTCCACATCTAGCCGCAGGGAACACTTAGATATGTTTAGCACATTAGGAGTAGGCTTGCAAATGGGAAACAGCCTCTTTCTTCCCATTTACAGACCTTTGCCTCAGATTCTCCTAAAGAGAATCAGTAGTCATTCTCTATGATTTCCATCTTCAGAGCTTGGCAAACTGGAAGTGTAGTGGGTTGAATGAAAGTGACCCCCACAGGCTCACCTGTGTGTGTGCTTAGTCCCCATTGATGAACTGTTTGGGAAGGATTAGCAAGTGTGGCCTTGTTGGAGGAGGTGTGTCACTGGGAGTAGGCTCTGAGGTTTCAGAAGCTCACAGCAGACCCTGTGTCTGTCTCTGTTTCTCTGTCTTTCTGTGTCTGTCTGTCTGTCTGTCCTGCCCACTGCCTGGGGATTGTGATGTAAAGCTCTCAGCTACCGGTCCCAACACTGTGCCTGACTGCTTTCCGCCGCCATGATGGTAATGGACTCACCCTTTGAAGCTGAAAGCAAGCCCCTTTTAAATGCTTTCTTTTATAAGAGTTTCCTTGGCCATGGTGCCTCTTCACAGCAACAGGACAGTGACTAAGATAAAAAGACACAGCTTCCTGTCCTCAGGTATGTAGGTATTAGATGAAAACCATCCAAAGAAAGAGATGTCCCCAAGTGATCTTCCCCTGAGTCATGTGGGATGGCCGGAGGCTGAAGGCTCCACTCTGAGGGGAACCTAGGGGATAAACCCATTTTTTCTTAAGAGGCACCTACATTAGACTTTACAAGTACATTATCAACAATGACTTAGAAGTAACTAGAACACTTATAAATTATTCTTGAATTCTTTTTCTTTTTGTCTGCAGGCAATTATTTCAGTCTAAGTTCTTACTGTAAGCTTTTGAAGGCCCTAATTATCTAAATATAGTTTAATTTTGCCCGTAGGCTTGAATGGTGGTTAGCTAAATATAGAATTATGGGCTCAAAATAATTTTTCTTAGCATTGTCAAAATATTTCATTGACCTCTGTCATTAATCTGAGATGAAAATCCCGGTGTTAACTTTGTTTTCGTTCTTTTCCCAGTCCCTTGCTGGAGACTTTCAGATTTCTCTTTTTCTTAGAATTCAGGTCCCTTTCCTGGGTTTGATTGTACCTTCCCTCATAGGAGGCACTCTGTGTGTCTTTCTTCTTGTAAAGAGTTGAGTCTCCACTCAGGAAATTCCCTTGATAATGTCTCCCTGTTCTCTAGCCTACCCCTACCATACCAACAGCCTGGCTTGTGGATGTTTCTGCCACATCTTGAATCTTTCCCACTATACCTCGACATCTTGTTTTTTGTGTTGCTCCCTGGGAAGCTCCTTTGCTTGGTCTGCCAGCTCCCTGGTTCACTCTTCAGCCATCTTCACTTTGTTCTTCAGATCAATAGTGAGCTTTTAATTTGGGCAATGATGAGTTGATTTCCATGTCCTCATTGGCACTTCAGTCCATTTTGTTCTTTGACATAACCCAATCTCTGGGGCTATTCATTGTAATTTACAGTTTCTCTGTGGTACTCACATGTGTAACTAAAGTGTTTCCTGCTATTCTGTCAGGAAGCCCTCTTCCCATGACAATGGTTGCAAGACTCGTGCTCCAATATCTGCTTGCTTGCTTGTTTGTTTCAGCATGGTAATAAAAAGAAAAGCTACCATTTTAAGTGTGCAATGGCTTGATAACATTCACAGTCACCATGTTGTGTGATTATCGTCAAAATCCATTTCTAGCAGATGCCATACCAGTTGAACCTTAATGTTTCCCAGCTGCTGGCACCCTTTGTTATAATTCCGTGTTTCTAAAGATGTCTGCTCATTGAGTGCCTCCTATCAGTTCAACAGCATAATATCTGTCTTTTTGTATCTGGATTATTTCACAGATTGTAATATTCTCACTGTTAACCCATGATGTACCATGCATCACAATTCTAGTCTTTTTAGAAAGCCGAATCTCAGTCTGGGTGGTACATGCCCCAAATCACAGCACTTGTAAAGATGAGACAAGAGAATGGAGAGTTCAAGGCCAGCCCAGGCTATCCAATGATATCCTGTAGCGTTTAATCAATCAGTGGCTGATATTCTATTGTAGAGTCACACATCTTACTTATTTGTTTATCTGTTGATGAACTTTTGGGTTGACATTTTGGCTCTTATGAAAAATATTCCCATAAACATTTATGTTCAAATGTCTGTACAGTTTTCATTTCTTTTGGGTAAAGACTCAGTGTTAAATTTTTTAGTTGACGAGTAATTCTGAGTTTAACTTCGTATGGAATGCCCTTGCCGATTTTCAGTGATTCTTTATTTTATAGCCCCAACAATGCACAATGCTGGTTTCTGCATATCGTCACAATACTTATTTCTTGTAAAGATATATTTATGTTTACATACCACTGTTGCAACTGTTGTAAAGTGGCATTTCGTTGTGATTTTAATAATTTTACAGTTCTCTAATGACTACCCTGTACTCACTGGGTGAGTGTGTCTTCCTGTACTCACTGTGTCTCCGAGTGTGTCTCTTTTGGGTTGAGAGTGTGGATTCATCTGATGGAAAGGCTGCTCTCCCTGTAGAGGTGCTAACCACAGCTTTGCTGGGACGATGTCTCATTCTTTGGTGAGCTACCTTCAGAAAGTCTCTCTCACATCTAAGTTTGGATAAAAGTCACAATCATTGGCAGAGAAGAGACTCTGATAGCTATTCCCTCTTGTATATTAGGAGTTTTAGCTGCAGATATCTGAACATCTAGGTTGTACGATTCTACAGTGCTGGTTTTTGTGAATGTCTCAGTTTTCTGTCCAAGAAATTGGCTTCACACACAAGTGAGGTGTCACATATCTGCTTAGTTTAATTTTGAGGCATTCTAGAGTTCTTTGAGGAAACTAATGTGTGTGTGTGTGTGTGTGTGTGTGTGTGTGTGTATCTCAAACCTGGGACAAATGGCTAATTGAGGTACCTGTTTAGCATATCAAAGCAGACATGGCCACCAGATTCTCTTGGTACCCCTTAATCTCTACCTGTTACAGACTATAGCTGGCATACCCAGTCTCCTACCCTAATCTTTTTCAGTCCAGAGACTTTTACCCTTTTTCCATTTTGGCTTCTTGGTCTCCTGGTTCTCCTTTCTACCCTCACATGGCCTGGCTCAGTCATGTTCACTCTGGACTCTCTCAGATGTCTCTGCCTCTGTATGTTTTGACTCTCATATCGACAATAAACCTCCCCCGCCACACCTAGGTGTCATTTCTTCCCTTTTCTTTCTTCTTTTCATTCAATTTCCTCCACACCTCCCATTTCCTCAGGATCTACTCTCTTTTTGTCTCTCACCTAAAAAAAGAACAGGCTCCTAAAAGATAATAACCAAACATGACAAAATAAAATATAAGATGAAGCCAAACCTATCATAATGAAGTTGGACACTACAGGAGGAATAAAGACCCAAGAGCGGGCACAAGAGTCAGAGATCCACTCATTCTCACACTCAGGAGTCCCACAAAAATACTGAGCTAAAAGATAGATATACACACAGAGGGTCTGGTGCAGACCTGTGTCAGCCTTGTGCTTGCTGCTGCTTCAGTTTCTGTGAGTGCCTATGCACCCCGCTTACTTGCTTTAGAAGGTCTTGTTCTCCTGGTGTCCTCTAGCTCCTCTGACTCCTACAATCCCTGTGCTCTGAGACTCCCAATTGCTTCTTCCTCTTCAAGGTCCATGGAAACATTTGCTTTTCTTTCTGTTTGCTTTAGAGTTGTTTTTACATTTACATTAACATTTCTTCTATTGGGATCAAATTAAGGATGCCAGGCTTCCCAGAAAGGGTCTTTAGCCACTGAACCATCTTGTTGGCCATTTGTTGTTGCTGTTTTAAATCAAATAGAAGACATTTTGTGAAGGAAGTATAAGCAGAAATAAGTCAAGTGAGTAAAATCTACATTTTAAAATACATAATGTTTCAAATCTTTGAAGAATGTGACTGGTTAAAAATAAAAGCCAATGTTGTATGCTATACCTTTCTAACATAAACAAATGTTTAGTTAGCCATAGTGTGTCAGAGCTCAGCATACTCTAAATGTCATGATTTTTCTATTTCCTCTGCCTGAAATACTTATTTGCCTTAAAGCTCTCCATAGATGTAGTTATTTGTAGTTTAGTCTACAGACAAGTATTGTTAATCCTAAAGATGCCAGTAGAAAGACCACTGACTCAAATCACCATGGTCAAGGTTTTTATAGTTCAGGGTTAGGGGGGTTTCCAAATGGAGGGTTTAACAGGTCAATAGGCAGGGCTATGGAATCAGAACATAAGCATAACAAGGTAGTCACAACAAAGGTAGCCATTACAACAGGTGGTCATAACAGCAGGTGGTTATAACCGGTTGAAATAAAGGTAGAGTGGCAAGATGGCCATAACAAGTTTTTGAAACAAAGACATGGTTGCCATTTCCTGGAACAGGCAGTACAGAACCATTTGTAATTAATGCCACAGTGGGACATAGCCCAGCCCTTGAGACACAGAGTTAATTATAAACAGGAATGAACTTAGTCTGTCTTCACTATATAATGGCTTTCAAGCCTTACTTAGAATTCATCAGAGTTGGCCTATGAACTCTTTATCACCTAGCCACAAGATCAGCATAGAAAATTAAAGAGAGCATTTAGGAACATATTTAAAAAGAGCTATTCCTAGGGTGTTATGTACAAAAGGAGTGTACTCTTTAGAACAGAGTAGTGACTTCAGGAGTTGTTGAATTCAGACTTGGGTATGGCATGGGCTGTATACGAATACGGCATAGGCTGCATGCTAGCTACACTCAGCCCATCTACAAAACAGTGCATAACAAACTAGCACAGTCTGGCCACCCATGGCAAGAAGCACAAGGAGTATCCTCTGCACGATTCAAAGCCCTCAAGTTTTGTAAGTCAAATCATTTATCTGTTTCTAAGCACAGTGTAAGGACCTTTCCTTATCTACTGGAGTTTGACATCTTCCTCCTTCTGCTTTACCTGGGTAATTAATAATGAACAGAAATGTGTTGTCTGTGGTTCTGGAGGCTGAGCTGTCTAAGATGGAGGGATATACCTAGTGAGGGCTTTCTTCTGTGTTATAGGTGGGGGAGGACATCATGGCTAGAGGAGAAGGGAAGGGTTGGGGGTGGGTAGGGGGAGTAGAAAAATCCACAGGGGCAGGGAGGGAAAGAAAGAGAGGACAACCTTACTTTTGTGATAAGGACACTAATCTCTTCAGAAAGGCAGAGCCTCCTGGCTTTATCACCTCTTAAAAGTACCCACTTCCTGACACTGTTGCCCTGGGGATTAACTTTGTAACACACGACCTTTGGAGAGCAAGGTCAAAGCGCAGCCATGAACACTGAGCTGGGTCACAGGTGAGTGTACCCCCTCCTATTCCCTGAAGCCTGCTATTTGATTTGGGGCCCCTAAACAATGATGCTATGATCACCCTTCGTTTCTGCCGCAGCTTCCAATTCATCCATCATCTCACCCCGTTGTTGCATTACTGACCCCCATTTTCTCTTCTAGAGTTACCTGGAACAGAGGAATCCAGGCTTCACTGTCCCGACCCCTTTCTTTGGCTTCTTTAACTGATTTTTCTTAGGGCACACTCCTTTTTGTATTTATCTGGACGGCAAATGCAACTCTCCTAGCTAGTTCTTGGAGATGCTAAAATATCTATTGCTATCTATTGCAAGCCTCCCACACAAATGTCCATGTTAGCTGGTTGAGCCTTGCTAAGAGGCAGGTATTTTTGTTTTTATTTTTCTTTTATATCTTTTCTATGAGAAGCAGAATCGGGATTTGAACCTAAGTAGTTAGATCCAAATCCAGAAACCCTTAGAGTTTAGCTGTGAAAGAATGTCTGGTAAATTTATCACGTTTCTATGTAAAGGTCAGGGTAGCCTGCCTGCCTTTCTTTCTTTCTTTCTTTCTTTCTTTCTTTCTTTCTTTCTTTCTTTCTTTCTTTCTTTCTTTCTTTCTCTCCTTCTTTCTTTCTTTTTCTTTTTTTTAATCATTCCATTCGTTTACATCTCAAATGATATCCCACTTCCCCGTTACCCATCCACCAATCCCCCCATCCCACATCTGCCCTTCCTACTCCTCTTTGCCTTTATGAGGGTGCTCCCCCACCCACCCACACTTTCCCACCCCACCACTCCAGCATCCTCCTACACTGGGGCATCAAACCTCCCCAGGACCAAAGGCCTCTCCTCCCATTGCTGTCAGGCAAGGCCATCCTCTGCTACATGTGTATCTGGAGCCGTGAATCTCTCCAGGTATTCTCCTTGGTTGGTGGTCTAGTCTCTGAGAGCACTGGGTGATCAGGCCAGCCTATGTTGTTCTTCCAATGGGGTTGCAGAAACGTGAGCCTTCCAGGACCCAATGGGGATGACTTTAGCTGAAAAGTGCAGAGAAGGGGGAGATAGAACCTGTAGAGACCACCTCCAGTAGATAGGCATGGTCCCCAGTCGAGGGATAGGGCCACTCACCTATCTCAAAGTTTATAACCCAGAAATCTTCCTGTCCAAAGGAAGAACAGGGACAAAAAATGGAACAGAGACTGAAGGAAGGGCCAACCCGGGACTGCCCCACCTGGGGACCCATCACGTCTGCAGATACCAACCCCAACACTGTTGCTGTGGTCAAGAGACATGTGCTGACAGGACCCTGGTGGGAGGTCTGGCCAGCAACTGACCAATACAGATGGGGATGCTTGGAGCCAACCATCAGACTTCGCTCAGGGAACCTGGTGGGGGAGCTGCCAGAAGAACTGGAGGACATGCTTTCTATTGTACTTTAAATATTTTGTGAAAGTATGTGATAATAGTCTCTGACAAATTTTAATATGGTTGCAAACTTTCTGATGGGTTTAAGAACCAAAGGGACAGTAGTGTGTATGTGTGTGTGTGTGTGTCTGTGTGTGTGTGGGGGGGCGGGTAGTGTGTGTTGTGTGTGTGTGTGTTGTGTAGTGTGTGTGTGTGTCTGTGTGGGGATAGTGGTGGGGGGTGGTGTGTGTGTGTGTGTGTGTGATTACATTATCACTTTCTCACTTGAGAGTTATAAATAACTAATATATAGATGTTAAACAATCTCTGGCCACTCAGTACTAAGTTTAACTTATAGTTCTTTTCCTTTCATGTCTCCTTTTAGTCAAGGGACTAAGATGACTTTTGAGGTGGCCTGCTTAAGAATACCACGTACTGGATTTTAACAATAACTTCTATATGGAGCTCTGTGGGATTTTTAAAAAATATATTTATTTTCTTTGACTTATAGTTTTATGGCTTTTCCTATTTGCTTTAGAAAAATACATTAATTCTTATGTTGCTTGGAACTATCAACCAGATTTCTGTATCCTTTAAACGTTCATTTCTGTGAGTTGCCCAATGTGAAACTTTACAATTTTACATTCTTTCCCATAGGGGATATTGAATTTCAGATATTTCTTTGGATATTATCTTCACTAACTCAACACAACACACAATCCCTCAAATCTCTAGTGTCAAGGGAGAAATTCAGGAGGAAAATATAGAAAAAAAAAGAGTGCATATATTTTTGGCTAATTTTCTACTAAAAAAATAATATTCAGTTGTGTAAGCCTAAAAAGCCTACCCATTTGTGGTCTGTCTCATAAGTCTTCCATCTCAATGAAAAGTACAAAAGAAAAAGATAGCTAATTGAGAGGAGAGGAAATAGGCACTGAATGTATTGATCAAAGCTGTTGCCAGACCGTGGGATGTTCTTCTAGCTGGGCTGCCTTGTCTGGCCTCAGTGGGAGAGGAAGAACCTAGCCCCACAAAGACTTGATGTACCAGGGTCCAGGAATACCCAGGGTGGCCTTCACATTCTCAGTGAGGAATAGGTGGGGAGGATGAGGGAAGGATTGTGGGAGAAGGTAACAGGGAAGGGGGGCAGCAATTAAGAAATAAAATTAAATAAATAAAAAAAATAATTAGTTAGTTAAAAAATATGTGTGAGCCGGGCGGTGGTGGCGCACGCCTTTAATCCCAGCACTTGGGAGGCAGAGGCAGGCAGATTTCTGAGTTCAAGGCTAGCCTGGTCTACAAAGTAAGTTCCAGGATAGCCAGGGCTACACAGAGAAACCCTGTCTTGAAAGACAAAAAACAAACAAACAAACAAACTATATATGTGTGTGTGTGTGTGTGTGTGTGTGTGTGTGTGTGTGTGTGTGTGTGTGTATGTATGTATGTATGTATAAAAAGAGGAAAATGCCAGCCAGCTCTCAGGTATTGGATGGGTTGGGTTTTGTATGGATGACAAATCCAACTTAATCATAGTTAGCTTTCACAATGTGTGGTAGTTCCATAATGTCATTGTGGGCCCTGCACTGACAAATACAATTGCCCCTAGAGAAGAAGCAATGTGAATTCTTATGAATCTTTGGTCAAGTTTTTTGTTAGATGATTGTCTTAGTTAGGGTTTTACTGCTGTGAACAGACACCATGACCAAGGCAACTCTTATAAGGACAACATTTCATTGGGGCTGGCTTACAGGTTCAGAGGTTCAGTCCATTATCATCAGGGTGGGAAAGTGGCAGTGTCCAGGCAGACATGGTGCAGGAGGAGCAGAGGGTTCTCCATCTTAGTCTGAAAGCAAACAGGAAAGAGTGGCTTTCAGGAAGCTAAGAGGAGGGTCTAAGCCCATGCCCACAATGACACACTTCTTCCAACAAGGCCACACCTACTCAAACAAGGCCATACCTCCTAATAGTGCCACTCTCTGGGCCAAGCATATTCAAACCACCACAATGAACAAGACATATTCTTAGTTTAAGCTTAAAGACATCTTATTTACTACATTCTGTTGATTCATGACCATTGACCCACTAGCCAATAGCATTCTTAAACTGTGAATCACCTCAGCCCACCTCGGAACATTATGTGGTTCTTCAGTTCAACATGGAGGCTTTGTTTTAAATAGCAGGAAGTAGACACCATGACCATGGCAACTCTTATAAAGGAAAACATTTAATTGAGGTTGGCTTACAGTTCAGAGAGAGGCTTAATTCATTGTTGGCATCGCAGGAAGCATGGTGGCATGCAGGCTGACATGGTGCTGGAAAAGTAGCTGAGAGTTCTACATCCAGATTGGCAGGCAGCAGGAAGAGAGAGTGACACTGGTCCTGGCTTGAGCATCTGAAACCTCAAGGCCCACCCTCAGTGACACACTTCCTCCAACAAGGCCACATCTCTTAGTAGTGCCACTCCCTGTGAGCCTGTGGGGGCCATTTTCATTCAGACTAGCAGTAATCAGAATAAAAAGAACATCTGTTTATAGTGCAAGAACTGAAACAAAAGGACAGAATACTATGTTGCAGATGGTTTAAACGATTCTTCACTCTGTGTGTTCAGATGACCCTAAAGTTCCATAAGTTAATGGTACAAATGATCTTTAGAGTTACTGTGTATCAGACTGATGGTAGCATATCACTTTCCCTTTAAATATACTGTTACTCTTATCATAACTGCCTGGCCCATATTACAACTGAAAAAGTGAGGTCAGGTTGGGATGTTAGGAGCAGAAACAGGGAGTGAAGTGTGGAGAGGCAAAGGAAGGGAGGAATGGTCCTGCCCTATAGAGCAATCACCTTAGAGGTGTAAATCACTATGTTATAGAGCTCATCGGCTGTTACTGTTGCTGGATTCTGGTAGTGGCTTAAAGCTTCTGGAACTTTACACTGCCTTGCTACTGTATATATCTGAGTTCTGGGTTTGAAACATTTCCAAGAAACAGTCATACAAATATCAACAGCAAAACCGATGAAGATCTTGAGAACAAATTTCAAGGAGATACTTGGTTCTGTTTCTGTGCAGGTGCTTTCGGAGTTAACGT
This sequence comes from Mus caroli, assembly GCF_978045245.1. Taxonomy (NCBI): domain Eukaryota; kingdom Metazoa; phylum Chordata; class Mammalia; order Rodentia; family Muridae; genus Mus; species Mus caroli. The sequence continues at coordinate 31,845,808 of NW_028227275.1, read as the reverse complement.
CCCTGAACACCATGTGAGTTTGTTCAGGATTACTCGTGATCTTAGAGTTAGCCATTCTATTCATCTTGACTGGCTTTTTCTTCCCAATTCATGAAATTTGGTCACTCCACCAAAACACTTGACAAAAACTGCCCAGAGTGCTTCAGTTCCTTTTCTGAATGAATTCCAGTCTGGTTGTTATTTCATTCTCTCAGCTTAGCTCTCTCAGAGAAGATTCACAGAGTATTTCATAATCTTTTAATAAAATATTACTCGATGTTTCTCTCAACAAATAAATATTCTCAGTAAATAAAAGATGCAAATATTCCATTTGTATCTTCGAGCCCCCAGGTCTTGGATTACCATGCTTTTTTTCTTCAGGTTTTTTGGTTTTGTTTGTTTTTTTGTCTTGTTGGCATAACTAATTTATTACTAAGCATTCTGTACCATATTTACCAAAGGAAAAAACTGTATTTTGTACCATACTTACCCCAAAAAAAGTGATTAAAGAAAACCTGATACTTTCTGAAACATTACATCAGTCTTAGTCACGTCTGCAGAAAATGATGTATTAGATCAAAGATCACCATCATCGTTTTCACCTTCAGAGTTAGGCAGAGTTAACATTTAAACACAGGTTCATTTGTCCTCTAAGGATCCAAAGTTTGTAATTTACCAAAGTTTGCCACCGGTGAAAGCAAATGACGTTAATAAATTAGCATAAAAGCATATGGGATTAAGATGTCTGTAAAAGGCTGTAGGACCAATCTGCCTGTGTTTGTTCCAGAAGTTTGGTGGAAACTTCATAATTCCAGTCCAGAGTCAACTCTACTAGCTTCTTAGGTCAGGCTTTTACTGTCTCTGTGTCTTCACTTTTTGTATCTGTAAAGTGTAGGTGTCAGCCTCAATGACCTACTCTTAGATTTTATTGTCTTTTCAGGGATGTTTATACTGAATTGAATATGTTTTAAAACTAGCAAATGGATGTACTTCAAAGATCATATCACTCAGTAGGTTCCTTGAACTTTTAGAAGCACATGTTCAAAGGAAGCCATTGCAAAGTTGTAGAAGCAAAAACTGCTAAGCCATAATATACTATGGCCGTTATAATTTAAAATATGGTGGCAGGGTTTTTGGGCTCCTGCATAAGGTCAAGAACAGAAGCAAGGACTGTAAAAGCTTTTTCAGAGTGTTGTTTGGGGCAGTACCAGGGATGGATGTAGCCAAGAGTCCAGTGCATAACTAGAGTAAGTGTTTGCCTCTGGGCTTCACCCCCAGGCCTTGGTTGTTATTGTTGGTTTTGTTGTTGTTTTGTGGGTTTTTTTTTATTGTTTGTGTGTCTTTTGATTTTTGTTTTTGGTCTTTTTTTCTGAGCCACTGCCTCCCTGTATAGACCAGGGTGGCCTTCAATTTACAGTCCTCCTGCCTCAGCCTCCTACAACTGACTACAAGTAAGGGTGGCTAAATCTTGTTTAGGATGCTCCTGTAATGCTTCCTGGGTTAATTGCATCACATGAAAGGAAGAGGAATTTTAAATGTCACAGTGCACGCCTTGTCAGCCTTTCCAGGAAACTAGAAGTGGTCTAAGTTCTTGCAGTAGGTAGGATCCTTTTCAGTTTCTAGAACTAATTTCCATTTCAGTGGCCTACGTCTTTGGCCACTGACCTTGCCGACTCCCCAGATCTCCTATCTTCTGACTCCTCAGAGATTCCCTTAGGCCCAGACTTGTCTTCTGGCCCACACTTCCCTCCTGTAACTCGCAGGGCTTTGAAGTCAAGCAGCTAGTCCATGCCTTTATCTTATCATTACCTCCAGGGGAGTCAGGAGAAAATAGAAACAGTTGAGCAGCATTAGAGGTGCCCTCTGCTGGCTGTCGAAGACTGAACCTTTACCTCTTCCTTCCTTCCTTCCTTCCTTCCTTCCTTCCTTCCTTCCTTCCTTCCTTCCTTCCTTCCTTTCTTCCTTTCTCTCTCTCTCTCTCTCTCTCTCTCTCCCTCCCTCCCTCCCTCTCTCTTTCTTCCTTCCTTTCTTCCTTTCTCTCTTTCTCTCTCTCTCTTTCTTTCTTTCTTTCTTTGATATTTTCTTTATTTACATTTCAAATGTTATCCCCTTTCCTAGTTTCCCCTCCGAAAATCCCCTATCCCCTCCCCCTCCCCCTGCTCCCCAACCCACCCACTCCCATTCCTGGTTCTGGCATTCCCCTATACTGGGGCATAGAACCTTCACAGGACCAAGGGCCTCTCCTCCCATTGATGACCGACTAGGCCATCCTCAGCTACATATGCAGCTAGAGCTATGAATTCCACCATGTGTTTTTTTTGATTGGTGATATAGTTCCAAGGAGCTCTGGGGGTACTGGTTAGTTCATATTGATGTTCCTCTTATGGGGCATCAGACCTCTTCAGCTCCCTGGAGACTTTCTCTAGCTCCGTCATTGGGGACCTTGTGCTCCATCCAATGGATGACTGTGAGCACCCACTTCTGTATTTGCCAGGCACTGGCAGAGCCTCACAGGAGACAGCTCTATCAGGCTCCTATCCCCAGACTCTTGTTGGCATCTGCCTAGTGTCTGGGTTTGGTGGTTGTTTATGGGATGCATCCCCAAGTGGGGCAGTCTCTGGATGGTCATTCCTTCAGGCTCTGCGCCGAACTTTGTCTCGGTAACTCAATGAACCTTTACTTAATATAAAGTTATGGTGGCTGTGGTAAGAGGGCACAGGATGAACTAGCAAGACCCACTGTGATCGTGAAGAAGTTTTGGCAGAGCTGTGTTTGCTTCTCTGTGGCTTGTGGGAAACAAGATTCTTAGCAAGCTGGGGGTGTCTACTACCAGAGGACATTTGGCAGAGTCTGAAGATTCTTTGGTTATCTGGTAACCAGAAGGCTTGAGGGAGGTGGCCGCTGGCCCCTAGTGAGTTGAAACAAAACGTTTTAACACTCATGGGAGGATCCCCACCCAGCCAAAGGGACTCTGCAGGTGCAGGAGAATGAACCGGATTTCTGCCTAAGAGGATGGGAATTTTGAAGTGATGCCAGCCAGGCACTGTGGTGTGTGAGGCAGCAGTACTGGCCAGGGCAGGGTGCTGCTGCCTGGGCGACAAGGAGACAGCATCTCACTAAGGAGTAAGAAGTAACACAAATAGAGACAGAAGTTGGGAATCGGATAAATCAATCCAGTGGCTCTCTCCCTTCACTGTGTAAAGACAGTTTTTGTTTTTGTTGTAATTTCACCATTACATATCAGAATTTTATACTAATGCTTGGCCTCCCTAGACAGTCTGGTGGGGTTTTCTTTTAGGAGATAAGCTGTCAGGAGTTTTAAAATCTTCTAGATGATTTAAAATTTCAACTGAGTTTGAGAAAAGTTAAGCCCATTCAAACCTTCATGCTTTTGTTTAAGGACCTAGATTCTCTTGAAGAAAAGAAGGCACATGGTTCTTGGGTGACGGTACAGCACACTTCAAAAGCAGAAACCATAAAAACAAAAACAAAAAACAAACAAAACCCTTATTATATCTTTTAATACCCAAAATTTTATGGTCTTCTGGTTTTGTTGTTCTTGTACATAATTGAATCCAGGGCTTCATGTTGTTGGGCAAAGTGCCCTGCTACTAAGCTGCACCAGATGGTGGGGCTGTCCTTTCTAATTTGTATTATTTACCATGTAAGTATGTAGGTATGCATGCATGTATGCATGCATTTGTGTGTACATGTTTGCATGTTCATGTATATGTACATGTGTGTGCGTGTGCATGTGTGTATGTGTATGCATACACTTGTAATGGTCAAAGGACAACTTGTGTAGAGTCTGTCTCTGTTTTATGTGGGTCCAGGGACTGAACTCAGGTCATGGGTCTTGGTCAGATTGTACCCTTACTCTTGGAGACATTTTACTAGCTTAATGTTGTTTCTTTTAAATAATATTTTCAAAACGTTTTCTAAGAAGTGACACTACAAATCTCACCTTGATGTTAGAGAAGTGTGAGTTAAAACTGAGAATACCCTTGTGAAGTTGTGATGATTTTTTCAAAACCGAAGACTCTTGACAATACTGAATGACAGGAGGGAGCGCCAAATCTCTCGTGTTGTCATTGTGACTCTCAGACAGTGCAGCCATGTTAGAAAACACTTAGTCCGGGCTGGTGAGATGGCTCAGTGGGTAAGAGCACCCGACTGCTCTTCCGAAGGTCCAGAGTTCAAATCCCAGCACCCACATGGTGGCTCACAACCATCCGTAATGAGATCTGATGCCCTTTTCTGGTGTGTCTGAAGACAGCTACAGTGTACTTACATATAATAAATAAATAAATCTTTAAAAAAAAAAGAAAAAAAAAAAAGAAAACACTTAGTCCATCATGAAACTAAACATGTACTTGCTGTGTGGTGGATCAAGGAAAGGGAAGGTTCGTTTTCACATAAACCTCATATACTAACATTTATGGTGCCTGTATTAGTTGGGGTTCTCTAGAGACACAGAGCTTTATAGTAAACACAGTTGTTTCAGCTGGTCTTCTGTAGAGGCTGGAATCCTGAAGAAGTAGGCTCCAACAAATGTGCTGGCAAGTAAGAGCAAGCAGGCGAAGAAGAGTGAGTCTTCCTTTTTCCATTGTCCTCATGTAGGCCTCCAGCAGAAGGTGTGGCCCAGATTAAAGGTATATACCACCACACCTGGATCTGGGACTTGCGTTGTCCCAAATTGGCCTTGAATGCAGACATCTGCTTGCCTCAGTCTCCTAGGATTAAAGGCATGTACTGCCTTGCCTGGGCCTAAGCTTTTCATGGCTACTGTGCCTCAAGATCTCCATGTCAAGATCCTGGATTGTAGTTCATTGCAGATGTAGTCAAGTAGACATCCAGGAATAGCCACCACAGGACCTTAATCCATACTCACAAAATGAAAACAACCCGAGGTTCTTTGACCTGCCTATGGTCTAAGTTTTAGGTGTCTGTAGGATGCAGTACTACACTATCATTTGAATCAAATCCCAAAGGTTGAATGTTTAGCCTTGGTCCTCCAGGTGATACGAGTGGGAGGAAGTAGAACTTGGCAGGGTGGGTAATTCGAAGATCTGAGTCTTATTTATTAGGTGTATGAATGTGAGTGTGTGGCATTTGTATGTAAGGGGAGGCAGACATGCCTGTAAATGTGCGTGCAGAAGCCAGAGGAAGACATTGAGCATCCTGCCCTATCACTGTCTACTTTATTTGTTTGACATTTTGGCTGTGGGCTTAGTCCTTAACAACTGAACCATCTCTCCAGCCTATCTTATTCATTTGAAACAGGGCTTCCCATTGAGCTTGGAGCTAGACTGGTAGCAGCAGTAATCTAAGTGTCTCCATATCCCCAAGCTCCCAACTCTGGAGTTACAAGTATGTGACCATACTTGGCCTTTTGTTTCATACGTGGTCCTAGGATCTGAACATAGGTCTTCATGTTTATACAGTGAGGGTTCTTATCCACTGAGGCATTTCTCCAGACTTTTTATTTTACAATTTTATTATTAAATTTTTTAAATATTTGGTGTGTGTGTGTGTGTGTGTCTGCTGAGATCAGAAGAGGGCTTTGGATCCCTCAGGGCTGGAGTTGCAGGCAGGTGTGAGGCCTCCTGTATAAGTGCTGGGAACTGAACTTGGGTCTGAAAGATCCTGACAGAATGTAAAAGGTCACAGAAGCCCTGAAATTGGCAAGATAGACGTCAGTGTTAGCAGAACTAGCTTCACAGATTTAAAAAAAATAGAGGTGCACAATGCTCTGGCTGCTCCTTGAACCCGTGTGTCTGCTAATGTTCTGACCGTTTCTTGAACCCAGGTGTGTGCCCACTGATGAAGTCCACTGCCAGGTGTTTGTGATATTGGTTGCTGGGGAAGAGTCAGGAAATCTCCCCAGCAACCACAGCTGGGCCAATCTGGAGTTACTGCACCTGCACCAGACTCTTTCCTTGTACCCCTCCCATACCCATTTCTTGAGAATAGATATTGTTTAGATCAGGAAATCCCCTACTCCCTCCTTCTCCTTTCCCCCTTGAGGACCTATAAAAACTGGGACCCCTTTCCCCTCCAGGTCGACTCCTCTACCCCTGGTGGGATATGAGTCGTCCCCAGAGCTCTGGCTTTCCCCGAATAAAGCCTCATGTGGTTTGCATTAACTTTGGTCTCTCATGAGTTCTTGGGGGTCCGCTATTATCCCGAGACTTGAGTGAGGGTCTCCCTTTGGGGGTCTTACATGTCCTCTGGAGAAGTAGCCAGCACTGTTAACCACAGAGACATCTCTCCAGCCCTTGTCTTATCTCATTATTATTATTATTTTAAGACAAGGGTCTCACTTAGTCCAGGTTGACCTTGAACTTGCTATGTTGCTGAAGGGAACTTGATGGCTGAGTCTCCAGGGATTTCAGAGGTGTGCTACAAGGACAGGTTGTATGCAGTTCTGGGCATGGAATCCAGGTCTTCATGCGTCCTGGGCAGGATCTCTGCCAAGTTACACTGTTGAGCCCATAAGATTGTTTTTAAAAGCATTTCTTGGTAAGATTTCAAAGGCCTCCTAGACTACAGTTTCTTAGAAACAACTCTTGACTTTTTCTTCTTCGAGTGCTCAATGTGAACAGCCTTCCTGAGATTTTTCAGCTTGCCCATTGTCTTTAGCTTCTTTCCATGGAGACTATTCCTATCTGTAAAAAATAAAACTTTCTCATCTTGCAACAAGAGCCACCTCCAGGTCCCACTGTGTGATCAGAGGCCATTATCTTTATGACTGATTTTTTTTTCATGGTCTTCTCTATGCTCGCCCCTCTCAGTGGCCTTTGCATACATAGATCATAAATAGTTATCCTCCAGATTATCGCCTGTTTTCTGTCACGCTGGCTGGCCACCCCGACGTTGCCTCCACCTTCCCTGGGAGTGGTTCCTCTGTTCTCCTGTTACCTCTTTTCTTAAAGGGTAAAAGGCTGCTCCCTACCCACGTCTCTGCAAACCACCCTGGCCTGTGGGAGGAAGGGAGCTCGGCCGAGCTGAGTGCACTCTGCTTTGTAATTGGGCTCTGTTGTGTTGGCTGAGAATTCTCTGGCAGAAGAGGGGGATTTGAGTTCATACCCCTCAAGCAATCCAGCACGTCACTTCTAACTTCCCTTGTCCACTTCTCCAACTCAGCACTGACAAGGCCCTGAGCAGAGAGTCCTTCAGTCTCTCTGTAGATGGTACTGACTCTGCAGCCCTGCTGACATGCATTTCAGTAACTAAGTCACTGCTGCTTCCCGCGCCCCACCCCCCTAAATCCGCTCCCCCAATTACTAATGAATTCTTGAAGTTAAGGAAAATTTAATCTCTGCCTGGCTTAATTATTATGGATTTATTCATTTAAAATTTTTTCTCTCACTTTTGTTTATTTTCATGATACTGAGAGGAGAGATTCTGGGACTTTGTATCATCTTTCCCCAGAAGTCTCTTTTCATCTGCTGCGAAGACAGGAGGAAAGGGTCAGTGAGGTGGCTCAGCAGGTAAAGGCACTTGCCTTGAGACCTGAATTCCATCCCCTGATTCCTGTGTAAAAGTGGATGGAGAGAACTGACCCTCCAACGATGTCCTCTGACTGTCACATGCATGGTAAGGCACACTCATCTCCCAGACCATTCTCTCTCTCTCTCTCTCTCTCTCTCTCACACACACACACACACACACACACACACACACACATCATCATCATCATCATCATCACCGTCACCATCATCATCACCATCACCAAACTTAAGAATAGATGTAAAACCTCTAATCAACAGGAGTAATATTTCCTGATACACTCCATCTCCACATCACTTTGAACCTAGACTTTCAAGAGTGGCTCCTGGGAGAGAACTCTGTCCACTTTTGTGATTGCAAGGAAGTAATAGGTTTATTGTCAGATCGGCAGTATATTCTGAGCGTTGGCCAGCCTTTCTGTCATGGGCCACGGGGTACATATTTTAGACTTTGAGATCAATAGTTTCTGTTGTAACGAGGTCACTCTGTTGTATGAAAGTATTTATAGAAAACAAGCACATGAAGGGGTCTAGCGGTGTACCAATAAAACTTTATTTATAAACATTTCAGCCTCACAGAATTCTCACACCTCACAAATTATGCCCCTACCTGCCACTTACCTCTGCCCTTATTGTGCTGCTTAGACTTGAACCTATGAACCTAGGTGCCTTGCGCATGCTAGGCAAACTCTCTACCACGGAAATGTGTCCCCAGCCCTTCACTTTTTCAACCATTTAGAATACACAGAGGTTGCCTTGTGAATAACACAGAAACAGGAAGTGAGATGCCGTTTGCTGACGCGTGTCGTAATCATACATCAGCAGCAAGAAGAGCCCAAGTCCTCAGAATCCTTTTGAACCTTCTCTAAGAGAAACAAATTAAGGAACTATAAAAGAACACGCTGTCTGTGTACTTTCCCCTTAATTTCAGGTTTTATCTGTAGGTCAAGTCAAACTCCCGAGTGACTCTTAGAGAGAGCCACTCAAGTCAAGGCAGCTCTGAACACAGCCTCCCTCACCGAATTAATTTTTAAAATTATACTTTCTACTTTTCTCTCGACGGCCACTACATAATTAGGCAATTTCGTTTCGGTTTTGTTGCATGTAAAAAAAACAGTTGTGTTTGCAAAGATTTTCCAGGAGGTAGAGATGACTCGACACCGGCTGCTCTTGTTGGGGATCCGAGTTCAATTCTCAGCGCCCACAGACAGCTTACAACCCCTCTGTAACTCCAGTTCCAGGGGGAATCTCATGCCCTCTTCTGGCCTCTGCAGACACTGCATGTCCACAGTGCACAGATGTCCATGCGGGGCGAAATGCCTATAACATGAACTAAAAATTTTTAAAAATCTTTAGAGCAAGAAAACAGTCTGTAACAAACTGCCTTCTTCTTACATGAGGGGGCCTGCAGGGACTGCGCTTCAGAAATCACTTCTGAGGAAAACCTCGGTTTCCCCAGTTCTTCTAGGCATCATCAAAGACCTTTTCTCTCTGCCTGTTTACATTGGCTTCTGGAAATCTTAAATTCTATCTTCCTCTCTACCGCATCAATGCTCACCCAGCATCAGAATATAGCACAACTCCAGGGGTTCCTGGGTAGCAGTTAGATTTCCCCTCTAAATGCAGACATTTAGATGGGAAAATTCATCACTATAAACATGAGACCTTTTTAAAAAAAAAAAAAAATCTGAACCCAGCTCTACTCTAAGGTACTCCCTGACCCTGTACGCTAGCCTGGTGTCTTGAGAAGCCAGATTTTTGTTTGTTTGTCTGTTTTGTTTTGGAAGAGAGGTTTCCCCATGCCTTTAGTCCCAGCACTTGGGAGGCAGAGGCAGGTGGATTTCTGAGTTCAAGGCCAACCTGATCTACAGAGTGAGTTCCAGGACAGCCAGGGCTACACAGAGAAACCCTGTCTCGAAAAAACAAAACAAAACAAAAGAAATGATGGTGGCATATTCTCCCAAGACAAGATGGCAAAAGTCACTTTCTCTGGCAAAGTGAATGTCTGAAGTGTCTTTCCATAAAGTTGGCTTAAAAGACTTTCCATGTTTAGTTACCTGCACACCAAGGTTAAAGCAAGCAAACTTAGCAGATTATCACTCGGCTTCTCTGTGCCAAATCTAAATGACAGCATACCCGTGACTTAGCCTAGAAGCTGAGTGATTGCACACACACGTGTCCACACACACACACGCACACACACACCCTTACTGGCCCGCAGATACATGACTGAGCCTGTGCGAGACAGATATTTACGCAGAGATGTTCTGTAAATTTCCTGGGAAGGATTACTCATGGACTTCGAAGACTTCAGTGATCTGGGTCTTTTGCACGTGATGGGATCATCTGCAATGGTCCGTGGACACAGAGTTCCTGTTCAGAAGAAGGTGGTGTGTGTCTGCAGAACTGAAGAGAGGAGACTGTCCTGTCCACCCTCATGCACTTTGAGCTTACACTTGGTCTCTGTGTCTAGCTAGCAGTCTACAACTTTGCTTTTCTTCTTCCCCTTAGAAGCACCCTGTCCTCTCTTCTGAGCCCTTTTCCCGGGGGCCTCAAGTTAGTGAGTTAGGGCTTGAGTGTCCTTCCAACTACCAAGGTTGGCTGATGAATGGGTCATAAGAGGAAACATGAGTTAGCTTCCCCACCTCTGGGGTGTGTCTAAAACCTTTTAGGTGCTCGGTATCTTACTGGTGCTTGGGTTAGTTCCAAAATCAAATGTGCTGGGACAACCTTAGTTAAAACGTTATGAAGGTTTCCCCTCCATCTGAGTCATGGCCGGCGTCCACTCTGTCGGTACAGTTCCTCCTCCCTTAAGCTGATAGTCTTCTGAGACTTGTTGACGTGATTTGGTTATTCTGTCTATTTACTCACTAACCTGCTTTGCTTCTCTCTTGGACATTAGTCTCCTGCATACTGTTCTTCGGAGAGCACCCTGGGTCTTCTACGTGAGAAGTGCTCACCACACCCGCCCTTTAAAAAAGAGTGATTGCAACTAGAGGAAGGGAGGCCTCTGAGCTACAACTTTAAGGTTCCCAAAGAACTGATTCCTTTTTGACCTTCACTTTTTTTAAAAAAAAATTGTATTATTTTAATTATGTGGAGGGAGGGATGGGACATGCTTGCATATAAGTACAGCTGGCCTTAGAATCTGAATTGCTCACGGGATCCCGTGGAGCAGTTAGGCAGTGGTGAGTCACCAGCTGTGGTACTGGGAACCACACACAGGTTCCCTGCAAACACGGTCTGCGCTCGTAACCTGTGCACGCGCCATCTCTGCGGCACGTTGACCTGTTTGGCTTTGTTTTTATTTTTGAGGCATTATCCTTCCTTTGGGTGAGTTGTGATCTCAGGTCAATTCGGCCTAGAAGACAGCTTTGCTCTCCATCATTCTAGCCTAAGCATGTGGAGTACGTCTGTCTGTCTGTGCCAAGGGGTCCTGGTCTCATTAAGTAGGAGGGGCTAAGAGCAATCAATACCAAGCTAGTAAGAAATGGCAAGCATAGATTTAGCCATAGAACTTGTTCATCCCAGCCCCTATAAAAATCCACGGATTTTTCCCCTATGGAAATCCACGGATATGTCAGCCATCTGGAGATCACGACTCTTTGGTCCTTCCACTTGCCTCCTCTCCTCTCCTCTTCTCTCTCCATCTTTCTCCCCAGTCCTTAGAAGCGTAACTAATCCTACATGCCATATTCCCCACCTGCTCTGATCCTCCTCCTGTGTTATCTATCCTCATGAATGGTGCCATGCTGCCTGAGCCCCACACCCATGTGCTTTCTATGTCTTCCCTCCACTGTCTTACTGTCTAGCAATTGATTTCATCGTTCTGTGTCCTCCTTAACTCTGTCAGACATCCACATGTGTCGTTCTTCTGCCCCCAAGCTGAGGACCAACTCTCCCCTCCCTTACTTATTGCACAGCGCTTTCAGTGCAGGTGCCCCACCCACCTTCTCATTCTTCAGGACTCTCATTCCTGGAGGGGTTCAGCTCATCTCTGTAGCTCATTAGGGACTTGTCTGTGCCTCTTCAGCATCCGTTATCGACACAGAATGTTTATTTTTGTCACTATAAACAGTAAATTCTTTATTTTTACCTTCAGTCTCATATCTTCATTATAAACCCAGGTCGAATACATGATCAATAAATGATCTTTGAGACTGGGTATCCTGTGTAAACCAGGATGACCTCAAACTTGTAATCCTCCCTCTTCAGCCCCTTCCAAATTGGAAATTTGAACTTATAAGTTGGTCAAGATAACAGGCTAAGAAATACTTTCTTTGGATAGATTTTAAAGGCAATTTTAGCATTTTATGTGTCTTAATCCTCCACCCCACCCCAGTTTATAGCTCTGGCATGTACAATTGATGGTTTCTTATAACTGCAGTGTGATTTTTGGCTTCTCATTTAATAATCAGTATTATTTTGAAAGGAAGTATGTTTTTTGTTTGGTTGGTTTGGTTTTTCAAGACAGGGTTTCTCTGTGTAACAGAGCCCTAGCTGTCCCAGATGCACTTTTTAGACCAGGCTGGCCTTGAACTCTGAGAGATCTGCCTGCCTCTGCCTCCCGAGTGCTGGGGTTAAAAGTGAGTTCCTGGAAGTGTGAATTTTGAATTCCCAGGATGCCCTTGTAACTTCTACGGGGTCAGAATCAAAGCCGACGTTTTCATGGCTGGGTATGTGAGCAGAGCCAGCCTTTCCGGAGATCAGTCAACTTGATGGGTTGTGTAGGTGAGAACCATTCCTCCCAGGTATGCCAGTAAAGGTTCCAGAGAGGTCAGGGGAAGTGGAGGCAAGCGAGTGAAGAACCAGGAAGGAGCAGCAGCTTCCCTTGCAAGGATTGTCAGAAACTGAGCTTCAGATCAGTGCACACCACATGGGATGTGTCACCAGAGGGACCCCCATCTGAACCATCTAAGCTGGGCATTTTAATGCTGGCTTGTGCAAACGATGGAGAAAATAAAGAAAATTATACAAGACAGGTTCATGCCATGTAGCCCAAACTAGCTTCAACCTCACCAGTTCTCCTGCCCCAGCCTTCATCTTGCTGAGGGTTATAGCCACATGCCACCACAGTCAGCCGATCTCTAAAAGCCTCAGGACACAAGTGTGGTTGCTGGGTCCTCTTATCCAGTTCTCACAAGCGCCTATTCTGAAGATAGTCATGGATATGCAATATATTGGGATAGCTTGCTCTACTTATTAGGTGCTATGCCCAGATCTGCATTTGTACTGATTAACCATGAAGATAATTTCAGGATGTATTTAAAACGACAACACAGCTATGCTCAGGTCAAGTAATCATGTAGAACAGAAGGAGGAAACCTGGTCAAGGAAAGGAAACTAATGTCATGTTAAATGTCCTGCTTTAAAGAGTATGGTACTATGGTAGAACTAAGAATGAAGCTGGGCCCTGAGCTTTATAAAAACCTTGACCAAGCAGGGTTTATCATTTTGAATTCCTAAAAGGTAGTTTTACAGTCTTGTATTGATTTTTTAAAAAGTGTGTTTGTTAAGTAGGAGAGAAAATTGTGTTTTGCCTATGGCCTCAGAAGTATTTTCTATGAAGAAGTTAATCGAAGAAAATGTAAGCGATGTAATAAATTATTTGGGTATATAGTATTCTTACCAAATATGTGTGTGTGTGTGTAAAGATGTATTTTGTAGATGTGAGTACACCGTCACTGTCTTCAGACACACTAGAAGAAGGCATCAGATGCCATTTCAGACAACTGTGAGCCACCATGTGGTTGCTGGAAATTGAACTCAGGACCTCTGGAAGAACAGTCAGTGCTCTTAACCACTGAGCCATCTCTCCAGCACCCCTCCCCCCTTTTGCTTTATCTTTTTGATATACAGTGTTCTGGAAGCACATGATTAGAATTTCTTGATCTTGCCTATTTTTATAGTTTGTTTCTTTTAATTCCTTACTACCATAATCAGAACCCAAAGAGAGGAGTATTGCTTTTGCATTATTTATTACTCTTCCAGTAACTGTGTCTTTATGCATTGGTAGCATTTGCTACAACATTAACATTATCAGATAGCATAACTAAACCTTTAGGTTGTCATCACCTGTTTGCTTAAGTTGGCCATGTTTTTGAGCAATCATTACCATGCATTCTTTACTCTGTTACTTTGGCTCTGTTCTCATTCTTTTGCACCAGGAGTTTATAGCCCTACCCCACTTCCTGCTTACACTGTTATCTGCATGCAGACCACATGCGATCAGCCAGCACCCATCTCCTGATGCCATGCTGCCCCCAGCACTGTGGAACTAGCTTGCTGGAACCGTAGGCCAAAATAAACTCTCTTCAGCTGCTTCTGGTTATGGGGTTTAATCATGGTACTAGAAAAGCAGCTAAAACTGGTTTTCATATTAGTGGCAAAATTGTTGAGATTTCGTGATTTATTCCTTGTTAACCTGTCACAGAGTGTCCCTGAGGTGTTGAAAGTTACAGATTTTTTTTTTGTTCAGATGCAACAGAGATATGGAAATAAGCTTAGCTTCTGGAAGTGAGATTTTTAAATAGATACTTTGAGCTACAAGAATATATGATACTCGTCAGTTAATTTGCTAAAAAAGAAGTCAAGACAACAGTCCTATTCAGAATATCCTAGGGGGAAAAAACCCACAACAAATAAACAAAACCCTAGGCATTAAGCCTAACTAAATATGTTAAAGATCTTTACAATAAAAACTATGAAGCATTTAAGGAAGAAACCAAGGATATGAATATGAAAAGACTGCCCATTGTTTATGGTTCAGCTGAATCAGAACCATGAAAATAGACATGTTATCAACATAATGTATAGATTTAATACAATCCCCATGAAATCCCCACAATTCACAGTACCTGACTTTAAAGTCCCAAAACTGTACTATAGACAGAGTGCATAGTGACAATATCAGCATGGTTCTGGAACAGAGCTAGATGTGTAGATTGACGGGCTAGAAGGCTCAAAGTCAGGCCTCACATTTACAGTTATCAGATTTTTGACAAAGGTTCAAAAACGTAATATAGATAAAGTGGAGACTTTAACAAGTGTTGACAGTATCCTCACACGGACCAAACTGGACATGTGTCTCACTGTGTATAATAGTACATTAAGAATGGCTCAAAAACCTTCATGTAAGATCTGAAACTCTGAAATTACTAGATGAGGTCCGGTGTGGTAATGCACACCTTTTTAATCCCAACACTTGGGAGGCAGAGGCAGGCGGATCTCTGTGAGCTTCGTCTAGCCTGCTCTACATAGTGAGTTCCAGGATAGCCAGTGCTACAAAGACAGATCCTGTGCACCCCTCCTCACCAGGAAACCCAGCCAACCAAAAAACCTCCTAGGAAGGAGCACACTGGAAATACTAAAAGGTTTAGGTACAGGTAAGTGACTTTAGGAATAGGATTCAAATGGTTCAGGAGATAATAACAAGAATTGACAAGCTGGATTTCATTACATTTCAAGGCTTCTGGGATAGACTCAGTGGATGGACACACAGCTTACAGAACAGGAGAAATATTTTTTTGGTTTTTTGGTTGGTTGGGTTTCCTTGGAGGGGAGGGGTGCACAGGATCTGTCTTTGTAGCACTGGCTATCCTGGAACTCACTATGTAGAGCAGGCTGGACGAAACTCACAGAGATTTGCCTGCCTCTGCCTCCCAAGTGTTGGGATTAAAAGTGTGCATCACCACACCGGACCTCATCTAGTAATTTCAAAGTTTCAGATCTTACATGAAGGTTTTTGAGCCATTCTTAATGTATTATTATACACAGCTATAATATAATATAATATTATTTTCAGCTGTACATTTGAGAGATATTAAGATTCAGAATATTTTTTAAAATTAAAAAAAGAAACACCCCCCCCCAGACCAAATACTTCAATCAGAAGACAATTCTCAAAACCAAAGTTAGAAATGGATGATGGACTTGTGAAAAAAAGAGCCACCATCGTCTGTGGTAATGATGCATGACAGAAGAAAGAACAAGAGTGGGCCTGATTTACTCCAAAGGTTCTGGTGTCTTCATTCCAATCCAAGAGGTGCCAGATCTAAGTAGCAGTCACCCTTGTCCTGAACAAAGGCCATCTGCTCTATATATGGAATAGCACTGCAAATGTAGTAACAAAAGGGAACAAGGCACATTTTTCTTAAACTTTTACAGGAGTCTCACCAGGCAGAAAAGTGTTTCTCTGGTCCTATCGACTCAGAAGGACATACAAGGATCCCATAAACTATTAATCGATACATGATTTATCGATACATGCTGGTGACTTCAAACCTGTTTGGAGACTGCTTGTTTTTTTTTTTTTTTTTTTTTTATGTCTTGCTGCTCTCAGTGAACCGTCTCTGACCTGGTCACCACACCTTCTGCACACATAACATTGTTCTGAGTCAGGGCCATGAAAGACTTGCACAGGTGAATTGGGGACACGGTCCATGAAAGAGTACAAAGACTTGTAAGATTGATCATAATCTTTTCTTTACAGGTCACATAATCCTGAACAAGGTAAGTAAATATACAGCCTGTGAGCAGAATGAATCTGTAGTTCGAAATAATCTCCAGGCACATTAACTAGCTTGCTGTCAGGTTAGATGGAAGTTTGATTTGTAAAAGCAGATTTTGAAAAACATTTCTATAGAAAAACCATTCCCACATGGCTTAATTACAATTACAAAAAAAATTAATAAAAATTAAAACCTCCATGACCAAGGCAACTCTTATAAATAAAGCATTTAATTGCAGCCTTGCTCATAGTTTCAGAGGGTTAGAGCATTATCATCATGACAGGATGCATGGCAGTGGGCAAGCATAGGTCTGAGAGCTTACATATTGCTCCAGAGACAGACAGACAGGCAGGCAGGCAGACAGGCAGGCAGGCAGGCAGGCAGGCAGGCAGGAAGGCAGGAAGGCAGCCCTCTTTTCTTTTATCAAAAGAAGTACATCATTCAAGGTGGGCCATGTAAATGGGCTGGGAATCATGGAGTAGGAGATTCTACTGGTTCTGTGGGAAAGGTAGCCGGAGACTGTTGGATTGAAGTACAGGAGAGCATCCCTCTTTTGTCAAGTTGTCTGCTGGTGCCTGTTTGGGAAACAGCTTTATCAGTCCTATTGAAATCCAGAGGGGGTCTGACGAAGAGAACACAGAGGCCAAATCTTGGCTCTGGTTAGTGGGTGGAATAGCATCCACCAATGGCTGGGTCTTTGAGGGAGATCATCTATGACGACTAGTTTCAGTAAAAATGTATTTCTTATGATGTTTTCCCATAGGTGTTAGTGAGCGAAACTGAGGAATTCTTTTTTAAACATTTTTTATTAGATATTTTCTTTAAATACATTTTTTAAATTAGGTATTTTCCTCGTTTACATTTTCAATGCTATCCCAAAAGTCCCCCATACCCACCCCCCAATCCCCTACCCACCCACTCCCCCTTTTTGGCCCTGGGGTTCCCCTGTACTGGGGCATATAAAGTTTGCAAGTCCAATGGGCCTCTCTTTGCAGTGATGGCCGACTAGGCCATCTTTTGATACATATGCAGCTAGAGACAAGAGCTCCGGGGTACTGGTCAGTTCATCATGTTGTTCCAACTATAGGGTTGCAGATCCCTTTAGCTCCTTGGGTACTTTCTCTAGCTCCTCCATTGGGGGCCGTGTGATCCATCCAATAGCTGACTGTGATCATCCCCTTCTGTGTTTGCTAGGCCCCGGCATAGTCTCACAAGAGAGAGCTATATCTGGGTCCTTTCTGGAAAATCTTGCGAGTGTATGCAATGGTGTCAGCGTTTGGAAGCTGATTGTGGGATGGATCCCTGCATATGGCAATCACAAGATGGTCCATCCTTTCGTCACAGCTCCAAATTTTGTCTCTGTAACTCCTTCCATGGGTGTTTTGTTCCCATTTCTAAGAAGGGGCAAAGTGTCCACACTTTGGTCTTCGTTCTTCTTGAATTTCATGCGTTTAGCAAATTGTATCTTATATCTTGGGTATCCTAAGTTTCTGGGCTAATATCCACTTATCAGTGAGTACATATTGTGCGAGTTCCTTTGTGATTGGGTTACCTCACTCAGGATGATGCCCTCCAGGACCATCCATTTGCCTAGGAATTTCATAAATTCATTCTTTTTAATAGCTGAGTAGTACTCCATTGTGTAGATGTACCACATTTCTGTATCCATTCCTCTGTTGAGGGGCATCTGGGTTCTTTCCAGCTTCTGGCTATTATAAATAGGGCTGCTATGAACATAGTGGAGCATGTGTCCTTCTTACCGGTTGGGACATCTTATATGTGCCCAGGAGAGGTATTGCAGGATCCTCCGGTAGTACTATGTCCAATTTTCTGAGGAACCGCCAGACTGATTTCCAGAGTGGTTGTACAAGCTTGCAATCCCACCAACAATGGAAGAGTGTTCCTCTTTCTCCACATCCTCGCCAGCATCTGCTGTCACCTGAATTTTTGATCTTAGCCATTCTGACTGGAGTGAAGTGGAATCTCAGGGTTGTTTTGATTTGCATTTCCCTGATGATTAAAGATGTTGAACATTTTTTCAGGTGCTTCTCAGCCATTCGGTATTCCTCAGGTGAGAATTCTTTGTTCAGCTCTGAGCCCCATTTTTTAATGGGGTTATTTGATTTTCTGGAGTCCACCTTCTTGAGTTCTTTATTTATATTGGATATTAGTCCCCTATCCAATTTGGGATAGGTAAAGATCCTTTCCCAATCTGTTGGTGGTCTTTTTGTCTTATTGACGGTGTCTTTTGCCTTGCAGAAGCTTTGCAATTTTATGAGGTCCCATTTATCGATTCTTGATCTTACAGCACAAGCCATTGCTGTTCTATTCAGGAATTTTTCCCCTGTACCCATATCTTCGAGGCTTTTCCCTACTTTCTCCTCTATAAGTTTCAGTGTCTCTGGTTTTATGTGGAGTTCCTTAATCCACTTAGATTTGACCTTAGTACAAGGAGATAGAAATGGATCAATTTGCATTTTTCTACATGATAACCGCCAGTTGTGCCAGCACCATTTGTTGAAAATGCTGTCTTTTTTCCACTGGATGGTTTTAGCTCCCTTGTCAAAGATCAAGTGACCATAGGTGTGTGGGTTCATCTCTGGGTCTTCAATTCTGTTCCATTGGTCTACTTGTCTGTCACTATACCAATACCATGCAGTTTTTATCACAATTGCTCTGTAGTACAGCTTTAGGTCCGGCATGGTGATTCCACCAGAGGTTCTTTTATCCTTGAGAAGAGTTTTTGCTATCCTAGGTTTTTTGTTATTCCAGATGAATCTGCTGATTGCCCTTTCTAATTCGTTGAAGAATTGAGTTGGAATTTTGATGGGGATTGCATTGAATCTGTAGATTGCTTTTGGCAAGATAGCCATTTTTACGATGTTGATCCTGCCAATCCATGAGCATGGGAGATCTTTCCATCTTCTGAGATCTTCTTTAATTTCTTTCTTCAGAGACTTGAAGTTCTTATCATACAGATCGTTCACTTCCTTAGTTAAAGTCACGCCAAGGTATTTTATATTATTTGTGACTACTGAGAAGGGTGTTGTTTCCCTAATTTCTTTCTCAGCCTGTTTATCCTTTGTGTAGAGAAAGGCCATTGACTTGTTTGAGTTAATTTTATATCCAGCTACTTCACTGAAGCTGTTTATCAGGCTTAGGAGTTCTCTGGTGGAATTTTTAGGGTCACTTATATATACTATCATATCATCTGCAAAAAGTGATATTTTGACTTCTTCCTTTCCAATTTGTATCCCCTTGATCTCCTTTTGTTGTCTAATTACTCTGGCTAGGACTTCAAGTACAATGTTGAATAGGTAGGGCGAGAGTGGACAGCCTTGTCTAGTCCCTGATTTTAGTGGGATTGCTTCCAGCTTCTCACCATTTACTTTGATGTTGGCTACTGGTTTGCTGTAGATTGCTTTTATCATGTTTAGGTATGGGCTTTCAATTCCTGATCTTTCCAAGACTTTTATCATGAATGGGTGTTGGATTTTGTCAAATGCTTTCTCAGCATCTAACGAGATGATCATGTGGTTTTGGTCTTTGAGTTTGTTTATATACTGGATTACATTGATGGATTTCCGTATATTGAACCATCCTTGCATCCCTGGGATGAAACCTACTTGGTCAGGATGGATGATTGTTTTGATGTGTTCTTGGATTCGGTTAGCAAGAACTTTAGTGAGGATTTTTGCATCGATACTCATAAGGGATATTGGTCTGAAGTTCTCTATCTTTGTTGGGTCTTTTTGTGGTTTAGGTATCAGAGTAATTGTGGCTTTATAGAATGAGTTGGGTAGAGTACCTTCTGTTTCTATTTTGTGGAATAGTTTGTGAAGAACTGGAATTAGGTCTTCTTTGAAGGTCTGATAGAACTCTGCACTAAACCCATCTGGTCCTGGGCTTTTTTTGGTTGGGAGACTATTAATGACTGCTTCTATTTCTTTAGGGGATATAGGACTGTTTAGAACATTAACCTGATCTTGATTTATCTTTGGTACCTGGTATCTGTCTAGAAACTTGTCCATTTCATCCAGGTTTTCCAGTTTTGTTGAGTATAGCCTTTTGTAGAAGGATCTGATGGTGTTTTGGATTTCTTCAGGATCTGTTATGTTTCCCTTTTCATTTCTGATTTTGTTAATTAGGATGCTTTCCCTGTGCCCTCTAGTGAGTCTGGCTAAGGGTTTATCTATCTTGTTGATTTTCTCAAAGAACCAGCTCCTTGATTGGTTGATTCTTTGAATAATTCTTCTTGTTTCCACTTGGTTGATTTCACCCCTGAATTTGATTATTTCCTGCCTTCTACTCCTCTTGGGTGAGTTTGCTTCCTTTTGTTCTAGAGCTTTTAGGTGTGTTGTCAAGCTGCTAATGTGTGCTCTCTCTAGTTTCTTTTTGGAGGCACTCAGAACTATGAGTTTTCCTCTTAGGAATGCTTTCATTGTGTCCCATAAGTTTGGGTATGTTGTGGCTTTCATTAAACTCTAAAAAGTCCTTAATTTCTTTCTTTATTCCTTCCTTGACCAAGTTATCATTGAGAAGAGTGTTGTTCAGTTTCCACGTGAATGTTGGCTTTCTATTAGTTATTTTGTTATTGAAGATCAGCCTTAGTCCATGGTGATCTGATAGGATGCATGGGTCAATTTCAATATTTTTGTATATGTTGAGGCTTGTTTTGTGACCAATTATGTGGTCAATTTTGGAGAAGGTACCATGGGGTGCTGAGAAGAAGGTATATCCTTTTGTTTTAGGATAAAATGTTCTGTAGATATCTGTTAAGTCCATTTGTTTCATCACTTCTGTTAGTTTCACTGTGTCCCTGTTTAGTTTCTGTTTCCATGATCTGTCCATTGGTGAAAGTGGTGTGTTGAAGTCTCCCACTATTATTGTGTGAGGTGCAATGTGTGCTTTGAGCTTTACTAAAGTTTCTTTAATGAATGTGGCTGCCCTTGTATTTGGAGCATATATTTTCAGAATTGAGAGTTTCTCTTGGAGGATTTTACCTTTGATGAGTATGAAGTGCCGCTCCTTGTCTTTTTTGATTATTTTGGGTTGGAAGTCGATTTTGTTAGATATTAAAATGGCTACTCCAGCTTGTTTCTTCATACCATTTGCTTGGAAAATTGTTTTCCAGCCTTTTATTCTGAGGTAGTGTCTATCTTTTTCTCTGAGATGAGTTTCCTGTAAGCAGCAAAATGTTGGGTCTTGTTTATGTAACCAGTTTGTTAGTCTATGTCTTTTTATTGGGGAGTTGAGTCCATTGATATTAAGAGATATTAAGGAAAAGTAATTGTTGCTTCCTGTTATTTTTGTTGTTAAAGTTGGCATTCTGTTCTTGTGGCTGTCTTCTTTTAGGTTTGTTGAGGGATTACCTTCTTGTTTTTTCTAGGGCGTGGTTCCCGTCCTTGTATTGGTTTTTTTCTGTTATTATCCTTTGAAGGGCTGGATTCGTGGAGAGATAATGGGTGAATTTGGTTTTGTCGTGGAATACTTTGGTTTCTCCATCTATGGTAATTGAGAGTTTGGCTGGGTATAGAAGCCTGGGCTGGAATTTGTGTTCTCTTAGTGTCTATAACATCTGTCCAGGATCTTCTGGCTTTCATAGTCTCTGGTGAAAAATCTGGTGTAATTCTGATAGGCTTGCCTTTATATGTTACTTGACCTTTTTCCCTTACTGCTTTTAGTATTTTATCTTTATTTAGTGCATTTGTTGTTCTGATTATTATGTGTCGGGAGGAATTTCTTTTCTGGTCCAGTCTATTTGGAGTTCTGTAGGCTTCTTGTATGTTCATGAGCATCTCTTTCTTTAGATTTGGGAAGTTTTCTTCAATAATTTTGTTGAAGATGTTTGCTGGACCTTTGAGTTGAAAATCTTCATTCTCATCCACTCCTATTATCCGTAGGTTTGGTCTTCTCATTGTGTCCTGGATTTCCTGGATGTTTTGAGTTAGGATCTTTTTGCATTTTCCATTTTCTTTGATTGTTGTGCCTATGTTTTCTATGGATTCTTCTGCACCTGAGATTCTCTCTTCCATCTCTTGTATTCTGTTGCTGATGCCCGCATCTATGGTTCCAGATTTCTTTCCTAGGTTTTCTATCTCCAGCGTTGCCTCACTTTGGGTTTTCTTTATTGTGTCTACTTCCCTTTTTAGGTCTTGGATGGTTTTATTCAATTCCATCACCTGTTTCATTGTGTTTTCCTGCAATTCTTTAAGGGATTTTTGTGTTTCCTCTTTAATGTCTTCTACTTGTTTAGCAGTGTTCTCCTGTATTTCTTTAAGTGAGTTATTTAAGTTCTTCTTGATGTCCTCTACTATCATCATGAGATATGCTTTTAAATCCAGGTCTAGCTTTTCAGGTGTGTTGGGGTGCCCTAGACTGGGCGAAGTGGGAGTGCTGGGTTCTGATGATGGTGAGTGGTCCTGGTTTCTGTTAGTAAGATTCTTACATTTACCTTTCGCCATCTGGTAATCTCTGGAGTTAGTTGTTATAGTTGTCTCTGTTTAGAGATTGTTCCTCTGGTGATTTTGTTACCCTCTATGAGCAGACCTGGGAGACTAGCTCTCTCCTCTGAGTTTCAGTGGTCAGGGCAGTCTCTGCAGGCAATGTCTCCTCTTTCAGGGAAGGTGCACAGTTATCTGGTGTTTGGACCTCCTCCTGGCCAAAGATGAAGGCCCAAAACAGGATCTTTCCCAGAAGCTGTGTTGCTTTGGCCTGTCACAGAAGCCGTTGTTTCAGTAGTCCACACTCTCACCTGTGTAGACTACTTTCTGCGGAGTCCTGGAACCAAGCTGGCTCCTGCGGAACCTGAGGCAGAAGCCTCTTAGGCCGGGAGGACACCTGTGCTCTCTAAATACATTTCAAATGCTATCCCGAAATTTCCCTATACCCTCCCTCTGCCCTGCTCCCCTACCCACCCACTCCCACTTCTTTGCTCTGACGTTTCCCTGTACTTAGGCATATAAAGTTTGCAAGACCAAGGGGCCTCTCTTCCCAGTGATGGCCAACTAGGCCATCTTCTGCTACATATGCAGCAAGAGATACGAGCTCTGGGGGTACTGGTTAGTTCATATTGTTGTTCTACCTATAGGGTTACAGACCTCTTCAGCTCCTTGGGTGCTTTCTCTAGCTTCTCCATTGGGGGCCTTGTGTTCCATCTTATAGATGACTGTGAGCATCCACTTCTGTATTTGCCAGGCACTGGCATAGCCTCATACGAGACAGCTATAACAGGGTCCCTTCAGCAAAATTTTTCTGGCATTGTGCAATAGTGTCTGGGTTTGGTGGCTGATTATGGGATGGATCCCCGGGTAGGGTAGTCTCTGGATAGTCCATCCTTTCGTCTTAGATCCAAACTTTGTCTCTCTAACTCCTTTCATGGGTATTTTGTTCCCTGTTCTAAGGAGGAACGAAGTATTCACCCATTGGTCTTCTCTCTTCTTGATATTCTTGTGCTTTGCAAATTGCATCTTGGGTGTTCTATGTTTCTGGGCTAATATCCACTTATCAGTGAGTGCATATCTAATGACTTCTTTTGTGATTGAGTTATTTCACTAAGGATGATATCCTCCAGATATATCCATTTGCCCAAGAATTTCATGAATCCATTGTTTTTAATTGCTGAGTAGTACTCCATTGTGTAAATGTACCACATTTTCTGTATCCATCCTTCTCTTGAGGGACATCTGGGTTCTTTCCAGCTTCTGGCTATTATAAATAAGGCTGCTATGAACATCATGGAGCATGTGTTCTTATTACCAGTTGGAACTTCTTCTGGGTATATGCCCAGGAGAGGTATTGCTGGATCTTCCGGTAGTATTATGTCCAATACTTTTTTCTGAGGAACCTCCAGACTGACTTCCAGAGTGGTTGTACCAGCTTGCAATCCCACCAGCAGTGGAGGAGTGTTCCTCTTTCTCCACATCCTCGCCAGCATCTGCTGTCACCTGATTTTTTGATTTTAGCCATTCTGACTGGTGTGAGGTAGAATCTCAGGGTTGTTTTGATTTGCATTTACCTGATGATTAAAGATGTTGAACATTTTTTCAGGTGCTTCTCAGCCATTTGGTATTCCTCAGTTGAGAATTCTTTGTTTAATTCTGAACTCCATTTTTTAATGGGGTTATTTGAATTTCTGGAGTCCAGCTTCTTGAGCTCTTTGTATATATTGGATATTAGTCCCCTATCAGATTTAGGATTGGTAAAAATCCTTTCCCAATCTGTTGGTGGCCTTTTTGTCTTATTGACAGTGTCTTTTGCCTTACAGAAGCTTTGTAATTTTATGAGGTCCCATTTTCAATTCTTTATCTTACAGTGCAAGCCATTGCTGGTCTGTTTAGGAATTTTTTCCCTGTGCCCATATCTTCAAGGCTTTTTCCTATTTTCTCTTCTATTAATTTCACTGTCTTATGTGGAGGTCTTTGATCCACTTAGACTTGAGCTTTGTACAAGGAGGTAAGAATGGATGAATTCACATTCTTCTACATAATTGCCAGTTGTGCCAGCACCATTTGTTGAAAATGATGTCTTTTTTCCACTGGATGGTTTTAGCTCCCTTGTCAAAGATCAAGTGACCATAGGTGTGTAGATTCATTTCTGGGTCTTCAGTTCTATTCCATTGATCTACCTGTCTGTCGCTGTACCAATACCACGCAGTTTTTATTCACAATTGCTCTGTAGTGCAGCTTGAGGTCAGGCATGGAGATTGAAAGGAATACTTTTTACAGACTTAAAATATAAATTGTGTTATCAAGTCGTTGCTGTGTAGTTACTCCCATGACCCTTAGGCATCAGAACAAAGCAAATCAAAACTACATTGACATTCTATCTCATGACTTCAGAATGGCTATTACCAAGAAACTAAAAACAACAAGGATGAGGTGGGGGGGTGTTGGAGGAGGGCAATTTTTTTATGCACTGTTGCTGAGACGGTAAATTTGTCTGGCACTGTGAATATCAGAGTAGAAGTTCTTCCAAAAATTAAAACTAGAACTATTATATGATCCAACCTGAGAATACAGCCCTGCAAAAAAACCAAAGTCAGTATACCATATGGACACCTACACACTCATCTTATTAATGCAGTGCACACAATATCAAAGAGATGGGACCGTCCTGGGTGCTGACGCAGGATAAGGGAAGAAAATGTAGCGTATGTGCACAGTGGAGTTTTACTCAGCTATAAAGAAGAAAATCATTTGTAGAGAAGCAGATGAAACTGGAAATCATCATGTGGAGTGAAACACGCCAGGGCCAGAAAGACAAATAAGACAGCTTTTCTCTCAGATGGAATGGGTAAGGGGAAAGAGGAGGATCGTATAGGAAAGAATAATATCAGGGCTAAATATTAACAAAGTACGTTATATACACTTTGTGTGGATGTCATAATGAAACCCCTTACTGAGACTTTGGGGGAAAGACAAGGAGGGATTTCTTATTTTTTTAATTTTAAGATGAAGAAATACACAAAATGAAGAGGTAACTGGAGCCAGACCTGAGCTTGGAGGTTTTCCTGTAATCCTAGTACTTGGAAAGTGAAATCAGGGGGATTGTGGTGAATTCAGCACCCCCATCTTGACAACTGGTGAGACTTTGTTTCAAAGTTCATTTTTGGATACACTAAGAGCTTAATTTGCAAAGTGATTGCTTTGCAAGCAGGAAGATCTGTGTTCCATCCTCCAGAACCATTATTTTAAAGGCGGGCCATGGTGGCACAGCCCCTTTAATCCCAGCGCCCAGGAGGCAGAGGCAGGCAGATTTCTGAGTTGGAGGCCAGCCTGGTCTACAAAGTGAGTTCCAGGACAGCCAGGAACAGAGAAACCCTGTCTCGAAAAAACAAAAACAGAAACAACAAAAACAAAAGACACCCCAAAAAACAAACAAAAAATAAAGAAATAATAAAAGCCAGGCATGATAGCATGTGTTTGTAATTCCAGCACCAGGGAGGTGAAGACTGGTGAATCCCGCCAGTTGATGTAAGAGACAGACTTCCTGGAGAGACATGAGCAAGTGTCTACTCATCTCACAAGAAAGCTGGGTGTGCCAATGTGGTGCTAGAGTCCTATAGGATTCTGGGGAAGCTGCTGATCACTTGTCTACATTGGAATCCTGAAGAAGCAAATTAACATCTGGTGCAACAAGAGGGAGAAACTTGCCAGTGAGAGAGGACAAGCCAGCGGAAAGCACAGCTTCCTTCTTTCATGTCCCTTTCTGTGGGCTGCTGCCACCAGAAGGTGTGAGCCAGATCTGGGGTGGTTCTTCTGACGTCACAATTTCTAATAAAATCCCATACAGGGGTGCCCAGCAGCTCAGGGTACATACATACATACATACATACATACATACATACATACATACATTGGCCAGTCTCATGCCAAGGAGATAATAAATAAATAGGCCAATAAGATAAATTTAAATTACCACTTAGGCCATTCTCAATGTTATCACTGCCGTTCACTTACAAAATCTTTCCCAACATTGCTGTCTTAGTCAGTGTTCTATGCCTACGAAAAGACACCATGACCACAGCAACTTTTATAAAGGAAAACATTACCTTCCATTACCTTCATGGCAGGAAGTGTGGCTGACGTGGTGGTGCTGGAGAAGGAGCTGAGAGTTCAACATCTGGATCCACAGATGGCAGAAAACAGAGAGCGAGCCAACTGGACATGGCTTGAACTCCAAAAACCTCAAAGCCCACCACCAGCGACACAATTTCTACAAAAAGGCCATGCTTGCTCCAACAAGGCCACACTTCCTAATAGTTCCATTCCATGTGAGCCTATGGGGGGGCCATTTTCATTCAAACCACCATAGTCTCTAACTCCCTTATTCCTGCTTAATTCCAACCCATAGCAACCCAAAACTCCTGCCTTTCTATGTGTACCAATTGTGGGTGTTTTCTATACATAGAATTATAGCATATGTGACCTTTTGTAATTGATTTATTTTATTTAGCATGATATTGTTAAGGTTAGTCTATATGGTTGTAGATCAGAATCCCACTCTTTTTTTTTTAATTACTGATCAAGGTTAAATTAATGATAGACTACAGTTGAGTTACTTCCATCTTTTGGCTACTGTGAATTATGTTGCTTATGACAACTGACTACAGCATTTATTTGATGCTCATGGGTATTTTATCACAGGAACCAGGTACAATGGTTTGTGGGGTTTATAAGAATGGAGGAATTACAGTGACTCAAGGCATGGGTCCCTCATCTAGACCTGAAGGGGATTTGTAAAGGGTAATAATTCACAGGCCTTATGGCCATCTGCGAAGGGACCATGACAGCTCCATGGCACCCCCCACAGTGGGGAAATAGTCAATGTAGACCTCACCTTCTGTCTCCATGCTGTTTCTGAAGTTCCCAGGTAAACCAAGCCCAAACAAACCATTCAGAGCATTAAACTGAAATGCCATTCCTTTAAACTAAAAAGCAAACAAACACAACTGTATCTATTCACCCCTCCCCCTCCCCCGTCTCCCCACTCCCCGTCCCTTAACACTAATACTTCTTGCTGACATCCGTTGATTGTTATCCTTTGTGGCTTTTGTCAAACTTTCCCGGTAGCTTCCTATTTCGTCTTTCACATACTACGTTGCCAACTACTGAAAACCCTCCTGCAGTCTAGCAGCGTGTATTTAAAATTAATCAATGTTTGTTAATCTCCTGTCTACGTTATAGGTCAGGTTGGCAGCAGTAGCAGAAGCCTAGGATTAGGAAATACAAAGCAGAGGAAGACACATGACTCAGAACATCCAATTTCCTGACAGAGGGCCAGACCATCAAGTCAAGGACCAAGAAATTGCCCCAAAGTAATTTTAATTAATAACTAATAGGATCTTAACTTGGAAGGAACTCTGTAAGTCATCTACATACTCTACAAAGTTGAGATTTCCTCCACCATTCAGTTTATGTATCCTGTATCCAGACACTCAAAGAGCAGGACCCTACCCTAACCCTTGAGCGACTCCTTTCATGGCCTAAGAATTTCATTTCTTCTGAAGTTTGATTGTAGGTTTTCCCACTAGTCTCAAGTAACTGCGTAGTGACGATGAAAGAGATTTACACAGTCTTTATCCTCTTGAATTTTTGTGGTGCTTTCTGAAGAAAGGGGCCGGTGAGTTACTGAAATAAGCAGGAACCATAGAGGGGTGCAGGACCGAATGCCACATTTGATTCTCATATGTAAAAGTCTGAAGGGAAACGTGAGATGGGGCTTTCATTGTGAGGCAAAGAATGAGGGTTGATCCATTTTTTTTGTGTGTGATTTAATTTGGTGGAAATAATGGGATAGAAACAGCTTTTATTTCTGAGAAAATGAAACAGAAAGAGATAAAAGCTAAGTCACTACAATGGTGTCAATAACAGCAGCCACAAGAAAGTCAAGCCAGTTATTCGCAAAAGCCAAAGCCTTTTTATAGTTGGATTTTGGAATCCTTACTACCCCCAGAGAGAAACAAAATTTTTAATTGAGTTTGTGGTTTCCTTAGAATTTTATAAGTCACACTATTAATTCACCTTCAATTTTAGTTATTTTAATGCTATATGTTAGCTGACTACATGACATGTACACATAATATATAATCAATATATGCTTCCAGTCTTTATGTTTAGAGCTTTTTAATTTTCAAAGACCATAATTCAGAACAGAGCTTTTGGGGGAAGTTGTGGTTAATGAAGGGATATTTTGCTTTTTTGGACATGGGTTTCTCTCAGCTTGCTTAAAAAACACAGGGGTTAAGGGTTTGGCTCTTGTACTCACCTGGAGGTCCTAGATTCCGCTCTGTTCCTATGGAATTTTTTTTGCTTAAGATAAACAAAAACTTGATTTGTATGTCTATTGAGGTGGTAACCCTACACATTTTAGGAGAGTTTAAATTTCATCCTCACCATACATTTCAGTGTAAACACATGCATGACCTTTGTGTCCAGAATGGCTTGTTTTGGGGTTGGAAGGAGAATGAAGGAGCTTGTGGGCTGCTGGGGGTTGGGGGTGGGGTGGGGGTATGGGTAGATGATGGGAAGAAACTCCAGAGCTAGATTTTGGCAGATTTGAGCTTTGTAAGAAAGGCTTTCTGAAGAGGATGGCAGAATAGTCAGTGTGTAATTCTGGTAACATCAGTGTTTGAGGCATAATCTAGGTAAGGGCAGATGGTAGTAGCAGCAACTACCAATTGGCAGAAGGTAGAGCTATCAGTGTCTGGGAAATATGAGTGACAGAGGGTCTTTCTGGTGCCTCTTAAATCACACCCAGACAATGACACTAGTTTAATCTGATGGCTTATGAAATGACCCCTGGATGATGTTGAAACTTGTTGGGACTTTTGAAAAGCCATAGAGACCAGAGTAGCCTGACCTGATGGTGCACACCTGTAACCACAGCTGAAGCAGGACAGTTGACAAAAGTTCAAGACTCTCAAATGATACAGTGAGATCAAGCTTGTTCACACAGCAAGACCATCATACACAAGCAAGCAAATGAAAACAAAGAATAAAACCTCAATGAAATAACATGCTTTTATGAAGAAATATGACAAAAGCAGAAAAGAAAAAGAAGACACGGGGCTGGCAAGATGGCTCAGCTGGTAAGAGCACTGAATGCTCTTCCAAAGGTCCTGAGTTCAAATCTCAGCAACTACATGGTGGTTCACAACCTCCCATAATGGGATCTGACCCCCTCTTCTGGTGCATCCAAAGTCACCTACAGTGTACTTATGTATAATGATAAATAAATCTTTGGGCAAGAGCAAGCAGGGACTGAGCAAGCAGGACTGACTGGAGTGAGCAGAGGTCCTAAAATTCAATTTCCAACAACCACATGAAGGCTCACAACCATCTGTACAGCTACAGTGTACAAATACATAAAATAAATAAATCAAGAAAGAAAGAAAGAAAGAAAGAAAGAAAGAAAGAAAAAGAAGACACACAATTCAAATCACAAGAACCTAAAAGATTATTAAAGACTATTTTGAACCGCTGTGTGCGAACACATTT
Source organism: Mus caroli (assembly GCF_978045245.1). Classification (NCBI taxonomy): domain Eukaryota; kingdom Metazoa; phylum Chordata; class Mammalia; order Rodentia; family Muridae; genus Mus; species Mus caroli. The sequence continues at coordinate 31,815,808 of NW_028227275.1, read as the reverse complement.
TCTAATGCAGAAGAAATGGATAGATTCCTGGGCATGTACACTTTACAAAGATTTGTGAAGAAATAGAAAATCAGAACAAACCAGTGTCAAGTAATGAGAATGAATTAATATTAAAAGTTTTTCCCAGATAGCTTTATTGATGAAGTCTACCAAACATCTTAGAACAACTCATTTCTCAAATTATTTCCAAAAACCAAAGAGGAGAAGAGCCTGGCGTGGTGGTGAACCCCTTTAATCCCAGCACTCGGGAGGCAGAGGCAGGCAGATTTCTGAGTTGGAGGCCAGTCTGGTCAGTGAGTTCCAGGACAGCCAGGGCTACACAGAGAAACCCTGTCTCGCAAAACAAAAAAACAAAAAACAAACAAACAAAAAAACCAAAGAGGAAAGAATTCTTCTAAACTCATTCTAAAAGGTGAATGTCATTGCATTAACCAAACTTGGGCACAACAACAACAACAACGACAAAAAGCTACAATCTTGCTAAGGACCAGCATCACCTTGGAAAGGGGATGCTGAAGAAGGGGTGTTTGGGAGCTGCGAAAGAAAGACTCCAAGTCAGTGGACAGGTTGACAGCTCTGTAGTCTGCTCTCTCTTGCAAGATAAAAAATTCTAAAAGCTCTATGGATAGCTCATGGATTTTGTAACCAAAGTTAGAAAACCTGCCAGACAAATTCCAAAATGAAAACTGCAATATCTCTCTGCTACCTCGTCTCTTGCAGACCAAAAGCCCAGTCTTTTATTTACATATCAGTTCAATCTTTTAACCAGGTTCCCTTTTGGTTACCCCATGAATCAGCATTTTATGACTTTAGCCCCTTAATTCTAAGAAGAAGATAGCAAGTACATTTAAAAAAAAAAATCTTGGCAAATGAATTCAGAGATCTGCCTGTCTTTGTAAGCACAGACAATAAATTTAGCTGGGTGGTATCTTGATTTAAGATTACCGCTCCCTAAATCTCATTATCTCCTTTCTTAATATCTTTCTGAGAAGTTAACTCATAGTGCAGCAGCCTCTGTTCTTTTAGGTCTGTGAAGCCCCTCATATAATTCAAATTGCATCCCTATATTTTACATAGTTGAGAAATTATACATTCTTAAACTCATGTCTTCATTGTTCTTTCCCACAGCCTTAAGGGCTGTCCTGAAGGTCACAGCACTTACCATTTTGCTGAGACACACCCTTGACTCCTGGTATTGTGCTGCTTCTAGTTATCATGAGGTTATTAACCTAGGCAGGGAGAAAAATCCCAGGTAACTTTGGTGGGAATAACATTTCCCATAGGAGGAACATAAAATAAACGTGCAATATTATACAAACAAACAAATCTCGCATCTAGCAACTGTCAACACTCATGGAGGCCCATGCCCTGTTGGCTCTGCTCCAGGGGCAGCCATGCCGTCTTGGACATAGTCCAATATCTGAAATGTAGGTAGATGCAACAATCATTAATAAACACCAGCTTTGTGTTCCACATGCCACTGACACCCACTCACAGCTGTATTGATGTGGAAGCTAAAGGATTGTAGGCCACCCTTACATGCCAGTTATTGGATGAGCAGGTGTTCTGTTTTACTCAGGATTGGAGTTTTTCAGAGGTATAAAACTTTTGGCAGAAACTAGAGAACATTTCCGGACGAAAGCCAGTAGTCTCTTGCATGTCTAATAAACACAACCAAGGCACACGTACTTATTGACTATTCATTTCAATACACGAATAAGCAGTGTAATGCTCAGATCAGGAGAAGCAATTCTCTCTCCTTAAACACTCATTGTTTCTTTACAGTAAAATCATTCTATCTCCTTTGAAGTAAATAAATATATCATCATCTAATCTATGCTCACTCTACTCCACAGCAGAGCACTACATTCCTAATCTGATTAGTGCCTATTAACCAAATTGCCACCCCTCTCCCTACCGTCTACCTTCTCAACCTCTGGCAATCCTATTCTAGTGTCATGTCTTCTAAGTCCACCTTTTTTAGATTGTACATGTGAATGGAGGCATCATGTATTTGTCTTTCACTTAATAGTGGTCTCCAGATCCATGCTGTCACAAATAAAACGATTTTTATCTGAATACTATTCTGTTGTCTATTCTTTATCACTTAATCCATTGATAGGTACTTAGTCTGCTTCTGTTTCTTGGTTTGGTCAATGGTTCTGTCCTAACGGGAGTGTGGCTATCTCTTTGATATACTGACTTCATTTTCTTTGGAAAAATACCCAGTGGTAGTGTTATCAGGTCATATATAGCAGTGCTAGTTTCATTTTTATTTATGGGTCTCTATGGTGTTTTTCGCAATGGCTGTGTAAATTTTCATCCCTATCAACAGTGTGCAAGGGGTTCCTTTTTCTTCATATCCTTCATAGCATTTACTGTCTTTTCATGTTGATAAACATCATTCTTATTAGAGTGAGGTGACATCTTTTGTGGTCTTAGCTTGCAATTCTCTGTGGCTGGTGATGTTTAATCTCCCCACCCCCACCTCATATACCTGTTGATCATTTCTGTGTGTTCTTTTGAGAAATGGTCTATTTTCCATTTTAAACATCAGATTGTGTGGGGGTTTTGCTATGGACTTGTATGGTTTCTTTATGTATTTTTGGATATGAACCTTTTAAAATAAGTAAACAACTAGCCATATTTGGGTGCTGTTCTATTATCTCACCAAGATAAGAAAGTCCTGTTATTATCAGAGAACTTTCAAATGTAGTTAGCAAAATAACAGTTACCTAACTAAACTTCCCTAGCTGAAACCATAATAAGATGTTGCCAAATTTTAACTTTGTGTGTGATGATAAATATATTGTGTCTGCAAATATCTTTCATTACACACTTCCCCCCCCCCCCTATGTGTTACTAGAGGCAGAGAGGAGCCAGAAATCATGGCCAGGTTTCTGAAGGAGGGATGTAGGGGAGAGAGTCAAAACCCAACATTTACTAATACCTGCCTGTCAAGTGTGTTAGACAGATTAGTTAAATTTTTTGGTTCCATTATATGTCCCTTCCTCAGTAATGGCTGAAACACAAGGTGGCTGCCTGAATTCTTATCAGAGCTGGGATTTGGGCACCTCAAGATCTATGAATTGACCTTTAGTTTATCACATGCGTTTAAAGGGGGTCTGGTTTCCAAGGCATCTATCTGTCTGGGAAGCTGGTGAGGCTATCAGCCATATACATTTTAGAAAGCATGTTTCAAACAGATGGTCTTTTGGCAGAAGTCTGTTGGTTTTGAAGATTGGGAGTGAAGTGGCCCCTAAGCAGGAAGTGTTGGGGCACTGGGATGGGGGAGGGGCGCTGCATGGAGGTAGAGACCTCACTCTGAGTGCCGGGTCTCTGAGATCTGGAGGCGGTAGTAGGCAGCAGCATAGAAAGAGAAGTGGAAAGATCCCAACCATAACCTCTATTTCAAAATACTTGGGACGGTCGGCCCCGCCCTCAAAAGGAGACAGTCTTCTTCCTCTTTCTCCTGCATCAGGTTGTCAGTTCCCTATTCTCAGAACCCAGCATCTCAGGTTCAAAGGCAGCTGCTCAAGGGAAACTGGGGAGGGACTGGTACCCAACCCCCTCTGCCTGGCCACACCCATCCCCTCTCCTCATACGCTGTTCTCCCCAACTGCGCCACAGGACAGCCTGTATTCATGTGGAACTCTGTGCGTTCAAACCATGTACTATTTATTGTTTTCCTATGATTTACTAAGTTGATTGAAGCCCCCTCTATACCTCCAATGCTTTCGAATCAAGCTATAAATAAATGCAGATAAATGTTTCGAGGACTTTTTTTTTTTTTTTTAGAAAAGTTTTGCCATTATTCTTTGTTTTTTAAAGAAAAATTTCAAAGTAACAGACTGACCTTGTAGGGATATATGCAAATACAAATCCATAGGTTAAGTCATTGCCTGTGTTTCTTAAGTGGTCATTCTTTCCTGGAAGGCTATTTCATAACCTTGAGAGAATAATAAGGTGATTAGGTATTGAAAATGAGGTCATCTATTTAACCTACATGTTCCATGTCATCCTTAAAGAGAAAAATTAAAATGAGGTACATTTTTTTTTCTTCCATTAACTCACTACAAAATAAGCAGCACTCATAAGAATATTCAAATTTTGATAACACTTCCTACACATTAACAGTGGGATTAAACACATCTTTCATCACAGTCAATTAGCAGGATGAGTGAAGAAGGATAGAATCTTCTCAGAATTTATACTAAGGAAACAATCTAAAAATTAAACAATATCTGACTGAAGTTTGCATCCTGTTACAGGAAAGTTATTTGTCATGGCGAGAAATTAGTCATACCCTAAAAATCCAGCAACAGGAAATGTTAATTAAAGTATGGCTCAGCTGCTAAATGTGAGATTGTTTAGCCATATCAAATAATGGCCTGGAGACAGTACCATCTAGAAAGCCCTAATGGTAACACTGTAGGTAAATCTGTGGTGCAAAAGCAAAGAAAAACAATAGAACAAAACAAAACAAAAAATGGGGACTCACAAGTTTGTACTATAAGCCAATTTTCCAATTGTAGGACCATTGCTCAAACTAACTTTAGATAACAGAAATACAAAATTATTCCTATAATATTGTTAGACAGGGCTTCAAGGATGTAAATAGAGGGGGCTAGGGAGATAACTGAGTTGCTAAAGATTCACCTTACAAACACAAGGACCTGAGTTCAATCACCAGAACCTCGGTTAGGGGAGGAGGAAGAGGAGGAGGAGGAAGAGGAGGAGGAGGAGGAAGAGGAGGAGAAGCTGCTGCTGCTGCTGCTAATACATTATCTGGTTATGGTGGCTTGTGATTGTAATCCTAGGGCTAGGGAGGAGACTCTCAGGGGCTTCCCAGGAGTCCCCCTTGTCAGCTTGCTCAAGTCTGCTTCCCCAAATTTACTATCTTTAAGTCAAAAACAATTTTTTTTCCTGTTCTACCCCTCTAAAAGCCAATAGAGAAAACCCATGGAGGAAAATTTCACCCGAAACAGAGTTTTGAAGGTTCTGTAATGTGCTAACAGGAAACCTCCTTTGCGTCTCTGGGATACTCTGCCCAGTTCATCAGGTCTGAGAGGTGTGTGTGGCGGGGAGGGCGCATGACTCTCAACAGTTCACACGAAATAAGAAAACCAGAACATTTGATTACAAAGGGAAACACCACAGGCTCTGACAGTTGGCAGGGAATTCAAGAGTGGGACTCTCGGGCTAAATCTTCTTCTGAGGCAACGGCTTGACTCAATCCAAGCCTTCTTCCTCGCTGCACGGATTCTTGTCCAGCTCTTACAGCTTTAGAGTGTTCTTGTGTGCGTGTTTGGGCATTTGTGGAGGCCAGAGGTCGATGTCAAGCGTCTTCCTCTATGATTCTTCACGTATTTTTCAGAGCTTACTGATTGGCTAGTCTGGCTGGGCTGTGAGCTTCAGGGGTGCGCAGTCCCTCCCCAGCTCTAAGGTTACAGACACTTGCCTCCGTTCTTTATTAACTGAGCCATCTCCTCAGTCCAGTGTTAGAATTTTCTTATGTTTTGGTTGATGCCTTTACATTATTTTCTCCCCAGCTTCATTATGGAATATTTATCTAGTATTTTTGTCCAATAGTATTTGATTATTTGAGCCGGGAAAGGGCCTGCACGGCATACTGTGAAAGTGACAGTTAATATAAGAATTACATGAAAACTATCAGCCAATTTTCACACCCATGTACATCAATTAAAAAAATAGAAAACATGATATATTATTAGCCAGCTGTTGTTACCACTAATACAGAGGAGTCAACAGCCAACGACTCTAAAATTCAGTAACTCAAGAAATACACATTTATTTTCCTAGGTTGTGGCTTTGTGGGTAAGCTAGAACTTCTCTGTTTGTGTTGCAAGACAGCTTGGCTTGCACCGGTGCGTCTTGCCATCGGACTTGCTTCGGATAGCCTACCTCAGAATCCCTCTTGCTACCAGAGGCATCTTCTTCTCTCGGTCGAACACCAAATTCAAGATGTCAAGTTGCATTACTCCTTAAAGACCGGGACCCATGACGACTACCATTCATTGGTCAAACAATGTCACGCCAACAATCCCGTCCAGCACAGAGAAGTAACTCTAATGAGACATTACGTGAGGGCTGAGTGTCGTAGAATAAGCCTGTGATCCTGTACTCGGGAGGCTGAGAGTCCCAGGGTAGCCTGGATGTCTAGTGAGACTGTGAATCAACAAAACAAAACCCTGCAAACAAAAATAGGAGAAGACATTCATATGCCATATGGGAAGCTCGCTGAGAGCAGTAATCTACTCTACCAGACAACGAGCAAACAAATCAGCTCCAATCATCCAAAAGAAATACAGATTGTCTTAGAGAGCAGGTCACATTATTATTATTATTTACACATGTAAATACTGTCTTATGTTTGCATCTAGGCCAGTTAACAATTAACGAATAGTTCCGCAAGGGTGCATTTATTTTAAAGAGCATCCATATCACTGATATTCTGTTGACATTTACTGGTGTGTTTAGGACAGATAGCTAGTCAAATATCCATTATTTTAATTGTGGGTGAAATTTTTTTGGGGGTTCTGCACACCTACCTACACTTCCTTCTCCACTTTGTTTTCAGGGGCTTCGACAGGGACTAATAGGCTTGGAAAGGAAACTTCCTAGTTAGAGCCAATCTTTGGTAAGAAATGGTGCCTCAAGAGAAGTTCCTGCGTTTCAAACCTTGTTCACGTTACGGATCTCCTAGCAAGAAAGAAGGGTGGGGTGGTGATTTTTTAAAGCTAAAAGTTGAAATTAAAAATTCTGTTTAAGAATTTCAAAATGAATATACTTCTCTGAAGAAAATTAAGAAAATGTTCACACTCTGATTAACTATTCTTGATGGATGAATGAACTAAGTACATGTTTTAGCACTCTTATTATTTGGCTGTGTAGATTATTAAATCATGTAGCATGACAGGATTTTCCCTGTTCAATTAATTTAATTTTTAATGCAACAACAAGCCTGTGATTGGACAGGGAAAAGGATGGTGTAGCAAAGAGTTGCAGAGACGGAGACAGAGGAGAGAGAGAGAAGGAAACAAGATGGTTTTAAATAGCCACAGGTATCTATAATATCATATAGGGATAGAATAATTGGGGTGACTTGTCTAACCTAGGTAGGCAGCTTTACCATTATCAATTGGCCCTGAATTTATTGTGTGGGCATCTTGGGTATTGAGAATTTATTGATATATAAATCAGACAATTATAAGCTTCTAGAGCTTTGATTTCACCAGGTTACTGGGAATTGTGACAGCTAACCTCAAGGTGGGTGGTCACCGCATCGAGCTGGCATGGCAGCCACCCACCAAGGAAACTTAGCTAGTTGGGTGGAGATGTCTTGGGAGCTCTGGGCCAGAGAGTCTGCAGAGATGAGAATAGCCCACTGGAGCCATATGTCCTGCTGGTGTCCCGCATAGTGTAGAAACTTGCAGCACCATTTTAATATTTCCCCGTAACAATATCAAACAAGGGACAGTCATCAATACTGGCTAAACAGACAAACATAGACTCATATAGAAGATTTAATTAATTCTTTTTAATAAAGTACGCATAAATTTATGGGTTTGTAAAGGCCAGTATTCATATAAATACATAGCACCATGGGAACAGTTATATCCTAACTTTAAGTTTTCAAAATGCATTCTTGTCCACTGTTGTTCAGCCACATGCCACTTTGTGATTGGAAATGAGCAGAGGAACACTGCCCTGTCCGTGTGAGAGCATCGTCCTATGTACTTACACAAACGAAGACAGCTAGACTTCTGGGCAGCCTATCTGATCAAACCACAGTCGTGCTGCTCATTGACAAAACATCACAGTGGACATGGCTGTGTTGTAGTTCACATTTTGTAAAGCATGTTGGGCCTTTTAATGAACAAGTTAGAGCTCTCTCTCACAGAAGAAAGGGCACATTCTCTGAACAAAGTCATGGAACTAGTTGGTATCTGGGATATAATTAGACTGTGCTCTTCCTGAAGGCATCTACCTACCCTTTGACCTATGAAATCCTCTGAGTACTCTAAAGCTTTGTGCCTCAAGGCATTTGTCTCAGTTCCAAGGACTCAGCCACTGGGAAACAGTGCTCATTTTATTGTTGCGGCTCTAACATAGTTTATATGTATAATGGATCCATTGCTTGGTTAGAAAATGACTCAGGTGATAAGTAAAAAAGACGGGGGAACTCTTTTCTGCTTCATGAGGAATGGCAGAAAAATTTAAAGTGTAAATTATATTTTCAAACATTCTCTCTCTCTCTCTAGAAATGTGCAGTACTGGGAGTGTTATCTGTCACTATAAAGGTAAATATGTACCACTATAACTTGAAAAACCTTTCAAATGTCCACATCTAAAGGCGATTGTGTTTCCTTTTGCTTTTTTTTCTAATTCATAGGCTTTAAAATTTTTTTTTAATTTATGAGAGTTTTCACATACACTGAAATAGGGACATATGTGCAATGTACTTTAATGTTCATGCTCACAGACCTTTGGCAGAGCCAGTGTTTTTAATCTGGGTGTCTTGATGTCTTTATAGCAATACCTTTTGATAAATAATTTGGCCCATTTATTTTTGTGCTTGTGGCCTTCATATAGCTTTATGAAACCTTAGTTTAAATTTATTTACTGATTTATTTGAGATGGGGATCTCACTATATCACCCAAACTGGCCTCTAAGTCCTGGGCTCAAGCAGTCTTGTTTCAGCCTCACATATGACCCTCAGGCTGCTTTTGAACATGTGTCTGGGTATGTCCCAGTTCTTCAGATTTCCCTATATTCATAGAAGCCTTTCCCCAATCTTTCTGTTTCTCCTCTTTCCCAGTCTCTTTCTTTCCAGGCTTCTCTGTCCTTGGGCAGTTGAATCCAGGGCCCCCTGCATGCTGGGTAAACGCTCTATTAACTGCACTACACCAAGTAGCTCTGCACTTCTTGTCCACCGTGCTGTTCTTTGCCCCAGGCTCCTGTGGTCAATACTATACCTTTAACTCCTTTCAACTAAAGCTCCTGGACAGCAGCCCGGCCCCAAGTCAAGGAAACAATGGGAATCCTTTGTGTAGGTCTCCCTGGGAGCTGTCAGAGACTTAGAGAGCACACAACGTTTGAGTGTGAGGTTTGTAATGGTGCCTCTGGCTATGGCAACCTATACCAGGACTGCCCACTTCACTTCCCTGGTGATGGTTATCGGAAGTGGGCAGTCAATCGCAGTATCTCAGCACAAAGGTGTATCTCTCCTTTCACCAGGTTGCCTCATGGCTGTTATTAAGCATCCAGTTAATTTACTGGATTTTGTAAGAGGTGGTTTTCAGCATTTATGCCATGTTAGTAATTGTTTTTCCAGAGGGTCGGTGTCTTGGAGTTCTCTCCTTTGTCACTTAGTGAAAATAATTGTGGTTGTTGAATAGCATTCTACCCATAAAGTATCATAACTTATTCATTAGCCCCCCAATTTTGAACACTTACTTTGCTTTAAAGGTTTTTGATATTTTAGATAAGACCATAGTGAATATCAACACACATAAAGCTCTTTTTACTGATTTTTTTTCTTTAGGATACATTTTTAGAAATATAGTCACTAGGTCTGAGGTACTGAATGCTACTACCAAGTTGGCAAAGGATTATATCTATTCATACTTCAATTTCACAACTATTCTTAAATGCTGAATTTTTCTGAAGCAGTTCTGTCGCTGGCAAACACCGTATGAGAAGTAATGTGTATTTGAATGTCTTAATTTAAAAAAAATTAAAAAGATTTATTTGAAGGCAGCATTGGATGCCCATTAGAGTTGGTTGTGAGCTCCATGTGGTTCCTGGGAATTGAACTCAGGACCTCTGGAAGAGCAGTCAGTGCTGTTAACCACTGAGCCATCTCTCCAGCCCTAACTTCTTAATTTTTAAAGGATCACTTTGCAAACTGCAATGGGCATTAACATTTCCCCAGACTCTTTGGAAATACAGGACATGTTTCAGTCTATCCCCACCCCTTCCCCCACAAAAGGAAGGAAAACTAGAACTATGGCCAGAGCCTTTGGAATCAGGGGAGAAACCAGAAAACAAACAAAAACCCCAAACCTAAAACATCAAAACCCACCATCACCACCACCAAATCGCCCCCCAAACTCCCCCAGTTCATCTTCCTACGGGACATACTAAAGCTTAAATTCCAATAATAAATTAGTGTGAAGGATAGTCTTTCATCTAGAAAGGAAGCCTCTTCAAATTTGTCATGCAGAGGTGTAGGTCTCTGCAGGAATACTGTGTGGTGTATGAGTGTGTCTAAGAATGTCTTCCACATTAAATGGATGTTCCTCTCTACTGTCTGTAGGCCAACTTAAAGTATCATTCTTATTCTGAAAGAGTAGAGTGTCGCCACAGATATTTGAAATGTATTTGATCAAGGCACTGGCTACTTCATAATATGGTTATTATCTTCAAAATAAAGAATGAAATACTGTGTGTTGGCATTTAGTCTAGACTCTGCCCCACAGTTACCTGGCAACAGCCAGCTGTGCCTGACTCAGTATAAAAACGGATGCTTGCCCCTCCTCTCTCTCTTTCTTGCTCTTTTGCTCTCTTGCTTTTGCTCTATCTTCTTGCTTCTTACCCTCTCTCTCCCCATCCCACCACTACATGCTCGTGGCCAGTCTACACCTCTCTCTCTCTCTCTCTCTCTCTCTCTCTCTCTCTCTCTCTCTCTCTCTCTCTCTTTCCCTTTATTTCAATTCCCTTCCCCATGTACTGAATAAAGTCTGTTCTATACTATACCATCATATGGATGGTCCCTCAGGGAGAAGGGATGGATGGCTCAGTATGGTCCTGCAGAGGCACCTCCACCAAACATATCCTTGGTTTCTTTATCTTTTTATAAAACACAGCACTGTGAAAATGTATATTTCCATGACTGAATGTTATAATTATGTGCACATTGTTGTCATTGATGCAGTGGGGGACTTCTTTTTTTGGCCTTTTGTCCTCCACTGACAAGAAGCATGAGGAGAAAGAACTGCCTGCCCTTCTTTGTCAAGGGCCCAGACTGCCATGTGGACTTGCTGTATCTCAAGTCAACTCAATAAGTATTTGTTGAAGGAATGTTTATTGTTCTACCCACTGTGGGAACTAACTCAAACACATTATTTGACCTAACATATAATCTTGCCTAGAAATACAGACTACAGAAAGCATCTGGTTGAGACATACAAAGCATTAAGGAATAGAGGAAGAACATTGAATGTCACTGCTACTTCCTAGATTTTTAAAAACTGATTTCACAGCCAACTGTCATCTTATTTATTTATTTATTCATCCAGGAAGTGGTTGTCTTCAGTTCTCCACAGTTTAAGTAGAATTACCAGTATTTTGATGAAGATAGATGCTCCACTACAATTCCTCCGCCTGCAATTTATGTCCCTTTTTAATAAACATTAGACATGCAATTTTAAAATGATGGCCTAGTTAAAAGATAGGTCAATTTTGTACTTAGTCTTAGATATTGTCTCCAAGAAATGTCATATGTACGGGCAAATATCTCCAAATCTGTGACAACTTCAATCCCCAAAGATTTTGGACATAGATGTTTAACCTGTAGTGGTCACTTGCGTGCCTTCTCACCTGTAGTAGTCACTTGCGTGCCTTCTCAACTTTTGCCCTTGGTTTCACTTCCTCTTTCACACCTGGGGAAGTTCCAAACCCTGACAGAGTTGAACTTTTTATTCTGAACTTTGGGGTGGGTGGAGAGACACCCACAACAACACTGTTGTTGAGCCTCGTGCCAAATTTTTGCTTTCTGGTGGGTTTTTATTTTTGTCTAGTAATCAACTATGGTCAGTCCTTGGTCCCTTTGCCCTCCTTCTCTTCTAGATAGTGTCTTTATGCCTCTGCTTTTATCTTTAAAGCCAGCATTTGTACATATCAGCCACCCCCTTCCTTTGTCAGTTGATCTTCTTTATGCTTGGGGGTGGGGATCAGCCAGCAAATGAGAAGAATCAGCAGTCAGTTTTGTTCCCTTACAATGTCTTCTCTTATTGTCAACTGTGCAGTTTTTCTGCTTAAGAAACTGCGGTGTGTTTGCAGGGTCAGGTGACTGCCTGCAGCTACTCTTGCTTGATCTGTGGCAGCATCTAGGCTGAAAGCCTTTTCTCCCTCCTCCCACACCCACTCGATGGGCTCTTTACAGACTAATGAGCATGATGAGGACATTAGAGCTATTTTTGTTTTATAAATAGATATAAATCCTTTGAACGACACCCAATGTACTCTATGCCCTTAGCTATTATGTATTATTTATATCAGGATTCTTTTCGAAGTGTTTTCTATGCACAAAATACATATTTAATAAATACCTGTTGTGCTACCAGAGATGAGATTAAAATTATCTAAAACTAAAGATTCATAATATCCAGAATTCTATGACTATAGATGGAGATTGGTATACCATAATGAGATTTTAAAATATTACTCTGGCTGTAGTCGGTCAAATTTAAATGCATATTTCTTTTAGTCCAGAGAGTCTAAGTGTGTATTTTGGGCAACCTTTTTGTGCTTTGAAATGTATGTACAGTACATGTAGTTGTGAAAAATTAGAAAGCTAAATATCCACAAGTAGAGTTTTCAGTAAATTGTGAGTCACCTGTTTCCTGGAGACTATGTAAGAGTTTAAACAAATGAGGACAGACTATAAAGATTAAAATGAGTGTGTGGGGTGAAGAGCTGGTAACAGAAAGTACTAATATAGGATTATCATTTTTGCTTACAGAACTTCGCTGTTGGATATGTGTACAAAAATGCACTCCAGAGAGTGTGAAAAGTTATACACGGGCTCAGTGGTCAATTCTGAAAAATGAAGAGGGATAGGAAAGGCCAAGAGAGATTTACGATACTTTCCAAACATTTAAAACTTTACACGAGTGGCACACTTACTTAGAAATTTAAAACAGAGGACGGTAGTTTTCTCAGAGAACGTACATTAAAATTTTTTTATATTGACAGTAGACATCAAGGCATACACCCTACGCTTTCATGAGGTTTAAGACAAGCATATTTCAGTAATTAATACTCGCCTTTCACGTTTTTCCTGTCATCATTCTTACTAAAGCTGAACTTGCTGGAATGTTCTTGGTTCCCGGCAAGCTTCCTGTGCTTCGGGAAAGAGCTGATTTGACATCTGGGAGGGATGTGTGTGATACCAACATTCTTGTAGCCGTGGAGTACCCAGCCAAAGCCTGCCTTAGGACTGCTACATCCTTTATCACTGTCGTGTGACAAGTGAAGGTGGCAGGAAATAAGTAAACAGAAGCACTGTGATTCAATGGGAAAGCAAACAAACAGGAAAGAGTAATAAGGGGGCTGATTTCTCTCCCTCCAACAAATCGCTGTCAATTCTCAGGCAGCATTTCCTGTGTCAGACAGGGGAATTAAAAAAGTCCAAGACTTGTCTGGACTTCAGTTTGAGAAGCACTGCCTAGTCTATTAGTTAATAGACTACCCTAGACTATCACATTGGATGACTTATATCAGTAGAAACTTACTCTTTCATAAATTGGAAGACGAGGCTTTCCAAGGGGTTGGCAAGGGTCAAGCTTCCTGTGAAGTTTCGGGGTGAGAGGATTCCTTCGTTACTTCTTCCAGCTTCTGATGGCCCCCAGGTCTCTTTAACCTGTTCCTCTTTAGGAAGATGTGCCATGGTGACCTCTGCCTCCAATTCACATAGCCTGTGTTCCTGTGCATTCCTAGGAATTCCTGTCATTCCAGATCAGGGTTCACCTCAGTGCTTTCATTTGTTGCTTGATTAGCTCTGCAGAGAGAGTATTTTCCAACGAGCATTTCCACATCCATAGGAAATAGTGGTTAGGACTTCAACATATTTTCTTGGGAGACCCAATTCAATTTGTACTAGACTGGCTGAAGTTTGATCTGTTGTGAATAACAGCTATTAACATGTAACTGTAAGACTTACATTGAAAGGGTTTTTAAAGTGCTCCACAGAAGTTCATCATAACAATTTCAAGAAAACCCCAGAATGATGTAAGCTTTTTTTTTTTTTTTTTTTTTAGAAAGCAACTTCCAGGAAAATGAATTTAGCTATGTGCTCTTGTAGTGGGCTTCAGAATATAGCAGCAATGAAAGAATCAATACAAAGCTCTTTCTCAAGGCAGCTGCCTCTCCTTAGAGGAGCACACCTGCCTTCCATTCATCAGCTCTCACGATGGGTAAAGAGGCATAGTTTCAAGACTTCCAAAATCGGAGGCACCAGAGGGAAAGATTTAGAGGAACACAAAGGTCTAAAGACAAATGGGCATTTGCTTTAATGCTGGAGACTCAGTTAAAGGTTCTGTGGCATGACTTTAAATAGGAGAGCGTCATCATGGAGCAACAGCATGTCCCAATAGTGTTTTACAGGAATTGTTAGGGAGGAAGAGCTCCCAAGAGAGGAGACCAGAGCCAGCACTCTCCTATGGCGGCCTCCCTTGTTTTCCTCCCTCTACTGGTCCACTCCTCTGCTCTCCTCTCCACTCCTCTGCAACTCCAGGTATGAGAACCAAGACATTACTCTTACGGTGGTTGCCTCAACCCCAGAGTATGGGTGATCTCACTTCCTGCAAACAAAAAAGGGATGTATGGTCTATGACTCCCAATTCCAAATTCCCTGGAAGGGAACTTCTGGTTCTGCTTGAGTCAGGTGTTCATCATGCTCCAATCAAGGGAAACAGAGAGGGGCACAAACTAACTAGGCAATGGAGGCTGGCACTTCTAGCCATTATGTTCTTTAGAAGCTAGGCTTGGGAGAAAGAATGTACACTTTAGTCTCAGAAATCAATATTTTCTACATTAGCATTTCAGCATGGACATTTTCTATTTTTAGGTTGTCACATTTATTTTTATACATGTATTTACTTATGTGAGTGTGCACACGCCCACAGGAATGTGAGTTGCACCCACCGTAAGAGATATGTAGGGGTCAGAGGTCAACTCACAGGAGTCGGTTCTCTCCTTCTATGTGCAAGCTCCAGAGGCATTTCCTCAAGTGGTCAGACTTGGTGACAAACACATTTCCATGCTGAACTTTCCACCTGAATTTCTGCTTTTCACAGTAGATCTTGCAACGCATGGTTTTCAAAAATAACCATTTGTGGGCAGGTAACTCTCACAGTCTTTAGTCAACTCTTGTGTTGTTGACACTGCTGTCTATGATCCCAGATGCTCAGCGGCACAGGGGGTTCGTGAGTTGAAGCCCAGCTCGGTGCACATTGTAAAACTACATTTCAAAAAACTTTCTTTTTTCCCCTTTGTTCAAAGTAGAGCAAAGTTGCACTTGACATTCTGTGTATTTAGACAGGTAATTACCCTAACCTAAAAGGGTTTGCAGAGTGGGAAACTATTTGGTTCTCATGTACAATCTGCTCATGTCAAGGGAAAGGAAGTTTTGTTCTGCAGGAACCAAAGACTGTGAAGAGGACCGATGTCAGAATGAGGGTGTACTGAGGCAGACCTGTGATTGATTTAAAGTAAGACAATGTTGTTCGCTTGTCTGTTTACCTGATTCAGACACCCTGTTTATAATCCTAGACCTAAAATAAATTAGCCTCTTTCCATAGCTACTACTTCCTCCTTTTTTTTTTCCTTCAGAAAATCATATTTTCTCTATTTTGGAATGAAACAAAATACTTTTTGGACCCATCCTCAGACCTTGGTATGAGTCTGCCAACCAGAGACTTTCTCAAATCTTTCTTTGGCTTGAAATGTAGTCAACACTTAGAGATGATGGCTCCTCTGGGGGTGGTGCCCCCCCCCACCCCCCCGAGACTCCAGCACTCTGGAAGCAGAGCAAGTTCCAGCCCAGCTACATAGTAAAATCCTGCCTCACCCGGAGACAAACGACACAACCAACTAAAATTAATAAAATACAGCAGAATACAAAGCAAGCAAACAAATGAGAAACAAAGAGGTTGTCATTATCTTGTTCAACGACAGTTTTTTTTAAAAAAGTGTTTCTCTCTTCTCGTTTTCTCTTCAAGACAGGGTCTTACTTTGTACTTGAGACTTGCCTTGAAACTGCTATGAAGTCCAGGCTATCCTCAAACTCATGACCATTCTGCCTCAGTCTCCCATGTGCCAGAGTTAGAGACTTGAAATATTGTGACCAGCTCTGATACAGTTGGTTTCTTATATTTTAAAAAATCACAGCATAGGGAGTTTTGGTAAACGTGTGGGATAGAAGATGTCTCTGTAAGATTTATTGAAAGAGTAAAAGGATATATTGAGTTAGCATAAGGAACAAAAATAGATGCTCCTCCAGACAGAATAGGAGAGGACCTGTGAAAAGCCACAAAGATAGTGTAGGTTACTGAAAAGAAACATCAATAGAGCCCCAGCCAGGTGGCCATCCCTGGTGGGGGAAGGGAAACAAAAGCCCAGTCCAAAAGGTCAATCAGGTCATTCTGGTGGGAAAGCACTATAAGCCTTACCCTCGGGATAAACCCGTAGGCCTAGAAAGCCTCAGATCCAGTTGCTGGCGTTGGTAAAACAGTGGTCCTCTGGTGGATGGTCCAGCCATGGAGACACTATCATTCCATATGACTCAGACGACAGGGACTGGGTTCTACCCGGAGAAGGAAACTGTTGCTTAACGCTGAGCTTCCCTAGGGTCCTGCACACAGAGACAACTGCAGGAAAGGGACACTGAAGCTAACTAGTCACAGTTCCAGGGAGTGAGTCAGCCTCTGGAGGCACCTTTGGAGTGTGGGAGAACTCGCTGCTGATAAGGCAAGAGTGAAGGTAGCAGAGGGGTTGGCTCAGGGCGTAAGGAAAGGTAGCCTTGTCCTCAGAGACGAAGAGATTTCCCTTGATGAAACTGAGAATGAGTCTGGAGTTTGATGGCCCTGAGACTGAAGGCCAGTGTGGAGGTCAGCTTTTGCTGTCACCTATCTGTCGTGTATGGGGACTGTTTCAGCTCCACTTGGCTTCTTGACACTCAAGCGGTACCCCTCAAGCCGATCAACGCTTAAGAGGTCCCGAGAGTACAAAGACTGGTGGTGTGTAGAGTTTTCAGGAATTTCATTTTCTTCTCCCGTTTGGGAGAGACCTTCTACTGGAACACTAACCGCCCAAGGGAATTCAATCTGGGGAGGCTCAAGAGGGAGAGAGACTGTCCTGACTACATTCCGTAAAGGCAAGCATGGCCAGGGGAGGCCTTGGATAGGCAAGGAAGGGAAGATACCCTAGTGAGCACAACTCTGGCAGACTTGGGTACTTGCCCAGGACCCGTGCAGGAACAACAGTATAAACTATAGGAACTACAAGCCCACAGACGTGGCTGACTCCTCCCATGCATTTTACTGGCAGCCTCGAGTTTCCAAGGATCAGGAAAGAAGCTGAGTCATCCCTATCTTGTAGTCCCTCCTCCCTTTCTTTTACTAATGCTTTCAGCAGTATTTTAAATTTATTTTACTAATATTTTTTGGATTAGTTTTTAGATTATCTTTGTGCATTTAGTGATGTTTACAGATTTTCCCCATTACTGGGAGATATTTTTCTTTTTCTCACTTTTTATAAAGTTCTTTCTTTCCTCTTCCTCCTCTTTTTCCTCCTTCCCCCTCCCCCCTCCCCTGCCTTCTGTTCTTGTCTTCTTTTCTTTTCTATTATACATTTAGTGGTTATTTTGTCTTTGTCATGTTGTTTGTTAAATCCACACTTAATTTTTTTGTCACTTTCTTACGTTTACCACGTTTTGGTTTTGAGCTTTGTACGTTCTGTGATTACAATGGAGCTTTCTGGGTTTTATCTTATTTTTATTTTTCCTGACGCCTTGCTCTACCCTCTTGCCCTAAAAACACTCTCCTCTCCTCCTCCGCTTATTTTCTCTCATATTTATTTAATCTTACTTCGGTTTTTGGTTTGTTCTTTGCCTGCCTTTCCCCAGCATTCACTGCTTCCACCTTTGCTCTAAATAATTTTTAGGTTCACAGTACAGTACATTAGTTTTGCCATTTTCTGTTTTGTTTTATGGATATTAGTGATATGTTATTGAGGTTTTTTTTTTTTAAAGCACGTGTCTTACTTCTATGGTTTCATGTTCCTCGTATTGTAGTAGTTTGTTTTATTTTCTGCAAGTGGTATTGAGGCTTCAAAGACAGGCTGTTCAACAATAAGAGTCCAAAATAAAACCAGAGGAACCATTCACACCATCAGAAATGCAATTCACAGTGAAACACAAGAACTTCAAAGGGGATGGATGACCTCAGAGATGGCATAAACAAGTAAGGAATTCAAGTAGGACCCGAAGAGGAAAACCCACAGACAAGAGGAAAGGATCAACAGAACGGGTGAGAAGGTCAACAGGATTGACAGAGAACCTAAAAGTTAGCAAGGAAACGGAGAGACTGGGGTAAAACCAAACAGAAGCAATGGAAATGGCGACAACTGCATGGAAACAAAGAGACTGAAATGTAAAGCATAACTAACGAACTTAAGCAAGCAGAGGAAGAACCCCATGGATGAATGGATGCCAAGGCAAAGGTCAGGCTGCATCCGAATACAGAAAGAAAATAAGATCGTGGTGCAGTGTCCAAGACTCTGGGATATCATCAATGGTCTAAACCCACGAATCTGTGGAGTGGAATAAGGAAATGAGATATAAAACGAAAGATATAAAGAATCTACCCAATTAAATTATAACATAACTTTCCCTCCCTCCTAAAATCTAGAGCAACAGGCAGACATCCAAAGAAAAGCCATTTTTCATCTATCATAATCAAGATTTTGGGGATACAAAGGAAAAGAATAATAGGAAAGGTTTCAGGGGAAAATGCCAAGTCATCAACACAGACAAACATGTTTCCATACCACGGAGACACCGCAGCAACAATCCTAAAACAGGGCGCAGTATATATCATGCTCTGAGAGCACAAAACCGTTCCGCTAAGATGGCTCTCTCCACCAAAGCTCTCTCTTAGCTCTGACAGAGAAGTAGACATACAAGACAAGCACATGACAAGTTTATGACTAGCCAGTCCAAAAATACAAAGCAAAGCAGAGCAAACCTAAAAACACCCAAGGCATATTACACACAGAAAAGGTGGAAGGTCTCAATCTCAATCATGAGAGCACAGAGAAGAATACGTTTACTGAGAGGAGCAGAACCAAAAGGGCTGGCCAGGAATCCGGCAGGACCAAGGCACTAAACCAGCAGACAACTGACTCTAAGAGCAGAAAAGGAATGGAGCTAGCAACAACACAACCCAAAGTTACAAAAATTAATACACATCTCTCAGTACTACAGATTATCTCGGAAAAAGAGATGTAAACTGACCGGCTGGGCTCAAAAAGTAGATCCAAGTATCCAATGTCCTCAAGAAACATAACTAGTAAAACACACCCACAGATTCAGAATCAGAGGCCCTGAGTCAATCAGGCAAGTGAACAGAAACGGAAAACAAGCTGGCATGGCTTTTCTGCTGTCTGAGGGAGAAGAGTTCAAACAAAACTTACTCAGAATGGCATATTAATAAAGGAAATATTTCATCAAGAACAAGCAGCAAATATAAATACACATATACTGAAAATAGATACTCTCCGTTTTAGAAAACAGACACCAATGGACATAAAAGTTTAGGTAAATCCTGACACAACAAGAGGAACGATTCCAGTGACTCAATGACATATCCATAAAGGTCATTTGAAAGCAAAATAAATAAAGAGATCTCATAGTCAAACTGCACTCTAGGCTGGGCATGGTGGCACACACCTAGCACTTGGGAAACAGAGGCAGGCAGAGCTCTGAGACTGAGACCAGCCTCATCTATAAAGGGAGTTTCAGGACAGCCAGGGCTACACAGAGAAACCTGTCTTGAGAAACCAAAACCAAACCAAACCAAACCAAACCAAACCAAACCAAACCAAACCAAACCAAAACAAACAAACAAAACAAAATAAAACCCCATAAAAACCACACTGTAGATTAAATGACTTCTGACATATAGAGTTCAATCCGATAGATATTCAATATACATCAACAGGCCCTGGAGCCTCCTCTAAAACAGACCTCATTCTACGTCCACTGGTGTTTTACCTCATGTCTGTCTGGGTGAGGGTGTCAGAGGCCCCCCAAACTGGACTTACAGACATGTGTGAGCTGCCATGTGGTTGTTGAAAATTGAACCCAGGTTCTCTGGAAGAGCAGCCAGTGCTCTTAACCACTAAGCTGTCTCTCCAGCCCCCAAGAGAACAGGTCTTAACAAATAAAAGAAAATCAAAGTAATTTCTTGTATCTTATTGGATTTTACTGCAGTGAAACTAGAGATCAATAGCAGAAGAAACCACAGAAACTACAGAAGTACCTGAGGCTGATGACTATATTTAGGAAGAACCAGCAGGCCATTCAAGAAATCGGGAAGAAAAATTCTTAAAATTAAGCAAAAATGAAAGCACAACCTATTAGTCTCTGTGGGATACAGTTAAGGCAGTCCTTAAGAGGAAAGTTTATAGCTGGAGGGCTTACATTAAAAACATCAGTGTGATGGCAGATATATGACCAAGTGGACTATCTCAAAGGCTCAAAAACAGAAAAGAGAGGCCAAAATCCAAAGCAGTAGACAGCAAGAAATAATAAAGATCTGAGCAGAAATGAGTGAAGTGGGGACATGAAGAACAGTACATAATAATCAACCCAAGAGTTGCATCTCTGGAAAAACAGACAAGGCTGTCACATCCATAGCCAAACTGACCAACAGAATGGGAGAGGATGATCAAATTAATGGCATTAGAGACGAAGAATTGGATGTTACCACAGATTCCAGTAAAATCCAGAGGATCATTAAAAAAAACTTTGACCATTTAAATTCAAAGAACTGTAAAAACCTATCTATATAAAAAATAATAAATTCCTAGACATGTATGATCTACTAAACTTGAATCAGGAATATATAACCACCTTCTAAAGATCTATAATAATCAACAAGATTGATGCAGAAATTAAGTCTCTAACAAAGGAAAACTCACGACTGGAAGGCTTCACTACTGAATTCTTTCAAGAAAAGCCAAATCTAAATGTCCTCAAACTGTTCCATTATTAGAAAGAAAAACAACACGACCAAACTCACTCTATGAAATAAGCATGGCTTTTGTATCTAAAATAGAAGATGGCACCAGAACAAAAAAGAAAACTGTAATTTCCATGATGAACATACATACAGAAATTGTCAATAAAGTTCTTTAAAGCTTAAAGCTAGAGCAATAGCTCAGGCAGTTCTGCCTTTAGTCCGATTCCCAGAGGATATAGTGCTTGCATCTTGCCTCAGGCATTGGCACACATGTGGCATGCATATACACATGGATAGAAATAATAAAAAAACATTTGTACACTCTTGAAAACTAATTTTTACAAATGTATATTGTGATTATACACTATGGTCAAGTTTGTCTCATTCCAGGAAGGCAAGGTTGGTTCAATATACACAGAACAGTCAAGACAACGCAGAATATAATTATCATTTTATTAGATGTAGATAAGTCCTTTAACAAAGTTCAATATCCCTTCATGATGAATAGCCTCAGAGAAACTAACAGGAGGAACGTGTGTCAACATAGTAAAGGCTACATACAAATAACACACCTATAGTCAAAAGTATATTAAATGGAAAAGACTGTAATAGTTTCTTCTAAGTCAGGAAGAAGACAAATATGCTACCTCCATGAGTCCTACTCAATACAATGATCAAAGTCTTAGCTAAGCATAAGACAAGATAAAGAAGTAAAGTGGACATGAGTAGGAAAGAAGGCACATGGCCTTTTTACAGACAACATGAGCCTATACCTAAAAGACCCAAAGTCTCCACCAGAAAACACGTCGACCCGATAAATACTTTCATACAAAGTTGAGTAGCTTTTCTACATGCCAATACTGAATTTTCCAAGGGTATTAAATCAAGGGGAAAGTCCTAATCACAATAGCTTTAAAAACTAAATAAATTTAGAAATAAACCTAACCACCCAACCGAGGAGATTAAAGACTAAATAAAGACTTTAATACTTTAAAGAAGTTGAAGAATACACCAGAAGATGAAAAGATCTCTCACATGCTCATGGATTGGCAGAAGTCAGTCGGGAGAAAATGGTTCTATTACTACAAGCTATATAGAAATGCAATGCAATTCCCATCAAAATTCTGATTGGCATTCTTTACAGAACTAGAAAAAACAACTCCAAAATTCCCACAGAAGCACAAGGTCCTGCAATAATCAAAGCAATGCTAAGCAAGGGCAACGCTGGAGCTGCCGCAATGCCTGATCTTATACTATACTACAAGGCCATTGTAACAAAACCATCTCATCCTACAGAGTCATCGTAACAAAACCAGTACAGCACCAGTGCAAACCCAGACACATAAACCAGTGGAATAGAAGACCCAGAAGAAGCCACACAGCTATGGCTACATGTTTTGACAGAGATGTAAAATACATACTTGGGAAAAAAAGACAGCCTTTTCAGTAAATGGTACTGGGAAAAACTGGATATTGATTATAGAGGAATGAAACTAGATACATAGCTTTCTCTTGGCACATACATATGTGCACACACACACACACACATCAATGAAAACTGCATCACAATTGTAGTCTCAGACCTGAAACTTTGAAATTGCTTCAGGAGAGTATGGTAATATATTTCAAGATACAGGCATGGGCAAGAACTTCCCAAAAAGGTCTCCAAAAATACAGAAAACAATCCCAAGAATTGACAAAGGGGATTACAGAAAATTAAAGTGTTTCCTTCCCAATAAAAGAAACATTTTCTAAAGTGAGGAGGTAGCGTTTACAATGGGAAAAAAAAAATCTTAGCTAATGTATACTAGACAAGGAACTTACGTCTAGGATATATGAAGGACTGCAGAAATTAAATATCAAAAGAAATTGTTCAAGCTGGGCAGTGGTGGTGCAATCCTTTAATCCCAGCACCCAGGAGGCAAAAGCAGGGAAATCTCTATGAGTCTGAGGCCAGCCTAGTCTACAGAGTGAGTTTCAGAATGACCAGAGCAGCACAGAAAAGCCCTGTTTCGAAAAACCAAACCAAACCAAACCAAACTAAACCAAACAAACAAACAAAACCCCCAAAAAACAAAACAAAAACAGCAGCAACAAAAATCATTCACTCAAACAGTTGGCTAATAACCTGAGTAGACAACTTTCAAGAGAATAATTGCCTAATTAATATTTGAAAAAAATGTTGAACATCCATAACCATGAGGGAAATGCAACTTAAAATTGCTTTTGGATCCCATCTCTCCCCAGTCAGAATGACTGTCATCAGGACAACAAACAGGAACAAATACTGGTGAGGGTGTGGGGTAGGATACACTCCTACACACTGCTAATGGGACTGTAAACTCGAGAAGCCACTATAGAAGTGTGAAGGCCGCTCATCCGGCCAGATCAGCGCCGGAGTAGCGGAAGAGCAGGGTTGCCTGACACCCGCCAGCTACCCACGACCCCCGCCGCAGGATTTTGGGACTGCTGGTGAGTGGAACACAGCTTCTGCTCCAATCCAATTGCGGGGGACCTGAGACTGCATTAGTTAGGGAAGCAGAAACCGGCCTGAGTAGGGCCACAGGCCTCATCCGCCGGATCAGCGCCGGGGTAGCGGGAGCGCAGGGTTGCCTGACACCCGCCAGCTACCCACGACCCCCGCTGCAGGATTTTGGGACTGCTGGTGAGTGGAACACAGCTCTGCTCCAGTCCAATCACGCGGGACCTGAGACTGCTCTGGTTGGGGAGAGAGAAATCCGGCCTACATAGGGCCACAACCCTCTTCCGGTCAGAAAAGCACCAGGGCAGCTGGGGCGCAGGGTCTGCTGACACTCGCCAGCTACCCACAACACCCGCCACAGGATCTTAAGACTTCTGGTGAGTGGAACACAGCTTCTGCTCCAATCCAATTGCGCGGGACCTGAGACTGCATTAGTTAGGGAAGCAGAAACCGGCCTGAGTAGGACCACAGGCCTCATCCGGCTGGATCAGCGCCGGGGTAGCGGGAGCGCAGGGTTGCCTGACACCCTCCAGCTACCCACGACCCCCGCCGCAGGATTTTGGGACTGCTGGTGAGTGGAACACAGCTTCAGCTCCAATCCAATTGCGCGGGACCTGAGACTGCATTAGTTAGGGAAGCAGAAATCGGCCTGAGTAGGGCCACAGGCCACATCCGGCCAGATCAGCGCCGGGGTAGCGGGAGCGCAGGGTTGCCTGACACCCTCCAGCTACCCACGACCCCCGCCGCAGGATTTTGGGACTGCTGGTGAGTGGAACACAGCTTCTGCTCCAATCCAATTGCGGGGGACCTGAGACTGCATTAGTTAGGGAAGCAGAAACCGGCCTGAGTAGGGCCACAGGCCTCATCCGGCCAGATCAGCACCGGGGTAGCGGGAGCACAGGGTTGCCTGACACCCGCCAGCTACCCACGACCCCCGCCGCAGGATTTTGGGACTGCTGGTGAGTGGAACACAGCTTCTGCTCCAATCCAATTGCGGGGGACCTGAGACTGCATTAGTTAGGGAAGCAGAAACCGGCCTGAGTAGGGTCACAGGCCTCATCCGGCTGGATCAGCGCCGGGGTAGCGGGAGCGCAGGGTTGCCTGACACCCGCCAGCTACCCACGACCCCCGCCACAGGATTTTGGGACTGCTGGTGAGTGGAACACAGCTTCTGTTCCAGTCCAATCACGCGGGACCTGAGACTGCTCTGGTTGGGGAGAGAGAAATCCGGCCTACATAGGGCCACAACCCTCTTCCGGTCAGAAAAGCACCAGGGCAGCTGGGGCGCAGGGTCGGCTGACACTCACCAGCTACCCACAACACCCACCACAGGATCTTAAGACTTCTGGAGAGTGGAACACAGCTTCTGCTCCAATCCAATTGCACGCAGGACCAGAGACTGCATTAGTTAGGGAAGCAGAAAAACGGCCTGTGTAGGACCACAGGCCTCTTCCGGCTGGACCAGCACCGGGGTACCGTCAGCTACCCACGACCCCCGCCGCAGGATTTAGAGACTGCTGGTGAGTGGAACACAGCTTCTGCTCCAATCTTTAAACAGTGACAACGATAACAACTAACCCCAGAGATTACCAGATGGCGAAAGGTAAACGTAATAATCTTACTAACAGAAACCAAGACCACTCACCATCATCAGAACCCAGCACCCCCACTTCGCCCAGTCCAGGGCACCCCAACACACCGGAAAAGCTAGACACGGATTTAAAAGCATATCTCCTGATGATGATAGAGAACTTCAAGAAGGACTTTAATAACACACTTAAAGAAATGCAGGAGAACACTGCTAAACAGGCAGAAGACAATAAAGAGAAAGCACAAAAATCCCTTAAAGAATTGCAGGAGAACACTGCTAAAGAGTTACAAATCCTTAAAGAAAAACAGGATAACCTAATCAAACAGGTAGAAGTCCTTAATGAAAAACAGGAAAACACATCCAAACAGATGATGGAAATGAACAAAACCATACTAGACCTAAAAAGGGAAGTAGACACAATAAAGAAAACCCAAAAAGAGGCAACACTGGAGATAGAAACCCTAGGAAAGAAATCTGGAACCATAGATACCAGCATCAGCAACAGAATACAAGAGATGGAAGAGAGAATCTCAGGTGCAGAAGATTCCATAGAGAACATCGGCACAACAATCAAGGAAAATGTAAAATGCAAAAAGATCCTAACTCAAAACATCCAAGAAATACAGGACACAATGAGAAGACCAAACCTACGGATAATAGGAGTGGATGAGAATGAAGATTTTCAACTCAAAGGTCCAGCAAACATCTTCAACAAAATTATAGAAGAAAACTTCCCAAATCTAAAGAAAGAGATGCCCATGAACATACAAGAAGCCTACAGAACTCCAAATAGACTGGACCAGAAAAGAAATACCTCCCGACACATAATAATCAGAACAACAAATGCTCTAAATAAAGATAGAATACTAAAAGCAGTAAGAGAAAAAGGCCAAGTAACATATAAAGGCAAGCCTATCAGAATTACACCAGATTTTTCACCAGAGACTATGAAAGCCAGAAGATCCTGGACGGATGTTATACAGACACTAAAAGAACACAAATTCCAGCCCAGGCTACTATACCCAGCCAAACTCTCAATTAACATAGATGGAGAAACCAAAGTATTCCACGACAAAACCAAATTCACACATTATCTCTCCACGAATCCAGCCCTTCAAAGGATAATAACAGGAAAAAACCAATACAAGGACAGGAACCACGCCCTAGAAACAACAAGAAGGTAATCCCTCAACAAACCTAAAAGAAGACAGCCACAAGAACAAAATGCCAACTTTAACAACAAAAATAACAGGAAACAACAATTACTTTTCCTTAATATCTCTTAATATCAATGGACTCAACTCCCCGATAAAAAGACATAGACTAACAAACTGGCTACACAAACAAGACCCAACATTTTGCTGCTTACAGGAAACTCATCTCAGAGAAAAGGATAGACACTACCTCAGAATGAAAGGCTGGAAAACAATTTTCCAAGCAAATGGCATGAAGAAACAAGCTGGAGTAGCCATTCTAATATCTGATAAGATTGACTTCCAACCCAAAGTCATTAAAAAAGACAGGGAGGGGCACTTCATACTCATCAAAGGTAAAATCCTCCAAGAGGAACTATCAATCCTGAATATCTAGCTCCAAATACAAAGGCAGCCACATTCATTAAAGAAACTTTAGTAAAGCTCAAAGCACACATTGCACCTCATACAATAATAGTGGGAGACTTCAACACACCACTTTCACCAATGGACAGATCATGGAAACAGAAACTAAACAGGGACACAGTGAAACTAAGAGAAATTATGAATCAAATGGATCTGGCAGATATCTACAGAACATTCTATCCTAAAACAAAAGGATATACCATCTTCTCAGCACCTCATGGTACCTTCTCCAAAATTGACCACATAATTGATCACAAAGCAGGCCTCAACAGATATAAAAATATTGAAATTGTCCCATGCATCCTATCAGATCACCATGGCCTAAGGCTGATCTTCAATAACAAAATAAATAATAGAAAGCCAACCTTCACGTGGAAACTGAACAACACTCTTCTCAATGATACCTTGGTCAAGGAAGGAATAAAGAAAGAAATTAAGGACTTTTTAGAGTTCAATGAAAATGAAGCCACAACATACCCAAACTTATGGGACGCAATGAAAGCATTTCTAAGAGGAAAACTCATAGCTCTGAGTGCCTCCAAAAGGAAACTAGAGAGAGCACACATTAGCAGCTTGACAACACACCTAAAAGCACTAGAACAAAAGGAAGCAAATTCACCCAAGAGGAGTAGACGGCAGGAAATAATCAAACTCAGGGGTGAAATCAACCAAGTGGAAACAAGAAAAACTATTCAAAGAATCAACCAATCAAGGAGCTGGTTCTTTGAGAAAATCAACAAGATAGATAAACCCTTAGCCAGACTCACTAGAGGGCACAGGGAAAGCATCCTAATTAACAAAATCAGAAATGAAAAAGGAGACATAACAACAGATCCTGAAGACATCCAAAACACCATCAGATCCTTCTACCAAAGGCTATACTCAACAAAACTGGAGAACCTGGATGAAATGGAGAAGTTCCTAGACAGATACCAGGTACCAAAGTTGAATCAAGATCAGGTTAATGATCTAAACAGCCCTATATCCCCCAAAGAAATAGAAGCAGTCATTAATAGTCTCCCAACTAAAAAAAGCCCAGGACCAGATGGGTTTAGTGCAGAGTTCTATCAGACCTTCAAAGAAGATCTAATCCCAGTTCTTCACAAACTATTCCACAAAATAGAAACAGAAGGTACTCTACCCAACTCATTCTATGAAGCCACAATTACTCTGATACCTAAACCACAAAAAGACCCAACAAAGATAGAAAACTTCAGACCAATATCCCTTATGAATATTGATGCAAAAATCCTCAATAAAGTTCTTGCTAACCGAATCCAAGAACACATCAAAACAATCATCCATCCTGACCAAGTAGGTTTCATCCCAGGGATGCAGGGATGGTTCAATATACGGAAATCCATCAACGTAATCCAGTATATAAACAAACTCAAAGACAAAAACCACATGGTCATCTCGTTAGATGCGGAAAAAGCATTTGACAAGATCCAACACCCATTCATGATAAAAGTCTTGGAAAGATCAGGAATTCAAGGCCCATACCTAAACATGATAAAAGCAATCTACAGCAAACCAGTAGCCAACATCAAAGTAAATGGTGAGAAGCTTGAAGCAATCCCTCTAAAATCAGGGACTAGACAAGGCTGTCCACTTTCTCCATACCTATTCAACATTGTACTTGAAGTCCTAGCCAGAGCAATTCGACAACAAACGGAGATCAAAGGGATACAAATTGGAAAAGATGAAGTCAAAATATCACTTTTTGCAGATGATATGATAGTATATATAAGTGACCCTAAAAATTCCACCAGAGAACTCCTAAGCCTGATAAACAGCTTCGGTGAAGTAGCTGGATATAAAATTAACTCAAACAAATCAATGGCCTTTCTCTACACAAAGAATAAACAGGCTGAGAAAGAAATTAGGGAAACAACACCCTTCTCAATAGTCACAAATAATATAAAATATCTTGGCGTGACTCTAACTAAGGAAATGAAAGATCTGTATAATAAAAACTTCAAGTCTCTGAAGAAAGAAATTATAGAAGATCTCAGAAGATGGAAAGATCTCCCATGCTCATGGATTGGCAGGATCAACATTGTAAAAATGGCTATCTTGCCAAAAGCAATCTACAGATTCAATGCAATCCCCATCAAAATTCCAAATCAATTCTTCAACGAATTAGAAAGTGCAATCTGCAAATTCATCTGGAATAACAAAAAACCTAGGATAGCAAAAACTCTTCTCAAGGATAAAAGAACCTCTGGTGGAATCACCATGCCGGACCTAAAGCTGTACTACAGAGCAATTGTGATAAAAACTGCATGGTACTGGTATAGTGACAGACAAATAGACCAATGGATTAGAATTGAAGACCCAGAAATGAACCCACACACCTATGGTCACTTGATCTTCGACAAGGGAGCTAAAAACATCCAGTGGAAGAAAGACAGCATTTTCAACAAATGGTGCTGGCACAACTGGTTGTTAACATGTAGAAGAATGCGAATCGATCCATTCCTATCTCCTTGTACTAAGGTCAAGTCTAAGTGGATCAAGGAACTTCACATAAAACCAGAGACACTGAAACTTATAGAGGAGAAAGTGGGGAAAAGCCTTGAAGATATGGGCACAGGGGAAAAATTCCTGAATAGAACAGTAATGGCTTGTGCTGTAAGATCGAGAATTGACAAGTGGGACCTCATGAAACTACAAAGCTTCTGCAAGGCTAAAGACACCATCAATAAGACAAAAAAACCACCAACAGATTGGGAAAGGATCTTCACCTATCCTAAATCAGATAAGGGACTAATATCCAATATATATAAAGAACTCAAGAAGGTGGACTCCAGAAAGTCAAATAACCCCATTAAAAAATGGGGCTCAGAACTGAACAAAGAATTCTCACCTGAGGAATACCGAATGGCAGAGAAGCACCTGAAAAAATGTTCAACATCCTTAATCATCAGGGAAATGCAAATCAAAACAACCCTGAGATTCCACCTCACACCAGTCAGAATGGCTAAGATCAAAAATTCAGGTGACAGCAGATGCTGGCGAGGATGTGGAGAAAGAGGAACACTCCTCCATTGTTGGTGGGATTGCAAGCTTGTACAACCACTCTGGAAATCAGTTTGGCGGTTCTTCAGAAAATTGGACATAGTACTACCGGAGGATCCAGCAATACCTCTCCTGGGCATATATCCAGAAGATGTCCCAACCGGTAAAAAGGACACATGCTCCACTATGTTCATAGCAGCCCTATTTATAATAGCCAGAAGCTGGAAAGAACCCAGATGTCCCTCAACAGAGGAATGGATACAGAAATTATGGTACATTTACACAATGGAGTACTACTCAGCTATTAAAAAGAATGAATTTATGAAATTCCTAGCCAAATGGATGGACCTGGAGGGCATCATCTTGAGTGAAGTAACACAATCACAAAAGAACTCACACAATATGTATTCATTGATAAGTGGATATTAGCCCAAAACTTAGGATACCCAAGATATAAGATACAATTTGATAAACGCATGAAACTCAAGAAGAATGAAGACCAAAGTGTGGACACTGTGCACCTTCTTAGAATTGGGAACAAAACACCCAGGGAAGGAGTTACAGAGACAAAGTTCGTAGCTGTGATGAAAGGATGGACCATTTAGAGACTGCTGTATCCAGGGATCCGTCCCATAATCAGCTTCTAAACGCTGACACCATTGCATACACTAGCAAGATTTTGCTGAAAGGACCCAAATATAGCTGTCTCTTGTGAGACGATGCCGGGGCCTAGCAAACACAGGAGTGGATGTTCACAGTCAGCTATTGGATGTATCACAGGGCTCCCAATGGAGAAGCTAGAGAAAGTACCCAAGGAGCTAAAGGGATCTGCAACCCTATTGTTGGAACAACATGATGTACTAACCAGAACCCTGGAGCTCTTGTCTCTAGCTGCATATGTATCGAAAGATGGCCTAGTCGGCCATCAATGGAAAGAGAGGCCCATTGGACTTGCAAACTTTATATGCCCCAATATAGGGGAATGCCAGGGCCAAAAGAATGGGAATGGGTGGGTAGGGAAGTGGGGGGCGCTATGGGGGACTTTTGGGATAATATTGGAAATGTAATTGAGGAAAATATGTAATAAAAATATATAAAAAAAAAAAAGAAGTGTGAAGGCCGTGTAAGTCAGCTGCACCATTACACAACACACACACACACAGAGAAACACTTGCACATCCATATTTATTGCTGAACTGTCATTCATAATAACTAGGGAGTAGAAACAACTGGGTGTCCATCAACAGGGAGGTGGATAATGGAAAAGTGGTGTATACACACACATGAAGCTGTGACATTTGCAGGAAAATGGGTGGAACTGAAAGTCATCCTGCTACAGAAAGTACACTGGACTCTAGAAGACAAATGCCCTTGAGTTCTCTTATCTGAGGAGCCTCCTCTCTCTCTCTCTCTCTCTCTCTCTCTCTCTCTCTCTCTCTGTGTGTGTGTGTGTGTGTGAAGTAGAATGTGCACAAGAGGGGAGGAACTGTTCTTGATTGCGAGGAAGGGGGAAGAAAGGGTAATAGAATATACTGACATGAGAACAGAAGGAGGTGCTATTTAAGAGGGGGAAAAGGACCAAGTAGAGGAGGGTGAGGGGGATGAGAGAGGACAGTGGGAGGAGACAATGAGTCAGAAGAAAGTGATCACACACACACACAAACGTTATAGTGAAATCAATTACTTTGGATGCTATTTAAAATGAATGAGATTACAGTAAAAAACGCCTGTCTCCTTTACAACTCAGCTTTTATCAAGGGCGGCTAAGACAGTTTCTTGGGGTGCAACTGTGACAAATGCCTCAGGATTACTGATGAGATAGAGCGTGTTTTATACTTCCCAGCTTGATGGCATCT
This sequence comes from Mus caroli, assembly GCF_978045245.1. Classification (NCBI taxonomy): domain Eukaryota; kingdom Metazoa; phylum Chordata; class Mammalia; order Rodentia; family Muridae; genus Mus; species Mus caroli. The sequence goes on along the minus strand of NW_028227275.1, from coordinate 31,784,188 downwards.
GCAAATTGCCCCTTCCATGGCCATAACAGACATTTAATAGCTGTGCTTAAGGGCTTTAAAATACTTCCTATCCAATCTTCAAAATGTCTCTTTAAGTATGATGATGCTATTATACTCAATCCTCTTATTCTGATGAGAAGGATATATTTTTCATTACATGGATAAACAGGAAGTTTAGGAAATTCAAGTGACTGTCTTGGTAAAAGCCTTGATTGAAACCTGGGCCACCTAGCCTCTATTGCATAACTTCTTTTTTAGGACTGTCTACTTTATGTGTAGACAGGTGTTTTGCCTGCACATATGTGTACTACATGTATGCTCAGTATCCAAGGTCAGAAGGAGGCCTGGGATTCAGTTCCAGGAGACTGAGATCCTAAATTACAGATGGTTGTGAGATACCACGTGGGTGCTGGGAACACTTGGCCATGAATTTTCCAACCTAGGCTTGCTTTGTTTATTTGAAACCAAGTCTTGCTTTGTAGCCCAAGCTGGCCTGGAACTCAGAACCTTCTTGCCCCAGCCTCCTGAGTGTGGTATCACTTATGGCTTGGCTTTATAGCACAACAGCCTAAGAACTATACAAAGATATAGAACACAAGGGCTGATCTCACACACCGATACAGTCTTGTTACTGTTTGCGTGTGGAAGGCAGCTCTGCTACCACAGAGAAAGGACAGAATCTTGCCTCCTGTCTCTACACCCAGTGCCACAGCAGACAACTAGCTATTGACTTTTATTTTTTTCAGTCTGGCCATGCTAAACGTCCTAAATCTAAACGTCTTATCTTCCACCCCATACTTGTTTGTGCAGAGTTTCTGAAGGTCATAAAAGATTTTGTCCGATTCCTCGGAACTCTCCCTTATCTTTATTAGAGAATGCAGGAACTCTGTGAAAAGATTAACAGGTGGAACAAATCTCTAGCTTATGCCTCTACTAGGAATCGCATCGAGAGCTGGAAAGCATTCTACTACAGAGTGAAGAGAGATCAACATTCAAGGCTATCACCGCCTCACTCTTAACCTGAGAATGATTTTCAAAGTTACTCAGTTTTCCTGTGTGGGTTGACAAAGGACTTAACTCCTATAAGCTTACTGTTAATCATCTATTTTTCCCTTGCCCACCTTATCTTTAGCTTTGGTGACATTTACTTAAAAGAAACCATGCATTGTGTGGTGGTTCACACCTTTGATCTCGGCATTCCCCAGGAAGAGGTAGGGGGATTTCTGTGAGTTCCAGGCAAGTAAGTGCTACATAGTGAGTCCTTGACTCAAAAATAAAGGACACTTTTTTTTTAAACATTAGATGTAAGATCTGAATAACAGCATCCATCATGTATATAAGGAGACATGGGTGTTGTGAATGCTTCATTTCGATTGACAAACCTGGGGCTAAGAGAAAAAAAAAGAAGAAGCCCTAAACAGAATGACCCCAGTTATTTCTTTGTCTTCTTCTTATTTAGCCCCATTTCCTTTTACTGTGTTCCATTGAGGGTTCTTTCTTGGTCCTTAAAACACATTCCCTTTTCAGAATCCTTTTCATTCTTAGCTCCTTTCTTGAAACCAGATAGTTCCAGGACTGGATCGTTCTCATCCTTCACATTTCTGCTCAAATGTCACTTTAAGAGGTCTTTTCTGGTCATCTCAAAATAACATCTCCACTCACCTTGTGTGTGTGTGTGTGTGTGTGTGTGTGTGTGTGTGTGCCCGTTATTGGCAATCACACACAAAGAGCAATGCAGATTTAAAGCCTCTTTTGTGGCTTCTATGGGAATAGCACATGCAGAATGGGGGATGCCTTTGTCTCCTCTCCTGGGAGCCTTTGCCTAGCAGGGAACAAATTCTTGAATGAATGAACGTGGCTCTTTGGGACCCTATACGTCGTTTCTTCTTCCAAGCGGTCCCTTCGCAGAAGTGGTGGTTAACTGAAGTCAGGTACTTGGGTCTCAGCGCGCGGTCCACGGTGCCACGTTCCCTGGGCCGAGCGCTTAGGGCAGGGAGCCGCCTGTGGAAACGAAAGCAGGAAGGGGAAAGTCTCCGCGAAGGCAGCGGCCGCCAATCCTATCAGCTCGGACGCAGCGGGGCCTTCCCGGCCGGGCTGACTCATTCCCAGCCGTCTCCTCGGCGAGCCGAGGCCGCAAGCACGCTGCGCCAACCCGCACCCGCCCCGCTCCACCTCCTCCTCCTCGCGCGCTCTCGCCCGGGGGCTGCCCCGGGAATCTCCACGCGCGCCTCCGCTTCCCCGGAGCCCGCGACCGCCTCCCCCGTCCGGGCCCAGCCCCGCAGAGCGGCCCCGCGGGCGGCGCAGGCGCAGTGGGGCGTGCCGGCCTCCGCCCCCCGCCAACCCCCGCCGGCTTGCCCACGCCCCGCTCCGCCGCTCGGGGCCGCTTTCCCGAAGCTGCACCGCGCCGGAGCCCGCGGAGCAGAGCAGCTGAGCCGGCGTCGCGGGGCCGAGCGGAGGCGGCGTGCGGCCCCTGGAGGGCGGGGACGGGCTCGGCGCGCGGTGGGCGTGGCGTGGGCTGCAGGAAGCTGAGGCAGAGCAGAAAGGGGGCAGCAGCGGCCACCGCCGGCCTCCCGCCGCGCTGACAGGCTGGGCGGGCCCCCGCTCTGGGCGAGCTCGCGCGGCGTCGGCGCCTCGGCCGCGGCCCCGGCTCCGGAGGCGCCGGTCTGTCCGGGCGAGGGCTGCAGGCGGCTGCCGGGTCCGCCGCTGCGGGATGTGAGTGCGGGCCAAGCCCGCGCGGGAGGGCCCCCGAGGGCCCAGCCTGGCGGCCGCTCGACCCTACGCCCGGCCCGGGGGCTCCCTAGACCTCGGCCCGCCCGACGCGTCTCGGAGGAGAGGATCCTGCGCGCTCGGGGCGCTCCTGTGTGGCCCGACCCGTGTCGCCGGTGGGTGCAGTCCCTGGCTGCTGGATGGGGGCGGGGGGCAGCGGTTCTCCCAGCGATCCCGCCTCCTGCTTTCCCCTTAGCCCCCTGCTACTGGCAGGGAACTTCAAAGCTAGAAAACCTGCGGGTTTCCGACAGCCTAGGAAGGAGTGGCTGGCTGTTGATAAATGCATGCATCCCCGTGTGCCTTAGAACCCGACCCCCCTTTTTCTTATTCTTCTGTACATTTTTCTAGACATCTAAACAGCGCAGAAAAAAAAAAAAAAAAAAGAGAGCATCTATTGGCCCTGGGTTTTTGAGTTAGTGACTGCTGCTTCTGTTTTTAGGTTCCTGAAGCAGGCGACAGGAACAAGATGTGAACTGTTTTCCCTCCCCAGAAGAAGAGGCCCCCTTTTTCCCTCCCGCGAAGGTGGGTGTTAGCGCTCCGGGCTGCCTGGGTGCTGCAGTTAAAGACAAGGGCGTCTGAGATCTGCGAGCCAGTGCCTGCTAAGAAGGCTGGATGCTTGTGTACAACGGCAGGACTAATTGTTGCTTACTGCGAAAATGGCAGTGTTGAACTTTTCCTGTTGCTGTGGGAGAGTAATTGGGTGGTATTTATTGTGTCTCTTGGATCCTTAAAGAAGCGGTCTTTGTTGGTTTTACAGTGTGGTCTTGCAGAGGAAAAAAAAATAAGTCGTCTCCTTCTTCCCCTTTCTCTTTAGGTAGCCCCAGTCTTAATTTTCAAGGAATTGAAATAACCTGTTGAGGGAACAAATTGGTTGTTTTTGCTGGGTTTCTGCTGCCACATTGAATGCTTCCTGTATTCACCTGCTTGCTTCGTTGGTTGATTGCTTTCCGGTGGTTACTAGTCTATCAGGGGAAACTCCTTTTCCCTGAATGAAAGGACCGGAGCTGCTGAGTGTGTCACAGAGAGGAGGAGAAATGCGGAGAAGGGAAACAGAAGTGGGAATAAAGGAGCCGGAGGTTGCTTTTGGTTTCATAATAGGTTTGTATGAGTGAGTTGTTGGCTTACTGCAAATATTCTCATATAGTTCCCAGCGGATTTGAAAATGAATCATCAATTTCTGGTCCTCTTTCTCTATATCCTTTACCTGTTTACTGTTTACGGTTCCAGCTTTTAAGATCATTTGGTTGTATGTGAGCTGGCTTGAGTGTGGGACGTCTGCAGACTGGCTATGTCCAGGACTTATCCTGAGAGTACTGAGTGGTGCTACCTGTACAGGAGAGCTCTAGTGTGTGGAGGCTAGATAAGCACTTATGTTTATTTTTGCTTTTGTGGAGTATTGTGGAACTTGCTCTGTTGACTAGGCTAGCCTCCAACTCCGAGACCCCCCCTGCCTCTGCCTTCCAAATGCTGGGATTAAAACCACCACCCACCCGGCTTCATTTGTTTCTTTTAGTGTCTTTTCCTTTGTAATTTGAAGGTGTCTTGAGTGTGAAAAGCAAACATATTTTTTCTCTACTTTACCCAGATAGGCTATTCTTGAAAGATGGGATCCCTTTCTGGCAAAATAGAGAAGACCATTGGCTTTGGAGTTAGATCTGAGCATGCAGTCTTAAGTTAGGATAATGGTGTTCTTCCCATTTAACAGCTGTGTTAACTTACAATTTACTTTCTCAGAACCTTGTGTGGGGGTCGATTGGATGCATGCAGAGCAGTAAATGGTTTGGTCGCTTCTGAACGTCTTAGCTTCTCAGAGCTGGGCAGGCAGAGGAGGTTCCTAGCTGGCCCGTGCGTAGCTGGTCAGTCCCTGGTGCGGCTTCCATAGAGCATAGAGAAACTGCATGCTAGTGTATCTACAGCCTCTGTATGGAAGGGTTTGACGCCTAAGCCCCGTGGTGCTGCCCTCTGGTGGTTAAGATGCGCAAAAACTTGTCCTTTGCTCCTCCCCCATTACACTGTTTTTCCTTTTTAGGCTCCCTCGCTTAGTTCTTAGTTTCCCAAACTGTGTCAGGTGCTAGAGCACCAGGGAAGGCTGGCTCTCACCACTTACCTGAGGTAGTTTCAGAGGTAGGACGTTCCATCCGTTCCTACGGGGGGTGTGTCTTTGTAAAGCTGTATCTTCAGAGTTTACTGTATGAAAAGCTGCTATTTAGTGTATGACAGTTAGTGTGGAACAAGAAATGACAATGTGGCAGTGCTTAGGATGATACCAAGGGGCTGAGGAATTGTCAGAATCCGAGCAGCACCAGGCCCCCCAAGAGTATTAATGCTAAGTTGTTTGACCCAACAAGGAGTATTTCCTTGGTCTAAAAATAATAAATAGATGCTAACTTTCAGGATCCCTCAAGTGGCGATAGTCTGGGAACATTTTCATTTGGTTGCAGCTGGCTTTTCTGATAACAGTTTTCAATTCAAAGCCTTAGTTCTTAATGGCATAATGTCCTGCTTCTAATAATGCCTGTATGACGTCTGCTAGGTTCTTCTAAGAATGCCTGCATGCTGTCTGCAAGGTTCATTCACATTGTAATTACTCCTCTTGTGTACCTGCCTCTCTAGACACTTTATAGTTTTTATTTTCTTCTGCACAGGGCTCTTACCACTACATTTTTGATAATCTTTTTGTCCCAAATGAAAACTGATATTTTATACCACTGCTGTAATTTGGATCTTGAATGTCCCTGAACGGCTTTTGTGTCAGAGCTTTTGTTGTCGGCTTTGGATTGCAGGAGGCATGAGATACTGAGATGCCAACTTCTCTTCTGCTTCCCTGCTGCCATGGCAACCAGGCCTTTCTTATTTTAATAATACTTTGCTGGCTAGAAAGACAGTGTTGAGCCCTCTACATTTCCTCACCATTTCATAGAACAGGAATAGTTTATCTCAGTTGTAAAGGCCCCTAGACAAGACACTGCTTCAATGTCGGTGCTCAATCGCTCTGTTTGTATTTCCTGGGTCGCCGCCATAGGAAATGCTGGGTTGACAGCATTACTTAAGAGCCTCCTCTCCTACTGTTCAATAGCATTTTTCCTCACTCCAGGTTAAGTCCTTTCTGACAGTTGCCCCGAAGCCTTATTAGGCCTTTATTTGATTTCCTCAAGGAAGACTTTGGGTGGGTTCGTATCACTTCCCAGCTACTACAGAACGGTCCCTTTATCCAGTGGTTCTTATAATTACATACAGGATTTACTGAAATATATATTGTTGGATTCTGTCTCCAGAGTTTGTGTTTCAGTAGGTCTGGAGTGGAACCTGTACATTTGCATTTCTTACTTGTTTTCCAAGGACCACCACACTGTGAAAATCACTGATTTAAATTGGTTGGCAAAGATTTTTTTTTCCTGTTAAAGAACATAGTGTTGGCAAGATTGTCTCTCTTGCTAGTCTATAGTGGAACCTTTGTAGCACAGAAGTAGTCGTAGGCAGTACATAAGTAAATGGCACGCTGTGTTTCAATGAAGGCTTATTTACAAGGACAGCCAGCTGGCTGAGTTTGGCACATAAACTAGAATACGAGAGTTCCCAGTTCTCACATGATTCCACCATCTCTGTGAGTTACTGATGTACCTTTTATTTAGAGCAAACCTTATTAAAAGAGCCATGTTTGTCCTTTAAAAAAAAAACTTTCTTAAAATGTGTTTTCTTGAGCAAGCCACACATCTAATGTTTTATTATTCAAAGGTATTTTTGTATATGTGTTACTTTGTGAAACAGAAGAGGGCTTGTATTAGAAGCGGCATGTGTTCCTGATTGCAACACACACACCCTGCCAAGTTAGTGTAGAAACATGAAGTGCTTTTTATATCTCTACTACAGTGTTTTCAGGTGGCCTGATTCTAGCTAACTGGAGACATGGGACTCATAGTCTGATCATTTACAAACTTTTAATTTTCTGCTGGGACTTGTATGTTCCAGGACATATACTCTGTTTTCCATATCCCTGTCCCTGCCAATAGTACTGTGCTTTTTGTTGTCTAAATCCTCATTCCCCATTCTTTACTCTGTGTGTTTGTGTGTGTGTGTGTGTGTAAGTGTAAGAATACGGGTGCCTGGGAAAGCCACGAGAGGGCATCAGGTCCCTTGCTTGATGCCTCACAGGCAGTCATGGGGTGGCACCAGACAGGGCCAGGGTGGGTGGAATCCGGAAGAGTAGGAAGCTCTTCAACTCGTGAACCATGTCTCCTCAAACTCTTTTTCTTGTCAAAGTCTAGTCCATGCTGTAAGTGTGTATGCGGTGCCTGGAAGCTTCCTCGGCTTTAATAACCACGGTCGTTCTTCCCTGGACATCTTTCAGCCCCAACTGAGGAATTTAGTCTTAGAGTAACTGAATAAAGGGTATAGGCTTTAGGAATCAAGAGGCACATTTAATGTTTATTAATTACAGAAATGAAAGCAGTAAAATTCCCTTATCAGACGTTAGTTTTCAGTGAGGCTAGATTGGAGGTAATTTTTAGTCTTCTCGGCTTGCCTAGTTCAGTAGTTTCCTCTGTTAACGTTATTTTCTCGTGGACATGTGTTTGAAAAGTCATGTGTTTTAGAATTCTAAAGTGTAGGAATACATTTAGATAATATTAGAATCTCAAGTAATTGTATGTGATGTTTCTCCATGTATGTGTATATGTACATACATAATTAAAAAACTATTATAGCAGCTTTTTAATCTTCACTTATTTGACATCATTTCGGTGTCAGGGACCATGGCTGAAATAATTAATGAGTCATCTTACATCTCACCTGCGGGAAACTTTCAGTCTAGTGATGAAAGAATACCAGAAAGCAAGTATGTGACCTTACCTTTGAGAGGTCAGAACTGGTGGCTCTTGGGTGGGGCAGGAACAGGTGGAGACATCAAGCCTGAGGACTTTGTGGAAATGGTGATTTCTAGAGGCTCCGGGTGACGTGGAAGAGCATGGGCCAGACTGTGACTGCATTGTGCATTTCATTTTACATGGGGGGGGGGGGACCCTACAAATATAGGACAGAATAACTTAGATGCAGGTTCAGAATTAAGCACTTGAGACTACCTCCATTTCAAGAACTAGAGATTTCTCAGTATCTCCCATTAGTATATTTTGAGTTTAACTTTCTTTTAATGGTTTTTTTTTTTTTTGCTTAATACATATGCATTTGCCTTAATGGACTAATCAGTTTTACTCAACCTATTTATATTTAAACTTTACATTTATACCTTATATTTATATTAAACTTAATATTTATATTTAATATTATGCTTAATATATTTAATATTATTTATATTATAATAATATTTAATATTATTACTTTATATTTAAACTTCATATTTATACCTTAACGCTTACAGTTTTCTACAACTTGCTATTCTATTTTCAATATTTATCTATGTAAAATTAAAGCGACAGGTTTAAACCGCCAAGGAACTTACTTTCTATAGTGGGAACACACCAGAGTCTTCACTCATTTTCTTCATATTTTGGTTGTTTGGAAGTCTGTTTGTTTAGCTCTGACTTTGGGAGTGGAGGTGCAGCGTGTGTTAGTGTGAGTCTCTGTAGGGTTTGTAACTAGGAAAAGAACCCTTCTTCATGGTTGTAGTCTCAGCGTGTGCCTGAGATCCTTGAAACCCTTCCAGAAAGGTTAACCTAACCGTACTGAGATGTCTTCTGCATGGCACTGACATGTGTGCACATGCTATAGAGGCACCAGCAGATAAAACATACCTGTTAGAGCATAGATCAGTGCATTGACACCAGCTGCAGTGTAGTCACCATAGTGTGCATGTGTGTGTGTGTGCACACCCACACATGTATGTCTTCCATTCACAGAAAAAGGCCAATTTGAGTTACATATATTTTTAATTTTTATACTTTTCTGTAGAAAACCAGTACATCTCTGGAGTGCTTGTAGAGTCTACATTATATGTGCATGGACATCTCACGTAACACCTTTTTAAAATTATAAATTCATAATTGTACACAAAAAGTAAATATAAACCCGTATGTAACACTCGGATGAAAATCAGTCTGATTGCCAGGCCTGGCAGTAGACATTTGTGCCATTAGCTACTGGAGAAGCGAATGAAGTCCCATTCGGGCTACCAAACATCTTCAAGGCTAGTCTGGCTAACTTGGGAGATCCTGGCTCAGAATTTTAAAATATTTCAAGAAGGATTGGGAATATAAAATTCAGTGGTAGAGCCCTTACCTAGCATGTATGAGGGTCTCTGTTTAATCCTCAGGATTGAAAACAGGAAAAAAAGAGAAAAGAAAGAGCGAGCCAAGCTGAAAATATCGTCAGATTGCAGATACAAGTAGTGAGGGCACCTTGCTGGGTTCCTGGTATAGAGACTAGGAACTTTGACTTCACGGTATAACATGGACTAGAGTTAGTTTATTGCTAACTATTTCTTCCCTCTAAATTAACAGTTCTCAGCCTATAGGTCTTGAGCCCTTTGAGGGTTGAACAACCCTTTGACAGGGGTCAGCCAGGACCATCAGAAAGCACAGGTATTTACATTAAGATTTCTAAGCAATTTTGAAGTAGCAACAAAAATAATTTTATGGCTGGGGTTCACCACAACATGAGGTTCCAGCATTAGGAAGATTGGGAACCATTGGTCTAAATGAACACCTTGCCAAGTGCTGCCTGATGCTATTGTATTAGGTAAGTTGCAGGCTTAGGAAGAAAACGTGGTACAGGTTTTCAAATCCTAAGATGAAGCTAAAAATCTTCTATTTTGTTCTGACTGGGTCTGCATATGTCTCTTCCTGCAGAAATTTTAACTTGGTATTGTCAGAACTAGTTCTATATATAGATAACCAGGTAGGCTGTGTTGACACTCAACATGGTCTTATTGTTACAATTACTATTGTTAGGGAAAAGTGAAGGCAAGGGGTGTGTGTGTGTGTTAGTTATTTGGGGGTGGGTTAAGGATTGAGGTGAAGTAGAGAATAATGAAATGTGCCTACAAACCATATTTCAAAAAAGATAGCCATCTTAAAGTTTAAAACAATTCATTTTATTTCAGGTAAAAAAAAACATTAAAAGATAACGTCTTTCTCTGTAGTCTTAGTTGACCTGAATTCAACAGGTTGCCTAAGCTGACCTCAGATTCCTGGCGGGCTTGCTGCCTCTTAGGGTTAGGATCCACAAGCATGAGACACTGCACCTGCCTTTCCAGGGTTGGAAAATACACTTTTAGTTGAAGTGTATCAGAGCACTAAGTGTAGAGCAGCCTCCCAGATGCTCAGAAACAAGCAGCCCGAGTTAGTCACTGCTCCTGTCAGGTGCATGCACAGCGTATTGCTAACATCCCTGTGGCCTTTTGTGCCTCCTACCCCTTTCCTAGTCCCTCCCTGTCATGGTCCCGCTGCGCTAACCATTGCGCTAACGGTGTCACCACAAGCAAGAGCAGCTGAGAGGTGTGGAAGTAGATTTGAGAGGCTCTGTAGTTAACACAGAGTTAAAGCTCAGAAGGAATGACAAAATTATACCTTTTGAATTCTGGTTTCTTAGATTTGCCGGAATAGAAAGTAGAGACACAAAACATTTGATTAAAAGCATACTGGGAGTTTCCTTCATGATAAATAATAAGCTAATAACCCTGTTGCCAAGAAATGGTCAAACTTTGCTACACTAACAATATACTTTAATTGACCTGTTGAAAAACAAACTCAGCTTTGTTACATTTTCCATTGCTTTAAAATTTTGTTTCAGTGATCTTTGTCTATTCTTAATTATTCCCTTCCTTTCTTCTAACTTTGGGCTTAAATTGTTCTTTTTTTTTTTTTTTTTTCCTCATCCTGAGGTGCAATGTTGGAGGTCTTCCTTTTATCTTTATGTAAGCACTGACTGTTATAAACTTCCCTTGCTTCCTCTGTGTTTGATCGACTTGTATAACTAACAAAGACTTTATAACAAATTACAAAAATATTTTTAAATCATATAAATTTGAACAAGTCAAAAATTTTTATTTTTATTTCAGGTATCTGCTCCCTCTTCCTCTCCCTCTCGCCTGCCTGCCTGCCTGCCTGTCTGTCTGTCTGTCTTTCTGACTCTGCATCTGTCTCTGTCTCTCCAGTATCTCTCTTGGTTCTAGAATTCTCTATGTAGACCTTAGGATATATGTGTATGAGTGTGTGTGTATGTATGTATACACACACACACACACACACATATATATATGTAGTACTTAGAGCAGTGCTTTGTCAGTAGCAAATGCTTTAAGGTTTTGTTTGATGTTATTTTTATTTATTTAACTAATTTGCTTTTTATAATGTCTTGTCACTGTGTGGCCTTCTCCCTGCCTCTGTCTATACACCACCACTCCTGTATTATCTGTTGTTGTTATTACCAGTATTTTTCTCATTCCATGATTACATATATTGGGAGGGTTGTCAAGTTTTTAATCCCAGTCATGAAATATTCCAAATAGGCAAGCTTGTATTTTAGGTGCCAGCTAGATTCTGGTAGAATTGTCTAAGTATGATGGAAATGAAAATGTGCAAAACCGTTCTTACTCATTTCATCTTCCAGTATCAAAGGGTGGCATCCTTATTTGTGTTGATGGTTTTACAGATCTCCTATGCTTGAACTCTGTGCACTTGTCTTTCAGTTCCTTCCTTCCTCCATAGTCAGTTACCGTCACGGGGTAGCATTAAGTCTGTGTTTCAGTTCATGATCTCCTGTGGCCCAACCCCAGCAGCAGCTTTCTAGCGTCATTATTTTACTGTCCTGAATCGTGTATGCTATAAAGTTTAAACTCTTTGGTCATTGTTAAAGGTTAAATTCTTTAACTTTGTACGTTGTCCACCCAGATTGTATTCATCTTAAGTTAACTAGAGTGTGGAGGCAGGTGGATGGATCCTGCCTTAGCCTCTTAAGTGTGGACAGGGTCATGGCTGTCAGCAGGACTTCCTTGTGTCTGAGGGTAGCTTTCCTAATGTCACTTTATTGTTTTTTCTAATAGGCCAATGTTCTGAAAAAAGCTCTTGATGGGAATGGCCTGCCTTACAGTGACAGAAATGGAGGCAACCTCCACATCTCCTGTACATCAGAATGGCGATATTCCTGGAAATGCTAATTCGGTGAAGCAGACAGAGCCAGTCCTTCAAGTGTATCTGTACCATTCTCTTGGGCAAGCTGAAGGCGAGTATCTGAAGTTTCCAAGTGGAGAGTATGTTGCAGAAGAAATTTGTGTGGCTGCTTGTAAAGCTTGTGGTAGGTATTAAAACTCACCGCTTTTCTTATTTATAGTTATCATTTTACTCACTTAGAGGTTATTATGTTACTCTAATACAATGTACATGTATAACTTATTATGGCTACTAGCTATGTTTTTACATGCATAACAAATGACAACATTAAAGTAGAATTTAAAGTGATTGACATAGAGTTGACGTTAAAACAGATTGAAGCCTGTAAATGTTTGCTGAGACCATAGTAGGTGACGAAAGATTCTTGCCATGGGACATCTCATGAGTCAATCTTTTCTTCAGGTGATACAGGATTTGCTATGTAGCCCAAGCTGGTCTGGAACTGACTGTGTAGCCCAGGTTGGCCTTGAGCTTGTGTTAGCCTGTTGTCTCAGGCTCTCAGATTCTGAGATTCCAGATCTGAGCTATCATCTCCAGTTTCATAAGGAGATCTTAGAACTGCATCTTTAGCATGGTGTGGAAGGAATGTGTACTTGGGTAAAATTCTTATTTATTTACCTTTAGTTTGTGTATATGTGCATTTTGCCTGCATGTATGTGTGTATGTGTGCCACTAGTATCCCTGGTGTCTGTCAAGGCCAGAATAAGGTGTGAGATACAGATGGTTGTGAGCTGCCACTAAGGTCTTCACCAAGAACATTCAGTACTGTTAATTGCTGACCTATCTCTCCAGCTCCTGGGTAAAATTCCTGATTAAATATTTTATAGTTATAAGCAACAGATCATTTTTTTCAACTCCAGAAGTTCTTTATCAACCCAGTATATACATTTCTCTCCATTCATTCATTCATTGATTGATTCATTCATTCGTTTGTTTATTTTTGTGTGTGTATACCTTGAAATCTTGAAACTTCTGAGGAAACAGTTGTCTTGTAGACTGTTCAGTATCATTGATAATTTATTATTTATAAGGTTCACGATATGAATGAAAGGGCATCAGCATCTAAAATGTAACCATCACCCTATTCTATTTTCATCTATAGCATTTACATTTAGAAACTAGTGAATGAAGATATGTAGCAGAGCCCATTCTTGCTTCAGTAATGTTATAGATACAACTCCATTAAGTGCAAGGAGACTGGGAACAGTGGAACACTGAGGAAGAAAGAAGTTTGTAGGAAGTATTTAGGTATAAAACTAGATGGCATAGGACACCCCAAGGACTAACCTTTTTGTCTTGGTCTTTGATGAACCCTGTTTCTAGCTTGACACAAAGTTAAAGGGAAGTTAACAGGCTGTTTTGTACTTTCTGCATGGCTTGTTTTAGGGGAATAGGTTGTTTCCCTTTTTCATGTTTATCCATCCACCCACCCACAAAAGCTACTAATATGGCTGATCTTTAAAGATAAGCACATAGAGCTGGAGACGTAGGTGGCTCAGGTTAGAGAGCTTACTGCTCCTGTGAGGGCTCTGGGTTCCCAGGAATCCAGTGCCCTCTTCTGTCCCCCGAGAGCACCAGGCACATGTGGAGTTGCGTAAACAGATAGGAAGGTAAAACACTCACACACATGCTTTATTTTCATCTAAAAAAGTATTATTTATAAGACTGCATAATAAAATAATTAAAATGTGTACATATTCTATGAAAATATATTTTAGCTGGGTATAATGGCACACACCTTTAATCCTAGCACTTGGGCAGCAGAAGCAGTTGGATCTCTGAGTTTTTGTTACTATAAAGTATTTTATACATATACTTTATTTATATAAGCCATACACATATTTTTATTTAATATATACATATGTGTATGTATATAAAGTCCAAGAAAACCTTACTTTCCTCTGTTGAAGTGCAGTGTAGTTAAGTGTACATTTTCCCAGTGCTGTTGCTATACTGCTTGGCTCACTGTGGCTTGCTGGTAAGTTACTTTTTATTATTTGTAGGAAGTAGAAGTTGTTAACCTCTATTGTTTTATAAGATGATTTGACAATTTTAGTGCCTTTGGTTTCTTCCCATGAATTTTGTGATTATTCTGTCACTTCTACATAAAGAAGAGTGGAGATTTCTGTAGTGATTGCATCACATTGCTGTTTTTTTTATGTTACAATTCTATTTTAGAAAATCAAATGATCTAATTATCTAATTTAGCTTTTCAAAAAAATTATATAATATATTTTAATCATATTCTTTTCCCTCCCCACATCCTCTTAGATCTACCTCTCACAACCCAGCTTCACATTTTTCTCTGTGCTGGGATTTTGTCTAGTTTGAGCCTGTGTGGGTCTGTGTTTCTGTGTGCATCAGCCCTGTTGTGTCTGGAAAACACTATTATCCTTGGAAATATCTACCACATTTGGCTCTTAAAGTATTTCTACCTCTTCTTTTCAAAGATGCCTGAGCCTGGGAGGAGAGATGTGAGAGACATACCATTTAGGGTGGATGCTCGAAAGTCTCTCTGGTGTTAGTCATTGATCATTTGTAGTCTTTGGCATTTAACAGAAACAAGCAGGGATGCCCTCTACAGTGTTACAGCTGTGTGGGATTCATAGCTGCAGTCCAGGCTGTGCCCTCTACAGTGTTATGGCTGTGTGGGATTCTTAGCTGCATATGTGCTGCAGTCCTTGTGTACTCATAGCAAGTCAGTCTTTCTTAGCTCTCAGCAGCAACTAGAGTTTGTTCCCAGGCAGGCCTAGGTATTGGGACTCCTCAGCCCTTAACAGTGGTCAGTGTTACACCTTTGAGGCTTGGGGTATCTGAGACCCTTTCCTAAAGGCCTGGCAGGTCTCTAGAAGGCTCCCATAAGCCAGCAGTTTCTCTTTTCTGGCTCTTTACAGACCTTGTACGTTCGTGAGCCTCAGGGTCTAGTCTCTCTGTACCTTGGTCTCCTTTACCATGTTTGAGCACATGAGTGCTTCTGCTGTTTCTTCTGCTGTCATACATTTGGTTCATTCCCGTGTTGATTTTTGCAGCTGAACCCATCAACTGCTAAGCTGTTGCCATTGCTGCTGCTCTCTTACCGGATGCTTTTTCCTGTTACCAGCTCAACCCCAGCATTCAAAGTAGGCAATAAAGGGCCATTGAAGAGGAATATTTCATTTGGGCCTAATGTTAAAATATAGGGGAAACAGAACAGGATGTTGTCTCTTAGCTGGCTGGGTAACAGTGTTTGAACCAAGCACAGCAAGCCTCACATGTGAAGGAAGGCTTGTCCTTTCACCAGTCTCAGCCTGCCCTGTTAGTGCCAGTCACAGTAGTCCTTTGTCAGGCAGCCAAGGGAAGTGTTTTGCTCTGGCCTGAGGTAATGCTTGCATGATCGTCTCCAGTTTGCAGAGGCTTATTATAGTAAAAGTCTAGTACAGCCTTTGAAATAGTGCTGGCTGAGACTGCTTCCAGAGCTGGTCCAAGCAGTTGTAGAGTTCTCCTCAGGAGTCCACAGAGTGCTCGGAACGGCCAGTGTTGGCATGAGGGTAGTCCAGGGGGCTGTTTGTCCGGCTTTTTTTTTAAGGCAGCTGGGGCAGGAAGAGAAAGTCTGACCGGCTGCCAATAGGGAGTCCAATTGCCCTATTCTCCAGTATCTGCTTATTTACAGGAAAATGAGCACGAGAAGGAGGGCTTATAGTAAGTACCCAGAGGCCTTATCATTGACACAGCTAGTGAGCTTAAGATTGCTTACCTGTCCTTAGTTCCTCAGAGGTGGCTGTGCCTCTCTCACCTCTCTTGATACATTCCATTCTAATGTATTTGTGAAATTAAAATGTTTCTTTTAATGTTTTCTTATTGTAGCCAGAGAAGATAATTTTGGGTGGTTTTAACCTTAAAGATTTTTTTTTTTTTACATTGGTTTTGAGATGTATGAACCTGGAATATATTTTACATTCTGCCCTATGGGGGCAAAGTTTTTTTATATGTTAGTAATATCTAGTTGATTTGTCATGTTCAGGTTTTGTCTTTATTGAGAATAGTAGGTTGAATTCTCCAATAAGTATTGCTGAATTGTCTATTTTCCCCTTTACCTCTAAGGTTTTGGTTCATAGTGTGTTGATAGTTGTTCTGTCTTTGGTTGTTAGTTTTTTTTTGTTTTTTTGAGACAGAGTTTCTCTGTATAGCCCTAGCTGTCCTGGAACTCACTGTGTAGACCAGGCTGGCCTCAAACTCAGAAATCCGTCTGCCTCTGCCTACCAAGTGCTAAGATTAAAGGCGTGCGCCACCACGCCTGGCTTGGTTGTTAATTTTTGTCATTGTTAATTTTACATCGTTAATTTTTCACTTTAAATCTTATTTTCTTATATTAGTATAACCATGCTGGCTTCCGTTTTGTTATTTTTGTAGATTTTTTTCTATCTTTCTCCTCCTTTCAACAACCTATTTGCATCTTCAGATTTTAATTGAGTCTCTTAAGGACATCATGTAGTTAAGCCATGTATTTTTGTCCATATGAGGAATCTCTAATTTTAATGGGATAGCTGTATGAATTTGCATTTGAAATAGTGATAGCGAATATTAATTTCTAGTATTTAATTCTTTACTATATACTGTATCTTTCTTTTTAAATTAATTTTTTTTCTTATTCACTTTACATCCAGCTCAACTGCCTGCCTCCTAGTCACCCCTCCCACAATCCTTCCTCCATCCCCCCGCTTCTCCTCTGAGCAGGTGGGACACCGCCCCCCCCCCCCCCCCCCAGGTATCTTCCACCCTTGGGGCCAGCAATCCTTTCTCCTATTCTTCCATAAGAATCCACCAGCTGCATCCACTGTTTGGCTGTGGGTGTCTGCATCTGTATGAGTCAGCTACTGGGCAGAGCCTCTCAGAGGACAGCCATGCTAGGTTCCTGTCTGCAAGCATTACAGAGTATCATTAATAGTGTCAGGGATTGGTGCTTGCTCATGGGGAGAGTCTCTAGTTGGACCAGTTATTGGTTGGCCATTCCCCCAGTCTCTGTTTCCCTCCCCTATCCCTGCAATTCTTTAGCTTTTTTTGTGTTTAATTTTTTGGTGGTATATGTCTTAGTTAGGGTTTCATTGTTGTGAAGAGACACTGACCATGGCAACTCTAAAAAAGGAAACCATTTAACTGGGCTGGCTTAAAGTTTCAGAGGTCTAGTCTATTATCATCATGGTAGGAAGCATGGCAGGGTGCAGGCAGACCTGGTGCTGGAAGGGCCAAGAGTTCCACTGTATCACTGGGTGTGGCTTGAGCATATATGAGACCTCAAAGTCCGCCTCCACATGACACAGTTCTTCTAACAAGGTTACACCTACTCCAGTAAGGCCACACCTCCTAATAGTGCCACTCCCTATGAGCCACACATTTGAACATGTGAGTGTATGGGACTATTCCTATTCACACCGTCACAATATATAATTTGAGTCTCACTTTTGACCTATTTTTAGTTTCATTCGAAGTTATACTAAAGGTTAGAGTTAATCCTGTACTTGTATTATTTTCTTTAAAAGTACTGACAAAGTCTACTTAAGCCAGTGGCTTTATTCCTGTTGTTTGCTGAACTTGATAACACTCACACTGTTGCAGGCTTTCTTCTTCTGAAGTTTATGTGCCGCTTTGTTACTATGTTATGGCTCCTCACACAGGAGGAAGTGCTAGGTGGACCTTTTTAAATATTTTATACACACAAGGTCCTCAAATTAGATACTGCTTTTTCCAAAGCTACCCTAGTTTGTCTTTCTAATGAAATTGTAACAACTGTAGTTCACAGGACAGCTCACTAGTAGGAATCTTGCTGTTTCTGCTGAAATGAATGGCTGAAAGTGCTGTTGTGTTCGATTCGTTTGCACTTCCGTCAACACTCGGTATTGCATGCCTGTTGTGTGGATTTGCTTTACGAGAAATAATATTTTCATTCTGTAGCACTACTAACTTTTAATCTTGATTTTTTTAATTATAAAATACTTCAGTTAATATTTTATATAAGTATAAAGTACAAACCAGGGTACTTAGGATTTAAATTTTATCATTTTGCCATTTCGATTTCTATAGTGTTATTTTGATGTATTACATTAATAGGATTTACTAATTTTCTAATTTAGCGCTCTCTGCAATTCTCTGATAAATGAACAATGGACTTTGTTGTATTTTTTTTAAGAAACATTTATGGATTGGGTTTGTCAGTACTTAGTTTAAGATTCTTATATTTTGATAAATAGACATTTGTGTTAAAGCAGAATGTCTTTTGTGTTTTGGTTGTGCTTTCATGTAACCTCTGAACCTGGTTATTTTCATTCGTTCCGGATTTTCCTTTTATTCTCTTCAACCTTTATTTTCCATTTAAAAAAATGTAGATAGATTCTATATCTTATATAATGTAGTTTTATTTAGTTTTTTATTTCAAAATAATTTTTTAAAGTTATATTTTTCTGAAAATTGTCTATCTTTTTAAATATATTGGTGTAATGCTCTTCTAGCACTTTGTCTTTTAATTTGCTTTTAATTCAACTTGTGTCTATTTTTATTCCTTGTTAGATATGACAATGACTGTTAATTTTGTTAATTATTAAAGAAAATCAACATCATCGATTAGTTTTATTTAATTTGCACTATTAACTTTCACTTTTAAAACTCTTTGTATGGGCTGGAGAGATGGCTCAGTGGTTAAGAGCACTGACTATTCTTCCAGACATCTTGAGTTCAATGCTCAGCAGCCACAGGGTGGCTCACAACCATCTGTAAAGGGATCTGATGCCCTCTTCTGGTGTGTCTGAAGACAGCTACAGTGTGCTCATATACATACGATACATTTTTAAAAAAGTCTTAAAACTCTTTGCGTGCGTCTCTGTGTGTGTGCACTTGTGCACACACAGACATACGGATATGCACATGTATGCAGATGCCTGCAAAGGCCAGAAGAAGGTATCACGTTCTCTTAGAGCTGGAGTTACAAGCTGTTGTGGACAGCTTGAAATGGGGACTAAGAGTTGGACTCTAGTCCTCTGCAGGAGCAGTGAGTGTCCCTACTGCTGCGCGCTCTCCAGACCCCTCCTCTAACTTTACTGTTTTCTTCTTTTGGCTTTCTGCCATTGTTCTTTTGTTTGCTGATGTACTGATACCCGGATGATCCTGTTATTGTCTGATGTAAATGGGTTACTACGTATAATTTTTCCTCTTGAGAATCACATCAGTTGTCTATTTTTTTAACATAAGGAGCAATATTTGATAATTACTCCTATGAGTACATTTAAATTTCATTAATAATTTTTCCTTTGACCTGAGATATTTATAAATGTTTGCGGTTGAATTTGTTGCAGATCTTTCTTTGACCTATGAGGCATATTGAAGTATTTGTAAATACATAAAGGAATAAAGGGTACCTTTAAAAAGCTGCTACTGAATAACATTTATAATTTATAAATTACTACAAACCTACAGAGAGTTGAATTGAGTTTCAAATTATAATTTAAATCCTATCAGTTTATCCCATTTATGTATAAAGTGGAAATAAATGAATATATTGTTATAATAAAAATATTCTCATGAAACATAGGCTTCAATATAGGATTTATTTTTATGTACTCAATTCTGATTTAACTGAAATGCTAGAAAAGGTGGTTTGTGTAAGTTTACCTTTTCACGCTTGTGAAGACTTGTTTTGAGTCCCAGGGGATTATTTGGTGCATTCATGTGCATATATGCATGTGTGTGGATGGTTTAAAATATACTTGAAAAATTATATATACTATTATATTGCTATGTTCTATGTACTTTTTTAGACCAATGCCCTTCAACCTTTACAAATATCTTTTATATTTACTTTATGTGTGTGACTGTTTTGCCTGCATGTATGTATGTATGTATGTATGTATGTGTATCACAGGCATGCCTGGTGCTCAAGGAGATCAGAAGAGGGCACTGGATTCCTTGGAACTAGAGTTATAGAGAGTTGTAAGCTGCTGTGTGGGTGCTGGAAACTGAACCTAGGCCCTCAACAATAGCAACAGGCTCTTTTAAATGCTGAGCCATGTATGGTGTGTGTGTGTGTGTGTGTGTGTGTGTGTGTGTGTGTGTGTACATGTGCATGCCTGAGGAGGCCAGAGTCATCAGTCAGTTCCTGCCGGAGCTAGAGTTACAGGTGGCTGTGAGCTGCACAGGGTGGATGCTGTCAGCTGTCTTAGGTCCTTTGCAAGCGCAGTATGAATCTTAATTGACAAGCTAGCTCTTTAGCCCTCCTTTAACATTTTATGTGTTTCTTAACATATCTGCCCCCTAGTGTGTGTTTTTTCTCTTGTACTTGAAATTGAACCTAACAGCTCACACACCCCAGACATGCACTCCACATTGAGCTCTGTCCTTACTTCTGTGAAGTGCCTGAAAAAGATGCTGATGCCGGTGCTATACTCTTGTAATCCTAGCAGTTGAGACACGGAGGCTGCCCTGTCAGAGCTTAATGTCAGCTTCATTTGCATAAGGGGTTTGAGGTCAGCTTGGACTACATAAGACCCTATTACAAAAAGGGGAAAGGATGGAAAAAGTATTTGGGGGCAGAGAGATAGCTCAGTTGTCATTTAACCTGTAAGGGGCTAGTGAGATAGCTCAGTGGGCCTTTCCATTTTTTTTAAAACAGTGCATCAAATATAATTATTAGTATAGTGTGTAAAACTTCTCATTTTAATATGAAAAGGTTTCATTCTTATAAAAGTATCCAGTGGCTTGTTGTTATCTCAGTGATTTGATAATTAGTATCAATTAAAATATACACATGTATACTTGTGCATAGTCATACAATGTAGTTTTTCCCTCAGGGTTTAAGAGTTACTTGGAAACTCTCTTTAGAAGACAGTTAAAAGCTGGACAAACTGTATTTTTATCTTCATGTAAGAATGCCAGTATTTTTTAAAATATATAGAGAGGAGTATTTGATTAAAACTTAGTTTTAGGGAGTGTTTTCCCACAGTATTCCACCTGCGATTGGAGTTTCTGCTGACTGTTAGAGCTGTCACCAGGGCTCCCCGATTGTGTTATGTAAATGTTCTGCCCTTTGCATCTGCAGTCAGTTCCTTATGACTCACCTCTAGGTATCACGTCACGCAGATTATGCATGTTATGTAAATGCTCTGCTAGCTATCTATAATCAGTCCCTTTTATGCTTCATTTCTAGGTATTACGCCTGTGTATCATAATATGTTTGCTTTAATGAGTGAAACCGAAAGGATCTGGTATCCACCCAATCATGTCTTCCACATAGATGAGTCAACCAGGCATGACATACTCTACAGGATAAGGTACTTTCTGACGTTAAGTAAAAGATAAAGCCAGAGAAATTGTTGGCTCTGTAAGGTGATACCTATGATGTGTTGTTCTGTTGGGATGCCACTTCATGACTTTTGATTATAATTAAGAATTTTTAAAAAAGAACAGGTGAAAATAGCTTGCAATCAGTCCTTAGTGTCTGGAATATTGCCAGTTTCCCAGGAAATGTGATGTGTGTGCAATAAAAAGCAATCTTAACAATTTTTTTTTTTACAAATAAAATTTTAAAGTTGAAAGTTTTTGTTTATAAGTTAATGTATTTAGCTATATATGGCAATGTGAAAAATATTAATATTCAGAAAATAAAAATCCAGATTTTTTTCTGTATAAAAGAATAGCAAAGAAATAATGTTGGTTTTACAGATAGCTGTAATTCTCCAAGCACTCACATGTTATTTAATTTCCTTATGACTTAATGAAACATTAAGAATTCCCTGTAATAGATAAAGAATTTGATGTGACGTATTTCTCATAGTTATTTATGCTCTTATAGCTTGGGAAAAGTTTGAACTCAGACCTAGTTTAACTGCCTTCTCACCAGCTTGCTTTTACCTCATTATAGAGATAATATGTGTAGTATTTACTATCATTATTTGATGGTCTTATTTATTGATTTTTATTTGTGGAGACAGGTACAAAAGACTTTCCCTGACCTCACTGACTAGTGGGACTGACCTTGAACTTCCTCCTGCCTCTTAACCCCCAGCCGTTCTGAGATCACAGGCGTGGCCACCACACCCAGTTTGTTTTGCTGAAATCAAACCCAGGGTGTTACATGTGCTGGGCAGAGTGGTGACATCATTAGTATTTAATGCGTTCTTAGTAAATTTTCATATTTCATTACTGACTTTCTTCTCCTTGGTCTGTATAAAACATGTAGATGCATGTGTTTGGGTTTTCTGCTTTTAAGGTAAAACAATGTTAGTAAAAGAGTTCAGGGTCTAAGTGGTGAGTATAGGAAAAGGGGAATGGGCTGGAGGAATGGCTTGGTGGTTTAAGAGCCCTGGCCACCCTTTCTAGAGGACCCAGGTTCCATTCCTAGTACCTACATGGCAGCTCACAAATGTTCCAGGGGGTCTGATGCCCTCTTCTGGCCTGAACACAAAATACATATGCATATTTATTTTAGAAGAAAACAAAATAACGGCCTTTTTACATAAAGTAGCCAGTTGTAACAAAATAATGAAGCTTTCATAAAATAATTTTATAGCTTTAACTATTTGGGGATAATCTAAATAAGAAAAAAATAAGAAACAATGTGGGTGCCAGAGGGTTTTTTTTTTTTTTTTTTTTTTTTTTTGAGACAGGGTTTCTCTGTGTAGCCCTGGCTGTCCTGGAACTCACTTTGTAGACCAGCCTGGCCTCGAACTCAGAAATCCACCTGCCTCTGCCTCCCGAGTGCTGGGATTAAAGGTGTGCACCACCACGCTCAGAGTTTGCTTTTTAGCATTATAATAAACATGACCAAAAGCAACCTGGGGGAGGAAAGGGTTTATTTCATCCTACAGTTTACAATCCATCCTGAAGGGAAGATGGAGCAGAAACTCAGAGGAGGAACTCCTAGAGTCAGGAGCTGATGTAGAGACCAGGAAGAAACTAGCTTACCTCTCCTGTCTTGCTCAGATAACTTTTTAATACAACCTAGACTCACCTATCCAAAGGTGGTAGCATACACAGTGGGCTAGACCCTTCCATATTGATCACTAATCAGAAACTACTTGACTACAGACCAGTCTTACGGAGGCAATTTATAATTGACATTTCCATTCACAATATAATGGTAGCTTGTGTCAATTGAAAAAAAAAAAAACCTCAACCAGAACAATGAATAAATATAAACCTACTTGGAAAATGAGAATATAATATAACTAAGTATCCATGGTACACTGAGCCTCTTTGGATATCAGATTTCATCTATGTTCAAGGCAAAGGACTTGAGTAAATATTTCTCCAAAAAAATGTTTGGCATGCAAATAGCTAATAGGCATTTGAAAAGATACCCAACATCATTAGTCCTGTGAGAGGTGTAAATCAGATGTGCTATAGGTTAGCAACCAATCCACTAAGATGGCAAAAGTAGACAGGCAAACAATAACAAATGTTGAAAATTATTTGTACTAATTAGAATGCTCACACACTGTCAGTGAGAATAGGAAATGGTAATGGCACTTTTGGAAAAGATTGGCCATTTCTCCCAAAGATAAATACAGTGTTGCTAACATGAATCTACAAAAACATTCTTCACAGAGTGTTGTTCACGTTAGCATAAGAACAGAAACAACTCAAATGCTTTTAAAGTGATGAATGAATAAGATATGCACATCATACAGTCCTGTGCTAATTCATTAGGAATAAAGTACATGCCACAGTGTTGATAAAACTTACAGTGTACTAACTAAATGTGATCACATAAAAAGACAACATACCACAGCCATTCTTTTGAGTATAAAGTGAGTAGAATAGAATTTGTAAAGGTGGTAGCTTGTAGCTAGGGGTTAACAGGGTGACTTGAGTTTGATTGCTAATACCTATGGAGAAAGAATAAAAATGTGAAATCAAATTGTGGTGATATTGGTACCACATTGAATACTACAGACCACGCAGCACTTTAATGTGCAGACTGTACGTAGATAAACTACATCTCAAGACTTTTAGTTTCAAAAGTGAGTGTACTTAATTTTTCTTTGAACGATACATTTTAGTGTTCATTTCCTTAAAAGGAGGAATTATTTGTGTGCACAGTAGATTTCACTTTTCGATGCCCTACTAGTGTTGCTGGACTTAAGATTTTTGCTGACTTTTATATCTACATCACTTCAGTTTCCCTTGATTGCTTCTCTTCTCCATCCTATGACTTATCACTCCAAGGTGGCTGTGTGCTTTGACTTTAGAGTTACTTACGCTCCATCTGCCATTGCTCTTGCTCGATGCTGTGTGTGTTTGTTTGTTGTTTATGGAAACAAAGTATTCTTCTAGGTAGCCCAGGATAGTCTCAAACTCATGCTTCTCTTGCTCCAGCTCCCTGGGTTTTGGGTTACAGATGTGCTCCAGGATGCTACACTCTGTTTCTTGTGTTTTCTGCTGACATTATAATCATGTTGTTATGCACAAAGCCTTTTGTTTCACAACCTGCATTCAACACTGCTCTTTGTGTTTTATAGCACAGCACTGGTCACTTTTAGTGTGTTACTGTGGTCTGTGCTTGAACTCTGGAGGCTGATAGACTGTCTCGTTGTCTTACAGGTTCTACTTCCCTCATTGGTACTGCAGTGGCAGCAGCAGAACCTACAGATACGGAGTGTCCCGTGGGGCTGAAGCTCCTCTGCTTGACGACTTTGTCATGTCTTACCTTTTTGCTCAGGTATAATTATAATATAGTTATATTAATCCTCTTTATATGTGTATTAAATCAGAAATTTCTTTCTATTTAGTATGCATCTTAAGTAGAGTAAGTAAGTTTCATGTGGGAAAATGCAGCTCTCCCTGCGGCACCAGCTATGAAGAGATAAGGGGATGGTCTGTTTGATAATCATTTTCGATCTCATGATTTACAGATGTATTTTATAATGATTCCATGAATGGACCCTTCCAAAGTCACTTTTTTTTCTCTTTTAAAATCTAAGTCATTTTAAGGATTTTCTTTTTAAAGGTAGCATAAATTTAGCAGCAGAATTCATGTGGCCATTGGATGGTAAAATTCTATAGAGTTTTTAATAAATAAATTTTGGATACTTTTGTGTTTACATGGTAGGCAGTAAAATGTAACAAGATTCCTCTACAACAAACAGAGTGAGCTGTAATAGTTGGTAGGCCCCTCAAGGGAGGCTGGCCACGTTTGATACTTAGAGTGGGAGCTGTGTTCAGCTCTTTGTCCCCTAGTACTATAGTGATACACTTCTGTCGTGTTATTTGAACACCTCATAATGCATTCTTTTCTATTATCTTTAATTTAACAGTAATTGAAATATTTTCTTTTTAAACTATTTTATTTTCATGGGCTACTACTTTTAACTATCCTATCATGGAAAGAAACATGGTGAGACAAATCTATTGAAAAATGAAACAAACAAAAAAATGAAACAAAGTGAAAACAAAACAAAAACTTCTATTGCATCATTATGAGTGTCTAGCCATACAAGAATACTTTCCGCCTGATCCCAGGCAAGCTACCCATGCCAGTCTCTCTGAGGTGCCCGTGTTCTCTCTTTGCCTCATTCCTTCTATGTCTTTGCTCTGCTTTGCACCTGTCGCAATGCCTTCGTCATTAAAGAAAATTAGGTTTCAAAGTTTCCATGAAAACTTTTAATTATGCCAATTGTATACAATTTCAACACTCTCTAGGTTCCTAAAGTATCTGCTGCGTGGTACTTCACTTACCTGACATCGTAGTGATCTGCTTCTATGTTTAGCTTCCAAGAAAACAAGTCTGGTCTTTCTGATGGATTAAGACCACCTTCTGTGTTTCTTTATAGACCACACAAACTCTAGTACAATGCCTTCAATATGAATTGAAGTCCGTGTACATTTGATTAATTAATATTTATTTTAGTTTAGGCATTTTAAAAATGTTTTTAAGATAAAGCTTTATGGCTGGGCAGTGGTGGTGCATTCCTTTAATCCCAGCAGTTGGGAGGCAGAGGCAAGTGGATCTCTGTGAGTTCTAGCCTGTGTAGCCAGCCTGGTTTACAGAGCAAGTTTGAGGACAGTCAGGACTACACAGAGAAACCCTGTCTGGAAAAAACAAAACAAAACAAAACAAAACAAAAAAAAGAAAAAAGAAAGAAAAGAAAAGAGAAAGAAAGATAGGCTATGAACCCAATTAAAATCAGTTTCTATTTGTATATGAACCTTGGTTAATTCTTTGTGGTATAATGATAAAAGCAGAACTTGGTTTATTACTTTTAAATGCGTATTTTAGGAGCTAACATATAGCAGATAACATAAATGTGATAGTAAAACCTGAGCCATGGCCTTCTCGTTTCTGTTTCTCAGTGGCGGCATGATTTTGTTCACGGATGGATAAAAGTCCCTGTGACTCATGAAACTCAGGAAGAGTGTCTTGGGATGGCGGTGTTAGACATGATGAGAATAGCTAAGGAGAAGGACCAGACTCCACTGGCCGTCTATAACTCTGTCAGGTAATTTCCTCTCACAAAGCATTACATACTTTGTATCGTTTGCTTGTATTTCCTGTGTTTGCTCACGCGTTTGAGTTATTAATAAAAATGGAGGGGTTACGGAGATGGCCCAGTGGGTGAAGTACTTACTGCACTGTGGTTCATATCCCCGAGCCACATAAATGCCGGGATGACACTGTACACCTGTAACTGTAGGTGGGTAGGTCAAGGCAGACAGCTCTCAGGGTGTGGCTGACCACCGTTCGACACAGTCAACACAGTGAGACGGGTCCAGGCTCCGTAAGAGACTGCCTCATAAAATAAGGTCGAGGGGGCTAGAGAGGCGGCTTCCCGGGTAGAGGTGCTTGCTACACGGGCTTGCTGACCTGAGTTTGATCCGTGAAGCCCACAGGAAGGTAGAAGGAGAGCACTGACCTAAGAGATGTATCTCTGACCTCCAGGCAAGTGCTGTGGCAGTGTGCCCCCAAACATGTCATGGGCATACCCACAGTAATATAAAGTAAAACTTTAAAATAGGCTCTGTACTGGGGGAGCACTGGCTGACTTCCCAGGCTTGGGGATTCTCCCCACCCACATAGTAGCTCGGTCAATTGGGACCCCAGTCCAATTAGGTGGGAAGTGAGAAAGACACCACCTTGACTCTGACCCCCTTGAGGTTGCATAGCACATACACCAGCATGTACATGCGTGCTCCCTCCATAGACTGCACACACTCAGCATGTCTATGCGTGCTTCTCACATAGACCGCCCAGAAACTAAAAAAGTTAGGGGCAAACTTTTTCCTACTACAGCGCATACTCTGGAAGAGATTGTGCTTTCAGGTTCTATAACATCGCAGGTGGTCATCATCTGCTTTACGTGTTCTGAAAAGACTCAGTAAGTTCAGAATAATGGAGAAATACTTTAAGGCATAATATTTCAGGCCTAGTTCTTATATTGTGCACACGATCTGAAGCAATAGTTTTCAAGTCATGGTTTATAACTTAGGCATATTAGACTTCTATCTGGCAAATGACCCAGAAGATTTGAATTCTGAGTGTGAGGGGACACACAACAGTGAAGTTTATACAAGTGATCTGGACTTGACCTTCTGCACATTGGATTTTAAGAGTCATGATGGACTCTTACAGACCAGCCCCAATGGCTGTAAGATACCTACTTTAAAGAATATACATGCATTTATATATACATATACGTGTGTGTGTGTATATATATATATATATGGTGTGATATATATTGTGTGTGCCTCTGTGTGTGTGTGAGAGAAGCAGTTGCATACCCCCTCCCAGTGAGTGACTCAGTTGCTCCGTGCTGAGTGACCTCAGAGCACGTCCACATCTAGTTTATAGGGCAGAAACTTCTTTGTCTCCCCCCTTGGTCTGTAAGTATTCTTGCTTTGGTTTTAGATGTCCTGTTAGGCCTTGACACAGAAAGGAGGCTGTAAAGCCTGGTTTTAGGAACTCACTTAGAAATCTAAATGATTCGATCTAAAGGGAAACAAAAAAATTGTATTTTGCACTCAGAGCTTGATTGCTGTTAAAATACAGACTGACAGGAAGGTTAGAGCCCAGGATGGCTTCAGAGTCACTGTGGAGCACAAAAGGCTTACACTTGTGCTCCTCCTACCTCTTCCTCCCAGGTCCTGGGACTTTGGCATGTGTCACTGTGCCTGCTTATATATAATTATTTTCTTGATTCTTTTAACCCTCTCATGGAATGAGGCTATAAACCTGTATACAAGCTTTTTTTAAAAAAATCACCTTTCTGCCTTTTATTAGTGTTTCTTAACTGTACAAAGTAATGGTTTCCTTTTATTTTCATACATGAATATCCACCTCACCACTGTCCAAATAATCCCCATTCTATTAGTGGAAATTTTGGAATTTTGGTGTCTTTAAAAAACAGAAATATGATAAGAATATTTTTATTTTAATTCCCATCGAAGGATACTGGGATGCTTCAGATTGTCCACAGCAGTTAACTAAGATTTGCCTCATGCTCTGGAAGAGAAAAAAACTAAGATTTTGCCACCTGCAGATAGTTTCTGCAATTGCGTGATGTTTGGAATTCTGGGGACTTTTTAGAAGGTGTATAAGAATGTGTATTAGAGGGCCCTAAGAAGCGGGGTGAGTTGTTGGTTGGTAGTTGGTTTATTGTTGGCTGTGATTGGTTAAGTACTCATGTGCAGAGAAGAAAAAGAAATTAGATATCTTGATGGTGGAGATTAAACTTGCACCAAGGAACTTGACATCCCTAATCAGCAGGAAGTAGGGTAACTATAACATCGCCACCTTTCCAACCCCTGGCTTCATTCAGGGTTCTTTCCTCTCTCCCCTCCCTCTTTCCTTTCTCTTTTCTAGTGGTGGGGCACTGAAAGGGTGGAAGAAAAGGGGTGGAGAAGGGTGGAAAAAAGAACGCCCAAGTAACACAGAACAGGTACAATTCTACTTTGTGGTTTTTTTTCCCAGAACTCTGGACATATTTGGAAATATTCTAGTAATTTACTTTAAAAATTGATAATTATTAGCTAGTCATAAGGGTTTTTGTATACATGGAACTGACATATCACAATGTATACATATTTAAAACCATTAAACTTTTTAAGTACATTCACAACATATTATAAAGAGGTTCACACAATCTTCAAAACATTTCTTCCTTCCTAAAAGAAACCCCACGTACATTTGTGTTTCAGCCCTAGTCTTCCTTTCCCCAGACTCTGACAACCATTCATCTATCTCTGTCTTTCTGGATTTGCTTATTTTGGTCTTTTTATATAAATCGAACCATACATGGAGTGGCATTTTCCTGAGTCTGACTTCTTCTGGTGTTTTCTCTAAGTTTTTAATTATTAATGCAAGTGTATGACAGTGTGGGTTTGTGCATGTCATGTGGAGGTCAGAGGACAGCTCTCAGGGATCAGTTCTCTTCCTGGTGATGTAACTCAGGTGTGGGCTTGCATGGCAGGTGCTTTTACCCACTGAGACCTCTTGCCAACCTTAGCATAGTGTCCTCCAGGTTCAAAAGTACAATAGCCTATATCAGCTATTTCATTCTTTTTTATTGACAATCAGTTCCATTTTATGTTATGTTTTTGAGGCAAGGTTTTCTGCATAGCTGTGACTAACGTAGAATGCTGAGTTAGCCAGGGTGGTCGAGTGCACAGAGGTGGGCCTGCCTTTGACACACTTGAGGTAGGATTAGAGGTGTGTGCCACTGTGCCCTGCATGTTATTTGTCTCTTCGGGTCGTGGTAGGGGTAGCGGTGTCTAAGTGTGGGTTGGGTTTCGTTTTCCCAGTGACTGTTGCTGATTAGTAGCTTTTAAAAAGCTTATTGACCAAATGCAGATCTTCTTTGAAGATTGTTCATTTAAATTCTTGGTCATTTTTAAAGTGAGTAATTTATATTCACTTTAAATGTATTTAAATAAATAAATGCATTTATATTTTATTGTGTTTAAATTTTTTTTATATATTCTGGATGCAAGATAAGTAAATCTCTAGATACAAGTTACCACATTTAAAAAACTTAAAATGCTTTTTCATAATTTGTGAATTATTACCTTTTAATTTTCTTGATTGAATTATTTGTGGGACTAAAGTGAGGAGATGTAAAATTAGAGGTGGAATGAATGAAGTGTGAGCTGATCACAAACTAGGCCATGGTAGTGCCTCCTCCAGGACATGTGGTGGTTGGGTTACTAGGAGAAAAATGAGCGAGAGAGAGAGAGAGAGAGAGAGAGAGAGAGAGAGAGAGAGAGAGAGAGAGAGAGAGAGAGGGAGAGAGGGAGAGAGGGAGAGAGGGAGAGAGGGAGAGAGGGAGAGAGGGAGAGAGGGAGAGAGAGGGAGAGAGGGAGAGAGAGAGAGAGAGAGAGAGAGAGAGAGAGAGAGAGAGAGAGAGAGAGATTGATTGATTTAGAAAGAAAGTCAAAGGCTGTAAGGAAAGATAAAACAAAAGGTCAACGAGGGCTTGCAGGAATGGGTGAATTGTGCTATGCCCCATTTATTCCTACTTAGCATGGGTAAACTGACTTACCTGTGACGGGTGTGGGTTTAGAGCATAGTGATCCGGGATGGAGAAAAGCACGTGAGAGAGAGAACCTAGAGAAAAAGACCGTTAAGAAGATGGTCTACATCGAGCTTGGGGAATTACACAGTATTTACTCACAAAGCACAAATTCCACTAATCCAAAGCGGAGATGGAAAAGGGATGCACAAGGAGATGCAGAGACTTTCAAGGAGAGAGAGATACTGGTGTTGAATGCTGCTCAAAGTGGCTAAGGAAAACAGAAGGCACGTTTAGTAAGGAGAGAGGCTTTCCTGACAGTAGCAGGAACCCTTCCCTTCCCTTGGGTGAGGCCCCAGAGCCTTGCTGGTATGAGCTGAGAAATACAGGCAAGAGCATGGAACTGACTCCTTAAACTCTTTCACCCAGGACAGGGTACTCTATAGCTGCTGGGAACATGAATCAAGGCAAGCTTAAATTTAATATGGGAAGGATGTTAGTATTTAAACATGTGGGTAGAAGAGAGATAATATATAGAATAAGGTTGAGAGGGTCTCTCTCTCTCTCTTTCTTTCTCTCTCTCTCTCTCTGTGTGTGTGTGTGTGTGTGTGTGTGTGTTATAGGAAGGGAGAGGTATGAGTGGGTGATACATGTGAAAGAATTAGCTTTTATCTGTCAGGTTTATACCTCATTTATTGCATTGTTGGGAAGGAGAAGAAAATGAGCATGAATGTGTACAGATTTGTTAGCAGAAATCTTAAAGAATTCCCAGTTAGAGGACTTCTCACCCCAGCAGGCATACACAGTCTGTATGAAGTGATAAAAGCATTTGTTGAGAAAGAACTCGAGGAAGACTATTGCTGAGGTTTGAAACAGAAAACCTTTTGGTTTAGAATAGCTGTAGAACTTGGATGGACAGAGAAGTGCTGTAAAAGAGTGTGCTTGATGGAGCTATTGGAAACTGGTAATTATCAACGTAGAACATAACCCAGTTGTCCTCTAATGTAGCTTTCGTTAGCAATTGTGGCTACTTGACCTCACAGCTTTGAGAGCCACAAGAGGCCTTGTGGGAAGTAGGAAAGGTATAAGCTATGATGCTTTGGTAATAATACCAGACAATTCCAAAAAATAGGAAAAAATTCTGATTTTTAGAATCTTTGCTTATATTTATGGTATATCAATAATATTGTTATGGCATCCTGATGTCACTGAATGTAGATTGAGGAGCTCTGGCTGCACCTCACCACTCACATTTGAAGGCATAGACATTGGTAAACCCACATGGAAGTTTAAAAATAATTAAATTATGACTTTTGACTGTCTATTGACTACATGTTTAATGACATTTGATTATAAAATAGATAACTGGAATCTTAGTGACTTTTTAGCAGTCAGCTAAGAATCTTTTAAAATGAGGAGTACTTCATCTAAGACAGGCCTAGAATTTCATTGGTGGAAAATAAATAGGCCCAGAATGGTGTAGGTGATGCTGTGAAGTGGCGCCCACAATATTCTGAGAACTGAGGGTGGAACCCCTATCTCACCCCTAGAATAAATACCAGACCACTTTCCTCTCATAAGAACTAGCCAATTGCCGGGCTGTGGTGGCGCACGCCTTTAATTCCAGCACTTGGGAGGCAGAGGCAGGTGAATTTCTGAGTTCGAGGCCAGCATGGTCTACATAGTGAGTTCCAGGACAGCCAGGGCTATACAGAGAAGCCCTGTCTCAAAAAAAAAAAAAACAAAACAAAACAAAAAAAACCACACACACACACAAAACAAAACAAAACAAAAAAAGAACTAGCCATTTAAGAGATAGATGTTCGGAGTAAAGGTTAGCATGCAGATTTAATGTAGATGTGCTTTAGAAACATAGCTATCTTCTCGAGGCTGTTATACATAGAAATAAATATACAGAAGAACTGCAAAATTTCTAAAAGGAATTGCTTTGATCAGAATGAAATTATTAGGACTTATTGAAGCTAAGCACACAAAATAATACAAACAATAAAGTGTGTTTATATAGCAAGCAGTAGTGTCCAACCATGGATGTTTACAGAATTCAGATAAAATTTGGAGTATAGCGTTATAGGAAATATTTGTAGCACAGAGAAATAAATGCCCAAACTTATAAATCATTTCAGGCATATAAGATAATTGGAGAAAACAAGATTTTAGAGACTTTATTATTATCTAGACAGAGTACTCATTTCACTTTGGGAAGGAAATTAATATATCATATTATAAACTGTGTTGTCACCAAGAGAATGCCTATCAAATGAGAATGCCTATCAAATGAGAATTTATTCTTGCATATATATCAGATGGTAGTTATGTTGAACCTGCTTATTGTGGGAAAAGGCAGGAACTTATCTCCTGAATTTGTTTTGTTTGCTGTGTACTTGTTTCTAGCTACAAGACATTCTTACCAAAGTGCGTTCGAGCGAAGATCCAAGACTATCACATTTTAACCCGGAAGCGAATCAGGTACAGATTTCGCAGATTCATTCAGCAGTTCAGTCAATGTAAAGCCACTGCCAGGAACCTAAAACTTAAGTATCTTATAAACCTGGAAACCCTGCAGTCTGCCTTCTACACAGAACAGTTTGAAGTAAAAGAATCTGCAAGAGGTCCTTCAGGTGAGGAGATTTTTGCAACCATTATAATAACTGGAAACGGTGGAATTCAGTGGTCAAGAGGGAAACATAAGGAAAGTGAGACACTGACAGAACAGGTAATCCTAATGATACATTCTTGCTCTTTCTTCTTTAAGTAGAATGCCCATAAAAGCAAAGTAAATGTGGTTATTTGAGTAAAGTCTTGCCATTCTCTGCTGGTAGAAATTTTATTTATGTAAAAATGTTGTAACTATAGTTTGTATCACAATGTTCTTAAATGTTTTGTTAATTTTTGTGGCAAAATTATTAGTAATGATTTTCTTCCAGTTTCAGAGAAAGATTGAATTCTTTAAGTGATTTAAAGTTAACATTGTTTCCTTTACTCTTTAGCTTCTGAAATTTAAGTACAATCATAAGACTAATTGATTTTGATAATATAATTAGTTCTATTATATTTGCATTGGAACACTGAAACTTGTTCACATGTATCATTCATATATGATTTCAGCAATTTAGTATTATATTAATTTTTAAAATAGTTGATAATTCTCTACTTTTCTGACAATCATTCTTTTTAATATTAACTGGATTAAGTTCTGTATCACACTGTCATACTTTAATGCTCTCACTTTTTTTAGTATGTGTTTTTTTTTTTTTAAGATTTATTTATTTTATATGTGTATGTACACTGTCCTCTATTCAGACACACCAGAAGAGGGCATCTGATCCCATTACAGATGATTGTGAGCCACCATGTGGTTGCTGGGAATTGAACTCAGGACCTCTGGAAGAGCAGCCAGTGCTCTTAATCGCTGAGCCCTCTCTCCAGCCCCTAGTGCTCTCATTTTGAAGTCAATACAAGAAACATAAACTTCGTCTTCAGGTTCAATATTTAGGAGAAGTCATCTCATTCAATGCCTATACATTGCTGTCAGTGTCCCTTTAGAGAACTTTAAGTGGCTCTCAGCACCTTCTCAAGCTTTGTTTGATGTCACTGTGCCTTCCTAAATGTTCTTGATTACAGGACTTACAGTTATATTGTGATTTCCCTGATATTATTGATGTCAGTATTAAGCAAGCAAACCAGGAATGCTCAAATGAAAGTAGAATTGTAACTGTCCATAAACAAGATGGTAAAGTTTTGGTAAGTTTGTATTATACATTAGTAATGTTTCCATTTTAGAAATTTTCAGATGTACAATAGAGTCTTAGTATTGAAGTTACTTAAGTATTTTGATTATAGCCGTAAGTATGCTCTAAAGAGTGCCAGCCCAGCAAACCCTTTATTGTATGCAGATCTGGGAACTAGAGGAAAGGCAGGAAGGCAGGAGGATGCATCCTTCTGTGATGTGTGAGTCATCACTTCTCTGATGTCCACTCCGCTGGTGTTCAGAGTCCCATGTTTGTCTGGTTTTCCTATGTGTATCAACTGGAGTATCTGATGGCCTTCTCTTGGAGAGTGTGCAATTTAGAAATTAATTTGGAATTTCTGTGCTTGTTTTGTTTTTGTTTTTCATGAGACAGGGTCTCACTATGTGGCTTTGATTGTCCTGTAAACCAGACTGGCCTTGAATTCACAGAGATCTCCCTCCCAAGTGCTGGGCTTAAAGGCATATGCCATTGTGCCCACTTTAGGAGATATTTTTATATTTTTATAATTTTGAATTTCCTTATCCAAGAACATAATTCATTTTCTGTGTATGCAGATAATGTGTTACATTGTACAAGGGTATTTTGAAACTTTTAACAATCATTTTCAATTTTTTGGTTAAGTTTAATTCAACATAGGGCATTTTTCTTGCTGCTATAAATAGGGCTTTTTAAAAAAGTATTCAATTACATTGATTATTTTGATAAATGGAAAATAAGTACTTTTTAAGTATGTGTGTGTGCTTTTCTATTAGATAAAGTGACACATTTTTGATTGATTATATGTTCATATGTATATATTTTAATAAAAAAATCACAGCATACTTGCATATCCTAACACATGTATTTTAGTCTGAGCAGTATATAAAATTAAACGTCTGTATTCATAATTAATCTCAACTTTTATGTATGTATTAGATTCTGACTAACTCTCTCAGGGTCATTGAAGTGTATAGTTATGAATGTTGTGTGACTAACTGGGAAGGTGAGCTAAGCCTGTGTTTGGGAGGGTCTTACATGTCAGATAGAAGGACCTGTTAAATCACGCTGGGGAACTAACTGGAAGTTATACAGAATAGTTGAACAATTTAGAGGAAATTAACCAGAATAGAGTATAGAGAATTTCCAACATTAGAATTTAATTGGCTTTTTTAATTCCATGGTTTTCCTTTTCTTTTCTGGTTAGGAGATAGAACTTAGCTCATTAAAAGAAGCCTTGTCATTCGTGTCGTTAATTGACGGGTATTACAGACTAACTGCGGATGCGCACCATTACCTCTGTAAAGAGGTGGCTCCCCCAGCTGTGCTCGAGAACATACACAGCAACTGCCACGGCCCAATATCGTGAGTAATGCCACGTTTCACTGGACAGTTCTAGGAGCTGGCTGGTAGGTTAGCATAAGGACCGCGGAAGTTCGAATCCCAGGCACGCCAGTACAAGACTGAACATAGCCCATCTAACAGATGAGACAGACAGGCACATCCCGAGCGCTTCGGGCCAGACAGACAGCTGAGTGCTGCTGGCTCAGTGAGAGACCTTTCCTCAAAGCAACAAGACAGTTGTAAGGAAGACATTGACACGCTGAAAAGGCTCACTGTTTGGACATTCTAATTAAATGTAGTCTGGGTTTATACTTAATTGTATTTTAATTTCTTTACCTTTCAATACCCAAGGCTAAGAATTACTGTTCTAGTTTGCTTTCTGTTGTTAAACAGAAGCAACTTGAAGAGAAAAGGCCTTTTAATTGGCTTACAGCCCAGGTCACAGTCCATCATAGAGGGTGCCAGAGCAGGAGCTCAAACAAGAACTGAGCAGAAACCAGGCAAACCCTGCTTCCTTTCTCACTCTCCTTGTTTACGGGCAGCCTGCCTAAGGAAAGTAACGTGTGAGTAGGCAGCACCCTCCCACATCCTTAACAGTCAAGATAATCCCCCAGAGGCGGCCACCGGCCAATCCAATCTGTGCAGTCTTGCAGTTGAGACTCCCTGTTTCCAGGTGGCTCTTGGCTGTTCTCAGCAGGGCAGGGACCTTAAGACCAGCACCTATGCAGGCTCCCTATTATTATGTAAATTAACCCTGCTTTCCAGTGCTGCATCTTTGAAATTTATGTGCATACTAATTCTTTTGGCACAAAGCAAATTTTTGGACTGGTATTTTCCAGTCACTGCAGATCTTCTGCTAGATTTGATACTGTTGTAAATATAGAAAGATGATTTTGTATTAGTACTTCTGGGATAGAAGAGACATGAGAGATTTTATGGGAGTATATTTTTTAAATTATTCAATTTGTAAAAAGCAGAACATCAAAATGAATGAATTTTCCTTGTGGCTTTATTGTTTTGTAGTGTCTTAAAATAATATAATTATTCCTCGAATTGATTTGAACTCACTACAAAATAACTCGATACATTTACTTCTCTTGAAAACAAATTTTGTAACTATATATAGTAGGGAGTGTTCTGAGGCGTGATTTTTATTTGGTCACTGTGGCTGTTTGTCAGTCATACGTGCACGCTGCCAGTCATGTGATTTCTCCTTGACTTGTAGAATGGATTTTGCCATTAGCAAACTAAAGAAGGCGGGTAACCAGACTGGACTGTATGTGCTTCGATGCAGCCCTAAGGACTTCAACAAATACTTTCTGACCTTTGCTGTTGAGGTTAGTAGGTCACATTTATTAATAGCAACATGTTGTGTAATCTTTCTCCATCAAGAAGTATTTTATTTTTAATATTAAGAATTATAGTTCTTGAGATGGTAATTGGCATAGTCATACTTGGCATATCTTAAAATGTCATAAAATAAATAATCCATAAAGTTAATGTAAACACATAAATAGCTATAATGCCTTTGTTTTTGACATTTATTTTATTTTTTGAGGTTTGAGTATTAGCCATGTGTCAAGTGGTATTTCGTTAAGTATACTCAAGTCTACTTACAACAACCAAAAATATTTACCAAATCGTTTAGAGGAAAATAAGTGACAAGAACATTTCCTGATTTCTAGAATAGGTTACTAACTGCGACATTCAGAGCACCAGGGACATGATTGCATAGAAGAGTGCACTGGACACTCACTGTTAAATGCACGTGAATTTGGATCTCATCAAAGATTGTTTATCCATATTTATCTTTAAAATATATGCATATTTATCTCTAAAATATATGCAGCTACATGCTCTAAATCTTGAGAGGATTTGTAGCAACATCTAGATTTATTTTATAAAAATATAGAAAGTAAAGATTTTATTCAATTATTTCCTAAAAGCACCTACGTAGCACTCAGCACATGTAGTGAAGGAACGGAGTATAAGGGCAGCAGGTGTGTGTACCTCGTCCCTTCACCATTACGTAACTTACTCACCATGCTCAAATGGTTGTCGATCACTGCGCCTCATAGGTGTGATGAGAAATTAGAGAATATATGATAGAAACCTATGTTTCAAAAATCTGTTGGAAAACAAAAATTTTAAAGTATACTTAACGTGCTCAGTTAAGCTTTGTGATTAGTATAGGCAGAAATAGACAATATTGGAAAATACAGTATTTATTCAGAAAGATGTTTTAAAATATAAAAGACATGCGATTGCCTTGAGGCATTAAAAGTAATTTTATAAATTGCTCCAGGCTGGAGGAATACAGTAATAAAGCAGGTCAAATTATTAAGATAAATGAAGTAGCTCATTGTTTATTACATTAAGACAAATGTTTTTAAGATAGAGCTAAACAATGTCATAGTAGAGATAATTACAAAGATAGAATAGTATACAATGAAATGCATATTCTTTGCTTGTGGAGCAGAGTCAGTCCTGTTAGAGAGGGCCTCACCAGTAAAGTATGTTATCACTTCAGTGAGCTAAGGGATGGATACAGTCACATCAGGGTGTGTGCTGATGGGCAGAATAGAGGTGGGGGAAGCAGTGAACTCGCGAAGGTCCTTATGCTGCACCAGTGCTAGACAGGGGAAGCTGTTACACTTGAAATCAGTTACTGAGCTCTTTTGTAGGATGTGGCACTGATCGAATGCCTTCCAGAGGCACTGCCTAAGGATTTATAGCTTCATCATCTAAATATTCTGTTGGTTTTTTTTTTTTTTTTTTTTGGTTTTTCGAGACAGGGTTTCTCTGTATAGCCCTGGCTGTCCTGGAACTCACTTTGTAGACCAGGCTGGCCTCGAACTCAGAAATCTGCCTGCCTCTGCCTCCCGATTGCTGGGATTAAAGGCGTGCGCCACCACGCCTGGCTCTGTTGGTTGTTTTTTGATAGCCCCTTTGGCTGAAGAATCTGCATAATTATCATTGTGATTTTTCTTCTTTCTATAATTAAACTTATGTAGCGAGAAAATGTTATTGAATATAAACACTGTTTGATTACGAAGAATGAGAATGGAGAATTCAACCTGAGCGGGACTAAGAGGAACTTCAGTAACCTCAAGGACCTTTTGAATTGCTACCAGATGGAAACTGTGCGCTCAGACAGTATCATCTTCCAGTTTACCAAATGCTGCCCCCCAAAGCCAAAAGGTAACAGCTCTCCAGTTACTCTAGTCATAGTCTGCATGTAGTGGGTAGTGACTTGAAAAGAAGTAGGCAAAAGGCAGGGCTGTATGAAAGCAAGTTGATCTTTCTTTGGTACATGTAGCCTGAGAGTGACTGGAAGCGCCTTTCTAAGGTGTTCTAAAGATAATTGCTTTGAACTTGTCAGCCATTTGCTTATGAAACTTCCTAACTCTACTGCCAAATTCCTGCATGTTATATCTTTCATATATATTTTTAGGATATTAATGTTTCTTGTTTTTAAAATGAAATTGCAAGATTGTAAATCTCCTTAAAATAATTTCTTTAAAATTCCCAGAAAATAAATTCTGTTAAGAAGTGATTGTAAGTTTGAATGTGTGTTAGCTAGTAAGAATATTTCTACCAGAGTTGAATAATAAAATTCCTAGAATAATTAAGCAGTTATTGAGAGATTCTTAGACACAGAGCACACTCATGTCACTTATCTGGAGAGGTCATAATTTTGCTGTGCTTTGATTATATACAGACCTACCCACATATGAAACAGATACGTTGTGTTTTTTCCCCCAGATAAATCAAATCTTCTCGTCTTCAGAACAAATGGTATTTCTGATGTTCAGATCTCACCAACATTACAGAGGCATAATAATGTGAATCAAATGGTGTTTCACAAAATCAGGAATGAAGATTTAATATTTGTAAGCCAATCTTGATAATTGGGTGGTTTCTTTTTTTTGTCCCTTTAAAGCAGTGTCTTTTAAATTTTCTTAGTTGATAATTAGATTCATGTTATAGTTGACATTTTATTATAATTTGCATTTCAAGATTTATCATTTATAAAATTCATAAATGTTAGGAAATATGCCAGTCTTACAGCATAAATTAGCAGAATTAATTAATAATAGAGTTATATTCTCTTTTCAGAAGTTTAAAAATATTCCTTTGGGAAATTTAAAAGCTAAAAACACCTGTCTTAGTTCCCATGTATGCAGCGAGTAAGGGGAATTCTGTAGATTGTCTTTAAGGACTTGAAAACAAAATAGTCCATAGGTGACGGCTCGACTAGTGTGTGGTGTGAGAGAACATGTCTTTGTATCATAGAGGTTAGAGTGAGAAGCATTACAAAGAAAGTACTGTTGTACTTGCTGCTTAGTTGATCCTAGGTTTGTCCAAGGGTGCGACTTAGAAGTGAGATTTATCTCGGAATAGAGCTGGAACCTACAAGAGTGTGCATCTAGTGTATAGAGTGTGAAGTGTCTGCCTACTTGCTAGTAGGCAGGAAAAAAATTAATATTGTCTGTTTCAATTGATTTAGTGAAAAAAGACGAGGAGTTTATAAGCTTTTGAGTTTAGGCTTTGTTACATCCCTTACACGATCTGAGAAACACTAAGCCAGTACGTTGAAGACGGTACCATAGAAGCTTGGGAGAAGCACATGCAGAGCTTTTGAAAAGCCCACTCAGGCCTAGGAGCATAGTTCCAGCCCTTGGGGGAGAGAAGCAGACATATGAAGAGCTTTAGGACATTCTTGGCTCCATATGGAGTTGAGGGCGATTCTGGACTGTATGAGACCTTTCCTCAAAAACAAAACAAAATAAAAAACAAACAACAACCAAAAAGGAAAGAGAGAAAGAGAGATTTTTTTTTAACTCACGTTTTCCAGGATTCCCATAGATAAACCACTCCAAAAATAAGCTTTTAATTAAAAAAATTAAAACATACAGGGAAGCTACCCAAAATTAAGTAGAGGTCATCAAACCAAA
Source organism: Mus caroli (assembly GCF_978045245.1). Classification (NCBI taxonomy): domain Eukaryota; kingdom Metazoa; phylum Chordata; class Mammalia; order Rodentia; family Muridae; genus Mus; species Mus caroli. Next base: position 31,743,788 of record NW_028227275.1, on the reverse strand, counting down.
CATTAAACTTAAACTTCTAGTAAATTTATATAATTTTCAAGTATAGACCATAAAATGTAGGTATCTTTAAAGAGGACTTGAAAAACAGCAAAATGAAAACATTTAAGGTGTGTTCCTTAAAGACAGAATTCCAGGAAAGAAGGAATAGTTGTGTAAAAACCTACTGTTGTACTTGCTGCTTAGTTGACAGTGTAGAAAGCAGGTTCCTCTCCCGCCACTGACCTGAGATTGAGGGAACTGGAAAGCAACCGTGGTGTAGCTCAGCGATAGATAGGTTTGTCTAGTGTGTTCAAAGTTCCAACTTTAACCACAGCATCTCAAATATAACAGCAAACCCCAGAATTTTTAAATGAAGCATATTGGCTTATGCCTGTCACGTGTGTGCCCAGGAGACTGAGGTAGGGAGATAGTAAACTGGAGGCTGGCTTGGGGTACAATAGTGAATTCCCCAGCCTCAGCCTGAGAAACAGTCCACACAAGGGAGATGGAGAAGGGCAGAGGGAGAGGGACAGAGACATAGAGAGTGGGTGGAATTAGAGAGGGGAGGAACTGCAGAATGCGAGGGCATTGTTTTTCAGATGTGACAGAAGCAGAGAGCGGCTGGGGAAGTTGACAGTTGAAGTGCTGTGCGGCTGGGGAAGTTGACAGTTGAAGTGCTGTGCGGTGGAGCTTACATTTGAACATGGCAGCACAGCTTCATAATGCAGGCCTTCAGCAGTTATTCTGGGCAGATACATGATAAATGCTAGTACTCATAGTGGTGGTGGTAGATGGTCATCTGGTTTATTTCAGGCTTTGGTACTTCCATGTATTTACTCACTTATTAAAGCGGTTCTACAGGACATTCATATTAGTCCTCATCATATGAAGAGTTCAAGGCCAGCCTGGGCCACACAGGAGAAAGAAAAAGAGAAGTGGGAGAGGGAGGAATGGGGCGGTGAGGACACCCCAGGTAACAGAAGCACACGGGGATTCATTCTGTAGCCTTCTGAAGGGCAGCTGGTGAGTGGTCAGAGACAAATCAGGCTCCTGCCTCTACACTGTCCTGCCTTTGTACTGTACGAGGAGGAAAACCTAGGAAGGATCGTTTGTTAACAAATTTAGGCAAAGGCTGACTCTTAAGGAGTGCAATAATTGTAGCCATTGCAGGAGACATGAAAGTACAGTAGTCAAAATATATTTTATTAATCTTTGTTTTTTGTTTTTAATTATTACTTAAGAAGAGTAGAGAATTTCAAACCTCAAATTTAGGTTCATTTTTGAAATGTTTATCATTTTTAAAAACATTTCGTCATTGAATATGTTTTCTATTTTCTAATTCCTTACTTCATCCGTCTTTGTTCACTTCCCACTTTCCTCTTTTTCTTTTAAAGAATGAAAGTCTTGGCCAAGGTACCTTTACAAAAATTTTTAAAGGTGTAAGAAGAGAAGTTGGAGATTATGGTCAACTGCACGAAACGGAAGTTCTTTTGAAAGTCCTAGATAAAGCACATAGGAACTATTCAGAGGTGTGTATGTTTGTTGGATTCGTCACTTGGCTTTTTACACTCTGCAAGTGTATGCATTCATAAGCACATCAGATGCCTGTGAGACTTCAAAATTATAAAATTGTATGCTTTTATTGCATATATCAATTATGCATAAAATAGGTTTTATTATGATATATTTATTTCAAGCGTTTGGTCTGTTACCTTCTCATGTCTCCCTCCCAGTGATCCTCTTTCTCATTCCAGCTACCGTCTGTTCTACTGTTTCATCTTTGAGTGACCTAGTGAGCTTTATTAGGGCTGCTTACATGAGTGTGGGTGACGGTTGATTTACAGGAATATACTCACCTTACCATTAAAGCAATATGTCTCCATCCCCTGTCAGCCAGTAAACTCCTTAGGGAGTGGCAGGTCACGTGAGCTCCTCCTTCCTCCACGGAAGAGTAGTGAGAGGCCTCATCTTGTATGTATATGGCCAGGTAAACAAGCTGCTTTAAGTTCAAGAGTGCACCATCCATGTGAAGCCCAGAGTGGTTGTTCATACCACCCTTCTTCCTGCGGGCACACGATTTCTCCTACAGTGGTCCTTGTAGGGCATATATATTACTTACTTTCCCATTGCCGTGATAAACACTACAACCAAAAGCAAATTATAAAGGTGTTTATTTTCACCTGCAATTCCAAAAGGGTAAGAGTTCATCATAACAGAGCAGGCGTGACCTGGTGACAGGAGGAGCAGGAGCAGTGAGAACTGGAAGTGTGAAGCAATGGTAGCCTTTCAAGACCATCCTCAATGAACTCCCTCCTCTAGCATAATCTCCCCAGACAGCACCACCAACAAAACCTAAGTGTTTGGATACATAGCCATATAGGGGACATTTCTTAGTCACAGAGTGGGTGATCTAGATGTCTTATTTATGGCTGGAATTTGAAAGTCACTTATTCTCAGTACTTGGACAAGTTATCAGTCTCTGAGGTCACTGCTGACCACTGCAGAAAGAAGCTGGTCAGGACCAAGGCTGACAGCAACACTGGTCTGTGCGCAGAGACCGTTGTATTCGGGGCCGTGGGATGGAGAGCCCGTGCTCATGTGGCAGGACAGCAGCAGTAGCTGCACTGCTCGGGCCTACGACCTCCCCAGTCACAAACGTCTGGCCAGCTTTAAGGTTCCAGACCTGAATTCCTCCAGCGAAGCAGGTCTCAAATCTAATCAAAACGCAACCCGTTAAAAGACATGTCACCATCGAGCTGTTAGGGGCATCTTGTCTGGCTGATTGGTATTGCTGTGTACAGGAGCCATCACTGAGTAAGACTGTTTGTGACAGTTTTGGCCTAGCAGCCAGCCCCGCGAGGGCTGCAGACCAGGGAGGAAGCTTCCAGCCCAGTTCTGGCATGACTTACTTATGTCCTGTGACTCAGATGTGTGGCATCTTCAGCAATAGGCTCTCACAGTCTAGCCTGGTGCACAACCAATAGGCATGGTAATTGTGTGTATTGCCTGGAGGGCCTCAGGCCTCACTGGCCAACCATGTTTAAGGAGGTATCCCACCCCTGGTGCTAGGATTACCACTCACCAACCCATGGCTTCTGGGAACAGCTTTATCTATAGTACAAGATCCCTCTGTTCAGACTCCTGTGGTTTTTAGTTTAGTTTTAGTTATCTTACAGATACCTGATTTACTTACAGATTTTCACACATTAGTTTTTCTTGACTATCCCCTCCCCTTCCTGCCCCTCCTCCCCTCCAGCTTTCAGTCTTTTCATTTCTAGCCTTCCCTTCTACTTTTATATCTATACATTCTGTTACCCCCTCTTCCCTCTCATGAGCTCTTTGCTTATATTTAGACTCTATACATACATGTATATTCACATGCATAACAATTAGAAAGTAGGGTTCATATAAAAGAGAACATATGGTATTTATTTCTTTGAGCCAAACTGAGTTACCTCACTTAATACTGTTTTTTTTTCCAGTTCCATCTGTTTTTTTTTTCCAGTCCCATCTGTTTTCTTTCAAACTTAATGATTTTCTTTTCTTTATGACTAAATGATATGTCATTGAGTATATGTATTTTCATTATCCAGTTGTCAGTTAATGGGCCTTGAGGCTGATTCCATTTCCTTGCTGTTGTGAATATAGCAACAATACGTATGGATATGGAGGGATCTCTATAGTAGGATACACAGTCCTTCGGGTTTAAGCTCAGAAGCAGTATAGCCGGGTCACATGGAAGTTCTGTTTTTAGGGGTTATGTGGGGCTTATGTCTGTATGTAGGTGTGTGTGCTAGAGATCAACACTGGGTGTTTTTATTCCTCTCCACCTTACTTGTTTTAGAATGTATTTATTCTGTACATAATTTCATGCATATATAATGCACTCGGTTAGAGTGCTGTTGAGGGCACCCGACTCGATTCTATAAAATATCTATAAAATAGAATATTGCCCTCAGCAGCAGTCGCTATCCAGAAATGACCCTCAGTGAGAAGAGAGCAGCGCTGAGACTGTAAACCGTCTCCCCACAAGCACTCATCACTTTAAGAAGTAAAGGAGCACTGACAGTCTGTATGTGTGGACCATTAGTTGTCATGGGTATGTGGAAGGAAAAAGGAAGACCCACCCTGGACTCCTGGGTGGCGCTGGGGGAGGAGGAGGAGCTTAAAGTGGGAATGGAGAGAGAAGAGGAGGGGAGAGCACTTCTGGCAAAGGGCAGACTACAGGAGAATGCTAAAGTGATGACGAAAGGGTCTGTGTCCCAGGAGGCTGAGTGCACATCTGCACAGCAAAGCAGGCTGGCTTCTTTGAGAGAAAAAGAGTAAAAGAAAGGAGTGAAGAAAAATATTCCTGCAGAGCAGGGACAAGCTGGCCTGCTGATAACATTGTGTATTAAACAAAGATGTTTAGCAGAGAAAGGCCTGGATGGGAATACACAGAATGGAAACTGACTGGCCAGGCACTGCATTCCCTCATCAGCTCCTATCAAAATTGTGACTTTTTTTAAAATTTTTTTAAGAGGAGCATCAATGACTACATGATGAGGAGACTACAGAACATTTGAGAATTTTATTAATTTCTTTATTTTTACTTTATGTCATGGTTGTTTTGCATGTATGTATGTCTGTGTACCATATACGTGCTTAGTGTCTGTGGAAGTCAGAAGAGGGTATAGGATCCTTTGAAACTAGAGTTACAAGCAGTGGTTAATGGCTCTGTGGGTGCCAGGAGCCATCTTTCCAGCCTAAAATTAGTAGAATTTTAAAAATAATGTTAATGCATTACTTGCTTTCAGTGTTGTGTTATAGGTATAGTTAAATCTTTACATATACTGAGGCTACTCCCTTTAAATGTAGCTACTCGGAGCCTTACAGACTCCTCCACGGTCTCATCTACGTAAGAATAAGCTTGGAGGACACCAAACTAAAAAGACCCCATTGTCCAGCTGAGAGTAGGACACACGCCGGTTCTCTTAAGTCAGGGGGTTTCTTTCTGAGTTCTGTACACTTACAGACTCATTGGACAGACTTTCCTTCATGTTTCTTGTCTCCCTCTGCCCCCTCTAGTCTTTCTTCGAAGCAGCAAGCATGATGAGTCAGCTTTCTCACAAGCATTTGGTTTTGAATTATGGAGTCTGTGTCTGTGGAGAGGAGAGTAAGTAAAGCCACCTGCTTGTCTTTGTCAATGTCATAACCTGTCTCGGAAGCCTTCTCATTTAGGACGACAGTAGATGTCAGCAAAACCTTGGACTTACAGATGTTGTTGAACTTGAAAGCACTATGGGACTGTTCAGTTATATCTTGTGAAACAAACAAACTGGTGTTTAAAGCTAAAATGTAGACTAGAGTTAATATGTCTTGCTAAAGCCCAGGTGACGGATGAGGATTACAGTAAACAAATACAAGCTTTTGTGTGCACATAACAATACAGATTATGGGTGACTCGTGTAACCCTGGAGCAACTGGTCCTTTCAGTACTAACTGACTTGGAGTTATGAAAACAAAGCATATATATGATAGGTTGAATTATTAATGAAACTGAAGTGACTGAATATTGGCACTAGGTAGGTTCCCCAGTTATGCTGGAGTATGTATATTTATACTATATAATAAATAGCATGTTATATATAAAATTATATGTTAGGTATACATTATTTAGCATCCTACCTCTTACTGTTGTGAATAAGCCAAAAACAAAAGTACAGTGGTGTGTATGTATTGTTTCCCTTATGTTAGTACAGTTTGTTTAATTTAATTTATTTGCCTGTTGTATCTACAAGTAACCTAAGTACTTTGAAATTTTGAATTATGCATTTTTAATTGGATGTATACTTGGGTGTATAAGTGGATGTATATCATTACCTATATTTTGATGCAGACATTCTGGTTCAAGAGTTTGTAAAATTTGGATCACTGGATACATACCTGAAGAAGAACAAAAATTCCATAAATATATTATGGAAACTTGGAGTAGCTAAGCAATTGGCATGGGCCATGCATTTTCTAGTAAGTAATTCCTGAATTCTCTTTAACAAACTAAAACTCCCCGTTCTGTTTTGTAAAAGTACTATACATATCTTAACCTGGCAACCAGGAAGTCTTGGGATGGGTGTCAAGTCATTCAGTGTGTCAGGCATTGAAAGGGATAGGTATGCACATGGAGGTATTGCATGAGCTCTGAAAGTCAGCGCTGCCTCCACTAACCTCCTGCAACTACTGTAGACACCCGTAGTTTATATCACTTGAGTTTATAGATGCATATGGTGCTGCTGCACTGGCAGAAAACAGGCTGCGGTATTTGCAGGCATTGAACAGTGTACAGTGAGAAAGCAGTATTGGCAGGTTCACACTGCCAGAGTGCCTTCCAGTTGTTAGTGTACCTTTACTGAACCAGAAGTTGTCAGCTACCACCTAGAGGTGCTTATCACTTAGAGTCTCCTTTGAAAAGTGATGCTCATTTCTTTGTGGGTGTAGATGACTGCATCCGTTAAAGAAACTGAAGACTTCCTTTTACTCTCTAAAGTACACCCCACATCAGTCTTAACTGTGCTGTGTTTTGTCCTCTTTAAATCTGCACTGTAGTTTTGGGCATATTATATGTGCACACACATTTGTATATTGATATTTGAGTGCATGTACATTTATCTTTAATAGGAAGAAAAATCCCTTATTCATGGGAATGTGTGTGCCAAAAATATCCTGCTTATCAGAGAAGAAGACAGGAGGACGGGGAACCCACCATTCATCAAACTTAGTGACCCTGGCATTAGCATTACAGTTCTACCGAAGGACAGTGAGTTCCGGGCCAGCTGCGCTCAGCATTCTTAAATGTTGTTTCGGTGGTACCATGAAGATCATGTTAATTTTCCTTTCATCCTAGTTTATTACTGTTTTTGCTTACTAATGACATTTAGCTACTACTTCTAGTAATTTAAACTGTTGTGGTTAAATTGTGACTATGTTCATTTCTCCTTTTGTAAAAAAGTACGTTACTGGGCTGGAGAGATGGCTCAGCGATTAAGAGCACTGACTGCTCTTCCAGAGGTCCTGAGTTCAGTTCCAAGAAACCATATGGTGGCTCACAACCATCTGTAATGGGATCAGATGCCCTCTTCTGGTGTGTCTGAAGATAGCTACAGTGTACTCTTATAAATAAAATAAATAAATCGTTTTTAGAAGTGTTCTACCATACACTGAAGTATTTCTTCTGTGCATCTATCTGTATGGAGGAGGCCTGCATGTGGCACAGCACATGTGTGCAGTCAGAGGGTAGCTAGTGGGAGGTAGCCCTCTCCTTCCACCATGAGGCCTTAGGGCTGCACTTCTGTTCTTGAGCTTGGCTGCAAACACCTTTGTCCACTTAAGCCATATTGCTGGCTGTATTCTAACTAATTTTCTGCCTGAATCTTCTCAATTAAGAATCCATATTAATCAGATATTGTGCATTAGTGTATAATATTCTGGTTTAGCCAATGCTACTTAACTTTGATAGCTGGCTGAAAAGGACACCTATCGTCAGACAGTAGTGCAGAAAGGAAAACCTCACAGGGATTTTTAGATCTGCATTTGAGGAAATTTACCTTTCAGAATGAGAAGTTAAATTGAAAATTATATAGTAAAGGAGAGAGGAACTAATGAACTATTAAACCTCCTCCATATGTAGAAAAATAATCTATATTGCTTTACCAACAGGTAGAATAGTATCCTCATTTTCTTATCTTTTTCTCTTTATCAGAGTCCTAACAGAGAGATTTATACTGCTGCTTCCTTCCTTAGATACGTTCTTTGCAGTGGTGTTCAGGACTACTGAAACTTTATTTGGGAAATTCCATGATTTGAACATTACTCAGTCTGCCAATTCCATACTGAGACTGTTTGATATAATTTAATCGTTTGTCTATTGTAATGATGTTGGGCCTTGCTTATCTGCCAGTCACAATGACCTCTGCTGCTAAGTTGTTAAAACACCCATCAACAATGTAACATTACTTATATGAGATATATGTGTGTATGTGTGCACGCACACACACACACACACTGAATATTGAGAGTAAATCTTAAACAAATTTTGCACGTTTCTTTCTGTGGTAGAGAGAGGCAGGACTAAGGGGAAGGCGATGGAAGTGGTGTGCCCAGTGAGACACTTTGGTTTAATGGAAAGAAGTTTAGTTGATCTAAAATCATTACACGGGATACTAATTCTGACAACACTCTTAAAACTATGTCTCTGTGGGAAATTCCCTCAGTTTTGTGGATCTGAATTGTCAAAGCTGAGTTACTGAAGTAGGATGTTAAGGTTCAGCCCTTAGACTTAGTAAACATAAGCCAGTCCCTGTACAGCTACGAAAGACTTGATTATTCAAGTAAGTTTGGAACTCTTCACATATAAAATAATGGTTGTGGAGCTTAATTAACGATAGTTTGTTCCTGTTGTTTCCAAGTTCTTCAGGAGAGAATCCCATGGGTACCTCCTGAATGCATTGAGAATCCTAAAAATCTAAATCTGGCAACAGACAAGTGGAGCTTTGGGACCACTCTGTGGGAGATCTGCAGTGGAGGAGATAAGCCCCTGAGTGCTCTGGATTCTCAAAGAGTAAGTTCATGTGGGCTGAAGGGAGAGGCACTCTGATTCCTCGGGGCTCTTCCATGGTGTGGTAGTTCCTGGCCCTTCTAATTGTGAAAAGAACGCGAAGTAACAGCACTGTGGAGTGTGTCTTACCATTTGGCCCTTTCATTATAGAAGCTGCAGTTCTATGAAGATAAGCATCAGCTTCCTGCACCCAAGTGGACAGAATTAGCAAACCTCATAAATAATTGCATGGACTATGAGCCAGATTTCAGGCCTGCTTTCAGAGCCGTCATCCGTGATCTTAACAGCCTGTTTACTCCAGGTGAGGACTAGTGGGGCCGTCTCCCCGGCCACTGACTTTCTATCTCTCTTGCTTTAACTGGATAGTTTCTCATTCTGTAGTTCCATCTGAGACAGTCTTTGATGTCTTGCCGTATATATGTCCTACATGACTGGGCAGTCTTTATTTTTTAAAAAGATATTCTTGCCGTTTATAACCTAATTTTATTTACTTGTTTATTTTGTGAACAAGAAAACTTAACCACAGAATTTATCATCTGTGTCTAAAACAAGAGCTTTTTAATTCATTGCATTTTTAGTTAATGAGAAGCAAGTTTACCTGATCACACATGTTAATCGGCTACATGGAGTTTGTAACAAGTCCCCCTTTGTTTTTTCTAGTTCCCATCTATTTTGTAATTGACTTGTTAGTGTAAACACTAGATAGGCTTACTTTTGTATGTCCCTACATCTGGAGTGCTGAAATAAAGGCACACCTGCCCCACAGCTAGCCGTTAGGACTTACCTCTCACTGCAGCAATTGAGTAGGACCTTACTTTGTGAATAGCCTGTTTAGGAAAACAGTATTTTACCTTTTGAAAAAAATCTATGTTGAAAGTCTGGGTAATAATTGAAGGCCCCTATGAATATAATCTAAATAATTTTGCATTTCCCTATGTTATTTAGTATTCTAAACTCGTTCTGTTTCTTACCTTGAATATCAGTTTTACCTAGAGAATGTATTTGACAATTTAATATAGTGTCATTCCTTATTTCTACAGATTATGAACTACTAACAGAAAATGACATGCTACCAAACATGAGAATAGGTGCCCTAGGATTTTCTGGTGCTTTTGAAGACAGGGACCCTACACAGTTTGAAGAGAGACACTTGAAGTTTCTACAGCAGCTTGGCAAAGTAAGCTGTCATAAGTTTTCAAATAGAATATAATCAAACATTGTGTTTTGGAAACAAAAAGGCTTTGGACTAGAGTTTCTAAATATACTTTTCACAAAAAATTTAAGGGTTTTTTTGTAGAGGAAAAAAGCTTATTTGTTGAATATTAGAGAATTTTCCTGTTAAATAACACTGTACTGAAGAGTACTTCAGGTCCTTTAGCATGCAGTGCACATTCAACATCTTTTAAGAGGATGGATATAAACTAAGGAGTACGTCCCAAACCGAAGGCACTCTGCGTCTCTCGCTTGGAAGGGGAAGTTAGTAGTTCAGAGTAAGTTAGGGTAAGCGAGGAGGAAACATTCAGTGTTCTGTTTGCTTTCCAACTTCATCTTGGGAGAAATAGTCTGAGTGCTTAGAGCGTAGGACCTTGAATGACCATGTTTACAAACAGAGGTTCCATTAAAAGGTTGCACACTCATACATAGCCTGTATTATACAGTCTAGACTGTATAACAAGATGAGAAAAGCCACAGTGCTTAGCCCACCCAGTTGTGGTGACATGCTCTCTTCCTTGTCTGTTTACCGGGATCTATACCATATCTCAGTATGAATTGGGTTTTGGCATAGATACAACATGAAGTCTTCACTGAGACCTTTACCTAAATGAGAAGTTTCAGTTGGATGTTCCTAAAACTAAACATTGAGGGTTACGGTAAAGTTAGCCTAACTGTGCTAATAAGTGACTGTTCCTTTTTCTTAGAATACTCTTGGGAATATTTGAGGCATATAGCCATCCAGAGAGGGAAAGTTCTGGACTTATTCTTGTTCGTATAATGGTGCCACCCTTGTGACCAGTTACCCTTTACCACTCTGTATAAGACACTACCGTATAAGACATTAGGGTTAGGCCTCCATTATATAACTCTGTGGGCCACACATACTCAGGCCGTAACAACCCTTGTTCACTGGCGGCAGAGTTAAGGTGCAGTGAGATAGACAAAAGGTTCCCGGAAGTCAGTTATAGAGACTTACCACAGCTCCTAGTGTAGCCTGATTTGTCTTTAGGAACTAGTGTTCACCACTTGTTTATCTTTTCCAAGAGTACTCCTTCATCTCAAGGAAGTTGTTTATAGGCATACTACCCAGTTTTTAAAATAATACTTCCATTTATTGCTCCAAAAGTTGTCTAACAGAAGCTGAGAATTCTTTCTACTGATTCTAGCAGCCAGCATTTTTTGCATATTTAGAAATTAATATCAAGTTGTCTTGGAAACGTTTGGCTTCCACCCTAATGGCTGTGTTGTTAGGGTAACTTTGGGAGTGTGGAGATGTGCCGCTATGACCCGCTGCAGGACAATACTGGCGAGGTGGTCGCTGTGAAGAAACTGCAGCACAGCACGGAAGAGCACCTCCGAGACTTCGAGAGGGAGATTGAGATCCTGAAATCCTTGCAGCATGACAACATTGTGAAGTACAAGGGAGTGTGCTACAGTGCGGGTATGTTGCCAGGCACACCTGTCTGCACTTCACAGCGTGTCTTTGTCATCCAGGTAGTATATTAGTCAGTGCCCGAGAGCGAGCCTTGGAGATTGTGCAGGGAGATCCGGGGCTGTAACTACAACAGTATTCCCGCTGGTTGGCTAATCATCCTTCTCACCACTCCCTTAAGGAAGAAGTGTTGACTTTTTTAACAAAATTAATTTCCTTATATAATCTATTAAAATGTTTTTATATTAGATACTTCTTATAATTGAAAAATATTCCTTAACCGCTTATATAGATTTGTAAAAATAATTAAAGGAGGTTTAAGAATATTTATAAAGCTTCTTTAAAAATGTGGATTGAAAACCTGTATTCCTAACTATTATATCACCTTTAACTTTTATCATCATGGACCCAGATTTTGTATATACTTAAATCAGTTACATAAAGCTTTTTTCCTAGTATTTAATCAGTGAAATACAGCACAGGAAAACATTGTGTTCCTTTTGTATTTAAAAGGTCGGCGCAACCTAAGATTAATTATGGAATATTTACCATATGGAAGTTTACGAGACTATCTCCAAAAACATAAAGAACGGATAGATCACAAAAAACTTCTTCAGTACACATCTCAGATATGCAAGGTACCCACCATCCCACATGTCTCTTATAGATGAAATAAACATGGTGAACTAACTCAAATCATACAAGCTTATTCTTTTTTTTTTTGGTTTTTCGAGACAGGGTTTCTCTGTATAGCTCTGGCTGGCTTATTCTTAACTAATAAAGAGAACTTGTAGGAATTCAGCCCTATAAATTATATTTATATGACTACTAAAAATGTGTCTTTTGGTGATAGGGCATGGAATATCTTGGTACAAAAAGGTACATCCACAGGGACCTGGCAACAAGGAACATATTGGTGGAAAATGAGAACAGAGTTAAAATAGGAGACTTCGGATTAACCAAAGTCTTGCCCCAGGACAAAGAATACTACAAAGTAAAGGAGCCAGGGGAAAGCCCCATATTCTGGTGAGTACAGCGGCTTTTGGTGTAATGGAATGAGACGTTAGAGGGCTTGCTTCAAACTTCAATCTTACTGTTACTAAATGTATAATATTTAATCATGTTCAGTTTAGCACTTTTCCCAATAATAGCAATATTTATCCTATGCTTTGTATTGAGCTAATTTGTATTGAGCTAAATGCACCTCATGTATTATCTCAAACAATCCTTTTTTTTTTTTTTTAAAGGTTTATTTATTATTATATATAAGTGCACTGTAGCTGACTTCAGACACACCAGAGGGCATCAGATCTTATTACGGATGGTTGTGAGCCACCATGTGGTTGCTGGGATTTGAACTCAGGACCTTCAGAAGAGCAGTCAGTGCTCTTAACCGCAGAGCCATCTCTCCAGCCCCCTCAAACAATCCTTTTTAAAAAGGAAAACAAGTAGTTGTGAGCCACCTGGTGTCGACTCTGGGGATTGAACTGGGTGCTCTGGGAATGGAACTGGGTCCTCTGGGAATGGAACTGGGTCCTCTGGGAATGGAACTGGATCCTCTGGAAGAGCCGTATGTGATCTCAGCTGCTGAGCCAGCTCTCCAGCCTCTCAGGGTTCCTTATTGCAACCCACAGAGAATGTATATTCCTATGAGTATTAGAGATGCAACAGTCCTAACCTGAAAACCCAGAATCAAAAGGCACTAAGCATGAGGCATCTCAGGTGCTGACGTGGTTCTCAGCCTCAGATTTGCAGTAGGGAAGCTTCACTCACAGACATTTTATGTAAGAAAATGTCCCAGAATCTGAAAAGCTCTGAAACCAGAAGCACTTCTCATCTCACGCATTTCTGACAAGGCCCCATTTAATTAGGAGGGAACTTACTGTACATGTAAGCTAAGTAGCTTGCCCAATGTGTATGACTAATAAATTGTAGCACTGGGATTCAAACTCAGTCTGATCTTAGCATTTACACTTGCAATCTTTCTAGATCATGAAAATGTCATAACCTGGCATTAATTAAATACTGGATTTATAGTAGTTAGGTATTAGAAGTAATTTTTGATCTTTAATTAAAATTGTCAGGAACATTCATAACTTATTTTACTTATTTAAATATTTTATTAGCATTAATTATACATAAGAGTAGGTGTCATGACACTTTTCGTGTCACATTTACTCTCTGCCTCACCCTCATCTCCAGCTGGCCTCTGTTCTGGAGTGGGCTGCTTGTTTCCATGACAACCCAGGGGCTTTGGTTAGGCTTTGATTATAGGAGGATAGGTGAGGGTTTGGACTTTCTCAGCAGTTCCTCTGCTTAAAATATTTATGTGAACCCATAAGCTCCTCTCTGTATTTAATGATGGAGTGCCAGGCCCAGCTTTATGTGAGTAATCAGAGCTGCTATGAGCTCAAAAGAAGAGCTGCTGCTGACCACCGGGAACAAACTTCTCACACTCAGGCTGACAGCAGCACTGTGTCCCGGCATAAACAGTTATATAGAAGGTAATATAATGGGCCCAGGCCCATTCACCAGAGGAATGGCCGCCAATTCATCAGAGGAATGGCAGTAGCACACACACACACACACACAAAGTTTCAGTGTGTTCATTTAGGATGCATTTTGTCTTCTAGGAATGCCACAATGAACTACTTTTTGTTTTATATACCATTCCAATAGAATTTCTGGCTTATTTCTCTGCTGAAGTAATACTATTAAGCAGTATTGTTTGAATCAAAGGATGGTGTTTAAAATTTAGAAAAAGTAATACAAAGAATACAACTGTCAATTTATAAGTATTGTCTAAATTTTTCCAGTTATTTTAAAAATATCAGTTTGCTAGCGCTAACTTCACGGGTCATCCATATTTCTGGGTTATGTTTATTTAAGGCTCTAAACTTACAGCTCATCTTTGTTATAGTAAACTATTCTGAAAGAATTTTGGTTAAAATATTTAGAATAAGTGTTTCCACGTAAGTTTATCGGCATTATAACTGTGTTTTAAAGGAAGAGGTCCCTTTCCCCTCTACTTTAGAGACGTGATGATTCACATCACTGTAAGATACAGGTGTATATAGGTGAGTGCTTTCTCAGGAGGACTCTCCTTACTCAGGAAACAAGGCCAACAATTGACAAGTGGGACTTCATGAAGTTAAAATTATTTTCCTTGTCTTCTGTGTGGACAAGGAAACAATCAAGTTAAAAGCACCCTCCAGAGTAGGAGAGAATCGTGGCTAGCTGTGCATCTGACAGAGAATTAGTATCTAGAATATACAGAAGACGAACACACTAACCGCCAAGAAAGCAGCCCCTCACTAAGTCCTTGCAAGGGAGATGGAGTGAATGGCAGCAGACTAGGCGTGGTGAGTAGTAGACCTAGAAAGAGACTGAGCCCTGCCCTGACTTGAATGTGTCCGTCCCAAAGGGTGGGAGGCCTTGAGAATGTAGGCAGGGCTGGGGGTTAGCTCAGCTCAGGGTAGATCAGCTCTGCTTTCCTCTAAACTTTCCCTTTCCTCACAAAAGACCAGGATCTGATTATGCCTTCCTTGGGAAGAGACTAAAGACACTTTTAAAAGAAAAACAGGAAATGTGCAGAGGTCTGGTGAGAAACTCTGTGCATGATGTAATAACCTGGAGGTGTTGTTCAGTAGACACTGTGTAAGGTGAGCAATGAAAGGCTTTATCATGCTGAGCTCTTATTTCAGACAGCATCTGATTCTGGTCTAGAAAGCAGGTCTGTGTGGAGTCCCTGGTATCCTATTTTGAAAGCAAAATATTTCATAGAGATACTATGACTATTTGCCTGTCAGCTTTCATTTTTATAAGGATCTAACAGAATTTTTCAAGACTACAAGGCATTTTTTAATCAAACCAGTCATTAAAGAAACTTGCAAATATTTAATTTATGTCAACACATAATATGTTTTTAAAGAAATAAGATGTTTTTATATTTTAATATAAAGATCTAAAATGGCACATATCATTAGATACAACCCATTGAAACAAAAGCTTTAGGGGCGCTGTGATAATTTTCAAGTGTTTTAAGGGAGTCTGAGGCCTGGCTTGTTACAGGGAGGCAGCTTAGTTAAGCACATTTACAGAAGTCTGCATCACTGTTACTAAAACGTGTGTGGAGATGTTGTACCCATTAGAAAACATAAATTATGATATTCTATCTCATAGAAATTTTATATTATTCCTTTACTTCTTACGCTTTTATTTGTACTTCCTTTTTCACCCCAAATTGGGCTTTAAAAATTACATTTGGTACTTGGAAAAATTCTAATCATCTAGGCCTTTTGAAATCAGAATATTTGAACTGGATTTCCCTGTGACCACAAAGTTTTTCTTCCCGGTGGATTATTAAAATACAAATACTTTATATTTAAGTTACTCAAGTTATTTAAATACAGCAGTCCAATGCCATGTGAATAAGGCACAGATTTGGATAGCTGTTTAAAAAGTTTATTGTAGACATTTTCAATCAAGTATTTAGGTCGGCAGTTCTCAGCCTGTAGGTAGTAACTTCTAGAGGAAGGTCAAACGACCCTTTCACAGGGGTCACCTAAGACCATCAGAAAACACAGATATTACATTACTATTCATTAGTATTCATTGCTATATATATATATATATATATATATATATATATATATATATATAGTTACTAGTAGTAACTATTACTACTATTATAGTAGCAAAATTACAGTTATGAAGTAGCAGTGGAAATAATGTTATGGTTGGGGTCACCACACCGTGAGGAACTGTTCTTAAGGATCACACATTAGGAAGGATGAGAAGCACTGGTTTAGGTGAGTGCATCAGTAGTCATGGCAACAGACATACTTTGTTCATTTTACATCTTTATAAGTGGAAATACAGAGAAAACTGTATTTCAATAGATGGAAGATTGGCTACAACAAAATACATTTTTATAATTCCTGGACAACTAAAACATATACAATGAGTCAGTACTAAAATTATCTACTCTTAACTGAAAATGTATTTTTTTCTCACTAGTATTGAAAACAAAGAATAAAACCAACTTGACTGTCAGAAATGGATTTAGTAGCTAATCTGTAGTTACTCTTTTCTCTTCATTTCTGGGAAGAAAAAACAAAATAGTTTTGAGTTAATTAAAATGTCTCTATTGAACTATTGTAGTGATACTTTATTCGAACTGATCTATTCAGAACTTGGAAAAACAGATTGTCACTCATTTCAAATAAAGTACAATGTTTTAATAATACCTTTTATTATATATAATTAAACAGATCAAGTTTAAAAGATTAAGGGTTCTTTGCCTTTAAAAAAATTATTGTTGTTTAGAATAGCCATCCTGTAACCCATCTGCAACACCGTACCTTATTTACCCCACCTGACCCCCAAAAGACTTACTTTCTAACAGAGAAAGTCTTGGCTCAGTTTTCTTCCTGGCCAAGAACTATCTTTTGTTCAAGTGTGTGTGTGTGTGTGTGTGTGTGTTATGTGGAAACTCAAAGTTAGCATCAGGTTTTCTTTTCTTTTTTTTTTTTTCCGAGACAGGGTTTCTTTGTGTAGCCCTGGCTGTCCTGGAACTCACTTTGTAGACCAGACTGGCCTTGAACTCAGAAATCTGCCTGCCTCTGCTGGGATTAAAGGCGTGCGCCACCATGCCTGGCTAGGTTTTATTTTCTATTCATCTTTCTGCTTTAGTTTTTGAGATAAGACTAAACACAGAACTTGCCTTTTTTGCCAGCAAGTACCCAGATCTGCCTGTTTTCTTGTCCCTCTGTGCTTGGGTTATAGGCTGCTCTCCCTGGCTTTTTACATGAGCTGGGGATCCGAACTCATACCTTTTACAATGATCACCTTACCCACAGAGTCATACCTGCCAGTGAAATATTATTTTGAAAAACTAGCAGTAGTAGGCCAGTGAAGTGGCTCACCTATAAAGGTGCTTGCTGTATTGACTTGAGTTAATCCCCAGATCCATGTAGAAAGTGGAAGGAGAGACCCGGATCTTCACGGTTGTCTTCTGACCTCCATGGGCACACGTGCTCTGTACCCGCATCCCCATCATGTGCACCGACACAACAGCAAATGCAGACATGCTGGTAGGAGCACACAGAAGGTCCAGTGAGTGGTTCCTAGCATCAGCAATCCAGAATCGCACAGAGAATATGTGCTTCTGTAGTCGTCATGAAGCCAGTGAGACATGCTGCAGAGCCCGTCCTGTGTGATGCTCTTTCCTGACGTTTAAATGCATGCCTTAGTTTTCTTTTGGTCATGGTAAAAATCACCAAACAATATAAGCTTTGGCACCTGGCTTCCTGAGTATGTGGAGACGTAAGTCCCGAGGGCGGGCGGTTAATATGAACATGAGTAAGACACATTGTTCATCGAGTCTTTCCACATCATCGTGTTCTTCCATGGAGGAAGGTGGAAGGGCAGGCGCCACGCAGCCTGTTCTGGAGTTCCTGACTCTGATTCTCCAGCTACAATCCCCGTAGCCTCTTTCTCTAAGGAGCCCCCTTCCTATACTACATTGACCATTAAGTTTCAACACCTGAATTTTGGAGAGAACACAGTCAAATTCTAGCAAACAAAATTAAGATATGAAAGAAATCACATGCAGTTTTTAACCATAGAAGTTAGTCATGGTTTTTTTTTTTTAAAGCTTAATTTTATTTAAAAATCTTTGTCTTCCTTAATACTTTAATTATTCAAGATGCTGTTTCTCTTTCATCTGTTGGCGTGTTCCAGCACATTTTCGGGGTTGGTACTAAGAGCTTGAGGAAAAGTGCTTCTACTTCAGTATTGAAAAAAAAAAATGTTGGGGCTGGAGAGATGATGGCTCAGGGGTTAAGAGCACTTAGTGCTCTTCCAGAGGTTCTGAGTTCAATTCCCAGCAACCACATGATAGCTCACAACCATCTGTAATGGGATCTGATACCCTCTTCTGGTGGGTCTAAAGACAGAGACATTGTACTCATGTACATAAAATAAATCTTTAAAAAGAAAAAAAGAAAAATGTTGAAGCAGAATTTCACCCTACAGGGAAGGCTCGAGCTGTTCTTACTACAGACGTCATTTGGGCAGTCTTTGTGCATATTGGGTTACTCTGCAGTAGTCATAGGCTGTGGCCTAGGACTGTAATGATGGAGAGAGTAAGCTAGGAGACCATTCTGAAAAGACATGGTGGCTTATTACACACACCAGTGAGAGAGTTAAAAATAATTCCTGGGCCAACCAGAGGCTCAGCAGCAGGCCTGAGTTAGGTTCCTCAGGATCTGCATGGTGGAAGAAAACATAAACTCGTGGGTTGTCTTCTGACCTCCACGAGACATGTGCAAATAAACACATGTACACATAAATACAAAAAAAACGTAAACTATCTTTAAAAATTCATGAGAATCCTTTCTTGTGTATAGATTGTGATTCCATTTATTGTATAATCAAAGCCAAACACTCAGCAGGATTTGGGAAGATGGAGTTCTGTTTACCTGCAGGTATTTAATGTGGAAACAAGAGATATATTAGAGCCAAGAGAATGGACTGTGTGTTTAGGAGACTTCAGTAGAAGCATGGGCAAAATCTATAGGAAACATGGTAGCATGAGAGGGAGGGATTAAATGATAGAACTACAGGAAACTACATTTAGAAGAGAGAAAAGAAATGTTGGCAGAAATACAATTAAGGCCAACCCATTCTCTCAACTCAAAACCCATCTATGAAAGCAGGAGACAGAAAGGACCTATTGTTGAATAAGGATTAAGTACGTGTGTACTGTTGACGTAAACAATCCCCGTGTCAGAAGAGATCTCTGAGATGGAAAGAAATCTTACATTTTTCTGTACTCAGGCAGAAACAGCCCACTGCATACAAGTTTACTACACAGCATTATTCCTCCAGTGAAAGGACTTAACCGCACTGCTTGTCACACATAGTTCATCCTAAATCCCCTTGGTGACCGACCGTGTGACTCCCTGTGCCCGGTACTGGTCTCACCATACTGTGACATGGGCTAGCACTTGGAAAGAGGCTCTGGCCAACTTGGGTTCCTCCCCTCCCCAAGAAACCAGAAGAAAGGGGCATTGCCTTCTTTGATGATTTCCAAAAGACACAGTTCCTCGGTAATTGCTACATATGTTTCTGGATCATAAAACTGACAGTGGCTTTTAAGCAAGAGCATTTCAAAGAGACAAAATATACAAGTTCCCTAAATACTAACAAAAAAAGGAGGGAAAAAATCTTCCTCTTAAGACCCACAGAGAAAAGTCTTTTCCTGACTTGATTTGTCTTTGTCTGAGTAAAAGAGCATTATGTAATGAATGTACCCGGGGGTTGGCAGTATGTAACCAAGAAATTAATTACAAAGAGTGCTTTGCTAAAAACAAAACAAAACTAAAAACAAAGCAAAATAAAAACCCTAAAACTAGAAAACAAAAACATAAGAACAGGATGGCTGTAATCTCAGTACTTGAGAGGCTAAGGCTGGAATTTGAGTCAAGCTGGGTACATAGAAAAACCTGTCCAGCTTTTTGAAAGTAGGGACAAAAGCACTTTAGGATATAGGATAATAGCATTGTCTTAAGGAGATTACATTTTGCTAATAGAATAAAAAGCTATTAAAGGCGTGACGCACACCTTTAGTCCCAGCCCTTGGGAGGCAGAGGCAGGCGCATTTCTGAGTTCAAGGCCAGCCTGGTCTACAGAGTGAGTTCCAGAACAACCAGGGCTACACAGAGAAACGCTGTCTCGAAAAAACAAAAAACAAACAAACAAAAAAGCTAAGTACACAGATTCCATACTGGTTGCCTGTTTGTGTAGTACAACTGTAAGTCTAGATGTGTAATAAGCAGCCGATTCGTGAGCTTGACTACTTAGGGAAGGACTTGTGCAAGTAAAACTTAAATTAGGTTTTGAAGACCTAGGTTAAAGATTAAATAAATGTGATACACACACACACACACACTGGAGCCAAGGTTTCTGTGTAGTCCTGACTGTCCTAGAACTTGACTGGTCTTGAACTCACAGAGAGTGACGTGCCTCTAAGGCTTGTTCATGTTTTCTGTCTAGCCAGTCCAACAGGTCTCTGTAGCTATTTCTATAATAATGACATGTTATGGAACTACAAAACTCATGGTCCACTGCCCACCTCTGACTGGGATACCACTTTCCTGTGGCTTTGTATTTTCCGTGTTCTCTTCCATAATCACTCCCTTTCTGATCTTTTTTTTAGATTTATTTATGAACCTTATGTGTATAGGTGTTTGTCTGTATGTACATTTACACACCAGAAGAGGGCAGCAGACCCCATAGGACTATGGTTATAGATGGTTGTGAACCACCATGTAGGTTTCAGGAATTGAACTCAGGACTTCTGGAAGAGCAGCCAGTGCTCTTAAGCCCTGAGCCATCTCTTCAGCCCCTCCCCTTCTGATTCTCAAGGCTTCAAGTTACATTTCTGGCTAGAAACTTATTTCCTCCACCTATTTTTAATCTGGATTTCTTTAAAAGAACAACTTAAGAGCATCTCGCATTTCAGGTCCTAGAAAAACTTATCATTTAACACCTGGTGTGCCAACAACAGAAAAACAATGTGTTTAGGTTTTTGTGTGTCAGACGGTCTCGGGGCCAGGCTTTCTGATTTGTTAGGAGGACCCACTGTCAGCGTGTGTTAGATTCATAGCTGTCGTTCATCACTGGGGAGAACAGCGGAGCAAAGGCCAGATGGGAAAGGTCTGTGGAGCAGATCACAGGCCTTCTGTCCCCTTTGTTCCCCCCTCCATGTGTCACTCCATGAAATAACTCTTCTAAATGATTGCAATATTGCAGGTACGCACCTGAATCCTTGACGGAGAGCAAGTTTTCTGTGGCCTCAGATGTGTGGAGCTTTGGAGTGGTTCTATACGAACTTTTCACATACATCGAGAAGAGTAAAAGTCCACCCGTGGTCAGTGTGCTCCTTAGTAGCGTAGCTCCCCGAGCCCCCTCCTGCTGTTTAACTTTTGTTTTAAGCACACGAAAGGCATTATCCAAAGATGAGTAACGTGTTTAGGACCTAGTTTAGAACCCTGTTATTATTTATTTGGGGACAATATTCAATAATACCCAACAAAATAACTACAAACAACTAAATTCAGTGTATTCTCTTGTCCATTGTCTCTGTGACTGTAACAAAATACATGCTATTGAGTAAATTCATAAAGAAAAGCTCGCAGTTGTGGAGATTGAAACCCCATTATCAAACCAAGGACCCTTTGGGATCTTTACAACATGGCAGAGAAGCAGAAAGAGAACTAACTGCAAAAACCCATCACAAGGCAAGGCTTCGGCTGAGAGCCAGGAGAGCCAGCATTCTGCTTCCTGTACAGCAGCTCGCTCTCCCAGGAAGTGGAACCCACAGGGAGTCTGGTGTTATCCCTTACAGAGCCCGTCATTCCAGTGCTGCCAGGGCCCAGGCCTGGCATCGAAGTTACATTGAGTGTGCCCGTCTACTGTAGGAAGCATTATACAACCTAAAATAAACTTTTGGAAGTATATATATATATATATTTCTTTCAATATAGGGAAGTATGAAAAAAAATAAAAATTATTTTAATGAAATTACTCATAGATAACCATTTTAATATTGTAACATTTTCTTTCAGACTTATATATAAAAATGAAACTTTACAAAGAAGTACCTATTGTTTTAGTAACTGAGCTTTGTAGCTTCTTGTGAAGTCCTGTTAATTATTACATCGTTTCATAATATCTCACTTTATCTGTACTTACTGCAAGTATGATTTTAGTTATCCAGTACCATTCTGACATAAAGTTGCATATTTCTGGATAACCATTTACCATTTTTATACATAAATAAATACTTTGGTTTGTGGCTATCATGTTAGAAGAAGAGTGTACTTGTTAGTGAGAAGAAGAGCTGCATCAGGCTATGTATTCACGGCACTGAGAGGGCTGAATAATTCTCTATTCACATTATATATTTAATGAAATGTTACCAACATAATATAAAAATTCTTATATCTATTTTATCCTAATTTGCATTTGTTTTGTTAGTGTAATAATTATTTAGCAAGTCATTTAAAACGGGTTTCTGTTTCAGGAATTTATGCGAATGATCGGCAATGATAAACAAGGGCAAATGATTGTGTTCCATTTGATAGAGCTATTGAAGAGCAACGGAAGATTGCCAAGGCCAGAAGGATGCCCAGATGAGGTAACAAGCTTTAAAGTCATTCATTCATTCTTTTGTGTGTCTGTATGATATGTGTGCGAGAGTGTGTGTGTGTCTCTGTATGCATGTGTAAGAAAAAGGTGTGTGTGTATGTGTGGGTCCGTCTATGTATGTATGTATGGTTTGTGTGAATATTTTGAGTGTGTGTGTCTTGGTGTGGGTGTCTTGGTATTGGGGGGCGGGGCGGGGTGGGGCGGGGCGGGGTTGGGAGGGGAGGTGTGACTACAGGCATACATACCACAGTGCACATTGGGATCAGAGGGAAACCTTCCAGGGTTGGTTCTTGCCTTCTGCCTTGCTGAAACAGACTCTGTTGTTTCTGCTGCTGCGCTAAGCCCACCAGGCTGGTTGGTCCTCATGACTGCCTCTCGTGTCTGGAGTGCTGGAATTAGAGACTAGTGCTGTTTTGCTGGCTCCTTGCATGGTCCCAGGGACTGACTCTCATTACCAGGCTCTGTGTGCGGTCCTGTTTGTCTACTGAGCCATCTCCCTGATCCAACAATTTTTTTAATCCACAGTAATTATCCATTTTCTTTCTGTTTCATTGAAAACATACACAGATTTCTGTTTCGAGGCATAACCGTAGCATTATTATTGGCCTACGTAAATTAAGATTTCCAAATTCATATCATCCTCTAACAAGCGTGGTACTTTGGGTCACTCTCACTTTGGTTTCACTTTTTCACTGTACAGATTTATGTGATCATGACAGAGTGCTGGAACAACAATGTGAGCCAGCGTCCCTCTTTCAGGGACCTCTCCCTTCGGGTGGATCAAATCCGGGACAGTATAGCTGCGTGAAAGAGATGGCCTTCCCTCAGAGACCAAGCCGACTTCCAGAACCAGAACAAAGCTCTGTAGCCTCATGGCCGTGGACTTGTGTCTACACATCCTTATCATGATGCTAGCTAGGCAGAAGAAAATGTGACGCCGTCTGCTCAAAGCTTTGGAAACGCCGTGCGTTTGTTTCTACACCATCTGTAAAAACCACTGCTCAAGTCTGGCAGCATGCTTGTGGGCTGATGCATGGAGCTCACCACAGAGTCTGCATCTCCTCTGGCAGAAGAAGAAAATAGACAGTTTTCAACTCAGCTTTTTTGAGAAATGGAAAAAATTATAATGTAAATTTTGCAGTGTAGGAAATACACAGAACATACATGTACAGTTTTTACTACGTGGAGTGTATAATACTTTGGCCTCTTGTGTGATTTACATGAGGGCTGATGTTTGTTAATGTTTTCTAATTTTTCCATGGGTGATCTATAATAACTTCATGATACAAATTAAAATGCTCAGAAAATTAAATACCTTTTCTTTCTTGCTCATCTTTGCTGCTCTGTCAGGGCCTGTAGTTCCATGCCACTGTAAATATTTTTCAAAGCAAAAGGAACAAAAGTCTAGTTTTACTTGTATAGGAAATCTTCCTGACCCTAAAGAATTTTGAAATGGGACAATCTTACAAAGACACAGCACAATCTATTTTCTTATTTGTTTTCCTTGTGTTTATGGTAAATGTGTTTTTAAATAGAACTGTCTCCAACTTTTTCTATGACTATAATGAATAGCATCCTTTTATATTTTTGAGATTAAGAATGCCAGAAATACTTCCCTCCCTTGAACTGTTAACTGCCAATGAGATGTTTCAATCCCTGAGACTTGTCATTATACATTAAATTGAAGCATAAGCCATACATAATTTGTAAAAATGTACAAGCTCTTTAAGATGCTTACTGGGTTGGAACATGGTCAAAGACTGTGAGGGGTCTCCAGGTTTGCCATTACAGCTATAAGAGAAATGTCCTTTGATCAGAGTCTCCCAGACAGATGGGAAGGGAAGGGTGGTGGGCATATGCTGTTCATTCAAGAATACCAGCAGGCGTGTAATGCACATCTCGAGACGAGAAGAGAGAGCGTACATCTTTTCAAAGTATAAATAATTGTTATCATCCTTCGCGCTGCTCCCTCTTAGACAATGTCATGTCAAAAATAAAACAAGATTTTTGTGTGTTATTTATACAAGATTTTAAATATTTGGTAATTTGTTTAAAAATTCTGTTTTCAGTGGTGTGTTCTGTTTTTTAACTTGGACTTAAAGAGTTTTGGTTGTGCTGAAGGGACAAGCCTCTCACATCCTTTGAGGATTTTAGTAGGTAACATATATAGAAACCATCTATGGTGGTGAGACTAGTGGATTTTGTTTTTTTTTTTTAAATCTAATATGTATTTAATGGAAGTCAGATTTATTTTTATGTAATTTCTCAGATCTTCTCAAGGAAGTGTGTGTGTGTGTGTGTGTGTGTGTGTGTGAGAGAGAGAGAGAGAGAGAGAGAGAGAGAGAGAGAGAGCGCTACAGCATCTAGGATAAAAGTAGTGTATCATATAATACAATTGATCTGAGATTTTTGTACTAAAATTTAACATTTTCATAAAAGACTAACATTTTACTTATTTTTAAAAATTGTAATATAAACTACATTTTGTTAGGCTTTTAAAAATATTTGAACTTTACTTTTAAAGAATCTTGCATGCATATTAAGATTGTAGAATGAGATGACAGTCTAACTGTAAAATTCAAAGTTGTGAAAAGACTTCTCATTGAGAGTTCATAATCTTTTTAGTTTTGGTTTGAATGGTACACATAAAGAAGTTATTCCCATAGTTAGAGCTTAGTGCCACATGAGAAGCAGGTATCAGATGTTTCTTCAAGCTAATATTTATTAGAAATTAAACTTTTTTCAGAATTTTATAATTATGTAAATATCAGATGATGATATTCTATAATCATTAGATAATCCCATACTATTGTGGGTACTTGGTTTTAGAACAGCAGTTCTCAGCCTTCCTAATGCTGGGACCCTTTCATACAGTTCCTCATGTTTTGGTGACCTTCAGCCATAAAATGACTTTCATGGCTACTTCATAACTAATTTTTCTGCTGCTATGAATAACACTGTAGACATCTGTGCTTTCCGACGGTCGTAGGAGACCCCTGTGAGATGGTTATTCCTCTCCCAGAGGAGCCGCAACCCACAGGTTGAGAACCACTCCTTTAGAAAAAAAATTGTGATATTTATATATATACTGCTGGTAGCACTGCAAAATTTACTCTAGCAAAGTGCCGTCTTAACAGTCCTAATTTTCCTCCTGAAAATGAAATTTTTTTACAGTTGTAACTTCTGGTAAATATTTAAGTTTTAACTAAACAATTTTATTACGTAATAGAGATGAGGAAATACCTACATTTCTACATCTGAGGCGCCACCCCCCACCCAAAACCTGGGGTGGACTGTGTGCTCCATGTATTGTCATAGTAACTACATTATTGGACCTTTAGCATGTTCTCACAAGATTGGAAGGTTGCTGTAATCGTATTATAACTTATCTTCCTTTGTGTAATCACCCAGACCATCACACTTGTATATATAGATGAAGCTGTTTCATAAACTTAAGTGAATGGTGGTGCTTATAACTTTTTGCTGGATGGTGGTATATCTCAGTGTTGGGGTACCTATAGTTTTGGATTGCATTACCCTTATGACTTAAGGTGTTGAATCTTTTCTTCCAGTGTACGTTTGACCATTTACATTTTATGTTTTGAGAACTTTCTGTTGCATTCTTGCCTGGATCATAGAATTTGTACATAGGTCTGAATTGTTTATCAGAAATAAGGTTCTCCTGCTGCAGTCTTTGGATCTTTAGGATATTGGATCATGGAATCTGTACACTGGTCTTTCTATTTCTATTCCTTTTGCTATCGTTTTATTCTAGCTCTTGCTTTCTTACTCTGCTTAAGCATTTAATCTTAGATAAGGGTAGGAACTGATGCCCTTGTCGTATTTATGATTTTAGAGGACATGCTATCAGTTTTCCACTATTCAGTGTAAATAGGGATATATCGCCTTTCATATTAAGGCATGATCACTCTGTTTCAGGTTTCTTCAGGGCTTTTATCAAAGAAGTTGGATTTTGTCACTTTTTATCCACTTATTGTGCTTTTTAAGGTATTTTAAGTATATTTACCTATATAGGTATAGGTGTGTGTGTGTGTGCATACAATGCACCATATGTCCCTGTGATCCCAGGGTCTAGAAGGAAGTGTCATATCCTCTAGAACTGGAGTTATAGTTTTGTGGCAACATATGGGAACTAGGTATTGAACCTAGATTCTCTGTATGGGCAGCAAGTAGTCTTAACCACTGAGCCACCTCTCCAGACCCTATATTGTGATTTAAAATGTTCTATTATTTGATAATTATATACAGTATAGTTTGATCAAATACATCCTTAAGTCTCTTTTACCATCCTCACCCCCTTATTCTTCTCCCAAGTCCAGGTTGTATTGGCCAACTACCCTTGGGAGTGGGGCCTGCCCTGGAGTGTGGTAAACCTACCAGGGCTGCATCATTAAAGTTCTTCGTCTTTCAACAGCTATCAAGGGCTAATAACTCCTCAGCTTGTAGTGGCAATACCATGCCCACCTCCATGCTAGGATTCTATCTGGCTTGTGTATGTGTGCAAGTCTTGTGTATGTGTTGATAAGCACCATGAGTTCGGATGTGCATTTTCCCTGTTGTGTTGGGAGAATACTTTTTTTTTATTCAGTATGTATTGACCAGTTGAGGATTTCTGTGTTAACTGTCATCTATAGAAAGAGGAAACTTCTCTTATGAGGTCAGAGAGATGTACTGATTTATGCACATAGCAATAAGTTATTAGAAGTTATTTTAATGCTATGCTCATTTAGCAAAGAAACAGTGGTAGGCTCTCCTCTAGGGCCCAAAGCCTATTTAGCTGAGTCTTCTTGGCTCTGTTAACAGTACTAGCGAAGAAAATAAAAAGATACAAATAGAAAGGAATAAAAAGTAAATAGTCTCTATTTGCTTATGGCATTATACTATACTTAGAAGAATGTCTGGTTTCTACAAGAAAAGTCTAGAATCTGATAAATGCTTTCAGGCAAAGTTGCATTATTTAATACCATAATACACAGGGCAGTAGCTTTTCTATGTACCAGCAATAAGCTGGCTGAGAAAGAAATGAAAAATATCTATTCATAATAGCTTCACAAAAATAATGATATCCATGAATAAATCTAATGAACAGGATTAAAGATCTCTGTAATAAAATATTTAAGACACAGAAATGGGAATTGAAGAAGACACTAGATGGTGGAAATGTCTTCTCTGCTGCTGGATTGACAGAATATTGTGAAGGTGGGTACAGTATCAAAAGTAATCACATATTCAATGCAATTACCTTCAAGATCTCAAAAACATTACTCAAAGAGCTTAGAAGAAAACTCCTGACATTCATATGGAAACACAAAGCTAAGAGAACACTGTTGGATAGCATGGTGCCTAGTCTCAAGTTATACTACAGAGCAATAGTGACAAAGAGAGCAGGGACCCAACACGGAGCCAGACGTGTGCACCACGGGACAGAGAAAAGAACCCAGAAATAAACCCCCACAGCTCTAAGCACTGCTTATAACAAAGGAGAAAAATCACCAGAGCAGGGGGAACACACCTCTTTCAACAATGGGTGCTGGGGAAACTGGCATTGGTACACAGAAGAATGAGCCATATCTCTCACTCTGCACAAATTCCAAATCAAAATGGAACAAGGACCTAACTGTAAAACCTTAGTCACTGCAACTGCCAGAGAAAACACAACAAAATGCAGGCTTAGGCAAATGAGTTATGGTAGCACAGCGAATACCCCAAGAGTCTGGAATTGGGAAATTAAAACAAAAAAAACCCTACATAGCAAACAAGACTAGCAGCATAGTGAAAAGACAGCATACACAATTGAAGGGAATCTTTGCTAAGTGTATATCCGATAGTAAAATATTCAAGACACACAAACTGTCATGATTAAGCAACACAAAAAAATATATTGAATCAATGAATATGCTAATGACCTGAATAGACAGGTCTCAAGAGAAGAAACAAAGTAGGCAATAGTTTTTAAAGGTGGTCAACATCGTTAGCCATTAGGGAAATGCTGAGTAAAACTACACCGAGATACTGTCTTATCCCTGTCAAGAATGGCTAATGTCACCAAAACACTGCCAGTGTGTGAACACTGCCAAGGACGTGGGGAAGGAGGAATCCTTAGTCATTGTAAGTGGTCATATAAATGGACACGGCCAATGTGGACATCAACATGGTTTCTCAAAAAAAACCTAAAAAAGATCAACCAGTGCATGGTGGTGGTGCATGCCTTTAATCCCAACACTGGAGAGTCAGAGACGGGCCGATCTCAATGAGTTTGAGGCCAACCTGGTCTGCTTAGTAAGTTCCAGGCCAGCCAGGGCTACATAGTGAGACCCTGTGTGGATTGTTGGAGGAAGTCTATCACTATCGGGGTGGGCAATGAGACCCTTCTCCTAACCACTTGGGAACCAGTCTTCTAGCAGCCTTCAGATGAAGATGTAGAACTCTCAGCTCCTCCTGCACCATACCTGCCTGGATGCTGCCATGCTCCCACCTTGATGATAATGAACCTGTAAGCCAGCTCCAATTAAATGTTGTCCTTATAAGAGTTGCCTTAGTCATGATGTCTCTTCACATCAGTAAAACCCTAACTAAGTCAGAAGTTGGTATCAGGAACCAATGGTATGGCTGTGATAGGCCTGACCATGTTCTTGTTTGAGTGATGTGGATCTGGGGACTTTGTAAAGTGGTGGAATGCTTTGGGTGTGACTTAATGGGCCCTATTACCAGAAGCATGGAAGACAGTGTTCCTGGGTGGGTTTTGAAAGGCAGGGACCTAACTCAAGAGGTTTCAGAGGAGTAGAATTTTAGATATTTTTGCAGCCTAGAGATATTTTGGGTAATATTTTGGTGAAGAACGTGGCTGCTTTTTCCCATTGTCCGAAGAGTCTGCCTGAGGCTAAGGTAAAGGAATTTAGATTAATTGCTTTGACAAAGGAAGTCTAAAACCTGCCTGGTATAAATTCTGTTGTGTGATTACTAAAGTTCACTCTTTTTTTAAAAATCTATTTTTATTTTTTTAATTGGATATTTTATTTGTTTACATTTCAAATATTATCCCCTTTCCTGGCTTCCTCTCTGCAAACCTCCTATCCCATCCCCCCTTACCCTGCTTCTATGAGGGTGTTCCCCTACCCATCTACCCAAACCCACCTCACTGCCCTAGCATTCCTCTACACTGGGGCATCAAGCCTTCATAGGACCAAGGGCCTCCCCTCCCATTGATGCCAGATAAGGTCCCTTCAGCTCCTTCAGTCCTTCCCCTAACCCCTCCATTGGCGTCCCTGTGCTCCGTCCAATAGTCGGCTACTCGGCTGTGAGCATCCACATCTGTATTGGTCAGGCTCTGGCAGAGCCTCTCAGGAGACAGCTGTATCAGGTTCTTATTAGCAAGCATTTCTTGGCATCAGCAATAGTGCCTGGGTTTGGTGTCTGTGTGTGAGATGGATCCCCAGGTGGGGCAGTCTCTGGATGGCCTTTCCTTCTGTCTCTGTCCACTCTTTGTCCCTTCAGACAGGAGCAATTCTGGGTTAAAATTTTGCAGATGGGTGGGTGGCTCAATCCCTCAACCAGGGGGCCATGTCTAATATCTGGATATGGTCTCAACAGGTTCTCCTTCCCCTTTGTGGAGTATTTCAGCTAATGTCATCCCTGTGGGGTCCTGGGAGCCTCTTGGCATCTAGGACCTTCTCTCTGACCAGTTCTTCTACCTTGTTTGTGCATTCATTTACGCTGCTGCTGCTGCTGCTGCTAAATTCCTTTCCTGATATCAGAACCCCACTTCTTCAAGCTTCCAGTATAGACGAGTTTGGAATGAAGACCAGTGCCTCTCTAGGAATCCTCTAAGCCTTCAGTGCCAGACTGGGCTGCTGAGGCATCTGGCATTGTGGTCTCAGCTCTCCAATGTAAAGACCGCCATTGTTGGACCACCCTGATGGAACTCTGTAAGCCAATCCAATAAATACCTTTTCAACATAAAGTCATTCTATTGGTTTGGTTCCTCTATAGAACCACAACCATATAATTGAATGCTAATTTTAAAAATAAAAATTACTTTTTTTTGATTACTGCAGGGACTTCAGCTTCCTCCGGCTAAAGACTTGACGAAAAGATCTCTTTAAAAATGATTCTTCGGAACTTAGTCTACAGGTTAGAGTGAGGACCACAGAGGCAGACAGCTTCTGGGACAGGCAGGAGCCACAGAGCCGCTGAGGCAGCACCCTTTTGGGGCCGCAGACATCCGGCACCCTCCCAGTCGGAGGACAGTGACCTGCCCTGCAGGGAGCGCCATCTTGGCTCCGGGACTCCGCCGAGCTTAGTCTCTACAGGTCAGAGTGGGGACCACGGGGGCAGACGGCTTCTGGGACAGGCAGGAGCCACAGAGCCGCTGAGGCAGCACCCTTTTGGGGCCGCAGACTTCCGGCACCCTCCCAGCCGGAGGACAGAGACCTGCCCTGCAGAGAGTGCCATCTTGGCTCCGGGACTCAGCCGAACTTAGTCTACAGGTTAGAGTGAGGACCACAGAGGCAGACAGCTTCTGGGACAGGCAGGAGCCACAGAGCCGCTGAGGCAGCACCCTTTTGGGGCCGCAGACATCCGGCACCCTCCCAGTCGGAGGACAGTGACCTGCCCTGCAGGGAGCGCCATCTTGGCTCCGGGACTCCGCCGAGCTTAGTCTCTACAGGTCAGAGTGGGGACCACGGGGGCAGACGGCTTCTGGGACAGGCGGGAGCCACAGAGCTGCTGAGGCAGCACCTTTTTGGGGCCGCAGACATCCGACACCCTCCCAGCCGGAGAACAGTGACCTGCCCTGCAGGGAGCGCCATCTTGGCTCCGGGACTCCGCCGAACTTAGTCTGTACAGGTCTGCTGACAGAGGATACTCAGAATCCCCAGAAGAACAACCTCTGAACAGAGACAACTATAACAACTCCAGAGATTACCAGATGGCGAGAGGTAAAGGTAAGAATCTTACTAACAGAAACCAAGACCACTCACCATCATCAGGACCCAGCACTCCCACTTCGCCCAGTCCAGGGCACCCCAACACACCTGAAAAACTAGACCTGGATTTAAAAGCATATCTCATGATGATGGTAGAGGACATCAAGAAGGACTTTAAAGAACTACAGGAGAACATGGCTAAAGAGTTACAAGTCCTTAAAGAAAAACAGGAAAACACAACCAAACTGGTAGAAGTCCTTAAAGAGAAACAGGAAAACACATCCAATCAGATGATGGAAATGAACAAAACCATACTAGACCTAAAAAGGGAAGTAGACACAATAAAGAAAACCCAAAATGAGGCAACACTGGAGATAGAAACCCTAGGAAAGAAATCTGGAACCATAGATGCAAGCATCAGCAACAGAATACAAGAGATGGAAGAGAGAATCTCAGGTGCAGAAGATTCCATAGAGAACATGGGCACAACAATCAAGGAAAATGGAAAATGCAAAAAGATCCTAACTCAAAACATCCAGGAAATACAGGACACAATGAGAAGACCAAACCTACGGATAATAGGAGTGGATGAGAATGAAGATTTTCAACTCAAAGGACCAGCAAACATCTTCAACAAAATTATAGAAGAAAACTTCCCAAATCTAAAGAAAGAGATGCCCATGAACATACAAGAAGCCTACAGAACTCCAAATAGGCTGGACCAGAAAAGAAATACCTCCCGACACATAATAATCAGAACAACAAATGCACTAAATAAAGATAGAATACTAAAAGCAGTAAGAGAAAAAGGCCAAGTAACATATAAAGGCAAGCCTATCAGAATTACACCAGATTTTTCACCAGAGACTATGAAAGCTAGAAGATCCTGGACAGATGTTATACAGACACTAAAAGAACACAAATTCCAGCCCAAGCTACTATACCCAGCCAAACTCTCAATTAACATAGATGGAGAAACCAAAGTATTCCACGACAAAGCCAAATTCACACATTATCTCTCCACGAATCCAGCCCTTCAAAGGATAATAACAGAAAAAAACCAATACAAGGACAGAAACCACGCCCTAGAAACAACAAGAAGGTAATCCCTCAACAAACCTAAAAGAAGACAGCCACAAGAACAGAATGCCAACTTTAACAACAAAAATAACAGGAAACAACAATTACTTTTCCTTAATATCTCTTAATATCAATGGACTCAACTCCCCGATAAAAAGACATAGACTAACAAACTGGCTACACAAACAAGACCCAACATTTTGCTGCTTACAAGAAACTCATCTCAGAGAAAAAGATAGACACTACCTCAGAATGAAAGGCTGGAAAACAATTTTCCAAGCAAATGGTCTGAAGAAACAAGCTGGAGTAGCCATTCTAATATCAGATAAGATTGACTTCCAACCCAAAGTCATCAAAAAAGACAGGGAGGGGCACTTCATACTCATCAAAGGTAAAATCCTCCAAGAGGAACTATCAATCCTGAATATCTATGCTCCAAATACAAAGGCAGCCTCATTCATTAAAGAAACTTTAGTAAATCTCAAAGCACACATTGCACCTCATACAATAATAGTGGGAGACTTCAACACACCACTTTCACCAATGGACAGATCATGGAAACAGAAACTAAACAGGGACACAGTGAAACTAACAGAAGTTATGGATCAAATGGATCTGGCAGATATCTACAGAACATTTTACCCTAAAACAAAAGGATACACCTTCTTCTCAGCACCTCATGGTACCTTCTCCAAAATTGACCACGTAATTGGGCACAAAACAGGACTCAACAGATACAAAAACATTGAAATTGTCCCATGCATCCTATCAGATCACCATGGACTAAGGCTGATCTTCAATAACAAAATAAATAATAGAAAGCCAACCTTCATGTGGAAACTGAACAACACTCTTCTCAATGATACCTTGGCCAAGGAAGGAATAAAGAAAGAAATTAAGGACTTTTTAGAGTTCAATGAAAATGAAGCCACAACATACCCAAACTTATGGGACGCAATGAAAGCATTTCTAAGAGGAAAACTCATAGCTCTGAGTGCCTCCAAAAGGAAACTAGAAAGAGCACACATTAGCAGCTTGACAACACACCTAAAAGCACTAGAACAAAAGGAAGCAAATTCACCCAAGAGGAGTAGACGGCAGGAAATAATCAAACTCAGGGGTGAAATCAACCAAGTGGAAACAAGAAAAACTATTCAAAGAATCAACCAATCAAGGAGCTGGTTCTTTGAGAAAATCAACAAGATAGATAAACCCTTAGCCAGACTCACTAGAGGGCACAGGGAAAGCATCCTAATTAACAAAATCAGAAATGAAAAAGGAGACATAACAACAGATCCTGAAGACATCCAAAACACCATCAGATCCTTCTACCAAAGGCTATACTCAACAAAACTGGAGAACCTGGATGAAATGGAGAAGTTCCTAGACAGATACCAGGTACCAAAGTTGAATCAAGATCAGGTTAATGATCTAAACAGCCCTATATCCCCCAAAGAAATAGAAGCAGTCATTAATAGTCTCCCAACCAAAAAAAGCCCAGGACCAGATGGGTTTAGTGCAGAGTTCTATCAGACCTTCAAAGAAGATCTAATCCCAGTTCTTCACAAACTATTCCACAAAATAGAAACAGAAGGTACTCTACCCAACTCATTCTATGAAGCCACAATTACTCTGATACCTAAACCACAAAAAGACCCAACAAAGATAGAAAACTTCAGACCAATATCCCTTATGAATATTGATGCAAAAATCCTCAATAAAATTCTTGCTAACCGAATCCAAGAACACATCAAAACAATCATCCATCCTGACCAAGTAGGTTTCATCCCAGGGATGCAGGGATGGTTCAATATACAGAAATCCATCAACGTAATCCAGTATATAAACAAACTCAAAGACAAAAACCACATGGTCATCTCGTTAGATGCGGAAAAAGCATTTGACAAGATCCAACACCCATTCATGATAAAAGTCTTGGAAAGATCAGGAATTCAAGGCCCATACCTAAACATGATAAAAGCAATCTACAGCAAACCAGTAGCCAACATCAAAGTAAATGGTGAGAAGCTTGAAGCAATCCCTCTAAAATCAGGGACTAGACAAGGCTGTCCACTTTCTCCATACCTATTCAACATTGTACTTGAAGTCCTAGCCAGAGCAATTCGACAACAAAAGGAGATCAAAGGGATACAAATTGGAAAAGATGAAGTCAAAATATCACTTTTTGCAGATGATATGATAGTATATATAAGTGACCCTAAAAATTCCACCAGAGAACTCCTAAGCCTGATAAACAGCTTAGGTGAAGTAGCTGGATATAAAATTAACTCAAACAAATCAATGGCCTTTCTCTACACAAAGAATAAACAGGCTGAGAAAGAAATTAGGGAAACAACACCCTTCTCAATAGTCACAAATAATATAAAATATCTTGGCGTGACTCTAACTAAGGAAGTGAAAGATCTGTATAATAAAAACTTCAAGTCTCTGAAGAAAGAAATTATAGAAGATCTCAGAAGATGGAAAGATCTCCCATGCTCATGGATTGGCAGGATCAACATTGTAAAAATGGCTATCTTGCCAAAAGCAATCTACAGATTCAATGCAATCCCCATCAAAATTCCAAATCAATTCTTCAACGAATTAGAAAGTGCAATCTGCAAATTCATCTGGAATAACAAAAAACCTAGGATAGCAAAAACTCTTCTCAAGGATAAAAGAACCTCTGGTGGAATCACCATGCCGGACCTAAAGCTCTACTACAGAGCAATTGTGATAAAAACTGCATGGTACTGGTATAGTGACAGACAAATAGACCAATGGAATAGAATTGAAGACCCAGAAATGAACCCACACACCTACGGTCACTTGATCTTCGACAAGGGAGCTAAAAACATCCAGTGGAAGAAAGACAGCATTTTCAACAAATGGTGCTGGCACAACTGGTTGTTAACATGTAGAAGAATGCGAATCGATCCATTCCTATCTCCTTGTACTAAGGTCAAGTCTAAGTGGATCAAGGAACTTCACATAAAACCAGAGACACTGAAACTTATAGAGGAGAAAGTGGGGAAAAGCCTTGAAGATATGGGCACAGGGGAAAAATTCCTGAATAGAACAGTAATGGCTTGTGCTGTAAGATCGAGAATTGACAAGTGGGACCTCATGAAACTACAAAGCTTCTGCAAGGCTAAAGACACCATCAATAAGACAAAAAAACCACCAACAGATTGGGAAAGGATCTTCACCTATCCTAAATCAGATAAGGGACTAATATCCAACATATATAAAGAACTCAAGAAGGTGGACTCCAGAAAGTCAAATAACCCCATTAAAAAATGGGGCTCAGAACTGAACAAAGAATTCTCGCCTGAGGAATACCCAATGGCAGAGAAACACCTGAAAAAATGTTCAACATCCTTAATCATCAGGGAAATGCAAATCAAAACAACCCTGAGATTCCACCTCACACCAGTCAGAATGGCTAAGATCAAAAATTCAGGTGACAGCAGTTGCTGGCGAGGATGTGGAGAAAGAGGAACACTCCTCCATTGTTGGTGGGACTGCAAGCTTGTACAACCACTCTGGAAATCAGTCTGGCGGTTCCTCAGAAAATTGGACATAGTACTACCGGAGGATCCAGCAATACCTCTCCTGGGCATATATCCAGAAGATGTCCCAACCGGTAAAAAGGACACATGTTCCACTATGTTCATAGCATCCCTATTTATAATAGCCAGAAGCTGGAAAGAACCCAGATGTCCCTCAACAGAGGAATGGATACAGAAATTATGGTACATTTACACAATGGAGTACTACTCAGCTATTAAAAATAATGAATTTATGAAATTCCTAGCCAAATGGATGGACCTGGAGGGCATCATCTTGAGTGAAGTAACACAATCACAAAAGAACTCACACAATATGTATTCACTGATAAGTGGATATTAGCCCAAAACTTAGGATACCCAAGATTTAAGATACAATTTGCTAAACGCATGAAACTCAAGAAGAATGAAGACCAAAGTGTGGACACTGTGCACCTTCTCAGAATTGGGAACAAAACACCCAGGGAAGGAGTTACAGAGACAAAGTTCGTAGCGGTGATGAAAGGATGGACCATTTAGAGACTGCCGTATCCAGGGATCCATCCCATAATCAACTTCTAAACGCTGACACCATTGCATACACTAGCAAGATTTTGCTGAAAGGACCCAAATATAGCTGTCTCTTGTGAGACGATGCTGGGGCCTAGCAAACACAGGAGTGGATGTTCACAGTCAGCTATTGGATGTATCACAGGGCTCCCAATGGAGAAGCTAGAGTAAGTACCCAAGGAGCTAAAGGGATCTGCAACCCTATTGTTGGAACAACATGATGTACTAACTAGAACCCCGGAGCTCTTGTCTCTAGCTGCATATGTATCGAAAGATGGCCTAGTCAGCCATCAATGGAAAGAGAGGCCCATTGGACTTGCAAACTTTATATGCCCCAATATAGGGGAATGCCAGGGCCAAAAGAATGGGAATGGGTGGATAGGGAAGTGGGGGGGCGCTATGGGGGACTTTTGGGATAGCATTGGAAACGTAATTGAGGAAAATATGTAATAAAAATATTAAAAAAAAAAAAAAAAGAACCAGGGGAATGCCAGGACCAAGAAGTGGGAGTGGGTGGGTAGGGGAGTGGGAGAGGGGTCTGGGGGACTTTGGGGATAGCATTTGAAATGTAAATGAAGAAAATACCTAATTAAAAAAAATAAATTGGAAGAAAAAAAAAAAGAAACAGAATTGTATTAAAAAGAAAAAAAAATGATTCTTCACTCAGCACCACTGAATAGGATAGGAAGAGCAGGGGCCGTTCTCCAGGATCTGCTTGCTGTGTTGACCAAAGGCATTCCTTCCCTAACTTTTAGCCAGCGGCAGATTGTGTCCTTCTGCACTTTGGTGAGACTTTTTTTTTTTTTTTTTTACTCTTTTGCTCAAAGCTTTGCTGGGGTTAGGGACTGTTCTTTGTCCCTCCTTACTGTAATGCCTAGATCTGATGTTAGAGTTGCATTTCTTTAACTGATCTGGAACTTCTGTCCGTATTAAAGGTACATTTTCATTGAAAGCTTTGTGGACCTATTCAACCATGACACAACATAAATTTGTTTCCAAAAATGGTTCTTCTCTCTCTTTACAAAGGGAAATGTGCAGGGTATATTTTGAAAGCAGTTGAAGAGCAAAACATTTTACAAACGCACCAGAAACGTAGATTTGAGTGGAAATGAAGTTCTGTCTTAAGACATCGTGCAGCTGAAGAGGAACCGAAACAAGTCCCACTGAGCAGGGTGTTATAGGGCGTACCTGCGAAGAAGACGAGAGAAATCTTTCCATCCATGCTTACCCATCATTTCGTGAGTGAGAATTCTACTTTGGAACCTCCAAGGTTTTGCTCAACTTTATAGCATTAAAATGATGTCACCCAGGGCTGGTGAGATGACTCGGCAGGGAAATGGTACCTGAGTAAAACTCAAGGCCCTGGAAACGATGTGTCTGTCTACTATTACAGTGAAATAGCTTGTGCGAGGCGCATAGTTATTCGCTTTAAGTTGCTGAGACAAATGAGTTGGATGACTAAGAGGAGCCCAGTAGTTATGGACATGAGTCTTCTTTTTATCATCTAGATAGAATGATAACATGCCATATTCCATCTAAACCCAGCTTAAGAGCTTTCAATCATGACAAAACCCAAATAGATAGTTTTCAAATACCTACGTGGATTATGGCACTTATACATATTCTTTAAAAAAATATTCGACAAAATAGGAGTCACTAAATACTAAGATTCTCGTTACTAGCACACAACACTACAAACTACTTGCAAATATTCTCTAGTGTGATTCAGTCCTGCACCTACAAGCAGCACTGCAAGAACAGATTAGATTTAGTAAGCTTTTATTAAGCGAGCATAGTTTCTACGACAGTTTGTACATCTCTATCACCAGTGATGTTTGATTAATTGTTAAGGTTTAAAAATCAACAAAGGGGAGGCACGCGACGGCCATCTCTTCTTTGGTACATCCTATCACACAGCACTTATCTGCAAAACCTCTGCGTTTCCTTTGGGAATGATTCCCCCAAAATAAACTTCTGAAGGTATTCATTTTGTTCGTGCTTTTCTTCTGAAGTTGTACGCTCTTAGCATAGGGCTTGCCACTGTGGTATGCAAACACTCTTGCCTTAGGGAGCAACTCCGCCTTTTCAAACTGATAGTCAGGCAGTGATGGAGGCTCCCAAGTGTGTGTTCCTTTCTTCTGAGAGACGCCTGCAGGGACTGTTGAGAGACAATGGGAGAAGAAAGTCCTATTTATCCAAATCTCCTATTAGACATGAATTTAGTATTGCAATACTAAAATCAGATAATTATTTTAAAAAACATTTTAAATAAAAGTTGAAAAGTACAGCCATTCAGAGGCAATGTGCTTTTAAGTAAAATAGTTACAATGTTTTCCTATGAGAAGGCTTAGCAACCTTTGAATATTTTGTAATAACATTTTTTATCTCAATACCGCTCACGTGCTGTCGAATTCAGCATTTTACAACACACTGAAATCAGTGACTCCTGCTGGGTCTTCAAGGCTTTGCGCCAGCCACTTTCTAATTCCAGAAAGTT
Organism: Mus caroli; assembly: GCF_978045245.1. Lineage (NCBI taxonomy): Eukaryota > Metazoa > Chordata > Mammalia > Rodentia > Muridae > Mus > Mus caroli. Next base: position 31,704,715 of record NW_028227275.1, on the reverse strand, counting down.
TCTCTCACCTCTCAAAACAAAAGTGAACAGAACAAACAAACAAACAAACAAACAGACAGAAAGCCAGCAGCCACTGCTAACAGTCTCGCCCACCATCTCTCCCTCTAGCACCAGGCAACCATCAGCCATGCTCTCTCCCATGGCTCTGTCTATTCTGTACATCTCACACACGTGGTAGCATTTGGTATGTGCTCATTTTTGTCTGTCTTTCCTTTAACATAGTATTTTCCATGAGTAACCATGTGTAATTATATATGTCCCCCCCCCCTTTATTCCTTTCATGGCTAAATAACTTCCCAGGGTGTGGCTTTCCCACAATGCACCTCACTCACCCATCACCTTGGTAGTCTTCACCTCTTGGCTATTATGAATGGCACTTGCCCTGGCTATTCACACCCACATTTTTATGTGTTGGTGTTTTCAGTCCTTTGGGTATAAGCCTAGGAGCGGAATCGCTGGGTCCTGTGGTGATTCTGAACATCTTCTCATGACCTTCATATGTCACCATTGTTGAAATAACCATTAAACCCCGTGTTCAGTTTGTTTGTTTACAGTGTTTGCCTTTGATTATTTCCAATCACTCTGTCTTCTATGTGTATGTGATAACTAAGTGGTTAATAGAAGCACTTTGTTCTTTAATGAAATGTAAAGAAGTATGCAGTGGCCTTGTGCTCCAAGTGCAGATTTATTGTTACATTGTCTTAACTCAGCATTATTGGACACTGGATGATAGAAACTGAAATAACTCCTGGATGTAATTATCCAGAGACATTGTGGATGTCTACTGTGGTCACATTTAGTACTGCCTAGGAGGAGAATTTTTCCCCCCAAGTCTTTAACCAGAGATTCAGCTCTGTGAGCTGCACTCTGCATCCTGTAACCCCACTGTAAGCTCAAAGAAGGAAATCTTTATGGGGGAGGATAATCCATGGTGTGTGGGGAAACTAATTGGCTCAGTCACATTTCTGCAGTTTGAAATTAGAAGAGGAGGAGGAGGAGGAGGAAGAGGAGGAGGAAAAGGAGGAGGAGAAAGCAGAGACAGAGGAGGAAGACAAGGCGGAGGAGGAGAAAGAGAGAGAGAAGGTGGAGGAAGGAGGGGAGGAGGAAGAGGAAGAGGCGGAGGAGGAAGAGGAGGAGAAAGCAGAGACAGAGGAGGAAGATGAGGCGGTGGAGGAGAAAGAGAGAGAGAAGGTGGAGGAAGGAAGGGAGGAGGAAGAGGAGGAGGAGGAGGAACAGGAGGAAGAGGAGGAAGAGGAGAAAGAGTTAGTGAGTTTCAAGACTGAAAAGATTGCATGAGGCTTGTCACAGAATAAAGGAATACAAATACAAATGGGCAAAAAGAAGGAGAGGGACAAGGAGGAGGAAGAAAAGGGAAAGAAGGGAAATAGAGGTCAGAGTCTGTGTGGATTCTTGGCCTTTCTGAATCCATCCCTGGATCTTTCTTCCCACCCCCCACTTTCAGTGTGAGGTTTTGCCAGGCACGCTCTGTCCCCTGAAGCTGGAGGGTGCAGCTTACTGTCCTTTTCTGCTATTACAGTGAGTAAGACAGAATTATAACTAAACAAAAAAAGCAAAGATTAAAGGGAGCAAAATGCAGTAAGAAAAGAGGAAATAGTCTAGGTAATAAATGGTTATTAATTCTGTAACATTTGAAATCAAACAGAAATGAATTCCTATGAAAATCTTGACAGACACAGACATATGAAAGCTATGCACATTGATGACAAAGAGATCAAAAGCAAAACTAGTCACACATAGATGATTTTAGGGGTGAATTCCACCTAGTTGCAAAGGAAAGTAGTTTACAAGCAGTTCTACTTCATTTTATGACTCTCATTAATTCCTTATTTCCAAATCAAGTAAGAACATTGATTTTTTTTTTTAAAAGTTCTGAGAAGACGTTTCACTTACAAACACTGCTTTGGAAAAAAACTATAAAATTAGTTAAGCAAATCTACAAACACATTTTACAACATAGGAGAAAGGCTAATATCAGAATGGCAAGGGTAGGTCAAGACCACAAGATCTCTATGCAATTCAGCTCGCTAGTTCACCTTCAGTGCTGCTGCAAACCACAGAGAAGCTTCATCTGTCCCCATACTACAATCTACCTATCTGCATCGATGAGCTATCCATGCCGAGATTCCTCTCATCCGCCCTTGTCCTTCCCTGTGCCCATTATTAAGTTTTCACTTCACATGAATTGCTCCATTGGCTTTGCTCTCCCTCTCTCAGCCCTTCTGGACGAACCTTACTGCCCTACGCTGTTGCTTCTTTCCCCTCCTGTTCAACACATCCTGATCTCCTTGCTCTTCCCCGTATAATTCAGACAGCAGTGTCTTTCCCCTAAATAAACTTTTCCTCTAAATAAACGCCCTCATCCCATCACATCCTATCTATGTGACTAGTTCCTCATCACCTATATCCATCTTCTGACAATGCCTGACAGTGGTTAATTTCAAATGAGCAAGAATTTATTTGACTCATGATTTGAAGATGCTCCAGGGTCCAAGGACTTTTCCTGTAGCATCATCCCATTGCGGAGGTGGCGGAAAACGAGGATGAAGTGATCCTGCAACAGATTCACTCAGGACAATCCACTTCTGTGATAATGGCCTTACTCCATCTCAAGAACGTTTAATTTCCTCACTTCACTTCCTAACGCTGCCCTGGAGATTAAGCTTATAACACACGGAATTTGGGGTATACATGAAACCATAGTAACCTCGTTTGCCAAAGGCCATCTTTTTAATAAAGCCTACGCTGAACAAATTATTTCTTCTACGTTTAAAGTGAACTTCATATTAGTTTGTATGGTTTTTAAAACTGTATTCACACGTACACAAGGTACAAATTCTATTTCCTACAGAAATTCACTGGCAGAGCAAAGCCAAGGATGAGAAAAGAGGAGTTTGCACACTGATAAGCTACCAAAGCCTTCCCTTCAGAGTTTTACCTGGGTTTGTGAATCTTCTCCAGGCGGAGGAAGAAGGGTGAGGGTTGAAGGCTTTGCCCTTGCGTGAGTAGTGGGGAAAGAACTGTGTCATAGGAGTTTGCTCCTCCATCTCAAACCGGCTCCAGTCACTTTGGCCACAGAGTTTTATAACTTCTATCAGCAGGTGCCTGCCGCACAGCTTCCTGGGTCTGGATTCCTCTTCTTCTTCCCGGGAGAAAGGAGTCAGTAGGAGTCCAAGCCACAACAGACAAGAACAGCACAGCTGCTTCATCCCTGGGCTCCGCCACAGGGCCGGGCGCGCTGCAACGGCCGTCGCCCCGCCCCCGCCCCGCCTTCGCCACCCACCACGCCCCAGCCACGCCCCTCTCCGCACCGCCCTCGGGCTGCCCTCCCTCGCAGGCAATCTTCTCCAGAACACTTCAGTTAGGTATGGGGTGTTCCAGGCTTACATGGACTTCCGGCTTGCAGAAAGTTGAAATTAACAGGCTCCTTTGGCCTCAGAAATGCAAGTTTTAAAATGTCTTCTTTCCCTGACTTTATTCATTCATTTTCCTTGTCGTCCGCTCCAAGAAACTGCCTCATGAAATATGAGAACCTAGGACTCTGAGATGCAGCATCCTCCACCTGAAATGTGATCTTCTTTTTGCCTAGTGTTTTACAGGAGCCGTTTCTTCCCTTCGGAGAAACTTCTCATCTCCTTCATGGATTATATTTTTTAACTTTAAAAAATTGGTACTGGAACTAGAGAGATGTCTTGGCAGTTAGTGCTCATGCCGAGGATCCGGGGTCGCTTCCCTGTACCAACATAGCAGCACATGGTAGTCTGTAACTCCAGTTCAGTACCAGTCATACTCGTGGTGCATATACACACATGCAAGCAAACACTCATACATATCAAATAAAATAAATAAACCCTTTTTAAAAATTACTCATTCCATCGCGGTGTCTTCTCACATCTATAGCACTGTACTTCACTCTCTCTTACTCGCCTCCCTTAACCGCCCTCTCCCAGTTCCTGCCTTTAGTAATCTCCCTTTTTGCTTTTTTTGTTACATGTCCTCTATTAATTGATTGCCTCCTACCTTATTTAAGCACTCATCCCTCCCGGAATCCCTTTTGTAGTTTCATGACCTACAAACACAAACATTTAAGCATACACATATATAAACACACAAATACATAGTTTTAAGTCTAGATTCTACATATACATAAAAGCATCATTTAGTATCCGGTTCCCGGTAAAGTTTGCCTTAGTTTATGTATATGAACATATTATTTTTTATAATAACTTATCATTACCATTATTATTATTATTATTATTACCATTAACACTATTTTATTTTGTTTATTTACTGCTGGTGTGTGTGTATAAGTTGGATCCAGTTCTCTCCATGCACCATATGGACCCCAAGATCGTTGTCACATTGTCGGGCTTGGCAGCAAGTGCCTTAACCCGCGAGAGCATCCCACTGCCTGGGAATGCATTCTTAACTGCTACACACTATTATTAGCAGGACAATGGCTGAATGGATTTATTTAACTGAAAAAAATATTATTTACATGCCTAATTTTGAGTGAATAAGTTCTAATATAAAATTAATTTCAGATGCATTTACTAGAATCCCATACTATTAACTTTACTCCAGAACATTGTCATAAAATATTTGTCTTTCTGAGTCAAATGTACTTTATTTAACATAATATACACTTGTATCCATTTTCCTACAAAGGTCATAATTTTGTGTTTTTTTTTTTCTTCATAAATGTATTCAAATTTCATTGTGCATATGTACCACATTTCTTTTTTTTTTAATTGGCTTTTATATTTAAATATATGTATGGGTATGTGTAGTGCCCATTGAAGTCATAAGAGGGTGTCCTGTCAGATCAAATGGTTACCTGACATGGGTGCTGGGAACCAAACTCAGGTTCTCTGAAGGAGCAACAAGTGCTCTTAACCCTGGAGCTCGGCGCCTTATCAGCACCCAACCATTGGTGAAGGACATCTCCGCTGGCCCCACTTCCTAGCTACCGTGAACAGTGCAGCAATACAAAAGTGTGAGTGTCTCTGGGATGGGTTGACTTGGAGCCCCTATAGTTCCCAAGCTCTGCAGTGCTCCTTCTCTTTAGATTCTTCAGGAGCGGCCATAAGGGCAGCATGTATCTGTATTCTCATCGGCAGGGAACACACATTCCTGTTTCCTCACAGCGTTGCCAGCAGTTGCGGTCCCGTGCTTTGTTTATTGATAACAGCTATTCTAACTAGAGTGATATGGACTCTCAACTCCTTTATAAATTGTATTTCTCTGGTGAGTGAGAATGTTCAAGTATTGGTTTTTTTTTTTTTTTTTTAGCCATTTGCATTTCTCCTTTTGAGAGTTCAGTTTATTAACCCATTAAATGATCAGACGATTAGCTTTCCTGGTATTTAAAATTTTTCAGTTCTTCATATGGGTGGATATTATTACCCTGTCTAATGTGTAATTAGTATATCATTTCCCTCATTCTGTAGGATACCCAGTGGAAGCTGGTTTTTTTCAGTTGTTCTTTTGTTTTTGTTTTTTTTTGTTTTTATCTTGTTTTTGTTTTTTGTGGTGTTTGTTTGTTTGTTTTTGCTATATGGAGCCTTTTACTGTCATGTGATCTTTTCAATTGTTGTGGTCATTTCCTGCGCTATTGGAGTTCTTTTCAGAAAGCCTCTGGCTATGCTGCACCTTGAAGTGTTTGCCCTAAATTATCCTCTTGAAGTTTTACAGTTTCAAGTTTTAAGGTCTTTGAGAAATTTCAAATTAAAACACACACACACACACACACATACACACACACCATGGAAAATAAACTCTAGCTTCACCCTTTATGTGAAAAATCCAGTTTTCTCAACACCGTTGTTCAAAAAGCTATCTTTTCTCCTACCTTTCTTAAAAACCAGGCTGTAAATGTGTAGCCTTATTTGGGGTCTGCTACACTGTTGCATTGGTCCACAGATCTGTCCTTGTGCCAGTACCCACTGCTTCTGCATCTAGGACTCTGCTGTAACTGCTCTTGGCTACTGAAACTCTTCCAGCACTGCTCTTCCAGATGAGCATCTCTTTAGCTGTTCAGGGTCTCTTGTGCTTCCAGGTGAAGTTTAGGGTTATCTTTTCTGGTGCGGTCGAGAACGGCACTGGAATTTTGCTGCCTATTGTACTGAATCTGCAGCCATCTTTTGCTGATAGCGGTCAATCTTGCCATATTAACACTTGTCTGTTTTTGAGCATGGGAAACCATCCTGTGTCCTATTATCTTTCCAATTTATTCAGTGTCTTAAAGTTTTCACTGTAGGAGTGTTTCCCTTCGAGTTTTGGGGAGTTACTGGGAATGGGAATTCCCTCATTTTGTTTTGTTTTGTCCCCCCACCCCACCCCGGTGAGTTCCTTACTGATCTATATTAAGGATACTGTTCTTTCTATGTTGGTTTTATGTTCCGCTCCACTGCTGGAAATATTCATCAGTTCCTAGACTTTCTGAAAGTGTCTTCTTCCATTATCCCATTCACTTAATATTTTCACTGTAAATGATTTTAACTCCATAATATATTCTACAGTCATTTTTCACTTTCAGTTTTATAATCATTGGTGATATATTAATAGATTGTATAGTCTGATGCTCTTGCTGATACAGAAATTTAGTGTTTTGGTGTTTTTTTTTTTTTCTTGCCAAGTAATGCTGGAGATTCAGTCTTCAAGAATAGATTGTTCAATGAGAATATTGACCACCAAATAAGAAGAGGGATTCAAACCAACAGACTGTAACACAGAAATGCAAAGAACACAAAAAAAGCAAAGCAACTAACTCTTCCACAAGGTTTTGATTCTTCAACGACAGAACCCAAAGACCCTGAAATAGGCCAATGCCAGATAAAGAACTTCAAATGTTTCTGGTAAAGATGACCAGTGATCTAAAAGAGGCTATGAACAACTACATGACTTCAATCAAGAGTCTTGAATTGTCTTGTCATTGCTGGGTTACTTAACTGTAGCATGGACAACTTGCCAATGACTACATCACAGAAAAAAATCAACACCTCTCAGGGAGGGGTGAGACCTCATAACCAACGCACTCTCATTCCCTGGTCCATGATAGAATGCTGAAGGGTCCAAGTTTGTGCAGGTCCATGTCCAGAAGGCAGCACTTCAGAGCACTCTTCCCATTCTCTAGAGCTTTCTAGTTCCCGACTCCCTTCTCCCATGATGGATACTCCATGAGTCTTGATGGGGATGACGTCAGTGTCCTGTTTAGGGCTAAGCACTTGATAGTCACTTGTTCTCAGTACTTTGACCCATTATGAGTCTCTGCATTAACAACTGCCTCATTTATAATTTCCAATGAAATTTTATTATCTGGAAGCAATTTCATCAACTTCAGGTGGCCAGACAGAGGGGAGCATAAGTTTAATACATTAATATTCTCAGTACTTCCACTTATAATTTCTCTTTCTCTTTTCTATCTTCTGATTCAATTTTTTGTTTCCCTAGCTTTGTCCTGAGTTCTAGTGGCATCCATAGATACTGTTAAATCAACTATCAGTTGATATATAATATATGACATATGGTATATACTATATACTACATATAGTATATACTATATACTATATAATAAAATATACATAAGAACATTCTCATCACTTTCCTTCATGGAGATTTAAATGCTCAAGCTTTGTCTGCTAAACAATGTGATTTACTGAATGCTTTCTATACCTGGGCTGCCTAGTTTTATGTCAACATAACACAAGCTAGAGTCATTGGAGAGGAGGGATCCTCAACTGAGAAAATGTCTCTGTAAGACTGGGCTGGGGGCAAGCCTGCTGGAATTTTCTTAATTGGTGGTGAAGGAGGACCCAGCCTATCATGAGAGGTACCATCCCTGAGTTGGTGGTCATGGGTTCTAAGAAAGGAAGCTGACAACTATCAGACTGAGCTAGAGAACCCTGGTGGGGGTGGTGGCAGGGGGTGGCTAGGGGAAGGACTGGAGGAGCATAGGGGGATTGCAACCCCATAGAAAGAACAATGTCAACTGGTCGGAACACCCAGAATTCCCAGGGACTAGACTACCAACCAAGGAGTGTATGGGGAGGGATCCATGACTCCAGTTACATATGTAGCAGAGGATGGCTTTGTCTGACATCAATCAGAGGGGAGGCCCTTGGTCCTGTGGAGGTTTGATGGCTCAGCATAGAGGGATGCTGGAGTGGTGGGGCAAGAGTGGGTGGGTAGATGGGGGAGCAGTCTCATAGAGGCAAATGGGAGGGGGGAGAGAGTGGATGGAATGGGGGTTACTGTGGAGAGGTAACCGGGAAGGGGGTATCACTTGAGACGTAAATGAATGGAATGATTAATAAAAAATAAAAATAAAAAAAGAAAGAAAGCAGGCTGAGCAAACCATGAGGAGGAAGCCAGTAAGCAGCAGCTCTCCATGGCTTCCGCATCAGCTCCTGCCTCCAGGTTCCTGCCCTGTTTGAGTTCCTGCCTTGACTTCCTTTGATGAGTGACGTGGAAGGGTAAGCCAGATCAACCCTTTTGTCCCCAAGTTGCTTTGGTCATGGAGTATTGTCATAACAATAATAGCCTTAGTTAAGACTTGTCATTGTCTTGCTTTGTGTTTCCCCTGCCGTCCTACACAAACTGGCATGGATGTCACTTCTTAATCCATGTGTTCTCTTCCTATCAGAATGTGTTCGCCATGGAGGTAAGAGACTTCATTTGATCTTCTTATTGTGTGGTATTCCTTACTTTAAACAGTCAGGAATACAGTAGGTTCTTAATAACTGAGACTAACAGATACAATTAATAATGCTATCAACAAATAATAAATTAAGTGCTGGTAATATATAATATTTGGTAAATTAATGCATAAGTGAATAAATGAGAATTTGTTTTCTCTTTACTGTTTCCCTACCTCTGTCATCATCCTAGTTTAATGCTGCACTGTTTAATGTTTAAAATCCTTTTTAAAAAGCTCATTAGGCAATGGAGTCATCTTTTGTTTATATTTATAACCTAGTATCTCCTAAATTGAGTCTTAATGTGAATCTTTTATGCGAAGAAAAACATTTAAGTAGTATTTATTATTAGCACAGTTTAAGAGATTTATTAAATTGTTATTTAAATGTATTTTATTTAATTATTACTTTTTAATTTTACGAGTATGGCTGTTCTGCCTGGGTTTATGTTGCCTGCCACGAGCATGTGTGGTGCCTGCAGAGGCCAGAAGAGCCCACAGGATTTCTGAAGAGAGCATTGTATTAGCATTGTATGCATGCAGTGGTAAGGATGTATAATCATTTTAAATTAATATAATTCAGAAGCAATAAGACCATTAAAAGGACAAAATGAGTTTTGCATACAAATATTATTAACAGAACTACAATAATTCAAAGAACATTTCTTTTATATCAAAGGACAAATCCATATGTAAATTATGGTTTCTCAAATCCTAATAAATAAGAAAAGGGAACAGAAAAAGGCCATCAACCAGGTAGCAAGAATGCATGTGAACACTGGACTGGTGGCACACAATTAGCTCCGTATCAGCAATAGAGCTTAGCAATAGATCTTCTGCTACAACCGACGTGGCAACATTGCTGGCTCAGCAATCCACCAGACTCCCTCTTTTTCCGTGAATGGGTATCTGATTGTAAGTATTTAAGCCCTGGAGGACTGCCGTCTTCTGCTTCACCCAGTTTATCATGGAGAGTTTTCTTAAAGCCTTCCAAGCTAACAACAGAATCGCTCAACACAGGTGAATGTTGTAGCTCTGGGAACGAGGCCCGAGCCTCAGACAGTACTGCCTTGGGCTCTTCAGACAAATTTGGAAGGCATTTCAGCGTCATATCGAAAGGCTCTGCATCTTTGTTGATGAAGGATGGCATAACTTCTGTTAAGTTTAAAAAAGAAAAGTGAGTGGGGTAGGCAATTTTCATGTCAAGGTGCATTTGGGAAACAAAAGACATCTGTATAGAGAAAAGCATTTTGCCTGAATATAATTAAACACGGAAACAGGGTCAGAGAGTATTGAAAATCTCAGTGGTTTTGCTGGCTGGGCAGTTCAGACTGCTACGATCTTACCAAGGCTCTGTTTACCCCATATGGCTTCTTTCTGCAAGTGTCCTCCTCTTGCTTTTATCACTGTAATTTTCACCCTTTGTCACTAAGCTCTTATTTCTCTGCAATCACGCTGGCTATCAACAACACTATTTTTCATGTTTTCTAGCCCAATGTGGTGCCACACACCTTTAATCCTAGCATTTGGAAAGCAGAGGCCAGTGGACCTCCATGAGTTCAAAGCCAGCAGATTTACAGAATTCCAGATTAGCCAGGACTATGTTAGAAAGATTCCCATCTCAAAAAATAAAATAAAATAAAGTAACATAAAATAAAACAAAACCAACTCATTCACATGTTTTCTAACCTGAGTAATTTTCTTCATTGCCTTTGAGCCATGAAAAAGTAGTCCTTGAAAACTCTTTCCATGATTTTAGGAGTCCCAGAGTGTCAAGTTACTGCTGTAGGATAAAGTTTAAAAGACAGATGTTTCCAGCAGTTCAGCTCTGACCAGAGAAGGAAGGATGTCTCTGAACACTTACGGAGCAATCTTTCTTCCCTAGAGTGTCTGCTCCAAGTCAGTGGTATTGTATACTCAAGACAGAAACAGCCAAAAAGAACGCTTCCCAAACTGTGTGTTTCCCAATGGTGCCTGGAGCAAAGTGCTGAGTGTGGTGTTTGCTCCCGTGTTGTGGGAAACCCTCTAGAACCAAGTGACCCCTTCCTTCTTTGTACACATTTACAGTTCAACATTCACGGACTGTTTCCACCAGCAATGTCAGTTAGGAGATTTAGAGGAAAAATTTTTTTTTCTGCTTACAAAACCCTTTATAGTAACTCAAACCTCCCCCCTGCTCTTACCTATTCCAAATGCACAAATTTAGAGTGTTAGCAGACAAAAAACAAAACAAAACTGGCAATGCCAATCAAGTTTAAATTATAGTGCAATAGCTCAGTTCTTGATGCTGTTCTTCATGTACAGCAGAACAGCGTGTCAGCTTACCAATCAGTCACTCCTCTGGAAAGAATAAAACCAAGGAATCCAAAAGGCACAGCCTAAGTGTGGAAGGGAGATACCAGGTTAGCCTTGGAGGCTTACCCTCCAGAGAAAGCCAAACCGTTCCCCTATACTGGGGTGCTCTGGGATAAATATCCTTCCGAAGGGTCCCGTTGTCCTTTTAGCCAACAACCAACTTCAGCCGTTGGAATTTGGCATGGAAAGTGATGGCACTGTCACACCTGTTCATTCCAAGTCTAAACCAGCGACGGCAGGTGGCATGCTGTACCATTTTGTGTCTATCAGAAGTCCTGGCTTTTTTCTTCAGGAAGACATTCTAACTTTAACTCAGTTTACCAATCCCTCCTTGCTCTAAGATTTTGTCCAGTCAGAGTTTCATCGGCTGCCAAGCTAAGTTAATGTACTTAAAACCAATAAGCAAAGGCCATGCACTTAAAACCAGTAAGCAAAGGGTAGCAGTAGTCGGGGGTCAGAGTTAACTTACAAGCTTTTGTGCCTTGAAATTCCTTATTTAAAACTATTTTTGAAATTCGAATGTTTGGTTTGTAGACAATAGACACAAATGTAACATTTTAATCTAACTGAACTCATACAGGTATACACTTTTTAATTACTGGATTTTGGATTCAAATATTATTTTTATGACACTAATGAGTTTTCGGTCATGATAGTCTTCGTGCTAGCCCTTATTGATTTTCTTACATTCCCTCAACCTCTCAATTAAACTGCAAGCCCAATTAAAAAAAAAAAAAGATGCACAGCAAGGCTCCCTAGGTGATGTGCCTTAAAATCAGGGAGCAGTAGTCCGCCCGGGCATACTCCACAGCCCAGATTTTGGCTCCCGTTAGGTCCTAGCTCCATTCCTAGTATGAATGAAGCCCTTGGCTGCAGCATATCTAATTCCCTCTGATAGGTTTTCACTGAAACTCTCACGTCAAACCTGAGGCTGGGGATCACAAACCTCCCCCGCCCCGGGGGGGGAGGCAGGGGGCCTTTCCAATTGGTGGTCAGCCAATGGGAAGCATGAGAAGAAGGGGTGAGATGAGAAGTCGCTCACCAGTGGCTTGCCTGGCAAGCAGAGCTGGCTCCTCCTGGCTCAAAGCCAATCTTCCCACGGAGGCCCCGCAGATTTTGATCAATTCACGGGCATATTCACGGCCGCACATCCGAATGAATCCGTCCATCCACTCCTCCGAGACTCGCGTCCTGCAAGGCTGGCTCAGCAATAGCCAGAACCCCAAGAGCTGGAGCAAAAATCTGCTGGACATTCCGGTCTGGGCTGCTTCTGGGCGGCTCAGCCTTGGCGGGACTGGGCTCCTGCTGCTTCCGTAGTGCTCAATCCGGCTTTTATATCCCTTGGGAGCTCTCAGCACCAGTGTTGATGGTTCCAGCTCCACCCACTTCCCACCCTCGCCTGCCTGGTATTGTCTTCTTGGGTCTCATTCCCCTTACCCACCTTTCCTTCATCACACCACCCTTCTGTCTTCTCTATTCTTGCCCCCAAACCACCTTATATCCCAAAATTACTTTGGATTTGAAGTTTTTCCTTAATTACAGAATAAGGCATGGCCCCTGGACTAAGTCACATCAGCCATAGAGACCCACCTATCTTCTTACAAGCAAAGGCTTCCCAGCGTGAATGTTGGTCATGTTACCTTCTAACCCCACTAAGGTTATAGCTGCAATTGCTGGTAGGTCCGGCCATAGAAGACATAACGGGAGGAGGGTAAACTGTTAAGAGGGAAACTGACTTTTCACCTGGAATGTGTTTTTTGTTTTGTTTTTGTTTGCTTTTGCTGACGTGAACCTGGTTAGTTTTGTGATTTCTCTTAAGCAAATTCAGGACGGTTGTTTTAAGATCCTATTGAGATTTGTAGGTTAGTTTTAGATCCTACAGTGGATATTCTTCTGTTGGTCATAATGGAGTGTGGTTTGTTTGTTTGTTGGTTTTAATAGATAGAGTCATAGTATCTGCACCTTTTTTTTTTTTTTTTTTTTTTTTGGTTTTTCGAGACAGGGTTTCTCTGTGTAGCCCTGGCTGTCCTGGCACTCACTTTGTAGACCAGGCTGGCCTGGAACTCAGAAATCCGCCTGCCTCTGCCTCCCGAGTGCTGAGATTAAAGGCGTGCGCCACCACGCCCGGCTTGTATCTGCACCTTTGACTTCCTTCCTGGCTACTTGTTTTCTGTGCACCTCGTTGCCTTATGGTTCATCCTAAAGTCTTTAAGACTATGGGGACCGAGAGCAGTAAGAGCCAATGTCCTTGTCTTGTTCTAAGTATCAGAGGAAATGCTTTCAGATTCTCCGCATCCGACATGATTCCAGGCTGTGGCTTGTTGTATACTCTTGATTATATCAGGTAGCAACTTTCTTTCTGTAACTTGCTTTAAATAATGATACAGTGTTGAATTCTATCCAAAGGTTTACCTGCTTATATGGAGATAACTTTTACGACTTTTGCAATTCATTCTGATGATATATTACATTTATTGATTTGCATATGGTAAACTATCCTTGCCTCTCTCGGACTCATCCACCTTCATCACCATGAATGATCTTTTTGATGGTTTAATATTTCGTTGAGTGGCTTTGTATCTATGTCTATCAATGATGTTGGTTTATAGTTTTGTGTGCTGTGTCTCTGTTTCCTTTTGGTATGGGGCAATGCTGAACTGAGAGAATAAACTGATTCTTTGGAATGCTTTGAGAATCTGGTAAGATTCAGCCACAGGGCCATCTGGGGCTGGACTTTTTTTTTTGTTGGGAGACTTGGTTACACATTCTCCATACTTGACTTAGTCTCTTCTGGTTGTCTATGTCCTCATGGTTCAATCTTGATAAGTTATCTATATCTAGAAATTTATCCATTTTTTTCTTTTCAATTTTTTAAACGAATTTGATTTATTAGACTGTCCATAGCATATAAGGTCCTTTTAGTTTTCTTCATTTCTCTCTCTCTCTCTCTCTCTCTCTCTCTCTCTCTCTCTCTCTCACTTTCTTTCCTTTCCTTTCCTTTCCTTTCCTTTCCTTTCCTTTCCTTTCCTTTCCTTTCCTTTCCTTTCCTTTCCTTTCCTTTCCTTTCCTTCCTTTCTTTTAACGTTGTCCTCAATGAAGCAACTATAGTATTTTGTAGCAAACATAATTTAAAAACCAAAACCAAAGTCTCCTCAGTTGTGGTACCTCAGCTGTGAGTTATGACCAGACTAAAGACCCAAAACTCTACAATACATAAAAAACAAACAAACAAACAAACAAACAAACAAACAAAAAAACACTGGAAATTAAGCAAACATTCTTGACTCTAACCGGATGATGTCTTAGTAAAAAACCCTAAAAAACCCTAAAAAAAAAAAAAAACAAAAAAACAAACAAACATCGTCATGAGTTATTTGGCCTTGATCTTTGCCTGTAATTTTAGTCAGTTGCATCTTCTCCTTTATTTTGCCTCAGTTGTTCTAACTAAAAGTTTCTCAGTTTTGTCCATCTTCTCCAGAGCCAGCTCCTCATTTCAATTATAATTTAGTCTCTACTTACTTTTTGATATTGTTACTTTTTGAATTTGTTATTTTGGATTTGACCTGCCCTTGCCTTTTGGTCTTTGAAATACACAATTTGGCTGTTACTTGAAATTTCATCATTTTTCTTATTGCTATAAATTTCCCCTTGCTACTGACTTTTATTTACTTATTTTTTAAAAAGATTTATTTATCCATTTTATGTGAGCACACTGTTGCTGTCCTCAGAAACACCAGAAGAGGGCATCTGATACCACCACAGATGGCTATGTGGCTGCTGGGAATTGAACTCAGGACCTTTGGAAGAGCAGTCAGCGCTCCCAACCGCTGAGCCATCTCTCCAGCTGGCTACTGACTTTTTAAAAATTCCTTAACCTTTCTTGTGTTGTTTTCATTTCTGCAAGTTTTAAGAATTTTCTTCTTTTAGGCTCAGTTATTCTTTTACATAAATTGATTAAAGAGATACAAGAAAAGAGAGCTACATTATGGTTTTTTGACCAATCATCAGACTAATATAGTATAATTTTTTAAATCATTAATTGTGGTAGGAGTCTATAGACAAGACTGAAAGCAATTTTGATTTCCTTTGTTATTTCTTTACTGACTTAGTATTTACTCGGTATCAGTTGCTCAGTCTGTGTAGGTTAATACAATTTCTGATGTTCCTTTTATTCTCAATCTCTAGCTTTATTCCTTATGACCAGAAAGATACACGTGGTATGATTTTGATGTTCTAAAGTGTGCTCTTTTGCTTTGCTGTGCTCTATTGTAGAGAACGCGGGCGTGTGCATGAAAGGCGTGTGCCCTCGGCAGCTGTTGGGTTGAAAAGTTCCACTAGTGTCATCAGTGTGGGTTAGTTCCGGTGTTTCTTGGCATCTACATGTCTGTCCCCTGTTGAAAGGATGCTCAAGCCCCGACTCTGACTGCGCTGGAGATGTTCTCCCCTTCGTCTCTAATGTTTTATAGTGTTTTATAAATTGCATTATAGCATGGGTCAATGTTCATCTGTAATTGCTATGTCCTCTTGCTGGATGGATCGCTTTCTGTCTCCTTTTGCAGTTTATCTCAGAGTGACTTTTACCCTGTGCAAGTGTAGGTGCTCCTGTCTGCCACTGCTTTTCATTAGTGTGGAATGCTTTATTATCTCTGCTCAGTGTGTGCCTACTGGTGAAGGGAATTTCCTGTGGACAACATATTGTTGCTTTGGGCAATTTGCTGAGTTATTTATTTCTAAGGTCATTGCACCTTCATATATATATATATATATATATATATATATATATATATATATATATAGTCCACTTAGCCTGCATCTTGTTAGTTCCTGAAATAAATATTTTTCTTTTTATTTTGACAGCATATTAATTTTATGTATTCTTATGGCTCAGTGTGACATTTCAGTTCATGTGTACAGCATGTACCAGGCAGACGCAGCCTTCCTCTGTCCATCCCTCCCCACACTCTAGGTTTCTACATACACATCTAGTTTTGGTTTTGGGGGGTTGTTTGTTTGTTTTGTTTTGTTTTGTTTTTACAATCTTACAGGCTACTTGGTGAGAAATAGTATAGAAGTAACCAAACCAGCTAAAAGTGTGATGGTATATAAAACTAATCCTGATTTCTAAGTCTTATTACACTGAGATTTGGGGATGAAGAATGAAGCTAACTCACTTCTGGATATGTATCCCAGGGACATCTGGGTTCTTTCCAGCTTCTGGCTATTATAAATAAGGCTGCTATGAACATAGTGGAACATGTGTCCTTCTTACCAGTTGGAACATCTTCTGGATATATGCCCAGGACAGCATGTAAAACCCAGTCTTATAAGTGTGTATTCTGAGGGTGGGACCTCTGTCTGAAGTTCTTCATTTGGAAAGGAAAGGCGGATATAGGAAGGGCTGGGTGTGCAGGGCTGCTTCTATATCCAGATGTCATCTGTGTCCCATTGCCCAGGTTCTTCTGGGTTGACATCGCCATTTCAAAGAGCACAGGTCCTGCCTATGTCAGATGGTCAAGCGCCTCTGAGTTCCCACAGCCTATTATTGAATTCCTCTGCTCATGGTTTCCTACCTGCGCTAGCTCCTGACTGCCATGACAGACAGTCAGGCATGGCCAGTGGCTCACAAAGCCATGGGACACTCAGTTTTTAAAAGACCCTTTTAAAGCTGGCCACCAGTAACTTCCTGTAGCTTTGTGTTTCCTGACCAGTTCTTACAGTTCTCCACTCTGCCAACTGCGGGCAGTCTGTTCCTGGGGCCAGTGATGATCCGTGTGCCCCTACACCTCTGTTGGTTGCCTTGTACTCTACCATTTTATTGCAACTCAGGGCTTGAAGAATAAAGTGAAGATGCGCATTTCCAAGGATTCTGGGTAAAACATGGCGGTAACTCTCTAGTTCCCAGCCATCCCTGCAATCACTCCTCCAGTGTTCCCTACCTGCTGCCTTACCGAGAATGAAAAGTAACAGTGAAAAATTGATCTCCAAGGTCTTCTCGCTAGGAAACTATTGGGAATTTCTCAGTTAAGAGAGTAACAGAGAGAGAGAGAGAGCCACTTCTCATTGCTTATTAGTGTACTCAGATAGTAGCACATGGGCTTGGGGAAGCTCGGCAGTGCCCCAGCCACACCCAAGGCTCCAGGACTCGCGCTTCAGACTTCAAATAGGCATTTGGCTTGGGTTTGGTTTTTAGATTACTTATTTTATTTTACATGCATGAGTATTTTTGCTCAAACATGTGTCTGTGCATGCTTGACGCCCGAGCACATGAGAAGAGGGTATGTTTAATACCTGTAGAATTGGACTTAAGAGTGATTGTGAGCTGGCATCTGGGTGCTGGGAATGGAATGTGGGTCCTCGGGAAGAACAAGTTTTCTTAACTCCTGAGCCATCTCTCTAGCTGATTGTTTAAAAAACCAGTTGGCCACTGAAGTGTGCCCTTTTCTGTGGTCTGTGGCTTTCACGTTACACCAGACACTGACGCTGTGTCACAGTTTGATTTCTGGCTACATAGTTCGGCCATTACCACAGACATTCTTGGAACATCACAACCACAATCCACTCTCTGCCCTCTCATGGAACCTGGGACTCATACTAAGTTCTATTGCTAGTAATGAAATAGGCCCATTGAAAGATGGCAGGTGCCTAGAATTAGGACCCCAGACAAGATACCATACTTCTGATGATATAATTCCTACATACCCTTCTCAGATCTCACAAATAAACTCTGTGGAGTCAGGCTGGAGAGATGGCTGAGTGGTTAAGAACACTGACTGCTCTTCCAGAGGTCCTGAGTTCAATTCTCAGCAACCACAATGTGGCTCACAATCATCTGTAATGGGATCCGATACACTCTTCTGGTGTGTGTCTGAAGACACCTACTGTGTACTCACGTACATAAATAAATAAATAATAAGAAAACCTCTCAGGGGCCATATTGAGAACCACTTATGTAGAACCAAGGACCACTGACCGATAGCTAGCCATACACATAAAACCTGCCAACCAAAAACCTCATAAGTATTAGCCTCAATGCTCTAAGGTGGGTGATAAGGGACAAGCCACCCAGCCTTTGTTTGGCTGCATTGATTAGCCACTGAAGTGGGAGTGTTTTATTTCCAAAGAACTACTTACTGGGCTTCGGTCAAGAGTCTTTGGGCAAGGACAAGACCATTTCAGTTAAATAAAAACATATTTTATACTAAGAATCCTGGAAACCACAGATGTTTTCTCTTGGCTGTGTCAGAGCAAATGGAACCAACAGTTCTCCACAGGTTTGTAAACCCTAGAGAGAGTCATCATAACAATCGTGGTCCTGTCCTCCCATATATCAAATGCTTACTCTCCTTCCTGGTGAAGCAATGGGGTTGACTTGGTTTTAAAGCTTCAAATGAATGGCCAGGAATCTCACGTGCTGCCATGATACCAGCTAAAGCTGGAAGGGCCTCTGAAGGTCTGCCCACAAGCTACTCTCCCTCTCTGTGAAACACCCTTCCTACTGAAGAGAATGCAGTATTACTCTTGCTGGTCCCAGAGGAGTGAGCCTCAATTCTCTGCTAGCCTGCTGGAGTATTCAAATAAGCCAATCACATACTCTCTTGGCAATCAGGACTCATGTCACCCTCTCAATACTGCCAACGCCTGTCTCACACAGGGGTTTTACCCATTCAATCTTTTCACACCTGCCACTCCCGTGTGACCCTCTTAAGTGCTCACCACCAGTGGGTGGGTGTTTCGTCACCTCCATAACCCAAGTAGGGAACCACTCACTCAAGCAAAGTGACTCAATTAGAAGATGATTCAAAATGACGACCACTACAACTTCTCCTCCTCCTCCTCCTCCTTCTCTCTCCCTCCCCAATATTTTCTTTATTTACACTTCAAATGTTTTCCCCTTTCCAGGTATCCTCTTTGGAAGCCCCCTATCACATCCCCAAGCCCCTGCCTCTATGAGGGTGCTCCCCCACCCCCCACCCCACCCCCTGCATTCCCACTGGGACATTGAACACCCTCAGGTCCGAGGGCCTCTCCTCCCACTGATGTCCAACAAGGCCATCTTCTGCCACATATGTGGCCAGTGCCATGGGTCCCTCCATGTGTACTCTTTGGTTGGTGGTCCAGTCCCCGGAAGTTCCAGGGGGTCTGGCAAGTTGACACTGTTGCTCCCTCCATGGGGCTGCAAACCCCCTTAGCTCCTTTAGTTCCTTCTCCAACTCCTCCATCAGGGACCCCCTAGTTCAGTCCAATGGTTGTAAGCTTCTTCCTCTGTACTTGTCAGGCTCTGGCAGAGCCTCTCAGGAGATAGCCATATCAGGGGTCCATCAGCATTCACAATAGCGTCCTGGTTTGGTGGCTGTTTATGGGATGGATCCCCAGGTAGGGCAGTCTCTGGATGGTCTTTCCTTCAGTCTCTGCTTCACACTTTGTCTCCATATTTCCTCCTGTGAGTATTTTGTTCACCCTACTAAAAAGCACTGAAGCATCCATCCTTCTTCTTAGGCTTCATATGGTCTGTGAATTGAACCTTGGATATTCTGAAATTTGGGGCTAATATCCACTTATCACTGAGTACGTACCATGACAACCTTCTCTCTTGTCAAAACTTTTGTGACCACCAATACATTTTGGAATATTGTATTTTTATTTAAATCTTTAACATTTAAAAATTTTTTTCAGATATAATTGTCAGTTGGGAACATATTGTTTAATTTCTATAGGTTTGTTAATTTTCCATGATTCATCAATACTATTTTCTAGCTCCAACTACTGTGGTCAGAAAGGATATTTGATATGACTTTAATCTTCTGAAAATTTTGGTGCTGTGTTCCGAGACTTAACCCATGCTCCACCATGCAGAAGGGCCCCTGAACAGTTGTTACGAGTGTGTGTTCAGCAGATGACGGAGGAAATGTTACGTCAGTGTGCTAGGAAGTGTAATTCAACTTCCTTGTTTCTTATTTAGGTTTTCTGTCACCTGACAGATGGTGAGTTCAGTGCTGGCCACCTTGAAGAGAACCTTAGCATCCAAGGCTTAGGATGTTCACACTGGGGGTCCAAGTACAAGTTAGCAAAGAGTAAGTCTGGTGTCTGAGATGTGAGCCAGGCAATAGAGCCAAAGAGCATAGATCTAGAATGCGGGCATTTCTGGAGCAGCGTGGGTGGGGGTCAGGGTACAAAAGGCTGGGAGAGGTGGGGAACATACAGTCAGGTCTCTGTGGTTTCCAGGAAGGAACGGCTGCTGAGTATTCTGTGGCATCCTTTGAAGAACAAGCTTCCTGGGAACACAGTGATTCCCCCTTACAGCTTACAGTATACCGCTGATGCTACAGAGCCTCTAGCCTCTCCTTTTTGTTCCTAGCCATCCGGATGTCTCAGACGAGCATCAACTGGCCTATTGACATAGATGCTCCATCTTATTCTGCTCCACTGTATTGCAGAATTTTAATGGGCCTTCTCAAGGGTGTTTTGTTTTATAAATAACTGGCTTTTTTCCCCTGGGGGGATGGGGGATGAAGATTTCTACCTCCCACTCCATCATCTTGGTAACGTCACCTCCTTGACCCGGGTTCTGTTTCAAGAATCTCATTGCCATGTTGAATGAACCCCTCTGAATATTTTGGTTTTTTCACTCAACATTATGCTTATGGTATTTATGTTTTCTAATGCAAGGAATTTCAGAAGTCTAGAAAAATCAAGTTTGCAAATCAGACAGATTTAGGAAATACCTTAGTTTTTAAAGATTATTAATTATAAAGATTATTAATTACATATAAAATATATATGTCACATAAAGACACCCACGTACTGGTTTTCCATGACTGGTATTCTACCATTCTTATTTCACCTGTATCTACAATTTCCCCTCTCTCTCTACATACAGGCATATACACACACAGTACAGCATACACACACACACACACACACACCACACCACACCACATACACATATACATGCACACACACACATACCACACCACATACACATATACATGCACACACACATTACACACACACACCCCTCACACACTACAGCCCCCACTTCCCCACACCACACATACATATACACACACTACACACACACATTCCACACTGCACATACCCCACACACATACACACACCCCACACTACACACACCCCACCCTACACACACACACCACGCACACACACACATACACACACACACCACACACTACACTCCCCCACCACATACACACACATACACACCCCCACACTACACCCCCACATCCCCACACATACCACACACACATACACACACCCTCACACCACACACACACATACACACACACACTACACACACACACATACACACACACCCCACACTACACACACTCCACACACCACACACACACACACATATATATACGCACACCCCACACTACACACACCCCACACCACACACACACCATACACACATACATACACACCCCACACCATACATACACACACACCCACACCCTCCCACCACACACACACACTACACACCACACACCTACCCACACAAACACACACCACACACACACACACACACACACACACACACACACACACACACACACACCACACTATAGTCTCCAACTCATCCAATTATAACAATGGAAATTATGGTGATAGTTATTATAATTTTAGATAATACACCTTGAAATGCACAAATATTAGGCATGCAGTTTGACAAACAAGGACACCGGTGTATGCCATATCTTTGTCATGACACAGACAGTTCTATTTCCCCTCATGATTCTTTCTAGTCAGTGCTGAACTTTCCAGGAAAATGCTGTTATGGTCAACTGAGGTTAGTGTTGCCAAAGATTTCATAAGTGGAATCACAATGCATGAGCTATTTTATTTAAAGGAGACTTGGCCAGAACAGGTCTCTCATTAAAAAATAAGAACAAAAAATGACACAGAAGAATGGAGGTTATGCAGGGGATAGTAACTGAAGCAATTCCAGTAATGGGCACCAAATGTGTTTGGAGAAAGCTGTTCTAACTGAAGTTATCCCTGCCTTATGTGTCTAGACAGAAGTGAATGTGGCAGACAGCGCTGAGTCAGCATCTAAGACTTGTGGCAGCGGTCAATGCTTAATCACAATAGCAGAATCCGGCAGAAAATTTATAATAGAAAAACTTGGATGTTCTTCTTTGGTCTTAGGCCAGTGTTTCTCAACCTGTGGGTCATGACCCCTGGGGGGGGGATCGAATGACCTTTTCATAGAGGTCGTATATCAGATATCCTGCACATCAAATATTTACCCTATGATTCATAACAGCAGCAAAGTTGCAGTTATGAAATAGCAACAAAATAATTCTATGGTTGGGGGTCACCACGACATGAGAAACTGGATTAAAGGGTTGCAGCACTAGGAAAGTAGAGAACTACTGATTTAGACGATGTCTCATACTGATGGAAGGTGTAAAAACATTCAGATTTTTGGAAGTACGAACAGTTCTGCTATTTAGGTGGTGTTTATGCTCAGAACAACAAAGTCACGGCAGTGGGGATACATGTATGTGTGCGTCAGAAGAGATCACACTCTATTAGCTATATAAAAACGAACTGGCTTGTGAGAGGATCCCACTGTGGTCACTGGCAGCTACGCATGGCTTGTCTACTAGTGGAAGCATTCAAGTGAGCCCCTCCCCTCACAGACTGCTCCCCCTCAGCCCTCTTCTTGACTTTTAGACCTTTCAGATTGTCCCTGTACACACATTTCTGGGCCTTGTGTTCTTCCTGTATATAACCCAGGAACTGCTCTAGTCTTCAACAGTCACCAGACTAACCAAAGTAGGTATTTGGAAAAAAAAAAAATCAGTAGATACTGAAAGTGCCAGACACTGCTTTCTACACTTTGGTAGTATGCACTGTCTTCCTGAAGTCTCCTGCGGGTACCCACAAGGCTAAAGCCAAGGGAACATTTCCAATCCTCATGCAGAATAGATACTTTCCCGCCCACCCCCCAAGGGCAGGAAACACCACAATGTTTGAGAAACAGTCTGTATTTAATAAGGATTTCTCAGCAAGAGCCTACTCCTTTCTCAGAATGGCAGAACAGAAAAGAAAAAAAAAATCTATGTTCTGGTGAAAGTGACTAGAATACCCATTCACATTTGGATTCATGTGTTGGAATTGTTGAAATCTATACAACATGTCAATTAGATGGCTGACATTTGAATCATATCAGTTGCAGAGGTTTTGAAATTTGACGTCTGTGAGTGAATAAACATATGTGCTATATATAATATCATATGAAGTTTGTCTCTATATCTGTCTGTCTCCCGTGTGTGTGTGTGTGTGTGTGTGTGTGTGTGTGTGTGTGTGTCTTTCCAGGCTAGGAATTGAACCCTGGGCTCCATACACAGTAGCCAAGTACTCTACCCCCAAACTCCATGCCCAGCCTAATTTTGACAATCTGAGTCTGTCCCTTGTCTATTCTCTTCTAACCCACGTACTTTTGATTTTGGTTTTGTAAGAGTCTCATGTCATCCAGGTTGGTCTTGAACTCACTACATAGTTTTGCCTTACTCTGCCAGCATGTCTCCAGAAGTGGAAAGCCACCTGTTAAGTGTCCCACCCCAACTTGTCTCTGACCATTGGCAGAACCATCGAGTGTGGTTTCCGTGAGTCTCTAAATGTTGGTTCATAAAGCGACTTCAGCTTTCTCTCGCCTTTCATGCTTTCTCATGCTTTATTACCTCATTTTTTTCCTGAAGCCACACAAAAGGCTGTAATAATAAGCTAGCTAAGAGACCATAACTGATTCAGTATTAGGAATTTAATAAAAGTTGTAGTTAAGATGCACTAAATATTTAATTAACATAGATGACTAAGATAATGCAAGAGTTACAGATGAAATGGTTGTCAATTCAGTAAAAGGATAGTGTAATAGGAAAAGGGGAAGCTTTGAATAATCAAGTCTAAGGCCAGTTGAACCAGGTTTTAACATAGCTGTGCTTAAAAGCAGTGGTTTAGACCGGCTTTGGGTTTTGTCTCTCTGTACGTGGGGAAGACTCTTGTAGGAGTAGCTGTTTGAATGTGAGTTATTAATGAACTCTACCTCAAGACAAGGAGACAGCAGGAAGGGTCTGACAGTCCAAGAGCGCCACGGGCCTGGGTGGGTTGCACAGCAGCTAAATGTTCTGTAAGGTCTTTAGCGACACAGCTTTGAAGTTCCAACTGCTGGACACTGATGTTCGAAAGCTCACATAGCAGAATAATTCTAAATTTAAAACTCTTGATGAACCATTTTGGACACCAATGACACACTAGTATTATGAGATTGTGTGTGTGTGTGTGTGTGTGTGACAGAATCTTGTTACACTGCTCAGCCTAGTCTCAAACTTAAGAACTTCCTGCCCTAGCCTCCTGATTAGTTGATATTATGGTATATTCCATTGTGCCTGGATCCATCAGATGAAATCACCATCTCTTTCCTCTATAATTTATTCTATCTAACATCTATCTATCTATCTATCTATCTATCTATCTATCTATCTATCTATCTATCTACCTACTTATTTATTGGTTGATTGGTTGTTTAAGGCTATCATATATGTATACAATGAAA
Source organism: Mus caroli (assembly GCF_978045245.1). Lineage (NCBI taxonomy): Eukaryota > Metazoa > Chordata > Mammalia > Rodentia > Muridae > Mus > Mus caroli. The sequence continues at coordinate 31,680,068 of NW_028227275.1, read as the reverse complement.
TAAAATCAACCCATTTCCCTTCTCACACTCCCTACTGACCCCCATTTATATCTCTCAACTTCATCATCTCTTCCTCCCCCTCCTCCCCCCCCCCAAACGTTGTAGTTCACGGTGTATTGGTCGTTCTTTTGTGTGAGACAGGACACAACAGCCTGGGAGCACTGAATACCGAGGACAGTCTGTCTCACAGGACCTCAAGCAGCAGGACATTGGGGTCAAATTCAGAACAACATAATTTATTAATTTTGCCCTTGAATACTTATAAAACACACATACACACAAGAAATTTGAATGCTATTTAGAATACTGCCATGATTTGGTGGAGTGTTAGAAATTTTATTTTAAAATAGTTCAACAAATTCATTTTGAATTTTAATATTCTAAAATAAAAATGCATCATATCAAAATCTTGATCATTTAAAAAACTGTAAACACCATGATTCAAGCCAACAACTTTGTGCTTTGGAGACACGATGTGTGCTCTGAGGGTAACTGTGACTTCATTTGTCTGAGAAGAGTTTACTCTGTTCCCTTCTGGCTTTCTCAAGGCTTTCAAAGGTGATCAGTCCTTTTGGCAGCTCCAGCTTCGTCTTTTCTGTTTCCAATATGTCCTCAGCTTCACCTTAAATAAAATGCAGACACGGGTAAGCTGATGAAGACGTCCTAAGGGTTCCCTAAGAGGGCCTGGTTGCTGATCCAGGGACACACTGTGGGGACTGGATCCATGACCTTAAATCTCAGAGTTAAGCACCTCACCCATCTGACTCAGGAGAAGGAATACACCACTCAGGGGAAACACATTACATGCTTATATTCTATCACGCAGGAGGAAAGACAAGACGATCATGAGTTCAAGGTCAGCCTAGGCCACACAGGGAGACTGTGTCTCAGAAATAGTACACAAAAGAAAAGATAAATGCATGAGGCGATCACTTTAACTACCTTGATCTGACCAATATACCACACACACAAACAACTGAGAATTGACACTAAAAACGAATAAGTTGTCTGCAAAAGGAAGAATACTTATAGAAGTCATTAGAATTCTTTCCCAAAGGTTTAAAATGTCAACGTTTTCCAATCCCTGGCCCAGATGATCAGCAGAAGACAAGGGTAAGCCTTGACTTGGTGTTTCGCCAGTTTCCACAATGTAAATACTCCTCACCTGGCCAATCACAAGCCACCAATGAGTGATGCTGGTTTTTTGTTGTTGTTGTTGCATCTGTATGCTGCGTCTACATTTGCATAATGCAGATACAATGGATACAAATAATCTATGATTATACAGAATAGAAAAGTAATTTAAGACAGATGAGTTCTGCGTATTTAACGCTTTTTTGTTTTAAACAAAATTTAGTGTTTATTATAATTTAATTATCAGTCTGTAGACTTATACCTATTTTGTTTAGTTATAAATAAATAAGTAAACCCATTTTGTTTAATTTTTTAAAAAAACAAGTGTTCCTCATATCCACCATGCAAAATTTCTAAACATTTAGCAGTCAGTTCTTATGAGCTACTAAAAGCTGACTCCATGCCACTAAAGAGATGCTGGTTCTCTGGATTGTAGGAAAATGGTCCTATCAGAATCCACATTAGTCAAAGATTTATAAGGAGGGTGTGTGTGTGTGTGTGTGTGCGCGCGCGTGTGCATGTATATGTTCATGTGTGTGTACTTGCGTGAGGAGGCCTGAGGTTAACCACCAGTCTCCTCAGGCGTTATCTCTGTGTTTGTTTTTGTGCATGACACAAGATCTTAGACTAGCCTGGAGCCTGCCAAGGAGGCTCGTCTGGCTAGCCAGGAGCCCCAGAGATCTGTGTCTCTGCCTCCCGTGTACTGAGATTACAAACCTGTACCGTCACACCTGGCTTTTTCACATGGGTCCTGGAGGCTGAACTGAGGCCTCCTGCTTGAAGAGTGAGCGCATTACCAACGGAGCCATCTCTCAGCCCCAGTCCTGAAGCACAGACTATTTACCACACAGACGCTCTAGCTGAGGAAGACCTACTTTTCATTCTCTGTAGAAGAGTTCCGTAGCCCAGGTCATACTGGTAGGTGAAGATGAAGCTCAGCGGGACTATAGGAACGAGAAAGGCTGGCTTCTTTCGCTTTAGTGCTCTGTTTCAGAAACAAAACAATAAATGTCAAACATAACCTGCAAATACATATCTTATCCTTGTTAAAAAAACAAAAAACACCTTTGGAAGAATGTATCCTATCTCGTAGGCTATTTAATTCATCTGAGCCTTCTGTAGAAATTGAACAATTGAATTTCCTTGTCCAACAAACCTTGCCAGATTTTTTTCGGCTCTCAAGGGGAGGGTCTGTGACTTGTTAATCTTCCTTTGACCTCAAGGCTTAGATTCCCCCTTTGAAAGCAGACAATGATTGAGAGCTACTATTCAGGACGGCTGGGATGAGCACAGAGGCCATCCATCTTGGTGTCTAGTGAGCTCTCTTTAACTTATAGACTAGAGAAACAGACAAAAGGAACATCAGGAACTGAAGGCAGGATGAGCTGTGAGAGGAGTAAGCCAGGGGCGCTTTCTTTGTTTACGTAATACTCAGGGCTCGAAACTCAAAGGCCTACTCCAGCCAACTTAACGAGCGAGCGCTATGACCACTGCAAAGACTTTGTTATTTCAGAAACTCTTCAAGTAAATGGTAAGCATACCCAGTTGCTAAAGAGATGGTTGCAATGCCAAAAAACGTTCCAAAATATTTGAGGAATTCCCGAGACCAGGCGATCTGCATAGCCATTTGCCTTTCTCTCATCTCATTCTGCATGGTCAGCTGCCTTTCCAGCTAAGCACAAAAGACAAAAGGGCAGTTAGTCACCTGCCACCTTGGAACCGTGTCACATCGGCTTTTCCTCCTTCCTTTGTTCTCCTTCCTCTGTTCCTCCTTTCTTTTGTTTAAATCACAGTAGATTCCCACTAGGTTTCCTGAACAGCTCTGTGCAACTGTACCTTTGGCAGTGACAATTCCTTCCAATGTGCCCTGCTCCCTGAGGTCTTGACTGTATGGCTATGGATCCAAGTCACGGCTATGTTCCCTGGCTTCTCTGTTTTGTGTGAAAGAAAGATTTCTGGGTCACTAAACAGGCACTGTGCTGTTCTCCATTCATGTTGCCTTCCAAATGCACCCACTACAAACTGAAATGCCAGGTCTTCATACAGTGATGGAGGGATGTCAATAGAGATTTTTGTTTGTCACATGTTTTGTCTTGTGGCACTTCAATCAGTGCCTTTCTTGGCTTTGAACAGCCCAAACTACAGGACACAATATCTGGTTGGATTTTAAAAAAAAAAAGAAAAGAAAAATCACAGAGTAGTAGCAAAATGAAACGTAAGCCCCTCTTTCTTCAGAGAGAAACTGCTTCTTCTTGTCTTTTAAATTCTAAAACCTCGACAGCACACATCATCAGCAAAGCTAAGAAACAGAAAGCTAGAGTTCGTGATGGAAGAAACGTAACGTGACTCAGTTTCTCGTCGTGTCCTCGTTCTACCGTGGCAGGAACTGAGAGAGGAAAATGCGTTTTGGTGTAAGGATAAGGCTTAGCCACGTGGCCTCTCCTGGGAGTTGTAGTACAGGAGCATACTAAGATAACCCCAGGTGGGCCTGGAGAATCCCTAAACAGAGAGGATTCTGGGAGGGGGGAATCCAAAGTAGAGAGACAAGGCAGATCTGGGTTCAGGCAGGCCTGAGAGAGACAGTTGGGTTCATCTCAGCTACATAAGTGTCCACATGGTTCCCTTTCCCATGAAAAGGTTTACAGGGGATAGCTAAAAATTAGACGGAGGTAGCATACCAGAATGCTACACTCATAGCAGAGACTTGGGCAGAGAATATGAGCCAGAGATAGCTGGAGAAGATAACTGGGTCTCAAGGATCCACAGCATTGAAGAGTGTAGAAGTCAGGGCCAGACTCCCCCTGGAGCACAGTCCTCAGAGCAGATCACCCCGTGTTCCTAGGAGTCAGCAGAGAAGCTCCGCTCAATCAGAGAAGCCTCCTCTAGCGCCTGTACCACCTGCGGTCGCCTAGGTCAAACCAAGATTGGTCCAAGGAAAAATGAACAGAGAAGAAGAAAGAGCAAGAAGCAATTGAGCCACTTTGTCTTGCCCAAATTGCCTTGATCAGTAGAAGCTGAGACTCATTTTGAGTTCTGTTAAAGAGACATCATATGACTTTGTACACATGAATAGTGAGTGTGTAAAACCTATCCTTGCCAGACTACTTATTTTCCAAACTCACATACCAATGCATACCTTCCAAAGTGATATAAATACACTAATTAATAATCTGTGTTCCTATGAAAAGGCATCTAAATCAAAACAAGATCCAGGCACGTTCATCATCTGTGTCCTGAGCCGTAAACATCTGTGGAGCTCTTCGGTAACCATACTAGCGTACCAAAAGAATTATTCAGAATATTAATTGGAAGGTTAGGTCAGCATAAGTTTAGTTTAGTTTAGTGTTTTTCAGGGCATTTAGGTAGTTCTAGTATGCAGCTGGGATTAAGAACTACTGTCTAAACGAACTATCACAGGATACATTTTTCTCTTTATCCCCAATAAAGCATCACATAGTTATCAGTCTATGACAAGGAACTCTCCAAGGCAGAAGCAGAAAGCTTTCTAAAGATCTTTCTAAAGATCATAAACAGGATGATGCTGGGGTGGACACAGAACACACTGTCCTTGTCACAGGAATAAACTTTATGGTAAAGAGTGAACTCAGCGCATCAAAATGTATAAGACAGCCAAGAACTCAGAGGATGCCCCAGATGAGATGAGACCGTGACAAGATCCCGGGACTGACTGCATGACATGACAAACACACAGTGTGCACAAGGGGAAAGGGGCCATCAAACTATGCAGAAGTTGTTGTCAAAGATAACGACTGGACTCAAACACAGTTGTAAAGCTCTCTCTCTCACAGGATACAGGTTAAGAGTTCGGCACCAGGCTTGGGAGGGTATGACCGTCCTTCTAGAACTCAAGAGGAGACACAGAAAGAAGAATTGTGAATTGAGGCCAAGTTGGGCTACATTGCCACCCTGTCTCAAAGGACAGCAACAACAACAACAACAATGACAACAGCAACAATGATTCACCTACGGCAGTGGGAGTCTTAGTAAGGAGGCATCAGAGAGACCTCATGGATCAGGTGGGAGGGAGGAAGAAGAAAGGTAATGACGTAATCTCTCGTTCTACCGTAGTTTTAAAAATGTTGAGGTCTTCATGTTCAAAAATTTTGAAACAAATGAAACTTGAAGTTAATGTTTTTCTTTTGGAAAAATGTAACTGAAAATTATGTCTTAGTAGTATTTGTCATCTAAACAATGTTTAATGACTGAAAAACTAAAGTATACCCATATGTAGTAAACTCATGTCTCCAATGGTATAATTATTATAAGTAACCACCTAAACCAATAGCTAGATTCGTCAAATATTCTAAACAAAACCTAACAATAAACCTAAAACTAACATCAGTTTTCCTAATAGATTTAAAAGTGTGCTCATTAAACATGATCTAAATATTTTTTCTTCTGAGAAAAGTTCTACATAAACAACTTGAACCATGTCAGAACAGACAGAGGGCAAAGGTCTCAACCCCATGTTTTCATGTTTATTCTCTCATTAACAAGCTGGCATCGGTTCAGTGCCAGGACTAAGTGTTAACTGAATAGGTGGCCTTTAGATAAGCCCCTGCCATTCTATAGTCAGCAGACATACTAATATACATCGTTCTTGGTTCTTAACACACTACTGAACTCATTGGCTGCCATCTTTACCCTCTTCAAGAGTGTGTGATCCCTTGAGAGAAGAAATCACCAAGGTATTTTAGCACTTGATAAGCACACCACCGAAATTCACATAAACCGCTGACCATCGTCATGTCTAAAACACAGAAACCCCTCGGTGTGTCTGGAAGTGTCTTTTATTATTTCCACATTAGGAACTGCTTCTGTAACTGTGACCCCCATGACCAAAAAACAATGTTAGAAGGACAGGATTTATTTAATTTTACAGGTTGCAATCCATCACGGAGGGAAGTCAGGTCTAGAACTCAAGGCTGGAACCTGGAGGTAGGGACCATGTGGAAAACACCATTTTCTAGCCAGGGGCTCCTATCCAGCTATCTTCCTTATGCAGCCCAGACTTACCTGCCTAGGAATGGTGCTGCCCACAGTGGGCTGAGCGCTTATCATTCATTAGTCAAGATAATCTCTCACAGACATGATGCAATCTAATTGAAGTAGTTCTTCAACTGAAATTCCCTCTTTTCAGGTGGCTCCAATACAAATTAACCAGGGTCAGAACACTACATCTTCCATGTGCAAAATCCAATCTCACTAAAAACTAAGAGAATCTATACTACATTAACTTTTCAGCACACAGACAGCCTGGCTCTCATGTTTGGTTGGATTTTGTTTTTCTCTCATGTTGTTCCCTGAACACAGCAAACGACAAACTTTTGCTGCCCACCAATCTTTGCATGACCATACTGCTCTCTGTCTACAGTCCCACTGCATAACTCGGGCAGACGTCTGTATATTTCTTTCTCTGTGTTAGGTTTCCCCTTTCCAGCCTACATCATAACACCAGGACTCTTTCCAGGTTTTACTTTGTTATAAAGTTGTTTGTGTGCCACCTAGTGGCACTGTGAAAACTGCTCATTTTAACTGTATAGCTAGCTCATTCTCAGTAACGGAAGTTAGAAGAAGCAGTTTCTACCGGAAAACTAAAAATTGACGGTAATATCGTTGTAACTACTAATGTGAGTCCCTTCCATCTTAAACACTACCCCCTCCCCTCCTCCCCCCACCCCCAGCAGTAATGAATCCAGAACCATGTGCATGCTGGGCAAATGCTCTACCACTTAACCGTAGCCCCAAGCCTTGTATGAAATTCTCAAAAACCATCCTTTTTTTTTTTTTTTTTTTTTAAGGAAAATAAAAACAAACCTTTTTGTGGTTCTTGAGGAGGAAAACAAAGGCCTTGACATAATAATCACTGAACATCTGCAAAAATGTCTAAACTCCCGAAACTATGTAGGTAGGGACCCTACAACACTTAGGATGCATTCTTTTCATGGAATTTAACCGATGTAGTCGGTTTGCAAAGTTTGCAGTGAGGATAGGAGCCTGATGCAATTCAGATACTGCCGTGCACACAGGTAAGTGTGCAGTGAAACTGATGCGCCATTCTGTACAAAAACCTCATGGTGACCAAAATCTCTCCCACTCATGACCTCTCTGATGCTCCTGGCAAAGGTTTAGAGAAATAGGGAGAAAAGCAGAAAATTGCAGTTGAGCTGCAGGGAGCTCCTTGCTCGTTGCACCAGCGCCCCCTTCTGGACGCAGGTTCCAAGTGCTTCCCTCTTTTGCTTGCTAAGGCTGCACACCTGCCACCACTGCGCCTCCCCCACCCCCCAAAAAACAGAGACCACGATCTGGCTAGTTTAAACAATAGGGAAAAAAAAGAGGGTTTTTGTTTTTGTCTCAGTTCTGGAATCTAGAAATCAAAAAATCAATGTATTTGATTCCTGAACAAGCTGTGAGGAGACCTCTGTCACTGGTTTGTAAATGACATATTTGGGGTGCATGATTAAATTTCCTCTTAAAAGTCAACAACGTATCAGATTAATACCCACCCTAAGGATTTATTTTAACTCGATCACCTCTGTATAGACCCAATCTCCAAATGAAGTCTGATTGGGGTTGGGTTTCCAGCATACAAGTTGTTGAGGGATTTAACATCAGCCTGTAACTGATGGTAAGTAATTTGGTGAGTTTTTGTTTAAAATAACCTTTGCTCTGTGGAAGCTACGTGAGGCTCAGGTGTGACATGTCCACTGTAGAGTCAGGAATCCGAGACAGGACAAATAGAACGTAGGGGTCTGTCTGCTGGAAAACGAAGGTGGCGTGTTTGAGGATGCAACTGGTGAGACCACACCTCAGTCTCTCCTTGGTTGCATGCAGGTGCGGTAGCCACAGCCCTCAGGAGAATTCCAATCTTTCTTCTTCCAGCTGAGACAAAGCTACGGGCTCCAAGGGGGCTGGGTTCCCAGGTTGGGCTCGCTTTGGGTTTAGCTAATCTGAAGAGTGATGGCTGACACAGCTCGATCTCAACGGCACATACTGAAAACCTGCTCACTGGCATCCATGGAGAGGACTTAAAGCCGTTCTCTTGCCTCTGGCCAGTCAGGTGACCACCAGGGACCTTGAACATTCTGTACAGTCTTGATGGGTAGGTCAAAAAAAAAAAAAAAAAAAAGCGAGGCCCTAGCTACCGGAGCTGAGCGATATCTTGCTTGCATGTCAGTGAACAACCCTGGGGCGTGAAACGAAGCAAACGCCTCCACATTCCTCCTGTTCATGGTTCCCCACAGAAGCAGGAGATTCCCGACACTCAGTCTTCCCCATAGCTGACCCACAGAGTGCATGGGCTTTGAGTAGCAGGAGGAAGTGACATCGGTACTTAGCTCACACTGCTTCCGCGCAGTGATGAACTCCTCTGGTGTAGGAGTCTCTGGTTTTCTGTAACTTCCAAGAGGAATAAAGAGGAATAGAAGCCCCAGATCGTCACAGATCCTGAGGTCATGCAGTCTGATATAAGAATGAAACTCTTGTAGTTTCCACCCACACACGCCATTCTTATTTCTGAGATACTGGGCTGATTCCTAACCTATACGTCTCCTCTGGCCATTGCTCCATTATAGTAAGTAACTTGTCCATTCTTTCAATTTTCCCCCAAGGAACCATTATCCCACACCGAAACTTAACTTTTTAACATCAGTGGGGTATGGTGGTACATACCAATACTCCTATCACTGAAGAGACAGACAGAAGGACTACAAGCGCAAGGCCATCTTAGACTACATAACCAGCTTGAAGCTAGCCTGGGCTATATGAAACCCTAACACTTAAAAAATATTTTTAATAGCAATGATAGCAACACCTAATATAAGCAAGAGGCATTAGAGTACACATTCTATAGAATGTACATTCTATAGAATGTGCATAATTTTTACTTCTTGGAGCATCTCAGAAGTGTGTATTGCCTCTAGGGTACAGACCAGGAGACCGAGGACAGGTCATGTGCACAGTCAGGATGCTATGAATTGATTCATCCAGGTGTCTAGGTTATCTCTCACTTGTACCGCCCAAGAGTAAGGCTTTCTACTCTTAGAGCCATAACAGACCATAGGGGCTTCATCATGACCATTGTCTAAAACCTTAGCAAGACAATTTAGGTCGAACATTTTAACATTCAGCTGTGTCTTGTAATATTTTAAAAATACTTTGACAGCTTATATTAGATAATTCAGCAATCTGTTTGACTTTTTTTTTCTAAACATCTACTGTACAATCCAAGGTCAAGCGCCACAGTCTATAACCATTTCCTAGTGCAGCTTTCACAAGTTATGATCTGTGGTTAAAGGGCCAAATCGGGCTGGCGAGGCTCTGTCTCTCTGTTTCTTTGGCTTTTCCAGCTTATTAAGGCTGCCTGCATTTTTTGGCCCATGGCCCCGGTTCTCTCCATCTTCAAAGCCAGTAGAGTGGTTCTCAGGTTATGGCTGTGTTTAAGACTTTTATGGGTAACAGTATAACATCTAATTCTCTCTCTCTCTCTCTCTCTCTCTCTCTCTCTCTCTCTCTCTCTCTCTCTCTCTCTCTCTCTTTCTCTCTCTCACACGTTCTTATAAAGGTCCTGGAAGTTACAATGGATCCATATTGATAATCCAGAATAACACTTCTTTAGATGAACATATTGTAAATTCCCTTTCCATGTAAGGCATCACATTCCTAATATACTCACAGGTTTTAGGAATTCAGAATGCCTCGCGGAAGAGCCATATTCTGTTCATAATATACTCTAAGCAATTACCTAGTGGTATAGAAATTTTGGCTCAAGTATCTGGACTGGAAACACGGGCTGTTCACCAGTTATTTGGCCATCCACTTCACCTTGTCTTTGAGGATGGAGCCCAAGAGCGTCTTGATTAGGAGTCAAAGGGAGTCGAAGAAGACTGTGCCTCTAGAGCACCATTCTAGAAACTTAACATGATTAGGAACATAGCATCTTAACTAGCACATACCTGAAGCCGAGCATGTGTAACCATGAACTCCTGTTGGTTTTTCATGTTTTCGTTCATAGATTTCGAGAATATAAACCCCATCTTGACCTAAAGTGGAAAATGCAAGGCATATTTAAATAATAGACTCTGTGCATCCTTATACAGGCTCTGGGCTCCTATCAACTGGGATAATGGAGAGAGAGAGAGAGAGAGAGAGAGAGAGAGAGAGAGAGAGAGAGAGGCCCTAGGGAACAGTGTAAATTCTAAGTAGCTATCTAACCTCAGGCATACTTCTTACCCAGCCTGAGCATCCTTTCCTCAGCCAAGAACAGCTGACTGAAATGATTTCCCATCTCTCCCTGCTCTGTGAACACGCAGTGCCACGTTACCTCGGTTTTCCCTTCTATAAGCCTAATGTGATTCACCTTCTCATCCGCTGTTCTGACAGACAGGAAGACCATGCAACTGAGGATGTGAGCTCAGAACGTCCGTCTGTCCCTCTTGACCTTGTGTCTTAAGATGTAAGTGTCTTAGGGTCAATTCTTCAGTATTCCTCCTGACGTCTCATGCTCCCCTCCTTCTCTGACACAGGTCTCATCCTCCTGCAGCTGATTTCCCCCTAGCCAGTTTTCTCCAGCCTCGCCTTCATTCTCTCCAAGTTACCGAGGCTCTCAAAAGGGCAGGGTGAGGATGCTCACACACCTTTGCAAATGGATCCCCAGGAATGGGAAGTTTGTGTGAGTGTATATATTCATTCATGTGCGTGAGTGCAGGTGGGTGTGTGCCACGGCGCTCCTCCAGGTCAGAGGGTAACCCCAGGTATTGTTCTGCACTTTCCACCTTGTTTGAGACAGTCTTTCTAGAATGTTCCTCTTGGCTGTGTACCCCAGGCTAGCTGGTCGGGAGCTTCCAGGGATCCTCCTGTGCCTGCCTCTCATCTCACCACTGCAATTACAGATGTGTGCCTCTGGGCCCAGGTCGTCATTGATGTGCAAGCTTTCAGCACAGGTCTTCACGGTTGCATGGCAAGTGCTTTACCCACCAAGCCATCTCCTCAGCCCAGAAATGGAGTTTTAAAATGACCACATTGTAGAGTTTCTCCATTATTTCTTCCAATGGAAGTTACAGCACAATAAGCTCATTGCAAGTTGGAAATACCATTGAGAGAAAAATGCATTTATTACACCGAATATACCAAACATTGTGGTTTACCTTAGCCAATGTTACTGTTCTCCGAAACACTTAGGCTAGCCTGAAGAAGTACAGACCTCTTTTTATAATAATATGCTCAATATAATTCATTGAATTTTACAGTAAAATTTAAAAAATAGAATGGTTGTTTTGTTTTACTAGCCTGGGACATGAATTCAAATTTTGATTTTCTTTCCCTTTATGATCTATATCACCTTTTAACCATCATTTCCTTAAAAACTGACTTGAGCCACCCTCTACATCAGGCACGGCATTGTTATTTAGGTATAACAGCTACTCCAGAGGGCTATAAACTATAGATGGGTAAGAACTCCTAACTTTGTTCTAAATACAACTAAGTATGTTCAGAAAAACACTTTGGTTAGTTATTGATTTTTTTCAGAAGACCATAAGGCCCAGGGGGATGTCACAACATCTCTACTTTCTTCAGTGCTGTCTTAGGCTGTTAAATACCTTCCCACCACAGCAGCTCGTCTCAATGCTTCACAGCCAGGATTTATGTATAATCTGAGGAAATCCCGGACAACAGTTATTTCCACAGCTTTCCTCATAAGGAAATCCCTGGGTTTAGAGTAACCTAGCATGGAGCATGGAGAACAGAGGTAGTTCGCATCAATTGGGATGGTTACCCTGTTAGTCGGGCTCCAGGGGAGTATGAACTGACAGCCTGGTTTCAATGATTTCCGTGTATTCTAACAAAGACAAAGATCGCACCCCGGAATTAAGCAGCCCTTGAGCCAGTTGGCTGCGAGGCTGAGCAGAGGTTGAACTACTTCCCAGGAAGGAAGAGAGAGCCTTCCACAGCCCTGGGACATCATGATTCCTCCCGTCTCTCACTGTCCCACTTAGCACCCTACCAGCAGAGGCAGAGGGCACTCATCATGGAGGGGGCTCTAGCCATTTGCTCTCTTATCTAAGTATTGGCAGCTCACATGAGTCATTTCCAGCTGAGCCTGCAGGAGAAGTGTTATCATCCATCGTGATAGTCTCTGTGGCTTCTATCTCACACAAACACTTGCACAAAATAGGAATGCTTGACAGAAGACCAACCTTGTCAGGCTGCTCAACATCCTTTAGTTTTCTTTTGCATGTCGGAGCAGACGGATGGATTTTTACATCTGCTGCAAGCATCTTCAAACATCTTCAAAGAAACCGACTGTTCTCTAGTCTACCCCCCCCCCCCCACACTCCCTTCAGTCCCTTGGCCTAAGGGGTAAGCTCTCCATCCCTTGAAGTGGTCGGACCATCTTTCTGTCAATCGTCTAGAGAAGAGAAGAGAAACACTTTGGAAATCTAGCTAGGATTTAGGCTTACCTCCTTCTGGGCCTTGCACTCTTGGACTTGGACTTTGGATGTGTCGGGGGAAATCTCAGGTACACGGTTAAAGATAGAAGGCAAACAGGAGTGTCCCTCTGGAGATCTCACCTGCAAATGAGCATGCCACACCCTGTAACTTCACCCTTGAACAGTGTTTCCAACGTCTTCTGATCATACCTAACAAAGCCATGCTGCACTCTTCCCGACGTCCCAAATACCTTCAAATTTCTCTCTCCCAGAGACACGATATTATCAGCGACAAGTAAGCGTGGCCCCAAACTGACTTATTACAGGCAACACAGACAACTACAGTGTCCTATAGGATGGAGGATACAGATGTGAGTCCAGGCTGCTCCTGGATTTTGTTTGTTTGTTGGTTTTGGGTTGAGGATGGGGAAGCAGGGGTGTCTCCAGTTCCAAGAGGCCATGATTCAAATTACTCTGGAAAGGTGTGTTGGGAAGGGTATGCTGATTGTGCAAATCCCAGACAGACTTTCTCTGGTCATCGGAGGAACCAGGATTCGATTTAGAAGGAAAGAAATTCTACACGATTTCTGTCATCCAGATTTCTTCCCTGATTTAGTACCAGAATTTTTGGCTAGTCACAACATCATTCTCAATAAATCTTCCAAACCAGCACAGGAAGCACATGACCTCTGGGGGTGTTTGTTTTGTTTCCACTCTCGCTCTGTTGAGCCAGTTTAGCGTCATATAGGTATTTCCCTAAAGGAATTCCATTTTCCTGTCCATTGCACTCTGCAGTCTTGTCCCAACTTGGTGACAATGGTACAGAGAGATCACACTCACAGAACTGGGTTGGCAATACCTGTCAGCCTCGGGAGGCATCAGCAGAACCCAGAGCCCTGGCCTTCCCTGTCCAGCCGGAGCTGCAGCTGTGCGGGACCGTGCGACGGAGCCGACCCCTCCCTCCCAGGTGTCTGTGACCCGAAGCACTCACGCGACACGGTGCGGGGGGACGGTGACCACAGCAGAGGCCTCTAGCCAGAGCTCCAGAGCGGTCAGCGCAGGGACAGTACCTTGCTTCGGCAGAGCCCCAGGATTGGTTGGCTATGACAGTGGATCACGAGCTTCAACCAATCAGCGTGGCCTTTGGCTCCTTTAAGTGCTCGGGTGTTCTTCCGGTGCAGGCGCCTGGAGCCGGGAGGTGGGTGGGGCGGGACAGAAACGCAAATTCCAACCTGCATGGTCTTGTAAGGTGCGTGATTTTGAGGGAAGGCCCAAGGAAGCAGCGTGGAAATGTTTCAAGTCCTCGGAGTCCTGAGCCTCAAAAACAAAACAAAACAAAACAACAACAATAAAAAAAAACCCACCACCAAATCTCGCTTAAAGGTAACCAGGGAACAAAAGCAGACAGTGACCAGAATTTCCGTATTTCCCTATGCGTTTTCCATATTTCGTACTCCTACTAGAATTGTCTGTCTATAGTACAACTCCGAACTTCACTGAGGAAACATTGGACTCATTAGCATTTACTATGTAACCGGTTGGGAAAATAGTATGTGCGTCACAACCTTTAGGAAGGTCTCTGCATTAGCATTTGTTGGCTCCACACCTTAGAGAAGGCAGTCTAGCCTCTTCCAGGTATATCTAACCTCGCAGGCTTGTATAGAAGTTTTTAGTTCCAGTGTTCCTTATTCTGACTTTTAGATCCCTCATTCCAAACATTACTTGGATGGGAAAATTGCAACAGTATCTTTATTTAGTTCTATTTGTGGGAGTGGGTGGGTGTTGCTAGGAGTAAATGCTTTTGGAGAGAAATAAGCAGCCGATCCCTAAGATAGAAAGTAGTGTCTATACGTGCAGACTAAACTTGTCTCCGTTCTGTTCCCAGCTCTGTAACCTGTAGGAGGAACAGAGGTCGTTGTACCTTCAGATAAACACTGTGGGAACCAAGAATGTTAAACACACAGGGTTGTAGCTTCAAAGAGAAAGATTTAGAATGTGTTTTCTGCCCAGAAGACTGGGAGCAGAGGTGGTTAACATTTGCACTGTGTGTGCAAGACCTCACCAGATCCTTCCCTCATCATGAGCTGGTTTTCTCAGTCAGTCTATAGAACCTATTTTTATGGATAATGTCATATACAGTCAACCTAGAGACCCCATCTTAATCTATGTTCTACCTTTTCAAAGACTTATATATTCTAGATAGTTTGTATAAATGAAACGGACTTCTTTTGTTTTTGTTATTGTTTTTGTTTTGTTGTTGTTGTTGTTTGAGACAGGGTTTCTCTGTGTAGCCCTGGCTGTCCTGGAACTCACTTTGTAGACCAGGCTGGCCTCGAACTCAGAAATTCACCTGCCTCTTCCTCCCAAGTGCTGGGATTAAAGGCGTGCACCACCATGCCAAGCTGACTTCTTTTACTTTAACGTGTGTGTGTGTGTGTGTGTGTGTGTGTGTGTGTGTGTGTGTGTGTTCGTTCATCTAAGCTATAGTAGGGGGCTGGTGAGATGGCTCAGTGGGTAAACATGCTTACCACCCTGAGACCCAGTCCTATTCCCGGGATCCACATAGTGGAAGGGAAGAACCCATTATTGTAAGCTGTCCTCTGACATCCCTAAGTGTTCCGCGCATGAGTGTGCACTTGCGCACACAGGGAATAAATACATGTTGAATGGAAATAAAAATTAAACAGGTAAATTATAGCATGGATCATGGCTCCATTTCTTGTTGGGACTAAATAGTAGTCCAGTGTATGAATATAAGGCATTTTGTGTGTCCATTAAGACCGATGGACATTTGCATGGCTCTATTTAGTCTAGTATGAAGAACATTGCTAGTTTTGTGAGCATGTTGTCAGTTGTCTTGGGTAGTAGGGGTAGAATGGCTGGGGCATACAGTAGTAAGTCAGGGCCTTAAAATCCACACACTGTGATTGATGGCAGTGGATGAGGACGCTCACCTGACAGTCCACCTGTGTGGCCGCTGTGTAGCAGACACTGGGGCACCGTTCCGGGTTTCATTCCCACTAGTATCCTTTCCTGAACACGTAAGCTTCCACAAGTTACTTGAGCGAGTTGTCTCCAATTACACAGCCCTGAAGTAGAGGCGACTCCAGGAAACACAACTCATAACACAAGTTAGGTAACCCAGTGTATGCATGGGAGAGTCTGACATTTGAAAATACTACCTGTTTTACTATTACTGACACTTTTAATCATTATTGTGATTTCATCTTATTAATTTGATAGGCTTTTTTTTTTTTTTTTTTTTTTTTTAATGATGCTGTAGCCAAGGAAGGCTGTTCCGAGCAGGGGCTGGCACATCTCAGAGTGTAACCTGAATCAGATGAGGCTTCATGTGGCGCAGCCCAAGCATTTCATAGCATCCCAAGAGAAGCTTGACTGGGGAAGCCCTGGGGAATGGTGATGAGGGTGTGGGCTTTAGCCTTCCACGGCTGTATGTAAATAACCGCACAACTGATGAGCAGGAAACTTGTAGCTGCTTCTCTTTAGGGTGCTTTTCAGCTGTGATGTCAGTATTGACTAAGCACCTGCTTGCTAACTTCCTTCTCCTGCAACCCATGCTACGCACATGACCCTGTTCTCAACCTGTGAATCTCAGCCTGTTCTCCTCCCCTGAGTGATCTTTTCCTCTTCCTCCTCCTCCTCTTCTTCCTCCTCCTCCTCTTCCTCATTCCCCTTCAGAAAATAGTCCCTGAGCTCTGAGAACTAGGGCTGTAGAGAGCTTATCCAGTTACGGACACCCCAAAGCACCAAGGTTTGATTCTTAGCAGCTTACAACTAACTGTAACTCCAGACTCACGTGGCCTGACCTTCGCTTCTGCACTCTCCAATGACTTTGCATTACCACTGGGAACCAACCTGAACCAACCTATCTCCTTAACCCTCCAGGCCCTCTGAGATGTGACGAGAGCCAGCCTTTCAGTCTAGACTGCAGCACAGTAATATTCTCTGCAGGAACTTTCCACGCTTGCTCCCCTCCAGCCTTTGCAGTTTGTCCCTCCTGCAGGTTGGGTATCTCCGGAATCACTTTGTGTAGTGCCTTACCCTTGAGATGGTTGGTTGGTCTTCATCATCAGCTAAGCAGACTGTGAGCAGCAAGGAGGTTTATCTCCCTGAAATGAATAGGCCAGGTGGGGTATGAACAGGAAACAGCAAGATTAGAAATGACATTAGAGATTTGTTCCACTCTTCAGCCTTGGCTAGCTGCTGTTTTTCTCTTGTCTGACCGTTTCTCTATTCATTTTGTCCAAATCACAAAAACGCATATCATTTTCAGGAATACTTCTCTCCTTGCCTAGGCTATTTTGGCTTATGTGTATTTTTGAGATGGTGATTATATATATATATATATATATATATATATATATATATATATATACATACATACATGTGTGTGTGTGTGTGTGTGTGTGTGTAAAAGTCACATCCTTACTTTCTATTTCTGGAGGATACCAAAACTTCATTAAGGGGGCACGGTGAACTTCATTGGAAAATAAATGTCGGAGGAGTAGAAACAGGTGGAGGAGTGGGGGTGGGGCGACTCTTCAGATTACTCATATGCAAATCAGCGAAAGCAGCAGGCCCCAGTTCCCATGGAGAGCTTCAGAGAGACCAGGTTCAGTCACCCCTTGCCTTTTCTGTGGAGTATTTATGTAGACCTTAAGCAATGCTTTAACAAACCAAACCAAACCAAACCAAACCACCTCACCTCTTCTAGCTTTAGAAGGAATTCACATATCACAGAGACTACTCAGGGGGTGTGGCTTAATCCTCACCTCTCAGATCCTTAGGGAACCAAGGGAACTCAGCTAAGGAGTGGGTCTCTAAAGTGATTTTTTTACAGATCTGAATAGTCACAACCATACTAACCTATCATAAAGCTTGGCCAGGCGTGGTGGCACACGCCTTTAATCCCAGCACTGGGGAGGCAGAGGCAGGCGGATTTCTGGGTTCAAGGCCAGCCTGGTCTACAGAGTTCCAGGACAGCCAGGGGCTACACAGAGAAACCCTGTCTCAAAAAACCAAAACCAACCAAACAAAAAAACCCTATTAACTAGAAATATGTTTTGTCTGTGCATGTGTATATACACACACATATGTTTAGACTGAATTTCCACATATAAAGTCTATATTTTATTTTCAGTCAGCCAACTAACGTTATCTCTAACTTTAATTGCTTTATTCTATTATTGGGGTTCAAAAGACATTTGGAAGAGGGACTATCTCAGCCGAGGCTCTGGTCTTATTCCAATTTTACTGTTGCTGTTTAGATTTCCACATTCTCTATAGATTCTTAAGGCAGCATCAACCCCAATGACTTCCAAGTTTAAAATGGAGATGCTTTGAGAATGTGAAAATCTCATTACAACCAAGCCAGCGGACACCCCAGTATTCACCCAGAATAGAATAGTAGTTTTAGTAAGTAAGTGGGGGAAAGCAGAGAATGAAGAAGGTCCTTGAAGTCCAACAGTGAAATGTTTAAAGATGACAGTGCTCTGTGGAGTTCCCAAGGTTTTGTCTTAGAAAAAGTCCACACTTCCAGTTCGCAGAAGGGCTCTCTCAACATCGCTTAGACTAGACTTCCCCCACCTGGATCCCGAGACTGGCCGTGATCCACAGCGTTCACAAAGGGCACGGTTCGAGATGGGAAGTTCTTGAACGGCAAGGCAACTGGTTTCATTATGTCGAGGAACTTTGAGGAAGTCACCAAATCCACGATTTAAAAATATATTTCCTATTATACAGACACACCTACTTTCTAGAATTAAAACTGAGTCATTTGCCTGATATTAACTTTATAGGTTGTGTAACTCTATATGTAAAGTTATGTCAAGACTGTCACGTATCCACGTATCCAGAAAGGGCTTGAAAGAGATGGGGAATCAGATGGTAATCTGAAGTGTCTGGATTCTGAAGATAAAATTTAAGTCGGAGATCTTATGACTTCAGATATTTTGCTTCGAAAACGCTCACTGCTCAAGCCTGAAGATTTGAAATTCGGGTCCTCATTACCCATAATAATTGCAGAGATGGCCCATTTCTGAGTCCCTAGCCCTGGCAGCAGGGGCGTGGATGGGGATCCCTGGACCACTCTGGCCGGCTAGTTTGGCCAGCTGCGAGCCCGAGGTTAGGTAAGAGAGACCCTCTTTCAAAAACCAAGGTGGGAGCTGTAGAGGAAGCAACCTATGTGGATCTCCACGCACACCCTCCCCTTCCGGAGACCTCAGGCTCCACTGCCCCCCACCCCCCAATAGAGCTGAGTTGTTTACTCTGGACTGGACTGTTTCTTTCAGGGACCCTGATTTACAAGAAAGCTAATGCGGGTTTCACTTTCACTTTTAGTTTCGTTTTTTAAATAGTGTTTGGTTTTTGTTTTTCTTTTTATCAACAGGGTCTCAGTAGTAGCCCGGTTGTCTTGGAGCTCTCTCTATAGACCAGAGAGATCCACCTGCCACTGGCTCCTGAGTACTGGAATTAAGGCATGTCACCGCACCGAAGCCTAGTTTCGTTTTTTCTATAAACGGTGAATATCCCAAAACTGACTCTAAAGTCATCTGCAGGAAATACTATGGGATAAACTCGCAGGAAATACTATGGGATAAACTGATGCTCAGAGGGACTGGGTGGCTTCGGTTTCACAGACAGCGGAGGTTGGACAAGGTTTCCGAGGAGTGGGCGGGGCTCTGCGCTCAAGATAAGACCAGGAAATCGTGGTCCCCAAGCCTCAAGCCAGGCTGCACTTAGACGTCGCCGGCTAGTCTCCTCGCCTGCAGGTAGGGAGCATCTTCTCGCGGAATCCGCTTGCAGGGCACGTTAAAGAGCCAGAATCCCTAGACCTTTTTAGAACGGAGAGGGGAACCGGTTTCCTGGGAAAGTTAAGAGCTCAGAATCCGCAGTTTTGTGTGTTTATCTATGGATCTTGGGGGTAGGTAGCTGGGTCAGAAGAGATGATGAATTGGTCCTAGCGCGACTTTGACGGTTTGCTAGCAATGACTGGGTAAGTCTTTCCACTTGAAGCATCTCCTGAGGTCCCTTCCTCTGTCAAGGTCTAGGATGCTGGAGCTTAAGATTTTCATTCTATCTGCCCAGAGAACCTAAAGGGTTTTTGGAAGAAAATGCCCCAAACAGTTCTTAGACCCAGTGCCCTAGGCTATGTTAAAGTTTAGGTTGGGGTTGTCATAAGAGGTGAAAGTAAAATATTCTATCTTTTTTGAATAAATTATTACAGGTGTTTTTCTATGAATTACTTAGCCAGTTTTTTTTTAATTGCTATATTCCATTGTGCTGGGTTATTAAAGGGCATCACTCTCCCACTGAGGAGTGCACAGGTTAGCGATAGTGCCTTACTGGCTCAGTCATCCACTGACCATCTGTGTATGTGACTGTCTGGAATATGGCTGGGTATTTCATTTAGATAAACTCTTATATGTATAAGTACTTCATTATGTTTGAGTGTCTGAAAGGCCTTTGTGTAGAAAAAAAAAACTGAGAATGCATTCCAGAATGTATCCGCAGCTGACGACGACGACAGTGACCGGCGGTGTTTAAGGAGAACTTTATACTCAGAAAATATTCACCTTTCCCAGCTGAGCATCATAGATAGGAAGATATGACAGTGGTTACATGCCACTCTAAGGAGGGATGGAGAAGGGAGGAATTTGAGCACAGAGTTCAGGATCATTTGATAGAATTTGAAAACTGGGTAAATTTTCACTGTTTTGAGAAAGGAAGTTCGCATCTGCTTCCCCTCCCCCCCCAGGCACTCCCCCCCACCCCACCCCCACCCTCCCACCCATGGGAAGATAGAGAAGTGGCGTTCCAAGATCTTCATCTGGACTTCCCCTGGGACAAACCTATTTCCCCATCTTGAATGAGCGCCACTTCTTTACGTTAAACTCTGTGAAAGGCTCTCAGCTCTTGTCTGGGAATTTGTGAAAGGTTACAGTTTCTGCCGGAGGGAGAAGGCGATCCTGGACTCTTAGCCCATGTAAGAGGTGCAGGTTTAGAGGTCAAAGGCCATGCTGATTTACATGGTCCCAGAATTTCCCCTTTTTATCTTCTACTGCTCACACCTGCACCCTGAGAGCCAGGGAGGGGAGGATATGCTACTGAAGAAGGTGAGTATCAGACCCAACCCATCACCTTTCAGACTTTATACTAGGCTTTTAAAGCAGACTCATAATCAATAGATAAGTGTTCCAACTGAGTCTGCCATCAATGTAGGAAAAATTAGGTATAGTCTTCAGTGGATATCATGTCCCTCAGTGTGACTGCCTAGTACTCGGCTTGGCCATTTCTCCCAGGGCCTCATTGCTACAGTCACTGTGTCCTCACACGCCTGGATGTCATCCTGCCTCATCTGCTTGGGCAGATGAACTGGAGAGATAGGATTAATAATGAGTCATTTGATTTTGCTCTTTTTGTAAATGTCCTTGGTTTGGTTTGGTTTGTTTATTTTTTGTTTCGTTGTTGTTTGCTTTTATTTTCCTGCTTTTGTTGTTGTTTGAGACAGAGGCTCACTATGTAGCCCAGGCTAGCCTCTTCCCCCAGTCTCTCAGATGCTGTTGCATCTGCCCTTTTCTAACATCAATGATTCATAATAATCAGCAAGAAGGCTATGACCTTAACAGTCCAAATAAGTAATCAGGTAACGATTGAGAGCTAAATATTTATTTAAACAAATCAAGTTGCATTTTTCAAGAATTGAATGGGGGGGGATTTAAAAAGTAATGTTTGTGCTGCGCAAAGATGCAGTGGCATCAGCTGCTGTAGTCTTTCTCCCTAGATCCGCCGTTCACTTTAGGGAAATCTATCATTCGAGCCTAAACTTGGACCTGGTACACAACTGGTACTCGCCCAAACATTGGCCAAACACACACATATTTGTGATTCTGAAAAAAAGGGACAACACATAACAGCAAAGGTGCTCCGTGTTAGGGGCCTGTTAAATACAAGACTTGGGGAAATTATGCCATAATCTTACATTTTAAAAATGGCTACTACATGTGTAAAACAACGGGGGCTGGAGAGATACCTCAGAGGTACTAGGCACACATATGGCAAGCAGACATACAAGCAGGCAAAACATTCTTAAAAAACAAAAACAAAAACACTCCAAAAAAACAGATTTCTTTCTTATTATTTATACGGGGTTTTGCCTGCGTGTACACCTGAAGGCCAGAGGAGGGCACCAGGTCTCATAGATGGTTGTAAGCCACCATATGGTTGCTAGGAATTAAACTCAGGACTTTGGTAAGAGCAGCCAGTGCTCTTAACCTCTGAGCCATCCCTCCAGTCCCAGACAAAACACTCTTACACATAAAATAAATCAATCTTTAAAAGCATAGAGGAAAATGGCTGAACAGAAACTATTGACAGACATGCTGAGAGTGGTCACCATTTCTCCAGCTTGGCACTGGTGGTGCTGTAGGCCATCTCAGTCTCTGTTGACTTGGGGCGGTGGGGGGGGGGAGGTGGCGGCAGGGTAGGGTCTTGGCAGCATCTTGGGCCTCTATTTCATCACATCAGTAACAGCTCTCCTCCTTCCCAAGCAATCTTTGGCAACCAAATAAATATGTTAGCCAATATTACCAAATGATCCCTAAAGGAGAATGTGTGTAATGTGCCTACATTTGTTTTTATAACAACATCAACAATATCCAACCATAAAAATAAACTGAAATGGTCACCCTACCTCAGTGAAGACGTCTGAGCTCCGTTTCAGGGTCCCTCACAAGAAATTTGGTAGGTGTAATGATTTATTTTTCCTAATAAGATAAGTCAAATGATTATTCATTCATTTGAAAATTGGACACACAAAAAAAAATGAAGAAAAAATTTGTGATTTCATCTCTCGTTTTCTATCTTTCTCCCTTAAAAAAAAAGTATAAATGTGGGCTGAAGAGATGGCTCAGCAGTTAAGAGCACTGGCTGCTCTTCCGGAGGTACTGAGTTCAAATTGCACCAACCACATGGTGCCTCACAACCATCTGTAATGGGATCTGAAGTCCTCTTCTGGTGTGTCTAGAGACAGTGACAGTGTACTCACATACATAAAATAAGTAAATAAATCTTTTTTTTAAGGTATAAATGTGTAAGAACTTACGTGTCTTCCCTATAAAAGTCACAATTACCTTTGCAGATAATCACTGTCAGGCAGTGTCTTCAAGAGGAGTGGGGTTGTTCTACAA
Source organism: Mus caroli (assembly GCF_978045245.1). Lineage (NCBI taxonomy): Eukaryota > Metazoa > Chordata > Mammalia > Rodentia > Muridae > Mus > Mus caroli. Next base: position 31,657,276 of record NW_028227275.1, on the reverse strand, counting down.
CACAAGAATATTTTTGCTTTACATACTACCCTCTAAGCTCCTTCCTACTTCTCTGCAAACTCATCCCCTGTGCATATACTAAAATCTATCTGTCACGGTATTTTGAGTATACACAGTTTTATTAGCTAATACATGGGGTATTTCAAGTCTGGGACTGTTGTTGGCTGTGTCATCTCTGTTACATATGACTTATGTTGTCTAGGATGAATTTCCAAGACAGGAATAGAGAGATCATATGACATGCACAGTTAAAGTTTTAACAGATTACAAAATTGACCTTTAAGAAGCTATACAATTTCACATCCTTCCCAGGAAAGGTCAAGAAATCCTGTATCTTCACTAACGCTACCTATGAGGAGTCTGTAATTTTGGTAGAGCAGAAGGTCCAAATGGTATCACAGATCTTCCATGGACTTTCTCATCGAGAGCGTTCTTTCCGTTTTTATTGATTATCCTTCGAGCTATGTGAGACTCTCATCCGTCTTCCTCTTGACCGATGTATAGTTTTCTCACTGAGTTCAGAGGCTGGGATGCAGAAGCCGTCCTCGCCAGCTTTATACACCTTTCAGATTGACTGTGAATGAGCACACAGGTCAGAGAAACAGTAAGGGAAGACTGACTCTCCCATGAAAGTTGTAAACATGCAAATAACACAGAAGCAGAAAATGTAAATTATTAGACTGGCTGGAATGTAGCGCTCACCTTTGAGCACACTCCTTTAGACACCGGTTTCATGGAAGAATGGCTCCTGTTTCCCACCGCTGCTTCAGCAGTGCCCAAAATACTGCCAGACTCAGAGGAGATACTCAGTGTTTGCCGAGTGAATTAGGAAAGTGTTCAGCGGAGGGGAGACTAGGATTCAGACATCCAGACCTTAGAGTAACCAGGCCAGATGGAAGTCTCCTTCCTTCCCATACCTGTTACCACTGTACTCTCTTTACTGGGGAAAAGAATTATCATGTGGAATGGGTGAGAGGCAGAGGTGAGATTTTAATGGGGAGGAAGCATTGAAAAGTGAAAGTGAAAATTGGATGTTCTTTGCTTTGAAGCTTTGCCTAAAGCAGGTTTTAGTTTTCAAATACGTTACAATGTTGAAAGAACGCATGGTACATCTGAGGGGGTTGAGGGGATCCTTGGCTGAGTTTGAATGTACATTAACAATCTGGGGGGCTTATAACTCAATGTAAAGCTGCTGATCCCATCATACTGACTTCTTTCCACTTGGTTCTACATGGCTTTGACTTACAAAACGAAAGCATTGAATTTTGGACTGTTCAGCTGTGTTTCCACACTTGCAAGTCGGTTGTTGGCCAGCCCTCATAATTGCTTCAGTTATAGCTGGCTTGTCTGCGCTTTCCAGACTGGCTTTTAGGGCTTATGTATATATGACAAGGACACATCTACTAGTGTCTCCTTGCTCTGCTATTGGAACTAAGCAGACCTCTCTGTGTTTCCTGTTACTAGATAGTTCCCAAAACATGAGGATATTTGCTGTCATTATAGTCACAGCCTGCTGTCACTTGCTACGGGGTAAGTCACCAAATCTTTTCAGTGGGTTCTATATTTTCAATACTTTAGCCATGAGTTAAAAATGGAAGTAATTTGTGGGGTGTGTATGTGTGTGTGTGTGTAGAGGGGGTCTGTGTTTATGTGCAGTTGCTAGGCACACATATAGCATTCATAGGACAACCTAGAGCTTAGTCCTCACCTTCAACCTTGTTTGAGACAAGGTCTCTTATTTGTTGTACATTGCTGAGTCCTGTAGTCCGGCTGGCTCAGAATCTCCTGGGGGCTCTCCTGTCTCTACCTCCCAGTCCACTGAGATTATAGGCACATGCTACTGCACCTGGCTTCTACCTGGTCTCTGGGGATTTGAACTTGGGCCCATGTGCTGCACAGCAAATCGTTTACTTACTGGGCGATCACTCCATCCCCTAAAATAATTATAAGGAATAAACTTTGCTTATCCAAGCACATTCTCGTTCTCCTTTGCCATAAATAAGTTACTTGGCAAATATATTGTATATATTTTTAATAAATAAATAAAATCTTAAAAATAAGTAAAATTTGTGAAGAAAAAAAATAAGTTACTTGGAAAGGATGAAGGAAAATACTGGAGCTTTGGGTGTGGTTTAGTAGTAGAACACTTGGCTGATGTAAAAAAAAAAAAAAAAAAAAAAAAGCCCTGGGTGCAATCCCAGCACCAGAAACAAATGAAGGAATGAATAACAACCGCCGCCCCCCCCCCCAGGGGATGAATATAAAAATATCAGGTGATACAGAACTAACAGGTGATCCGTTTCCTATAATATATTTTTATATATTGGTTCCTTTTAAATAAGACTGGGAATATATTATCTAGATTGCTTGCGTCACCCCGCCCCCCATGAAGTTATTTTAAAGAAGAATTTTAGTGTTCATGTGATTCCCTAAATAAAATGATGGTAACCTTTTACCCAGTTTTTCAGATGTGTTTGGAGGAGTTTTCTGTCTTCTGAGGGCTGGTCCTCTTTCCTTTTCAGCGTTTATTATCACGGCTCCAAAGGACTTGTACGTGGTGGAGTATGGCAGCAACGTCACGATGGAGTGCAGATTCCCTGTAGAACGGGAGCTGGACCTGCTTGCGTTAGTGGTGTACTGGGAAAAGGAAGATGAGCAAGTGATTCAGTTTGTGGCGGGAGAGGAGGACCTTAAGCCTCAACACAGCAACTTCAGGGGGAGAGCCTCGCTGCCAAAGGAGCAGCTTTTGAAGGGAAATGCTGCCCTTCAGATCACAGATGTCAAGCTGCAGGACGCAGGCGTTTACTGCTGCATGATCAGCTACGGTGGTGCGGACTACAAGCGAATCACGCTGAAAGTCAATGGTAAGAATTACCCTGGATGAGGAAGGCTTCATCCATATTTAAAACAGCTCCCTAATGTTGAGAGCTCTTCGTTCTTGAGAGTTTGCATGCACGTCTCACAGAACAACAGCAGCCTGTTCTTTTTCTCGCTCGTTTGTTCATTCGTTCGTTCACACACTTCACCAGTGAAAAAGCCTAGCACTGTGTGTTTGACAGTAACTTGAGATTCAGTACCAGATAATACTCAGCCATGCTCTGCGGTAAGTACCAAAGGTGAAATGCCAGGTGTTTGTTTCTTATCATAAGTGCAATATATATAATATATTACATAGATGTGTAGATATAACTGTGTAACATGCAATAAGATATAATATGCATATATTTCATATAACATAATGTATAATAATATATACTACAATATATAATTATGTGCATAATTATATATTGCATTTATGATAAAAAGCAAACACCTGGCATTTCACTTTTGCAAGCTTTTTGTAAATATATATACATACAAACATACATACACACACACACACATAATTTTTTTACAAGTAATTTGAATGTCATGGAAAGAAATAGAATCATAAAAATGCCCCTCTTCCCTAACCACCATCTTCTAAGCATAAATATCCAGTAACTACTATTTGTACATCCCTCCATGACTTTTTGATTGGATTACTGTTTATATTTAATCTATCAGGCTTAGCATATTTTCTTTCCTTTGAATACCTCCATACAAAATTCAATGTGTATATATGTATATATGTATATACAATGTGTATATATATATATCATATCATATATCATACAAAGTTTTATATATTTATACATATATAAACACACATATCTACATATACATACACATTTTATATATATATACACAATATATAATGTATGTATATATATGTGTGTGTGTGCATATATCTCTATATCTATCTATCTATCTATCTATCTATCTATCTATCTATCTATCTATCTATATCTTCTACTGACTGAACTCAAGGTGGGTGTCACTTTAAAAACATTAAGGTTAATCTATGAAGGATGAGAAGTGAAGATCTTAAGTGTAGAAGAAGCCGTCCTTCCACAGAGAGGGTACAGGCTACACTCAGCAGGCATGCATTCATTTTCAGGGCCTGCATCTCTGGGAGTGCTGAGGAGGAACTATGAGTGTAAGTTCCTGGGTAACGAGCCACAGAAATGTCATCAGGTCCCTTGAGTTCACAGTTCTGGGTTGGAACTAGCTAAGGGAAGGAAAACACCTTGCTAACCACCCCTGCTTTCACTGTTGGGTTACATAGACCTGAGAGCTTCACTCATCGCAGGCATGCACACAGCCAGTCCAGTTGCCCACCAGGACCGGAAATCCCCAAGGCTCTCTTCTTCACATACCTCCCACAGTGGTGTCCCTCGAATCAGGTCCCTTTCATGGTCTGAGGAAACTTCACCTTGATGGACTCTGAGCTGAACCCCATCTTCTCCAGGCAGACGTTGCAGATGGTCTGCCTGCTCCTTTTTGGTTTTCATAGTAACTTTAAAACTATTTGGCTAGAATCAGATAGTCTCCTTTGCTCTTTTTACTCCTAAACTAGTGTGAAGGTCAATATTATACATAGGAAAAATTCACGTTTCTCATAAGGGATCACGGCAGTTATTAACTCAAACTTATGTAGAGATTAGGAAAAATGTGTCCATCCGACAGTATATTAATGGGTCTGTGATGCTGGGTCGCTTAGAGCTCCCATGGTTATGAAGATGTCACTTGCCTTATTTCAGTGCTTGGCTCTAACTTCCATTACCTTTTACTTACAATTCTTCGTTTGTGACACTCATGAAAGGAGACTCGGGATATGGTTGTTAATATCTTGAGCAGCTGTTAGTACATCAACAAATATGAGGCTCCTGTTTGGTTCCAAGACATTTAAAGACATTATGAAGCTGGAAGGCCATGAGCAGTCGAAGTTGCTGGACCTGGGGCACTGGAAGGAGCTCAAGGCGGGCAGTCAGGAAGAAGGACGCAGGGTGTGTGTAAGCCTCTGTGACAAGAGGTCTCTCATGGCTTGTTAGGAGTAGGTGACTCTGTGGTAAGGAAGAATTTACTCTAGATCTTCTCAGTGATACCTCTGATACCAGAGACAATCTTCTGGAGCGGATGGCTTCTCCGCGGAGGGACGTGTGATGCGGCAAAGCTGGTAACCAAGCAGACTTGAAGACCTGCTTGACTATTTTGTTTTCTTACAGAAATCACTACGTCGATATTTTACTCCCAGTTCATCTTGCCATTTGCATGCAAGTTAGCTGGTCTAGGCCAAGAGTCTGAACCTTGGCTGCGGTGGATGTTGTGGCTCAAATCTGTAATCTCAGCTATGTGGGAAGCTGAGGCAGGAGAATCACACAATTAGGACTTGTCTGCACTATGAACAAATAGCTGGTTCAAGAGCAACCTGGGCAATTTGGCAAAATCCTTTCTCAAAGACATACATACATACATACATACATATAACATATATGAATAAATGTAAAATTAAAATAGGAACAGGACTGAGGACATGCCCAGTGATGTACAGGACCCTGGTTTCAGTTTCTAGCACCATGGTGGCTGGCATGTAAGAGCTTTCCATGTCAAGGAAGTAGAACTCCTGAATTCTGTGCTATGCAAATGACTTCACAGCAAGGCTCCTTCCCATCACTGCAAGTGTGTGGTGGTGAAGCTGCCCTACAGGGAGTTCACGCGCCATGGGGTTTTAAAGGTGAACCATTTCAAAACTGAAATCTGAAAGAGTGTAGTTTTGGATTAACTCAGTTTTTATTATCTCTTTGGATCATGTTATACCTTCAAAGGTTTACAGAAGACCCTCGGGGATCTGGCTTTTAATTGAAAAATATTCAGCTTTAATCACTGCCCTCAATATCAGAAAATTTAATAGTCCTCGGACTATAGATGGTATTAAGCAGCTGTAAGAAACACGTTCATCACATGGTTCAACAATTAAGGATTGCCATGGCTCACCAGATCCCTCAGCTCTGTTTAAACCTTTTCTCTGTCGTCTATGCCTATCTAAGATGTCTCAGCATATCATGCTTATTGTCTCTTTCCTTCTCTTGAACACAAGCTCTAGGGGTAGGGGCTTTGGTCAGTTTTATTGTTGAACCTGTTGGCCTTGATATATTATGAAGTGGCAGTGTAATAAGAAAAGAAAAACGTGTTTGTTGATGGAATGGTTTAAAAAAAATTACCTTAAAGTGTATGCTGTATGAATGGGCTTGAATCTGGGAGATTTTAGACTGTTCCTTGTGAGCCGTAGGAACTTTCTTGTTTCTGTGTTCACGCTCTTCCACAGCTGTGCTCACAGTCCTCCACAGCTGCCTAACAACAGCAGGGGTAGATGTTATAATTAACACTCACAGAACACCGGATATGTGAGAGGTTGTGCCCTGGGCTTCTTGCTCATATGAATTCATTTAATCTTTAACATAACTCTTCGGAGGAGGCACTTGCCCATGACCATGGTTTGTTTTCTTTCCTATCGACTGTCTTTCAAATCGGAATGTGTCTTTCCCTAGGTGACATCTCAGATTCAATGTTACACAGCACTGCTGTGCCCATTTTTCAGGCATTAAAAATTTGAGGGCCAAAGAAATAATGCGATCTGCCTAAATTCCACCCCCATAAAATTATGCAGCCAGGTTCGGAACCCAACTAGCCCATCTCTAAACTCTGTGCCCTTCCTAGCCTCGCTTTGTTGCCTGTCTTTGTACCTCTGGAGTGGGGATCAAGAAACAGAATGGCTTTGAACATGATTTGAACTTTTCCTGGTTTTTGATCACAGCAGTAACAGAGTGTTCTAGAGGTAAACCAGAGGTTTGAAAACAAACAGAACTTGTCTTTGAGGTGTTATAAACATGTGTGTGATTATAAAGGATGTATCTGGTGCCAATAGATATAGCTTGTATTATAAGAAATGGCCACTGTGAAGATCAGAAGGAAATAACTCACTGATTTCAGGTGGTTGATTCAATCTAACACATGATATATTCTGAAACTGTACAAAAAAAGATATTCAAAAGAAGAAACACATGGAACAAAGAGTATTTGGAAATCCTGACAACTCAGAATCAGTGTATGTTAAGATGAAATTCATGATTAACAAATAGAGATGGTCTCAGTCACCCTGAAGCTTATTTTAGCCAATGCTTTATCACATCCAACTCAATCTTTGTTTTTAATGTCCGAAAGCGACTGGTAACGTCACTGCTGACATTTCCCTTTGCTTTGTGTTGAATTGTGAGCTTTATCTTTGATCTGAAGTTTCTTTAAGAAGATTTTGTAATGCATTTATTTTTAAAGATGGTGAATTCAATTAAAGATAGACAAGAGGGACGGGTCTGTAGCTCAGTTGGTAGAGTGCTTACCTGCCATTCATGAAGTTCTGGTTCGATCCCCGGCACAGCATAGAACCACATGCGGTGGCAACTCAGTTGCCTGTGACCCCAGCACTCAGGAGCTAGAGGCAGGTTACCTTTGACTACACAGCAAGTTCAAGGCTAGCCTGGTCTACATGCAACTCTTCCTCAAAGGGAAAACAAAACAAAAATAGACAGGAGAATTGGAAACATCCATAGAAACCCAAATATGAATCAATAGGCTCCCCTCTTCCTGTGACAGACATTCAGATTCAGTGACAGCCGTCACCGTTTATGAGGCATGACTGATTTTACAGATCCTAGAGCAAACGTGCACAGTTCTGGTGTTTCCTGCCTGTGTCCTCCCACACACGCTCACCTTAGGGACGGAGGCTGCGGAGGTCTAGTCAGCTTCAGACGAATCCACTCATCAGCTGCTCACCATGGTCTTCTAGGTGAAGCAGAACTCTCCTTCCATCAGCACCCGTGAAAAACAAAAATGGAAAGCAGATATTTCACTCCGAATGTTTTATCATTGACAGTGATTTCAAATTTAAACCTCTGATTTCCCAGAAGAATTAGGTCACGGGCCATGTGGCATAGACCCTATTGTGGTGACATTATTTCCTGATGTGCCTATTTAAAAATGTATAGTGGTCTCATCTTTAGTTGGTCTTGAATGTGATAAATACAAGACTGGGCAAGTGCTCATCAAAGCTGTTACTTGAAATCGTAGTTATACCTATTTTATTAGTGGTGGTTTTTCTTGGTTCATGGACAACCAAACACATTATGGCTTTGCTTTGTCTTAGCTACTCTGTGTCAAGTTCCTGTGAAAATATCGTATTACAATGCTCTTATTACGTCTTTGGTAATCAAGTAGGGACCTATGCCTCTATCCTGGGCTCTATATGGCTCACTAAAGAATCCTAAGTAGGACAATGATTGCTGAAGAAATAGATATGTTTTATTTACATTGAGGTAGAAAGGCCTGTGGTTTCTAGGTAACAGTTTACTTAATTTAGTTGCTACTCAGTAAACACCCTGGTGCGTTTTTTTTACAACGAGGTTGTTCCTGAAGCCCAAACATGGCTCAGATTTGAACAGAAGACCTGAGGCAGACTAACACTCACTCCCTGCTGCCAAAGTAGCAGAGCCGGGGACATATTTCTCCAATAGCCAGCCTGAGTTGATGCTCTTTGTAAGCAGACACCACAAAGCCACACGGCTAGCCCTAAGATGGGAGAGCTCTGACCTCTCTTTGTTTCTGACCTAGCCCCGTACCGCAAAATCAACCAGAGAATTTCCGTGGATCCAGCCACTTCTGAGCATGAACTAATATGTCAGGCCGAGGGTTACCCAGAAGCTGAGGTAATCTGGACAAACAGTGACCACCAACCCGTGAGTGGGAAGAGAAGTGTCACCACTTCCCGGACAGAGGGGATGCTTCTCAATGTGACCAGCAGTCTGAGGGTCAACGCCACAGCGAATGATGTTTTCTACTGTACGTTTTGGAGATCACAGTCAGGGCAAAACCACACAGCGGAGCTGATCATCCCAGGTGAGTTGCCTAACTCGGTCCCCGGACTCCTAGCACGATGGCCATCGCCATAGTCATTTAGCAGTAGTTGGCCGAGTGTATGAATACATGACACTTACATTGGCTAGACGTATTCTGTTTCCTCTTTCTCTTGCGTGCAAGCCATAATGCTACTTGGTCAACACTCAGCAAGAATTAAGTGTTTGCTCCTGACAGAATGTATGTTAGTCATTGAGTATTTGTGGTTGGATAGGACATAAGTTCCTGTGCTCCAGGAAACAGGTGACAGCCGCATGTAGGAGATGCTCTTGTAACTTGGGCACCACGGGCAATGTGAGAGCAAGCTTATGCTTCAGGAATGTCAACCTTGTCACATCAAAGCTGCCCTCTCTCTTCCCTCCCGGGCTGCTGTAGTAGAAAGCAAATGCATTGGTTATTTTGTATCTTATATTCAACAGGAAGAATTTCCTCCCATACTCCTCTTCAGGGCATTCCCTGATACTTCAACTCCAGGAAGTCTGCCTGTGCATAGAACATGAGGCTGATGCCTATGGGCAACCGACTTGCTGGGTTGTAACTCACCAGGCCAGGGCATTGTAGGGTAGAATGAGCTGCACGAAAATGAGTGTAGGAAAATCGTTTGAGAATTCAGCTATCTTTAAAATTCATTTACCTTACAGAAACAGGAGGCATGGGAGACAGTCTGGTGAGAGGCTCAGAGCATTATATGAATATGAACCCAGAGGTACTCTGAGGAGGGTTGCTTCTGCCTCCATCGACACCCCTCTCCCAATGTAGGTCAACAGTGCATTGATGTCTAGAGATAGCTCTGTGAAGTTTAGAGAAGATAAATAAAACTACATTAAAAAGTCAACCAATATGAAAAATGAAGCCCAGGATGGGCGTGGAGCCAAAAGGAGCACACAAGTTTGGAAAAATGTAAAGTAAAAAGGAAGACACTCTAACTAGAATTGGACTTTTTCATAAAAGCTATATTGCTGGTTTCCTACCATTAAATGTTTTATGGGGCTGGAGACGTCGTAGCTCAGTTGGGAGATTACTTGCCTAGCATCCACAACGCTATGACCCCAGCGCCATATAGACTTATATAGGGCTCACCTATAGTCCAAACACTTCGGTGGTGGAAGCAGGAGGATCAGTTAAAGGTCATCCTCAGCTACACAGCAAGTTCAAGGCCAGTATGGACTGACTACAAGAGACCCTGCCTCAAAGACAAAACAAACAAACATCATCATAATAAAACAGCAAAAAGCTGTTTTCTGGCCATTTCTTTGTAGGACATCCTGGAGTAACTCAACCACTCTGAGTGTCTCTTCTCATCTGTAACTTGGGTTCATAGTGGGACCAATAGGAGCTGAGTTACAGCAGGAGATGGAAGTTAGCAATCTCAGAGCATCCCATAGCCCGGGGACCCGTTTTTCTCTTTCTCAAAACTCCAGGCAGAGAAACAGGGAGATGCTAATGACTAGAGTGCCCAAGAGTCTCAGACATGGAAGAAAAACAACCCGCACTGGTCCCTGACCTTGACCACAGTTGTGGGAGACAGAAGCGGCTTAGCAGTGCCCTGCTTTCCCATGTTCGGGAGTTGGCCTTCCACACCACGTCAGCTGTTACTGTCTATGTTAATGAGTGCACAAGGAAGTTACCGCATTATGGTTACCATTTAATATTGCAGTCACTTTCTGTGGCATTACGCTAAACATGTCACAGGCCTGGAGTTCTTCTCTGTGCTGCTCCCAGTTTCTTAGGAGACCTGTCTTCTTCTAACCCTTACCTGGACATTAACCTTCAGTAATTAAGATCACCCTAAGATCAAACTATATTTCAGGAGTCATCATGAAGCTATGGCGCAGCCTAGCTTTACCTTCCGTCAGCTTCTCTTTATCCTTTTCCAGAACTGCCTGCAACACATCTTCCACAGAACAGGACTCACTGGATGCTTCTGGGATCCTTCCTGTTGTTCCTCACTGTAGTGTCCACGGTCCTCCTCTTCTTGAGAAAACAAGGTATTTCCTCCATTGCTGTACTGCCTGCAGGGAAGTGCATGAGGGTCCCTCCACCATTGCCTTGAGCAGGCAGTGCCAGAGATGGTACTACCCTGACAAGAACAGCCCCACAACACAGGGCGTCCTACACTGCCTCTAGCTGAACCTCCACCAGGAAACACTGACTTGAAAGGTGCTGCCCTCCACTTCCTGGGCTTACTTTCAGTTACACAGAGTAAGTTTTAACAGTGACTCTGATGTACTGAGTCTTCCTTAAGTCCTGTTCACATTGTTGCTCTGCAACATCTCCTACCTTGGAGTGTGGTGTTGGACCCTGTTGTAATATGAAGAGGTATCAGTTGGACAAGGGCGTAGGGAAGCTAAAAGACTTAGCTTTCAAGGTGCGGGGGGTGGGGGGCATTGTGAGGTTCCCTGTTCAGCGGTTCACAGTAAAGCTGGCCAGCACACAAGTTTAGACAACAAGGAAGATGCTCTAACTGGAGTTGGAGGTCAATGGTGCAGGGATAGGTAGCAATGGAGGCTAAAGAAGAAAGCCATAAGTTTTCTTTCTACAGACTCTGAAGACAGAGCACTGTGGTGCCTATTGGTCTCAGTTGAACTCAAGTCTTGTATTCCTCACAACACCTATTGAACTGGGTTCTGGGTACCCTAAGTGGGAAAACACTTCTTTCTAAAAAGAGCTGTGGTATCTTTACCACAAAGCACTTTTTTTTTTTGCAAGATTTCTGAAGACAAAATGACACAGTTTTTAAAATAATTTCCATATATTTATTTCAGTACTTACCCATAAGAATGACTGAAATCTAGGAAAATGAATATAGTCAAATAATGCCTTCCTATTGTAAAGTGACTTAGAGTAAACCTTTTCACCAAATACTTTGAAATGCATACCAAGTGAGCCAATGATGTATGGACTTGCGTGAAGCCAAATGGGGAAATAGAATATGGGAGGGAACATCTATCGTCAGAGAGGAATTCCCCATCACCCTTTTGGAGGGCGCGTGTATGGGAAAAGTGTTGTAACTGGGGCGGTAGCAACCAGCTGCTTCCAGAGAATAAGCCCTGAGCAGAACCAAGAGGGTTGCCAGGGTGTAAGGATTAAGCTTCAGAGACACATCTGGCTTAGGGCTAGCCTAGGACTTGCACAGGAACGCAGTCGTTGCCTAATGGCATCTGGGATGATTGGCTGAGGATGAGGAAAACAGAGAGTCAGTAGGTGGTAAGATAGCTCAGGATGTGGGAAGTTTCTGAGGGAAGGGTGGAAGACAAAGTAGACAGTCCTAAAAACCATCTGAGAATGAAACTATGTACCCTAAATTGTTGAATAATTAACTTTGCGGCTTGGGATCTGGAATAAGGAAGTTCATGGGCTAAAAGCCTGGTGATTAGGGATTGATCGGTGTCTCCTAAAAACCTTAAGTTGAAAATCGAGTCCCCGAGGGTTGTAGTAGCATCTTGCTATAAGGAATTAAAATTGATTTCTTCTTCTTTAGTGCGAATGCTAGATGTGGAGAAATGTGGCGTCGAAGATACAAGCTCAAAAAACCGAAATGGTAAGTGTGAGTAACGAGGGAGGGGCAAGCTGAGGGAACGAGTGGGACAGAGTAGCCAAGCAGGGTCTTGCAGGGCTGCAGTTTCATGCGCTCTGTAGGCTGAGGCAGGAGGATAGGGAGTTGCAGGCCAGCAACCACACAGCAAAAACAAAACAAACAAAACAAAAAACAAAGCAAAAGGAAGAGCAGAAAAAGCTACTGTTACCAACAAGAGACATACTTTAGCAGTGATCTCCTCTCCTTTCAAAGGAGGCTGTTTGTGGGGGCTGCTGGCTCCTCTGCCTAAGGATCGCCACATCTGAGAAAATTCTGGGTTTGCTGCTGCGGTGTCTGTGTGGTAGCCCTGCAACCAGGGACGCTGCTGACTTATTTGAATGGGCATTTGATTAAGCAAATGATTCTGCTGTGTGGTTAGCTGTTAACTGTTTCATGTGTATGATATGGCATTTCATCACCCTGCCCCCAATCAGATAAATATGAGAATCATCTCCATTGTATAGTAGGGAAAACAGGGCTGAGAAGATGATGCGAGGTGCCTAAGAATACACAGACTTGCTACCACAGACGTACGTTCTTATGCTAGGTGCTTCAATCTATTCTGCTACTAATGTCTGTATTTATAAGAGTAGAAAACTCAGCCGGGCGTGGTGGCGCACGCCTTTAATCCCAGCACTCGGGAGGCAGAGGTAGGTGGATTTCTGAGTTCGAGGCCAGCCTGGTCTACAGAGTGAGTTCCAGGACAGCCAGGGCTACACAGAGAAATTCTGTCTCGAAAAAACCAAAAAAGAAAAAAGAAAAAAAGAAAAAAGAACAAGAAGACGCTGAACCAGCTAACTGAACTATTTTGTAGTAAATTACAGTGTTTTATAATTCATTTTAGTGAACAGTAAGGCCAGGCAGAACTAAAGTGGTTTCGCTAACTTGGGCAAACCCAAGCAGGTTCCCTCCTGTACATTACCATGTATAATGCTGAGTCACCCTGAGGAACCAGCCTGACTTGCTCAAGACTGAGGATTTCTCAGCCATGAACACTTTCCATTTTAAAACCAGGGCAGTCCTGGACAAGCAAGGATGGTTAGTCATCTTTCATCATGTAAGGGTAGTCAGACATAGGTAGAATCTGTCTCTGTCTTATGGCAATGTTACTCTATGCTCTAGCAAACATCACATTTGTTTAGCTTACATATCGTACGCTTCCCCCTACATATTCCCTGCCCCTGTGAAATTATTATACTATGATCACTCTCCAGATACACAATTCGAGGAGACGTAAGCAGTGTGGAACCCTCTGATCGTCGATTGGCAGCTTGTGGTCTGTGAAAGAAAGGGCCCATGGGACATGAGTCCAAAGTCTCAAAATGGAACCTGAGGGAGAGAACCAAGAGAGAAAGTGTTGGGAGAGGAGCCTGGAACAACGGACATTTCTTCAGGGAGACCCTGCTAAGCAAGTTGCCCATCAATCGTCTTGGGAAATGGGTTGAGGGTTCCTGGCTTAACAGCTGGTCCTTGCACAGTGACCTTTTCCTCTACCCAGTGCCGGGATGAGAGATGGAGTCATGAGCGTTGAAGATTAAGTGCCTTCTATTTATTTTGAGTCTATGTGTTCCCACTTTGGGCATGTGATTATGACTGGTGAATTCTGATGACATGATAGATGTTAAGATGTAGTCACCGAACACAGCTGCTGCTTAGCATCCTCCGTAACTACTGATACAAGCAGGGGACACAGAGGTCACCTGGTTGGTTGGACAGGCTCCTGCTCTCTGACTCAAATAATCTTTATTTTCAGTCCTCGAGGCTCTTCGATAGCAGTTGTTCTGTATCAGCCTTACAGGTGTCAGGTATAGCACTCAACATCTCATCTCATTACTATAGCAACCATCATCACCATAGCAACAGCTAACCTCTGTTATACTCACTGCATAGCCAGGAAGCTGAGCGACTAAGTCACTTGCCCACAGAGTAACAGCTCTCAGATTTCTGTTCTTCAGCCACTGTCCTTTCAGGATAGAATTTGTCATTAAGAAATTAATTTAAAAACTGCTTATTGAGTAGCATTGTATATCACACCATGCCTTGTGCACTGTGCTGGCCTCTGAGCTTAAAGATGTACGCCGGAGTACCGGTCGGACATGTTTATATGTGTGTTAAATACTCAGAGAAATGTTCATTAGCTCGAATTTTAAAGACACTGGGAAGTAACTCCAGTTCATTGTCTAGCATTACATTTACCTCTGATTTGCTATCCTTGCCATACAGTTTCTTGTTCTCCATGAAGTGTCGAATCTTGTTGAATAGTTTTTTTTTTTTTAATGTTTCTATTTAAGTGATATTGACATCTGAGGTGATAGCTCATTTGGTAAAACACTTTCCTCACAAGTGTGAAGCCCTGAGTCTTAGCCCTAGAACCCGCATAAAAAAAAGCAGTTGCGTATGTTTGTGCATGCTTTTGATCCCAGCACTAGGGAGGCAGAGGCAGGCAGATCCCGAGCTCTCATTGACCACCCAGCCTAGCCTGCTTGGTAAGCTCCAGGCCTACAGGAGCTGGCAGAGCCTGAAAAACGATGCCTAGACACACACACACACACACACACACACACACACACACACACACACACACACCATGTACTCATAGACCTAAGTGCGCCCTCCTGCACATGCACACACATACAATTCAAACGCAATCAACTGGGAACTGTCTCAGAATGGTCCCCAAGACAAAGACGAAGAAGAAAAAAACCAAACCAGCTCTATTCCCTCAGCCTATCCTCTCTACCCCCTTCCTAGAAGCAACTGCTATTGTTTTTATGTATAAATTTTCCCAAAGACAGTTAATATGTAGAATATATGTAAAAGTGTCTGTCAATCTATATTATCTATCTATCTATCTATCTATCTATCTATCTATCTATCTATCTTTCTATCTATCTGTACCTAAATGGTAGTTCACTATGCATTTTCTGTGCTCTTCGCCCTTTTCATTTAATGTATGGATATTTATGCTGCTTCCAGAATGGATCTAAAGCTCCTAAGAGGAAACTGCCTTTGTTTCTAGGTTTTCTCCCCCATCCTTCTAGGCATCTCTCACACTGTCTAGGCCAGACACCATGTCTGCTGCCTGAATCTGTAGACAGCATTTATAAAGCACGTTATCACCGAGTTTGTATTTGGCTTGTTCTGTGTCTGCTCAAAGGGAGACCATGAGTCCCCAGGGTACACTGAATTACCCCAGTACCAAGGGGGAACCTTGTTTGTGTCTTCATGGCAGAAGCAGACCTGGGGCCATTTTGGCTTCTTCCTTGACTTCTCTCAAACACAGATGCTTCTCTTGCCCATTACAGGGTCTCCCTGGGAATGTCAGCATTGCTGCTTGACTGCTGGCTGCCCTGGAAGGAGCCCATTAGCTCTGTGTGAGCCCTTGAAGGCTACTGCCTCTCCTTATACACAGGGGCCTCTAAGATACTGTTTTCTCTAGGGGGAGGAGAGGAGGAGGAACCCAGAACTTTCTTACAGTTTTCCTTGTTCTGTCACATGTCAAGACTGAAGGAACAGGCTGGGCTACGTAGTGAGATCCTGTCTCAAAGGACAGACGAGCATAGCCGAATCCCCGGCTCACAAGCTTGTTACCTGTTCACACAAGCTTACTGATGAGTCTCGTGTTAATGTCTTGTTTGTATGAAGTTTAAGAAAATATCGGGTTGGGCAACACATTCTATTTATTCATTTTATTTGAAATCTTAATGCCATCTCATGGTGTTGGATTGGTGTGGCACTTTATTCTTTTGTGTTGTGTATAACCGTAAATTTTATTTTACATCAGATTGTCAATGTATTGCATTAACTTAATAAATATTTTTATTTATTAAACATTTGTTTTCCCTTTTTAAAAAAAAAATTCCTCCCCATTAGCCCCTCCCTGTCTCCTCTGAGAAGGGGAAGCCCCCTTGGGTACCACCTGACCCTGGGATATCCAATCGTAGTAGGCCTAAGCACATCCTCTCTCACTGAGGCCCAACCAGGAAGTCCAGTTAAGAGAAGGGGATCCAATGGCAGGCAACAGAATCAGAGAAGACCTCCGCTCCAGCCTTTAAGGGAATCTACATGAAGACCACGCTACACATCTTCTATGAATATGTAGGGGGTCCAGGTACAGCCCCTGCATGCTCATTGGTTGGTGGTTTAGTCTCTGTGAGCTCACCTGGGCCCAGCTTAGTTGACTCTGTAGGTCTTCTTATTGTGTCCTTGACCCCTCTGGCTCACTCAGTTCTGTCCCAGACTCTTCCACGAGACTCCTCCAGTACCACCTGATGTTTAGCTGTGGGTCTCTGCATCTGTTCCCATCTGCTGCGAGGTGAAGCCTCTCAGGAGAGTTATGCTAGGCTTCTGTCTGGATGTTCTTTGTCCTCACCAGCATGGTGAGGACGGCAGAGTGGTGACTGAACAATGGACAGTCGAGTTGGGGACAGCACATAGCTAGCTCAGGGCAGCTGGGATTTGGTTTTTGGTTTTTGTTTTCTTTCAAATCATTCCAGTTTAACCTCCAGTGGGGGGGAAAAAAAGTCTCTTAGAATATTCGCATCCCTGGCTTTATTCTTTTTTCCACACAGCATTTATGTATATATAGTATGCTATTGAATCCTGAATGATGAATATTATCAAAATAACTTATTTAAGGAATTTATTAGGAGCTGGAGAGAGCTTAGTGGATAAGAGCACTTGCTGTTCTTTCGGAGGACACAGGTTCAGCTCATAGCATTCAAATGGCTAGTCACAACCACCTTCCAGGCAATCAAGCCAATCAAGTGCCCTCTTCTGGCCTCTGAGGGTACTGCATGCACATGGTGTCTATACATACATGCAGGCAAAACATGCAAACCCAGAAAATAGAAATAGATCTTAAAATATATATGAGACATTTCGGTCTGTTTCATTTTAAGGATTTAATAAAAACTATCAAAAGTCTTCCATCCAAAATGGAGATGTGGGGTGGGCGGGTGGGAGGAGAAAGCGTAGGCCTCACAGAATGGAGGACGTGAAGGGCACGCTCAGATCAGTGAACACAGAGATGCTCGGGCAGCAACATGAAGCTGTGTCTACTGCAGCCTTCAGGCTCTGAAGAGAAAGTCAGAATCCTGGAGCTAAGTAAAGTTCAGGGCTTGGACCCAAGACCTTCCTAGAACCATAAGGTTCTGTAGTTTTCAAACAAACACCACCACAGTCACCATTAAAGAAAGTGTGTGTCGGGCTGGAGAGATGGCTCAGTGGTTAAGAGCACTGACTGCTCTCCCAGAGGTCCCGAGTTCAATTCCCAGTAACCACATGGTGGCTCACAGCCATCTGTAATGGAGTTTGATACCCTTTCCTGGTGTGTCCGAAGACAGAGACAGTGTACTCATATAAATAAAATAAATCTTTAAAAAAAAAAAAAAAACGAAAGAAAGAACATGTGTGGCATTCAATGCATTGTCTCTCTTGACCACGTCTTCAGCAATTCAACTTAAAGAAGCTTGTGATCTTTGGATAATTTCTTAAAACCAGATACTCTCAAAACATGGTTGGTATTTCTAATAACATATGATAGACTCTGGATGTTTATAAATGAAGATCTGCATCTTTGTAGTAATAATGGCGGCACACTATCTCAGCCCCCTGGAAACTGAGTCCCTGGACAGTCAAGGAGTTTACCATCAGAAGGCTTCCTGGCAGGATTGCATCATGTGCCAACATGTTGGTGAATGTATTTCCTCTGAACAGCTCGGTCTCCCTCCACTCTGTGTCTTTGGAGTCTAAGGGTAAGCCTTCCTCTCCCTTGACCCCCACCCAAGCTGAGAAATACAAAGTGCCATTTAACTCCAGAAATTAACATGCCATTTCCATTACAAACATCTCAGTGACTTACCATTACATTTTACTGGGCACTACAAGGGAGTCAGAGATACACCCCATGCCTTGCAGTCTTGCCAAAGGGACAACGTAAAAATTCATTTAAAACGTTTAATTAAAACAGTCAAATTAAACAAACTTAAAGAATCATTTGAGGGCTGGTGAGATGGCTCAGTGGGTAAGAGCACCCGACTGCTCTTCCGAAGGTCTGAAGTTCAAATCCCAGCAACCACATGGTGGCTCACAACCATCTGTAATGAAATCTTGACTCCCTCTTCTGGGGTGTCTGAAGACAGCTACAGTGTACTTACATATAATAAAAATAAATAAATAAATAAAAAGAATCATTTGAAACCATCCATCCATGTGTTAGAACATGAGAGTTTAGAACATGGTGCCTGGGAACAGTGAGAAGAGAAGACGGTGAACTCTGAGCAGATGAGATTTGATTTGGATATGGTTTGTCCCTCAAACAGTCTTGTGCTGGATGCGTCATCTCCAAAGTGGTGGCGTGGATGGGATGGAGCCTTTAATAGATGGTGGCTGGACCTGAGGAGGATTGGTGGGTTTCTGTGGGAAGTGAGTCAGGTCATATGGTTACTGGGGAAACCTAGCCTCACTCTCCTTGGCTGGGATTAATCCATATCATGGTTGATCTAATGAGATCTCAGGGTCCTTCACTAGCTCTTTCTCTATGATCCCTTGTGCACACTGCTCTCTGCACACACTCGGCTCCTGCCCCAGGTGGTTGCTCACTCTGCTTTGATGCCATCAGAGGCTGTTGCCAGGTGTGGAGTGCCCAATTGGACTCTGAAGCCTCTGAAAGCACAAGATAAATAAACTCCTTTTCCTTGTAAAATAGCCATCCTAAAATTTAAACTGAAAGTCAATCTGAAGGGCCAGCCATCCTTCACAGAGGACAGCAGTCTCTGAAGCATGGAGAAGATGCCAACCCTTGATAGCACAGAAACGGGCTTCTTCCAGACAGTGCAAATGTGACCAAGAACATTTGTTATGGACAGTGGGGATAGCAAGTGGCACGGCCCCGTACTGGATGGTCTGGCAATTTCTATCAGATCACAAATGACCTAGTATTTCTGCTTCTAGAGCTTCTTGTGTGTGCAAATTGTCACACGTGTACGCTTATCCATTGCACTTTTATTCGGAGTGGCCAAACATTAAAAACTTCACTTGTAATTTTGGCATAACAGAGGTGGGGCTTTTTCTGGTCAGTAATTTGGTGCCTTTGTTGAGTCTTGAAATCCCCTGAATCTGGCTTTCCCTCTCATTTTAATGTCTTGCTTTCTTCCTGGGAAGTCTGTCTGTCTGCTTTGAGAGTAGCTGTCCTGCCTTCAAAACCACAACAAGCTTGAACTAAGTCACCAGTGCAAAGGTCTATGAAACCAAATAAAATGATCTCTTTCTAAGATACTGGAGGTGTTGAAGACTTCAAAAATAATTTTAATAATCCAGGCATTTAGGGAAAACAGGAAAAAAAAAGTACAAACAGACAGACAAACATAAAACCTATTTGTACAAGCCAGGACCCTGACTACTCATTGTGAAAGAAAAACCCATCCATACTGAGAAACCTACTTGTATTTGGGAAGGACAGGAAGTTGACTTAACGCCCATGACCTCAGGCATGACATCAGAGGCTCTCTGACTTCTCTGAACCTGTTTCATATGGTAAGTGGAGTCAGGACTACCCACTTGATATCTAAGTGCCCAGCAGACCACTTGGTATTAGTAGGTGACAAGAAACCCA
The DNA here is from genome assembly GCF_978045245.1 of Mus caroli. Lineage (NCBI taxonomy): Eukaryota > Metazoa > Chordata > Mammalia > Rodentia > Muridae > Mus > Mus caroli. The sequence goes on along the minus strand of NW_028227275.1, from coordinate 31,637,255 downwards.
TGTATTGGTGTAGCTGATTTCAGGAAATGGTCTATTAAATTATTTTAAGAATCAGAAGCTCTGTATCCCTTCAGATCAATACTGTTATGGAGGACTTAATTAAATGCTAGCTTTAAAAGTATTAAGTTTTTAAAATATTTTTTAAAAGTTTAAAGTTTTTAAGATTTGTTTATTTTATACTGTGGGTTTGAATGTCTTGCTTCTATGCATGTAAATTCCCCACATGCATCACTGGTACCTGCAGAGGACAGGAGAGGATCTCGTGGAACTGAAGCCATGGATAGCTATAAGCCACCATGTGGGTGATAGGAGCTGAAACTGGGTCCTCTGCAAGATCAATGTCTGCTTTTAGCCACTGAGGCACGTCTCCTCCCACCTGCAAAGTGTTTAGCTTCTACATTTGTCATTAATTAGTACATGCACTAATTAAAGTTGTGGCAGACTGAAGAGCTACATTGATGCACATTGATGTTGGAGTTTTCATAATGTCAAAATTAATTGGAGTTTCTTTTCAATTTGTGTGCGTAAATTTCTGGCATCAATTTCTTTAGAGACATTTGGGCCTTCCATGCCAGTAAGTGCTGAATTACTGCAAAGCTAAACTTAGACTGGATGACATAGTCACCAGATGTTGAGTTTAGGGTAGACCATGTTTGATTTTGATTTTTAGAAAAGATACTTTATTTCACGACAAAGAGCTTTCTATCTGGAAGCTATCCCTCTTTTCACCGCTGAAAACGGTCCAGCCATGATCCAGCTGGGGTCAAACTGGATTGGGGTCTACACACAATAAATGATAAACACCTTCTTTGTTCTCAGTTTACTGGCTGCCTGCTACCCACACCTGGCATCTTGGGGAATACATAAGTGACTTAGACATCCCCTTCAAGGACACGAAGGCTGAAATACACTCTTGGGTTTATGGGAACAGCTCCTCTTCCTACAGAAGCTGAACAGCACAAAAGCCAGAAAACTGTCAGAAATAAACCATGGACGTCTACGGTCACTTGTCCCTCTGTGTCATGACTGGGCCATGAACTTCCTGAGGAGACCTTTGCTGCATAGCTCCCACCCACTGGTCACTTAGAAGTAGTCTGGTTCATCAGACCAACTGTCACAAGATGGCGGTGCTTGTGTCCAAAGGGCCCCTTAGTCACTTAATAATGACCCTAAAGCCATTCTTAATGGTGGTGATGGAAACTCTGGTATACCAATAAGAAGTCATATCATGCGTCCTCTTAAGTGAAAGTGTAAAAAAATTTGACTCAATAAGGAAAAATAAATCATATCCTGAGGCTGCTAAGATTTACATTGCAACAACACATTTTAAGAATGAGAAACCATTCCTATAATTTTATTATAGCATAGAACTACAATTATTCTAATTATAATCTTTAATCTTATGTTTGAATCTTTCTATGCATAATCTATAAATTAACACTTGTTATGTGTATCACATATCTGTATGCATGTATGTGGAGAAAGCAAAGGTTAGAAAAGGCTCAGTACTACCTACTATCAAGATTCCACAGGAGTCTGAGGTGCAGCCCACAAATATAAGGTATAAGGGTCTGGGGAGATGGCTCAGCTGTTAAGAGCATATATTGCCCTATGAGGGATCTAAGTTTGGTTCCCTGCACTTATGTCTACCAGCTGACAATTGCCTGTGACTCCAGCTTCAGAGAAATCGGCTGCTTCTGGCCTCTGCCAGCAACTGTACTCATGTGCACACACCCCAACACGGATACACATACATACACATAATTAAAAATAAAATAAATCTAAAAAAAGACACCAAAGATAGACTGTCTATGTTCGTGATTTTGTAGTGATCCTTAAGTGGTCCCGGATACCAGTCAGACACATGGCTGAGACTCTTCCTCTGCAACTGCTAACGGGTGGTCTGTCACCTCTCTCGATGAAGTTACTCCAGGAAGAGAAGTTCACGGCACGTATTACAGCTGGTCAGCCTTTCCCCACAGCTAGCATTATTTTTGCATCCTGTCGTAAACATATTTTGCTTACTCAAAAATCAATGAAGAATTATTTCCCCTTTCCTTCTAAACTCTCTGTTATTTTCTGTTTCACATTTAGATGAAATCCTTCCAGAATCAGGTTTTAGTTTTTGTGGAGTTTTTTTCACATATAATATGAGACGGGGATCAAATCACATTTTTGTATATAGATCTGGTTGTCCTTGTACCATTTACCATGTTGAAAATATCACGTCCCCATTTTACTGCCATGTCAAAAGACAGTGTCAAAAAACAAATATTATTTACTTTTTCATAGGCTGTTTTGTCTGTGATGATGACCAACTCATTTATTTTGTGTGTCTAGAAAGTTCTATTAGAGCAGTATTAGTGAGTTTTAACTCTGCTTCTCTGGGACTAGGCTAACTTTCAAGGCTATGATATTTCCAACTGTAGCCATAGACACAACCATGACAGCCAGTCAGGGCTCCAGCCTGTGGGCTGTCACGTGATGTATTGCTGACTTCGTGCCCACGGTCCCCCCAGTCTCTATTCAGCCTCTGTCCTTCTCTATGTCTGCCTCTCCATACGAACAAATCATTATCCTTTAACCATGTATCTGTTGGATATCTCTCTTCTCTGTGCATCTTAAAAGCAACAGAAAATAGATTTGCATCGTGTTTTGTTTCATTTTTAAATGATATCACACTTACCTATGTAATTTTCAATGAATTGTTTTTTTCTACTGTAAATGTGGTGGCATTAGGTTTTAACAAATATTATCTACTCTTTCCCTAAAACTGCTAGATATTTGAAATCTGGAGGTGATTTCTACTCCAGTGTGGCAATCACTGTAAGGCAGTATGCCATTTCAATTGTAATAGGTGTGTTTTTAACTGTACCTTCCTAGAATGTCTTTGAGCGCCCTCAGTGTTGCGGGAGACTCTGTGTTGTTTCATAGTGGAGCCATGTGGAAACACCCAAGGTGAATTTCTTGTTCTCTTGGCCTCACATTGGCTTTCTGACTGGGATGAAACATGGTGGGTGGTGCCCAGCGTCTCTTCATTTCTGTCCATGGCATAAACTGAGGGAGTGAGCGCCATCCCAAAGACCCTGGCCACTCTGAACCAAGCTGCCGTTTGACTTTTTAAGGTTTGCATGGATTACCAGATGAATGAAAAAAATAAATAAAAGAAATAGAGAAAAGGACAGCTCCTAAGGACTCAGGTTTTTATTAGACATATAAGGGAAAGTTCAGGCAGAAGCAGAGATTCTCAGGAAAGTCTTTTCTGCATATACATCTTAACTTGTGTGTTGATTTCATCACATATGTACTGGAGCCAAAGATAGTATCTGGCTAGAAGAGTTACTAGGGCAATTACATGAGTTAGTACATGCAAAAACATTGATTGCACCATATATAAGTTGAAAAAATAATATATATGTTCTGTCAGACACGAAATAAAATTCACAACAGCAAACAAAGTCAACACACCGACCTAGGTAAGCGGTGTGGGCTGGGTAACCATTCAAGGACACAGGTTAACAACGACTCTAGTCCCTTTAACACAGGAGTGTTAGTTTTCTTAGGAGTGTTCCATATACCTGTTTGGACTAAAAGCAAAAAGAAGCTCAACAAAAGTTTTTTTTTGTTTTTTTTTTAAACAAGGTTTGGAAACACAGGATTTCTTCACGTTGTATTGGTGGACCGTCACAGGATCTGTACAGGATGATCGTCTGAGCCAAATTTCCATCGTCTTCACAACTCCAGTTGTGCCTACTTGCACAAGATCACGGCCACTGGGTTTGTTGGCTATTGACATTCTCCCACAGGAGGGGGTGGGGGGAGGGCCCTAAGACTCTCACCTGTGTCTCTAGCCTTACCTCCCAGCCAGTTGTATGCAATTCATAATAAATAAATAATAAATAATGATTGATAATAAATTAATAAATAATTTTATTTATTTTAACTGGTCATGGATTCAGGGAAGGACTGGAATACAGAGGCCAGGGAGGGAAGAGGCTCCAACCTCTGGTCATGGGGGAGTCATCCAGGCTGGGTTCAGACATTCCAGCATAGCTGCTTTAAAGTTCCTTCAGGCCCTTAACTCCTTCCTCACTAACTGCTCTGTAAGTAAGCTTAATCCACGTATTGGTTTCTCTAGAGTGAACTCTAGGGATACTGTATCTCTGGTTGTTGTTGGGAGCTTAGAAAGAGGGCAAGATGTTTGTGTCTCCTTGCAACAGAATTTTAGCAATACCTGGCAGAGCCTCATTTCAAGGGAAGCTGAAAAACAGTCTAGTTGCCTGGGAGAAAGTGGTATATGTGTGTAAAGTGAGGGCAAGAGAGGGTATCAAAATGACTATGTTTATTGCTCAGTATCTATGTAAAGCCTACAGTGAGTTGTGGTATTTATAGAATTTTGAATCTATTGAGTCTTTTTTTTTAGTTGTTTAATAAGTTTTTAAGCATCTTTAAATATGTATTTGCCACAGACTGGACTTAGTCAGTCCCTCAACCCACAGGAGAAGTCAGGGTCCTGGTTCTCAGGTGGACAAGGAGTCGGAGAAATGACAAACAGACATGGACACCAGAGAGTGTGTTGTATCTGAATGTAATTTCTCAAAGCAAGCATCAGACGCATCAGACATATATTACAGAAGAAAACAAAGAAGTTAGGTGACACATCAGCCAAGGTACAAAGAAGTTATCTGACACAAAACAGAGAAATGCATACATAAAGACTGGCAGGAACCAGGCAGTGGTTAAAACTGAGATAAAAGGTGGCCCTTTCTAAAGTCAACCATTCTAGGAGCCAGGTGAGGATTTCACACCATAGTCACAATTTATGCTATTCCTCTGAAACTTGTGAAAGCTTGCACCAGGGGGTTCTGCTCTTGCTGACCTTTTCATAAATAATGCAACACTCTAGTTCCTCCTTAAACCACAACCCTCCTTCTTCCTAGACCATTGTAAATTCCTGCATATGGGAGTAACTTGGCTCCTCTTTTAAGTACCCATAGGGAATCTCCATTTGTCAGAGGAACTCACCAACTATATTCTAATATGTAATGTAGTCTGCCATATCTGACTGTAATGAGGAGTCTAAGTATACTTTGTTGAATTAGACCTGAGATTTCTAGCTCCTATCTGGCAAATTGTAATGCCTGATTTCTTATCAACACTGGAGGCATTTTGTCTGAATGAGTTACATTCTTACAAAATTCCAAGCCCATAGTCTGCTCAAGGACTGCCTAGGACATCCGGACATTGGTGAAAGGCCAGGAAGCAAAGTTCAATCTAACTTAGCTATTTGTCAAATCATTCCTTCGAGGCACCTATAATAAAACAATACTGAAAGAAAGCACACAGACCCATTCACCGACTGACACAGGACAAGTTTGGAGCATTTGTGCTACCGAATGCCAAGGTTCCAGGAGACTAAGTTTGCGTCCAAGCTTTTGGGCTTGTCACACAGTTTCCACTGGAGTGGGTGTGCATGTATTTATTGTTTTATGTATAGGAGTATTTCCAGAATGTATTTCTGTGTGGTATTTGTCTGCAATGCCTATTGGACCCCCTGGGACTAAAGTTACAGAAGGTTATGAGGGAGATTGTGGGTGCTGGGAATTGAACCCGAGTCCTCTGGAAAAGCAATCAGTGCTTTTAACTGCTGAATCATATCCCAACCTCAAAATAAAATTTTTTAATGATTTTATTCCCTATGGTCTAGGACTACTAATGAAGAATCCTTCATTTTATTACTTTATTCTTTTTACTTTTCTAGGAAACTTTTCTTTTTCTTTTTCTTTTTCTTTTTCTTTTTCTTTTTCTTTTTTCTTTTTTCTTTTCTCTTCTCTCTCTCTCTCTCTCTCTCTCTCTCTCTCTCTCTCTCTCTCTCTCTCTCTCTCTCTCTCTCTCTTCCTTCCTTCCTTCCTTCCTTCCTTCCTTTCTTTCTTTCTTTCTTTCTTTCTTTTGTCTTAAAACCAAAATACTGGTATTTCCTCAAGTGATGGATTGCTTTACTTTGGCCCTAAATCTTGGAACTATTGTCAGGGTTGGCTTAGAAAGACTAGAAGTCATTTCATCTTATCATTCAAGTAACTTTTATGGGACATTTGCTAGATGTCAAGCTTCCAAAGAGATGCTGAGAACAAAGAAGGAATATCCCGAGGGATCAAAGAATAAGGCTTCTGGTCTCCTGGAACACACATTCTAAGTGAGAGATTACTGTGCAGATAAAGAACAGGAAAAAAAAAAAACATGTCAGGGCAGAACACTTGCCAATAAGGGGCCACACTGATGAATGGCAGAGTTGGGAGCCAACTTTAAGTAGGGTGGGCGGGACAGGGCTTTTTGAAAAAGACACACTTAAATGGGCTTTGTATAACAAACCTGATGAAGCCCTAGCCAGAAGCCCAAGATTCATCAAAACACTAATAAAGTGGAATTGAGTTTATCAAGTTCAAGAAAAGGAAGTGTGAGGCCAGAGAGTGACAGACATGAGTGTGAAAGCCACAAGGTGAGTCTAAAGCTCACCATGCAATCTCCAAGGCAGATAGTACAGTTTGATTCTGTTTTAAATGCAATGGGAAGGATTTGAAAGTTTTTCATGTCATTATCAGCAGGACCGTGAGCCTGGTTCTATAGAAGCAGCATTTCACGGGCCATGGAAGCAGGAAATAGCTGGTGTTGAGGGTCATAGCTTGGGAAAAGCTTCCAATAGGTAGGCAACCTTGCTGAGCCCTGACAGTGAGCTTGTCCTTCTGGAGTGTCCCAGAAAGAAGGAAATTTCCTTCAGACTCTGTTTATAGCCCTACGTCAGGACTGTACTCCATTTTACATGATGCAGACCCTTGTAAGTGGATCGAGTCCTTTCTGAATCCTAGATCAATAATGTTTAATTTGTTCCAAAAGTCATCATCATTTCATGATATAGCCTAGAAAGACACGGTCATGTTTCTGGGTGGCTTGATCCAAAGCTTTAAGCTGTAAACACCTCTGGAGCCAAGAGGAAAATGGTTCTCCATAAATCCTAATTTGCCACAAAATTTAGGTGAATGTAGATCATGGAGCAGGGGGAAAATATTCTTGCTTAAGCTTGCCTAGATTATGTGAAAGGGAGACATTGGGAAAGTCTGTGGAGAGGTTTGGGAAAGCTCAGGTTTGGTAATTATGAAACCATCAACCGAGGGTGAGTGTGGAATGGTGAGATAAGGCGGGAGGCTACTTCCTCAAATGTCAAGACGATTCTGAGAATGCTTTGGTTTGAACTTCAGGTTACTGGAAATGAAAATGACATGCACATGTGTGTGCATGCATCATGCACACCTATCAGAAAGAAGAGGGAGCAAATGTTTTTTTGTTTTTTGTTTTTGTTTTAGTTAAAACACCATGTCTAGCCAATAAAAATCTCTTGATAGGAGAAAGGGTCTGTTGGTTACCATGTGGCATGGCCATTGGATCTGTAAGAGAAGGATACTGTAGCCCCTCTCTAGAACAGCCATCCCTCCAGTATGCCAGTCTTCTCCCGGTTCATTGCACAATAGCTTTCTGACTTTACCCTTTGCCATCTTCCTGTCTCTTTATTTTGTTTGAAAATGCTTATTTTTATGTATCCTTTGAAAGTTCCATACATGTACACATTATGTTTGAGCATATCCACCCAACATCACATCTCTCCAATGCCCCTACAAACCCCACTCTGTCTGCACCCAACTTTGTTGTTGTTATTAGTCCTGCGTTCAGGTAAATTGGTGCTGCCCATATGGACGTCGTATGTGACGTCATCATCCATTCTGGTATGAGCACTCTACCATCAGCATGTGCCTAGAGATTGTCCCTCTTTTGGCAGCCATCAATTGCCAGTAGCTTTCTCACCAAGGTGGCATTTTGACAGGCTTGTTCTCATCTAGATCTTGTACAGGCAACCATGGCTACTGTGAGATGACACATTGCCTCATTTTTAAAGATAAGATCGTACACTATAGCCAAGGCTAGCCTAAAACTTACTCTGTGTGTATGTGTGTGTGTGTGTGTATACACACATATAGCTAGGCTTGAACTATCAACAATTGGATCTTACACTATAGATGAGGCTTGCCTAGAACGTACTGCATATTGCAGGCTGAGCTTGAACTATCAACTATCCTCTAGTCTCAGCCTCCCAAGTGCTGGCATTACACACATGAGCCGTCATAACTAGCTTCCCTTCATTCTTAGCACCTCCCATCAGAGAGCATCTTAAAGGGCCCTTGACCCTTGCACACCTCATTAGATACCTCATTTGTTTCCCCGAGGATAATGAGGTCTTAAGTTGAACCTGGACATGTGGTCCAAAACGCTTATTAAATCAGATTACTTTCTCACACTATTAGACAAGGAAATCTGTGCTGACAAATTTTGTGTCTATGATATGAAGAATGTCCACCCGCAGGAGACATTAGCAGTGTGACTATTGATTGTGAAGTAGGTCACCTAAGAACAGAGGGCAGCAGACACAGGAAGCAGCAAGGAAAGGAACAAGAGCAGACAAAGAATGAAAGCAAAGATGCCCTTTCTCCAGTCCTCCCTCCCTCAAGCCCCTTGTTTGAGCAGCTTTTGAGAAGAGTTTTTTTTGTTGTTGTTGTTTCTTCTTCTTTTTGTTTTTGTTTTGTTTTGTTTTCATAGTCTCTTGCCTGCTGAGGACCAGGCTAATCATACACTACTATGCCAGGAAGTTTTTTGTTTTGTTGTTGTTTTGGGTTGGATTTTGTTTGTTTGTTTGGTTGGTTGGGGTGTTTGTTTGTTTGTTTGTTTGCTTGTTTTGGTTTCTTTGTTTTTTTTGTTTGTTTGTTTGTTTTTGTCACCTTTGAGGTTTCTCTTTAAGCAGCCTGCTGAAGATCAGCTCTTCTAGAGTCTCCTGGACAACTCTGTTCTCATTGGAGGACCTGGTTGAAGACAGCATCAGAGATGCTGTTACAACCAGCACTGAAGCTAACAATGAAGAGGAGCAGTGGCAAGTGAGAGACACCCAGAGCTAGACAATTCTGTGCAGCCTTCAACAGTCCACTCCCTGGGCACCAGTTCCCCTACTTGGAAATGAGAGCGATGAGGGCTCTATTTGTCTGGGTTTTAACAGCAGAATGGTGGATATGTTCAAAGCAGGTGGAACTGTATGGCAGTGTTCTCACCTCTGTGGGGCTCAGCCTGTGTTTCTGATTTTCTCCTTGGGAATTGCATTTAAGTGGCAACTGGTAACACTATTGCTCTGGGATGGCCCCTGCTCTGGGATGGCCCCTGCTCTGGGATGGCCCTTGCTAGATCTCTATGGTTGTGGTTGGTGGTGTGGGAGGCAGGAGGAAGTGGATGGAGATAAGGTGACCATTGGTTTGAAGGTCCAAGCTTTTAATCCCCTTCCCTACCTGTGAGAAGAGCCAGGCCAAGCTGACCAGGCCTTGATAGTCATTCCCCAGCCAGCCATGCCCTCCCTGGTTGACATCATCTTTTTCTCCTCTCTAGCCCATAGAAGCCAACGCAGCTTCCAGCCACCATTCGTGCATGTGACCTTGCACCCTGACTTCATTTACTGAAGATATGCAGAGTCACCATCAGGAATAAGGAGAGTTTGGGGTCTGAGGAAAATCATCCCAAGCTTGGGTGGGGTAAAATACCCTGTGGATTGAACCCTAAAAAAGTTCCTCAAAAAATGACATGACGTTTTTCTGCCAATTAAACTTCCCTAACCTCTTCCTAGAAAAGGCAGAAATTCAGAGAAGTTGTAAGGCACCAGAGGCCGACCAGATCACTAGATTCTCCCCTCTCAGCCTTGGAAAATCAATCCACTTTATTAAGGGCATGTTTAAAACCCATGGACAGGAAAAGCCTCCAGACATTTGCCTACCCACGAACTGGCCATCAGCCAGCAGGGTTTCCCCCAGCTGCACCCTGAGCTAGTGCAGCAGCCACAGCCTTACGTGTGCCATCCCACCTGCTGCCTGGTCGGTCTGCAGACACACAGCCTGGCAGGATGGACTGGTCAGAGGTTCAGAGTTTGTCTGTGCAGTGTTTTCAGCTGCCATTGATTTGTTAGGCACCGTGTCAGAAGCAAGTCAAACGGTCGTGACTTGTAGTAGGTTAAATAAATTGTGGTGCTCCCAGACAAGAAAACTTCTGTCAGTCTCAAAATACTTATAGGGACTGTATTAACTCACAGGGATCTATGTCCACCATGTATTTGCAATTGGTTCCCTAAAGTGCCTTGTAACATATTGGGACTTACTTTGAAGGGCATGTCTACAGATACGTGTGCTTAGGCACAGAGTGCCTGCCAACTATGCCTGCCAAAAGCCACAGAGCAATTATCTGGAGGTTTACTCTTTACTGTCTTCCTTATAATATACGTTTTTTTTGTATCTTAAAATATTTTTACAATGATACATTGTTTCATTTTGTGCCAGGGGTGGGGGTGGGGAGCTATACTTTCAATTTTAAAATTTGAGTTAAGTCAATGAACTAAATCACTCATATTTGAGAGATGTGACCTGGGTTGGTTGCCCTATAAGACTAAAAGCCACAGAGAGGACTTCTTGTGTGCCAGCCAAGGTCTGAGGACCTTCTGGGATCAACTCGCGTTATCTGTACAGTAGCTCCAAGAAGCAAGTCTTTTATGATCCACATTTGACAGATGATCAAATGGGGAATTAGAGGAGTCATTTGTCTAACATCTCCAGCTGACAAGGGGTGAAACAGAGCTCTATCTGGTCAAAGGCCTGCTTCCAAAGCAACGGCCACCATGCTGTATCTTTGGCCTAGAGCATCAGTTCACCAGTTCTGCTGCATGGGGCACGGAAGGGACTGAGAGCTGAGCAAGAGCTAGGGTCACGGGGTGGGGAGAAGGCAGAAGTGAAGGCTGTGGATTCAAACGGATGACCCTGGGGGTTCTTGGGGTCTTGTGGGCCTCCTGTTCCCTCGGTTCCTCCCACTTGTGCTTCCTCCGTTAACAGGGCATTGTTTCAGGCACTCCATTTAGAATTAATTAGTTGTTATGGCTACCTACCCAGTAGTGAGTCATGTGGTACCACTTCACTGCCCTACTGTGTCCACTAACACCTTGTTCCAGGCCAAGATATAGGGAGAAGAGGGATTCCTATGTGAGGGAAGTTCTGAGTGAATGCGTGTTTCATTATGGGCATAGCCTGTCAAGGACTCCAAGACCAACTGGCCCATGGGAAACGTTTACAGCCTGAGGTTACTCATCTGCCGAGACCTTCTACCAGACTAGCCAGCGCCTCCCCTGCGCTGTACCTTATAAAGGTTGCAGGTACTGGCCATAGTGGTGGATTAGAGAACCCCACCTGATCCCAGCTTCACAGTACACATATGTCTGTGTGTACTTTCTTCATTCCCTGGGTCCCCTTAGTCAGAGTTCTGCGACCCAAGCTGAGCCCATCACCATCACACTGAGAGACACAGACCTACCCAGGTCTCTGGGTAGGGAAGCTGTCTCAGAAGGCTGGAAGGTACACAAGTGTCCCCATCCCTCACCACCCTGTGGCAACACTGTTCATTTGTCATTGTCTATTGGGCATAAGCCCCTGAGGCTGACACAGTTGCCTTGTGGAGGTCTGTATCCCCAGCCTTGGAAGAGAACACTCAGTAAGAGAACATCCTCTGTTGATAATTGGACGTTTTCACAAGAAGCCTTGCAATTAAAGTGGCATTTGTGAATTAGCTGGTAGGATTAAAACAATTTTTTTTTCTGTTTTCTACTTAACCTGGCTCAGAGTTCTGACACCAAGAAGTTGCTGGTTTTTAATATGTCCCTTAAACCAGAGGGGCCAGTAGTAGGCCCTATTTTATACTAGATACTCGAGTGAATAACTTCTAGGTGTTCTATGTACATTATAGGCTATAATTCACAAAGCCCTGTGTTGTAGGCCAGGGCTCTGAGCAGTCAGGCCACACAGCTAGAGAGGGGTGAAGACTGGCTTCTGTCTGGAGCTGTCCACACTAATTTCTACCCTGCTCCCTCCTCTTGAGTTGCTATAGCTTTGAAGAATAGGCCTGTTCTTAACTCTGCCGCCTACACCCACGAGAGAGCAACTTAAATTTAAACGGCATTCTCCTCTTCTATTGCTGGAATGGAGACTACCACATGAGCTCACCTGAGAGAGCAGGGAGGGAGGGAGAGAGGGAGGGAAAGAGAGAGAGAGAGACAGACAGACAGACAGAGACACAGAGAGACAGACACACACAGAGAGAGAGGCAAAGCTTGTCTCATAGCTTCACCTTTCTTTCCACCCTCTGACCCATTTAATGATGTCTGTCAGTGGACATCAATCACATGAATTCCCTGATGCCAAGCCACCAAATCAAAGCAGGGCAGACTGCTCGAGAACCACCTGAGCACTTTTGAGAAAAGCAGACTCCCAAGTCCCAGCTGGGGTGTCTGGACAGTACCCCCAGGGTACCTCTCTGTGCATTCCAAGTTCCCCCGGGGATTCTAGAGAGCAGCCAAAAGCCCCGGACTTGAACCGCTTCAGGAACCACTGACTGGACACCTAAGCGTGAGTCAGCAGTCCCTTCTGATACCTTTGACTATATTTGAAAAGGTAAATTACCACTTCACTTTTTTTCCCCTAAACTGAAACCTGAGAGTCACTGTGAGAATCTGATTTCATTTACCTGAGCGTTAGTCTAATTGCCTCCTCTGCTTGGCCCATGCTCTTCATCCGCTTCCGGGTCGAAAGGCTAAGGGATATAGGCCCGGCATTGGCATCGGGAACTGTAATCCCTTTCAGTTTGGTCTCCAGAACGCGTCATAGCCCTGACTAGCTCTGGTGGGAGAAGCCCTGGGGAGATCGGCTGGTTCTGAAGGTCCTTTAGTCCCCAGCTTCTGTCTGGAGTTGCCCATACTAATTTCCACCCTGCCTTCCCCCCCACCCCCCACCCCCTGCCTCTTGAGTTGCTATAGCTTTGAAGAACAGGCCTGTTCTTAATTCTGCCATCTACATCCACGAGAGAGCAGGGATCTTCACCAGATTCTCTCATTCCTGAAGTCTTTTCTCTTCTTCCTGCTAATCCCTACAAAGTCCAGCCAGATTCAGCATGGAGCTGGAGGGTGGGGGCTTTTCCACCCCTGTGTCTGATCTAACCCAGATCTACTTGAAGAAAACCTCCTAAATACACACAAGCATCCATACAATGCTGAGGCTGTGACCACATGCCAGACTGTGGAAGGGATAGGGCCAGGACCAGGCTATAGCCAGACCAGTCTTTCTTTCTCATCTGCTGCTACTTCAATCTTTCAACTAGAGGAGATGGGGGAAGGAAGGAGAGAGAGAGAGAGAGAGAGAGAGAGAGAGAGAGAGAGAGAGAGAGAGAGAGAGAGACAGACAGAGAGAGAGAGAGAGAGAGAGAGAGAGAGAGAGTCATGAGAGTTTTTTAAAGAATACACCCTTACAGGGACTGCTTCTGGGCCCTTCTCACCCTACAGTCAGCAACTTGGGGTGACTCCATTCATTGAAATATTTTCTTTAAGCTGCTACTAGTCTGTCACACTCTCCTAACCTGTTGGGCAGAGGCTGTCACCACACCCCAGCCTGAGCCTTTCATCTCCAGGTCACTTGTTATGCTTCGACCTAGTCTCACATGTTTTATCAGCTCCTGGGATATAATTCACACACGACCCAGCTCGCCCACGGAAGTGCTTTTACTGTTCCATACAGAATCGTGTGGCCTGTACTGCAATTAAATTGCAAACATTTTCATCCAAAAATGAAGCCAGGTGCCTTTTAACTGTCTCCCCCAGTGCTTTCCAACACTAAGCTGTAGTCCGTTATCCTCTGTCTCTGTGTGAGTTTGTCGACTCTGGATGCGTCATAGATACGGGATTACATAACGCATGGCTTAGTGCCTGGCTTTGTGGCCATAGAATGCTTTCAAGGTGCATTGACATCTCACGGTATCATATCATCACATCATATGCTGCTGTGCCACTTATCCTGAGGACTCAATTATATTCCATCATATGGAGTACTGTGCTTTATCCAGTGCTGTTTGTGGTACTGTTTGTGGGTACTTAGGTTGTTTCCACTTTTGGACTATGGTGAACAATGCTGCCATGAACACTGACGTAGACTGTGTGTGGATATACATTTTCACTTCTCTTGTCATGTGTACATTGCTATGCCTAGAAGCCTGTGCTATGGTCTGAGGACCAGACAGAGTCGGTTCCAGCTAAAATTCCAATCCTGTATCTTTTCAACTCACGCCTTCTCCCAAAGTAAGCTAAGCTCCTGGCTTTCTGGCCTCAGAGCAGAAAAGAGACGTGGCCACCTTAGCCTGGTTCCAACTGCAATTAAGTAGCCTTAGAATCCTGTCTTCCTATGCCACAGGCGTCCAGCCTTTCTGCATCTCCGTGATCCAGACCTGGGAGCAAAGGTATATTCCCATTTCCTTATGAACAACCCCATCTCCCATTACACGCATGGGCAGGGTGGTAAACTTCCCACCTTTAGAAACTCCATACACCAAACCTTCGTAATGCATCCAGTGTCAATGCATCCAGCATCCAGTGTCCTGCATCCTGAGTCCAGAATCCTGTGTCCTGTGTCCAATGTCCTGCGTCCAGCATTCCTTTCTTCTGTCCAGGAAGAGGGGGAAAGAGGATGACATATGTCTTCTCTAGACTCCTAGAAACTTCTATCTGTCACATAAGTCCTCTCCTCTATTTTTCATTGTTGAAGTCCAGGAGTCAAATGCCATTTCTCCCTGACTTCGTGCTTGACCTCTGACACCCACTTCACCCCCAACCTCCCACACCCGCTCTGAAGAGGCCTTTCTCGGGGAAGGAGAGCTGACTTAAATTTGACAATTTTGAGTTCAGTAACTTGCCTTTTGGCCAGGAGCCAGAGCCTTAGTTATTCTCTGTTCATGATGCAGAGGGGCGAAGTTGGAGTGGCAAGTACTTCATAAAGCCCCACCCTTTGCTTTTAGAGCTCTTGTCTGTGAATGAGCTAAACCTCTACTTGGGTCCTGAAATGAACATCTCAGCTGCTATGGACAGAGCTTCAGTCTACCCTTCCCCCCACCTCCCTCAAGATCAGGCCTCCTTCAGTGGGGCTCCTGATGGAATTCCAAGCTACTCTGTATCTAGAAACAGACTGGCCTCCATTTCCTGGGCTGTAATATAAGGGGCCAGTTTTCAGGCAGATTTCCCTGTCCCCAGCTGTGTATGTTCTTCTTTCTACCCACAAGTCCCTATGCTCCAGAGGAGGCTAGCCATTACTCCCTTCTATCAGGTTCCAGATAAGCCCATACCTGAATCTTGGTTGTGGACATTGGGAAAGGTGAGAAGACCTGTTCTAGAGCAGCTGCAGGCTTCTCTTGGGTCTCAAGCCTTCCCCAGCCCCTGCCCTTTGTTATTTCTCCAAAGCCAGTCCAGTCAGAGTAGGCAGATTGTTTCAGATCTACATGAGCTGGGATAGCTACAGCTGACTTAGCACCTGCTGGGTGACAAATACCATTCTAGATGGCTGATGTAAACATTTCATGTGTGTCCAGTCTGTTAGGTGGTATCAAGGTCCATACATTGTATGGCAGTTTCACAACAGTGCATTTAGAAAAAAATGTTAGGGAGAGACAGAAATGGACGTGACATAGCCTCTCTCTTCTCTGTCTCTGTACATAATGGAAGCCCTTGGTAGTTTTGTACACTAATGAGATCATTATTACGCATATTATAATAGTATGTTTTGTGACCTAATTTGTTGTTTTTCATGTTAGACAATGTTAGAAAGATCTACTGTCCTCTCTGTCTCTCTGTTTCTGTCTATCTGTCTGTCTGTCTCTCCCCCTCCCTCCTTGTCAGGGACCTTTGGGAACAAAGAAAGAGCTTATGAGTGTTTATAATTTAAGAGATTTCACGGTTATTTGTAGTTTAATAAATAAAGACATAGGAGCCCTTTGCTAAGTTCTTAACATGTTTTCTCGGTTTTGTTTGCTATCTAACCATAATCTCCATTATTCCTCTTTTAAAAGCTACTTCTATAGATTTAAAAGAGTAATGTGGGTTCATAGCAGGCAGAAAATACAATATAAGGTAGAAAAAAGAGCAACTGCGTACCAACCACAAAGCCACCTTCTTGTGTCCCGAGAAACACTCTGTGGAGAGTTCTGTAGCTGCCCCTCTGGCATTTTTTTTCTCTTTAGATACATAGCTTTCCAAGCAGGCCAGCATGCAGAGATGTCAGCTTGAGTTGCTTTGGCTGTGTTGTAAAGACACTTGGGCTTTCCTTGTTTCAAACTAGTCCAGGAAAGGCTCGTAGGTGAGCAGCCACTGGAGCAAGTTCAGGCCTAAAGAGTGGTTCTTCTCCATGCTTCGCTCCTGGAGGGTGGGCTGAGGATCCCACAGATGCTAAAATCCCAGAGCCACGCAGAGACTGCATCTCAGAGCCACGAGTGGGAGGAGGTCTGCAGAAGAAGGGCTGAAGACCTCTTCCCAGACAGCGTCACCCTTATAGCCCTCCTTTTTTGTAGTTGAGGCAAACACTCCTTTTTGCAATCATTACTTCTTACTCAAGTGAGAGAGTAAAATAATATATATTTTTAAACATTTTAAAAGCATGCAAACAAGTATGGGAGAAGGGCCCTGCAAACCAGGAGTCAGAGAGTCAGGAAGGCAAAAGCAGAGAGCAAGAAAAGCCAAGACCTAAATCTCTCACATCCCCTGCCTCCCCTGCCCCCAAGGGTGCAAGAAGTCTTACCCTCCACATCTGCACTTACTGTAGCCTTTATTTTAATCACCTTGTTTGAATTTTGCCCTGCTCAGCATCATGAAATAGTGGGGCCACGTGGGCCTGAGTGCCAATTTAGCCATGCAGCTAAGAAACCACTGCTATATCTTGTGCTGTATATTAGCCATTCCTTCTTGTGTGGACTGACTTTCTAGATTAGAAGTGAAAATGAGATAAGATACTGTAGGGAATTAGTGCCAGGTCATGCCCACCTAGATGCTGTAGTAAATTAATGCCCACCCCCACCCTCTCACCCAAAACCCTAGTTATAGTCTAGACCTAGAACTTCTGAATTTACTTGGAAACTAACAATTTATAGATACAATTATAATGGATCAGGCTGGACACAAATCCAATGGCTGATGCCTTTATAGAGATAGGAAAGGGACAGAGATATATGTACAAGGGATGGGGCCATGTGAAAATGGGGTGGTGTTCTACAAAGCAAGGGATGCCCAGGACTGCCATGTAGCTGTCTGGTGGGAAGCCATGGAGAAGTTGGGAAGTGTTCTTGTTGTATTTATTTTCTCTATTTCTGTGTGTGTGTGTACACACACACACATGTGGGCATACCTTTGTGTGATGCCCTTGTGCTTGTGAATATGGAGACCCGAGGGTAATGTCAGAGAATCATATTCCACCTTATTCAATGAGGCCAGGTCTCTCAGTCAGACCCGGAGCTTGTGATAATGGCTAGGCTCATTAGCCAGCTTGCTGTGGGGAATCCCTGGTACATATGGACCAGGGGTACAGCTAAAGGGCAGCTGACAAAGACAATGGCTCTAGGGTGCCTGGCAGGCATGGGTGCTTGGCAGGCAAGCGGCTCGAGAGAGCCTAAAGATAAAACAGAACTGTTGAAAGCAAAACCAAAATACGCTTCCAGGCAGCATCCTCCAGTTCCTCAGAAATCATTCTGGTTTGAATGACACCCCACACCCCCTCCTTTTCTTTTTAACAGGAAAACAGCTTCAAGGATCGTGACCACATCATTTTTGTTCCCTTTGTTGGATATATCCTAATGTCAAATGTGGCATATCTTTGTTGTCTCCTCCTGTCTCCCAACTAGAGGGAACGCACTTACGGCTCCTGTCGAGGACAGGTTCGGTTGTCGGTGTGATTGGCTTCCAGGGAACCTGATACAAGGAGCAACTGTGCCTTTGTTTGAGGAGCTGTGCTGGGTGCTGATGTGAGTATGAAGTACATTGGGAACTTCTCTTACTTTCTGGGTTTGTGTTGTTGAGATGGGTGAGTCTGTCGTGCTGGGGGAACACTTTTTTGTTGTTGTTGGTTTTTTTTTTTTTTTTTTTTGATGTAACAACAGGAGGTATTTTAATGGCAGAGCTCCGGGTCGAAACATATCTCACACAGGAGACAGTGGATTCGACCATGAGGCTTGGAAGCTAGGAGTTTTTATAGAAAAGGAGTGGGGCTGGGAGAGGAATTGGCGCGGCTTCACATGATTGGTCCATTTAAACATCAGCAGCCTGTTAACATTTAACTTGGGTCAGAGGGGTAGTAGATAGGGAGGTGATAGGCCTGCCGGGCATGTCCTGGTCTGTTCTGCTATGTTCTCAGCCCCAGGTTTCAAATCTCACAAATAAGTCTTTGGGCTATTTGACATACATTACATGAATCCCAGGTCTCAAGTTTTATTTCCTTTCAAAGGGAGATGGGCAACTTCAGTCCTCTCTAGTTCTAGAATCCTATTCCTTGTAAGGGGCTGACAATTCAAAACAAAACAAAACAAAACAACCAACCAAACAAAAAACCACCTGAGGCCGGGCGTGGTGGTGCACGCCTTTAATCCCAGCACTTGGGAGGCAGAGGCAGGCAGATTTCTGAGTTCAAGGCCAGCCTGGTCTACAGAGTGAATTCCAGGACAGCCAGGGCTACACAGAGAAACCCTATCTTGAAAAACCAACCAACTAACCAAACAAACAAACAAAAAACAACCAAAACCAAAAACCCTGAGAATAACTAAAGTTTATAAGCTTACCTAAAGACTCAGATAAAATAAAGAATTAAAAACTGTAGAACATTTCCCCCTTTTACTCAGTAAATTATATCTGTCTTTTTTAAAAATATTTTTTATTACATCTTTTCCTCAATTACATTTCCAATGCTATCCCAAAAGTCCCCCATACCCTCCCCCCCACTTCCCTACCCACCCATTCCCATTTTTTTGGCCCTGGTGTTCCCCTGTATTGGGGCATATAAAGTTTGCATGTCCAATGGGCCTCTCTTTCCAGTGATGGCCGACTAGGCCATCTTTTGATACATATGCAGCTAGAGTCAAGAGCTCTGGGGTACTGGTTAGTTCATAGTGTTGTTCCACCCATATCCTACTCTGTCTGAGAAATTGTGCTTACAATGAAATCCTTTCTACCTTCCAAAGACCAGGGGTTTCAGTGTTTTTTATTCTCGATGAACGTCTTCATGAGGTAAAGAACTTTCTGCATTAAAAAAAAAAGTTTCACTATACAGAAAACTATTCTTGTTTGGGGCTTAAATTTGTCTTTATTAATGTTGTACAGTGGTGGTGGTGTGTGCCACCTCAAAGGGCAACTTTGTGGCATTGGTTGTGTCTTTCTGCCTGTACATTGTAGGGATGGAACTCAGACTTGGAAGGCCTTGACCCTTACCACCAAGCCATCTCAACAGCCTGAGGGAAAAAAAACGTTCCTAACATTGCCTCCCTCTGAGTTTTGAAGTGAACAGTTTAATAGCTTTGAAACTCTACTTTTCTACATCTGACATCTGTGTGTGGTTATCCTTTTGGACAGCAGCCAATATTCCCATCTGGCCTGTGTTTACAAAGCAAGACTCTAAGAGTGCACTATTAGAGAAAGAAAGAAACATGTTTAAATGATAATATTCCATGGTTCTAAACAATTTTTTATTTTTCTTCATTTTTTTAATTTTAAAATTATAATATAATTACATCATCCCCCCCCACCTCTTTCCCCCCAAATCCTGTACATCTTCTGCCTTGCTCTCTTTCAAACTTGAGGCCTTTTTTCATTAGCTATTGTTGTATATATTTCTAAATACAACCTGCTGTGTGTTTGTATAGTTTTACTCATGTGTACGTTTTCTGAGCTGGCCGTTTGGTACTGGATGACCAGTTGGCACAGTCCCAGCTTTCCGTAGTTGCGTATAGTTCATGGTGTAGGGATGAAGCCTTGATGGTATTCTCCTTTCTCCTTTGTCTCTTGTTATTGTCTTTCTTCAGCTCCCATTTTGGCAGTTATGTTACTGAGACTTTATGGGTGTAAATTCTGGCATCACTAGGAAATACAGTCTCACAGCAAACACCCTGATCACCTGGCTTTTGTGATCTTTCTGCTCCATTTTCTCCCCTTCCAAGTATGAGGGCCCATTAACAATGAACTTTGCTCTTGCAATGGAAAACTTGCTCTACTTACCTTTATTACCTGAGCTCTTTTCATCAACAGACTCTCTTCCTTGTCTGACGCTTCTGAGTATCTTCTCTTCTGTCTCCATCTTCGAGTCTTTCCATCGGCTTGGAATGCTTGAAGATTCTCTGAGTCCTGAGTGCACTGGACAGTGCCTGGCTGTAGTAGCCATTCTTGTTTGTCAACTTGACTCCATCTGGCGTTAACTAAAACCTTAAAATGGAGGGATTTTTGCTTACTTTGAAGTGGGAAGATCTACTCCTAATCTGGATCTTTGAGGTAGGAAGACACACCTTTAATCCAGATTTTAATTCTCATCAAACCTGGGCCATGCCTTCTCTTCTATTACAAGCCTATACAAAGACATGAAGAAGAAAGCTTTTGCTCTTTGCCTGCTTGCTCTCACCTCTGCTGGCAACCTATATAAGGACGTGGAAGGAGGAAGTTTTCCTAGCAATTCTATTTCTTCACTAGCATTAGAGCCTACTTCTTCAGAATTCCAAGATGTACTGAAGACCATCTAAGTCAACCAGCGTTGTGAACTCATGGATTCTTGAACATTCCATTTTATCCAGACATTGTTGGATTATCTGGATCACAGCCTGCCTGCAAGTCATATATATATATATATATATATATATATATATATATATATATATAGAGAGAGAGAGAGAGAGAGAGAGAGATTCATTTTCTAAGTTCTGTTACTCTAGAGAACATTGACTAATACATTGGCCATGAGCACAGGGATGCACTGAATGCTGTTATATTACTGTTTTAATTTTTTTCAGTAAAATGGTAGGCATACCACCAGAAATAAAGTGGAATATAAAACAAGAAGTTTGATGCTGATTTGAAGAGAAGATACTGGGAATGTCCCCAGATATTACTGAGGTACCACAAACTGAGGTACCCCACTTTAGAGTTGATTAGCCTTACAAGGTAGTTTCAGTGTGTTCTTTTACTAAGACAGTATCTTCAGTCCCCAATATTAGCTAACACTTCCATGGTGGAACTGACTTCTTTGTCTAGCCCTAAAACCTTCTGACCTTAAGGCCTCAGTCATCCTTGATGCTTTTCTTTTTCTCACCTATATGGCTGATCAGTTGCCAATTGTTTCTTCAACTGTCCTGTGAACGGTCTTACTGTTTCTCCTTTCTTTCTCTTGCTTCCCTTTTCTGACTCTACACAAAGATTTATGATCAACCATCTAGAAGAAGACATTGATTTGCTGAATGGCAAGCCTCCAATATATCCCTTCTCCAGTTACACACATACACACACACACACTTACACACACAGATACACACACTTACACACACACACTTATACACATACACACTTACACACACACTTTTCACACTGTTTTGGCATTTTAACTGTTTTGGGGTGAAGGGCACTGCAACCTCACTATCCCTCTGCCTGGCACTAAGCACATTGTTGTTTGAATTTGAATTTCAGAAACCACTTTGACTGTTGGCACTGCCCCCTCAGCTTTCCCATGCCTTTGCATTTCTGAGGCTTTTTATCTGAGCCTCCCAGGTGCCTACCCAAAGAACTTTCAGGCCAAATGTCTCAGAGCTATAAAAGCCACTTTAAGTCCCCCCATCCCTAGAAAGTCTCCATATTTGTAGTCAGTTCACATGATGCTGGCTCTCTTACCACTCATGTTACACCAGCTTCTACCTGAGTGGGGTTTTTGACCTGCTAACTTATTATAATGTCTTTAGCTTGCACAGGTCTTTTCCTAAGTGGATCCTCTTACAAGTTCTCCACAGTCTGATAGAAAAACTCAAAAAAAGCCAGTATGTATATTGGAGGAACTCAGTGTTTATGGGATGGACAGTTGAAATGCAGTTTGAACTTAAGTATCCCATCCCATTAATAGAGATGAATACAAATTTAATAAGTTGTCTGTTGTAATAATATAATATCTGTCACCACAGATGATTTAAATATGACATCATTAATCATATACCTATGAGGACAGGGCACTGACTTTAAGATCCCCTATGATAACTGCCTGTTAACAAAAGTACTGGAGTCCATGTACATATGCTACAATGAGAAGTGACAGAATCATGAGGCCAAGTCTGGATTCCTTTGCTGAAATGCACCAATTTCAAATTACTTTCAGACATTGCTAACTGCAATTTCAGCCTTAGATACTTGATCTCAGAATAAGTAGCTAATTCTGACACTTTAATTCTATTTTAAATGTCTATTAAATTTAGGTTTCAAGAGCACTGAAGGCTGTGCCAGACACTTAGAGAACGAGAGGAACCAAACTACATACGATTAGCAATGTTTAGTAAAAATGAGGTGATACACAAACATGACCAAGGCATCCAGGATCTGTTATGCTGGCCTTTATCACACAGAGGAACAATTTAGGATTCTTGAAATATTTCCAGAGGGTCTGTGCTTGGGTTGTTCAAGGATTGAGAAGAATTTCTCAAACTTGTTAGCTGTATCTTGTATTTTGTAGTAAGAGCTTGGCACTTAATAAATGTTTTGAGTAAACTAAAGAATGGAAGCTCTTCTGCACTGCTATAATAACACAGACTTAATTTCAGTCATTAATAATTTGGTCAGTAATAGAAATGGCAAGAAACTAAACCTACAACAACCTAGAAGTGAAACTGCACTATGACTTTTGAGCCTCTTACAAATTTTTCTTAGAAAACTTCTTCTCAATTTACAGACATTTTCCCTGAAAAGATACAACTCCCTAATGCAATTTAATAAACTAATTTAAGTATTTCTTGTATACAAATAATGAAGAAAAGAAGCTAAAATTCTACTTGGGATCCAGGTGTGTCAGCTTATGCCTATAATCCCAGGATTCTGCTACTAAAGAAGAAAGATCAGAAGTTCAAGGCCAGCCTGAACTACATAAAATCCCATCTTAAGGAAACTGAGTAGTGATAAGAATATTATTAATAACTCTGCTAAAGAGAAAGTTAAAGACAAAGTATTGAAAATAAGACAGATAAAGCTTACACTAGAGGTGAGGCCATGTGTGCAAATACATGCTTCAAAAGCCTAAGGGAGGGGTCTCAAAGTAGGTGGCCCTGTCAGTGATATAAACCAGAGACACTTCACTAGATGAACCCTTAAGTGGGTTGGTAAAATTAATGGGCAGATATAAAGTCATGCAATTTCTAAACCTAAGACTGTCTGTTACCTCAGAAGTGATAATGGCAGTAAATGTGAAGAATAATTTACCATTTACAATGTATCATCCAAGTACCCACAAGCACTTCTGTACACTTGGTGAGGTGTGACCAAGACATGCAGGTGTTAGTGTGTTAGTGAACCTAATGGTTTCTTGTATCCACCTAATCACCATATACTTAAGAAAAAATGAACACACAGCAAGAATAGATGGTTGGTCACTGACTATAAAAAACATGTGGATTTTAGAAAGAATACTAAAAAGAAGGACTAGTCATCTGAACACATCTCTTGTCTGTGTATCACAGTGTTCATGCAGCTGAAGGACTGGATGCTCTGAAATTAGGAGTTTATTCATCTTGGCTGTACATTCACTCCATACATCCCCCAAACTCTCCATCATTCCATACATTCCCCCAGACTCTCCATAATTCCATACATCCCCTAGATTCTCCATTATTCTATATGTCCTCAAGCTCTCCATTATTCCATACATCCTCCAGACTGTCCATCACTCCATACATCCCAGGCTCCCCATCACTCCATACATCCTCCGACTCTCCAGACCCTGCTTGCCTAGCTACAAAGCAGTCTGTTTTTCCTTCTATTCACTGTACTTGACTTTTGCTTCCTTAACTATAAGGGCTCTAAGTACATATTCGTTTAGAGGGAAAAAATTGTTCTCACTAAGAACTCCAAGGACAAAGGTCATATTTGCATTGAAAAGGGTTTTGAGACAAGTTTATGATGGAGGGGCTTAAGGTATCTGTGCTGGCAAGCTTGCAAGCATTGAAAAGGGATCACTCTCCACCAATGGAAACTCTTGCTTCCAAGTGGGCCTCTGTCTTAAGTAAGTCTTAGGATAATGATCGTCTACTTTGTGACTAGCGCATCCCATTGTGGCCTTAACTTATAGCAAGTTCTTTCTCAAGTTTCTGTTTATCTAAAAGGAAAGGAGTCCGACGGGGAGCCAGACTCGTGGGTAAGCAATCGTGCATGCCATTTATTATCTATCTAACAAACTTCTGAGACCTTAAATGCCAGTAATGAGCTGTAAGTGATCATTACAGGTGACTAGGATACACTCAGGATACAGGAAACCACACAAGGCAACTAGAAAAGGTTTGTACTGAATGTAAAAGAGTTTAAGGCTTTTAACAAGACATATGTGATGCCATACCAATCTTTAAAAACTTATAAAGAAAGTGAGGTAAAGTTAAAAATTTTTTTTTACAAAGTAAAATGAGATTAGATTTTCACAACCACCATGAGGTCCTGTTCATGGAAAGGGCATGGGTCATTATGTGACCGAGAGATAAGAGAGACCAGGGCAGGAAAAGCATTAAAGGCTGTCCTAAGAAAAACTTGACTTGAAAACAATAGCACTTGTGTTTTAAAATAATTACCCTGGCTGCTGTATTGGGAATCAAATGTCAGATAATGAGCTTAGGTAGGGTCTTGGAATCCTACTATCAGAAAGGTGCAGAAATCACCACAGGAGATGATAATGTCCCAGATGATACGGAATCTCTGGGGTGGTGAGAAGTGATTAGGCTCTGAATATCTGTGAAGAGACAGCCTATAGGACTAGGTGGTGTATCGGATGCAGGGTGAGAGAAGAAAAGAGTGAAGAATGATTCCAGGATTGATGCTCTCTGCCTCAACAAGGCTGGTGTAGAGGGAGCCAGCAGTGAGGAAGATGCACTAGGGTAGAAGGAGAAGCAATGAGAATCAGAATTAAGGTGATGCCACAGGAGAGCAGAAGGGTCAGGGACCATCTAAGATGCACAGTGGGCGTAGAAGCAAGAGGGTGGGAGGAAAGTATGGAATCACTCCTAATATTCTGGCATGCGGTGGTGGTGGGAGGAGGAGGAAGAAGAGGAGGAACAGGAGGAGGATAGGAAATAAAGCACAAAGCTTTTCTAAGCTGTCTGATGTGTTAGAGGCTATTACATTTGTAACCTCAGATTTTGATTGCTTATGTGTCTGGGTTTAGAGTGTGCATTCTTACCCATTGCACAGACTGGCAGGACAGGCATTTGCAGGCTGGAAAGTACCTTTAGAACAGAGTCTGCCCCTTAGTGTTCCAAGAAGGCAGTGCTCCAGGAAAGTCCCCTTGGGGTGGCTAAAGAAGAAAGGGAAGCTGAGCCAGTGGTGAGTGACCCAGGAGCCTATTCATCACTAGAACTCTGGCTCTTATCACCCTGTCACTGTCCAAACATGAGAACGTTGGCAAGTGCCAAGCCGGCTACTGTGCGTGAAAACAATAACTTTTCAAGTTAAGTATTTTGTAAGGAAGACTTCTGTTGGGTTCATCTAAGGGATACCGTGAGTAGTACACCTTGAATATTACCTGTGTAGTGGGCCCTCCCTGAGATAAAGGCAAGGATGCGATGCACTTGGGACTCACACATCCCTGGAGATGCTTTCCCTTTTTCTCTTTCCTCTGTGACACACTTCTTAAGATTGATTTTTATTATTTTAAATTGTGTGTGTGTGTGTGTTTGGTGTGCATGCATGGAGCGTAGGCACCTACAGAAGAGGCCAGAGGTATCAGATCCTTAGGAGCTGGAGTTATAGGCAGTTTTGAGAGAGAGCCACCTGATGTGGGTAGTGGGGATTGAGCTCAGGTCCTCTGCAAGATCAGCACACACTCTCAATCACCGCGTTGTCTCTCTGGCTCCCCTTGAGCCACATTCCATGGGCATATTCTTAGCTCTCCGCCCCTCTTGAATCCACATGTATCTTGTGTGCACTTGGGAAAGTGCTGGTGGCCTTCACACCACTAAATCTAACTCTCAGGAACACCCACAGTCACTCTTCCCTACAGCCCTGTGTCTTTAAAATATTGGTTTTTATTATTATTGGTTTTTATTATTATTCAGTAACAGTGAGGTCGACAGATCAGAGATGGCCACCACTGATACCAAGCAAGGACTTGCTACCCAACCCACAAAGAAGTCACTACTTAGTAAGGGGTCAGGGCAGTAATACACTCAAACTTGCCTTCTTAATGGATTTATAGGGAATTTATTTGAAGGGGATAGAAGACATTGCATATTGATGGTGAGAGAGGATTTTGGGATTCCTTTGCAGACAGATGCACACTATGTGTCTTTAGGCACCCCCTTTCGTATCCAGGACAGTTAGGTTCTACAATGGGCATATTTGACCTTTCGTTGACTGTATGATTTGGCTTCTTCCACGACTGTCCATTCTGGAAGCACCAATTTCAACCCCCCCCCCTCAAGTGGATTCTGAAGACATCTGAAAACAACCCAAGTACTTTGTGACTGTTAATCCATGGTGTGTCCGGCCTTCATTCATTCTGCCATTGGGGAGGTAGTCTGAAATAATTATAAATCTCAAAGGGAAAAGCCTTATGCCACCAGGTCGCACATGGGGGACCATCAGGATTAAACTGGAGGCAGGGTTATCCAGAAGTTATCCAGGAGAAAAGAGATGCATGGGCAGATATCTATATTACTATTTCACCAGAATTAAAAAGTGAGACAGGAAAAGCAGATTTGGAATGAATTAATACAATTTCTGCTGGCTTTCAGCAAGGATTAGCTGCTAGTTTTATAGTGTCCTTTCACGAGGAGTAAGACCACTGGATAGTGAACAGTTATGTCAAGGTCTCCATCAAAGCAGGCCATAGAGCACAAAGGCTCTGAGTTGCCTGGTTTGCATTTAAACAAGGTGTTCCTGGCCCATGGATGCCATCTCTTGGGACTGACGAATTTAGGAAAGGTGGTCCATTCAGGGACAGCAAGCTTTCGATATACCAAAGGTCAGAACACCCAGATCGAAATCTAAAGTTAACAGGTAAGATAACAGGTAAGGTAAGGTGTACAGTAACAGATAAGGTACTGTCATCTGGGCTTTTGCCCTTCTCCTACCTCCTCTTTGCCAGTGCCCTCTCCTCATAATGGTCCAGACATGTTGCAGTCAGTACCTCAGGTCTGTTGCTTCCCACTTTGTTCTTCCCATCTCTCATCCATGATGTCAGGCAGGCTGTGGCCTACGTGACTGTTAAGCAGGTCCTATCTCTACCTCCAGCTTTATACTGTCTGCCCTTCCACATCTTGAGGAACTTCTCTTGGCACTCTAGCAGGCATTTCAGATCTAATGGATGTTCCTAGCCCTCTAGTGTCCTAATGACTCCATCCCTAAGCCCAGGAGGTCTGTATTTCCTTTTAATTACCTATACTGTCAGCAATGTCCTACAGGTGTTTTTGTTGTTGTTTTGTTTTCAAAAACATAGCTCTAAGAAAATGGGCTAGTCTGTAACAGATCTGGCTTTATTGTTCACACACTTCGCTGGGTTCTCTCCTCAACCTTATCTGAAATACCCGACGTGGCTGACATCCTGAAGTTCAGTAAGTGGAGACTGAAGATCCCAGAAATGTCAAGAGAGAATCTCTTCCTTCAAAAGAAACAAGCAAACAGAGGGAGCAGGCAGATGGTGAGGCAAGTGCCACCAACAGGCAGTGAGCGCTCAGCAAACATCACCTTCTGACCTCACTTGGCTACTCTGTTTAGCTTTGTAAAATGTGAAGGGGTTGGACAAAGTTTAAAAGACTCGGTTCTCCCTTTCACAACACTAAATCAAATCGGTAACAACTGACAACAAAGTTCTGGCTCACTAGGCTTGCCACTCACATCCACAGGTCTGACTGGAAGGAAAGAGAAAGAACGACTTGCTGGTGAGCGAAGAAGCTGGATTTGGGAAGTGGTGGGACTGGTGTCCTGCAGGCTGCAGTGTGTGTCCTATAATCAGAGTGCCTCTTTTTTTTTTCTTCAAATTATTTTAATTATTATAATGTGTAACTATTAGAATGTAAAGCTTTTAAGTATGCCAATAAAAAGTTTAAAACCTTGGTATGGTGAGATGGCCTAGTGAGTCTAGATGCTTACTGAGCCAGTCTGGTGATCTAAGATCTATTCCTAAACCTCACACAACATGAAAGGAGAGAACCAACTTCATAAAGCTAGCTTCCAGATGCATACCATGGCACTTGCTCCTACACATGGCTTTATTGCCGATAATAATATATTTTTTTAATATTTCAGAATCTGAAGAAGAAAAGAAACTTGAAAGACTGCTTTCAGAGTTTGAAAGACAACATTGTTGAGATGATTATGGAACTGCAAAGTCAGTGTAATTCCTACCAAAGCACACCAGTTCCTTCTGTGCAGAATAGACAAGTCTATCCTAAAATTCATACAGAAACTCAAGAGAGAGAAATTCAAGGGAAAGGAGGAGGAAGGGCCAGAGGGAGGGGGAGAGAGAGAGGACTTCAGAAGGAACAAAGCTGACGGCCTCACTTCCTGATTTCAAACTTTTTACAAAGCTACAGTAAACAGCATTCTGTGATGGGGGCAGAGAACAGACACAGACCTGAGCAACATGGATGCAAAGTCCAGGCATACACCCCCACTTTTATCATCCAGGATGCTGAGAAAATTCTACAGAGAAAGGACAGTTTAGTTTTTTTAAAATAAATTTATTGGAATATGTGCAAAAGAACCTTGTTCATAGACAAAAATGAACTCAAAACAGATTAGAGACCTAGATACGAGCAGAACAGATTTAGTTCTTATGAGAAAAGGTTAGCAAGTGATAAACACATTTGGCTTATTATACAATGCAATAACTTCCCATTATGAAAGGAATAAAGTATTGATGTGTGCTGCACAACAGATAAATCTTGACATCATGCTCAGTGCAAGAAGCAAGCCACAAAAGGTCAAGGGCTACTCAATGTCATTTCTATGAAATGTCACCACAAGCAGTTGACCAACACAGATGGACACCTGCCAGGATTCTGGAAAAAGGAAGGGGAAATGGGACTATCTCTGAGTGGATATGGTTCCTTCTTTTAGTGGTAACTAAGATTTGCCAAATTAAATAGTGGTGTTGGTTACCCAACTCTATGCATATACTAAGCAGTCCAACTGAATTAATACTGAGCTAAGAGTTTACATTAAGTTTATAGTCGGCCATCACTGGAAAGAGAGGCCCATTGGACTTGCAAACTTTATATGCCCCAATACAGGGGAATGCCAGGGCCAAAAGAATGGGAATGGGTGGGTAGGGAAGTGGGGGGTGGGTATGGGGGACTTTTGGGATAGCATTGGAAATGTAATTGATGAAAATATGTAATAAAAAATATTAAAAATTAAAAAAAAACTTTAAAAGAATGAAATTTTTATCACATTTCAATCTTTTGATAGGTTACACTTAAGAAAAAATCTGTATATTTATAAATGTATCAATTACAAATACAATACTAAAGCACAAAAAAAAGTTTATATGGCCTGCTTTTGTGTGTTAACAACATTTTAATAAAGCTGCTGAACATTTAAAAATAAATTTAATGAACACATTTAAAAAACCCTCAACAGATCACGCCCTCCACTAGCCCAGCACCCTAGTGCAAATGTATACAGTGCCCTCCTAAGGCTGCATTGCAGCTCATCCTTCCAAAAGCAGTCTACTCTCTAGCTAAAGCACCGTCCTCTCTAAAAATGCAGACAAAGTCCCCGGGGCTCCAGAGAGAAGCCCTCCACTGGCTTACTGGCTCTGCTTTCCCAGGCCTGAAGTGTGCGGCTTACTCTGGCTTAATAAAGCCTCAAGACGGAAGGGCTGACAGCAGTGTACCTTCCCATCTGGCTTAAAACATGAGTACTCTGTGGATGCAGAAAACCTGAGGTCAGAAGTGAAACAAGAGATGGAGCCACACTGAGCTAGAGCAGGGCCTTCCAGTCATACCTCCTGTCCCCTAGAGCAGGGCCTACCACACCTCCTGTTCCCAGCAGACCTGAGAGCTCTCATAAAACACAGACACCCACCCAATCAAAATGGCTATCATCAAGCAAACATCAAAACAACAGATATTGGCAAAGATGCAGGCAAAATTAACCCTTGCACACTGCTGATGGGAGTGTAAGTTAGTTCAGCCACTATGGAAATCAGCATGGACATTCCTTAAAAAACTAAAACTGGCACCACCATATGATCCAGCTGTTCCCCTCCTCCGAGTATACCCAATGAAGTCTAAGTCAGCTTCCAAATATTCATATATCCATGCTTATTGCTGTACTATTTATAGTAAGCAAGTTATGATGCTGATCCAGGTGTTCACTGATAAATAAATGGGATATATATACATACATATGTATAGATGCATTATATATGTGTATGTATATATTTGTGTGTGTATATATATATATATATGTATGTATATGAATGATGATAGAACATTATTCAGCCATAAGGAAGAATTCAATGACATTTGAAGAACTGCTAATGAGGAGATATGGGGGAAGTGGCAGATCCAGTAAATGGACTAAACATAACCAAAGTACATTATAAACATGTGTGAAGAGTTACAATGAAATCCATTGTGTAAGGCAATTAGCACTTAGCTGATAAAAGTCTTTATAACATGGAGGTAAACATTCTCAGCATACAGACTCTACTAAGCTTCTTTGAGGTATATCTTAGAACAACTAATAAAAATTAACCTCTATTTAATATGTCCAAAAGAATAAAAAGTGGGTCAGCCACAGTGACACTTGCCTGTAATCCTAGTACTTGAAAGTGGAAGCAGGATTGGGAGTTCAAAGTCAGCCTATGCTACATAGATAGAGGCCAGCCTAGACAATCTGAGACCCTGCTTCAACACCCCCCCCCAAGAAATAAGTAATTTGAAAGATAATAATTAGAAAACTCATTAAGAGACAAACCATACAAGAGGCACGTTGGGGGTGGCAGGACTCAACAGCTTTATGTTTTCTGCTCAATCAATTAATACATATTGATACACCAGCTCTGATCTCCTGAGCCCTGTTCTCCAGGATCACGCTCTGCAAGTTCCAGTCCAGTTACAGATGACGGCTTATTATTAGGTAAACAAGGCTGATTTTGGTATTGACTGAGCTTTAGAAAGTGACGTGGAGGCGCGCAAGGATACGGATGATTGCCAGTGTGGGTGGCTGTTGCTGTCCATCCTGCTCTCCAGAAAAGGCCATGCGAGGTGCAAGAAGAGCAGCTCATTTGAATTCAGAAAGAGTGCCCGTCTTCCTCCTTGCTGTGCATAGTAAGGTCTTCTCCAGAAAAGCAACCCGCAGCCTCTCTTCTTGTCTTTGCTCCTCCATTGTCACTTGCATCTCCCATAAGATTGGATCCTGAGTCATTACCCTGCTCTTGGGATGAGTTAAACTTTCAGAGACTGAGAAAGCACGCGGAGCCCTGAGACTCTCGATTGTCTGTTTCAGATTGACACAGACCATGCTGCTCCTGCTGCCGATACTGAACCTGAGCTTACAACTTCATCCTGTAGCAGGTAAGAACGGAAGATGGGAGGGTTCTGGGAACGATGAGCAGGTGGTGGCTCCTAGCCAAAGCCGGAAATGAGTATCTGTGGGCATTCTTTGAGAGGGAGTGTGGTTACTGGATATTTCAAGTAGCACTACCCAATGCTTGCAATGAATCACATGTGTCTGAACGGACTAAGAGGCCGTTCCCTTTAATGTAAGGCGCCAAGCAGCTACCCTTTTGCCCTCTATCAGGGACAGTGACTGAGGCAAACATAGAGCGCTTCGTTACTCATATGAGGTTTTTTTTTTTTTTTTTTTTTTTTTTTAACGCAATGGCGGCAGCCACTGGTCATTTAATGCCATAACGTAGACTGAATTGGAAACTCGGAGACAATAAAGCCCCAGTGAAAACTCAGTCAGAAGGCTACGCCTTTGAACTTGATGATGGGACATATAGTGGAGGATGTGGTTTAGAAGGGAGAAAGTTGTTTCAGAATTGATTGTTTCCCTGGGGAAGGCGTTTCAGATCACTGGTGTGTGCCATCGGGGCTGCAGTACCAAGAGAACATTAGGTAAAAAAAAAAAAAAAAAAAGCAACAGTTGTGGGGCTAAGGGTGTGGCTGCTCCACAGCAGGAGCGTGAGGTTTTCCTTGAGGGGAATCATGGGAAAGTGATCCTTTGGCGTTGGATAGCCTTTTGATAAGTGACTGTCTCCCCTCCCATCTCATTCTGTCTGGGGGGTCAGCCCACACTTCTCTTCCACGCTTCTCATTCTTTCCCTGTGGGCTGCTTAGGAAATGAAGGAGCTAGGGAAACAGGGATGGCAAGTTTTGGTTTTGTTGTTTTAGTATTTTTGCGCCGCCCGCCGCCGCCCCCCCCCCCGCCCCCCACTACACACACACACACTGGCACTCTCAGTAGGGTAAGGACTGTTTCTTTTAAGAAAAGCAGCACTAGGCAATCACAGTCTTTATGAGCTCTGAGGTATGCTGAGGGAGTGGGAAGGATGGCGGAAGCAAGATATGCTTACATTCATACGAGGGCCGATATGTGGCAATGTGCAAGGCAGCTTATGTCTCATTCAGTCTTCACAACACTCATTTGGCAAGGAGAGAGGCTGAGACATGGGAAGGTGTTTTAATGTGCCCGAGATGACATAGTTAGTTACTAGGTGGCATATGAAAGATTTTCACACGCTGATGTCCCTTCTGCCCTTCCCCTGCCCCTATTATAGTGCTAACAGTACTAAATAAATGGTGACAGTAGACAATAAATTGTGAATTGTCTAACTGGGGGTGGAATTTTAACATAAGTTTTAAAATGGGGATATATATTTTTCCTTTTTCAATTAGATATTTTCTTTATTTATATTTCAAATTTTATCTCCTCTCCTCTCCAAAAACCTCTCTATCCCTTCCCCCCTCCCCCTGCTTACTAACCCACCCACTCCCTGTCCTGCCATTCCCCTACACTGGGGCATCGAGCCTTCACAAGGCCAAGGGCCTCTCCTCTCATTGATGTCCCACAAGGCTGTCCCTCTGCTACATATGCGGCTGAAGCCTTGAGTCCCTCCTTGTGCACTCTTTGGTTGGTGGTTTAGTCCCTGGCAGCTCTGGGGGTACTGGTTGGTTCATATTGTTGTTCTTCCTATGGGGCTGCAAACCCCTTCAGCTCCTTGGGTCGTTTCTCTAGCTTCTCCATTGGGGACTCTGTGCCCAGTCCAATGGATGGCTGTGAGTATTCAATTCTGTACTTGTCAGGCACTGGCAGAGCTTCTGAGGAGACAGCTATATCAGGCTCCTGTCAGCAAGCACTTGTTGGCATCCACAATAGTGTCTGGATTTGGTAACTGTATATGGGATGGATCCCCAGGTGGGGCAGTCACTGGATGGCCTTTCCTTCTGTTTCTGCCCCAAACTTTGTCTCTGTATCTCCTCCCATGGGTATTTTGATCCCCCTTCTAAGAAGGACCAAAGTATCCACACTGTGGTCTTCCTTCTTCTTGAGTTTCATGTGGTCTGTGAATTGTATCTTGGGTATTCTGAACTTCTGGGCTAATATCCACTTATCAGTGAGTGCATACCATGATTATTCTTTTGTGATTGGGTTACCTCACTCAGGATGGTATTTTCTAGTTCCATCCATTTGCCTAAGAACTTCCTGAATCCATCATTTTTAATAGCTGAGTAGTACTCCATTGTGTAAATGTACCACATTTTCTGTATCTAATCCTCTGTTGAGGGACATCTGGGTTGTGTCCAGCTTCTGGCTATTATAAATAAGGCTGCTATGAACATAGTGGAGCATGTGTCCTTATTACATGTTGGAGCATCTTCTGAGTATATGCCCAGGAGTGGTATAGCTGGGTCTGCAGGTAGTACTATCTCCAATTTTCTGAGGAACCACCAAACTGATTTCCATAGGGGTTGTACCAGCTTGCATTCCCACAGCAATAGAGGAGTGTTCCTCTTTCTCCACATCCTCGCCAGCATCTGCTGTCACCTGAGTTTTTGTCTTAGCCATTCTAACTGATGTGAGGTGAAATTTCAGGTCGTTTTGCTCGCTCAGTAAACTTGAAATTCCTGTCTACTCTTTCTTTGCAAAACATTTTTATTAAAATGAGTGTTAAATTAGAATGCCTTCTTGTGTGTTTTATGTGTCTTTCTAATTAAGGTATTTTGACTTCTTAGAAAGCTATTGGTGGGGGCACCTAGAAAACAAAGCTTAGGAATGCTGGTGGTTATTCAATGGTGATTGAAAGGGAAAAGGCATGGGATAGGGAGGAAAAGGGAAACTACAGTATCGTTGTGTGTTTGTTTAGGCTTTTAAATAGAACTTGCGCATTCAGGGATCATTTGCAAAATACAAAGTACAAAAATTTAAAGAATATAGGAGAGTTTTAAAAAGATCCTGAGAGTAGGTGGGCTATGATACTCATTGTCTGAGAGGATTCCCTGGTTATCGCGGATAATGGAATGATGACCCCAATTCTGTAATTGCTTAGTGTGTAGCCCTTGGACCCGTATCTTCCCTGAACAAAACAGTTCCTAGCCAGGAGTTATCCGGATATGATTCCTCATTACCCTCTATGCATTCATTTCTAGGTTTAAATGTAAAAAACCAATGCTTAGCAGATTAATTAGTCATTACAGACAGACAGTGACATTCCTAGTGCTCTAAAATAGAGAAATCACGGTCCACAGGAAGGATATGTTATTATAAGCATGGAAGTAAATACACAAACAAGCTGCTGCATCTGTAAAACACCCAGGAGGAAGGATGACACACAGCACAATGCCTTTTTCCTAAGTCTGCTGTTCGAGCATCCCTCAATAATTAGGTGAAGCTGAAACAAGCAAGACATCGAGAAGCACCGGCCTCAGTATCAGTTACCTCTGGAAGCAGTAGAGGTGTCATTAGTTATGCTCTAGTTCTTGGATGGGCTCCTGGATGCTCATTTTACTTACAGGAATTGCGTTAATAACTCTCCTATAAATCACCCTGCTGTAAGATATGCCACAGACACCGAAAACCACACAAAACAGATGCAAGCTTGACCTGACCAAACACTGCTGGAAATACCCCCAGAGTGTTCATCGCTCCCCACCCACAAGAACTACCCCTCTACAGCCCAAGCAGGCTGCTCCTCAAAGCTCTGCTCACACCCTCATTGTTACGGCCCTGAGGCCCTGATCTTCATAAAAACAATTGGCTACTGATGATTAAAAGAAATCTTTTTTTTGCGGGGGGTGGGGGGGTGGGGGGGGGAGTTCGAGACAGGGTTTCTCTGTATAGCCCTGGCTATCCTGGAACTCACTTTGTAGACCAGGCTGGCCTCAAACTCAGAAATCTGCTTGCCTCTGCCTCCCGAGTGCTGGGATTAAAGGTGTGCGCCACCATGCCCGGCTTTAAAAGAAATCTCTTAAAGCATTCAGACAGTATACGTTCTTTGTAGATTCCAAGTCAGCAAATGGAAGCAACCCCAGGTTTTAAGCAACTATATATTTTACTGAACACACTATAGTCTATTTACCTAGTTGATGGGCATTGCAGCTATTTCAGTGTCTGGGCTAAGTGAATCCTTGCAAGACTGTAGAGAAGCCTGAATGGTTCTGATTTCATGATCCATTAATTAATTATCAACTCTTTCCTTATGTATATTCTGTAGGTATACTGTTGTGTTTTATAAAAAAAAGATAAAGAAGCCAGGGATATGTCTGATGGAGGTGTGGTATGGTGTGAGAGAAGGGGGTGCCTCTGTGGGCCCATGCTGAGACATCCTTTCCGTTTGAGGGACCAGTCACACAATGGTATAGTATAGAATAGAGTTTATTCAGGGCATAGGGAGGGGAGTTGGGGGGTAGTAGAGACAGAGAAAGGCAGAGAGCGAAAGAGAGGTGGGGCGGGGGGGGGGGAGAGGTAGCAGGAGAGGGAGAGAGGAAGAAGGAGGAGGAGTAGAGGCCAGTCATGAACATATGGAGAGAAGAGGGGGAGGGGAATGGGGAGAGAAAGCACAGAGAGGGTAGAGAGGAAGAGAAGAAGAGCAAGAGCAAGAGCAAGAGAGAGGAGGGGCAAACAGCCCCTTTTATAGTGAGTCAGGCACACCTGGCTGTTGCCAGGTAACTGTGGAGCAGAACCTAGAAGAAATGCCAATATATACTACCTATAAAGATTTAACAGAATTAGCGATATATTTTTATATTAAAAGTATTTAAGTTTATATTCAGTAAAATTCACCTTTTCACTAAGAAAAAAAATCTGTGTATTTTGACAAATACATGGTCATGTAATGGCCTCTGCAATGAAAGTGGGATTAGATAGTCTTTATGTAATTACTTATTTTTTATTAGTAGTATACATTAAATTATATTGTTTAGTGGAATTCACTGTGATATGCCCACACATGTGTACAGCATAGTCTGCAGACACTTGGCTATCTGCCTTCTTTCTCTTAGTGTAATGCATTTGAGGTTCATGCATGTGGCAGTCTTTATCAATGGCTTATTTCTGTTTGTTATTGAGTGGTGTGTGCTGTGTGATCCAATCCCCAGTTGGAGGGCATTTGGGCTATTTCCCATTTCTGGTGATTTTAAATAAAGTTGCTATAGATGTTTGCAAATAGGTTTCTTCATGGACATGCATTTTATACTTGTTAGCTATATTGAATTTCTAGACCCTATGGCCATTATAAACAAATGTATAGGAAATTCTTAGATTTCCAACTTTACACGGTCATCAGCAGTGTCTGAAACTTTCAGTTAGCCCTGGTAGCAACATGGCCTTGTTTGACCTCTGTTACCCCCATAGATGCATAGAAATACCTTGCTGTGGTTGTAGCTTTCAGTTTTCTAGTGACCAATGAGGCTAAGCACATTTTAATGTGCTTATTGTCTAATCACGTATCTTCTTTGGTAAATTATGTATGGAAATCATCTAATAATTTTTTTTTTAATTTCAGTGTTTTTCATTTCTTTATTAACACACTGTCGATGTGTTGACGTGATCTGTGTGTTTCCATCCCCACATCCCATCATTTTTTCTCTTTGGGTTTTTGAGACAGGCCTCATTTTGTAACCTAGGCTAGATCTGAAATCATGGCAATCCTCCTGCTCCAGCCTTCCGACTCCTTGGATTACTGCCATGAGCCACAATGTGTGGCTCTCAAAGTCTCTTTTCAGGTCTGGTTCAGAGGTGACAGCATGTTTCATGGTTGTATTTTCTTTTTTTTTTTTAAATTTTTAATATTTTTATTACATATTTTTCTCAATTACATTTCCAATGCTATCCCAAAAGTCCCCCATAGCGCCCCCCACTTCCCTACCCACCCATTCCCATTCTTTTGACCCTGGCATTCCCCTATATTGGGGCATATAAAGTTTGCAAGTCCAATGGGCCTCTCTTTCCATTGATGGCCGACTAGGCCATCTTTCGATACATATGCAGCTAGAGACAAGAGCTCCGGGGTTCTGGTTAGTACATCATGTTGTTCCAACAATAGGGTTGCAGATCCCTTTAGCTCCTTGGGTACTTTCTCTAGCTTCTCCATTGGGAGCCCTGTGATACATCCAATAGCTGACTCCTGTGTTTGCTAGGCCCCGGCATCGTCTCACAAGAGACAGCTATATTTGGGTCCTTTCAGCAAAATCTTGCTAGTGTATGCAATGGTGTCAGCGTTTAGAAGCTGCTTATGGGATGGATCCCTGGATACGGCAGTCTATAAATGGTCCATCCTTTCATCACAGCTACGAACTTTGTCTCTGTAACTTCTTCCCTGGGTGTTTTGTTCCCAATTCTAAGAAGGGGCACAGTGTCCACACTTTGGTCTTCATTCTTCTTGAGTTTCATGCGTTTAGCAAATTGTATCTTATATCTTGGGTATCCTAAGTTTTGGGCTAATATCCACTTATCAGTGAATACATATTGTGTGAGTTCTTTTGTGATTGTGTTACTTCACTCAAGATGATGCCCTCCAGGTCCATCCATTTGGCTAGGAATTTCATAAATTCATTCTTTTTAATAGCTGAGTAGTACTCCATTGTGTAAATGTACCATAATTTCTGTATCCATTCCTCTGTTGAGGGACATCTAGGTTCTTTCCAGCTTCTGGCTATTATAAATAGGGCTGCTATGAACATAGTGGAGCATATGTCTTTTTTACCGGTTGGGACATCTTCTGGATATATGCCCAGGAGAGGTATTGCTGGATCCTCCGGTAGTACTATGTCCAATTTTCTGAGGAACCGCCAGACTGATTTCCAGAGTGGTTGTACAAGCTTGCAATCCCACCAACAATGGAGGAGTGTTCCTCTTTCTCCACATCCTCGCCAGCATCTGCTGTCACCTGAATTTTTGATCTTAGCCATTCTGACTGGTGTGAGGTGGAATCTCAGGGTTGTTTTGATTTGCATTTCCCTGATGATTAAGGATGTTGAACATTTTTTCAGGTGCTTCTCTGCCATTCGGTATTCCTCAGGTGAGAATTCTTTGTTCAGTTCTGAGCCCCATTTTTTAATGGGGTTATTTGACTTTCTGGAGTCCACCTTCTTGAGTTCTTTATATATATTGGATATTAGTCCCTTATCTGATTTAGGATAGGTGAAGATCCTTTCCCAATCTGTTGGTGGTTTTTTTGTCTTATTGATGGTGTCTTTAGCCTTGCAGAAGCTTTGCAGTTTCATGAGGTCCCACTTGTCAATTCTCGATCTTACAGCACAAGCCATTACTGTTCTATTCAGGAATTTTTCCCCTGTGCCCATATCTTCAAGGCTTTTCCCCACTTTCTCCTCTATAAGTTTCAGTGTCTCTGGTTTTATGTGTAGTTCCCTGATCCACTTAGACTTGACCTTAGTACAAGGAGATAGGAATGGATCGATTCGCATTCTTCTACATGTTAACAACCAGTTGTGCCAGCACCATTTGTTGAAAATGCTGTCTTTCTTCCACTGGATGTTTTTAGCTCCCTTGTCGAAGATCAAGTGACCGTAGGTGTGTGGGTTCATTTCTGGGTCTTCAATTGTATTCCATTGGTCTATTTGTCTGTCACTATACCAGTACCATGCAGTTTTTATCACAATTGCTCTGTAGTAAAGCTTTAGGTCCGGCATGGTGATTCCACCAGAGGTTCTTTTATCCTTGAGAAGAGTTTTTGCTATCCTAGGTTTTTTGTTATTCCAGATGAATTTGCAGATTGCACTTTCTAATTCGTTGAAGAATTGATTTGGAATTTTGATGGGGATTGCATTGAATCTGTAGATTGCTTTTGGCAAGATAGCCATTTTTACAATGTTGATCCTGCCAATCCATGAGCATGGGAGATCTTTCCATCTTCTGAGATCTTCTAGAATTTCTTTCTTCAGAGACTTGAAGTTTGTATTATACAGATCTTTCACTTCCTTAGTTAGAGTCACGCCAAGATATTTTATATTATTTGTGACTATTGAGAAGGGTGTTGTTTCCCTAATTTCTTTCTCAGCCTGTTTATTCTTTGTGTAGAGAAAGGCCATTGATTTGTTTGAGTTAATTTTATATCCAGCTACTTCACCGAAGCTGTTTATCAGGCTTAGGAGTTCTCTGGTGGAATTTTTAGGGTCACTTATATATACTATCATATCATCTGCAAAAAGTGATATTTTGACTTCATCTTTTCCAATTTGTATCCCTTTGATCTCCTTTTGTTGTCGAATTGCTCTGGCTAGGACTTCAAGTACAATGTTGAATAGGTATGGAGAAAGTGGACAGCCTTGTCTAGTCCCTGATTTTAGAGGGATTGCTTCAAGCTTCTCACCATTTACTTTGATGTTGGCTACTGGTTTGCTGTAGATTGCTCTTATCATGTTTAGGTATGGGCCTTGAATTCCTGATCTTTCCAAGACTTTTATCATGAATGGGTTTTGGATCTTGTCAAATGCTTTTTCCGCATCTAACGAGATGACCATGTGGTTTTTGTCTTTGAGTTTGTTTATATACTGGATTACGTTGATGGATTTCCGTATATTGAACCATCCCTGTATCCCTGGGATGAAACCTACTTGGTCAGGATGGATGATTGTTTTGATGTGTTCTTGGATTCGGTTAGCAAGAACTTTATTGAGGATTTTTGCATCAATATTCATAAGGGATATTGGTCTGAAGTTTTCTATCTTTGTTGGGTCTTTTTGTGGTTTAGGTATCAGAGTAACTGTGGCTTCATAGAATGAGTTGGGTATAGTACCTTCTGTTTCTATTTTGTGGAATAGTTTGTGAAGAACTGGGATTAGATCTTCTTTGAAGGTCTGATAGAACTCTGCACTAAACCCATCTGGTCCTGGGCTTTTTTTAGTTGGGAGACTATTAATGACTGCTTCTATTTCTTTGGGGGATATAGGGCTGTTTAGATCATTAACCTTATCTTTATTCAACTTTGGTACCTGGTATCTGTCTAGGAACTTCTCCATTTCATCCAGGTTCTCCAGTTTTGTTGAGTATAGCCTTTGGTAGAAGGATCTGATGGTGTTTTGGATGTCTTCAGGATCTGTTGTTATGTCTCCTTTTTCATTTCTGATTTTGTTAATTAGGATGCTTTCCCTGTGCCCTCTAGTGAGTCTGGCTAAGGGTTTATCTATCTTGTTGATTTTCTCAAAGAACCAGCTCCTTGATTGGTTGATTCTTTGAATAGTTCTTCTTGTTTCCACTTGGTTGATTTTGCCCCTGAGTTTGATTATTTCCTGCCGTCTACTCCTCTTGGGTGAATTTGCTTCCTTTTGTTCTAGTGCTTTTAGGTATGTTGTCAAGCTGCTAATGTGTGCTCTCTCTAGTTTCCTTTTGGAGGCACTCAGAGCTATGAGTTTTCCTCTTAGAAATGCTTTCATTGCGTCCCATAAGTTTGGGTATGTTGTGGCTTCATTTTCATTGAACTCTAAAAAGTCCTTAATTTCTTTCTTTATTCCTTCCTTGACCAAGGTATCATTGAGAAGAGTGTTGTTCAGTTTCCACGTGAAGGTTGGCTTTCTATTATTTATTTTGTTATTGAAGATCAGCCTTAGTCCATGGTGATCTGATAGGATACATGGGACAATTTCAATATTTTTGTATCTGTTGAGGCCTGTTTTGTGACCAATTATGTGGTCAGTTTTGGAGAAGGTACCATGAGGTGCTGAGAAGAAGGTATATCCTTTTGTTTTAGGATAGAATGTTCTGTAGATATCTGTCAGATCCATTTGATTCATAACTTCTGTTAGTTTCACTGTGTCCCTGTTTAGTTTCTGTTTCCACGATCTGTCCATTGGTGAAAGTGGTGTGTTGAAGTCTCCCACTATTATTGTATGAGGTGCAAT
The DNA here is from genome assembly GCF_978045245.1 of Mus caroli. Classification (NCBI taxonomy): domain Eukaryota; kingdom Metazoa; phylum Chordata; class Mammalia; order Rodentia; family Muridae; genus Mus; species Mus caroli. Next base: position 31,595,771 of record NW_028227275.1, on the reverse strand, counting down.
GTGTGCTTTGAGATTTACTAAAGTTTCTTTAATGAATGTGGCTGCCTTTGTATTTGGAGCATAGATATTCAGGATTGATAGTTCCTCTTGGAGGATTTTACCTTTGATGAGTATGAAGTGTCCCTCCCTGTCTTTTTTAATGACTTTGGGTTGGAAGTCAATCTTATCAGATATTAGAATGGCTACTCCAGCTTGTTTCTTCATACCATTTGCTTGGAAAATTGTTTTCCAGCCTTTCATTCTGAGGTAGTGTCTATCTTTTTCTCTGAGATGAGTTTCCTGTAAGCAGCAAAATGTTGGGTCTTGTTTGTGTAGCCAGTTTGTTAGTCTATGTCTTTTTATCAGGGAGTTGAGTCCATTGATATTAAGAGATATTAAGGAAAAGTAATTGTTGTTTCCTGTTATTTTTGTTGTTAAAGTTGGCATTCTGTTCTTGTGGCTGTCTTCTTTTAGGTTTGTTGAGGGATTACCTTCTTGTTGTTTCTAGGGCGTGGTTCCTGTCCTTGTATTGGTTTTTTTCTGTTATTATCCTTTGAAGGGCTGGATTCGTGGAGAGATAATGTGTGAATTTGGTTTTGTCGTGGAATACTTTGGTTTCTCCATTTATGTTAATTGAGAGTTTGGCTGGGTATAGTAGCCTGGGCTGGAATTTGTGTTCTTTTAGTGTCTGTATAACATCCTTCCAGGATCTTCTGGCTTTCATAGTCTCTGGTGAAAAATCTGGTGTAATTCTGATAGGCTTGCCTTTATATGTTACTTGGCCTTTTTCTCTTACTGCTTTTAGTATTCTATCTTTATTTAGAGCATTTGTTGTTCTGATTATTATGTGTCGGGAGGTATTTCTTTTCTGGTCCAGTCTATTTGGAGTTCTGTAGGCTTCTTGTATGTTCATGGGCATCTCTTTCTTTAGATTTGGGAAGTTTTCTTCTATAATTTTGTTGAAGATGTTTGCTGGTTCTTTGAGTTGAAAATCTTTATTCTCATCCACTCCTATTATCCGTAGGTTTGGTCTTCTCATTGTGTCCTGTATTTCTTGGATGTTTTGAGTTAGGATCTTTTTGCATTTTACATTTTCCTTGATTGTTGTGCCGATGTTCTCTATGGAATCTTCTGCACCTGAGATTCTCTCTTCCATCTCTTGTATTCTGTTGCTGATGCTCGTATCTATGGTTCCAGATTTCTTTCCTAGGGTTTCTATCTCCAGTGTTGCCTCATTTTGGGTTTTCTTTATTGTGTCTACTTCTCTTTTTAGGTCTAGTATGGTTTTGTTCATTTCCATCATCTGTTTGGATGTGTTTTCCTGTTTTTCATTAAGGACTTCTACCTGTTTGATTATGTTATCCTGTTTTTCTTTAAGGATTTGTAACTCTTTAGCAGTGTTCTCCTGCAATTCTTTAAGGGATTTTTGTGCTTCCTCTTTAATGTCTTCTACCTGTTTAGCAGTGTTCTCCTGTATTTCTTTAAGTGTGTTATTAAAGTCCTTCTTGAAGTCCTCTACCATCATCAGGAGATATGCTTTTAGATCCGTGTCTAGCTTTTCCGGTGTGTTGGGGTGCCCTGGACTGGGCGAAGTGGGAGTGCTGGGTTCTGATGATGGTGAGTGGTCTTGGTTTCTGTTAGTAAGATTATTACGTTTACCTTTCGCCATCTGGTAATCTCTGGGGTTAGTTGTTGTCGTTGTCACTGTTTAAAGATTGGAGCAGAAGCTGTGTTCCACTCACCAGCAGTCTCAAAATCCTGTGGCGGGGGTCGTGGGTAGCTGGCGGGTATCAGCCGACCCTGCGCTCTAGCTACCCCGGTGCTGGTCCGGCCGGATGAGGCCTGTGGCCCTACTCAGGCCGGTTTCTGCTTCCCTAACTAATGCAGTCTCAGGTCCCGCGCGCAATTGGTTTGGAGCAGAAGCTGTGTTCCGCTCACCAGAAGTCTTAAGATCCTGTGGCGGGTGTTGTGGGTAGCTGGCGAGTGTCAGCTGACACTGCGCCCTAGCTACCACGGTGCTTTTCTGACCGGAAGAGGCATCTAATAATTTTTAATTTGGGTTCTTCGCTTTCTAGCAAAGTGTTGACTATTCCTTATTTATCTGAGATATAAGTCTATTTTAAGGTATATGGCTTATGAATATTATCTCTCAGCTTGTTTTCCATTCTTTGAACAAGGCTTCATGGACATGCTCACTGTGGTTTGACTTAAGGGTGTCATGTGTCATGTCCCACACGTTTGATCTCTCAGCAGCTCAAATCGAAAGGATTCTTTCCTAACATCTCATAGCTGTTCACGCTACATTTAGGTTTGTAATCAAGTCTGAGCTAGTGTCTATACAGCATATGGGAGTGCAAGTCAAAGGCCTAACAATGTTCACCCACTGCGGCCCCACTGTTCTCCGTCATTTCTTCAGAGGGAAGCACCTTTGACTCTTTATCACAAAGCAATAGTCCATAGTTGTGTCGGTCCACTGACCCTCCTTAAGCTAATTTTGAACCTTTGGCCCATGGCGTGTGCCCAGCTTTTTGTGAGTATCCTCTTCTTTTGATTCTTGTAACTTTACAGTTAATTTACTTTTTGTGTCTTTTATTGCAAAATCTAAAACTATCTTATAGTCCAGATGTACTGAACAGATAGTGTTTATTTTTATATTTATGTCTTAGGCAGAAACAAACCCATACTTTGTATCACGGAGGTTTCCCTCCTTTACTGCCCTTCATCTTACAGATGTGGACAGAAGCAGGTAGGGGTGGAGAGGGAGAATTTGGCCATGATGCTGCTTGAAGGACTCTGGTGCAGAACACACCCCACTCATTCTGATTGTCAATGACTCTTGATATGTATGAGTATGATGGCTAATATTGATAATTGGCTTGCGATTCAGAACCACCAAGAAAACATACCTGTAAGTGTGTCTTTGAGGGTGTTTCCAGAAACGTTTAACTGAGCAAGAGAGACTCACCCTGAGTGTGGATGGCATTGTGCTGTGGGCTGCCGTCTTGGACTGAATAAAAGGGAGAAAGTAAGTTGAAATGAGTGTGCTGATTGCAGGCGCAGTGTGACTGCTCCTGCTGCCAGGCCTTTCCTGCTGTGATGGGCTGTACCTCCTTGGACTGTGAGCCAAGGCAAGCCAAGCCCTTCCTTCTTCATGTTGCTTCTTGTCAGCTATTCCGCCACAGCAGCGATGCAAACAGGAAATAAGACAGCAAAGGAATGGACCCTGGCCAGGGTAGGACTTCTACAGTGAAGGATGTCCTGTGCGATGCTCACACACAGAGCCGCAGAGCATGAGTCTAGTTCACAGACAGTTTTCTGAAGAGGAGGGACTTTGTGAAAAACCTCCCAGTCCCTTCTCATATTTTAAGTACACTGCATAGGAAGGCAAAAAAGAAAAGTAAATTTCTATTGTTCAATAGAAAAAAGTTCAAAATTAGCCTAACAAGGAAACTATCTTGGGAGAGAATGCAAATGATTTGTTTTGTGTTTCCTGGAGATGTGACAGGTGGCAGCTGTCACCAAGGCCTGTTTTCAAAATGCTAAATTGACCTCAGGATCCAAAAAAAAAAAAAAAAAAAAGACTCCCAAATTATCTAAGTTGGGTGTCCTTTGATCGCTTCGGAAGTTCAGTTCTAGATTGAAGCTTAATTTAGTTCCTGCACAGCAAATGAAATGTAAGGGAAAACACAGTTACCTTACCACAAAGCCAAACGTTTACCTGCCTCAGTCTTAGGTGCTGTCTACTCTTGCTGGCAGTAGCTGGTAGAGTCGCGGCCGAGTCATCAGAGCAGAGAGAGGAGAGCGAATTATAGCTAGAGATGAATTTGTGTTCCGTTTCCATAGACACCACTCACTGGCCTTGAGCAAACTGCTCTTCTTAAAGCCTGTTAAATACGAACAGCATCACCTACTCTGGAGGGTGACAGAGGACCAATCGGAGGAGGGTAGAAGAGTCTCTTAGTGTTGGGATCAGTGTGTTTAATAAAGGTTAACTGTCACTCTTGCCTCAGTTACCCAGTGTCCTAAGTCTGCCTCACAGATCCTGGGTCTTTAGGTTTGGGGCAAGCCGGAGAGACTGTGTTTCTAATTAGTGCTCAGGTGAAGCTGAAAGCAACGTTTCAGGTGGCAAGGTGGTCATCGGTGTTTGCAACTGCAGATGTTTGCTCTGCCTAATTAGACTTATTCAATACTGTCTGCAAGTTAGAGGCTCCAGGAAAACCCCAAAATGAGTGTCTGCTTACCCCAATAATAACTTCATCTAAAGAATGGGAATTAGGGTTTGGGCATTAATATTTTTTTCTAAGAAAAAAAAAGTCTTTGCTATGGTCTGGATATATGTTCCTCAAAGGTTCCTGTTCCCTTATACCTCCAGGGCAGTGGTGTAAGCTTTAAGAGGTAGGGTCTAACAGAAGTTAATTAAATCCCAAATGTCCACACTGATAAAAAGAGTCCCATCTGTCTTTGAAGAGTGGGTAGTTATAATGGGAAACTACCCCAGGAGTATGGCCATCCCTTCCTGCTTCTTCACCAGGTTAGGACACAGGCAGGGCTGTGTGCTGGCGCCAAGCTTCTTGGAGCCCCCACCGCCAGAATCTTGAACGTCAGTACACAGCACACAGGTATTTTGTTAAAGCAACCATGAGTGGGCAGAGGCAGTGTCCCAGAAGGCTACTGTGTCAGACCGGCTGAGGCCTTCTGCTTGGTTAGTCTAACCCGCCGACAGCCAGCCTTGAGAAAGAATTGTGTACAGAATCCATTACAAGTGGTTTCATTTCCTCTGTGATTCACAAAAAGCTGAAAGTTATAGAATTTCAAACGTATGTTGCATCTCCCAAACTACCCATTTTTGTGAGAAATCAAGCCCAAAGCTTTGCATGTCTTGGAAGCTATACCTGAGGTGAAGTCAGTCTAAGTAACAATTCTTAGTCATTGTGAAGTATTCCGATGCACGGTTTGTCAGGTCATTGTTCCTTCCTCTTGTAAATGCTACCCCCAAGCCCCCAAAAGTCACCTAGCTGAAAGGTAAAATGTATTTCTAAAGCTTAAGGCATTTATTCTGCAAGGGATGGGGGTGGAGTGGGGTTGAAAAGAAAAGAGAAGCCACTTGTTTATAAAAGGTTGGGGCAGGGGATGAGGGAAGTTCTGCGGTAATGACAGGGGAGTTCCAGAGGAAGTTACTGGCTCTCTCTCCTCTCATGAGAAAAAAAAAAAAAAAAAAAAAAGATAGAGCGGTAAACAGCTTAGCTGTCAACACATCTCCAAATCTATCCAGCCGGTTACTCAGACACACAACTAAACCTTCCTTGCACACTCCTCTTTCCCCTTCACCACCTCTCTCCTTGTTTTCCGTTTGGGCATCTGAAATTTAAAAGGGGGAACCGACTTTAATAGTGGTAAATTCCTAAACTAAATGCTCAGAAAATAGCTTAGTATATTTTTGATGAGTGAATGGTTAGGATTCCCGCCCCCTCGGGAGTGGCAGAGTGGATTTGAAACAAAGTATCTTTTAGTTACAAGTGAGTGAAGGGTTTAGAGATGATTCCTGATTTAGCCACGTTGCTCCCTGGCGGTACCTAAGGAACAGCCTGGCAGAGGCGACCTAAGGGAGAAGGGTTTGTTTTGTTTCACCATTGGAGAGGACACAGGAGTCCACAGGGGTGGGGAAGGCACGGTAGCAGATGTGAGGCGGCTGTCACGTTGCATCTGCCATCAGGAAGCAGGAGGAAAGGGATGCTGATGCTCAGCCAACTTTCTCGGTTTTACTTAACCCAGGACCCCAGTCCATGAGATGCTGTCATTCCTGTTCCAGGCAGATCTTCCCTGCTCGTTTAAGCCTCCTAGGTGTTTCAAAATCCCATCAAATTTACACTTAATCATCACAGTTCTCCTAATAATGGATCTAAACACTAAGTACATAAGAACTTGTCATTTCAGCATGCAAAGGAGTCTACAGAATGGAATCATACAGGAATTCCTGAGCTACATCCTTTTTTTTTTTTACTAGTATGATCCAAGGGTCTTCTCAGCCTGATCCAGCAAGGACACGCATGATTTACACTGTTTTGCATAGAAGCATATACCTTAGAGCCTTTCTCCCGGCCCCATGTTACACAAACAAATGCTGGGCGTGTGTGCATCTCCTCCACACTACAGATCTGTGTAAAGTGTGCATTAATGTTCTAGTTGTAGTCAAAGCAGAGAATGGAGGTAATAAACTGTCCAGTCATTTTTGGTAAAGCTCGTTTGTGAAAATCACTGTCTGGTATGCTGGGCGGTAACCCACAGTTGCTGATTCGTGTGGTCTCTTGTGAAGTACGCCTCAGGGAGAAGTGAATGCAGGCAGGCTCGGAGTCTTCTGCTCACCACGTTCCCCTTTCCCTCCCTGGTCCCCCAGGAGTGACATTAATATTCTGGATCCTAGAAAAATGCCAAGGCAAGCAATCTTATTCATTTCTAAGGCTTGAAGGATAATGGAAGTTTGAATTAAAAGAGACTGGCAAGCTGAGTATGGCCACACCCTGGCCACTCCAGCACGCAGGAGGCTGAAGCAGGAAAAGTTTGAGTCCAAGACCATACAGAACTATGTAACAAGGTCTTATAACCAAAGATGATCCAAAAGTGAATTGCAATGTGAACCATCAGCCAGCAGGAAAACCAAAAGGTTTTTGGAGTCAGGCCAGACAACCTTCCTGGTTAATTAAAATATTCTAGTTTGCCACAGTTGTGGTGGGCACCTAGAATCTGAGGACTCAGAAGGCTGAGGCAGGAGGGGGATGAGCTAACAGCCTGGGATACATAGTGAGACCCTGCTAGTGAGAGAAAGAAAAGAGAGAAAGGAGGAAGGATGAGAGCGAAGGGAGAGAGGAAAGAGGGAAGAGAGGGAGGGAGGGACAGACTATTCTGGCCAATAAAGGATGACTGTGCATTCCCTACATGAGTACTATTTTCCCAAGAATTAACCATCACCTGAAAGAACATTTTCTGAGTTCCTGCTTGCTGGCAGACACGAGTGATACACGTGCTCCACCTTGGTCAGATTTTCCCATAGAACCAAGAGATGGATATTTACCTCATACAGACAGATTCAGAGAACCTAAAAGCCAGCCCCTCCCCTGCTCCAAAGGTCCCTAACCAATCCTGGTATTGTTGGAATTTGAACTCAAGCTCACTAAATAAAAATATTTCTTAAAAGCCCACAAATATTTGATGATCAGATTATTTTCTTGTATGAATGATAAAAGAGATCTATGGAGTATATAATTCAATCCAATCTTTTGTGATGATTTAGAAATAATTTCCATGTCTTACCTTACTTCCATCATTGGGATACCCATTCATTACTGAAGGATGCAGCATACAGGTTCCCACAATTTCTACATGCAAACACTGCCTAGGCTGTTTCTGCTGTTGCAGAGTTATTTAAGTCAACTCATTGTTTAAAATACAAGCAAACAGGTTACTTTGTATAGGCAGAAACTCAGTAACACGCTAGCTAGTATAAAGGAGGCTAGGAACAAAAGCAAACACTGAAAATCAAGCCGTCCTACTAAGTTCTTGCCAATGCGAGTCATCTTCCAAGGAGCTCCCTACCTTAGCAAAAGAAGAAATGTTCATTCCAAAACAATAGAGTCCAGTTAGGAAGCCTGTAGGTGAAAGATTGGAATCAAATTGAGAAGGGAATAAATTTCTCTACAAACAATTCGCTTCCCTTCAGGCTTTGGTTTTGTACCACATGAAATTATCTTGCATGTCTCTGATGAGATTCATCTCAAATTTTGGAAAATACTGTGAATAGAAACTGCAGCTTTTCAGGTCGAACACCAATGGGCCCTAAATTGTTACCATATGAACTGTATTCCTAAGAATACAGCTAATGTCTTTGAACAAAATTATAAAATCTTAAAGACCATACATGTTTCAGGCCATAGTGTTAGGTAATATAGTAACAAAGTACCTTGCATGGAACTTGGCCTGTAGTGGTTAGAAATAGTTCTTACCCAGTCACCTTTGACTTTCTTGATCCAAGAATGAACATCTTCACTGAACTCTTATGACTTGGTGATTAACAGCATGTGAAACCTTGAGAAATCCTGGACCAGTCTTAGCTGTGCACTCTTAGGCAAGTAATTTAACCGTTCTGTGCCTTACTTCATTTTAAAGGGGGTAACAAGGCTGCCTGTCTCCCTGGCTTCCAGGGGGACTAAAAGGGATACTAATGTATCTACCAGCTCTGTGAGCAATAGAGGTGTTGTTACTATTGCTGGTTGGAGGTGGTGATATTTGGCAAAGAGAGGTAAAAACTGACTTCATACAAACTAAAGAGAGTCAGCCCAGGTGATAGAAATATAATGGTAATAAATAAGGCAGATCGCAGTGGTAGGGCAGCCTAAGGAAAGGTTTGGTCTCAAAAGAGGAAATGCTCTGTGTTGACTGCAGGACCCTGAGGAGCTAGCGGGAGATGTTGTTGAAGGGCAAGCAGGCCTGTCCATCAAAAGTTCCTGCTGGGGTGTTCAGGAGAAACAAGAGTGGGATCAGCTGTGTGGGTGGGAATGTTCAGATGAGAAAACCACCTCCAGGTCCCGAGGCAAGAACTCCACTGTTTCTATATGGGATGAGGGGAGGGAAGAGAGGAGCCCAGAGAATGGCGAGGATCTTCTAAAAGATGCAGGAGGGAGGGAGCACAACTCTCATTCCAGAAGAACGGAAACGTTGACATAAAAGCAGACAACAGCAAGCTGTGTCTCCCTTGCAGCTTTATTCACCGTGACAGCTCCTAAAGAAGTGTACACCGTAGACGTCGGCAGCAGTGTGAGCCTGGAGTGCTATTTTGACCGCAGAGAATGCACTGAACTGGAAGGGATAAGAGCCAGTTTGCAGAAGGTAGAAAATGATACGTCTCTGCAAAGTGAAAGAGCCACCCTGCTGGAGGAGCAGCTGCCCCTGGGAAAGGCTTTGTTCCACATCCCTAGTGTCCAAGTGAGAGATTCCGGACAGTACCGTTGCCTGGTCATCTGCGGGGCCGCCTGGGACTACAAGTACCTGACGGTGAAAGTCAAAGGTGAGTGTCCCCCGCAAGTCATCTCTGACAGAGGGCTGTGATAGCTTACACAACAGCATGGGTAGTTCAGGCAAAAACCAGAGACCGGGTCTTAAGAGGCAGCCCCTTCAAAGGGGCAAAAAGCACCTGAACGGAAATGGAAATGGTTTTTTGACATCTGGTATAAGATCTAAGTCAAGGTAAAGGGGGTTAAAGCTTACAATGGAGCCAGGGGAAGCCAGGAAAATGAGCAGACACCAGGCCTCTTCTTCTGCTGGACTCAGGGAAAACACCAGCTGAAATAACTTACTAATGGAGCCACATCTGTGCCTTCAGCTCCGTTCCCAAGGGGAACTTGGAAACCGGGGAATATGGCTACCTGGAGTCAAGAACATACTGCCCTGACTTTCCAAGAGGGGAAAGCTTTTGGAATTATAGTCAGGCCCTATATTATTCCATAAGCTGTTTAATGACAGATTGGAAGCAATCCTCAAAGATTTATTTTAGTGGTTGTCTTAATCAGGGCTTCAAGTGCTCTGATGAAACACCATGACGAAAAAGCAAACTAGGAAGTAAAGGGTTTATTCAGTTTACACTTCCAGATCACAGTCCATCAGGACAGGAACTCAAGCAAGGCAGGAACCTGGAGACTGGAGGCCATAGAGGGTGCTACTTACTGCTCTGTTCCTCATGGCTTGCTTAGCCTGCCTTCTTACAGAACCCAGGACTACCAGCCCAGGGAAGGCACCACCCACCATGGGCTGGGCCCTCCCCCACTGATCATTAATTGAAAAAAATGCCTTACCGCTGGATCTCATGGAAGCATTTCCTCAACTGAGTCTTCTTTCTCTGTAGCAACTCTAGCTTGGGTCAAGTTGACACACAAACCCAGCCGGTACAGTGACTATTTGAAATTCACCTGGATCCTGTCAAGACAAAAGCATATAAGAACATTTCCACTTTATTTTGAGCCACTATGATGTTTAAGACAACAATTACTGTGTGCAAAGTTTGCCCTTATCTTAGAAGTGATGTGGGGGCTGCCGAGGTTGCTAAGAGCGTTTGCTGTGCAGGAGTAAGGATCTGAGTTCAAAGTCACAGCACCTGCAGTAAAAACAATGTTTGCTTGTACCTTCAGTGTCCCAGGGCAGTAACAGGCAGGACCTGGGAGCTCCCTGGCCAGTCAGCCTAGCCAAAACAGTGAACTTAAGCCCGTCTCAAGGGAGTGCTGTGGAGAACAATAAGGAAAGCCATCTTCTGATCTTTACATGGGCATGCCCACCTAGACACATATATGCACAGAGAAACATACGCCACATACTCCTTATATGGACACACACTCCTGCACACACATGGGCAGAGAAACATACACCATACACCCTCCCCACACGCATGCATACATACACCAGGGAAATAGAAACCATGAAGGATATAGAAATCTAAAGTAGAAATTAATCGATCTTTTAATGTTAGAGACTGAAAACTCAGCAAGGCAACAAGGTAGCAAGTCACATCAGCAAGAGAGTACTAAGGAAGACGTGGGGGTGGGGGGGGCAGTGGAGCCCCTGGGAATGTCACTTGGCAGACCGGTCAGTGAGAGCCGGTGCCAGGAATGAAATGATTCTGCTGCTAGAGACACTGTCAGAGCAGAGCAGAGAGCTAAGTCCTTTAATTAACAAGAAAGCCGAGAGTCTGAACGGTCATGTAGCCAGCCCTTGCCTAACACCTTTCAGATGTTATGTTATTTTACTAAGCCACACAAGTGTCTGAGGGAAGAAGCTGATGGCATGAGAATGAACTTCCCAATGGAAGTGTAATTACTTGGTGCTTATGGGGAAGATGGCGTCTGAGGGAAGAAGCAGCTTCCGTTGATAGCTACATTTAACTACAAGTGAGTAACTAGGAGATTGCTAGTGTGAGAAAAACAGATGTTGCTAAAGATAAAAGGCCGTGTCTTCATTTGGCCTACTTTAGATTTCACTGTGCTCTAGCCACAGTGGAAATCAGAATAGAGGTTCCTCAAAAAGCTAAAAATAGTACTATTGTTCAATTGAGCTATAGTACTCCTAAATATAAATTCAAAGGACTCTAAGTTAACCATACCATAAAAACACACACCACATTTATTGTAGAACTATTCCTCTTAGGCAAGTCACAGTCTAGTTGGCCACAACAGATGAATGCATAAAGAAAATGTAGTGTGTATGTTTAATGGAGAATTCGGCCATAATGAGGAAAATAACCTTTATAGGACAGTGGATAGAACTGGAAATCACTGTGTAAAGAGACATAATGAAGACTTGGGAAGAAATGTATAATATGTTTGGTCTCATCTGTGGACTATAAAGGGAAAGGGATGCCATCAAAGTAAAAGGGGACTATCAGGGGACAGGAAGGGATGAGGGAGGAAGGAGGAGGGGGACTGACAGTAATGGAGGGGTCAGTGTGTGTATGAAAATCGTAATAGGATCTATGTTTTGTAATACCATTATATGCCATAGAAAAATGGCAGGATCTTTAAAAAGCCACATTTCATACTAATAAGAATCCACACTCTAGGGAGACATGACAATTCTAAATGTATACACATCTGAATATAGAGCTTCAATATGTTAAACATAAATTGGAAAGATGGATCTTCCTTCCTTGAAGCCCTACCCTCTCTCAGAAGTTCTTTTTTCTAGCTTTTTCTTTTAAATTATTTTTATATTTTGAAATTATAATTATACCATTTTAATTTTTTTAGCACCCCAAACACATATCTATCTTTTTGCAAAGTCATTATTCTCTTTTCATTAATTGTGGCTCTAGACATATGTATATACATAAACACACATAAATACACACAAACACATATATGTGTATATATCATACGTACATATATATCATAAAACCTGCTCAGTCTGCACAATGTCATATACATACACTCAGTATTGAATACCCATTTGGTGTACTCTTCGCTGGGGAAAACTATTTCTCCCACTCTCAATATTCCTTAGTTGTCTATAATTGCCTTTAGTTTTTTGTTTGGAGTTGAGGCCTCCTGGACTTTTTCACTTTTTCCTAATAAATCCCAGTTCTATTTGTTCAAAAACAATTGGAAGGAGAAGAGTAGGAGGAGGAAGAAGAAGAAGAGGAAAAGGAAGAAATAGAGGAAGAGGAGGAAGGGGAAGGAGAAGAGGGAGAAGAAGGGGAAGAAAAGGAAGAAGAGAAAGAAGAGGAAGAAGAGGAAGAAGGAGATGAAGAAGAAGAAGAAAACGAATTTGTGCATATGTGAGTTTTTGGTTCATCTCTGCTATAGCAGAAAGGACAAGACATACAGACCTGAATGACACACTTAACCATCCTCACCTAGTTAACATGTCTAGAGCACCAACTGCAGATTACCTGGTGCTTCTAGGTTCGTGCCTTAGCCCTCACCAATGTAGTTATCTAGCAAAGTTGCAAGAGAAGAACTTCTCATTGAGTTGGAAATCTTGAACTTTTTTTTTCTTTCGTTCATTTTTATTCTTTAATCTTTTTTTTACAGTTCAGACTTCATCCTCTTCTCAGTCCACCCTCCAACTGTTCCACATCCCACACTTCCCACACCCCACTCCTCTGTCTCCACAAGGATGTCCCCATGCCCCACCCCACCAGACCTCCCCACTCCCTGGGGCCCCAAGTCTGTCAAGGGTTAGGTACATCTTCTCTCAACTGAGGCCAGACCAGGCAGTCTGCTGCTGTATATGTGTAGGGGGCCTCATATCAGCTGGTGTATGCTGCCTGGTTGGTGGCTCAGTTTCAGAGATCCCTGGGATCTAGGTTAGTTGAGACTGTTGGTCTTCCTTTGGAGTCATCCCTCTCCTCAGCTTCTTCCAGCTTTTCCCTAATTCAACCACATGGGTCACCAGCTTCTTGGGTGTAAATATCTGCATCTGACTCTTTCAACTGCTTGTTGGACCTTTCAGAGGGCAGTCATGATAGGCCCCAATTTGTAAGCATACCATAGCATAAGTAATAGTGTCAGGCCTTGGGGCCTCCCCTTGAGCTGAATCTCAATTTGTTCCCTGTCACTGGACCTCCTTTTCCTCAGTCTCCTCTCCAGTTTTGTCCCTGCAGTTCTTTCAGATTGACCCAGGAACAATTCTGGGTCAGAGTTTGTGACTGTGGGATGGCAACCCCATCCCTCCACTTGATGGCCTGTCTTTTTACTGAAGGTGGACTTTACAAGTTCTTCTCCCCACTGTAGAGCATTTCATCTAAGGTCCCTCCCTTTGAGTCCTAAGAGTCTCTCACCTCCCAGGTCTCTGGTACATTCTGGAGGGTCCTCCCACCTCCTACCTCCAGAGGTTGCCTGTTTCCATTCTTTGTGCTGGCCCTCAGGGCTTCAGTCCTATTCCCCCCTGCCCCCATACCTAATCATATTTCTCTCTTCCCCTCCCTGTCACCTTTCCCACCCAGATCCCATCCCCACCCCCAATTGCTTTCTTCTCTTTCCCAAGTGGGATTGAGGTATCCATGGAAACTGAACAGCTCTCTATTCAATGATAACTTGGTCAGGGAAGAAATAAAGAAAGAAATTAAAGACTCCTGGAATTCAATGAAAATGAGGACACGCATACAAATTTATGGGACAATGAAAGCAATGCTAAGAGGAAAATTCATAGCACTAAGTGCCCTGATAAAGAAACTGGAGAAATCCTACACTAGCAACTTAACAGCACACCTGAGAGCTCTAGAACAGAAAGAAGCAAACACACTGAAGAGGAGTAGAAGGCAGGAAATAGTTAAACTCAGGACAGAAATCAACCAAATAGAAACAAAGAGAATTATACAAAGAATCAACAAAACTAAAAGCTGGTTCTTTGAGGGAATCAACAAGATAAACCCCTAGGCAAACTAATTAAAGGTCCCAGAGACAGTATGCAAATTAACAAAATCAGAAATGAAAAGTGAGACATAAAAACAGACACCGAGGACATTAAGAAACATCAGATCCCACTACAAAAACCTATCCTCAACAAACCTGGGAAATCTAGATGGAATGGATTGTTTTCTAGACAGATACCACATACCAAAGTTAAATCGAGAGCAGGTGAACTATCTAAACAGGCCCATATCTCCTAAGGAAATAGAAGTCATTAAAAACCTCCCAAACAAAAACAAAACAAACAAACAAAAAAAAAAAACAACAACCAACCAACCAACCAAACAAACAAACAAACAAAAAACAGCCCAGGGCCAGATGGCTTTAGTGTATAATTCCATCAGACCTTCCTTCAAAGAAATCTTGAACTTTTAAAACCACTTCCACCTCTGAAACTCATTTGCTCATCTTTTCACAAGAATATTACCCCAGTCCAACTTTCTCATTATATATTGTTGGGGATAATATCTCTCCAACTACTTTCCAATGAAAAATGGACTGTGAAGGCATTTCTGATAATGTTAACTGTGTAGGGTGGGGGTTTCCATCTCTTCCTGAAACCATGATGGTTCCTTTAGCTAACTATCTATCCTTTCCGATGTGTCCTTTCATTTATACCCCACAAGGCAAAAAGTCTCAGCCAAGCACCTGGCTCCTCGTCCTTCCCCTTCTGAATCACCTTTCTTTGCTCAGCCAAGATCAGTTTCTTGTTTGAAGCCCTCCCGTGGAAGTTGCCTGGATCGCCCCTACAGCAAACTACTCCAAAAATTTGTTTTCCACATTTACCCCCCAAAGTCACAAAAGTAGACATAAGATACAGTATGATATAGTGAAATATTTCTAAGAAGATGCTGAACCAAGAGAAAATGTATGGCTAATCTAGAAGTAAAGTGAGCACTTGAAATTTTTACTTCAGATACTGTTTGATTGGTAGAGACAGCCCAAAACTTAGTTCCAAGGGATTGGGAAGACTAGACCAAGTCATTTAGTAGACTTGTTTCAGAGTCCAAGACTCTTTGAATTCTGGGGCTTGCTAGATTGATAAAGAGAAGACAGTCTTCCTTTTTGTGTTATTTCTTGGCCCATTGTGGTATTTTTAATACAAAGTGCTATGATAAAATGCAGAAGTTCACATCTCTCCATCTCAAGGATTCTACTGTTTCCTTGTTTACAAGCTACGAATCCAAAATTTACCAACCTCATACAGTCCTTGTATACTTTAAATAAGATAATGGTCGGGTTACCAGGCTAGGGCCAGATTTTATGGCCATTTAACCCCTCCTCTTCACAAAGTTTTTGAAAGTGTGAGCAACATACAAGAATGCAAAGCCATATTGGAAGTGAACATCATATGACAGGTGCATAGTAGCCTGGCCACATGATTTTCCCCTTGCCTCCCTATTTGGAGCATCTCTGGGTGACTTACACGGGAGAGCTTGAATAAGAACAGAGACCCTCTTCTTCCCTGCCCTCTCCTCTTAATCTAGAAGCACAGATTTTCAGTTCATACCCTGTTCTAGTTTTATTTCTGAGGCTTGGATAAAATAACTTGAGGAAATACAACTTATTGTTGAAGGGATTGTTTGGCTTACAGTTCCACCTTGTATTCTTTTTGAGGGAAAATCAAGGCAGGAGCTCAGATCACACCCAGAGTCAGGATCAGTGACAAATAAATGCATGCACATTTGCTTGCTTGTGTTCAGCTTGGTTTCTCTACTTTTATGTAGTTCAGGACCACATGCCTAGGAAACTGCACCACCCACAGTGGGCTGGGTCTTCCCATATCAACTTAATTAAGACAATACCCCATAGAGATGCCCACCAACCAACTCAATGTGGACAACCCCTCATTAAGGTGCTTCCCCCAGATGATTCTAGATTGTATCCAATTGACAATTAAAGTTTACCATTACAGACCCTAATCCATTCATAAAAGATAAGAACATCTTTCTTATGCCTGGGGATATAGCACAGCAGAAGAGCACTTGCCTAACATGTGAAGCGCCCTGGGATTAATCCCTGGTGATGGAATTAATCTCTGGGGAAACCCTGATTCTCTGTGTCTCTGAATATAACTAGTCAAATTAATAAGTTATTACATGGAAGCAGAACAGAGAAAGACAAGAGGCAAATCACATGGGAAAGGCTCTGAGCATGTCTTCCTCCTCGCTGTTCTACATTAGGTAAAAAGGTCATGCCACAAAGCTTACAGTGAAGATTCAATGAATGCTATGTATTTAAGGTTCTTCACATAACTGTTATCCACCTGGGTAAAGTGATGCAGGGTCTATAATCACGGACACCAGAGGGCAGCAAATTTAAATTCATCCTGGAATACGTAACGAGGTCAAGGCTAGCCTACGCTACGTTGAGAGAGCCTGTCTCAAAAACAAAATCTGAAAAATATAGTTGCTATTAGTTTAATATGAAATGCTCTTTCCAAAGAGTGTTATGTTACTATATATTCCAGCAGTTTAAGAAACTGTCTTATCACACCTGTTACAATTGCCTTCCACCACTGTGACACTGCACTTGACATAAGTAACTCAGGGGAGGGAGAATTAATTTTAGCTCACAGATTCAGAGGATCCAGTCCATCATGGTCAGAGGGATACAGCAAAAGAGAACTCCCATCATGGCTGTTTTCTCTTTAGCTTGTTTGGGTTCTGAGCCTGTGGGATGGTGCTGTCTTTGTTCAAGGCAGACTTCCCACCCACTAGATAACTGAGCTTCTCATCCAATCAAATTGACAAGATTAACCATCCCAACAACTGTGGTTTTTACTTCAAGATTGCTTTTACTTCGATGCCTGTATTACTTATTTAAGGAAATATTTCCCAGTTAATGAAAGGCAGGACTCGCTCCCCCTTCCATCATCAAAACCCCATAGTTTATTGTCAACACTTCAGCTATAGACGTGTGTAGCAATATTTGTTAATTTTTAGGTGTGGTCTAGAACTGTTGGACAGTCTTTGTGCCTTCCTGACTCTCCAAATATCTCCTTTTAGTTTTAGATTTCCGTGTTCTAGAAAGTAGGAAATCACACATGAATAGTTCATTTAGTGTGTACTGCACAGAACATGTCTGTACTGAGAAGTAAGAAACACACCCAGCTCTTTTTTTTTTTTTTTTTTACAGCTCATACACAAGTCCTTATTTTCCTCCTCCTAATCACAAAGATAATGGAGAGAAAGGAAGAACTTTTGAGTAAACTTTCTACTGATGCTGTCTGAAAAGTGATCCATTGGGCTAATCTAGCCCTAACCATTCCCTCAGCTTTCGCCATTCTCCAGTTATGAGACCGTTTAGAATACAAGAGACCACAGAATATGGCATCCTAGCACAGTGCTAGGATGTAAGTTTGCAGCCTTCCTATTTTCAAACATTGGGTCTATCCATCATTTTTCTTCTGACTTTGGATAGCACTCTCAACCTACCTGTCTTCAGTCAACCCCAACAAAAATTATGTGTATCAAACAAAACATCTCTGTTGTACTGTATGAATAAAAACTATTCAAACTATACAAACTAGTAAACCTGAGACATAGAAAATATTTTTGAGTTTAGAAAAAAGTATCACCTAAGATCAATGGTGATCATGTGTTTCTTCTTCCATTGAGTAGAATTGTACAGCAATCCAAAACAACATTTCTCTTTCTTCTGTTGTCCAGCTTCTTACATGAGGATAGACACTGGGATCCTGGAGGTTCCAGGGACAGGGGAGTTGCAGCTTACCTGCCAGGCTAGAGGTTATCCCCTAGCAGAAGTGTCCTGGCAAAATGTCAGTGTTCCTGCCAACACCAGCCACATCAGGACCCCCGAAGGCCTCTACCAGGTCACCAGTGTTCTGCGCCTAAAGCCTCAGCCTAACAGAAACTTCACCTGCATGTTCTGGAATGCTCACACGAAGGAGCTGACTTCAGCCGTCATTGACCCTCTGAGTAAGTGTGGCCCCCATTTCCTAGTCTTATCAATTAGAGTTCAGACGGGAAAATCATAAAAGTGACTTGTACTCACAAGAGATCACTGTCATTCAGAAGCTTACTACTGAATAAGCTCAGTCTTTCTAGTTCAGTTTGAACTCTGGCTGACTGGTTCAATTCAGCTCTTCTGGATCAAAATTCCTCTCCAAGCTGACTGGTCCAATCTGAGTTCTCTTGGCTTCTGACTGAATTGCTCACTTGGCCTCAAACTAACTGGCAATATGTTTAATCTTCTGTTTCCTCCTCATTCTCTGGCTCGTTCTGTCTTCACCTGAAACCTATCTCTGTAAAACTGCCCCAGTAAAACTGCCTCCTCTCTCTCCTCTCTCTGTGTCTCTCTGTTGCTGTCATCTCTGTCTCTGTCTGTCTGTCTCTCTCTCCCTCCACTGTTCTCTCTTAAGCCACCTCTCTTCCATGTCTGTTCTCATGAGAGTTGGGCATATCCTATCTCTGACTCATTCTATCAAGTCTTTCTCAGATTTGTCACTTTGTCTGCACCTCATTTTCATACATGGCTGCTTCCTTCTACAAACTAACCAAATCTTCAAGGTTTGGAATTAAAGGTGTGTACTAAGGGTGTGTCTGTATTCCAGCTATAGAGATTAAAGGTGTGTGATTCCAGCCAGATTACATAGATCTAGGTTTTTGGATGTGATCCCTTGCCAAAGCAGCCATGTTGCTGGATTAAAATTCCTCTACAAGAAACAGATGGTGTGCTCATATGGCCCGTTCAGAAAAGTGTTCTAAGAGACTCTTCATGAAGTGGAGGTAGAATATAGAAAACTACAAAGATAGAATGGGACAAAGATCTCTACTGTTGAGAAAGAGTTACCAATGTTGGAGAGGCTACCAGGAGAAGACAGCTGTGAGGCAGCTCCTCTGGGAGTGCAGCTTCGAGGAGGGAAGTATGTGACATACCACAACCACACTGCGGGTCCCCCAGTGTCCTACTGGTGCCTCCCATTGGCTGGTGTGTGTGTGTGTGTGTGTGTGTGTGTGTCTGTCTGTCTGTCTGTCTGTCCCTTCTTCACCATGTGTTCCCTGAACTTGATCCAAATGTTGTAGAGAATCCACAAAAGAAGATTGATCAGCATGGGTTTAAGCCAATAGAAAGTCTGTATTAACTAGCTGTCCATCATACTGGGTGTCCGAGATCACGGTGTAGCCCCAAGACTTTCTCACAATGAGTTTTTAAGCACAAAAATCATATTCTGGGTTAACCGTTTTCAGTTAACAAGAACAGTTACCAGAAGCAGAACTACAGAAGCCAGAAATAAAGCAAGGTTAGTACATTTAGAGAATTTCCTAGAACTATGAACGTGGATGGATCAGGTCTTTGTTTTTATTTGGCAGATGGGACTGTCTATGGGTTGAGTTTTATGACTTGAATGGCACATCCATCATGGAGTCAGTTGTGTTAAGGTCTGAAGGCATAGTAACGTCTGGAGCTCTATTACATTCCCCACTGGCCCTAGAGAATGAGTTAAACCATAGGCTCATTCTATTTTAGTTCAAGGTACAAGGGCCCATGGTTGATCCAATCAGGAGAATGACATGTGCAGTGAGCACTAATAGCAGATAGTTAGCCAAGGGGACAACAAGAACAGAAACATCAATTATCTGACTTGGGGCTCTGTCTCTTTTTCTTCCTTCCTATCTTTTCCTTTCCTTTCCTTTCCTTTCCTTTCCTTTCCTTTCCTTTCCTTTCCTTTCCTTTCCTTTCCTTTCCTTTCCTTTCCTTTCCTTTCCTTTCCTTTCCTTTCTCCTTTCCTTTCCTCTCCTTTCTCCTTTCCTTTCCTCTCCTTTCTCCTTTCCTTTCTCCTTTCCTTTTTCCTCTTTCCTTTCCTTTTTCCTCTTTCCTTTCCTCTTTCCCTTTTCCTCTTTCCTTTTTCCTTTCCTTTTCCTTTCCCTTTCCTTTTTCCTTTCCTTTCCCTTTCCTTTTTCCTTTCCCTTTCCTTTCCTTTCTCCTTTCCTTTTTCCTCTTTCCTTTCCTCTTTCCCTTTTCCTCTTTCCTTTTTCCTTTCCTTTTCCTTTCCCTTTCCTTTTTCCTTTCCTTTCCCTTTCCTTTTTCCTTTCCCTTTCCTTTCCTTTCTCCTTTCCTTTTTCCTCTTTCCTTTCCTTTTTCCTCTTTCCTTTCCTCTTTCCCTTTTCCTCTTTCCTTTTTCCTTTCCTTTTCCTTTCCCTTTCCTTTTTCCTTTCCTTTCCCTTTCCTTTTTCCTTTCCCTTTCCTTTCCTTTCCTTTCCTTTCCTTTTCCTTTCCCTTTCCTTTTCCTTTTTCCTTTCCTTTTTCCTTTTCCTTTTTCCTTTTCCTTTTTCCTTTCCCTTTTTCCTTTCCCTTTTTCCTTTTTTCCTTTTTTCCCTTTTTCCCTTTTTTCCCTTTTCCCTTTTTTCCCTTTTCCCTTTTTTCCCCTTTTCCCTTTTTTCCCTTTTCCCTTTTTTCCCTTTTCCCTTTTTTCCCATTTCCCTTTTTTTCCCTTTTCCCTTTTTTTCCCTTTTCCCTTTTTTCCCCTTTTCCCTTTTTTTCCCTTTTCCCTTTTCCCTTTTTTCCCTTTTCCCTTTTTTCCCTTTTTTCCCCTTTTCCCCTTTTTTCCCTTTTTTCTCCCTTTTTTCCCTTTTTTCTCCCTTTTTTCCCTTTTTTCTCCCTTTTTTCCCCTTTCCCCCTTTTTCCCTTCTTTTCCCCCTTTTTCCCTTCTTTTCCCCCTTTTCTCCCTTCTTTTCCCCCTTTTCTCCCTTCTTTTCTCCCTTTTCTCCCTTCTTTTCTCCCTTCTTTTCTCCCTTTCCCCCCTTTTCCCCCCTTTTCCCTTTCCCTTTCCCTTTTTTCCTTTTCCTTTTCCTTTTCCTTTTCCTTTCCTTTCCTTTCCTTTCCTTTCCTTTCCTTTCCTTTCCTTTCCTTTCCTTTCCTTTCCTTTCCTTTCCTTTCCTTTCCTTTCCTTTCCTTTCCTTTCCTTTCCTTTCCTTTCCTTTCCTTTCCTTTCCTTTCCTTTCCTTTCCTTTTTCCTTTCCTTTTCTTTTCTTTCCTTTCCTTTCCTTTCCTTTCCTTTCCTTTCCTTTCCTTTCCTTCCTGCCTTCCTCCCTTCCTCCCTTCCTCCCTTCCTCCCTTCCTCCCTTCCTTTCTTCCTTCCTTCCTTCCTTCCTTCCTTCCTTTCCTTCCTTCCTTTCTTTCCTTTGTTCTTTCTTTCTTTCTTTCTTTCTTTCTTTCTTTCTTTCTTTCTTTCTTTCTTTCTTTCTTTCTTTCTTTTCTTCCTTCCTTCCTTCCTTCCTTCCTTTCTTTCTTTCTTTCTTTCTTTCTTTCTTTCTTTCTTTCTTTCTTTCTTTCTTTCTGTTTTTTCAACCATAGCAAGACTTTCTCTAATTACTCCTGATCAATTAGCATAGAAACAACAGGCTCTTCCCAGGGCTAGACATAGTTTTCTTCATCTTGTGAGAAGTCTAAACCTCTCCAATTTTATAGGATACTTTCTGCAGGGGAATCTAACTACTGTCCACCAAATAGTCAGGGGTTTGGTGATATTGCTGTCATCCAGATAAATTAGCCCATAAGGCAGAATAGCAGGCATCAGAATAAGGTAAGGTATTATGTTAAAGGTTTTGTATATTAGGCAAGTTTCAGGTCCTTGTAAGTCCTGTAATATTCATTTGTGTTGATCCTAGTCACAGTGAATTTTGTCAGTCAGTAGACAGGCAGTCTGGTTAGTTCCTATCCCTATGTAGTACGAGGGCTGGGCTGTCTAAACATAACCAGCAATCCTGGCCAACTTCTGGCTGGGAATGATGAACTGTATCCCCAGGGGCCCTTCCTGTGGCATAAAGTCTGATTCCCCAGGTTTTCCCTGTTTCCCAAAGGCCAGAACTTTTTTTTTAAAAGAAGAATTTTAGGAAGCCTCAGTTTCACAACCCTAATTTTTACAATGGAAACTTTTTTGTTTCCTGGGGCCCAATGAAACCTTAATTTTAATAGGTCATAGTGCAGGAGACAGTCCATTTGGCAGCAGTGTCTGTGGCTTCTGCTTTCTCGACCTGGATGTACTGAATCCATGGTGTAATGCCAGTTGCCTTCATAGCCATAGGAGTAGAAAGAATCGCTGTGTAGGGTCCCGTCCAAGTTGTTTTCAGTGCCCTTTAGGGTAGCCACTTGACTTGAACAAGTAGAAACTGGTGGTGGACTTGGAGGTTGGCTGGGTCTCTCAGATAGTCCAAGACTGAGGGTCTATAGTGACTGGACAGAGGAATAGTCAGAGGGTTCTGTCAACTGCTGGTCTCTGAGCCTGAGAAACAGTGGGGGAGGTCTTCCAAATATAATCTCATAGGGAGTAAGTCCCTCCCCATATGGGGTGAAACAGGTCCATGCAAAGCAAAGGAAGGAGGCCTATCCACTCCTCTCATTGGACTCTAATGAGAGTTTTGTTAGGGTTTCTTTTTATGTCCTGGTTATTCTTTTGACCTGGCCACAACTCCCAGGTCTGTATGCACAGTGAAGTTTTCAATCAGTGCCTAAAGCTTTAGCTATTACTTCATAGGTTTTGGGCTGTAAGCTAGGTTATTGTCAGACCCCATTGGGAGGGGGAGGCTAAATCAGAGGACGTGGAGGCCAAAAGGATCTGGAGAGGTTTTTAAAGCTACTATCTGAGCAGTAATGCAAAAACTAGCAAGTACTGGGTGGTGGTGGTGGTGGTTGTTGTTGTTGTTGTTTTGATCCTCCTCTGGCAGGCTAAATGTTGGCAAAGTCAGTTTTACTGTTTTGTGATGTGTTGGCCTCTTATTTGGACCCCTTCCTGGGAAAGGGCTCTCTGTTTTGCATTTTCTTGAGCACAAACCTGGCATCTTGGCTGAGGCCTCCACACTCGGCTGTCCAGTCTAGGTATAACATACCTTGTTTTGAGCAACTCAGAAGTTTTGTGGACCCCAAGTAGCCTGGGAAAAATAAGTTGCCAGAATCCTGCCAGTTGTTTCCGAGAGAACAGTCTTTCTTTCTGGAGTCCTCCATCAATCTGTGTGTTTGAGCTGTCCATTTCTCCTGTGGATTCTCAGCCAGTACCAGGTCAGGGTATAACATCAGAATACCCATAGACCCATTGGTCTTAGGGCCATTTGTCTGGTAGCCAGGTCAGCAGGCAGGCAGGAGAACAGCAGTTCATGGAGGAAGCCAAATAGCCCGTAGGAGGACAAAGATTTTCTAGTGTTCTTTTCCCCAACACCAAGAAACCCTCTTTCTCTACAGATCATGCCATGGACATGTCTGCTAATAAACGTATAGCAACTGCTATTGGATATGGTAGTGGACTTTCCCCATCTGAGAATCTGGGTCAGATCTATTCTGCTCTCTTGACTGAGGCACCCAATTTGGACCCAAATCCTTTCCGTTAAAGTAACCACAGCAGCTCCCACGTACCTGTTGTCATCTTTCATCTCCTGACAGTCACGGATGAGCACTTCTGGGTTGTCAGCAGGAAAGAGGGCAGCAGGATAGACAGTGGTGGGGTTTTAAAACTGGACTCGAGGGTGGGCCAGGAGTTGGGCCTGGAACTGGGTCACACAGGCATTAGACAGAATTCTAGTGCTCCTTAAAGGAGGGCCTCAACTGTGCCATGGGGTGTTGTGAGCATAACATCTTGACCCAGAGTTAACATCATTATGATCATTATTAATTAGACTAGCAGTAGCTACTACATCTCTTAAATGAGTGGGCCATCCTGTGGCTACAGGCTCTAGTCGTTTAGACAGGTATGTCACAGGGCATTTCCGTGACCCCAAAATCTGGTTTAAAAACTCCCTTCTGTCTTGTTTCATCAACAAACACACGGGAAAGTTTCAAGACATCTGGGAAGACTAGGACTTGAGTGGAAGTCAGAGCTGTTTTTAAAGCCTCAAATGCCTTTTGTTTAATCTGAGTCCAGATCAGAGGATCAAAACCTGCTCTGTGCTGGTGTATAGAGAGAGGCCTTGCTATTTCCACAAACACGCGTATCCAGAAGCAGCGATGTCCTGCTAGACTGCCTCTCAGACCTCAGACTCTCAAACCTGTCCGTTAGTCTTTGGAATTGGGATCTGACAGATGGCTGCACTCCTATTCACACAGGCTCTTTTGACCTCCCTTCAGCTGGCGGCCAAGACAAGCAGCCTCCAGTGCGTTTTCATAGTTCTTGTGAATCTTCTTTGTATCCAGATCATAGTGAATGCCATGTTTGGGCCATGGCAAGTGCTGCCATGACGGGTTAGAAACATAATCAGTCATAAAGGACCTCAGCTCCCTCATCTCAGCTCCTAGTCTATGTAGACAGACCAGATGTGACATCCTGCCTTGTGACCCCAAACAATAGCAGCAGGATAAACACAGTCACATCCTCCCAAGTGGTCCTACCTCTTAAAACCATTGTCTAGCTGATTCTACTCATTCTTATCAACTGAGCTACTCACCCACTGCTGGCTGCTGACTGCTGTGAACCACCTCAGAAATCAGTGAATAAAACAAATGCAGAAATGAGGTGCGAGGATGCCTGCTACTCTAGAACAGAAGGAAGGCAGAGGATGCCTTCCTGATACTCTAGAACAGAAGGAAGACAGAGGGTGCCAGACACTCTAGAACAGAAGGAAGGCAGAGGGTACCAGAGACTCTAGAACAGAAGGTGGAGGATGGCTGACACTCTAGAACAGAAGGCTGAGTGCACTAAGTTTTGGCCAGCAGGTAGGGAGTCATCAGGTCATTTTCCTTCAGAAACAAGGGCTGTCCTCAGCCAGTGGCTATATTTTCACTGGCATATGTAACTGGGCTAGGTCATGGGATTAACCGTAAAATACCAGGTAGAGCTGGCAGAAAAGTGAAGCCCTCTTGGGACCTCTGAGGTAAGGAGCTAGAAAAGAATGTGGACTCTGAAGCCAGACCTCAAACTTTCGAATGCTATCTCTGCCGCCTCTTGGCTTTAGAACTTGATTACCCTACAGAGCCTTCTGGGAACTCAGTCTCTCAGGTATACAGTTACAGTAAATGCTGATACACATGCTTAAAAAGTTACTGTGTAGGTAAATGGAATATGATACTAACAAGGAGTGGGGAGGTCACTTTGTCACCTCCAGCAAGACTCCTGGCTTCTTTCTGAGTGCATAGGGCTATGGTAAGAATAGGATGGATATTTTTCCCATCACATATCTTATCATTGTTAAAGGGAATGCAGTTATCTTAAAATAATAGAAAAGAATATGTAGGCCATCCATGCTGCCATAATGAAGATTCTCAAACATGCAATGACTCAACGCAACAGTGTATTTCTCTTTACATAATACTTAGAGAGAGAAAGCGCTTCAAGCAGCTAAACAACTACCGTCTGTAAGTCATTCAATGACCCAGGTTATTTCCATATTGTTACTCTGTCATTCTCCGGGATGTTGTCCTTGTTAAATTGTCAAATCAGGGTCATTGCCAAATCTATATCCCTGCCTTCAGAGAGGAAAGAGTGGTAGAAGAGAACTTTGATGTTCTAAGTCAAGATCTGGAGAATTCACTCTTACCCGGAATCTAGTTTATACTACAGGCTATGTCTAAGTGCTGGTGGGGTCTAGAAAAGCAGCCCCTCAGAGAGCTCTATGTCTATTAACCTAGCACTGGGAAGGAAGGAGCAGGTAAGATTACCAGCAGGTTGTTACATGGTAACTACTGGAGGGAGTAGGTAAGATTAATAACCAGCAGATTGCTACAAGGTAACTAACATAGACTAGTCATTTCAGCCTAGGAACTAAGCCTCTCCTGCAGTGGTGCTGGGCTTCATACCAGACTGAGTGGTGGCTTAGGAACCAACTCTATCCTCCAATGCATTCTAAGAAAGCTAAAGTCTTCCAGGGTAAGCAGAAATTCCATACATGGAAGGATCTATGAGCATATCTGGACAGAACAAGGGTTCCCAAAGACGCTGAGGCAGGGGCCTGGCTCACAGCACTACCTGCAACATGCATGTAGTAGAAAAAAAGCAGTGTGATCAGTTAGGGTTTGCAACACACCTCTACCTGTTGCATGTAATTTTAAAAATATGCTATCTCCTTGGCAGATCTGCTGCGCTGTCCCCACTCTCGGAAAAACCCATTCCTCCCAGCTTAGCTCTGCCAATGGCCAGCTGGTGCCTTTCCCAGGAGCTGCGATTATGCTCCCAGCCCTTCCCAGCTAGCCACCAGCTACTGCCCCTGCCTCTCTCTATCTCTGTCCACCTTTGCTCCGAGACTTAG
The DNA here is from genome assembly GCF_978045245.1 of Mus caroli. Classification (NCBI taxonomy): domain Eukaryota; kingdom Metazoa; phylum Chordata; class Mammalia; order Rodentia; family Muridae; genus Mus; species Mus caroli. The sequence continues at coordinate 31,569,652 of NW_028227275.1, read as the reverse complement.
ACAGCTTTATTAACTTAGAACTTGTCAGATAGCATAATTGCTGGGAGCAGAATCTCATCGTTCCCAAGCATGGCCACAAACTCCTTTCTCTTTCCTCCTCCTCCTCCCCCTCCCCTCCTCCTCCTCCTTGGACCCAGAAGTTCTACCTTTACCCTTCGCCCAGCAATTAGCTTCCACCTTCTTTATTGACACAATCAGGAACCAATTCAGCTCTTCTCCCTACATCTTCCAAACTGGCCCTTATCTTTTTGGTTCTAGCGTTCACATGCTCTTGGATAAAGACGATAGCTATGGGGCTTGAGTTTTGGATCAGGAAGATCTAGATCTAAAACCCTGGCTGTTTTACTTCCTTGGAAACAATGACCATAGACAGATTAGCATCCCTGAGGCTTCCTTGGCTCTAAAGTGACTCAGGATTATATGGTATAATATATATATATATATATATATATCCCTTCCTTAGCCAGATTGTCCCATGGTCCCATACTCTGTAGAGGGAAGGTCAAGAGCAGAACAGCCAGCAGAAATAGGCATAGAGTAACTTGTGTGCCTATTCCTTGCCATGTTTTCAACATCTCTGTAGCCCTCTCTTCTCTCCATCTGGCCAGCCTGAAGGTACCAGTGCTCTGCAAAGCTGTTCCCCAGCCTCTAAATTACTCTTCTCATCACCTCTTCACTAAATGGATGTGTCAGTGGCAGTACCTTGGTTAGTTCAGACAAGATAAGGGGTAACTTGTATCTGAATGGCTGGATTTAACATGTCAGCCCATTGGGGATGTTCTGCTCTTTCGAAAGGACTTTGCTGGTGTTTAAAATTGAATAACAGTGCAGAGTCTAGGCTCTTGCGTTATCAGTGAGGGAGAAAATACATTTTTGAGCTGAGGGACTTTTTCTACTTGAATGAGAAAATCCGGGTGGTGAAGAAAAGGGAGATGGAGGTAGAGATAGCGGCAGAGACAGGGTGGGAGGGAGGAAAAAGAAAGATGACAAATAGGTGGGTGGGTGGAACAACAAAGCGACAAAAGGACTGTATCATAGCTGAATCACCTGCTGTCTAACTTTGGGGACATTTCTCAGCCTTTCTTCTTTCATGGGTGAATGTGGAGATCAAAGAAGAGGCTGCCTCACTGGGTGGAGGTGAAAGGGAAAGAACCTCTGTCTGGGAGAGATGTGGAATGAAGGCTTAACCTCATTTCCACGTGGTAGAAACCACGCAGGAAGCCACCTCAGTCTGTCTCAGGGCTACCTTGTGATGAGATTCTGGTTCTCTCATTCACCCAGGTTGGATGGAACCCAAAGTCCCCAGAACGTGGCCACTTCATGTTTTCATCCCGGCCTGCATCATCGCTTTGATCTTCCTGGCCATAGTGATAATCCAGAGAAAGAGGATCTGGGGGAAGCTGTATTACGGAAGAAGGTGAGTGACTTACAAGCCATGTGAGCCTGTGGCCTGCCGGTCTTCAGAGAAGCACTTCAAGCCTAGAAGGGTTTTGAGATTACCCTGGGGACATTCTACTCCCAGAAGAACATGGTCCAGTCTTCAGTGAGCTGAACCCACGCTGAAGTTTTGTGTTGTTTTATTTTGTTTTTTTGTTTTTTAAGGGGAAGTTTGTTCCAGGGCTGAAGGAGTTTGGCTTGCCCTCCAAGCTTCATGGTAGCCAAGTTATAGAATCAGCCAAATTCTCATCAATGATAAACAGTTTTTTTTTTTAAAACTGTTTATGTGTTCATAACAGAGCACCATGTAGCCTTAAAGAAAAAATGTAATACTGTCATTTTCAGGGGAAGAAATGAAGCTAGAGGTCATCGTTTTAAGCCCTACCCAGACGGTGCAGACAGAGATTATATTTCTTTTGATATATAGATTCTAGACTTAAAAAGAAAATAAATACAAGGACAAGGTACCCGCACAGCGGAAAGGAGATACAATGATGGAAGTGTATATGTGTGTGGAAAGCCATGATGATTAGGCCGGAGAAATGGCTCCTGAGTTAAGAGAGTCATCTTACAGAGGACTTGAGTTCAATTCCCAGCATCCATATCAGGAAGTTCTCGATCACCTGTAACTCCAGCTCCAGGGGATCTAAGGCCCTCTTCTAGCCTCCCAGGGAGCTGTTAGTCCACCAGAGGGACCTATCTGAGCCAATGCTGAGGGCCTAGTGGGTAAGGGGTTGAATGTACACAACTGTGGCCGACAGGAAGTCCCACCTGCCTCTTCAGCCATATGTGTCTTGCACTGAGACCAATGGCAAGTAGCCTGTGAGGATGCCATAACTAATTCACTACCACTGTGGTGTAGAGCTCTCGAGTCCTTGCTAGAGCAGATTCCCATGCAGAGCCCATTAAACTTTCATGGCTGATGAGGAAGGAGGGGCTTCCTTCCTTCTCATCAGCTGCACCATTTGCCCCTTCTACACTGGACCCTCATAAGGAACCTGAGTCAAGGGCCTTAACTTCTCTCTCTTCTACAGTTCTTTGGGCCATTGTTGTCCTGAGACGACAGCAAAGATAGAGAAGTCTCCGTCCCTTTCTTTCTAGAAGCCTCCTTGGCTCCTGTACAGATTTATTCATCAGATAATCACAACTCATGATGCCTGCTGAGTACGGGGAGGGCAGCCATTGCCAGTCCATAAAAGCGTCTTATTAGCTATTCCTTTCATAGAGCCATTCAATCCTTTGTTGAAGGATCCAGCGTGAGACAATATGTTCCAGAGAAGTTGGCATAGCTAGTTCTGCTTTATCAGCTAGGTTTAAGTATATGGGAACTATGTTTCTCTCATCAGTAGATGTATGTTCAATATCTAAAATGCTATGTGGTATATATATATATAAGATAATGCCCAATAGTTTTTTGCTTTTTTATCCCTGACAATTTCATACATGCATATATATGAACGTATCATGAACTTTAGACATTCTATCCCCCTTTCTCTACTATTACCTCCCCTTCCTTTCCTACTGACATTTTCTTTCCAACAAGTCTCCTCTCTACTTTCACATCTTCTTTGTGTGGGTGGAGCCCCCTGAGCTTAATTGAAATTGTTTGCGGGAGCATGAGTGTAGGTTTCTTATTAAAGGTCAACTGACCGGTCGTTACACCACTGAAGAAAATGGCACCCCTTTCCACAGCAACCCTTACCTCCCAATAGTGCCTCAGAAGGGGGCATCGTGGATTCCTCTCATCCATAATGAAATGTTGGCAGGACCAATCTTGTGCATATTTGAGCAAATTTACAAGCTATGCTGGGTTCCCGAGTGCACCAGCTATGTCTGACGTTTTGTTGATCCTCCCCCCACCCTCTATCTCTCATATTCCTTCCTCCCCCTCTTCCATGATGTTCCCTGAGTGTTGGAGGGAGTGAAATAGATATCCCATCTAAGGCAGTGCTTACTCTTGGATTTTGGTCGGTTATGGGTTTCTGAAATGCTCATTAAACTTGTAGTCTACTATCTGTAGGTGAGCATGACAGACCTGCTTTGGCCATTTGAGTAGCCATATTTAAAGCATTCACATGCTGTAGTTAGAGGCTACAATATTGGATACTGCTGACAGCCAACATCACTGCAGGAAATCATATTGCACAACACTGTGATAAATCTCCCCCTCAACTCCTCTCTAAATTACAAGCTTTGCCCAGGACAGAAAACAGTGCCTTTATTTTGCCCATGAAGGAACTGAGGTTCAGAAAATCCATGTGACCTCCCAAAGTCACACAACATAGACAGTTGAACTCTAAAATGTGTGACTGACTCTTTTTATGACAAAAGAGCTCAATTAAAACTAGCAATCTGAATAGTATTATCCATACAAGGGAAGAGGCACACACACTCATACACACCCTGTCACAACACACACCCTATCACACACATATATACCCTGTCTCACACACACATACACACTCACATATACCCTGTCACACACACATTCTCCCCCAAAGAATTAAATGAGTTCTCATTTACATGCTGGGCCAATCACGAAGCCAAGTAAGTCAGAGTCCCACAGAAGTTACCTGTATAGAGTCTAGATCTGTAGAGCTTATTAAACTACAGGTGGCTTAAATGAATGGGGATTTAAAAAAAAACTTGGCACATGCAATGAGCAATAATCTTTTCAGACATACATATGTAACAAATGCAAGGTGCTTATGGCAGTTCTCATCCATGTTATCACATGACTTCATTAAAGCATGGCTCTGGACACACAACACAGTCACTTTACACTGTGCATGCTCTTCTATAACTGAATGTCAGGGATGCTGCAGAAACACCTTGGGTCCAAGTTGAGACTATTCTGTGTTATGGTTTGCAGTGTTTTTATTGTACATACAAAGTCTTATTATCTCATTGAAATAGAATACTTTAATTCCAAAAATATATTTCAAGACAAGGTCTCATGTCATACAAATAATATAAGACAAAGTCTCATTACATAGCTCTAGCTGTCTTGGAACTCACTCTGTAAACCTGGCCTGTCTAGATCTCACAATGATCTGCCTACCCCTGCCTCAGAAGTGCCAGGATTAAAGGTGTGAGCCACTACATGCCTATATAAAAACACTTTTAATAATTTTCCACCATTTTCCCTCAATATGTGTCAAATTCATATAACTTTATATTTAGTTGCATTAGAAATTTTATTTTTAAAGCTGATTTAATTGCTAGCTTGAGTTTCATTAAAAAGTTATCAATGAGTTTTGGGTTGTTATTAGGACAGAATTTCCAACAATTTCTTTTTTTGTTTTGTTTTGTTTTGTTTTGTTTTTCAAGACAGGGTTTCTCTGTATAGCCCTGGCTGTCCTGGAACTCACTTTGTAGACCAGGCTGGCCTTGAACTCAAAAATCTGCCTGCCTCTGCCTCCCGAGTGCTGGGATTAAAGGCGTGCGCCACCACACCGGCTTTTTTTGTTTTGTTTTTTTTTTTGTTTTGGTTTTTTTGGGGTTTTTTTGTCCAACAATTTCTTAAGTGCCCCTAAATATACTTCTGCTAATTTGTGCTGTATATTTATGTGAAAGGTGTTCTCTGCCATTCACCATAAAACTATTAATTTTAAATACAACTAACTTACTAGTATAAAATTTTTCTTTTGTCTTTAACAAATGGTAAAATTATATATGCACAAAGAATTGCTTTTAAATAAGATAATTATTTCATACCAGTAAATGCTTAGTTTTTGTAGCTATACATACTCTCACACATACATCCTCCCCCACATACAGTTTCACACACACACACACACACACAGTCACACACTATCACATATACAAATACACTCACATATACCTTGTCACACACACCCTGTCTCTCACTCACACACACACCCTGTCACACACACTCTGTCTCACACACATACACACACACACACACACTCATACACACCCTGTCACATACACACACACACCCTATCACACACATACATACCCTGTCTCGCACATACACACACACACACAAATTCTTATATACACATATACACCACACACACATACACACACACTCACTCACTCAAAATTGCATAAAATTTTCTTGGATAAAAAGGAAATTGAAAGTAGAAAAAGGTTGGAACAAGTCCTTAAATCTTAAGAACCATATTTCCCATATCTGGGCAAGAACCAGATGTGTGTGTGTGTGTGTGTGTGTGTGTGTGTGTGTATTACATGTGTGCTTTTATTTTCAAAGTGTTGTTGATACTTTCATAATATACACTGTAAAGGAGTTCTTAAAAACTGCAATAGGAAGCCAAGGATAGAGATACATACCTGTACCAGGCTGGGGAGGCTAAAGCAGGAGAATTTCTAGTTTGAGCTTAGCTGGGGCTACATAGTAACTGAGAGGTCCATATGTAACGGAAAAACACAAGAACGTAGTAGTCCCAAGCTTTATTCATATTTTTTTTTCTGTGTGTATGTAGAGATGTGTGTGTGTGTGTGTGTGTGTGTGTGTAGACTTGTGTGTGCACAAGTGTGTGTATGTGTGCATGTACATGTGTGTGTACATGTCTGTGTGCATGTACATCTATGTTCATGTGTGACCAAGGTACATCAGTATGTTGTATGTAGAATACAGATATCAACCTTGAGTGCCATTCCTCAAGAGCCATATGCAATGTTTTCTCCACACAAAGTCTTCCATTATGATCTGAGGCTGTCCACTGAGCCCCAGGGATATATTCATCTCCCAGGCATGTGCTACTGCACCCAGCTCTTTACAAAGATTCGGGGGATCAACTTGGCTTCTCACCCGTGTGCAGCAGCCTCTTTATTGAGTTATCTTCCCAGTCTTCTCCCACATTTTTTATTAGATACAACAATACAGCACACTTCAATAACAGAAAAAAGGCCATAATTCTTATGAAAATCTCTAAGGTTTTAGACTCGAATATTAATCTTTGTTTGATCATGAACTGGTAACTAGCAGTTTTTCAGCCAACATCATCCAGCCTAGGGACCAGCACCAGGTTGGTGCTGCCTTAGAAGACTGAGTCGGGACTTTGTCAGACTCTAAACCAAAAGCCAAAGGCATTATGTTCTGGCTGCCTATGGCTGGTGGAGAATAGTAACCCTGACCTCTGGCAGTAGCGGGGCTGCCACTGAAAACCGAGACATTCCAGAACAGTTCCTCTGAGCTGAGAATTGGGTTCCTTTCAAAAACAAATCTTCTCGAAGGAGACCACCCTGGCTATGGCACTGGATTGATCCTTGACTCTGGAAGCCCAAGCTAATGTCAGGATGGTCATGATGGAACTGGTAAAAAGCCAGATAGGCTGGAGCAGCGCAGGACAGCTGAGAGCCAGGTCCTAGAAGAGACTCTGATAGGAAATAGCAAGTGCTATTTAAGGAAGAAATGAAACTAGAAAAACCTGGTAACAGCAACTCATCGTGCAAACGTATGCTTTTGTTCTCTTCGCAACTCTGACATCAGTCTTTTACACCTTAGTTAGTGTAAATTGAGCAATCAAGCCTTTTGTTCTATTCCTGGACAGCCAGGTATAAAGTGTCAGTCAAACAGGCCATTCAAAAAAGCCATGTGGGAACCTACTTTATAAGTATATATATTCTTCACCTAACCTATGTATTCATAGAATCTATATATTCATATTTAAAAGTTTAATTAGAGTTACTCTACATAGGGGATAATGATCATGTTTCTCCCAGAACCCATAACAAAAACAAAAAGCCAAGTAAAGGTGTGGGTTGATGCCCCTCCTGTTGTTTGTCATGGGTATCCTGGAGACTCCCAAAACAATACAAGCTATTACCATTGCTCTTGATTGCCCCCCAGAACCTGATGGTGAGTCCTTATTCTGGTAGAAACAGGACACAAAATATTAAGTTGGCACTGCCCAGGGAGCTCCTTCCCTGCTGGCCACCTTTCATAGTACCTCAGGAACAATGTGAGCTGCTAGGCGTGGGGTGAGCCATCAACACCTTACCCCACTGAGAGTTCTGTGAGCTACAATAATGCCTGACATGGCAATATATACCCATAGGTACTAGTAGTAGCAATAATGTCACAGTTATAAACAATCATATTCTGATTGAATCTAAGGCCCACTCTCTAGGAGGAGCTGCCTGGTCGTTGGTATTGTATCTGTGACCAAGAATCCATGATTGGCGAGCTCAGAGGTCCCGGTGGTGAGGCTACTACAACGATGTTGCTAAAGGGACAACAGTACCAATCTTTTCTCTAAATTTCTATCTCTATATTCATAGATTAGTGCAGCTCCCAGACCCCATCATGAAGTTTCTTTGTGCAGTGGACCGTGGTTAGCAAAGAAACTCATAATGGCTCAAAGTTCAGAGAGTAATTGTCTATGGTGAACTCAGCCACAGATAGGACATCAATATCACACCCCTACCTCTTTAGGTTTACAGACTGTCTTAGTTAGGCTTTCACTTTCTGCAACAAAACACCAAAAGGGTTTATTTGGTTTATATTTCCACACTGCTATTCTTCACCAAAGGAAGTCAGGACAGGAACTCAAGCAGGGCAGGACCTTGGAGGCAGGACCTGATGCATGGAGGAGTGCTGCTTATTAGCTTGCTCTACATGGTTTGCTCGGCCTGCTTTCTTATGGAACCCAGGACCACCAGCCCAGGGGTGGCACTGCCTATAGTGGACTGGGCTCTTCTCCATGGATCACTAAATAAGAAAATGTCCTACATCTGGATCACGACGTTGTAGAAAATATTTAATCTCAATCCAGGTTTTCTACTCCACCTTTGACTATTTAGTTCCCAGATAAAAGATACTCATAACCTTTATATTTACAATAAGCCTTAATCAGCACAAGAGCTGGGCAGATATTTATTCTCCACACTATTATGTCTATTTCCTAGCCAATAATCCCATTAAATAATCTGCCATGTTTTGTCTGGGCTGCTCTTAACTCCAGTTAGCCAACCCATGTGGCCATTATTTCAAGATTCTTACACCAGGGCAGCTTCTCCTCTCTCCAACTTCTCTTCCCACCTCGTGGTTCTCCTCTGACCCAAGCCTGGGAACCCTACATCCCGCCTATGCCTCTTCTGCTCAGCTATTGGCTGTCAGCATCTTTATTCACCAATTAGGGATAACTTGGGAGTCAAGGTCACATAGCATCGTGTGGGTCTACATGTGGTCTCTGAGAGTGACCAGTATTTCGCATAGCAAAAGACCAAACCTTAACATTATGGAGGCATTTCCTCATTTGAGGCTCCTTCTTCTGCAATGACTCTAGCTTGTGTCAAGTTGACCCAAAGCCAGCCAGGACAGGGGCCATCAAGGAGTAAGAAACAGATTGTTAGAGTCAGAAGTTGGGAAGGACAGGTCTAGAATAGTGTCTTCCGGACATTAATGGGACAACTACACTCATAAGTTTACAGCAGCTATAGAGACCTGAACTAGAGGATACCTTCACAACATTTCAGCACAGATCAGGGAGGGGCTTGTGAGCCCCATACTCAGCTGAGAAGTTATTGACAGTTGATGTCTTCTGAGGGAGAGAGGATCAGTTAAGGGTATGGGCCCTGGTATGTTGGCCATGCTCCAGTGGATGGCTGTATGTCAGAGGTGTGAGGATTTGGAGACATAGGGATGGTCCTGGGGGAGGGGGATGTTATGGGAAGATGAATACAACCCAAACCCATCGTATGCATGTATGAAACACTCAATTAATAATGATATATATATATATAATTTTTGGTTTTTCGAGACAGGGCTTCTCTGTATAGCCCTGGCTGTCCTGGAACTCACTTTGTAGACCAGGCTGGCCTCGAACTCAGAAATCCACCTGCCTCCGCCTCCTGAGTGCTGGGATTAAAGGTGTGTGCCACCATGCCCTGCTAATAATGATACTTTTAAAGTGAAAAGAGAGGAGTAATTCTGAAGCTAGACACTTGTGGGAGTTTTGTTTTATAGACAACAAATTCCCCCACCACAACAGAGAAGTGAGCAGAGCCAAGGGTGAGCAGCTTGCATTTCTTTCTCACCTCCTTCGCTATCTTAGCTTGAGGTGATAAATTCAATTCTCTCCCAATCTCCACGGGGAATTGGTTCTAGTCTCACTTAGATTAGGGAGTCCTCATGTCCCTTAGGGAAAAATGGCCCAATGTTTGCAGATAACCTATATACATCTTCACATGGGCTCGAAATCATTCTGATTCCTGAAAAATACCTATTACAGCGCAGATGCGATCTTTGTAAGTAGTAGGGACATTGCATTGTTTATGGAGCAGTGGCAGAAAAGAAAGAGTATATTGGTCACTTTTCTCAACGCAGTCCCCAAACACCAGACAAGAAGCAGCTTAGGTCATGGTTGGAGGGGTGATAGCTCATCCTGGAGAGGGAAGCCATGGCAGTGTGAGCCTGTGTGACAATTGCTTGCTCACACCGCCCTAAGGCCAGAAGCTCCAGAGAAACAAGAAGTAGAGACAAGCTATTAACCTCAAGACCAAACCCCAGTGACCTACTTCCTTCAGCTACCTCCCACCTCATAAAGGTTTCACAGCTTCCCAAACAGCAGCAACTGGGGACCAAGTGTTCAAACATGGAAGCCTATAAGGGACATTTCTCTTTCAAATAACAACCAAAAGTGTATGCGGGTGTCTTTTAAATGTCTGCCCTGGGTTATTTATTGTCAGATAAGCTTACCTCAAGCTGATTTTTCTACTCATGGAGAAGGTAATAGTAATGGAATCATAAGGAAGGGGAGTCTAGAGCAGGGGTACCCAGTCTTCCTAATCCTGACACCCTGGAATACAGTTCCTCACATTGTGGTGAGCCCCAACCATTAATTATTTTCATTGCTACTTCATGACTGTAACCTTGCTCCTATTATGAATTGTAATGTAAATATCTGATATGCATGATAGGTAGGAAGTATATCAGGTTCTAGGGATTCTAGGAACCTCCTCAGAACCCTTTAACCTGGTCTGTGTAGATACAATTGTTTCCATTCCTGACCGGTACTTCTGAGGGGAGCTTAAAACATCTAATTCTGAGCCTTCAAACATGGAAGACTCTGGGGACCCCAGTCTTACCTTCTCTGACAGATCTTCTTATTTCCTATATTATAAATATATAGGGAATATATAAAATATGAAGTATGTATATATTTCACATTTTAAAGCCCCCCAGTTCAAGTATATTTTGTCCTACATCTTTTTAGCAATGTCCTATCACCAAGATCTGCTAACCCAGTGAAGGTCCCAGCTCCATACTCCGTGTGGATGTTTTCCCTGAAGGGCATTTTGAGAAGAACACAACATGGCTGTGTCCGGATGGGTTCACACATGCTCTCTATTTGCACAGCTTAGCGACCCTGGCTCTGGCTCTGTTTGAGGCTCTGGATAGATTGTCATGTGGAACTAGCTGCCGGGGACTCTGTGGTACTTGTTGCCAGATGAACATCCATGGGCAGGTGCGAGATGGAACAATGTGGTGTTGATGGTTTGAAGTGTGACTTTAACAGTGTACTGTTGAGTTTTTATCTTGTCACAGTTAGGATTACTATTGCTGCAATAAAACCCCATGACCAAAACGCAAGTTGGGGAGGAAAGGGTTTAAACAGTTATATACTTCCATATCACTGTTCATCATCAGAGGAAGCCAAGACAGGAACTGAAACAGGACAGGAACTTGGAGGCAGAAGCTGATAGAGAGACCATGGAGGGGTGCTGCTCACTGGCCTGCTGCTCCCATGGCCTGCTCAGCCTCCTTTCTTATAGAACCGAGGGCCACCAGCTTGGGGATAGCAACACCCACAATGGGTTGGGCCCTTTCCCATCAATCGCTAATTAAGAAAATGACTTATTGGGCTGGAGAGATGGCTCAGCAGTTAAGAGCACTGACTGCTCTTTCAGAGGTCTTGACTTCAATTCTCAGCAACCACATGGTGGCTCAGAACCATCTGTAATGGAATCCAGTGCCCTTTTCTGTTGTGTGTGAAGACAGCAACATTGTACTCATATACGTAAAATAAGTAAGTAAATAAAACAAACAAATCAACCAAACAAACAAACCCCACTGCGTCACCAGAGACCATGTGGGTGTCCGAGTGCTGCACCGATGTGCCCATGGTGGTATCCAGACCTATGCTGCTGCCTGGAGTCATGTCTGGGTCTGTGGTCCTGTGCCAGACGGGGTCTGTTTTGATGTCTGATGCCGATGTTACCAATAAAATGTTGTAGGATGCCGGCCCACGGCCTACATGAACCGGGTATTTCTGGAAGGCAGGCTGGGGCTGAAAGAGACTAGACTGTGAGAAAAGAATGATGAAGCCAAGACAAATTTTTGTCTGATCAAGGCCCGAGAGTTTACTAAGAGACTGTGCTTATAAGGGGGAAGGCCCATACCCCCCCCCGCACCCCCCCAGGCCATCCTTGGTGCTTTGTCGCCATGCCATCAGCACTTGGTTGCTTATTTAGGAATGTCTCAGGAAGACAGGTTCAGGCTCTCTCGGCAGGTAGCAGAGATGGCTCTGGTGCCATGGGTTCAGAAGAACTGACCATGGTGGCAGGAAGGCAGGAGATGGTCTTGCCCCTCACCAGCTGCAGCCCCCAGGTAGGAGAGTAGGCCATGTGCCTCACCTGGGCAGCAGAATAGAGATTATCCTGGTGATAGGGGAGCAGGCATACTGGCCCTATCACTTGTCTGACATGGGGCAGCATGGGTGAAAGAGAAATGCCCCCTTGCCCCTCACCACCTACTTCAGGTAGAAGGGCTGGCCCCCAAATCATGAGAGCAGGAGAGCTGACCCTACTTCTCACTGGCTACAGTACCCAGAGAGGGTGTCCTGCACCTTGCCTGGGTAGCAGAGTAGAGCTGGGCCCCTGCAAAAGAGCTGGCCCTGCACCTTGCCTGCTGTAGATTGGGTGAGCTAGCCAGGAAGTGCTAGAGAGCTTGCCCTAGTGGTGAGTGTACAGGAGAGCAGAGAGGCTGACCAACTCATCTACCACCCAGGCTCAGATGTAGGGTTTTGAGTTGGCTTGACCTCAACTCTGAACTGCTGGAACTGTAGGGATGCTCCTACAAATCTAAAGCTGCAGGGTCTCCATGACACAGGGCAACAACAGGCTGTCCAAAAGGAGTCCCTGTGAGGATCCAGTGTTGGTAAAACAGCAGGAGCCAGAAGCTGTGAACCAGACCAAAGTTTCATGGCGATGTTCATTTGCAAGTAAATAGAGTGGACCAAAGGGTGTTCTGTGGGACTGTGGGGCACACTGTGACACACTATAGCTTCCTTCCACGGCAAAGGTTTGATTTTGGGGGTTTTTTTTGGTATTTTATTTTACTTTATTCTAGTTTATTTTATTCTGGGGTGAAGGTTGCAAGAGCAGAGGTAGATACTAAAGGATAGGGAGATGAATGGGGTTGGGGTACATGATTCACACACACACACACACACATACACACACAAATCAATAAATGTTTTTTTAAAAAACCTATTCATTACAAAGCCAAAATAAAATTCTGATTTGAAAAAAAAATCCTTTCTAAATGCCCCATTTGTTAAGTTGGAGGTTTTAAAATATTCCATACTAAAGTCATCAGAGGGGTTTCATGCAACAACTGATGGGAACAGATGCAAAGACCCACAGCCAGACACTAGGGAGCATTTAGGGAATCCTGCAGAAAGCAGGGAGGAAGGACTACAGGAGCCAGAGGGGTCAAGGACACTGCAAGAAAACCAGGGCTCATAGAAGGTCACAGAGCCTGAACTGACAACCAGGAGGCCTGCGTGGGTCTGGCTTCAGCCCTCTGCATATATGTTATGGTTTAGCAATCATGCGATGTGTCACTTGAGTTGACCAAAATGGTACAGAGCAATCAGAAGACTTTGAAATACCTCTGTGTCAGACGCTTGGCATATTCAAGCTGCTGTGTATAGCACCACAATTCCAAACCTACCAGTTGTGAAAACTGTTAGTGTTCTGTCTAAGCTCCGCCCCACAGTTACCTGGCAACAGCTAGGTAGGCCTGACCCACTATAAAAGGGACTTCTTGCCCTCTCCTCTCTCTGTTGCTCCTCTCTTGCTCTTACTCTCTTGATCTTGCTCTGTCCTCTTGTCCCTTCTCCCCCCTCTCCCTCCACATGCTCATGACCAGCCTCGTGTGTGTGTGTCTCTCTCTGCCTTTCTCTGCCTCTACTACCCTCTTTTTGTTGTTGTTGTTGTTTTTTTGTTTTTGTTTTTCGAGACAGGGTTTCTCTGTGTAGCCCCTGGCTGTCCTGGAACTCACTTTGTAGACCAGGTTGGCCTCGAACTCAGAAATCCGCCTGCCTCTGCCTCCCACGTGCTGGGATTAAAAGCGTGCGCCACCACGCCCAGCCTCTACTACCCTCTTAACTCCCCTGCCCATGCCCCAAATAAACTCTATTCTATACTATACTGTCCTGTGGCTGGTCCCTCAGGGGGAAGGGATGCCTCAGCTTGGGCCCGCAGAGGCACCCCTTCCCCCATACCTGACTATACCTCCATAGGACATATCCCCCTCTCTTTATCTTTTTATAAACACATCAAAAACAACCCCAGGAAGCCTTTGTCTCATCCATAAGAGATAGCAATCCTCAGTACAAAATTTGATGGAAAAGAATGAACATGGGCTCTCAGCCTTCTTCCCACGCCTACCAGCAATTGGTCTGAAAGCAATTACTGTAGGTCCACAGCCTGGGTACAGAGCCATGGGACAAACTCGGGAAGTTCCACACTGAGATCTGATTACAACTGAGCTCTGAATCAGCAATTAGATTTTCTTGACCCAGCAAAGTTTCTCATCCGCCTTGGCGAGCCTGATTAAAATACCCATTTCTTCAGAAACGAAAAATCCCAATTTCTATAAAATGATATCCTTGACCCGGAGGCACCTGCTTGTGTAGGTCCTATAGGCTCAGTGTCTTTCTTCAGTGGGACTACTTCAAGTACTCAGGACAGGGAAGATGTGGGAGGGGCCTGAGAGCAGAGGTGACAAACTCTGGTCTCCAGCAAGCAAGCATGTGATGAAAGGAGGGGAGGAGGCCTGAGGTAACCAGATAGGGCTTGGGCAACCTGCCAGCTCAACTCTTAACTCTCCACTGCCAAGAAGACAGACATGGAGATGTTTATGGAATGTCTGCTAGTTATTAAATGCTAGATAAAAAAAGATTACCAGATTAGCCAACTTACACACTGGGGACCTATTTATAGCTTCATGGTTAGAAGTAAACAAACCGCTAACAACGAGCCCTGAGGCATGGATCATTTAGGGTAGAGACATATTTGAGAACACCAAGACCACATAATCTCCTGAATGCCTCATCCTCCCGCATGCCCACCCGCCCTGCGGTATTAGAACGTCTTTGTTGAGCCAACATGATCATGAGTATTTTGGTTTTTTTTTTTAATTATTTTTCTTTTATTTACTTATTTTTTTGATCACAAGTATTTTGTCACAGACATTTATCCATATAATCAGAAATGTCTCGGGCCTCCTTGTCTGACATTCTGACAGTGACGCAACTGGCAGAGAAATGAGATAGCTGGGAAACCTGGTGCCTATTGTCCTGGGGCCAGGGTCTCTCCAGAGAAACAGAGCCTGGAGTGGGGGAGGGGAAAGCAACAGAGGGAAAGAGACAGGTAGATTCATTTTAAAGGGTCGGTGCCCATGACTGTGGGGAGAGTGAGGCTGACCTTTGTGCAGTAGGCCAGCAGTCCGGAAACAGAGGCAGAGTTTCCATATCACAATCTCCAGGCAGGGTTTCTTCATCTCTAGGAGTTTGTTCTCAAGGTCTCACCTGATTAGAAGGAAGCTATACATTGGCATATAAGCTATGTAGAATTTAGCTGATACAACACATTAATTATATCTGTAAAGCGCATGGCAACATCAAGACTAGCATTTGATAAGATTGTGGGCCCTGTAGCCTAGCCAAGTAGATGTGACAAATGAACCAAGAGATGAGGGAGCGGCCATCTTGGCCATGCACTTGGCTGAGAGCATAGAGTAGGTCAGCTTGTTGGAACTGCCAAAGCCTTTAAAAACAGAAGTAAAGGGTCTGGAGAGAGCTCTGTGGTGAAGAGGGTTTGCAGCTCTTGCAGAGGACCTAAGTTCAGTTCCCATTGTCTTTCTCACTGCTGCCTGTAACTCCCACTCCAGGGCATCTGCCACCCTATGAAGTGTTTCATTATAGTATAGCTGTCTGTGGTCCATAGGGTGGGTGTTGGGTAGGGGTCCTAAAGTAGTGCTGGAGAGAAACTTAGAGTGGGGAAATGGGAGGGTGTATCATGAAAGGCTTTGAACCCTGCTGGTACCGATACATATATTACTATTGTTTTTAAGGTGGTTTCTCTCTCCAGTCTACTCTGAGAGGTTATATGTATGTCCTAGTCAGTGATTTATTTATTTTTCCTGTTTGTGGTCTCTTCTTCCCAGATCTGAACCTGCGGTCTTGGGAGTTGGAAGGATCTGATTGGAAATCCTCAAGAGACTTCTGGACCCAAAGTGAGAATCTTGCAGGACCTGCCATTTGCACTTTTGAACCCTTTGGATGATGACCCAGGGCTCCGAAGAGGAGCTTGCAAGACTGACAGTCTTCCCTCTGTCTCAAGACTCTCTGAACAAGCAAGACCCCAATGCACTTTAGACTTACCCCTGGGATCCTGGTGAGGGCCTAAGGCTCCTAATGACTTCCAGGGTGAGAACACAAGGAATTGCTCCCCGCCCCACGCCCACCCCCTGCTTTCCGCAGGCAGACATGGAAATTCCCAGTTACTAAAATAGATTGTCAATAGACTTATTTATAGCCCTCATTTCCTCCGGGGACTTGGAAGCTTCAGACAGGGTTTTTCATAAACAAAGTCATAGCTGATGTGTTTTACAGCATCCTAGAATCCTGGCAGCCTCTGAAGTTCTAATTAACTGGAAGCATTTTAAGCACGTGTTAAGTACCCCACTGTGGTATTTGTTTCTACTTTTTCTGTTTTTTATAGTGTGAGTCACAAGGTAATTGTTGTGACCTGTGATATCACTGTCTCGTGTGTCTCTTCTTTCAACAACATCTTTTAAAACAAAACGGTGTGGGGTTTGGTTGCTTTGGTGGTAGTGGTAGTGTTTCTCAGTGGTATCACCTTAAGAAAAAAAAAAATCATCATGCCAGCGAACTGTTTCTTCAGCCATTTCAGAAGGGAAGTTGGAATCGCCAGTCCCCCAAGCTAAGCCTTCTTCCCTAGCTTTCTGCGTGATTTTACATGGAGCATTCCTATTGCTTTGTTTCTATAACTGTACTGTGGTGATGTCATTGTTAGGGCATTTGAGGGTGGGCGTTCTGGAAGTCCTTTCCGGTTAGTGTTTAGTGTTTGGGGGCAGGGTTGCTCAGAACACATGAAGGTGCTAACTTAAACTGCAGCCATGGAGCTCAGTGAATTAATTAACCTTCGGGCTGTCCAAATGTGCACATTAGCTACTGTGACCCCTGTAGGTTAGGGAGCCTGAAGCCAGCTCTTTACCTGGTGTTTAGACTCAGCAGAATTTGGAGTCAATGGGACCAAATGGTTGTGAAATTAAGATTTGAATTGTGCATCTTATTTTATCACCACACAAAACTTCAGAGAATGCCTTTGAAGCACAAATATGTAATCGTTTATGTGAAATCTCTGAGTTGCATTTAGATGCCCGTCAAAGCAAGGTGGCTCTCTCACTGGTTCCACACCTTAGCCTAAGATACCAGACAGCAGGACAGAGAGAAAAGTCCTTCCTGGTGTGCAAACTTCCTTACGCTGGACCTCACCTCTCAGGTGTGTGATTGGCAGGCCAAATACCGATTGCCAACCGGTGATGGATGCTTTGCTCTACTGGGAGTCCAGTGGCACAATGGATTCTGGCAAAATGCTGCCATCTTGGCCCTTGCTGGGCTGCTTTCTAGGATATCCATAGAGAAAGGGCCGTCCAGATTCAGTATCCTAAAAGCCTGAGAGGAGAATATAAGTTAGTGTGTCTCACTATGATAACTGTCTCTCTCTATGATCGGTCATATTACTATCTAACAGTTACCAAATACTTGCTATATACCTAATACTGGTAAGCATTTTATACACACCATTGAATTAAATCCTCTCAAAATCCTCAAAAAGGAAGTTATTAATACCTCCATAGGCAAGGAGCCCAGAGCCCAGAGAGGTCAGGCAGTCTGGTTATAGATTCCTGCTTTGTTTACAAGTAAGTGAACAAGAGCATCAAATTATTAATGTGCCCTGGTTATTAATGTGCCCTGGTTATTAATGTGCCCTGATTACCTGCTGGATGGGACATCAAGGTGGACTTTTGGCAGTTGCATATGCCCAGTGGTATTTTGGCTACTCACGGATTAATTTCACACAGAGTGTTTCAGAGACATGTGTAGGGGAAGTCTGGGTTCAGGGGCCCTAAGATTCAAACTCTAGCTTAGCTACGTCTTTAAACCCAGCAGCTGACCTCCCTAAGCATTAACTCACTATCAAAAGAATGAGCAGTAAAAGAATGGTGTTTACTGCCTGCCTTTATCAGGCAGTAAACGTGCAGCGGGCAACGAATGCTTGATAAGTGCGTGTCAGTGTGAAGTCCCATGTACCAGCCGCTGTCTGCACTGCAAAAGCAGCAGAGCGCTCAGACATCATCAGCGGAGTGCCCAGACATCATCAGCTGAGCGCTCAGACATCATCAGCTGATTTACCAGCAGCAGATTTCTTCTTCTAGTCCCATCCCTGAAGAAGCTTCCAGCCTAGGTACATTGCATGAGCTTTGTGCCCCAGGAGCTTCTACACAGCCCTCAACTTCAACACAGGCAAAGTGCTTACTGACCCTCGTGTATCTTACAGGGTCCCCTCTACCCACAATGCCTCATTGCTGGAACTTCAAATCTTCCTGAATAAAAGCTTGCCCGTGGTTTAATTATTACCTATACTAGGAGATTTTCCTCCAGCTGTCTTTCCTTTGGACACAGAAATGTGCTTGCTTTCTCTGACTCTCTGTCTCTGTCTGAATCTGTCTGTCTCTCTTTCTGTCTCTGTCTCTCTTTGTCTCTCTGTCTCTCTCTCCCTCTCTCCCTCCCTGTCTCTCATTCCCATCCAATGATGCTTACATGTTTTCGTTTTTGAACTCTGAGGACTGGAGCACGGACTCCTTTAAAGCAGAGAGAAAACAGGATCTTCCCATGCCCAGAGCACTTTGTGTGAGATAGGTGCTTTGTGTGTGACTGACTCTGAAACTTTAAATATTGAAAATAATGTGATGCTCATTAGTCTGACTTTTTATGACCGTAATGTCATTGGCTAAAAAGTAAATAATGGGAACTTTAAAAAATGTAATTCAAATATAATATTACTTCTATTCCTCCCTTCCCTTCCATGGCTCCTCCCTCCAGTCCTCCTCATGGCTCCCACTCGCTCTCAAATCAATGGCTTCTTTTTCTTTGACTACTACTGTCACTGACATGCACATAAATATATGAGCATAACTTGCCGCCTCTGTTAAGTGTCGCTTGTGTTAATATGATTTTGGAGTTGACTACTTTGCATTAGGAAGTCAATTAGGGGGCCATCCCCGGGAGAGGATAACGTTCCTGTTTGTGGTCTTCAGTTGCCTGCAGTCCTTCACCTCGGACTGGTGACCTTTGTGACTTTCCTCTTCCGTATTAGCAAGCCTAATTGCTGTTGTCCTTGATGGGTCTTGTTCAGGCAACCATGTAGTTGAAGTATCATAAACGTAGCTTCCCAGACATTTCTACAAGACGTGATCCCACAGCAGACTTTCCGGTTGTCTGGTTCTCCTTACTCTTCTACTTCCATGATGTCCCTTGAGCGTTAGGTGAAGGGGCTCTGTTATATACATATCTGCTGGGCCTGCACCCAGATGGTTAGTATATCTCTGCATATGTAAAAGGTAATTTTAAAAATTTCTTTAACGTTTAAAATTTTATAAGTATGGGCATGTATACATATATATATATATATATATATATATATATATATATACACACACACACATATGTGTGTTCGTATGTATGTGTGTATATGTGTATGTATGTGTATGTGTATGTGTATATGTATATGTATATATGTTCAAAGAAAGCCAGAAAGGGGCTGGTCTATTAGAGGTAGACTTACAGGCAGCTGTGGGAAACAGGTTTTGGGTCCTCTGGAAGGGCAGGAAGTGCTCTTAACCACTTGACCTTAGGGAATGCTCAAGTGGTTAACATCTCTCTAGCCACTATAATGGCATTTTTTTTAAAGTGGATTAATTCTTTTTAGTGTTTTATATATAAGTGAAGTAAAAATAGGATTTAGAAGAGTTTGAAGATTTGAGAAAAAGCAATATAGGCTGATCTCATTCAATCACAAATGTATTGAGTTCCATTACTTCTTTTATCTTTGTCTATTTATGAAGGTATGCTTTATTATATTTCATGTAATTTTCTTTCCTTTGAAAAAATCTGTTATGAATCTTAAGCTAGCACATGTGCTGCTGGCTAGTTGTCCAAATGATCAGTTTTAATGGCTGTAAGATATTCTTCTGGGCAACTGTGACAGTGTTTGCTTAAACCTTCCTCAGCTTCTGGAAGATGGTAGCCTGTGACTTACACACACACACACACACACACACACACACACACACACACACAGAACACAGAGCAAACTCCATATGAAAGTCACTGCCCCCGCTACATCTCTTTCACTACTTTTAGAGTGAATGTTAACCACATATTTCCTTGGAAATTCTCAAGTGTTCCCTAAAGTCAATTCTTACATATACACTGGCCAGTGAGTATGGATCTTAACAGTGTTCTCCTGTTCAGTTCATGGAGTCAGCCATGGGGCAGATGAGAGGGCTAGAGAAGGCTGATCTAGAAGTATTCTCCAGGCTCTCCCTCCAAGGGGCCATTGCTGGCTGTCTTGCCCGGAGCCCAGAGCCCAGAGCCCATGACCTTCTCCATGCGGCTTACTGTGCTGCTGGGTTCCAGTAACTGCTGCCTCCCTTCCCCTTTTCAAGATTAGGTGCCTAGGTCAGTCAGTCTGTCTGTCTGTCTGTCTGTCTGTCTGTCTGTCTGTCTGTCTCTTACTCTCTCAGAGAGAAAGATATAGACAGGCAACCTGCCTGCCCTGTGGTACTATACTATATCCAGCCCACACATTTACAAAGACTCCCTTTAATTAAAAGTTCACATTTTCCAGTTCCGGACCTTGGCTGGTAGGTCAAGCTATTTCAAAGAATGTATTTTCTTTTTTTTTTTAGGTAAATAGTGGGTACTCTAGTTATACACTGCTAGGATTGTTCTGGAAACTGTACCCATGCAGACCACCTTCGCTAAGAACTCGGAAAACACTCCTGAATTTGTGCTGTTGTTAATGATATTGTTATCATGGGTGTGGCGAGCACATGGGTCCACACAACGCAATGAGATTTGAAGTTCTTTGAAATGTACTTCCTGTTTCAAGGTATTTTGTGAGCATGAGCTGTTTTATGACCTTGTAAAAATAGAGAATCCAGGTGGTGAGGTGCAGACAGCCAGTTAATTGTATTTGTTTTCTGACTCAGGAGACTACCTCACTGCCATCAGAAGGGCACCCGTCCTCTTAACACATCTGAGAGTGTTTACAGAATGAGTCTGAGGCTTAGCAGGTACAAGTGCTTGTCACACAAGCCGGGTGACCTGAGTTCAAACCTCAGAACCCACAGTGGAAGGAGAAGAGAAAACCCACCTCTGAGAGTTGTTCTCTGACCTCCACATCTGTGTTATGGTGTACACACACACACACACACACACACGCAAATTACATATAAAAGTTGTTATCCTGCTGCTGTGGGTTTTTTTTTTTTTTTTTTTTTTTTTTTTTTTTTTGGTTTTTCGAGACAGGGTTTCTCTGTGTAGCCCTGGCTGTCCTGGCACTCACTTTGTAGACCAGGCTGGCCTCGAACTCAGAAATCCGCCTGCCTCTGCCTCCCGAGTGCTGGGATTAAAGGCGTGCGCCACCACGCCCGGCTTGCTGTGGTTTTTTAAATTATTATTATTACTTTTAGAGTGAATGTGAACCAAGTATTTCCTTGGAAATTCTAGAGCATTCCCTAAGGTCAAGTCTTACACATTGATTTCTGATTGATTGGTTTAGTTAGTTTTGTTTTGCCAGGTAGTACGGGTTTTGTTATCTTGACTTCCTCGGGGTGGTTACGGGAACACAAATTTGTAGGGAAGCTGAGCGTCTCAGGCTTCTTAGGTGGACCACTTACTTTCTGGCGTGCTTTGTATTCACATTGCTACTGGATGCTCTTCCAACCCTGGGGATGCTTAAAGCTTCACTTTGCCTATGTAACAGGTTAAAGCCGTGATATTTTTAAGTTTTCCTGTTTTGATCGCCCCTGGCTTTGATCCTAAGCCATCACTCTTCCTGGGACCTTGGAATCTGAATGTAGTCTATCCTCCCCTTCCCTGCTCAGCCTCTAGCTAAGTGTTTCATTTACTCAATAATTTAATCATTTTGATACATTATTTTGTTTTAAGCTACAGTGTCTTCACCTATCTATGGACATCCTAACAATAATACCCCTCTCACTGAACCGTCCTATAAAGATGATGCATACCTGATTTAAAAAAAAAAAAAAACCTATCCAACAAATACAGAAGCAGATGCCCACAGCCATCCATTGGACTGAGCACAGGGTCCCAAATGGAGGAGCTAGAAAAGGGACACAAGGAGCTGAAGGGGTTTGCAGCCTCATAGAAGAAACAACAATATGAACCAACCAGAACCCCCTGAGCTCCCAGGGACTAAACCACCAACCAAAGGGTAAACATGGAGGGACCCATGGCTCTAGGTGTATATGTAGCAGAGGATGGCCTTGTGGGACATCAATGGGAGGAGAGGCCCTTGGTGTTGTGAAGGCTCGATGTCCCAGTGTAGGGGAATGCCAGGACAGGGAAGTGGGAGTGGGTGGGTTAGTGAGCAGGAGGAGGGGTAATAAGGATAGGGAGAGTTTCAGAGGGGAAACCAGGAAAGGGGATAACATTTGCAATGTAAATAAAGAAAGCATTTAATAAAAAAAAAACTGTTCAAGAAACATGAATTTCTTTCCTTAACAAATATGAATTAAGAATGAATAAATTATGTAAATTTTGAACAAATGATTGTGTCAATTTTCTCTGACGTTCATGTTAAGAGTTAGCTCATAAATTAGTATTTTGATGATCTAGACAGTTCAGTGCTATCTGATTTGTGGCTTTAGATTCTTCACTGTCTTAGATTAAAATCTTTGAATAATTATACCTTGAAATTATTTTTATTAGTCAAGATACATCTCAGTAAAATAAACTCTGACTTACAGCAAAGTTGGAATAGAGGGAGAAGCTAGATTCTCACTTGTAGTGAGTCATATCTGGTTTCTAGTCTGTAATTCAAGGTAGGCTTTTCAAATGACACAGACATTAATTCTTAGAGCCATTCCCCACCAGGATTCCCTTGGGTTGACACATTCTGAATGCTAGATGACAGCTCGTCATTTCTATTGAAATCAGCAAGTCCAACTCCGTGGTGATGTTTCCCACCACACCATGCTTAGAGCCTGCTCACACTGCTCTGAATCAGCTCACTGACTGAATTCTCTGTGCTTCAGAGAAGCCACTACTCCCTGGTCCTCATGGTGACCCCAGGGGCAAGGCAAGATACATAATTACACATGACCAGGTGGTGAGTTCGCATCACGGAATATAGCCTACTCTTATGCTCATATTCCAACCACTCAACCAAGAAAGTAAAACCTTTTCCAACTGCTAACATATTTGTTTCATAGCTCTTGCTTACAAGCTACCCCAAACGCAGAGATATCTGCAAGGGGCATAATAAACAGACACAGACTACTGGCAGGCAATTTTTCAAGACTTAAAGTTGCTCTCTTCTCTGTCTCTGTCTGTCTGTCTGTCTGTCTGTCTGTCTGTCTGTCTCTCTCTGTCTCCCTCTATCTTTGTCTCTCTCTGTCTCTCTCTGTTTCTCTCTGTGTCTCTCTCTCCGTCTCTCACTCTCTTCTCTTCTCTCTCTCTCTCTCTCCCCCTGTTTGAGGCTGTACACACTCTTCACACACACACACACACACACACCTCACACACATCTCACACACACCACATGCACTCTCCTTTCACTCACACACACATTTCACTCACACACACATTCTTCTCTTCACACTCTCACATTCTCTCCATTCACTTCACACTGTCTACACACACCTCACATTCTCTCTTCACTCTCTTCACATTCGTGCTCTCTCTCTCTCTCTCTCTCTCTCACACACACATACTTCTCGTGTACCTCACTCCCACTTCACTCTCTCTCCACTCGCTCTCTCGCCTTTTTCTTGCCCCAGTCTTTTACTGATACTCCAAAAGCAGGGAGAGAAAAGACATTGTATTCTCATTGCCAAATCAAATTCAAAAGAATAACCACATCCCACAAAGAATCAAGAATTACAATTGTTCCCCAAAGTTTCAACCTTCCCCTATTTCCAGGCCTGTGGCCAAAATAATAATAATTGCAAAGTCATCACTATTTAAACTTTAATTTTTTTTTAACTTATACTTCAGAGCTCAGAGGTCCGAGGTCAGCTACTTGTGTTTTCTTGTGAAGCTCTAATGATAAATGACGTGGGCAAAGCTGGCAGGCAGTGGCCAGAAAGAATCAACCCTTAACCCTTAACCCTTAACCCTTAACTCGGCAGTTCTGCTAGCTTTCTGCTTCTGTACATTGCACACAACGACTCTCCTAAGAGTCCCAGTGTTTTGACTTAGTTTTTCTAGTATAGAATTACATGCATTCTACAATTGCTTATCCAGGAACCACTCTCAAATGTTGTGCAAAACTTATTTCATAACCTCCACAGCTTTGCCTTTCTTGGGTTCCCAATGTTGGCTCTAATTCATTTTCTAATAATTTCTTCAAACTTTCTTTGCAAGTCAAGCATTAATCTGGAACGACCATTGTGCAGTTATTGCATTGTTTCCAAGATGAGAACACACAGCTTGCACCTGGGCCATTAGGACTATGCTGTGCTGTGTCCCATGCCTCAATTTTTAATTGTGTAAGAATCATTGCATCAAGGAACATCGAGTTTCACAGAATTCACCAGAGCAGGAGAAAGGAGTAGGAAAGTCAGATATAATAGAATTATGCATACCAAGGCCAACTGAAAAGCAGTCACGAGCAGATGAATTCTATACAACTGTTGTCCAGGGCTAAGATTAGGAGAAATGGGAACAACTGTTGTATACAAAGCACAGCTGTGAGCTACGAACATGTCTCCACCCTGGCCTACTGCAGGCAGTCCCTTATTTCAGATGGCAGGTCCCCTGGAGGGATGTGACTACTCCTTCTCAGGTTCCCAGGCACCATCCTTTTTCACAAGGAGCTGCCACAGGCTTTTGAGATGTCTCCATCCCAGCCTGCTGCGGGCAGTCCCTGTCATGGTATGCTGTCCCAAGTATCCCTTCAATAGAGTTTCTGATCCATTCAATGTTAGTGTCTGTACTCTTAATCAAATACCTTTAGAATCAACCCCATATGTGTTAGTCAGTTTATTCCAATATAGATTGAAAAGAAGAAAATCTTGTGATTCTCTTGGCTTACACGTCTTTTTCTATCCACCCAGAATCTGCCCCTTTCCCTCTGAAAGAGATGGGAAGCCTGGAGTTTATGAGAAATGGAGACACCCCTTTCGAGGCCACTGCTCATATGTGGTGGTACCAGAGTTTCAAGCAAAAGAAAGTTAGTGTCAGCAGATGGGAAGGTGGGACTTCCTTCATTATGAAGGGGAGATCAGGGACAGACTCAGGACAAGTGTGCTCAAGGATTCACTCCTAGCCTGAGTCCAAGGCTTTCCAAGTTTCTGTTCTCCGTGCATCTGTCAGCTGCAGAACGCTTGGTTTGCTTCTGAATCCTTAGTCATATTTAGTTATTCCTGCAAACAGAAAGAACACAATATATTTTGAGCGCCTGCTTAGAACCCCCTACTGGTGCTCTGCCTACCGTTTTAGGGGAAATCTCTGAGCTTGCTGCTTTCTTCCTGCACACACACTAATACAGAAGCAGCCACATCACCTCGATTCCTTTATAACCTTATCTTTACTAGAATAATACTCCAATATAACAGCTTATCAATTTCCAAAAAATCATACCTCTCCATCAAGCCTCCCTCGGGTCTCAGGAAGCTATGAGGAAGAGGAGGCAGGAAAAACATAAATCGGTGGGGATGGACGACACCAAGGAAATAAGACCTTCTAGATAAGAGAACAGAACTGATGCTCGTAGAAGCTTACAGACACCGTAGCAGCACGCACAGGACCTGCACAGTCCCAGTGCTGAGAGGGGAACTGGACACGAGGCCCATCCCTCAACACAGAAATGTTCTCCAGTGAACAGCCATTCACAGAAGAAAAATCAGTTTTCTCCAGTGGAGTCTCACTGGGTGCACACACAACACTTAAGGAAGGTTCCATGTCCAGCAGCAGACTTGCAAACACAAAGCAAACTGCATGGTAGTTTTTGGAGATGTTATCTCACAATACTTTGTTTGGGCTTTTTTGTTGTTTTTGTTTTGTCTTTCCTCTTTATACCTTGTCTTTTGCTTTTCTATTATGATCTCTGATTTTTTTGTGTTTTTATGGGTTTTGTGCTCTGTGTGTGTGTGTGTGTGTGTGTGTGTTCATGCATATACATACAAGCTTTTTCTCATTTTTTTTTCTGTTTCTTTGCTTTTATTCTGGATTGTTTGATTGTTTATTGGCTTACTTAAAAAGGTCTGGGGTCATCTGGGTGGGACGTGAGAAGGGTCTGAGAGGAGAAGATGGAAGGGAAACTGTGATCAGAATACTGTAGGAAAAAGTATTTTCAATTTAAAAAAGTTAGAATGGAGCTGGCATGGTGGCGTGTGTTCGTGATCCCAGCACTTAGAAAGCCAAGGCAGAAGAACCTCTTGAGTTGGAAGCCACCCTGGGCTATAAATTGAAAGCCAGTCTCAAAACAAAAGAGGAAAATCATATGCAAAGTGGCTTATATACAAAGAAGGATTACTCATTTGTGTAAATGAACAGCCTAGAGGTGCAATTGGTCCCAACAGAAAAACCCTCAGGAGTCAAGCTTTCTCCACTGTCTATTCATTCTGCTTCCTCTCTGTTGACTCTAGACTCAGAGTTCCTCTTAGGATCACAAGATGGTTGCCAAAAGTTAAAAAACCATCCTTGTCCAAACCCACTGGGCTCCATCCCTCTGGAACTAGATGGCAAAATAAACCCTTCTTCCCTAAGCCGCTTTTTGTCCGTTTATTTTTATCACAACAATAGACAAGTCACCAGCAATACTGTGACGTCACAGGTAAATGCAGCCCTGTGGTCCACTGGATGATCAGACAGGTGACATCACAGGTAAATGCAGCCCTGTGGTCCACTGGATGTTCAGACAGGTGACATCACAGGTAAATGCAGCCCTGTGGTCCACTGGATCTTCAGACAGGTGACGTCACAGGTAAATGCAGCCCTGTGGTCACTGGATGTTCAGACAGGGCGTCTCAAGCCTTTGAGCTGATACGTTGGATGTTCCATGTGCATCTGTGGACTTTTTACCAACATATGTAAGGAAAGAGATTAGGAATTCTACGAGTTTCCTCACTGCTGTGGCAAAAACCGCTTAAAGAAGGAATTCTGGATCTCAGTTCAGGTGGATCGTCTGCCATGACCAGGGGAGTTATGGTGGCAGAAGCCTTCAGTTAACTGGTCACAGTGCATCTGCAGTCACGGAGCAAATGGAGAGTCATGTTTACGCTTGGTTAGCTTCCTCTTTTGTATTGAAAATAATTCTTCTCATTCAGTATTCTAATCCTGGTTCCTCCTCCCTCTTCTCCGCCCAGATCCTTTCCCGTGCCCCACCCATCCTACTCTGTGCCTCCCTTTTCCTCTCTCTTTAGAAAAGAAACAGGCCAATTAAAAAACAACTTTAAAAAGGAAAAAACAGAAGGGGGGAAAAGAAAAAAAGAGCATGAAAAACATATACATACAGAGAGATATACACACATACATGCACACATACATGTGCACACATACACACATAAACTCATATACACACATACATATATACACACATACATACACATACATATATATACATACATATATAAATATACACACACATACACATATACATACACACACATACATACACACACATACATACACACACATACATACACACATATACATACACACACATACATATACACATATACACACTACACACACACACCATAAAAACAAAATCTGAAAACGCAATGGCAAAGCAAAAGACAAAAGCCCAAGAAGTGTCATGAGACAAATCATCTCCCCAGATACCACGGTGTTCCTTTTGCTCTGGCCATCTGCTTACTGCTTGATGTGGGGCCTCCCTCCCTTAAGTGTGGGTATAACCCAGTGAGACTCCATTGGAGAAAACTAATCTTTCCTTTGCCAGTGTCTGACAATTGGAGATAGCTTCTGTGTTAGGGTGGGAGATCAGATCCACTTCCTCTCAGCACTGAGACCCCACCTGGCTGCGGACCACACAGGACTTGTGCCTGCTGCCACGGGCTCTGTGGGTTCATATGAGCATCAGCCCCGATGTGTCAGGAAGACACTGTTTCCCTTGTGTCCTCCACTCCCACTGGCTCTTACAGTCCTTCTGCCTCCTGTTTAGGGTCCTTCCCAAGCCCTGAAGGGAGGGGCCAGCTTTCTCCTTTTGCTGTTCAAAGCCTGAAACCCCAGCCCATGGGATGCTGCTGTTCACATTCAGGATGTGTCTCCCCACTTCAGCTAACTTCATTTAGATAATCCCTCATTGATGTGTCCAGAGGCTTCTCTCTGGTGACTCTAGATACAGCCAAGTTGTCAGTCAAGATCAACCATCACAGGGAAAGAGAACACTACCATCCTAAACACCCCGGGGGAAAAACATTTCTGCTTCAGTCAAATTACCATGGGTTTGGAAGTGTCTGTGTCTGTCCTGATAATGTTCCACGCCCAGTTCACAGGACTCAAGTGTGTTAAGGGTTTGGGCTTTATGCTCCTCCTTGGCTGGGCTTGAAATATCAGATTGCCCATGTAAGATACCCAATATCTAGCACAAAATGTAGCTGTCATTCCATTCCAGTGTGTGGTTGGTTGGTTGGTTGGTTGGTTGGTTGGTTGGTTGGTTGGTTCGTTCGTTGGTTTTATAACAGTAAGGTCTCATGTAGCCCACACTGGCCTTGAACTCCTGATCCTTGCCCCCTCTTCTACCTCTGATGTTCTAGGATGGTGACTAGGTAGCACCACACCTAGTCATTATTATGACCTCACTGGTGTTTGGTGACTCTGACTTCACATTTAAGCAGGGATAATTAAGCTCTATATTTTTTTTAACATTAAGCAAACTAACTAGAGCCCACTGAAGTTATTTTTTTCTTAAGATTCTTCAGCATAGTCACAACCAGAAGAGGCTAAGACATCCTAGATCTGTTACAAAATTAAGCCCTAATAATATGGTATTTTGTAATTACATGTCTGTTTGTCTATAACAGTCTGTGAGGTACTGAGAAGCAAGAATTGATTTTTTTCTTTAAAAAAATCCATTTTCATAATCATAGAACCCAAAACAATGGTTAACATTTATAAAATACTTTTAGAAATACTGTGCAGGGAGTCTAGAGAAAAGAAGCCAAGAAAGAAAAACATGTCAGTGAACTCAGGCATGACCACTGGGTCCACGTAGTCCCACCAACTGTCAGATTTGTCCCTTCAGTGGCCAAGGAATGTATCAGATTCACACAGCTTAATGGAGCCAGCAGCTGTGGTCACTCCAGCCACCCCGCTCCTGCCTCTCACCCTCTCCTGATACCTGGTTCCTGAGAAGAGCAATGAGTATTATTTGGCTTTTCATACAGCCTTTTCTACAGGAATAGCATATTCTAAGGCGACATTGGACTTATTTCTCAGTGGTGTCTTATTACAGAAACATATCGGAGGAGTTTTATTATCATAACTCAGATTGTTAACCTAATTTCAAGTTTACTAACTGTGACTAAACTTTTTTTCTTTTTCTTACGCGCTTAGTGTGCGCGTGTGTAGGTATGTGGGTGTGCGTACACATATGTGTGGAGGTCTAAGGCTGATGTCTTCCTTGACTGTTCACTTACATATTGAGACAGGGTCTCCTGATGACCCCTGAGCTTCTTGTGTTGGCTAGTCCAGCTAGCCAGCATTCTCCAGGGACTCCCTACCAATCCTCCAGCTTGCTAGGATTGCAGGCTGGCTACCACACCCACCAGACTTTGACACTGCTTCTGAGGCTCTCAATTCTGGTTACTTGAGAACACTTTACCCACTGAGCCACCACCACAACCCCTGGTGATGAAATTTGTCAACTTGATTCTACTGAAAGGTCACGATGAGGAGACTAGTAAAGGTAACTCATGATATATCTGTGGGGTCACATCCACAGAGAATCCCATACGTGGGGAAGACCTGTGCTGCATGTGGTTGGAACTGCGCCATCCTGTAGACTGAGTAGTCCAGGTAAAGGAAAAGTGGGATAAGGACAGCCCTCGAGAATGGGCTTCTTCTCAAATGCATCCCTGCCCCCATGCTGTCTCCTTCCCTCCTTATTGGAGGTGTGGGTCCACTCTACCATGCAATACTCTTCCTGGCATGGCCACGGACACTCTAACACTGAGCCAGAAGAAATGTCGCCCTCCTTGGGGTGTTTTGTGGGGTTTCTTGTCACAGAGAAGAGAAAGCCAATTAATTAACATATTAACAGAACATCTTCTGTTCATCTCGGAACAAGACCCTGAGATGCTAGCAAGGACCTGTATCCTGCAATGATGTGGCAGTGCCTGCAGCTGCCCCCATCTAATAGAACTTGTCTACCACTGTTCGTTCTAACAGCCAGGGTCCTCCCAAGAGGAAACAGTGCATGCTTCCTGCTCAGTTCTGTTTGTCCTATGAAAATTAACTTCCACATTATAACAGCTGCAGCAAACAGAGGAAGCAAGCATGCCCAGGATGTTCATCTGTAGAGACAGAAAGGAAAAAATGATCATATTGCTTGTTAAACCAGGACATGTGCTGAAATGATTAACTTACCAAGCAATTTAAAATTAAAATAGAAAATAATACAAAATATTTAGTCAAGACAAAATTTGAACAGGCTTTTCCTGCTGTTTCATTGGCCAAGACCTTTCTTAATTGTATCTCTACTTACATACATACTCTATAGTAATACGCTAAGCAATACACTAGACTATACGAAGCTGGTGGTTTCGTAGATTGTTTATGGAAGAATAAATTGACACAATGAGGCATATATAGGATTTATAGCGTGGAGGGCAGGCCACTTGTCCTCCAGTTCGCTCAAGTAATTCTGCTGCTCAAAAATCTCTCCAAGGAAATGCAAAATATAGAAGACGCTATAGGCACAAAAAGTTGTTCTCTCTCTGTCTCTGTCTCTGTCTGTCTCTCTCTCTCTGTATGTGTGTGTGTGTGTGAGACAGACAGACAGACAGACAGACAGAGAGACAGACAGACAGAGACAGAGAGAGACAGAGTTAGATTGCTCAAGGTTAATGTCCCTGTTTAGAAATGCTATTCCAGGAATTTTTTTCTAAAGAAAAGAAGTAGGACAGAAGGGAAAGAACTTGCTTTAGTTACAACATCTCTGTCCCCAAACTGGAAATAACTTGTCTAGCAGAGTGAAAATGGATTAGTCATAGAGTTGTGTTGGTATTACAGGTTACCATCGAACCATGGAAATCTCAGGAACAAAATGACAGAGAAATACAAAAAGATTGTTGGATGTCATCTTAAGTCTCTGTACGTTGGTAAATTATTATGAAGTCAGCGCACAATTGGCATCTATAACTTGTCTATTCTCATGGGACCCCATGGGGGCAGGGGGTTCAAGTCTTAGACAGACGGGAGAATGCAGACAACGTTGCTGAGTAACTTTTCCGAATACACACTTGTGAGCCAGGACTGAAATGTAAGCTCACTAAAACCAAAGCCCAGAGGAGAGACCAATGTGTTGTGTGTGGAGGTGGTGGGTATGTGTGAGAGAAGGGGCGGGGGATGGTGGGATGATGGCGCAGGCACCTTAACACCATTTGGGGTGCAGTGCCAAGCCCAAATAAACAACCAAGGTAAGAAAATGGCTGGAAAGGAGTGCCCTAGACTGTCAAGAGGGCTTTGTTCAAAAACAAGGTTCAAAAATATGACCCTCCTAGAGAATCATACGCATACAAAATTCCTTTTAAGACAGCTAGCTGTTGGGCTTTGTGCAAACTGTCATTTTTCTCTAGAGTATGTTCTCTAAAGCAGAATGGCCACTGAGATGCTGTGGTGTTCACAAACAACAAAAATACCTCCACAATGTTATTAGCAAGATAATTTCTTTACAAAATTTGGGGAAAATTCCTCCTTAAAATCCTTTTGTAAAGATCAGCAGTAGGGTGGGAGGTGGTGGGGCACACAGCTTAAATTTCATATTCCTTTCTTTTTATTTTTTCCTTCTTTCACTTTGCTTTCTAGGCTGTGTAACAAAAATTATAGTAATAGTGAGTAGCTCTGCCCATGCCATGAGACTGTAAGCAATATTTATTCTCACTGTATTTGAGAGGCAAGCACAATTTGAGTACTTTCAGCATAAAAACATTTAAACATTATTTTTTTAAAATATGTTTAAATTTTAGAATTTCACTGGGGTTTTGGCAAAATTTTATACATACAACTTGTGTTTCCCGCAATATCGAGCGCAGATTTCCACCTGTGTTTTTCTGAGACTCTGAAGAGAAACTAAAAGATAAGTTTGAGCAGACACCGGGCTTGCCAGCATCCTGCTGGCCTCAGGAGATGTCACAAGGGCCAGAGCACACACGCATGACTGAGCTGTGGCTGAGCATATGAACCACATGTGACAAGAGATGTTGCGAGCACCCCTTCTGACGACTGCTTGGGGAAGTTGTCTTCTAGAACCACCCCAGGGTAGAAAAGTCATGTGTGGGGAGTACAAGGGTCCTTTCCCAAAACACAAAAACTTTTGTTCAATGTTCTCAGAATGAAGAGTCTTTAGAGTGTCATCCGCAGGTGACTGCGACATAGTGGAAGTGACTCTGTGAGGGTTGTTGGGAAAGCATGAAGGCCCGAGGGACAGTTCAAAGCCAGTTCAACCAGAGCTTTTATTTCCTGACTGAGCATCTGAGTGACAGGGTAAGGCGCTGGACCATCTCAGCAACATCCTTCTGTTTCAAGGGTATATGGGGTCCACCCACTCCCCGGGGCGTGTTACATTCTATCTTGTGATTTGAATCCCCGACAGCTATGTGTCACGAAGAGTACAAAACGTTGTGTTAGATATGTTTCACGCTGGGGGTTTCAAAGAAAACTAGAGAAATATACATCACAGGCTGGGAAAGTTGTATCAAAACTGACATTGCATACAGTTGTATGTCCGATGAAGGGAAACAGGCTCCAAGGAATTCAAAACAGAAGGGAGCTCGTGAGCGGAAGTAAGGTAAGAAGCAGCGAGGAACGGAGAAGTGCGCTGAGCCTGGACGCTTTCCGGTGACGTGTGGAGTGCAAGAATCGAGACTTGCTCTCCAGGACTGGGACTCCAAAATCCACCCAGCTGTCCAACCACTCCCCGGGCCACTCAGGATGGCCACTGGCAGAAATTCCAGAGAAGCACCTCAGATATGCCTTGCTGAAGCAAGAGTTCCTCTTGTAGTTGTAGATTGTGAGGGTTTCTGAGGGACCCTGAAGACAACTCCCAGGGCGCAGTCAGGGCAGCAAGAGCCACTAAGGGTCCTTGGGGAAGTAGGCATTTTCCCATCAAATCCATCTGTTACAGTGGTGCAGCCATCGCCCTGGGTACTTGCTGGAACTCAGGCCTGAATGCTGAAGAAGAACAATATAAACTTGCAAGAGTTCGAGGCCAGCCTGGTCTACAAAGTGAGTTCCAGGACAGCCAGGGCTATACAGAGAAACCCTGTCTTAAAAAAACAAAAACAAACAAACAACAACAACAAAACCACGTGGTGTTTTATTTGACCTGCCTTTCTTATCATCTGCCAGAATAAGTATCCATCCATTTGTCCATAGCAAGACAAAAATCAGATAAGGTGCAGAAGAGAGACTTAGGGGATGGGATGGGACGATGCCTCTCTCTCTCTCTCTCTCTCTCTCTCTCTCTCTCTCTCTCTCTCTCTCTCTCTCTCTCTCTCTCTCCCTCAGCCCTTTAGGAAACTAGGTGCCTGCCTTTTATCTGATTGTGACAGGGTTAGTGAAGGACCAAGGTGCAGGGTTAGTGAAGGACCAAGGTGAAATTATGAGCTTGGCTTTTGAGGCACTAGCCAGGGACTAGGACAGGGAGGGCATAAATGCTTCAAATAAGCCTCTTCGGGAAGACTCAGGTAGTATGGGGGGGGGTGGCGGGGGGAAGTGGCTGCATGTAAACAAGACAGGAAATATACTCACTTGTCCTGGCTTTCCCCTCTGCACACACTTCCCTGGCCCTCTGTCTTTCTGCCTCGTCATTCTCTGTAGAGATCTAGGTTTTAAGAAGTTCCTAAGCTCTATTCCTTAACTCCACTAGGTTAGTAGCATATGAGGACTTGGGGACCGCACCATTTTTTTTTACCGACTTAGACATCTGTGCTATTCCAGGGAATTGCCAGCATGAGGGCATCAGCCTGTTTTCCTTGTTCTTTTACCCAGCCATTCACTGGTGCTAAAGAAAGTCCTGAGCATCATGGATCCAGAGAGTAAGCTGCAACTCTGTCGTGAGGGGCTGGTGTTTGCTGATGAGTGTTTCCAGACTCAGGACGGAGACTGTAGGGAAAGAGGAAAGAGGAAAGAGGCTTCATTTCAACACACAGGGTCCAGCTGTATCAGCAAGAAAAAGATGACACTAATCTGTGTCACGTTCCTGTGCCCCGACTCTGTGTGCGTGCTTTAGTCACGGAGAAGAATGGCTAGAAACAGCTATTTCTGGAATTTTTCTGGAGCTCTATCATTTCTGGAGGTCATTTACAGAATTAACTAGGAGTCACTGGTGCAACGCTGGCTACATTTTCTCAGAACTCTTGTTTTTGTTTGTTTGTTTGTTTGTTTGTTTGTTTGTTTTTTAAGCTTGGGCAGAGGAAGAGAGAGGGGAGAAGAGATATATTACAGACATTTCTGAAAAGGGAGTCTTCAGACATTTCTCACTTCAGAGCTCTGGAGGAGAATGTCCTTCCATCAGTAACAACAGCTGACTTTCATGAAGACTCACAGCCACTACAAGTTTACATCAGAGGGTCGTGGAACGGAGGTGTGAGGATCAACTTCATGGATCTTGCTAATCAGATCTCCAGGACCCTTTACCACCTGGCTGGAGACTGGAGTTAGTGTATAGCAACTCTTAATGTAGCATCTAGAAACTAGTATAATTTTTTTTATTAGAAAATCAACTATGGGATAACAGATCTTGTTCAGCCAGCCTTGATACAAAAGTAAAAAAAAAAAATGGAATTTTCAGAAATATGCTCTCATTAGTATAAAACCCTGTATAAGGAGACACACCAGGTTAGCCTGAGGTCAAATAGCTCATGAAAATTTAAATTCTAAAATTCAGAACGTTAAGTACGAAGGTGGGAAAAAAGCTGATATTTCCAAGTTGGCAGATTATTGAAGTTATCTAAAATGGAGACAACTTTTAAGTCTCAACAGAAGGGAAATTTTTTAAACTGACATTGGAGATCGATTATGGGGGGATTTTAAAATAAGCATTTGGATTACATAAATGTAAAACTAAGGTCCTAAGCTGGGACAGGAATGTTACAATGTCATTCATTCATTGGACAAACGTTTTTTGAGAACCTGCTATATTCATAAAAGGCAGTGATTAGGTGAGGATGGTTCTACAGTAAGTAGAGTTTATGCCTTGAAACTCTGTCCTCCGGCTTCTGAGACAGGGAGGTGCAGTCCATAAACTGGATGTTTGGAAGAGGATCCCCACCACACAGCAGAGGGCGGGCATGAAGGGCAATCCAAAGTTTGTCTCAGCTGGATATTTTTTTCTCTGCTATTTTTTTTTCATTATGCCCACATCTTCTTCAATACAGTTTTGTTAAGTATCACAGTTGGTTCTGTGTTTGGAGAAATTACAACATGTGATGCCAGTGGTTAGCGGTGGCTGACAATAAGCAAGCACCCTTTGGGAACTCTCTGAAATCCTTGGGGGAAAGTCAGAGTGACCTTACCAGGGTTGGACTGAGGGGGCTCAAGGCTATTTGAACATTGATTACATTGTGGCACCTTGAAAACCGGTGACCTCTGGCAGGTGTTACAGGTCTTTGTGGGCGACTTGGGCAATCATCACAGAGCAGCAGGACACAGTTCCATGACCTCAGGTCACTGGGCACTAAAATCCAGATGACTTTATTTGTGGGGATTCAACTTCCTGAATATGTGGATTTAAAAGGTAGTTTTTTCATTGCTTTTTTTTTTCCTTTAAAAGAACTTTAATTACATGAGCATGTGTGTCTATATGTTGGTATTATGTACATGTGAATGCAGGTCCTTGTAGAGCCCAGAAGAGCATATCAGATCTCCTGGTGCTAGAGTCACAGGCAGTTGTGAGCTGCCTGATGAGGGTGCTGGGAACCAATCTTGTGCTGTCTGCAAGGGTATGTCACACTCTTAGCCATTGTCACAATCTCTCCAGCAGTTCTGCTTCCCTTCATCCTCAGTCCTCTCCTACGCACCCTCTGTGCCCTGACACCACCACCACCACCCCCAAACAGTGAGGACATTAACCCCTATGAACATTTGCTCTGCTGAACACTGGTTAGAGGCTCTGCACGAATGATTTCGTTTTATCTCTGCATCAACGAGGCAAAATAGGTGGAAACAGCCTTATTTTCCTATGAGAAAGGGGTGTTAAGGGTGCTATGGATGCCATGTAACCCAAGCAACGTGTAGCTAACCGTCCTGAGTCCAAACATAGGCTAAGTCCAGAGCTCTCCACACAATCGCATAAAGGATCTTAGGATTCACCTAAGCAAAACATAATTAAGAGGAAAAGTGCATTGGGAGAAATGTTTACTGTTTCTAAGCAAAGGGAGATTTCTGCCTTCCACGGACACTGCCCTTCATGAAGAGACAGGTCTGGATGCTCGACCTCCACTTAGGAAACTGCAGAAAGGTACAAGAAGCGAGGATGCGCAGTTTCAGCCAGATCATGCATGACAAAGCCCAGTGAACCTCCTTGAATGATAGGCAAAGAGAAATGGTATCTATTGGAGCGGGGCGACTAGTTTCTTAGAAGAATAATAAAATTGTGAGGTTTCAAACACAAATTGCTTTATGTATCTGGGGTCCAAGAGTTTGTGCTTGCAATAACCCTTGGCCATTCCAATCCTAGCTACAAAGAATGGTGCATCTGTGGCCCGTAAATAGTAGACAGTGAACATGATATGGAGTCAGGGCCACTGGATACAAGAAGGTGTGCTTTGGTATGTCCTGAAAGCAATGGCTAACGCCTATAACAGACTCTAATAGAGAGTGTGTGTTCTATGTTGAGGCAGGGTCCTCCCTATCTGGTTCAGGCCCTGTGGAATTCACCATCCTCCTTCCTCACCTCTCAGATGACGAAAGTCACAGCTTGGACAAGAAGGCCCAGCTACACGCCAAGAGCTTTGTAAACCACGATAAAAATTAGAGAAGAAAGGAAAAAAAGTGAAGAGGTTTCAAATGGTAGTCTGTAGCATTTTTTTTTTAAACTAGTAGGTTCAAAAGACCTAAAATTACTCTACCGCGTCTCTCTCAAAGTCTCTGAGCACTCTCTGTCTGACCTCAGACCTCTGTAGATCTGTAAGTGGTGCCTGAGAAGAAGACACGCAAGTCACGCAGGTCACGCTTGCTCACCGGTCACACCTCTTTCAACTTCTTCCTTTGTACCGCTTCCCCTAAGAAACACTAACCGCTTGGCCCCATGTGGTCTTCACCTACCAATTAATTACGTGTGATTTCTTGCCTTTCTTTTGTCTTCAGTTTTTGCTTTTTAAATATAAAACCCGAGCTGTATGTAGCCCCAGCCAAGTCAGTCTTTACTCCCTAGAGACTTTCTAAAGTTAATGGAGATTTGGGGAGTCTGTTATTTTGCTGAGAGTTGATGTATCACTAAAACTGTTATATTTTTATCATCACAAAGAAAATGAAACGCGCCTGAGGACAAGGTGGGGTTTAAAACAGATACTTGCATATCTCTTCTCTGATTTTCCCCTCTCCCGGGATGGGCAATCACATTTTTAGATGAACAAGATAGCTAAGAGGATAGGAGAGAGTGTACAATCAGAGCTATCAACTTGTGAGCACCCAAGTTGGCCTTTGTATAGTTTCCTTGCAGAATTTGATTTTTAAACCTAACCAGACTCTTCCACAGATGCCTGTGCCTTCCCTTGTGTCCCTCCTTCGTACTGCTATCAGTTGTTGATACATTTGTAGCCTTGTGGGGTTTCTCTGCTGAGTTCGCAGGAACTGTTTAAGGTAGCAGTGTGATTTTTCTTTTGAGCCTCCTTCCCCAGAGGGACAGCGCACCTCAAACTGACCCTTCCACATGTAAGGTGCTTCTTTATTTTATGTTTTCAGCCTGAAACTTGCTACAGGGCTGAGGATCACCTTGACTTTCTGACCCTCCTGCCTCTACCCACCGGTACTGGGATTAGCTGCTGTGGGCCACCATGCCCTGCCCAAGAACTTCTGAGATAAAATGGTGCTTTTCAGGGAGGGATACACCTAGCTTTGACCTCAGTGAGTTATCAAATCAGACCCAACACCTCCCATGACTCCAACCATGGGATTATCCCGGTGTTAAAACCCCTCACTAGGTCCTGGATATTTTGTCCTTTAGTATCTCCCATGGAGAAAAATGATGAGGGATGTCTACATGCAGAAGGCAAAGCCTCCTACGGTCAATCAGTTTTAGGATTCTGTGTCTGTGTCGCCTGGGCCCGGGAAGGAAGGTCAAGCCTCAATGGTGGGGAGGTTAGGGCTTTGAAGAAGGGCTGGGCTCTCTGACGAAGTCTAGAATGTGTGGAGGTGATTTAAAAAAAGGCAGGTCTGAACTGGATAAATAAAATGCAGAATGTATACACACACACACAAAACACACACACACACACAACACACACACACACACACACACATTCGTGAGACAGAGAGAATATCTCAGGGAAGCTGGGGAGGGGGATCATGTTTCTTCCTAGCATCTACTTTAGAGTTGTTACTGCTTTTTCTTTCCTGCTTTTTACATCACAACCGCCCCCCCCCCCCAAGTCAGCTGCCCCAGTGTGATGCCTTCAGGCTGAGTGGTTGTCAATCATTCCTCTTTCCAACCTCAGCAGCCGCTAGAGTAAGAGTGTAATGCCTCCCGGTGGAGATCCAGGTAAACAAGCCTGAGGGCCAAGAACAAAGCGAGAGAGCAGAGAAAGTTTGTGTTTTCTCCCTTCTGTTTTAATTCGATGGCAAGTTAAATCCTTCACCTGTCTTCCCCAGCTGGGGACTTTGGTAAATGTCGCGCAGGCACCCTGAAGACAGATCCCCTTCTAGGAGGCCTGGGGAAGCCTAAGGAAAACACAGAGCTGCCAGTGCCTAAGGAACAGACCCTGCTAAGAAGCAAACCTTGACTTCTCGTTGGCTCTCTCCAAAGCCAGTGCTACTCAGCCTTGAATGAGCACATCAACTGCTGAGCATCTTCCAATGCACAGGGTGATTCAGTGGGTCTTGGGCTGAGCTCAGGATTCTGCAATTCTACCAAGTCTTTTGGTAAAAATAAATCTCTATGTGGAATCACACTTGGCTCGGCGAGGACCTACAGTCCTGGTCTTTGATCACAGCTACAGTGTCACAGCTACAGTGTCACAGCTACAGTGTCCTCTAGCTTTACTCCCTGCCTCATCTCTCTCACTTTCATTTTTCCACTCTACACACCAATGACTTGAAAAGCCCCACGCACACCATACTGTTTTACAGCTGTGTGGTTTTGTATATCTTCCCTCTGCCCTTCTCTTTAGCTCCTTCGCATCTCAGCTCATGTGCAACCTCTGCCATTAAACCTCCCCAGGCTCTCTGTCCACTCAGGAAGTGTCTTTCCTTTGCGTTCACCACACTGTGATTCTATGCAATTTGCTTATCAGGAGGCATAGCATAGAGTTGCTCACTCTGTGCCCTACACGGAGTCTCCTAGCTAAAGAGGCAAGAAGGGCAGGGTCGCACACTATTCTTCACTTGCCAAACCTGTCTTACTGCAGATCCAGCCAACAGGATGGCAGTACCTCATACACACCGACGCGAATGTGTGCTGGCTGGCTGTGCTTTTCTACCAGATGCGAAGCCTTTGAAGAAAGCTCAAGACTCATCTTTCTGTATCCTAGAACGGTGTCTAGCACCATGAATTTCACTGACAAAATGTTCAGTGAATAAATGAATGAATAATGAGAGACTGAGAGGATGCACAGAGGACAATTCCATTTCA
The DNA here is from genome assembly GCF_978045245.1 of Mus caroli. Classification (NCBI taxonomy): domain Eukaryota; kingdom Metazoa; phylum Chordata; class Mammalia; order Rodentia; family Muridae; genus Mus; species Mus caroli. The sequence continues at coordinate 31,529,620 of NW_028227275.1, read as the reverse complement.
TCCTAGAGGTAAAACAAAGGAGCTGTAAGTGAGACGGAGAGATGCATTAGCATGCCTCTGAGAAGGCAAGATTGCTCTATTTCACTAAAAGGACTGACTCTACTGGGGAAATCAGAGAGAAGAAGTAAAAAAGGCTTGTCAGAATCTTAGGTGGACTCCAAACTAACATAGAAACCATATCAGCCGCATCTCTTTTGGATCCAAGGAAAGATGAGGGAGATGGGATTTCAGCTTGGTTGTTAAGAATCCACTGAAAGCAATTTCTACAGTAGAAAAATGTGCAGTGAATGGGAAGCTATTTGGAACAGAGCCCTTAATTTCTTCATTACACGCAGCTTTCATTTACTTAATTCACTTCTTAATGTGCAGCGTAAGAAGAAGCAGACAGCTGGTTTCTGCTCTCAGTTCCCAATTCTGAGGTCTCAACACCCTTGACATTTCCTGAATGACGGAGATGGCAGGTGCACCGTAAGCAGATCCCAAATCTCCTGGGATTTCCTGAGCACAGGATCGTCTTTTGTTCTTTTTAAATTAGATACTTTGTGTATGGAATCCACCTTTGTGTGTGTGTGTGGTACCCCAGTGGGCTAGAAGAAGGTGTCTGATCCTCTGGGACTGGAGTGACAGGTGCTTGTAAGCTACCACGTGGGTGCTAGGAATCAAACCTGGGTCCTCTGGAAGAACAGACAGTGCTCTTTGACTGCTGAGCCCTCTCTCCAGCTCTGAATCCTTTATTCTAATGAGATGGCTCTTGGTGGTCACCTAGATACTTCATAGGAAGAGCTGGTTGAGCCAGGACTTGGAAGTTTAGAATTTCTGGCAGCACTCCAATCTCTGAGAAGGGGACATGACTAGGGAGTATAGTATTAAACCAATCATACCCTAGACTGTGGAGTTTGGAGGTCTCTGGGTGACAAACGCACCCATGAGCCAGCCGGTTGGTGCTGCTCAGTTCCACAGATCAGAAGGCCCTATGGTATTCTTGGAGCCTTTCTCTTTCTGTTTATCTCTCCACTTTATCACACTCCATAAAAAGCCGAAGCCGGTGGAAACACTGAACGGTTCCTCTCGGTTCTGTGAGCCTCTGCAGCAAGTTATTGAACCTCAGGGGCAGGCAGGATTGTAGGAGTCTCTATTTGATGCCCGACGTTGGTACAGAGTAACCTCGGCCTGAGTGTGTCTTTGGCAGCAGCAGGCAGGCAAGCCTTACGTGGGGGCCAGAGCCCAGGAAGTGTCAGGAGTGAGCTGCTGACACCCAGTGGGTATCTGCAGAGTTGGCCAGGTGAGGGCTGATGAAAGACATCATATGTGGTGTGAGACATGTCATCAGAGAAGCAATACCGTTTTTATTTTAAGGTTAAATTTGGAAGCAACACAAAGAATGTGTTGAATTATAATTGAATTAAAATTATAATTGCTGAGGTCCTTGATTTTTTTTCAAGAGGCATACAAACCAAATGAATATATATATATATATATATATATATATATATATATATATATATATATAATTTTATTTTTTTTTTAAAGAGAGGCTCTCTCGGTGTAGCCCAGACTGGCTTGTAGTTCATAATCCCACTACCTCAGACTTCTAGGGTTACAAGTGTACCCCACCATGCCTGGCTTAATACAGTCTTCTAAAGGTTTCTAAGATCTGCTTTGATGATCTCCTCTGTCTTAGCCAGGCAGGTCTCTCTAACAAGGCTACAAGCTCTTACACGTTTGGACCGAGATCTAGGCACTCTGTCTGTACCTGGGACTTGTGTTGCCGAGGTACTAGATCTGCAGGGAGTTTACAGCTGTCAATGCCATGGTGAAAATAGAGATGTGTAATGCCCTTCAGGCAAAATATCCAGAATTTGACTCTGGGGCTATGAGAGAGAGTCCTCTGTGAAGTGAACTGACATCTTGCAAAGCCCCAACCTGGGCTTGGCTTTCTGACAGCCCCTTGCTCCCCTTCAGGCCTGCTGCTGATGATTGTGTTTTTGCAGCAAAGGGAACTGAGAGTGTTGGATACTGTACTCTGTCATGTGACTTCAGGATGAAATATATTCAAATCAGAACCGTAAATGAGCACACCCACTTACAGAGAAAAGAAAGTGGGGTAAAAATGTAAGAATTACCTGTTTTCCCCCTTAAAAGTTTAATCCCAGGCCTCCACACTCTTTGACCAGTGGAGCAGCCAGTCAGGAAAGTGCCCACCCATCCTTTGTACCTTGTGTTCTCCCTTAGATTCCTGTAGATCTCTTACAACTTGGCACCTCAAGGACTTTGTCTACATTTCTAGGACTAGATGTGAGAAGAAAAGACATGAAGTCTCCAAGGTGTCACACATTTCCATACTATGATCTCCAAGAGCCCATTTATGCAAAGGTCAAAACCCGGGGAATTGCAGTTTCCTCTTTTAAAAGTAATACAGTATGCTGACTTTTTGTGTTTTATTCTCTGGGCTATTTATAGAAGGCAATGAACTAGTCAATTCCTTTTTGCTTTATGAAAATAAGTGAAGGGGACGAGAATGCTTCAGCAGTTTAGAAGACTTGCTGCTCGCGTGCAGAGACCTTGAGTTCAGCTCCCAGCACCCATGTCAGACAGTACACAGCTGCCTGTAAGTCCAGCCCCAAGTGTTACAAAACCACCCCGACCTCTGTGAGCACCAACTCTCTCTCTCTCTCTCTCTCTCTCTCTCTCTCTCTCTCTCTCTCTCTCTCTCTCTCTCTCTCTCTCTCTCTCTCTCTCATACACACACACACACACACACACACACCAAAATCCAGGAAAGTTAAATTCTAGGATGTTATTTTTTAATTAGTTGTTTAAATTAGCATATATAACAGTGAGCTTCACCCATACATTTTTGGTCCTACCAACCCCTACCCACCTACCCTGCCCCTGCCCCTGCCCCTGCCCCTGCCCCTGCCCCTGCCCTGCCCATGTTCCCCCTGTGATCTGGCCTCTGCCCCTGCCCTGCCCATGTTCCCCCTGTGATCTGGCCCCTGCCCCCACCCCACTGCCCCGCCCCTCACCCCACCATCCTGCCCTGGTCCTTTTCTTATCCAGTTTCCCTCCAGCTCTGCTCTCACACCACATATGTTCCATTACCTTCTCTCATCCCCTCATTAGCTCTTCCTTACAACCTCTCCCCCTCATCATCCTCCTCTTCTTCTTCCTCCTCTCCTCCCTCCTCCTCCTTCTCCTCCTCCTCCTCCTCTTCCTCTTCCTCCTCTTCTTAATGTCCCTCTCTACTTTCATGAGCTTTCTCCCAACACACATATACAAATACACAAAAAATTAAAATCTAGGACCTGGAGAGATGGCTCCGTGGTTAGGAGCAGTGGCTGCTCTTTGAGAGGACTTGGGTTCAAGTTCCAGCTTCCGTATGGTAGCTTACAGTTGTCTGTAATTCTAGTCCCAGGAGCTCTGACCCTCTCTGCTGGCCTCTTCTCACACTAGGCTCACACACGGGTACATAAACATATGTCCAGCAAAACACTCATGCACATAAAATAAAATTGATTTTTTTCTAAAAATTTATTTATTTTATATATGTGAGTACACTGTCGGTCTCTCAGTCACATCAGAAGAGGGCATCGGATCCCATTACAGATGGTTGTGAGCCACCCTGTGGCTGCTGGGAATTAAAATTGAATTTTTAAAATTAAGATCTAGGATCCACATTTGAGGGGAAATGTTGCTATTTGTCTCTCCGAATGTACAGTATTTCACTTAACATAATAATTTACAGTTGCATCCATTTTTCCTGAAAGTGTTATGATTTCATAAATAAATAAAATCCTGTTGTATACATCTGTCACAGCAGGATAGTTCTCCTTATCCATTCATCTGACTGGTTCTGTTTCTCAGCTACTGTAAGCAGTGTGATAAGAAGCATAGACATGCAAGCTCTAGGAAGTGCTGGCTTGGAGTCCTTCCGGTGTACACGGAGAAACAGCATATCCAGTCACTCTGGTTCCGTGTTAATTTCCCATCCGACGTGTATAAGGCTCCTCTTTCCCTACACCCTCGCTCCATTTGTTGTCATTGGCTTCCTTGGTATTAGACATTCTAGAATGTCATTTAACAAGCAATTCTGATTCATCATTTATAAAGATGTGGCTGGAAATTATTTGTCAAACCAGGTCAGACCTTGCTCTGAGGTCCAGGACCTCAGAAGACAGCAGAAAGTCTTCTTTTGAATGACCACATAGCAACAGATAGCCAAATTTCTTACTGTATGTCATCAAACAGCTTCAGAGCTCAGTTTTAAAACTTTAATTAAACACCAAAAAACGATAACATACGGCTTGTGTGTAAGAACGGCAGCAGCCATAAAAAAACAGTCTTAAGTTCTCACCGTGTATCAGGCATGAGTCTACATATGGATTTTTTTCCTCCATAACAATCCTCCTCCTGTTTGTCATATACCACTGTTGTCCTCATTTTTAAATGTATTTTTATTATTTTTACTTCAGGTGCTCCTGAAGGCAGGAGGGGGCTGCTGGTGTTCCTGAACTAGACTCAGAGGCAGTTGTGAGTTGATCAGCATGGACACTGGCAGTTGATCTGGACCCCTGCCAAGAACAGAGTGTGCTCCTAACTGTGGAGCCGTCACTCCAGCCCCTTTGATTCCATTTAATGTTCGAGGCACAGAGAATCACGTGCTCAGAGTCACAACTAACTGGTAGGCCTGGCACACCATCTCCAGACTCCACACACATTTGATTTCTTGTCTGGCAATTGATTTCCCCAGTTGGAAAATCATATCTCTAGCTACTCTCTTTCAATATATCTGCTTAAGTCATTGAGTGTTAAATTCAATAGTGTTTTATCAGACAGCTCCCTTTCCCATAGTCCATGGAGAAGCTGGCTATCAGCCCATGAAGCCTTGTGCACTTCCGACATGAAGGAACCAGATGAGACCAGCTCTTGTGTATTGGCAGGGAGAAGGGGATCTTTCCATTCACTTAGCGTGAAGCATCTTGAGGCTGTGGCCTTCCCTGTCCCCCCAGCCTCCACAGCAGCCAGCCTCCATCGAGGAGGTCTGAGTATCAAGTTCACACGATCAGCCTCAAAGACCTGTCATGTGCTCCTGATGCAGGAAGATCTGGCCTCAGCCTTGCTGAAACTCACATGCTTCATGGATAGGCATTTATGGAAACAACTGACCATAAATCTTAAGAAAGAACATGTGTGCTGATGCAGATAAACCTTATCAGTTTTCTTTCCTTTTGTTGAAAGTGTGAGCAATATTATAAAAATGAAAAAAGAAGGCTTCAAGTCATTCTATTGATAATCCTGTCCTGTGGATGAGAAAACATCAAACCTTGGGATAGTATAGCTGGGGCAGAAATTTAAACCCACCCCCCACCCCCATACACACACAAAGCAAGAAAACCACTTTGAAATACCATGCTCATGATGCGCAACTAATCTGTGACTTGAAAAAAAATAATTTTAGCTCATTTTCTTGGAAGAACAAAGAAGGAGATAGAGAAAAAGAGAAGGAGGATGAGGACGAGAAGAAGAGGAAGAGGAAGAAGAAGAGGAAGAGAAAAGAAAGAAAAGAAAACAAACAAACAAACAAACAAACAAAGAAGCCTGTGTGGTAGAAATGGCTCCTAGGATAAGACAACATGGCTCACAGTGAACATTTTCATTTACTTAGAGAAAACTCTAATTACTCACCCACTCCATAATTCTAGGGCATCAGGCTCACACAGTAGCTTAAAAATGGAGGCATGTCTGGTCTTTGGCCTCTTCGCTGCTGTGCTGCTATCTGCTTGTCCTTTGATGTCTGATGGGACCCTTTTATCTTGGCAGAATTCTGAGACACTCTCATGAGGGTCCTTCTTTTGCTCACAGGCCTACATAAGGAATCTTGCTGCTGTGTTTGGGTCCACACTCAGGGCCAGGCACCCACAGGCTCTGTCTGATCTCCTGCTGGAGGTCTCAACCTGTGTATGGAACTGTGACAAGTGAGACCAGTTCTCCGACTCTTACAGAATCCATTTCAAATCTGCTGTCCCTACCCTGACTTGCTCTGCACAGAATGCTCGCCTGTTCTCCTTCTTCTCAGGGACAGGCTACCCTTTTCCTCTTCCCCTCAAAAACCCCAGTCTTCCACTCTCTGTCCTTGCTTGCTTTTTCTGTTGATGTGATAAATCAATCTAATCAATATTACTAAAGCAATTTGGAGAAAAGGCTGAGGGAGAAAGATCACTTGGGTTCATAGGTTCAAGACTAAACTGGACAACATTGCCAGAACCTTTTTTTTTAAGAGGAAAAGAAAGCTGGGGGAGAAGAAGAATGGGGGAGGGAGGAATGGTGGAAATAGACAGTATATGTTGTGGGGTAATATCCTGCAGAATATAGGTCACAGGTGTCAGCCTCCTACTTCTAATGATTGTGACGTGGGCTTTGCCAAGAAATAACCTGAGGCAATTTACTCAATCTGATATATTTCCTCAGACCAATAAAGGTCAGAGGACAAATGGCCTTTATACAATGTTATTCCTTATGACAACATTTATAATAGAAGCCACCTGAAAATAACCTACATTTCTACTGATAAGTAGCTGGTTAAAAGGTAATAGTATTCTTCTTAAGTCGAATACAATTCAGCCATAAATTGGCATAAGGAAGATCTCTGTGAACTGCTGTAGAGAGATCTTTAGGGTATTTTATGTGGAAATAAAATCATGGTGCAGGACTCAAGTATGCCATAGTTTGAGTAAATCGTTGAAAGGAGCATGTCTTTATCTATTCGGTTGCATGTTTATAAGTATGGGAACCCAAAAGAGTCGGTTACTTAGAGAGAAGAACTGGGTGGATGTGGAACAGGGAAGTGAGAAAGGAGACAGAACCCCGGAGCATCCCGGCAGGAGACACATGCCATATTCAAGAAGTATAACCACAGGATTCTTTCCAAGGGTGTGGACAGGGCTAAGAGCAAAAGACAGGGACATAGCGAGCAAGCTTCGGAGGAGAAGCGCTGCGGTCCGAGGTCCTGAGGAACAGGGGAGGTGGGGGAGGGAATTAGCGAACCGGCACTCAAAGAAGGCTTTTGTTGGTAAGAAAGAACAAGAAACCCAGCCACTGTGGGCACACTCCAGCTGAGAAGATATTGGGCTAGAGGGTCCCACTCAACCCTCCTCTGACTGTGAATCGCTTATTAGTGCCTCCTAGTGGGCAAACTGCTGATGTCGCCGAACAGAAAGGGTTGTCTCAGCCTCCTTTCTGCTAAGCCCCTGGAGCTGACCCTGCAGCTGCAGCACTAGTCTGGAGGGCATGCAGGGAACAGTCTCCATTGCTTTCTCTGTAGCTCTGAGGAGTTTCTCTGAGTTTAACCACGCAAATATGAAACATATGAAAAGGAGACAACTTTCGTCCACACACAATAATAGTAATAACAACAATGATAGCCATTAAATATTAACAATTAATAATAACTAATATAATAATAAAATTTAAAACCCTCCAAATGAAGGGTTGGAGAAATAAGCTTCCAAGACCTTTCTCCCAGTCTAACTTGTCTCTGAAGCTCGTTTCACCAAGTCTCAGTCCACGGCGCCACCTAGCGTCCAGAAGGAGCTTCACATGCTAGCCCTACTGCCTCCAATCCTGGCAGGTAAGCGGGTTTTCACTGCCAATCAAACTCAATTCGGAATGATCTTCCATAAAGGGGGGATATATTTTGAAACTTAAAATATTTGGAGTTTTTTTCTTTTAGAACAATAGTGGGAAATTATCTACATTCATTTTTAGATTGATTCATTATTATGATTTTTCTGGGAGAATATCTTTCAAACTGCTTCTAAGGTAAATACCACCTGTAACCCCCTCTCCCCCCAAATTCTGTGAGCGGCTTCTGAGTTTGTCCCTCCCCACTTACGTGTTCTTAATACAGAGCATCTCAATCCTGGCTGCAAAACACTCACGCGGACAAGCTTCTGCCAGAGATCTCGTTCTCACTGATTTGTGGAGGGGCTGTTTAAAGCATTAATGGGCACAGCAACCAGGAGCCCTTGCTTGTGCTACTGAGGGTCCTGAGGTGAGGTACGCACCTGCGACTAGAAGGTGCAACTAGGCCCGTGTAAAGGATGTTCGAGCTCCGTGTTCCTGCTCCTGATTGCACACTTGGCACCCTGCCTCCTCTTCTGCCGTCACAGGTCTACCTATTTTCCAGGGCCTTACTCAGGGTTATCTCCTCTAAGACTTGCTCCATTCTCATTTCCAACGTTAGAGTCTCTGATGACTTTAACAATAACTTCTATAATTCTATTTTTATAATCGAAAAATAAAATGATAGTTTTTTTGTTTGTTTGTTTTGTTTTGGCATAGGGGCTCACTATGTAGCCCAAGCTAGCCTGAAAGTCCTTCTTGCCTCAGATTCCTTGAGTTCTGGGATTACAGAACCATTATGATAATGGCAATAATTACCATATAATATCATATAATATTGATGCTTATAATATATTATCTAGAATATATTATGCCAAGTTTAAACTATTCATTTTAACCTACCAATTTTTAGCAGTTAAAAGTATAATATTTATGTGAGATATAAATTAAACTCTTCAAAATAGGAAGTGTGACCAACATAAGGAAACAGCTTGAAAAATGGGGGGAAATCTTTGCCAGCTATATATGTAAATCTAGAATACACAAAAACAGCAAAAATTAAACACCTCATAAGACTAATTGCAAATTAGTAAATGGGCTGATGAACTGAACAAGCAGTTCACGGAAAAAGGAAAATAGCCAATAGATATTTTATTAATATATCGAGCTATATATTCCAGAGATATAGAAATAAAAACAATATGGTACTGGCACAAAAACAGACATGTAGACCGATGGGGAAAAAAGACCCAAATACAATACAAACGCACATAATAACAGCCATCTCATATTCGACCAAGATGCCAAAAATGCACACTGGAGAAAAAAACAGTCCATTCAACAAAAAGTGTGGGAAGAACTGGATGTCTACGCGTACAAGAATGAAATTCGAGCCGTATTTATAAACCTGCACCAAAGGCAGGCTACAACTCTAAATGGATTGAAGACCTTATTGTGGAGCCTGGAATGCCGAAACTGTTCAAAGAAAACACCGGCAATGGCCCTGCGGGCACAAGAAATGACTTTTGTTTTGTTTTCTTTGTTTTGTTTTGTTTTGTTTTGTTTTTCAACAAACAGGATTTCTCTGTGTAGCCTTGGCTATCCTGGAACTTCCTCTGTAGACCAGGTGGGCTTCAAACTCATAGAGATCCACCTGCCTCTGCCTCCCAACTGCTGTGTTTAAAGGTGTGCGCCACCATCACCTGGCTAAGAAATGACTTTCTGAATTCAATTCCGTTTGCACAGAATTGAAGGCCAACAATTGACAAACAGAACCTCGTAAAACTAAAGAGCTTCAGTGCATCAAAGGAAATAATCAACCAAGTAAAAAAGAAAGACCACGCCCCAAAAAGGATTAGTGTTGATGTCTAGAATATAAAAGAACAAAAAACAAAAACAAAACAAAACCGAACAAAAAAACCCTGAACATCAAAGAACAAAGAACCCAAGTTTTAAAATGGGCTACGGAGCTGAACGGTACATTCTCAAAACACAAGCGGCCACAAAACATTTAAAAACGTGTTCAACATCCTTAGCTATCAGCGAAGTGCAGATTTAAGCTACTTTGAGATTCCATTTTACCCCAGTCCGTGACTCTGAAGGAAAACAAATGACAACAAATGCTGGTGTCAATGTGGAGGACTGGGGACAGTCATGTGCTGTTGGTGGGTGTGTAAACTGTGCAGTCACTTTACAACTCGGGCTGAAAGTTCCTCTAAAGACTGTAAGTAGAATGACCACATGACCCTGCACTGTCCCTTCTGGGCACATATCTAAAGGACTTGACATCTTCTCAGAGACACCCTTACATCCGTGTTCACTAGTGCTCTGTTCATGGTAATGAAGACGTAGGATCAAGCAGAAATTCACCAGCTGATGAAGGGATATGGAAAGTGTGATACGGAAAGTGTGATATGGAAAGTGTGATATGGAGAGTGTGGCACATTTACACTAGGGAATACTCAGCTGCAAAGACGTGCAAGAGCTTTTGGGGGCCGCTTGGCAGGAATTTCACATTGGACCATAACAAGGAAGGGAGCTCAGCCAGGAATCTGATTTTAGGCCAGAACAAAGAAGTAGGCTTCAGGCAAGAATATGACTTTGGTCTAAGACCCTGAAGTAGGCTCAGATACCTTGGTCATCCTGATAAGCCCCTAGAAACAGTGACCAAGGGAGTAATCACAGGACTTCATCTATTGCCTTGCTTGTTCCTTGACTATTTGTGTTTATTTTCTTGCTTGTTCCTCAATCTAGAACTGACCTTATTATTCTGCATGTAATTAAAATGATATAAAAGCAGAGTGGGAAAAAATAAACCCGCCTCAATCTCAGAACTGGCTGGGGTCATGCTACAGTGTTGTCTAATTGTCTTTCTTTCTTTCTTTTTTTTTTTTTCTTTTTAATCCTCACTCCTGCCCTGGAGCACCTGTTGACTGCCTAAGCTGGCTTGGTCAAAAGAAAAATATGGTGAAAATTTCAGCTAAATGGATGGAACTAGGAAATTTATATTTACTAAATGGGGTCACCCAGGCCCAGAAAGACAAATGCTGCCTTTCTGTCTCACAAGAGGATCCTGCCTTCAAATACTTTGTCTTGGGTGTTTAACTTGAAGAACAAACAGGTCTAGAAAACTAGAAATGGGCCACTGAGGATGGGCACTGAGGGAGGGAAGACAATAAAATATAGTTCCGATATAAGCAGAGAGGGAGACCAGACGAACCGAAGGTTAAGCATGGGGAAGTGTAAGCAAGAGAAGGGTTAACCGAAATGAAGGGCGTCTGGAAAAGATCCATGGGAACCTATGATCTTCAAGTCCCAGTAAAAAAAAGTATAATTAGAGGGGACAGTAGAACACATGTGACACAAAAGAACAAGGAGGGGATACTGGGGGTTGAAGGGTTAAGTGTAGATGGAGGCAGGGGGATGGGAGGAGGGGGTGGGTAGGATGTGAGTTAACCAAAACTTAGGACATATGAAAAAGATTTATGGAAAACCACAAGTATGTATGCTAATTTAACTTGTTTTTGTTTTTCAAAGAAACAGTCTAAACAGAGGTGCTCCGCATTAGTGGAGGAAGCTGCTCCCAACAGACGTAGGTTATTAAATAAATGTCTCAGTGCCAAGTATGAATAAGGTAGTAATCAGGATGCCCTAAAATAACACGAGCGCTTGCCATTGTTCTGGGTGAGCCAGCAGAACAGGATGGCCAGATCATACTGGTGAGAAGACTCCACGTACTTTGTTTGCAGGACATAGAGAAATTAACCGTGCCTTGACTAGGAGACTAGGAGACTGTCTACCCACTGGCTAGCTTCTCATCATGATGGGAGGAGCTGTAGAGGCTGCTGGGGTCTTTCCCGCCACTGGATCCCGCATGCTGCAATACCAACTTGCCAGATAAGACAGGCAAAATTGATCAGACTCTTACGGGAGAGTAGTGTATTGAATACGAAATATCCTAAATAAAGCACAGGCATTTAAACACTTCATTGCCCACTTGGGGGTGCTCTCTGGGAAGACTTAGGAGGGGTGGCCTGCTGGAGGAAGTATGTCACTGGGGGCAGGCTTTGGGAGTTTTTAACTTGGTCCCATTTCCGGTTCTCTCCCCCTCAGTTTCCTGCTTAGGCTGCCACGCCCACCTGCTGCCACACCTCCCTACCATGGTGGGCTCTTTTTCCTCTGGAACCATAAGCCCAAATAAACGCTTCCTTCTGTACGTTGCCTTGGTCATGTGCTTTATGATAGCAACAGAAAAGTAACCAATACAGTGGATAAATTCTAAATTGATTTGAGGCCTCCTTCCCAGGAGGGATTTCGTGCCTGGTACTGTGAACCTGATGAAAAGCCCATGCCTGTGCCTGTAGCTGGGGAGGGCATAGGCCTTAGAAGTAAATCGAATTGTTGTTGTTTTTCTAAATGGTCATGTTCCCTAGGTGGGGCGGTCTCTGGATGGCCTTCCCTTCAGTCTCTGCTCCATTTTTTTGTCCCTGTCTCTCCTTTAGACGGGAGCAATTCTGGGTTAAAAATTTTGAGATGGGTGGGTGACCCCCATCCCTCAACTGGGGGCCATGCCTATCTACTGGAGGTGGTCTCTACAGTTCTATCTCCCGTGTGTTGGATATTTCTGCTCATGTCATCTCCATTGGGTCCTGGGAACCTCTCGCTTCCCTGGTGTCTAGGACTTTCTAGTGGCTACCCCCAGTTCCCCGTCCCCCACTGCTACATATTTCGATTCAATTTCCTGACCCTCTGTATTTCTCTCCTGTCCCTTCCCACACCTGATCCTGTCACCCTTTTTTCCCCTCGCCCTCCTCTCTCGCCCTCCTAGATCCCTCCCTCTGCCTCCTGTGATTATTTTGTTCCCCCTTCTATGTAGGATTGAAGCATCCACACTTTGGTCTTCCTTCTTCTTGAGCTAAATGGTCTTGTTCATCTGCCTTCTAAATATTTATGTCTATACCCATGAACTGGTGCTGCTCTCAGCCTGGGTGAGAGAAACTTCTTTTTGCATCCGACAGTGATCAATGCAGACAATCAAGCCTGGTCAAAGAGATGAGAATAACTGACTCTGAGTGGTCAGCCACGGATGCACCACTGACCTCGGCCTCCTGACCCAAAGCTTAGCGAACACCAAGGAAGAAGGAGCAGGAAGAACAGAGAGCTGGGGGGGTTGAGGGGGGGAGGTGCGGAGGGCAGGGCATCAGGCTGTGAATGGTTTTCTTGGGAATATAACTGGCCTTTGGCACTCATGAACTTGTAGCAGTTGTGGAGACCCATACCAAGATTGAGCCAGTCAAAATGCTAGCATGAGGTGGCTTCTGAGCCCCCAACCCAATTGCAAGCATTATTGGCAGTCGATGGATGAGGGAGAGAGAGTCACTCTTCTTTGGGAAATGGTCCCTGGTAGGTTGGCCATGCCTCAGCTGATGGCCCTGTACCCGTGGGCAGCAGTAACTGTACTCAGGGGATTCTTTTTCTTTTCTTTCTTTCTTTCTTTCTTTCTTTTTTTTTTTTTGGCGGGGGGGGGGCTTTTCGAGACAGGGTTTCTCTGTATAGCCCTAGCTGTCCTAGAACTCACTTTGTAGACCAGGCTGGCCTTGAACTCAGAAATTCGCCGGCCTTGCCTCCCAAGTGCTAGGATTAAAGGCATGTGCCACCAGGCCCGGCTGGGTTCTTAAACTAAAAAAAAAAAGTGCTCACTTCGGCAGCACCTTTAATAAACTAAAAAGAAAAAGAGGACATGAAATTAGGAGGTAAATACATTGGGGGTTCCTTAAAAAGAACTGAAAGAGGCAGTAGGGGTGGGCATAATCGAAATACATTGTACATGCCCATGACAATGTCAAAGAATAAATAAAAAATAGTGTTTTAATCAATGTCACAATATGAGTTTCAGGTGACTTCACTGTCTAGAAGCCTAAGAATCAAATCAAAATTCCTATTACACGCTTTTCTGTGGTGTTGATTTTCAGAAAAAAAAAATGCTTTATACCAAAGCATGTCAGTGAGAAAAATTTAGTTTCATAAAAAAATTAGAAAGCTATTGTTTAAACTTGCAATTTTTTTCACAGCAAACATTATTTGCCACAAAAATCGTTAAAAGATTGGTTCCGCTACCGCATTTCAATTGAGGAATTCAATGCTCATTGAAAGGGCGGTGATGTTCCGTGTCGGCCTGTTCCATAGGATGGAGCACACCTGCTTCCTTCCTTTTCTCTTTCTCATAAAACATTAAAAATGGTTTGAGTAGAGAGGAAAGTCAGCTCAGCGAATGAAACTACCCAGGAGTCTCTCCATCCTGGAGGACCTGGGCACTGTAGAGTCTCACAGGGCCACTGTCTGTCCTGCTGCTGTTAACTCAAGGGCTTCTTCTAGCCACATATTGAGACTACTTACATGGACCGAGATGCATAGATGCTCTCAGTTTTAGGCACTGATGACATCGTGAATACTGTGCCAGCAGCAGGACTTGATCCCCTGCTCGATCCCCAAGGGCAGTGTGGCCTCGTCTGTCCGCTTTATGTCTCTGTGATGTGGCCTGTTAAAACAATATGAAGTCTAGCAGCTTCTGGGGTTTGTAGGGTGCAGTTCACAATTCCACATACTTTTATGTGAATTGCATTGCTTAATCCTCACAAAAAGTTCTTTATGGAACTTTGAACCTTAGATTAGGACTCTGGGGTTTTGATGCTGTCTTGCCTTTTGTTTTCTTGTTTATCAGGCTAGGGAATCAACCGCAGGACTTCCCACAGGCTATCCAATTGTTCTGCCACTGAGCAATTGGTCCAAGAACCTAGGTTATGGAACAAATCGGTATGTCCCTAGAGCCTTTGGTATTCAGATTTCATGGTCCCTGGCTTTTGATAATGGGTCTCCGTGTACTCGGTGTTAGATACCAGTGTGGTATTTGGTTGAGTTGGCGCCTTTCCCATGCCTCCTTGGGCGTTTCCAACTGCCAGCCGCAGCGGGGCCTTCCCTCATGGGTTTATATCTTAAGTAGAGCTCCAGCTGTGAGCATGGGTGTGTGGAGATACAGAGGCTTCAAGGGCACCCTCGAACCAATGAGGGGGATCCATTCCCAGGGTGATTGAGCATCAGGTAGCCATAGCAGGAACATGCTTTTTAACTTCTTTTCTGGCTACATACATTAGCCACAAGAGGGGACTGCATGAGCAATAACGGGCTGCTTTGAGAAAGTCCTCAGAGTCCCCATCGCTCCACCCCCATTTCTGGAGTCTAGAAGATTCCCGGTCTGCTTGCCACATTTTATGCAGTGTTTTCCCCTGAGAGAAAATTGGGTAACCACTTATTGATTTTAAGCAATCATGAAAAGGTGAACTGGTTTTATATGCTTGATGACTTAATGATGAAGTGTATACTGGCAATGGCCAATCTCCCTTTCTACTTCATACGTGGCAGGTCTGAACTTACGTTTCCCCTCCTTGGTAAAGGTAAGACTGTGGAAGGAGTCCTGCCATCCTTGCTGGGTTGTTTGTTGATCTCCTTCCCTACAGACGAATCTTGAGGAAACTGTAACCACTGTACTTGCACGGAGGTGAGAATGGGTAGGATGTAGAAGCTGGAACACTGTCTGTCCTTCCTGCCTCCGGGTCCTGCCAACGTTGACCTTCTGGTGGGGAAGTAAAAGCCAGTGGTGGCACAAGACCCGAGCAGGATTAACTCGAGCAGGATTAACTCGTAGGAAAGTGGGGCAGAAAGAGAGAGCTTGTCCTGGGTTGCACCGGCATCTCAGGCTGTGTCTACAACAGGGGACACTCCAGTGATGTGTCATATGTTAAATGACTCCCATGAGCGAAAGTTAAAGGGGACTCTACTGCTGAGTGCTTTCATTCCTTGATTACATGTGTAGCTTTCAACATCGCCTCTGCGTGACGTATTTGCTTTTCCCTCTCCTCTTTCCAGATCCATGGGTGCTCACCACAGGAAGTTCTAGAGAAATTGCTTATTTTCAATAATCCGCAAGATCTTTTGCTTTGCTTAAGATACACAAATTTAATATTTTCCAAGTAAATGTAAAAAAAATGTGGTTTCATATGTTTCCTTATTGGAAGAATTAAGAGAAAAATAATTTTTAGGAATTGAATAAAACTAGTAAGTCAATTGGATATAAATTATTATGAGTACTTAGCAAAAAAAAGCCCAGTTTGTTAAATTATTAAAACTTTGGACCCTGTATTCAGGTTTTAATCTTCCTCTGTATGTAAACCCTGATCTGTTTTAAGCCTCAGTTTCCTTATCTGTAAAATGGGCTATAACATTTATCTCCTATTATAAAGAGGATAAGATTAAAGAGCGTACAGTGGAACTGAACACAGATGTAATGAATGCTAGTCATGATTTGTGCCTCTAGACAAGCACAAAACACAAGGTTTTTTGTGATTTTGTTCACAAGAGTGCACTACTGTTCCCAAGTGTACTGTTAAAGGCACAGATTAACCCAGCTCTTGGTTTTTAGTGTTTGAAAAGAGTAACAACCCTGGTACCATTATCACCCTCACGGTACAAAGGAGGAACAAGAGCTGAGTGATCAGAGTGAGTCAGGCACCCACAGCATCCACCACACCCACTGCAGTCACCACGTCCACTGCAGCCACCCCAGTCACCGCATCCACCGCAGTCACTGCATCCAGCGCACCCACTGCAGTCACCACATGCATTCACCACAGCCACCGCATTCACCACACTCACCATAGCCACCACATCCACCACACCCACTGCAGTCACCACATGCATTCACCTCAGCCACCACACTTACCACAGCCACCACAGCCACCGTATCCACTGCAGCCACTACAGCCTCTGCCTCCTGTGGCATGGCCAATACACCCTCCAGACAAGGCTCTCATTGGGAGATGAGGCAAGTTTCAGGCATTGGGGTTCATGCCTCTCAGAATCCCAGTGCACTTGGTTTCCAGCCAGCAGGGAGAATTGGGAGGCTGGGCATAGAGAGTAGAGCACACACACACACACAGAGTAAATGGGGCGCTTTCTCTATTTAACTCCCGATGAACTACCTATCAGCTATCTTGATATTCAGGAGACCATCTAAGGTATCTGTTCAAAATCCTAATTCTCTGATCACACTACTAAAACATTCTAAGTTTGGAGGTCTGGAATTTAGCCAAGGGAACCTGCACATAAACATATCTACAGGCAATGCAGAGGCAGATGACCTGTGACCACTCCTTGAACCTGATCCCCTTGACAGGAGATGGAAATCATCCTTAAATAATACTATCCTTCTGATTTAGAAACACACAGAAGATATTCCAAATATAAAATTAAAAATCACAGTAACACTTTGTAGTAGTATGATTATACTTTTGAGAGCTGTGTCCTTAATCTTTTCAAATAAATGATAACTATGTCTTTTGGGGGCATTGTGAGCTATTTGGTCACATTTCCTTTTAAGTACTTATACTTAAATATACTGGGCATTCAGTTTTAGAGATATATTCCACTTAGGCCAATTCTTTTGGTTTTATAAATAATTCTTTTATGTCTGAAGTGCCTGTAAATTGATTCTAACATTCAAGAATGCTCTAAGAAGTCAAATTTGTAAGATCCTTTCAACTCTTGGATTATAAAGAGTAACTATCTTTGGCACATGCCTTTAGTCCCAGTGCTTCAAAGGCAGACGGGGAGATCTCTGTGAGTTGGAGCCAGCCTGTTATACATACCAAGTTCTAGGCTAGCCAGGGTGCTACATAGTGAGACCCTGGTTTAGGAAATAAGGTGGACAACTGTAAGATTATTTGTCACATAACTTATATTATCTTCAACCTTGATGAGCCTCTGAAATTGTATCTTTCAGAACTCAGAGATTAACTCTTGAACTGTGACATTTTGTGCAGGTCTCCTGATGTCACTGCCTATGAAAGGTAATAGCCTTGGTTCACATTGTTGTGGGAACACTGTAGCGTGTGCTTACATAAACCTAGATGGTACAGGTCACTCTGTTCATGTGGCCTTTTGATAAGATTAAATGACATGGTAAACAAAAGACATGTGAGGCTGGTGCTGGTAGAACACAGCATACTGTTTTATAGAATCTTTTTAATAAGGAGGAGGGATAGACTCTAATAAAATAAGAAAGTATAGCAAATAATAAACAAGGAGTATTGTTACTATAATTACCAAGACCATGCTTGGTACATAATATATGTCCTATACTTATATGGGAGCACGTTTGTTTACAGCAAGTCCACAGACACACGAGTAAACACTATACACACACACACGCACATTATATATACATTATACATACATTATAATATATTATCATATCACTCTGTGATAGGAACTTCCCAGCTCTACCATAGTCCTATAGGACCACTGTGGTGGCTTATGCTTTTAATAAAGCATTATTTATCCCATACCTCTAATAACATTTCTTTGAAGTGGCCAACAAGCACATGAAAAGATATTCAATATCAGAAAGCATAAAGACACACAAAACCCACAAGGGTAACATTTTATAACTAGTAGGAAGGCCACTATTAAAACCAAATCTGGGGGCTAGGAAGATGGCACAAGGGTAAAGTGCTTGCTGAGCTGTGTGAGGACCTGCCCTCTGACCCCCACTGCCACATGACAGCTGGGTGTGGTAGTATGGTGAGTTCCAGGTTCAGTGACAGACTGTGCCAGAAAATAAGAGCAATGGCGCATGACCCTGACTCTGGCCTCTACCAGCATATGCACACATACACACAGAGAGAAAGACACAGACACACATGGTGGAAGAGGGGGAAGAGAGAGAGAGAGAAAGAGAGGGAGGGAGGGGGAGAGGGAGAGGGAGAGGGAGAGAGAAAGACACTAAAAGCAAAACATGCTGATGAGAATGGAAAATTGTAACCTCCCTCCCAACACTGCTGATGGGATTGCAAAACAGTGCAAGATTATGAAAAACAGGAATGGTAGTTCCTTAAAAATGTTAAAGGTAGAACTATCACATGATCGGGGTATATGTGCAAAGAATATAAATCAGAATCTCAGTGATACTTATGCATGGCAGTCCTCACAGTAACCAGAGGTGGGAGAAATGCAAGCATCCAGGATGGATGGATATGTTAACAATATGTGCACACACAGAGAATGGTATAGTATCAGGTCTTTAAAACAAGAACAACAAACAACAAAAATAACTTGTCACAGGCTACATGGCCGGGACACTATGTTAAATGAAATAAGCTATTGTGAAAATCTATTTACATGAAGTATCTCAGGTAGACAAGTTCATGGAAACAGAAAATAGAATGATGTTTGCCAAAGTCTTGGGGAGGAGAAAAATGAGATCTCTGCTAAGCAAGCGTGGGGTTTTGTTTTTGTAAGATGAAAAGGTCCTTGAGATGTAAACACACTTGCACTACCAAGTTGTACACTTAAAATACAAGCTTGTGAATTTATTTATTCCTATCACTATTTTTTTTGTTTTTTGAAGACAAGATCTTGCTATACAGCACAGGCTTGTCTGGAATTTCTGGTCCGTTTGCTGAGTTACAGGTATGCACCACTAAGTCCACTTTCTTATGTGGCTTTTAGATTATTGATAATAAAAATGTAAGTAACTAAAGGTAGTAATGATAAAAAGAGAACACAGTGGTCACTTTACCATAGTTTGGATGTTATAAAATGTGGCATAAAAATTGATATTATGAGTTGGTCTATTTTTTTTATGAGAACTGTATATTTCTAGAATTGTACTCCTTGGAATTTATAATTCCTAATCATATAAAACCTAGTGATGAGGATAAGAGAACGAAACTTGCTAGGCAGTTAAGGGAAAGAAACTTTGCAAACAAGCCCTTTTGCTGTGGCCAAAAGTATCCTTGGCTCCAGTGACAGTTCCGGTCTGGCCAGAGGGCAGAGGGTACTGTTTTGTGTTCTTAGATTTTTACTTGTCTTTCTTCTTTAGTACAGTGACCTAATGAGCAGAGCTGCCTGGAAGCTAGACATACTCTGATACTTCATTGGTCCTTGGAGGTGTTTACAAGAACCTCAGTCCAGCTACTGCGATAGAGAGGCACATAGACACCTCATAGGGATCTATGATAGGTAAGCTAGGCTAACCAGGTCACCTCCCTCCAGCTCAGCCCTGTCATTTCAAAAGCCAATTTGCATCCTCTGTGACAAGCCATATTAACCTCTAGACAAAGCCTCTTAGCAGCTAACATTCTCTTGGGACCCATTTCACCACATAGGGGCTCTGCCCACTTCCTCTGTACAATAATTCTCTTTAAGCTTTCTCTCTGTAATAACATCCCCTTTGCAAAATTCACTCCGTGAAATTCAATCTTTGAGTTCCCAAGACAAAGGACACTGAGTCACTGACTCATGGGGGCTTTGGTGTAAAAACCAAGCACCCTAGTCCCAGAATTAAGCACACCTGAGACAAGAATGTCTCTAATTCTCAAAGACCAGATTCCTCACATTTCACTCCTAGAAAATATAAAAATAACTGGTAAGAGCAGGACAGAAGCCAACCCATAATATTCCAGAATAGCTTGTAACAAGTAGATATTATATTTACCTTAAGTGATACAGGGATAACAGAACAGATAAAAAAAATTTTTTTTGGCTAAATAGGCAGAGAGGAGATTGAGAGAGAGAGAGGTGTCTCATAGAATTATGGTCTCATAGAATTACGGTGAACTTTTCTGTTATAGGGATGTGGTGGGTTGAATGAGAATGGCCCCCATAGGACTATATGTTTGAATGCTTGGGTCCCAGTTAGTGGAACTACTTCGGAAGGATTCGTCAGGAGGTGTGGCCTTGTAGCAGATGTGGCCTTATTGAAAGAGGTGTGTCCCTTTTAGTACCTCAAAGTCCACACCACTCCAGTTTGCTGTCTGCCTCAGGATTGCAGTTGTGGTCTCAACATGGAAGTACTCAGCTCCTAGTGCTGTGTCTGCCTGTCTGCCTGCTGTCATGTCCATCCTTGGCCATGGTGTCTCTGCACAGCAACAGAACAGTGACCAAGACAAGGGTTAACAATGTGCCCTTTTATTCCTTTTTTAAAATAAAGAAGAGAGGCAGACAGCTTCTGGGACAGGCGGGAGCCACAGAGCCGCTGAGGCAGCACCCTTTTGGGGCCGCAGACATCCGGCACCCTCCCAGTCGGAGGACAGTGACCTGCCCTGCAGGGAGCGCCATCTTGGCTCCCGGACTCCGCCTAGCTTAGTCTCTACAGGTCAGAGTGGGGACCACGGGGGCAGACGGCTTCTGGGACAGGCAGGAGCCACAGAGCCGCTGAGGCAGCACCCTTTTGGGGCCGCAGACTTCCGGCACCCTCCCAGCCGGAGGACAGAGACCTGCCCTGCAGAGAGTGCCATCTTGGCTCCGGGACTCCACCGAACTTAGTCTACAGGTTAGAGTGAGGACCACAGAGGCAGACAGCTTCTGGGACAGGCGGGAGCCACAGAGCCGCTGAGGCAGCACCCTTTTGGGGCCGCAGACATCGGCACCCTCCCAGTCGGAGGACAGTGACCTGCCCTGCAGGGAACGCCATCTTGGCTCCGGGACTCTGCCTAGCTTAGTCTCTACAGGTCAGAGTGGGGACCACAGGGGCAGACGGCTTCTGGGACAGGCGGGAGCCACAGAGCTGCTGAGGCAGCACCCTTTAGGGGCCGCAGACATCCGGCACCCTCCCAGTCGGAGGACAGTGACCTGCCCTGCAGGGAGCGCCATCTTGGCTCCGGGACTCCGCTGAACTTAGTCTGTACAGGTCAGAGTGAGGACCACAGAGGCAGACAGCTTCTGGGACAGGCGGGAGCCACAGAACCGCTGAGGCAGCACCCTTTTGGGGCCGCAGACATCCGACACCCTCCCAGCCGGAGAACAGTGACCTGCCCTGCAGGGAGCGCCATCTTGGCTCCGGGACTCCGCCGAACTTAGTCTGTACAGGTCTGCTGACAGAGGATACTCAGAATCCCCAGAAGAACAACCTCTGAACAGAGACAACTATAACAACTCCAGAGATTACCAGATGGCGAGAGGTAAAGGTAAGAATCTTACTAACAGAAACCAAGACCACTCACCATCATCAGGACCCAGCACTCCCACTTCGTCCAGTCCAGGGCACCCCAACACACCTGAAAAACTAGACCTGGATTTAAAAGCATATCTCATGATGATGGTAGAGGACATCAAGAAGGACTTTAAAGAACTACAGGAGAACATGGCTAAAGAATTACAAGTCCTTAAAGAAAAACAGGAAAACACAACCAAACTGGTAGAAGTCCTTAAAGAGAAACAGGAAAACACATCCAATCAGATGATGGAAATGAACAAAACCATACTAGACCTAAAAAGGGAAGTAGACACAATAAAGAAAACCCAAAATGAGGCAACACTGGAGATAGAAACCCTAGGAAAGAAATCTGGAACCATAGATGCAAGCATCAGCAACAGAATACAAGAGATGGAAGAGAGAATCTCAGGTGCAGAAGATTCCATAGAGAACATGGGCACAACAATCAAGGAAAATGGAAAATGCAAAAAGATCCTAACTCAAAACATCCAGGAAATACAGGACACAATGAGAAGACCAAACCTACGGATAATAGGAGTGGATGAGAATGAAGATTTTCAACTCAAAGGACCAGCAAACATCTTCAAAAAAATTATAGAAGAAAACTTCCCAAATCTAAAGAAAGAGATGCCCATGAACATACAAGAAGCCTACAGAACTCCAAATAGGCTGGACCAGAAAAGAAATACCTCCCGACACATAATAATCAGAACAACAAATGCACTAAATAAAGATAGAATACTAAAAGCAGTAAGAGAAAAAGGCCAAGTAACATATAAAGGCAAGCCTATCAGAATTACACCAGATTTTTCACCAGAGACTATGAAAGCTAGAAGATCCTGGACAGATGTTATACAGACACTAAAAGAACACAAATTCCAGCCCAAGCTACTATACCCAGCCAAACTCTCAATTAACATAGATGGAGAAACCAAAGTATTCCACGACAAAGCCAAATTCACACATTATCTCTCCACGAATCCAGCCCTACAAAGGATAATAACAGAAAAAAACCAATACAAGGACAGGAACCACGCCCTAGAAACAACAAGAAGGTAATCCCTCAACAAACCTAAAAGAAGACAGCCACAAGAACAGAATGCCAACTTTAACAACAAAAATAACAGGAAACAACAATTACTTTTCCTTAATATCTCTTAATATCAATGGACTCAACTCCCCGATAAAAAGACATAGACTAACAAACTGGCTACACAAACAAGACCCAACATTTTGCTGCTTACAGGAAACTCATCTCAGAGAAAAAGATAGACACTACCTCAGAATGAAAGGCTGGAAAACAATTTTCCAAGCAAATGGTCTGAAGAAACAAGCTGGAGTAGCCATTCTAATATCAGATAAGATTGACTTCCAACCCAAAGTCATCAAAAAAGACAGGGAGGGGCACTTCATACTCATCAAAGGTAAAATCCTCCAAGAGGAACTATCAATCCTGAATATCTATGCTCCAAATACAAAGGCAGCCTCATTCATTAAAGAAACTTTAGTAAATCTCAAAGCACACATTGCACCTCATACAATAATAGTGGGAGACTTCAACACACCACTTTCACCAATGGACAGATCATGGAAACAGAAACTAAACAGGGACACAGTGAAACTAACAGAAGTTATGGATCAAATGGATCTGGCAGATATCTACAGAACATTTTACCCTAAAACAAAAGGATACACCTTCTTCTCAGCACCTCATGGTACCTTCTCCAAAATTGACCACGTAATTGGGCACAAAACAGGACTCAACAGATACAAAAACATTGAAATTGTCCCATGCATCCTATCAGATCACCATGGACTAAGGCTGATCTTCAATAACAAAATAAATAGTAGAAAGCCAACCTTCACGTGGAAACTGAACAACACTCTTCTCAATGATACCTTGGTCAAGGAAGGAATAAAGAAAGAAATTAAGGACTTTTTAGAGTTCAATGAAAATGAAGCCACAACATACCCAAACTTATGGGACGCAATGAAAGCATTTCTAAGAGGAAAACTCATAGCTCTGAGTGCCTCCAAAAGGAAACTAGAGAGAGCACACATTAGCAGCTTGACAACACACCTAAAAGCACTAGAACAAAAGGAAGCAAATTCACCCAAGAGGAGTAGACGGCAGGAAATAATCAAACTCAGGGGTGAAATCAACCAAGTGGAAACAAGAAAAACTATTCAAAGAATCAACCAATCAAGGAGCTGGTTCTTTGAGAAAATCAACAAGATAGATAAACCCTTAGCCAGACTCACTAGAGGGCACAGGGAAAGCATCCTAATTAACAAAATCAGAAATGAAAAAGGAGACATAACAACAGATCCTGAAGACATCCAAAACACCATCAGATCCTTCTACCAAAGGCTATACTCAACAAAACTGGAGAACCTGGATGAAATGGAGAAGTTCCTAGACAGATACCAGGTACCAAAGTTGAATCAAGATCAGGTTAATGATCTAAACAGCCCTATATCCCCCAAAGAAATAGAAGCAGTCATTAATAGTCTCCCAACCAAAAAAAGCCCAGGACCAGATGGGTTTAGTGCAGAGTTCTATCAGACCTTCAAAGAAGATCTAATCCCAGTTCTTCACAAACTATTCCACAAAATAGAAACAGAAGGTACTCTACCCAACTCATTCTATGAAGCCACAATTACTCTGATACCTAAACCACAAAAAGACCCAACAAAGATAGAAAACTTCAGACCAATATCCCTTATGAATATTGATGCAAAAATCCTCAATAAAATTCTTGCTAACCGAATCCAAGAACACATCAAAACAATCATCCATCCTGACCAAGTAGGTTTCATCCCAGGGATGCAGGGATGGTTCAATATACGGAAATCCATCAACGTAATCCAGTATATAAACAAACTCAAAGACAAAAACCACATGGTCATCTCGTTAGATGCGGAAAAAGCATTTGACAAGATCCAACACCCATTCATGATAAAAGTCTTGGAAAGATCAGGAATTCAAGGCCCATACCTAAACATGATAAAAGCAATCTACAGCAAACCAGTAGCCAACATCAAAGTAAATGGTGAGAAGCTTGAAGCAATCCCTCTAAAATCAGGGACTAGACAAGGCTGTCCACTTTCTCCATACCTATTCAACATTGTACTTGAAGTCCTAGCCAGAGCAATTCGACAACAAAAGGAGATCAAAGGGATACAAATTGGAAAAGATGAAGTCAAAATATCACTCTTTGCAGATGATATGATAGTATATATAAGTGACCCTAAAAATTCCACCAGAGAACTCCTAAGCCTGATAAACAGCTTCGGTGAAGTAGCTGGATATAAAATTAACTCAAACAAATCAATGGCCTTTCTCTACACAAAGAATAAACAGGCTGAGAAAGAAATTAGGGAAACAACACCCTTCTCAATAGTCACAAATAATATAAAATATCTTGGCGTGACTCTAACTAAGGAAGTGAAAGATCTGTATAATAAAAACTTCAAGTCTCTGAAGAAAGAAATTATAGAAGATCTCAGAAGATGGAAAGATCTCCCATGCTCATGGATTGGCAGGATCAACATTGTAAAAATGGCTATCTTGCCAAAAGCAATCTACAGATTCAATGCAATCCCCATCAAAATTCCAAATGAATTCTTCAACGAATTAGAAAGTGCAATCTGCAAATTCATCTGGAATAACAAAAAACCTAGGATAGCAAAAACTCTTCTCAAGGATAAAAGAACCTCTGGTGGAATCACCATGCCGGACCTAAAGCTCTACTACAGAGCAATTGTGATAAAAACTGCATGGTACTGGTATAGTGACAGACAAATAGACCAATGGAATAGAATTGAAGACCCAGAAATGAACCCACACACCTACGGTCACTTGATCTTCGACAAGGGAGCTAAAAACATCCAGTGGAAGAAAGACAGCATTTTCAACAAATGGTGCTGGCACAACTGGTTGTTAACATGTAGAAGAATGCGAATCGATCCATTCCTATCTCCTTGTACTAAGGTCAAGTCTAAGTGGATCAAGGAACTTCACATAAAACCAGAGACACTGAAACTTATAGAGGAGAAAGTGGGGAAAAGCCTTGAAGATATGGGCACAGGGGAAAAATTCCTCAATAGAACAGTAATGGCTTGTGCTGTAAGATCGAGAATTGACAAGTGGGACCTCATGAAACTACAAAGCTTCTGCAAGGCTAAAGACACCATCAATAAGACAAAAAAACCACCAACAGATTGGGAAAGGATCTTCACCTATCCTAAGTCAGATAAGGGACTAATATCCAATATATATAAAGAACTCAAGAAGGTGGACTCCAGAAAGTCAAATAACCCCATTAAAAAATGGGGCTCAGAACTGAACAAAGAATTCTCGCCTGAGGAATACCGAATGGCAGAGAAACACCTGAAAAAATGTTCAACATCCTTAATCATCAGGGAAATGCAAATCAAAACAACCCTGAGATTCCACCTCACACCAGTCAGAATGGCTAAGATCAAAAATTCAGGTGACAGCAGTTGCTGGCGAGGATGTGGAGAAAGAGGAACACTCCTCCATTGTTGGTGGGATTGCAAGCTTGTACAACCACTCTGGAAATCAGTCTGGCGGTTCCTCAGAAAATTGGACATAGTACTACCGGAGGATCCAGCAATACCTCTCCTGGGCATATATCCAGAAGATGTCCCAACCGGTAAAAAGGACACATGTTCCACTATGTTCATAGCAGCCCTATTTATAATAGCCAGAAGCTGGAAAGAACCCAGATGTCCCTCAACAGAGGAATGGATACAGAAATTATGGTACATTTACACAATGGAGTACTACTCAGCTATTAAAAAGAATGAATTTATGAAATTCCTAGCCAAATGGATGGACCTGGAGGGCATCATCTTGAGTGAAGTAACACAATCACAAAAGAACTCACACAATATGTATTCACTGATAAGTGGATATTAGCCCAAAACTTAGGATACCCAAGATTTAAGATACAATTTGATAAACGCATGAAACTCAAGAAGAATGAAGACCAAAGTGTGGACACTGTGCACCTTCTCAGAATTGGGAACAAAACACCCAGGGAAGGAGTTACAGAGACAAAGTTCGTAGCGGTGATGAAAGGATGGACCATTTAGAGACTGCCGTACCCAGGGATCCATCCCCTAATCAACTTCTAAACGCTGACACCATTGCATACACTAGCAAGATTTTGCTGAAAGGACCCAAATATAGTTGTCTCTTGTGAGACGATGCTGGGGCCTAGCAAACACAGGAGTGGATGTTCACAGTCAGCTATTGGATGTATCACAGGGCTCCCAATGGAGAAGCTAGAGTAAGTACCCAAGGAGCTAAAGGGATCTGCAACCCTATTGTTGGAACAACATGATGTACTAACTAGAACCCCAGAGCTCTTGTCTCTAGCTGCATATGTATCGAAAGATGGCCTAGTCAGCCATCAATGGAAAGAGAGGCCCATTGGACTTGCAAACTTTATATGCCCCAATATAGGGGAATGCCAGGGCCAAAAGAATGGGAATGGGTGGATAGGGAAGTGGGGGGGGCGCTATGGGGGACTTTTGGGATAGCATTGGAAACATAATTGAGGAAAATATGTAATAAAAATATTAAAAAAAAAAATAAAATAAAATAAAGAATATACATGGCATTCAAGTCCAACGCTTTGTTAGACTGGAAAGTTGGTTGAGACCAAATAGACTAATTGCTGCTTTTGGCTAACAAATCTGTTACTGGCTCATTTTTCTTTCCTAAAGATAAAAGCTGGGTGTAGCTGGCTGAATCCGGTAGTCAATAGCATTTGGGAGGTGGATGTGGGAATAGAATCAGTTTGGGGTTATCCTAGGCTACATAGCAAGATCCTGTCACAGTAAACAAATGAGCAAAAGTGAGGGGCTCTCTCTTTCACTTGGTTAGAATACTAGCTTCTTTACTTATCTTTTTCTTTGTGCTAATGTCCCTTCCCAACAATCTCATTTGCTTATTCATTAAAAGCCTAATTATAAGCCTCATTAAGACTCAATAATATGCTTCCTTGCCTTTATGGTGCCAAGTAATATTTAACTGTGGTTTGTGAGTAGTCATGTGGACAAGGTAGACATATCAGTAGCATGTACATTGGTACTATATACATATGTGTATGTATGTGTATACACACACACACACACACATATATATATATATACACACACACACATACACACACACATATATATGTATTATTGTTTCCCACTGATATTTTCACCTTCACAATGAATCTGCCAATATTCCCTACATTTGCATCCTGGAGGAGAAGCCTAGGTGATCACTGGGAACGTGGCTTGCACCTGGACATGACTTCCACCCTTACAGGAGTGCACGTGAGGAAATCTCCACTTGGACCCAGCAGGAAGCTTTCTGACACGGCAGGATCATGCTACGTATCTAATGGAGCAGGTTGAGAGACACCAGGCGAGGGGGATCATTAGGCCTGATAAACTGTAGGAAGGGGAGAGCTATGCTCCTGGTGCCTCCTCCCTGATCAATGACCAAAGCAGTCTTCTTTCCATATGTATGAGTGTTTTGCCTACAGGTATGTCTGTGCTCCATGAGCATGTTTGTGCCCATGATGGCCAGATAATGGTGTTTGATCCCCTAGAAATGGATGGAGTTACAGATGGTTGTGAACCACCATGTGGATGCTGGGAACGGAAGAACAGCAAGTGCTCTTAACTACTGAGTCATCTTTCAAGCCCCCTCTGAAATAGAGTTCAACACAAGGCTATTGGGAAGTGTTGGAACACAGCCCCGTTCTGTGAGAACTCTGAGAGCTTGTGAGAAAACTGCAAGAAAACAAGAGTTTTGTGACCTCAGTTTCTTCGAAACACAGAATTGTTCTTGGACTGTGTTTTCATGCTCCTCCCAGGCATAGCAGATGGGAGTTTCTTCAGCTGTTGTCATTCGTTTGCCTCTATAGAAGAGTTGGGTTTTGCCACATGTGGCTTGTCCTTGTAACTGAACACCTTTCTCCATGTTTGTCTTCCTAACCCTCAGAGTACAAATTGCCCGATGCTCTGCATAAAGTTGGCTTTTGCATGAGATTTTAGTCTGCCTCGTGAATGGAATGAGTATCGGTTCCATTCTCTTAAGTCCCGTTGCCTCTAGAGCGATAAACAAGGGGTTCCCCAAGTCAGCTGTAAGAGAGTGGGAACGCTCACAGGAGAAGGTGAGCGAGAATAGTGGGGCAGAAGCCAGGGAAGGCTCTGCTCTGTCTTGTGTCAAGCTTGTGCATCATTTCTAAACAAAGGAAGAGCACACGTATAATCTCTGGTTTCCACAAGGAGGGGCTTTAGATGAAGAAAGGTGGGGCTGAATGAATATCGACGAGGCGACAATAACAAGGGGAAAAGATCCCCGTTGGATTCTGGGTGAGTTGGGCATTGATTTGAACTGTTATTAACATACTTAAGCAAGGTGAGGATATTAATCATGACAGAGACATGGCTAACTCTTAGAATGAATATAAACTGGATGGTCAAACCTTAACATGGATAAAAGAGGCGACAAAGGAGGTTTTCTCTGTGCAGGCAAGATCAAAAGTAGAAATGGCACCACCTATGCCTGTGACGGTTTCTCTGCTCCCTTACTGGAGCAGGGAAATACTTATCCGCCATTGCTTGAACAAGACGCTGAAGCATGGGCTGAGGAATTTGATATTCCATCTGTACTGGCTGGTTTTGTGTCAACTTGACACAGCTGGAGTTATCACAGAGAAAGGACCTTCAGTTGAGGAAATGCCACCATGAGATCCAACTGTAAGGCATTTTCTCAATTAGTGATCAAGGGGGAAAGGCCCCTTGTGGGTGGGACCATCTCTGGGCTGGTAGTCTTGGTTCTATAAGAGAGCAGGCTGAGCAAGCCAGGGGAGGCAAGCCAGTAAAGAACATCCCTCCATGGCCTCTGCATCAGCCCCTGCTTTCTGACCTGCTTGAGTTCCAGTCCTGACTTTCTTTGGTGATGAACAGCAGTATGGAAGTGTAAGCTGAATAAACCCTTTCCTCCCCAACTTGCTTCTTGGTCATGATGTTTGTGCAGGAATAGAAACCCTGACTAAGACACCATCTAATACTGAATTCCCTCATTTGATGGGAGCCTAGGAAAAAGCTAACTTTACATAGGCAAGCCGGGGCATGGCAGGGGAAAGAGACTCCATGACCAATTCCTCCCGGGCCTCAGGAGATGTGCTTGGTATCTCCAGGGCAATTTCAGCAAAATCAAAATGCTTATATGCACTAAACAATCTACTTTAAACTCTAGGAGGGATGGTGTTGAACAGCTCTTGCGTACTACCTTAAGAGGCAAGGAAAGAACTCCAGCTCTTTGAATTCAGACTAAAAGCAGCATTTGCGTATCAGGTGGATCCTGCACTGACTCTGAGCCTCTGCTCTCAATTGTCTCCCACGGGCATTTTAGCACAAGACGATGAACCTTTGGAACGTACCTATTTACCCCAGAAGGTCATAAACACTAGCTGCTTACCTTAAGCTGCTTACTCCATTAGTAAACCTGGGGAGGACCCGATGTCAACAATTATATACGTTTGATCCTTGCTGCATTAGATTACCCTTAACACTCAATTTTTAAAAAGCATTACAGAACTCTATGGATTTTCAAACTGCATTTGAAGATTACTATGGAAGGATAAGAAATTATTCTCTAGCTGGGAAACTATGGGATTTTTCTCATAGGAACTGAATTTGTAACCACAAAGATGGTCCAACCTTCTCCCATCCCATGGGCAGATACTTATCTTGTTGATGGCTCGTCTAATGGTATAAGACAGATTCACGGCCCAGATACTCATCAGTTTAGTAATACTTCCTTTTTTTCGGCCCAACAGGTGGAACTGACTGTTCTGATTCATCTACTTTGGTTAATTCACCACCGTCTCAGTATAATCTCAGATTCTGCTTATGTTGTAGGATTATTTCCAGCATTCTCGTGCACATGTTAACCTCCCTGCTTTTACTGTAGATTCTTTCTATCTATTTCTGTCCTATTTTTACTTCTACCTAAGTAGTAAAAATACCCTGGGAAGGGGTCTGCATCTGTCATTGCGGACAGAGTCACTGAAACACGATAGATTCCTCTTCGACTTCTCCAGCCCTGGGCCCTCGACTTCGAGAGTGCAGGGTAAGGAGACAGCGGAAATCATCAGAAAGATAGCAAACCCCCAGCTAAAGGGCAAAGGGAGATAACAACCACCCCATCAGAGATCAAGTCTGCCCACTTGGGGCCAACGTAAGATCCTATGCACTAAGGGAGAAATTACTTTTCACTAAGGACTTGATTTATTCTTGGACCCTGGGACCATAATAGACCATAATAAACCCATCCATCTGAAGAAGGGGCTATATTTAATTTTCTTCTTGAGGTTTACATAAACTTCCCATTTGCACAGGACATCATAACTAATATGTATTCCTACTAAAGGCAAATATGGGCTTATGTTCTATAAGATACTAGAACTACTAATCGTATGGGTCTCGTTTCAAGCTATTCTCTAGATTTTTCTGATCAATATAATAGCCTGATATACTGGACATAGTTTGGATCTCGGTTCATGGTGGCAGAGAATCACACACAATGCTTTCACTGTTCTAACATAATCTGCTGGCTTAGAGGACAGTCAGGGATCAAATGACATTTAGATTTATCTACATCTCAACTCAGAACTACTCTGGATAACGTGCTATTAGAAAATGAGAAAAACGGAGGTGCTGGAACACAGTCCCAGACTGTGAGCTTGCCCTGTGCTTGGGAGAAAACAAGATCTGGGACCTGTTCCTTCACAACACAGAACTGTTCTTGGAATGTGTCTGCATGCCCCTCCCAGGTGTAGCAGACTGGAGGGTCTACTTCCACTATTGTTATTCCAATGCCTCTATGGAAAAAAATATATATATATATTGCCATGTGTGGCTTGTCCTTGTGATTGAACACCTTACTCATGTGAGTCTTCCTAACTCTCAAGAGTATAAACTACCTGATGCTCTAAATAAAGTTGGCTAATGCTCGAGACTTTAGTCCACCTCAGTTTTAGGTTCCACTCTCCCAGATGCACGCTGCCAACTAGAGCAGTGAACAGGGAAGCTTTCGGCCTTTGGCAGTCTGTCCAGACCACAAATCACTCAGCCTACAGCTGGAATTCATTTCAAAGCTTCAGGTTGAATCTGAATATTTCTGCTATGCTATAATATTTTCAATTAAATCTCTGGCAAAAAATGAAAGCTAAAGTGGAGGGAATAACACCATGAATTCCCAAGAATTCCTCATTCAGCTTGAAATCTTAGTAATCTAAGAGCAATCCTGTCTCATGTATATTACTTATCTTTTCATGTGCCTGGTTACTTCCACATTGCTTTAAAGCAAAACATAGCTCAGCTATCAGTTTGCAGAAAGTACAAATAATTAGGAGTCCATCCAGAAGCAAATACACGCCATTTATTACAAGTGTAATAAATCAGATGCTAAAAGCATAATGAAGAGCCACAAACCCCAGCAGTGCTTAGCATCACAGGTTCTTAGGGGGGTCCCCAGACATTACAAGTGGGATGCTTAGAACCAAAATCCATCTGTGGCTTTATCTCCGAAACCTGTGACTATATGCAAATACACAGAGCCTACTTTTAGTCTGGTGACTAATTATTTTCTACTAATCCTTCTCTCGACACTCTTGAGACAGCGCCTGAAACTCTACATTACTGCATTACTATCTTTGATTTGCCAGTGATGCACAGCCCTACCTGAAGCAGGTAGGTCAAGTAGAACATTTCGACTGTTAACAAGGTTACGGTTTTATAGTCTTAGTACAAAAGTAACATACATTCTTTAAACATAATTTAGAAAGATACAAAAAAGCCCAAAGGAAACTTATTAAATGCCTATACTTAAAGGGATTTTTAAAACATCAACATTTTGGTACATTTTTTTTCCTTTTGCTAAAATGTGTTTCTTCATAAGCATGGAATATTTTATAAAATATGTGTAGACCATTTGTATTACTTTATAATTCAATTAATATACTTTTATAGCATATTCTCCAACATAATTTTTTATTTTTATAAAATATGCCATTTTAAGTAAAGACAATTCTATTTTTGGAGGACAACTATATTTTTCTTCTGTGGTATATCGAGTGTGTGTGTGTGTGTGTATGTTTAACTTATTTAACGTAGAGCCTCATTAGGTCAGACTGGCTTGGAATTCATAATTCCTGTGTCTAACTTTCACATACAGGAATTACAGATGTATTAGTCAAGGTTCTCTAGAGGCACAGAACTTATAGAATGAATCTCTATCTATCTATCATCTATCAGTGATTCATTAGAATAGCTTACAGGCTGTGATCCAGCAAGCCCAACAATTGCCGTCTACCAATGCAAGATCTAAGAATCCAGTAGTTGTTCAGGCCACAAGGCTGGATGTCTCAGCTGGTCTTTGGTATTCACCAGAGTCCCAAAGAAGTAGGCTTTAATTCCAAGAAGAAGTGGATGTGCCAGCGAAAGCAAGAACAAACAGGAAGGGGGCAAAAACTGCTTTCTTCCTGCATACAGGCTGCCAGCAGAAGCTGTGGCCCAGAGTCTCACCTCAGAACATGGAGATTAGAAGTGTGTCTTCTTCCCACTGCAAATGACCTAATTCATAAACAAAACCAAAATCCCTCACATGTGTACCCAGCCACTTCGGTTCCCGATGTAGTCAAGCTGGCTACCAAGAATAGCCAAATACAATAGGTATCCATCTGTACTGGTTAGTTTTGTGTCAACTTGACGCAGCTGGAGTTATCACAGAGAAAGGAGCTTCAGTTGAGGAAATGCCTCCATGAGATCCAACTGTAAGGCATTTTCTCAATTAGTGATCAAGGGGGAAAGGCCCCTTGTGGGGGCTGGTAGTCTTGGTTCTATAAGAGAGCAGGCTGAGCAAGCCAGGGGAAGCAAGCCAGTAATGAACATCCCTCCATGGCCTCTGCATCAGCTCCTGATTCCTGACCTGCTTGAGTTCCAGTCCTGACTTCCTTTGGTGATGAACAGCAGTGTGGAAGTGTAAGCTGAATAAACCCTTTCCTCCCCAACTTGCTTCTTGGTCATGATGTTTGTGCAGGAATAGAAACCCTGACTAAGACACCATCATACCTGGCTTATGAGGTATGATTTAAGGCTAAAACTCTGTGTCTCCTTACAAAATAATATAGGAGGGTTTGGATATCTGTCTCTTTCTCCATGCATAGACCACATAATGGCACTAGTCTTTATAGAAATTGTATCAACTTATCCTCCAATACATGGTTTAGAGAGGTACTTGTTTCCATGCACCCTGATCAAGAGTACCCTTGTAATAAAAAAGTTAAGTCTGATAGAACCAAATATGTACCTACTTTTACTAGTTTACTTGAGGTTCAAAGTCATCCAGAGAGTTTGGCTGGAGTGGTGATGGAGGGAGAAAGTGGTAATGGGGGGGACAGAAGATCTGAGCACTGGAATTGTTAGCACATTTCACAGTGTTAAAGTATGATCTCTGAACCTCAGGTTGGTCTATATTATATAAGGTTTCTGTCACAGTGGGTAACACTTAGGGAGATTTACAGTGAGATATTTTACCCATCACTCCCAAGTGAGAAAGGACCAGAGGGTCTCCTCCTTCTGTCCATGTTCAGGCCACTATCACACTTCACCTTGAGCTGGTCTAAAGACTGCTGGGTCCTTGGAAGGGAGAGCAGTTTTTCTTAGGCCATGAGACCTTGGGCATATCCACCACTTTAAATAGCGACGATCCAGCACCATCATCTGAGATTTTCTGTGGAATCAAATCAAAGCATCCCCTTAATTATTTTGTAGACCTTAGCTGCTACAAAAGATCATAGGAGGAGAATCCGACCCAGAAGCTCACCAGTAAGTGAGGTCAAAACAAAGAACAATTAAAAATTACTTAGAAACATCTACCCTGCCCATGATTGCAGACACACTGGTGAGGCACGTGAACACACTGAAGCAGAGGCAGAGCAAACATTCTCAATGGAATTGCTGCACATTTTCATTTCCTCTGCCACGTGTACAACTCTGTCTGAAAAGTACTAGACAACGACGTTCTTCTATGATTTTATACCGGCAAGGCAGAGACCTCTCTGGACCTCTTGATTTATCCAGCGGGTGTAACTTGGATCGTCAAGATTCCGTCCACACTTTCATCTGAAAAAGACTTTTCAGGTCTGCTCTGTTTAAGATATCCCAGGAATGCTGTGTTGGCCTGTGGGACACACACCAGGACAGAGATTCTAGGAGACCCTCTGGAAACAAAAGGCTAGTGAGCTGGGACTTTAGTCAACTTCTATGAAAAGCAATTAGAACAATTACGGAAAGTTACATTGTTATAAAATCCGGATTGTTACTTTGTTGTTACTTTTAAATGTTGAAAGAGTTACAAAAAGCTGCAGCTATTGTTAAGGTTCCAGGTCCAAAAGTTGAGCACCCCTTCATTCCTCCCAGCCCCCAAATTAAAAACACCAATCTCTAGTCTGGATCAACTCAAAACCTAAGTCCATTTCTTTTCCTGAACAGTTTACTGGGGCTGCAAAAGCCACCATCTGGCTTCGTCTAGCATTAATAACTAGACAGGAAGACAAGACTGAAGCACTTTAGTGACTGAATAAAGAGCCTGCCTAGAATGTAAGCTCTGTACGGCCAGGGACATCACCAGCTCTCACTTAAAACCGCAGCACACAAAGGATTTGTGGGTACAAACTGGAACCCCAAGCCTTGGAGTCGCAGAGACCCAGCTCCAAGCGCAGCCCGGGAGTCACGTGACGCGCGCTCCGCTCGCCCCGCCCCCTCCAGCCCGGGAGGTCGCGCCAATCCAGGGATCGTGCAAGTGGGCCGGGCCGCTCCGATTGTCACTGACTGAGCCTGTCGCCTCATCCCGGTCCCCAGCTCCACGCTCCAGGTCGCCAGCCAGCAAGGCGTCCCGAGCCCTCGACGTCCTGCCCCGCGGCCTGCGTTCTGACGCGGGGCGGTCCGAGGGAGCCGGGCGGAGCCTCCCCGCGCCGTGCGGCGTGCTGACGCGAGCGGCGAGCGGGGCGGGCCGGCCTCGGCTCCTCCCGCCGCGGGCCCACTGGCCGCCCGCCTCCCCCACCCTCGGCCGGTCAGCGTCCCAGACTGCGTCGCGCAGCATCGCGTCGGCCCGGCCCGGCCCGGCCCCCGGGCAGATGCCCCGAGTTGCCGCTGTCGCCGCCGCCGACTCGGCCGGTGGCGGTGTGGGAGGTGGGCGCCTGGCCCGGGGCCGCCGAGCGTGACAGACACGGCCGGGGCCGCCGGGGGCTGTCGGGGCCGCGCGCGGACCATGTATTTCCTGAGCGGCTGGCCCAAGAGGCTGCTCTGCGCGCCGCGGAGCCCGGCCGAGGCGCCGCTCCACGTCCAGTCTGACCCTCGGAGAGCGTTCTTCGCCGTGCTGGCCCCGGCCCGCCTCAGCATCTGGTACAGCCGAGTAAGTAGGCGCCGGCGTCCCGACTTCCCCCGAGCGGCCCCTGTCCGGTCCCGACTTCCCCCGAGAGGCCCGGATCGAGTCCCGATTCTCCCCGAGCGACCCTGGCCCCGTCCCGACTCCCTCCGAACGACCACCGTCCGGTCCCAACTAACCCCGGGCGACCCCAGAACCATCCTGATCACCCCACTATAGTGACCCTGGAACTGGCGCGACTGCCGCCGAGCGACCCCGGACCGGTCCCGACTTCCCCCGAGCGACCCCGGCCAGTCCCGACTCCCTCCGAGGGAGCGACGGCGGTCCCGTCCCAACTAACTACCCCCGAGCGACCCCAGCCGGTCCCGACTTACCCCGAGCGACCCTCGCTCT
Organism: Mus caroli; assembly: GCF_978045245.1. Classification (NCBI taxonomy): domain Eukaryota; kingdom Metazoa; phylum Chordata; class Mammalia; order Rodentia; family Muridae; genus Mus; species Mus caroli. The sequence goes on along the minus strand of NW_028227275.1, from coordinate 31,493,066 downwards.
CGAGTTGGAGCCGCGCGCGGACAGTCTCCACTGCACCCCAGTCCCCGCGTGGCACCCACAGCCGCGCGCCAGGCCTGGAGCTCCCTGGCGGAGCCCAGACTTGCCTGCCTCTCTGCCCCCATTGCCGCCGAGCCAATCTGTTGGAGCGTCCCCCAGCACTCCCGCAGCTGTGGCGTCCCCGCTCCCCCACCCCCCACCCCCTTGCTTTAAAGGTTGTTGTTTAGTGGAGTTCCGGAAAGCCTGTTGGTCTTTACCAAGTGTCAGAATTTACAGTCCTATGGTAACTGATTTCTGAAAACTTAAAAGACTTGTTGGGTTTGAGTGTAGATGTCTGGTAACTTTAGCTCCGGGTCTCCCCCACACATCACGGACTCCAGTCCTTTTCTTGGCTGCTCTTGGACTCTGGAGAGCTCTGCTGGGATGGTTGGAGAGCCGAGGAGTTCACATCTGTCCGCGCCGCACCTGGAAATTATTATTTCCAGGCTTGGAAAGAGCATGGGGTCAGAATTCTTTGCTTTCAGCCCTGGCTTTTCTCTTTCCTCCCGTGCCTTGAGTTCCGAGTAGATAAGAGAATTAACTTGAAAAGTAAGGGGTGAGTGGGCTAGCCCCCGTCCGGTTTTTGTTGCTCCTGGACATCTGTTTGTAAAAATTACAGAATTCTGAGTTTTAAGATTGCGCCCCCCCACCCCCACCCCCGCATTCAGAGAGACAGTACTAATCGATGTCAGAGTGGTGGTGGTCTTGAAAAGAGACTAGAGGTTGGTTGACCTTGCCCTTGCTAGATATGTGAAACACTGGTTTTGGTTTGGTTAAACCCTTTAGATCTCTGCTTATTACCACGGTGTGCTGATAATGCCCTTGATTGTCCGCACACACAGCTGTGGTAAAACCGATGCTAGAATTTAAGTAATTTAATTGGTTTCTCTTTTACTATTACATAGTTAGGCTATTTGTCACTAAGTTTTGGCTGACCTAATTTTCAGAAAGGTATGAAAACCGCAGGTTACTAAACAATTACAGCATCAGCAATATGATACTCAGATCCGTGCTGAATTGAATTTTTAAATATGTGCGTTGTAAATGTAAGTTGGTACCTAAGTGAGATCTGTTTTCAACTTATGAGCAGTTGAACAACTTTTATGTAGTGCAACTGTTTAAAGTTAATAGTTGTTTGGAAGAACATAATTAGAAGTTGAATTTTACATTGTTTTCTAAATTTAGTAGTTTTGTTCGAATGTAACACCTTTAAAATCTAACCTTTTAATTATTTTAACCCCTAAGGATAAAAATCTGATTCATGTAAGTTTAGCATGGTAGGCCAGAAGCTTGTAGGCTACCTTCTTCCCCCTCACCTCCCCACACATGGACATTAAAATGCGCTCAGTTGTCCTGTGGACATTGTGACATGGATAAAATCTGTTTGGATTGGGAGTTAGATGTAGTGTATTGGAACTTGTGCATCCTCTGTTCATTCCCTTCAAACTCCCACTCTACACACCTGAATCTCACAAAAGTACCTTGGTTACTACTGATCTCTAGTGTGTAAAACTTAGAATTTTACACACATACAAAACAATCACACACAGGGAAAGAAAACGTTTTCAGAGGGTAGATTTTGGGGAATATATGGGTTCAGAGGCATAAAGTGAAATAAACTTCTGGGCTATGGTAGGGAGCCTACAGGGCACTCTAGGTTTATAGTTAACCTGAAACTCTGTGCACTAGCTTTGTGACTTAGAAAATCATGCTTAAATGAGATGATTCGAGGTCTGACTATGTGGCTGGGGAGTGGGAACGGTGCCAGGCTCCACCTGCCAAGTCTCCTTCTCTTGGGATATATGTTTGTAGCTTTTCTTATCCTGTGAGAACGTTCATTTTAACTTTCTTATTTCCAAACTTTACAACACAGTGTTTAGGTTCAAAATATTAAAAGCAAAACTACCTCTAGGTAAATCAAAGAGGCTATCACTTATACCCATAACTTGCTGTATGTGAAATTTTGATTACCCATTAGACTATGGGAACATTAAACTAAAATCTCTAAAAATAACAGTACATTTTATGGGTCTTCTAGTAAACTTTTATGAACCAGTTATAGCTACCTTTATTATGTACTAAATTGCGATTTGAAATCCCAGTGTTTTAGAGTCATATCTGTTCAGACTAATTTTCTAGACAAATTTGGAAGATACATGTGAATGCTGTTTGGTTTATGAACAAACATTTCTATAGATATCCACTTCGCTTTTTGATAATTAAAATAGCACATTTCATCACTAAATTGGGTTTGTTGCTTGGTTTTCAGTGTGTTGTGTTACTAGAGGTTTGCCCTTTGGACACTGTGATTCGAATTCGGAGTTCTAAAACCCAGTCCAGGGGCCAGTCAGGCCTAAATACATGGCTCAGTGGGGAGAGTGCTGCCTGCCATCCCTGGTGACCCACACAGTAACAGCAGAGGGTCACTCCTGCAGGTTGTTCTCGCCTTCATGATTATGTGCTTGCACAGCCACACAGAAATACACTAAATAAATAAGTAAACAAACAAATTAGTAATTTAAAAGCCTACTGGAGTCTATAATAGTGTTACCCACACTTTTTTGGAGCTAAACAACAGCCTAAGTGGCTGTTTTAAAAAAATATTTAGAACATGGGTTGGTAGCTCCTTCCTGTAATCCAAGCAGGATTGGGAGATTGGGAGGATGAGGCAGGAACTGCTGTGAATTTGGGGCCAGCCTGGGCTAGCATAAGGGCTAGCCTAAGACTTTGTTGAGGAAAAGGAAGGAGAGTGGGCTGGAAGGAAGGAGGAGGAGGGAAGAGAAAAAGAAAAGAAAGAAAGATTTAGTATCTATGTTAGGATGGGATGGGATATTTCTATTAAGAGAATTGTAGAATTCAGCTCGGGGCATTGAGCTCCCCCATAAAATGGGTATTACATGTCATGAACTGGGTTTTGTCGGATAAGGAGGACCGTGGATATTCTTTTAATAGACTCCTTAACTGTAACTATGAACGACTACATATGTGAACCTTAAAATATTTAGGATGGTTTCATTCTGAATTAGGTACGTACTCATCTCAATTTTCAGGTCACTGATTTTGAAATATTTAAATTACTTTCACAAGTTTTTTTGAATGCTAATTGTAAAGGATAGCAAAAATAGGCAGCACATGAAAGTAATGAAGGGGCTTATTATATAGAGAAAACATTTTGCCCAAGCCTTCTGTTGTTGTTGGTTTTTTTTGTTTGAGACAGAGTTTCACTGTGTATCCCTGGCTGACCTAGAACTCACCATCACACCCAGAGAATGAAAGTTTTTTGAGTTACCACTGTGGGCTGCTAATAGAAAGTTGAGATTGGCAGTTCATTACTGTCTCCTAAATAATGTATTTGAGTAACCCTGAGCAGAAACTTGCATTCCTGTTGATGTGTGCTAATAGTGCAAAATCCCTGTTACTGTGTACATGGAAAACACAGCAAGGTAGATGTCTCAAGAGCCAAGCTATAAGTATATAATTAGCTGTGTCCTCAGGAAGGCTGTTTAATTTCCATCTCCTTTTCTCTAATAGTCGTATTTCACCTTTTCAGCTCTGTTACTGCCTCCAGAGGCCTTCCTTATAAATCCACATGTCTGAAAGTCTTCTAGGGTTCGCTTTTTGTTAAAGAATAAAGTTCAAACTCCTTGGTTTGATATGAGAGCCACTCCTGTCCTGGAATGCTCTCTTGCCTCATGTCTGATTATTAGTATATTACCTATCCTTCAGCTTCTGTTGCAACCCATCTTTCTCCATGAGTCATTGTTACCTACCATAACCGGAAGGGTTCACTTATTGATGAAGTTCTGTTTTGGGGTTTTTGCCTTCTTGCTTTACTGAAGCATATATATGACAAAAAGTGTAGAACTTATGATATATGGTAAAATGTTTTTATATACATGTGTAGTGATAGCTATAATCAAGCTAATAAGCATGCCCACCACCTCACATAGTTCTTTTATGTGTGATGAAAACACTTAAGCTCTACCTTAGGCTATAGAGATAGCCTAGTGGTTAAAAGCACCTACCTGCTCTTGGAGGGGAGCCAGATTTAGTTCGCATGCTGATGCCCTCTTCTGGCCTCTATGGGCATAGGGTACCCATTTAGTGTATATACATACATGGAGGTACACACTCATACATATAAAAAAAATCTTTTTGGCCTCCCTCTGACCTACACACACACACACACACGTTGTAGCACATGCATGACCCTCACCCAACACACATATTACTATTGTATAATAGTAATAATGAACAAATTTCAAGTTATAATACTATTACCTGTAGTCTCCAAACTCTTCATTAAATTACAAAAATTGACTAGTCTTATAACTGTGTATTTGTATTTGACCCAAATCACCCCATTCCCTCCACTCCAACTTCTGGTAATCTCTGTTCTAGTCTTGGTTTTTATGAGTTTTACTTCTTGAGATTTTACATATGTAGTAGTTTCTGCAGTATATGCCATCCTTTGTCTGGTTATTATTATTTCACATTATTCCATTAAAAGTTCATCCCTATTGTACTAAGTATCCGGATTTCCTTTTTTTTTTTTCTTTAAAAAAAATAAAAAGGACCAAATACTATCCCTTTGTATACACACATTTCCTTTATCAGTCCATCTGTTGACAGTCACTTAGATTGTTATGGTGACTGGAGTAATGCTTTAGTGAATACAGGCATGCAGATAACTTTTAAAATACTGATTTCAATTCTTTCCTTTGTACATGTTTGAACTAATACTCTATCTATGCTCAAGTGTACACGCAGATAGGTACTGAAGTTATAGGATTATGAAACTATATGGTTCTTTTAAAAATTTGTAAATACCCCATATGGTTTTCTATAGTTTCCGTATCAATTACAGTCTCACCAGTTTTGAGAAGTTCCCTCTTCTAGATCCTCACCAACATTTTATCATTTGACTTCTTGGGGAAATCCATCCTAAGGGGTACAGAAGCGCTATCTGACATGACAGCTTTGATGTGCATTTCCCTGCTAATTGGCAGTACTGTTTTTGCTTTTTTTTTTTTTTTTTTTTTTTTTGGATGAGGATCATCGCTGATGTGAATGTTTTGCTGTTGGCTTTATGAGTTGCTAAGTATCTTGCATCTGTACGAGGTGTGCACTCTCTCCCTTTGCACAGGCTGCCTTTTCATGTCATCAGCTGTTTTCCTTGCTGGTTGGGAGCTTTTTAGATTCACATATTCCCAGTGTTCATTTGCACTTTGCTTCTTTGCTTTTGGTGCCATCCAAAACATTTACCAAAACCAGTATCAGGGAGCTTTCCCTCCATTTTCATCAGGAAATGGGGTGTTTCAGGCCCCGTGTTTAATTTAAGTCTCCAGTTGCCCTGACTTGACCTTGTGGATGAGCGCTTTTCCTTCCCATTTGGATATCGAGGTTTCCTGGCACCATTTGTTGAAAAGACCATTTTCCCTGTTGTTCAGTCTTAGAGTCTTTATCAAAGGTGCGGTGAGGTGTGTAGGGTTGTTGGGGTGGGGTGCTTGGTTTCTCTGTAAGGTTCTCTTCTGTTCCATTGATCTCTGCCTTGTTTCTATCCAAATAGTGTGCTATCTTGGTTGCTGTACCTATACATTATACTTAGAAACCAGGTAGTATTAATGCAGTATTGTTTCTTGTTTGATTGCTTTCACTCTTTGGTCTTTTGGATTCTCTATGAATTTTAAGATTGTTCTGTAAATTTCTATGAAAAAAAATCATTGGAATTTTAATAGGGATTATACTGATAGTATGCACATTTAAACAATTTCAGCTCGTTGTCCATGAACAGGGGATATCTTTCCATTTGTGCCATGTTCAGGGTCTTACAGCTTCAGTGTCTCCTGGTTAGTTACATTTATATGCTAGTTTACTTTTGGAAGCTGTTTATAAATAGGATTGCTTTCTTAAGTTCTTTTTCAGTTTGTTTTTAGTGTAAAGAAACAGTGGTTTTGTGCTGAGTTTTTATGTCTTGTAACCTTACTGGCTTTGTGTGCTTATCTTTAGTTGTGGAATCTTTAGGGTTTTCTGTATTGCACTTCTTCCTTGGACTTCTGCTTTTATTGTAAATTTTACACTTATGCTTTATTTTTAAAGCTAAATTTAAAGCTCTTTAGGCAGCAAAATTAGCTCATTTCATATTAGCCAGGGTGTCTTGAACATAGTACAAGCCTGTAAATTCTGGCTACTTAAGAGGTTGAGATAGGATAATCATTGCTTTTCAAGCAAGGCTACTTTCTCATTTTTACCCACATTAGCTTGCTTTGGGATTTTAAATATTCTTTCCTAGATTTTTCTTGTTGTCTAAAGGAAGATTAGTCCAATTATGTTTCTTTGCCATTACCTTAAGTTATTTCATGGAAAAGAATTTTGTATATTTTTACTTTTCTGGTTTTGATAGTGTGGGCTGTTACCTCACTATTGTTTAATAGTACTTTACTATCAGTACAATTTATTCTTATTTGGCCAAGGTTCTATGAATCTTATGTGATTGGAAAATATTTGGAAACCACAAATATCAAAAAGATTTGGTACTTATAGTGTTAAGGCTGAAAAATCACTGTTGCATTTGAGATCCTCTGGTAGTCGATTGTTACATAGCAAAAGGGCTCTTTTGGGTTTTTTTGTTTTTTGTTTTTTTTTTAGAAAGTTCCCTATAATGAACGTATCAGTTGGGCCATTTCTCTATAGTCTTGAGGGTCCCTTGAGCTTTTGTTGATGTTCCTTCTTTGGGTACTATTTACCCAGATTCCTTAAAATGTTCCACTGAAGTCTGTCTTGGCTGTGTTTTCCATTATTTTATTACTTGGAGTCTTCATGCTACCAAACAATGATATGAATATGAAAATGGGAAACTGAAGAGCTGCCCAAGTGCATTATTATCACCTTGCTTAGCCCATGATTGTATGCTGCACTATGTCCCTGGATTCCTACTTACATGTATCGTGTTTTTCCAGAGTAGGTTATAAACTTTATAAAATTACAGTTTTGGTAGTTTTTATTATGTTCTATCTTGTAACCTTTAATAGGCATTGACTGAAATCTCTGTGCTTCTTATTTTAAAAATAAACTTAATTTTAAAAGCAGATTTAGGTTTTCAACAAAATTAGGCAGGAAGAACAGAGAATCCTCAAATAATGTCTGCCTTTCCCTCAGTAACTTCCCCTCATCACATTTGTTACAACCAGTGGCCCCACACTGACCAGTCATTATGGAAAGTACATATTTACCGTAGTGTTCCTCCTTGCCATCCTGTGTTCTATGGGTTTTAAGAAATGTATAATAGTATAGTATGTATTAATTAACTTTTTTTACTCTTACAAGATATCTGAGATCATGAGCTTGAAGAGAGGGACGTTTGTTTTGAGTCACGGTTTGGAGGTGTCAGTCCCTGTTGGGAAGGCCTGTTGCTTTGGGGTCTATGAAGAAATCATACACGATGATGTGAATATATGGCAGAGGAAGCCACTCCCCGTCATGGCAGCCCAGAAGGGGAAGGGGCAGAGAGGAGGGACCATGGTCCCAGTATCTTTTTCAAGTGTATGCACCCAGTGACTAATTCCATTTCTTAGGCCCTCCCTATTTTTTCCTACCTCCCAATGGCACCAGGTTCTTGGAACCAAGCTTAAAACACCCAGGTCTTTGGGGAACGCTTATGACCCAGACCATAACATATTTGGTGCAGTACGTAACCCTCAGTGGTCGTGTATCTACTCATTTCCTTCTCCTAGCCCTCATGACTCCTATTTAAATCAACAACAATAAAACCCACAACCAAAACCAAAAAGATCTGCCTATCCTTTCCAAGTTATCATATAATCGGAACTGTAGAGTATTCATCTTCTCCAGTAATAATGCATTTAAGGTTTCTCCATGGTTTTTCATTTCTTGATGTCTGGATCTGCCATAGTCAATCAGTTACTGTGAAGGGATATCATGATTACTTCCAAGTTTGGGCAATGGATACGAAACTACTATAATGTTTGTGTTCTACTTTTGTTGTTGTTGCCATTTAAACAGGGCCTTTCTTACTTTCTAGCTTAGGCTAGAGACCTAAGCTAGTCTCAAACTCACTAACCCAGACTGGCCTTAAATTCATGATCCTCTCGCCTCAGCCTCTTAAGTGCTGGGAGACACCACGCTCCTGTCTTTAAACTGTTTTTTGTATGAACATGTTTTTAGCTCCCTTGGATATATAATGAGTAAATGCTACCTTATATGATCAGTGTGTTTGGATTTGTAAGAAGGTGCCAGTTGTGTAAAGTGGCTGTAATCATTTTGCATTTTCAATAGCAAAGAATGTGAATTCCTATTTTTCTATCATATCCTTGCTAGCGTTTGGTGTCAATCTTCTGAATGTTAACCAGTATAATAGGCATTTAATGGTCACTAGCTAGTTGTTTAATTTGCTTTCTCTAAGGACAAAGGATGGTGAATATCTTGTGGGACGATTGTTTTCCATGTGTATTTCTTGCTTGATGATTGTTGATCTTTTGCCCAACTTTTAATTGGGTTGTTTTGCTTGTTACTGAATTTTACACTCGTATATTTTTTTATAGCTGTTCATTATTAGGTGTTTGCAAACATGTCCTTTCTCCATGCCTTCTGTCCTCATTCATATTCTCTCTCTCTCTCTCTCTCTCTCTCTCTCTCTCTCTCTCTCTCTCTCTCTCTCTCTCTCTCTCTGGATTTTTGAGACAGGGTTTCTCTGTGTAGCCCTGGCTGTCCTGGAACTCACTCTGTAGACCGGGCTGGCCTCGAACTCAGAAATACACCTGCCTCTGCCTCCCAAGTGCTGGGATTAAAGGCATGCACCACCACTGCCTGTCCTATCCTCATTCTCTTAATAGCATTTTCATATAGAACAGCTTTTAATTTTAATGAAATATGAACCATTTTAGATATAGATATTAACTCTTTGAAGGAAGTCTCTGATGAATCTGAGGTCATCTAGGTTTTTACTATGTTGAATTCCAGAAATTTTACACTTTACACATAGGATTTTGATTTATTTTGAATTCTTGAGACTTGTGTAAGGAATGCATCTTGATGAACGTTTGTGAATTGATTTCCATTTATTCTAGCATTGTATTTCTTTGCTCTTTGACAGTGATCAGTTGACTGTGTGAGTCTGTTTTTAGGCTCTCCGTGCTGTTTCTTTGGTCAATTTGTTTCTCTTTCTGCATGTTTACTGTGGCTTTATGGTGATAAGTTTTGGATGTAGTATTAGCATTCTACATTCTTCATCATTCTTTGTATTGAAACTCTTCATCTAAAGTTTAGAGTTAATTGTTGGCATCCTCCAAATAACTCCTGGGATTTGGGTTAGGATTGCAGTGTATTTGTAGATCAAACTAGGAATAATTGATATTTCGACAGCATTGACCCTTCCTGTCCATTTATATGGAACACTCATTTATTCTTTGATATCTTTCACTAGTATTTTGTATAATATTTCTTATGTACATAATCATTAGATTTAAAACACTAAATATTTCATTGGATAATGACATATAATTGGAAATGTGCTTTTTATTATAAATCACACTTTTTTATTATTGGAACATATAAAATGATAACTCGTGTATAATTTTGTATCTTGCAGCCATGCTGTCATTGCTTAGTTCAGAATTGGCTGTTGCTTTTTTGAAATTTTGTATATGCCACTGTTATCTGTGAGTGAAGACAGTTTAAAATCCACTTGGCCCTGGCACATGGTTCCTTGGTAGATTCAATTTGCTAATATTTTGTTGAAAATTTTTGTATACAAATTCTTGAGAGTCGTTGGTCTGTTGGTTTTTGTTTTTCATGTAGTACTTTTGTCCGGTTTAGGTAGGATAATGTTGGATTCACAAAATGAATTAGGAGAGCTCCCTGTCCACTGTTGTGTCGTCTTAGGGAAGGTTATAGAGAACTGACATTTTGTTTTTAATTATTTGGCTTAATTCACCTATGAACATATTTGGGCATGGTTCCATTTTGGAAAGTTACTAATTATTGATTCAATTTAGCTTATTCTGTAGATATATGCATAACTAGCAGCTTGCTTTTCTTTGGTAACTTACATGGACTATTGAAGGTTGATGATTTGATATTATGCAACAGCTTAAAATATTTCCCCTATATTCTATAAGTAATGTTTAAATTTAGCTTATATATGTTTCTATGATATACTACTAAAATCAAATATATCTATTTTCTTCCAGCCTAGTGTGTTAATTGTAACACACAAGGAACCAGCTAAATCATCTACTCAGTTTGGATCTTACAAACAAGCTGAATGGAGACCAGATAGTACCATGATTGCAGTGTCAGTAAGTAGACCTTTCAAATTACTATTATTTGTTTAAGGAACTATAAAGTTGCATTTAAATGGAATTTTCTTAGATGATGTTATGTTAGTCTTTCACACACATTAATCTTTCTTTTTGTGATCTAAAGCTGCACTGATTTCTGTGGGCCTGTGCTATCCTACTTTACCCTTGCAGCCACTGTGCCTTCTTTGTCAACTTTATCCCTTCTGCCATCCCCAAACAACACTGTGACTGTGTCCCTTTCTTTGTAATCTTCTGAGCCACCCCTTCCCCTAGCCCACAGTTAATGTATGTTAAGAGAAATAAGAAAATAAGTTAGGGAACTTAGTTTTTATTTACCCTATCTTCCATCCTGGAGACCAAACTGGAGTCTTGTGAATGCTCCACAAGTGGTCAACCTCTGTCCACTTACTGTTCTCTTCACTGTTATTAGCTCATCTGTCTGCTTGGAGCTGGCCTCTTTCTAGTCTGTGGACTATCATGTTGACTGAGCTGCTCATCTGAAAATGTTCCAGATGACCAAAAGTACCAAGTAGTTCTGTGCTTCTTGGAGCAGAGTTGTAGACCTCACAGCCACATAACAGACCCTGCCTTTAACCTCTGAGCCGTCTCTTCAGCCCCAGTTGTTCAATTCTTGATGAGTTATCAAATTGTATAGTACTGCTGTTAGAGTTTATCTGTAGTGCGAGCGCTGAGTTTGAGAAGCTGAGACTCACTCTGGGTGAGGCACCGCCTGTATAGAATATCTCCAGATTCATAAAATACTCACTCAAGTTAGAAAACTCATTATGAATTCAGGGCAAACTAAGTGGATTCCACTGAGAAGAGCATTTTAATTGAAAGCAGAAATAACGTAATGGAACAGGAAAGGACATAGTCGGACAGATCCCGAGGCTTGAGAAACTCAGACTTTTAAGCCCGTGATTGATTGGTTTTGGGTTTTTGATAGAGATAACAGCTGAATGTTTGGACTAGTGTTGCCCACAGCTGTTTGATGGCTTAGTGGTGGTAAGGGTTTGTTGTAAATTTTTTTAGCTTTTGGCTGAAACTAACATTGTTTTGAACACAAAGAAGTCATCTGCTTAATAGGGAATGAATGACTCTGGGAAACAGCTGTTTTTGTGTGTGCTGGGTTTAAACCTAGGGCGACACACATGCCAAGGTAACTACTCTACCACTAAGTTATACCCCTTGCATGGAAAATAGCTTTTGCTATAGATTTGATAAACATTGAATTCACTTTAAAACTGTAAACAGGCCCCATCTAGAAAACTGATGCATTGTAATTTCAGTGACAACTAACAAAATTGTTTGAATCATACATAGTGTCAGACTGCTTTTAATAGTTACAATACTTTCAGAAGCCAGAAAAGAAAATTTGTATCCCATATGAAATTATCAGGAAATTAATTATCAGGAAATATCACAATTCAAATAGCATTTTTACAACCTTGATACAAATACAAAGAAAAATTTTTATAAAAATTTTTTTTTTAGTTGTGCATAAGAGAAACTTCTAAGCTTCTACTGTTCCTTGGATCATACATCTATAATCCCAGCACTTGGGAGGCTAAGGCTCAACTGTTGCAAGTTCAAAATAAGCCTGGGCTACATAGCAGGGTCCAGTCCAGCCAGGGCTACATACTTAGCAAGAGCTAGACTGTGCGTGGTGCAGGGAGCTCATATGAGAAGAGTTCTTAGATGTGATATATGTAAATTCTCATTACTGGCAAGCATTGATAAAGCTTTGCATTCAGTTTGATCACTAGGAATAATTGCATTAAATCCTAAATAACCAACAGACTGTGACAATTATAAAACTTTTTAAAAAATTCTTCCTCTGTTTTGATCATGGTTTTTAATTTTCTGTAATTTGGAAACTCTGACATCTTGGGTCTTTGTTTTCACAGGAAAAATTGCCTTTAACTCTGTTTATCTGAGAGCCAAGTACCAGAGTCCAGTGATTTTATTCAAGGTAGCCAATACTAAGCTTCTTTGCTTTGCTCCACCCACTTCTTCCCATGTGACTCGGGCTTTTTATTGCTGTGATAAAACACCATAACCAAAAGGGAGAGGAAAGGATTTGTTTTAGCTTACTACCCTCAGGTCACACTTGATCACCAAGGGAAGCTGACTCAGGGACTGAAACAGGAGCCATGGAGGGGTGCTGCTCGCTGGCTTCCGCCTTATGGCTTGCTCAGCCTGCTTTCTTAAAGCAGCCAGGATCACCTGCCCAGGAGTAGCACTGCCTTCAATGAGCCTTCCCACATAACCACTCATTAAGAAGATGTGCTATAGACTTACCTACTGCTCAGACTTACTGGAGGCTTTTTTTTTTCTTCTTCTTCCCAATTGACAGTCCTCTTCCCAGATTACTGGAGAAGACCTAAAACTATCCAGGCTACCATGTAAACCAAGGGAATGACTTGGTTTTCCCCTTTCTTCTGTGCTTTCTGAAAGACTGGAACTTCCTTTGGTGTGGCATGTTTGTGTACCTTACTCCCCAAACTGTAAATGGCAAATTCTCTGTTCTATGGCAGTTGTTTCCTGACCTGTTGACCTCACAACACCTCAACAACAGCAACAGCGATGGTCCATGGCCTCTTTTAGCTCATCAAACATACTTAACACCTGCTGATTTAATGGTTTTGATTGGTTACCCAGAGAAACCCTATTTCAAAAAATCCAAAACAAATAAAGAATGTCAATCCTTGGACTTGCTCAGTGATGGTTTTTGACATATCCTTTATTTATTTCTTGTGGTTGTATCTTACTTTACTGTTTCTTTGTATGGGTTTTAAATTTTAATGAATATTATATTGTTGTTGTTTTTTAAAGAATTATCTATTTTATGTATATGAGTACTGTAGCTGTCTTCAGACACACCAGAAGATGGCGTCAGATCCCATTACAGATGGTTGTGAGCCACCACATGGTTGCTGGGAATTGAACTCACGACCTCAGAAAGAGCAGTCAGTGCTCTTAACCACTGAGCCATCTCTCCAGCCCCAAATGTTGTATTATTGTAACTCTAAAACCACAAATTCTCCAGCTTTCAGAGTTGGGTTTTGGTTCTTATTTGCTAAACCTCCCATTATAACAGTGGTTCTCCACCTCTGGGTCATGGGGGTTGAACGACCCTTTCACAGGAGTTGCCTAAGACCATTAGAAAACAGGATATTTACATTACACTTCATAACAGTATCAAAATTATAGTTATGAAGTAGCAATAAAAATAATTTTATGGTTGAGGGTCACCACCACGTGAGAACTGTATTAAAGGGTCCCAGCACTAGCAAGGTTGGGGACCGCTTTCCCCAGTCACTTCTTGTGTGTGCATTCACTGTAGTTTCTCTTCTCTTGGTAGCCAGGTATCTAAGGTTTCTTTACATCTTGTAAGGAGGGACTAGGGGATAAGTTATGTCTCCAAAAACCTCCTCTTGCCCAGAAGCCACCTCACTACCTGGAAGTGCACCTCCCCACCCCCGTAATCAAAAGTGTCAAGTCATGGGGGAAATATTGCCCACCTTACTCCAACCAGACACACGACAAGAATTGACCAAATGTGGATAGAACTGACCAACTCCATCCAGCTCTTTCCTATGTGTTGTAAGTGTTCCACTTAGATTGCGTTTGATGTCATCATTTTAGCTTGCTCTTGTCAAGTTTGATAGTGATTTTTTTTAAAGATTTATTTATTTATTTATTTATTTATTATATGTAAGTACACTGTAGCTGTCTTCAGATACCCCAGAAGAGGGCATCAGATCTCATCATGGATGGTTGTGAGCCACCATGTGGTTGCTGGGATTTGAACTCAGGACCTTCAGAAGAGCAGTCAGTGCTCTTAACCGCTGAGCCATCTCCAGCCCCGTGATTTTTTTTTTTTTTGTTATTGTTGTTGTTAGAATTTCTGCGCAGTCTTCCATAATGTAACCCTCTCTAGTCTTAAAGACGTTTTGGCGTATCTATTACTAATTGTAATTGAAATTCATATACAAGAAGAAAGTTCCAGGAGTAAAATACTCTGTGAGATCACTGGCAAAGTGGTGGAGTCAGTTTTATAAACAACTGGGGAACATTTTCCCAGGGTTTAGTTGGGTTTCGTTTGCTTTCCCTTCTTGACTTTTTTGAACAACCAGCAGACTTATTTTGATATAAAAATTCAGATTCCTTTGTTCTGTGGCCGTTGTGATTTATCTTAAAGATAAAATCGTCGCTGCTCAGTTCCATTCTGGAACGGAGGGCAGCCGAAGCTCCAGCATCTTAGGATGCTGCTGGCTCTCTGCACTGTCGGTGTGAGGTGTGTAGTCGTGTGCGTGCACACTTAATGTCTGTAAGGAAAGGCAACGGATTGTGGGGGAATTACACGCTTTAACTTGAAATAAAGTCAGAATTAACTTTTTTCCCTTAGTTTATCTTTGGGCCTTAAATTTTTCTTAAGTTGGTGTACTGGCTAGTTTTGTGTCAACTTGACACAGCTGGGGTTATCACAGAGAAAGGAGCCTCAGTTGAGGAAATGCCTCCATGAGATCCAGCTGTAAGGCATTTCCTCAATTAGTGATCAAGGGAAAAGGCCCCTTGTGGGTGGGACCATCTCTGGGCTGGTAATCTTGGTTCTATAAGAGAGCAGGCTGAGCAAGCAGGAGAAGCAGGCCAGTAAAGAACATCCCTCCATGGCCTCTGTATCAGCTCCTGCTTCCTGACCTGTTTGAGTTCCAGTCCTGACTTCCTTGGCAATAAACAGCAATGTGGAAGTGTAAGCTGAATAAACCGTTTCCTCGCCAAGTGCTTCTTGGTCATGAAGTTTGTGCAGGAATAGAAACCCTGACTAAGACAGTTGGATTTAAAAAGTATAACATTGAATTAAAGTGGGTAACAATGTCAAAAACATGAATCTGCTGTAGTAAATAATATTTGGTGGTTTCTATCTTACCTTAGATCATTTAGTTTCCAAATTAAAGACACAAGACCTTTATGTTTAGAATAAACCTTAAAGCATTAGAAGTGGGCAGAAACTCCTCTAAGCTAGTGTGTCCACTTCCCTGTCAACCCTGAGCTATCACTTGCCATATTCCGCCTGGGCCACTCCTGTTGCACCGTGACAGTCCTCATGGCGGTGCTCTCACCTGCACTGTGGTGGTTGCCTCCTGCCACGCTCGCTGTGCTCCTCACATCCCTCCTCTCTCCTCATGGACCCTGCCTGGAACCCCCGAGCCTGGGGTCTTGCAGTTCTGCCTACCTCTCTTCTGCCCAGCTATAGGCTGTAGGCATCTTTATTAACCAATCGTGGGTAACTTACAGGGCAAGTTTTATACAACAAAAGCTGTGTATGTGAGGATCTGCTCGTCTTGAAGCAACTAGATCTTAGAAAATTAAGCATTTGAATATGTAGCAGCACATTGATCTTTTAAACAAAAATTGTAATTAGAGGCCACACACACCCTAAGATCAATACTGATAACCGAAAATATTTTATATAATGGAAACTTATACATTATATTACATTGAAGTACTAGTATTAAATTATTTAACTTATTGCAAGTTTTGTAGATTAAATTATATTACATTGAAGTATTAGTATTAAATTATTTAACTTATTGCAAGTTCTGTAGGTGTAAGAGAAGTTGAGACATATTCATTCTCTTGTTGAGCACTCCTGGAGTCCCTGTATATTTCAGGTAGCATGTAATCCGTGGAGAAGTTTTCTTGACTCATAGAGCATGATGGGGCTGTGCTGTACAGAGCATGTGTGGAGGGCAGAGAACAAATTATAGGAGTCTGTGTTCTTCCACCATGATGGTCCTAGGCATCCAAATCAGGTTAGGTTTGGCAGCATGTGCGTGCCTTTAACCAGTGAGCTCTTTTGCTGGCTTAGGATACGTTCATTCTTTGAGCCAGGGCCTCAGAACCTTCCATGTAAACTAGGTTGGTCTCAAACACACAGAGATCTGCTTGATTCTGTCTCCCCATTGTTGATTAAAGCTCTGTCACCATGCCTAGCTAGGAAGAATAATTTTTGATAAATGCTGATCAAAGTAAAGGATGTGGATCACCTTGTTTCAGCATGTTTGTTATCCTACCATTTTCCATTTGTGTTTATTGATGTCTGTATGCACAGTAGGTCCGCTACTATCTTGGGAGTCCGGTATCATTTGTGACTTACATGCTTTCTGATTCCTAACATGTATAATAAAGACTTGAAAATGAAAATAGAATTTACACTGCAGTCTGCTATTTCACAGTTATTTGAAGAGAAATCAGTAAATTTTGAATGGTTGTATATATAACATATGTTTGCTATCAGAGGGAACCAAGATTGATCCATGAAAAGGCTAAGCAGTGGTTACAGGCTTTCTTGACATCATTTGGGAGTCCTGGAGAAAGGTCATTATAATAGTGCATAGTAACAGATTTGGTGACTATTAAAGAGACATCATTTATTACTAAGACTTTAACAATTGGTCAAAGGCAGAACTGTTTGTGAAATGTCAGTAGTAGATGCCATTGAGATTTTAAAGTATATAGTGTTTGTTATACACAAAAGTTTGAAATATTTATTTAAAATGATTGATACCAAATATCAAATAGTAAATCAAGATATTATTTGTGTTTTCAGTATTGTGTTAGATGAAATGCTAGTACGAAGTGATGCTTTATTCTCACTGTCTCTATAGTCCTGGGTCTGCTTTATTACTTTGCTGTGTATTTGATTAGCATTTGAGTGTCTGAAGTGTTGAACATTTTGACCTTCGAGTGACTGAGGTTCCCGACAGTATTTATGCTAATGTTACCATCTTAAGAACTGACCATTCTTTTTGCCTTTCCTGCACTTATGAGGTGGCAGTAAAAGTTTACAAGTCGTGATTCTGTATGGGGTAGGAAGTATTTATGACTTGGTTTGATTTGAAGGCATTAGCCCTTTGTTTTTTTATTGCAAGAATGTAAAATTGCCATGGGGAATTTGAAAGATAATCTTCCCTGAACAATCTTTATTTTCTTCTTTATATCTAGTAAGTTAAACTAGTTTTTGAAATGATATTACAGAAGCATAAGATATAGTTAAAAGCAACCATGGGTGCCCTGGGAAGTCTGTTTCCTTTCATTCCATAACAGAAAAGCAGGAAGCTAGCTCTGGGAAGAAATAGGAAGCCCTGGGTGATTTCATTATTAAAGACCTATAGATAAATTTCTGGATGATTTCTTTGGTTTGGATCATTTCTACTTTGGATACATCCTCACTTGCCTCTGAGTTAATAGAATTCAGTATTTGGGTAAAGAAGTTTAGAGGGAAAACTGCCACTTCACTCTATTGCTTGATTTTATACTGAAAGTGTCTTCTAAGAGCAGCAATACATAGTATTTAACATGTTTATGTAAATGTAAGGTAGTTGTTCATGTATACCATGGTCATGTAATACAACAGTTTTTGTATTGTTTGTGTTTTTGTTGTTGTTTAGTTTTATTTTTGAGCTATAATCTCTTAGGGTAGCCTAGGACAGGTAGAAACCTGCTTACTCAAAACTACAATTTTTTTAAAATTTAATTTCTATTTTTATAACATTTAATTACTTTAGAAATTTAGATGTTTATATTTGAACTTCAAATGTTGGAAATGTTCAAATCTTAGAATGTTCAAATCTTGGAAATGAGAGATTGACTTTGCTGATGCTTATATTTTAAAATTTCAAGGTTTGCTCTTATCATTTTTCCTAGTGTCACACACTATGTTTTATAGTAAGAGATTAAATTTCTAAATTTTTAACTATATAAATTATGCTGTTTTGATAAATGATAGTTTTAGGGGTAAAGTCAGACATTTTGTGCTTTTACTATTTGGTTGTATTGCTTTTCGAACTTAGAATAATTATTTGCCACACTTTTGTAGAGTTGAAAGAGTGCTGGTATTTTACATAGTTTCATAAAATATTTCAATTTTCAGTTACATAGTTTATAAAATATTTTTAAAATTTGTTGAACACTTTTTAAAATGGTTTACACTAAACATCATTTTGTATATATAAAGAGACTGTAATTCTCCAGAGGAGGAATTGTAGTCCTGTAAAATTAGAGCCTAAGATGATAGGTACAACATTCTAATTCATGGTTAATAAACTTCTCTTTCAGACAGCAAATGGCTACATCTTGTTTTTTCATATTACATCTTCAAGAGGGGATAAGTACCTTTATGAACCAGTGTATCCCAAGTAAGTTTATTCACTTTTATTCTTTTAATACATGGCTTGCATGCTTAATATTTTTTTAAAAATTGTACTTTGGGTTATCTAAAGTCATTAAGATGTTAAGTTGCCAACATTTCTAAAATGGTGCTTCAGAAATTACTAGTCTTTGAACTGCTGTGTTTTAAATTTAAGAAATATGTGGTTCAGTAAGTCAGGGTACACTGAGTAGACATACTCCAGTCAAGATGCTTTCTAATCTTCACTAGAATGCAGAGCTAAGAGATGAGATGAAGAGGGGACTCTTAGTCAATGACAGGCTCCTTTGCCTGTGTCTGCATATGCATGGGAAAAGACACACAGTTACTACCTCCTAATTCAACTTTGGGGGACATGGACTGTTGTTCCTTAAGTCTTTAAACTATCATTGTGCTTCACATCTCCTCCACAGAATGCTTCACTTTTAAATAAAACAACATATAATTTTAAAATGCATATTTTCTTTTGGGGGTAGTCTACCTATATGTCAGAAGTTTACTTGATGTTACATGAGAGATTGCTGCCAATATGATTAAGAGGAAACTGCTAAGAAGATTAAAAAAGCCATATATATATGTGTATATACATATATAATTTATATATTATAATATATCCATATATTGATATATAATATTAAACAATATGTTAAAATATATTCTAAAATATATATATTAAAATGACTTACTGAAGATGAATAAGCCCAGTTATGCAAAGAAAACCAGTGGTATGAAGTAAATGTGCCTAACACTGTACTACTATAAGGATTGTCCCAAATTCTAGTTGCACTGAGCTGTTTATAATTGTTTATATTAGACAAATACCACAGCATACCAGTTGTATTAGCATAATGTCCTGATTTCACATTTAGTTTGCACATTATTCGAGACCTATAGATAAATTTCTTCTAGTGTGAGCAATATTTCATTTTTAGTCCAGAAAGGTGGCTTAGCCAGGGAAGACCTAAGATCAGTCCTCAGAACCCACATAAAAGTGCCAGGCGTGGTGGCACGTGCTTGTTATCCTGGACTGGGGAAGTGGAAGCAGGCAGAGCTTGCTGGAGCTTGCTGGAGTTTACTTGCTGCCTAGCCAGCTTAGGCTACTTGGATCCTCTGCCCAACACACACTTTGACACACAAAAGATGGTGACATTTTGAATCTTTCTTTTTTATAAAGCAATTTCTGCCTAGCTTATTGTCCAGTTAACATCACTGAATTTTTCAGAATTCACATTGTCAGTAAAATAACTTAAGAAAAGTTTTATATAATAGAATAAGTGAAATATGATCTGTTTTCATGAACGAGGAACTGGAAAAAGCCAACTTGGAGTTCATGTACTGAGTGGGGTTGTTAGCCTTGGAGTTGAGCAGCGTGGTGGCTGGCTCAGCGTGGGTGTAGCTGGCTCTCTTAAATGAACCCAAGGATTTGCTCTTTTGTTTGTTTTGCTTTAAACATTTTAAATCTCAGCTTTTAATATGTTGTCTAGGTGCTTGGTTACTACCTGGTTTGTAGGGATTTCTTTTCTTTCTTTCTTTCTTTCTTTCTTTTTTTTTTTTTTTTTTTTTGAGAGAAATATAGCTAACCAATTGCAAAATAGCCTTTCAGTTGAAAAAATTGTTAGGGTTTGTGTTTCGGTGATAAAACACCATAATTAAAACTCCTCAGAGAGGAAAGGGTTTATTTCAGTTTTCATGTCCTAGTTATATTCCATCAGGAAGGGCAGTCAGGGCAGGAACTGGAGGCCTAAGAAGAGTGCTGATGACTGGCCTAGCCTCATGGTTGCTCAGCCTGTTTTCTTACACCGTGCAGGACCACCTGCCTACAGGTTGCACACCCATGATCAACTGTACCCTCCCACATCTGTAATCAACCATGAAAATGCCTGACAGGCTTGTCTACAGGCCAGACTGGTGAGGGCATTTCTGTAGCAAAGGGTCCGTCTTCCCAAATGACTCTAGCATGTCAACTTGGCATAAAGCTAACCAGCACACACTTCGTGTGGTATGTCACCTCTTTATGATCAGCATTTTCACATAGCTAAAACAACATTAAAGTGTGTGTAAGAATCAGAAAAAGAATCATCATGGATGACTACCAGTATGTCTGCTGTTAGATATGACAGGGAAAATGCATCCATGAACTCTCAACACTATAGCTGCCTAAGCTAGACTGGCATAATGACAATACCAGTTGACATGCCAAAGTAGATGGGGGAAGCCCGTAAGACCCCACCCTAGAGAGGAGCCACAGGAGGTCCGTGGGTGCTGGGAAGGGAGAATCAGTTTCTACAAGAACAATCTCCAGTGTAGGATTCCAGCCCCTGGTGCTCACCCAGCTCACGTGTACATACAAGATGTGCTAAACAGACACGATAGGGCACATGCGCACTAAGTGTGTGTTGCATATACACTATGGAACAGTAATCATTAAGAAGCTATGATTTTGGTGGGGGTGAAACATGGGAGGTGTTGGGGGAGGAGCAGGAGTGATATAAATTTAGCCATCTTGTATGAGTTTCTCAAAAACATGTTTTTAAAGTAAGCCCAAAAGAGAAACCTTAGAAAATAAAATACACATATAATCTTTTTATTTGCCAGAATACAACTTTTAGTAGCTACTCTATGAATTACTGGTACAAATACAGTTCTGTTGCCTAAGCCAGCCTGCTGTGTATTTGTGCATGCCAGTACTTTCTAGAGTTGCTTACGTTAGTAAGTTTTCTGAAGAAACTGTTTGTAAAATGGTATCAAAAGTGTAATTTCCTTCTAATTGATAGGAGTTGATGTTTAAAACCTGAAAAGTTGTGACCATATAGGGGTTGGGGGGGAGGGAGGACAGGGAGGGATGGTTCTGTCAGTGTTGTCATGAGTGCCATTGTAAGCACATCTGTGAAGATGTCTGGTATACAGACTGCTGCACACAAAACCCACCCATCATCCTAGCTCATGCTGTCACAGGTGAGAGCCAAGTCAGGTGGTGGCATAGTTCCCAGTCTGTAGTGCTTAGCCTCTGATACCACACTACTTCAGCCTTGTTTGTGCCTCATCCAGCAATCTACTACTTAAGATTTATCTGAGGAATAAGGAATAGAAAAAAGCAAATGAAAATGGTTTGTAATAGTCTGGAAGGTAGAGGCCGGCAGTTAACTGTCTCCTCTTCAGTTATGGAAGTAGCACTGTCTCTTGTTTCACCTCTCTCCATCTTAGAAGTCTATCACATGAACTTTATTTCTAGGGCATCTCGACTTTCCTGTATTACATGACAGCATCTTAACCTCAGACTGTCTGTCATTTTCCATTACAGCCCAACTGAGTACACGGCTCAGGTGTCGCTATGTTTAATAGCTTCCGCCTAGTGTTCCTACCGTTCCTGTCTATGCAGGGAGCCAATCTTCAACAACCATGGCAGTCTTACCCACTAACTCCTTTCATTTCAAATGTCACTTATTCTTTGATATTCTGTTTATCTTTTGTATCTTTACAAAATCCACCTTACATTAAGCTATGTCTTCATCTTTACCCAGACCAGTATGCAGACTGGCCATAGGCTTTAATGTTTTGTTTTACATTTTCAGATTTGCAGTGAAATTTGTGATGGAAACTTTGCCACAGATAAACCAGAAATAATTACATTTAGCTTTGAAATTCATTTAATTAACTATACTTGGATATGAGTTAGGAGATTTGAAATTTCTTGTAATTCTTATTTCTTCATAATGAAAATAATTTTAGCAAATTAGTTTTCATGCACTGTTTTTTGGGGGTTTTGTTATTGGAGGAGTTTAGTTTTTGTTTGTTTGTTTGGTTGGTTGGTTTTTGTTTTTTGAGACAGGGTCCTTGTGTAGCCCTGGATGTCTGGAATCCACTATGTAGAAGCAGCTAGCGTTCATATAGTCTTTCAGGAGCAAAGCTCTCCTCCTTCACTCATCTTTCCACCACAATTAACGTTGGTTTGTTTGATTTTGAGGTGAGGCTTCATTGTGTTGCCCAGGGTTGTGGGCTCAAATGATCCTCCCAGCTCAGCCTCTGAAGTGCTAAGAATACAAGCACATGCTACCATGTTCAACTTAAACGTTTTTTAAAAGATATATTTACTTACTTTATGTATATGAGTACACTGTAGCTGTCTTCAGACATACCAGAAGAGGGTATTAGATCCTATTACAGATGGTTGTGAGCCACCACGTGGTTGCTGGGAATTGGACTCAGGACCTCAGGAAGAGCAGTCAGTGCTCTTAACCGTCGAGCCATCTCTCCAGCCCCCTAAATTTAAACTTAAAAAACAAAACAAAACAGAACAGTTTTTTTGAGTCCAGTGTTTACTGGGTCCAAGGTCGTGGTTCAGTTCTTGAGTCTGCTTGCCTATCATGTACAAGGCCTTGGATTTGATAACCAGCTCTGCAAAAATTAAATAATAGTACTAAACTTTGGGATGTTTACTTAACTGATACTGAAGACATAGGTACTCAGTTCTCCACTGGAAAATACTCTTCCATAACAATCACTATCAGAGCTGTAACCTTATTTTGCATTACTTATTTCTTCCTAACACATTTCATCAGATATGTGAAACGTCTTACCAGTGTTGCTGTCTGTGAGTTAGTGCTGGTTGGAAAGAGAGGAAATTGAGATTAACAGTTGCTCTTATTAACTCTTTATCTCCAAAAATCCAGCAGGTTTTTTTTTGCAGAAGAAGACTACATTGTGGGCCGGAAATGTCCACTAACTCATATCGGATATAGAGGGCAAAGGAGACCAGAATTAGTTATGTACACTAAGTTTCCTCAAGATCCATTTACAGTCATGTATCATTGTAAGACAAGGACATGTCTGAGAAATGTGAGCACCTCACTGGTCAGAATGTTACAGAGTGTTCTCCTAAGAATACAGGTGCTATCGTGTATGGATCTACAGCTGCTACAGCCACAGTTACAACTTACACAGCATATTACTGTGCTGAAACTGTAAACAATTTGTGCCATTGTACAATGGTATTTGTGTATTTACACATATATAGAAATAGAAAAGGTATCTTTTTGCCTTTACATTGTTATGAGCACAGTTTTGATATCCAACACCAGGAACTTCACTTCCATACAACTGACAATCAGCAAGCTTGTTTATCTTAGCATCAGCACCACCACAAGGACCTGGTGAGTGTGTTAAGCTTCCTGTTAACAATGGCTGCAATATCACTAAGATATGGGAATTTCCCACCCTGTCTTAATTTTATGAGACTACTACTTTATATGAAATCCGTCCATTATTGAAACATTTTGGTGCACATTTTTGTGCCTTTTTTATTATTGCTAATACGTCATTGATGTTAGGTTTTGAGAGAGAAGATTTTAACTAATTTTTCTTCCTTCTAATAGATACCTTGTTTGGGATATAGATGGTAGTGGTCTTAATAATGTTTCTCTTTGAGCACCTCATAACCTTACATTGATTTCAGCATGCATCTGTAGATTTACATCTGTGACTTTTAGCTAAACTTTGTGTATATCATGTATCCATTTATGAATACATTGTAATTGTACTAGCATTTATTAGTAGGATGGGTTAAAATATTATTACTTAATTCAGAAACTCCTCTTGTAGCCACATCCAATGGTGCCATCTGAGTGCAGAGACTGATAGAATTATTAGATGATCTAAGCAGCTCGTAGAACCTCATGCTGTTGGTGTTACAGTCACTACTGCAGCTCGTAGAACCTCATGCTGTTGGTGTTACAGTCACTACTGCCACTAGCAGATTAACTCAGGAGGACTCTGTGCTCACTTGTAGTAGCTTTTGCCTTTTTTAGAAAAGTCTCTAGGAACTGTTGTAGCTGTTAGCTGCTAGGGATGTAGCAGTGGGGTGGGGACTGGGGCAATAAAGCAGCCTTACGTATATAGCTTGGTAATTATGACATTGTATGTTACACAGGCAAATAAAGCAGGGTTAGGGAATGAGGAGTGGACCACAGCTTGAAGGTGAATCCTCAGTCTCTTCACTGAGAAGTTAACGTGTAAAAGGACCCGAAGGAGTCTGTGGGACACAACATACACTTAGGGCAGTGACATTTGGGGATAAATGAGAAAATATGGTAAGTTGTAGGCCCTAACAGAATTTGTAAGTAGTCAGAAGGGATGTTTTGTGTAATTAAAAATGAAATACTATGCTGTGGTATTTTTTAAAGTAACGTAATCGCAGCTGAGTATAAAGCCAGTTCGTAGTCTTCTGTCCCGAGAACTAGCATGTCCCCTCCCTTTCATACATACAGTAGCCAGTCTCTGAAGGCCACTTCACTCATGCCTTCCATTGCCTCCTAGTTCCCAACAAGACTTTCTTAGTTTGAAATGTGAAAGCCTTTTCTGGATTACTATATCTTTTATAACTTACCTCTAAATGATTTAAACCTATAATTTGCTTGCCTTTTCCCTATATACAATTGCTTGTGGTTTTCTGTAGGTTTTAGGATTAGTTATGTTGCTTTTATTTTTTAATTCCATTTTGCTCATCTGATAAGTGGATCTAACACTGTCTATCCCATGAATTTGTCAGTGAGCTTAAACTGGCACTCCTTATAGTTCTTAAGCCGTGCTTCAGTGTTTTCTAGAGGTTTGGGTGGGGGTGTTTTGTTTCTGTGTTCCGTGTTCTCGCTACCTTTAACTGTAAGTATGTAAGTAGGTGACCTCTATGAGTAAATCAATGTAAGTGGTTCAGTGAGCTTCAACTTCGTGATGTTAAACCGTACCCGTTACCTCCTGTGGCTCACTGGAGAGTGCCAGGTAGTGCAGGTGAGCGAACTCTCGGGCCTGGCTCAGAGCTCAGGGCAGCCCTCTGCTTTATTCTAGTTTCTTCCAACACTTTTGTCCTCCATGAGCTCAAGAAGTCACTAATTCTCATAAACATTCCCATAGCACACTTGAAATTTTTATCCCAGCAATCAGTGATAGGTTTTAGTTGAAAAACTAGACTGTGAGAAGTGTAGTTTTAAAATGTGGATTTTGCTTTTTTAGATTGTAATCCAACTCTACTCGCCACTTGTCCTATATCTCTTGGGTAAATCAATACCCTCGTGTAGAAATCCTGGGTCATATCACATGTCCAGTAACTTTAGTTTGGATGCTGACATCGTCCTTAGTATGATCTACATACTATTACTATACATCTATGGTATAGTATAGTAGTCACCATACTAGTAATTATAGTCTTTGTGTTTTCCGTTTGAATAGTTTTCAGGGTTTTGTTGTTTTGGTTTGGTTTGGTTTGTTTTGGTTTGGTTTGGTTTTGGTTTTTTGAGACAGGGTTTCTCTGTATAGCCCTGGCTGTCCTGGAGTTCACTCTGTAGACCAGGCTGGCCTCGAACTCAGAAATCCACCTGCCTCTGCCTCCAGAGTGCTGGGATTAAAGGTGTGCAGTACCACGCCCGGCTAGTTTTCAGGTTTTGCAATAAAGAATGGTAAAGTTTGCTATGGGTGACAAGTTACTTGGAAAATATCCTGACAAATTTGCAGCTTGTTTGTTCGTATGCTCGTAGGGGTAGATTAAGCTTTTACTTTACCTTGTCTTCCAAGGTCTGTCTTCACTCGCTCCTCGGAGTGAGAGCCTTCCTCCAGGATGTCCAAAACCTTAGTGGTTTATTCTTAGTCTGGCTTTGGGGTCACATGGAAGAATGGCTTAATATCAAGTGTTGCAAAGAAGAATAGAGATTTCTAGAAGCCTTTGTCAGTGTAACTCCAGCATTTCTGTTATTCTGCTCCATACATTTGTCTCCCTGAGCAGTTCTCCCACTGCTCAGGGTGGGTTCTCCCACTGTATGTGGTCGCCTGGAAAGTGACTTTTGTTAGAAAACTTGTTTTTTTCTGTTTGTGACAAGTTCTCACTTTGTAGCCCAAGCTAGCCTTGCATTTCTTCTGCCTGCCTTTGGGTGACTGGAGTGTTTCATGTATTTTGTCCAGTTTTTGTGTTTGTTTTCTGGCTGAATAATTTGGAACCATTTACTCGATTAAAATCATAAGAGTGACTACCTACCTGTAGGATCATCAGTCAGTTTGAACAATTTTCAGTTATTTTCCACTGGAGTATATTTATTTAAGCACATGCAAATATTGTGCTTAAATATTTAAATATATTTAAATATGTAAATATATTCTATTTCATCAGGAACATTTTCATAAGTTATGGGCATATTGGTAAATAATTACAGTAGTATATCTCAGTAATGGCTATATTAAGTATGACTTAGCATGCATGAGGCCCTGTATTCATCCCTAGAAAGGAAACCAATCAAATTGTCTACAGCTGATGAAATGTGGGATGTAGAGAAAGAACACTGTCAGCTTCAGAGCTGGGGTTGAACAGGCAAAGCCTCTCAGTCCCAGAGCTTGTGAGACAGCCAGGACTCCCTAGATCAAAACCGGCACAGTCTTGACTCATCTTCCATTTGGGATTCATTCATGTCTGTTACTGTAACTGAGCAGTTAGCATATCCCTACTCTAACTTGTAAGGCATTTGTTATTAAATGGTACTCAAGAGGCCTCTGGTACTAATAACGAAGTAAAGTTAATGTCAGGGTCTGGAGGGCAGGGGTGTAGCAATGGTCGAGCACTCACAGACATGCACAAGGCCTTGCTTGGGATCCCTCAGCACCACAAAAAAGTAGTTTAAAGTCACACTAGTATTTCATGAGTGCTTGTGAGGAGAGGAGAGGTTCATAGGTTAAAAAAATATATAGTTGTTTGCTTGGGGAAAAAAAAAAAAGACAGGCCTGAAGTAAGTTCTGATGGAAAGAACACACTGTGTAGTTGATTGTACTGTACTGGTTTGTTTTCTTTTGCTTTGCTCTGTGACTCAGTCTCCCTGTGCAGCCCAGGCTGTTCTGGCACTCACAATCATAGGCATGGACCTCCACATCCGACTTTTAACTGAACTCTTGACACGAATGTCCTGTACCCCAAATCCACTGTACTATCTGCCTGGTTATTCTTTTCTTTAAGTAGTATTTAGTAGTATTTAAGATCCTGCACCTGAGAATTTGTTCAAACAGAAGCCTATTGGATATGTGTTGTAGCAGTTAACTGTACCATTGCTGTAGCCCTCCAGGGTGTATTTGATTGACATTAAAAGTGATCTCAGTTTTTTTCTACATAATATTATGGTACATTTGAAAATAGTGTATGCCTTAGTTAGGGTTTCCATTGCTGAGAAGAGATATCCTGATCACGGCATTTAATTGGGGCTGGGGTACAGGTTCAGAGGTTCAGTCCATTACCATCATGGGAGGATGCATGGCTGCGTCCAGGCAGACACAGTGCTGGAGAAGGAGCCAAGAGTTCTACATCTTGATCCGAAGATAGTCAGGAGAAGACTCTCCTCCAGGCAGCTAGTAGTAGGGTCTCTTAGGTCAACCTCACTGTGGCAAGGGTCACACCTCTGACAGGAGGACTCCCTATGGACCAAGCGTATTCAAAGCACCCCAGTGTAATTTTGAGTCTTAGGGAGCTTACTCCTGAAGGCAGTCACACACTTGAGCAGTGAGAGAGCTACGCCTCCCCGCATACTTTCTCAGTGTTCTTTGTTGACACGAATGCCAGAATTTTCAAGTGAGATTAGTTTCATTTGTTGCCTTCATTACGTGTGTCTTTGGCTTAACTCATAAGCAACCATTTGGATATGTGCAAGGGGGTGTGTTGTATTTCACATCAACTGCTTTTCAGTTTAGGTTCTTCTTTGACATAGAAGGGGCACTTTTAAATTACTCTTTGCCTTTAATAATTATTTATGTGTATAAAATGAGAAAAATAACAGTTAAATTCTACTAAATCGTACCCAGCATTGTTGTCTAGGTTGCCTTTTAAGTTGTTTACAGTGCCTCCACTGGACACTTAAGACTATTCATATGTGCTCAGAATAAAAGAGAATTCTTGTTAATTAAATATGAAGAGTTATAGTGAGCGCCACTCTGAAAAATAATAAATCTTACAGAAGCTATCTAAAAGTAGTTATTCTAAAACATGTGTCAAATTGGGTCACATCAAATATTAGCAATGACAATTTCGTTTCTTAAAATACATAATGCCTGAAAATGCAAAATAATTTGAAAATATGCATTTTTAGTATCATATTTTGCTTATTTATTCTATTGATACTTTTAAAATATGGTTAATATGGCATTAAAGTTTGGTTATATAGATATGTAACATTTTCTAAGATGTTCCATCCCACACACAAATAGTAAAGGCAGCTAAATGTCTCTAGATATATATGTTCTGTTTGGTTACTAGGTTTTTAACAAGTCTTGTGGAGATTATATTGTAAAGTGAAATTATCAAACTTCTCCTATCTTGAATGTTTGCAGTAATCTGAGGATTTTATCTGTCTTTGGTGTTTGTGTAGTTTGGTTGTGTTGAAGTCAGGGCAGTTTACTCAATAGACTTTTCAGACCAGGTCTTGGTGTGAGACTACAGCTGTCTTGAGCTCGTTCTTGGTGATTCTTTTGCCTTCATCTCCAGAGTGTGCTGATTTCATTCTGTGCTTTTGTTTCTGTTTTAAGACCTATAAAGAGATTTAAACAACTTTTTGTCTCCAGATGTGTACACTGCACTCCTGGCAGATGTATTTGTCTTTTTTTATACATTTATTTAATCGCCTTGTAGTTTAGTTTAAATGCAAAATGTAGCTTAAAAATAAATTTTAATTTGAAAGGTTAGTTTTTCTTGGTATACCAGTCATTCTTTTCTGGAGTTTCACTGAATCTTCACTCTGCAGATTTTGCACTAATGTTTATGGATGTGGTAGCTATCACACATATAATGTATTTTTAGTGGTAAAGCCAAGGTTCCTTTAACTATCTATTGATGTTTCAATTCAGAAGTATATAACTAATAAAATACAAAACTACTGGTAACATTAACAAACTAAAACTGTTGAAGCACATATACATATCCATCGAACTTGTGCAAAGATCACGTGTGTATCCAGTGTCGTCACTTAGTCACCCAAAATAAACAAGATTTGAGAAATGAGACTGCAGAAAGGATGCAGAGAAGCTAAAGGTAGTGCTGGCCTGTTGCTGAGATGCTTTTATCATTTGATTGTTTAAGACATCGAGTGTTAAGTAGTCCTTCTAAGAAGGACTGAAGCATCTACACTCTGGTCTTCCTTCTTGAGTTTCATGTGTTTTGCAAATTGTATCTTGGGTATTCTAACTTTCTGGGCTAATATCTGCTTATCAGTGAGTGAATATCATGTGTGTACATTTGTGATTGGGTTACCTCACTCAGGATGATACCCTCCAGATGCATCCATTTGCCTAAGAATTTCATGAATTCATTGTTTGTTTGTTTTTCTTTTTTTATTAGACATTTTCTTTATTTATATTTCAAATGCTATCCCAAAAGTTCCCTATACCCTCCCCCAGCCCTGCTCCCCTACCTACCCACTCCCACTTCTTGGCCTGGCGTTCCCCTATACTGGGACATATAAAGTTTGCAAGGGGCCTCTCTTCCCAATGATGGCCGACTAAGCCATCTTCTGCTACATATGCACCTAGAGACATGAGCACTGGGGGTACTGGTTAGTTCATATTGTTCCACCTATAGGGTTTCATACCCCTTCAGCTCCTTGGGTGCTTTCTCTAGCTTCTCCATTGGGGGCCCTGTGTTCCATCCAATAGATGACTGTGAGCATCCACTTCTATATTTGCCAGGCACTGGCATAGCCTCACTCGAGACAGCTATATCAGGGTCTCTTCAGCAAAATCTTGCTAGCATATGCAATAGTGTCTGGGTTTGGTGGCTGATTATGGGATGGATCCCCAGGTTGGGTAGTCTCTGGATGGTCCATCCTTTCGTCTTAGCTCCAAACTTTGTCTCTGTAACTCCTTTCATGGGTATTTTGTTCCCTATTCTAAGGAGGAATGAAGTATCCACACGTTGGTCTTCCCTCTTCTTGATTTTCTTGTGTTTTGCAAATTGTATATTGGATATTCTAAGTTTCTGCACTAATATCCACTTATCAGTGAGTGCATATTTAATGACTTCTTTTATGATTGGGTTATCTCACTAAGGATGATATCCTCCAGATACATCCATTTGCCCAAGAATTTCATAAATTCGTTGTTTTTAATAGCTGAGTAGTACTCCATTGTGTAAATGAACCACGCTTTCTGTATCCATTCCTCTGTTGAGGGACATCTGGGTTCTTTCCAGATTCTGGCTATTATAAATAAGGATGCTATGAACTTAGTGGAGCATGTGTACTTATTACCAGTTGGAACATCTTCTGGGTATATGCCCAGGAGAGGTATTGCTGGATCTTCTGGTAGTACTATGTCCAATTTTCTGAGGAACCTCCAGACTGACTTCCAGAGTGGTTGTACCAGCTTGCAATCCCACCAGCAATGGAGGAGTGATCCTCTTTCTCCACATCCTCTCCAGCATCTACTGCCACCTGAATTTTTGATCTTAGCCATTCTGACTGGTGTGAGGTGGATTTGCATTTCCCTGATGATTAAGGATGTTGAACATTTTTTCAGGTGCTTCTTAGCCATTCGGTATTCCTCAGTTGAGAATTCTTTTTTTAGTTCTGAATCCCATTTTTAATGTTTTTTTTTTTCTGCACTCTATCTTCTTGATTTTTTTTATATATATTGGATATTAGTCCCCTATCTGATTTAGGATTGGTAAAGATCCTTTCCCAATTTGTTGGTGGCCTTTTTGTCTTATTGACAGTGTCTTTGCCTTACAGAAGCTTTGTAATTTTATGAGGTCCCATTTGTTGATTCTCGATCTTACAGCACAAACTGTTGGTGTTATGTTCAGGAATTTTCCCCCTGTGCCCATATCTTCAAGGCTTTTCCCCACTTTCTACTCTCTAAGTTTCAGTGTCTCTGGTTTTATGTGGAGTTCCTTGATCCACTTAGACTTGAGCTTTGAGATAAGAATGGATCAATTCCTTTTCTTCTACATGCTAACCAAAAATTGACCATTTGTTGAAGATAGAGTCTTCTTTCCACTGGATGGTTTTAGCTCCTTTGTCAAAGATCAAGTGACCATAGGTGTGTGGGTTCATTTCTGGGTCTTCAATTCTATTCCATTGGTCTACCTGTCTGTTGCTGTACCAGTACCATGCAGTTTTTAATCACAATTGCTCTGTAGTACAGCTTGAGGTCAGGCATGGTGATTCCACCAGAGGTTCTTTTATCCTTGAGAAGAGTTTTTGCTATCCTAGGTTTTTTGTTATTCCAGATGAATTTGCAAATTGTCCTTTCTAACTCTGTGGAGAATTGAGTTGGAATTTTGATGGGGATTGCATTGAATCTGTAGATTGCTTTTGGCAAGATAGCCATTTTGACTATGTTAATCCTGCCAATCCATGAGCATAGATCTTTCCATCTTCTGAGATCATCTTCAATTTCTTTCTTCAGAGACTTCTTATCATATAGATCTTTCTCTTCCTTAGTTAGATTCACACCGAGGTACTTTATTTGTTATTGTTGTGAAAGGTGTTGTTTCCCTAATTTCTTTCTCAGCCTGTTTATCCTTTGTGTAGAGAAAGGCCATTGACTTGTTTGAGTTAATTTAATATCCAGCTACTTCACTGAAGCTGTTTATCAGGTTTAGGAGTTCCCTGGTGGAATTTTTAGGGTCACTTATATATACTATCATATCATCTGCAAATATTTTGACTTCTTCCTTTCCAATTTGTATCCCCTTGACCTCCTTTTGTTGTCTAATTGCTCTGGCTAAGACTTCAAGTACTATATTGAATAGGTAGGGAGAAAGTGGATAGCCTTGTCTAGTCTCTGATTTTAGTGGGATTGCTTCCAGCTTCTTACCATTTACTTTGATGTTGGCTACTGGTTTGCTGTATATTGCTTTTGTTCTGTTTAGGTATGGACCTTGAATTCCTGATCTTTCCAAGACTTTTATCATGAATGGATGTTGGATTTTGTCAAATGCTTTCTCAGCATCTAATGAGATGATCATGTGGTTTTTGTCTTTGAGTTTGTTTATATAGTGGATTATGTTGATGGATTTCCGTATACTAAACCATCCCTCATCCCTGGAATGAAGCCTACTTGATCATGGTGGATGATCTTTTGATGTTTTCTTGGATTCGGTTTTCGAGAATTTTATCGAGTATTTTTGCATCAATATTCATAAGGGAAATTGGTCTGAAGTTCTCTTTCCTTGTTGGGTCTTTATGTGGTTTAGGTATCAGAGTAATTGTGGATTCATAGAATGAGTTGGGTAGAGTACCTTCAGCTTCTATTTTGTGGAATAGTTTGAGGAGAATTGGAATTAGCTCTTCTTTGAAGGTCTGATAGAACTCTGCACTAAACCCATCTGGTCCTGGGCTTTTTTTTGGTTGGGAGACTATTAATGACTGCTTCTATTTCTTTAGGGGATATGGGACTATTTAGGTCATTAATCTGATCCTGATTTAACTTTGGTACCTGGCATCTGTCTAGGAAGTTGTGCATTTCGTCCAGGTTTTCTAGTTTTGTTGAGTATAGCCTTTTGTAGTAGGATCTGATGATGTTTTGGATTTCCTCAGGTTCTGTTGTTATGTCTCTTTTTTCATTTTTGACTTTGTTAATTAGGATACTGTCCCTGTGCCCTCTAGTTAGTCTGGCTAAGGGTTTATCAATATTGTTGATTTTTCTCAAAGAATCAGCTCCTCGTTTGGTTGATTCTTTGAATAGTTCTTTTTGTTTCCACTTGGTTGATTTCAGCCCTGAGTTTGATTATTTCCTGCTGTCTACTCCTCTTGGGTGAATTTGCTTCCTTTTGTTCTAGAGCTTTTAGGTGTGCTGTCAAGCTGCTAGTGTATGCTCTCTCTAGTTTCTTTTTGGAGGCACCCAGAGCTATGAGTTTTCCTCTTAGGAATGCTTTCATTGTGTCCCATAAGTTTGGGTCTGTTGTGGCTTCATTTTCATTAAACTCTAAAAAGTCTTTAATTTCTTTCTTTATTTCTTCCTTGACCAAGCTATCATTGAGTAGCGTGTTGTTCCGCTTCCACATGAATGTTGGCTTTCTATTATTTATGTTGTTATTGACGATCAGCCTTAGTCTGTGGTGGTCTGATAGGATGCATGGGATAATTTCAATATTTTTGTATCTGTTGGGGCCTGTTTTGTGACCAATTATATGGTCAGTTTTGGAGAAGGTACCATGAGGTGCTAAGAAGAAGGTTTATCCTTTTATTTTAAGATAAACTGTACAGTAGATATCTGTTAAATCCATTTGTTTCGTAACTTCTGTTAGTTTCAATGTGTCTGTTTAGTTTCTGTTTCCAGGATCTGTCCGTTGATGCGAGTGGGGTGTTGAAATCTCCCACTATTATTGTGTGAGGTGCAATGTGTGCTTTGAGCTTTACTATAGTTTCTTTAATGAATGTGGCTGCCCTTGCATTTGAATCATAGATATTTAGAATTGAGAATTCATCTTGGAAGATTTTATCTTTGATGAGTATGAAGAGCCCCTCCTTGTCTTTTTTGATAACTTTGGGTTCGAAGTCGATTTTATTCGATATTAGAATGGCTACACCAGCTTGTTTCTTCAGACCATTTGCTTGGAAAATTGTTTTCCAGCCTTTTACTCTGAGATAGTGTCTGCCTTTTTCCCTGAGGTGGGTTTCCTATAAGCAGCAAAAAGTTGGGTCCTGTTTATGTAGCCAGTCTGTTAGTCTATATGTTTTTATTGGGGAACTGAGTCTGTTGATATTAAGAGATATTAAGGAAAAGTAATTGTTGCTTCCTGTTATTTTTGTTGTTAAGAGTTGGGATTCTGTTCTTGCACCTGTCTTCTTTTAGGTTTGTTGAAGGATTACTTTCTTGCTTTTGCTAGGGTGTAGTTTCTGTCGTTGTGTTGGTGTTTTCCCTTTATTATCCTTTGGAGGGCTGGATTCGTGGCAAGATATTGTGTAAATTTGGTTTTATCATGGAATAGTTTGTTTTCTCCATCTATGGTAATCGAGAGTTTTGCTGGGTATAGTAGCCTGGACTGGCATTTGTGTTCTCTTAGTGTCTGTATAACATCTGTACAGGATCTTCTGGCTTTCATAGTCTCTGGTGAGAAGTCTGGTGTAATTCTAATAGGTCTGCCTTTATATGTTTCTTGACCTTTTTCCCTTACTGCTTTTAATATTCTGTCTTTATTTACTGCATTTGTTGTTCTGATTATTATGTGTAGGGAGGAATTTCTTTTCTGGTTCAGTCTATTTGGAGTTCTGTAGGTTTCTTGTATGCTCAAGGGCATCTCTTTCTTTAGGTTAGGGAAGTTTTCTTCTATAATTTTGCTGAAGATATTTCACTGGCCCTTTAAGTTGGGAATCTTCACTCTCTTCTATACCTATTATCCTTAGGTTTGGTCTTCTCATTGTGTCCTGAATTTCCTGGATGTTTTGGGTTAGGATCTTTTTGCATTTTGCATTTTCTTTGATTGTTGTGTCCATGCTCTCTATGGAATCTTCTGCACCTGAGATTCTCTCTTCCATCTCTTGTATTCTGTTGCTGATGCTCGCATCTATGATTCCTGATTTCTTTCCTAGGGTTTCTATCTCCAAAGTTGTCTCCCTTTTGGTTTTCTTCATTGTTTCTACTTCCATTTTTAGATCTTGGATGGTTTTGTTCAATTCCATCACCTGTTTAGTTGTGTTTTTCTGTAATTCTTTAAGGGATTTTTGTGTTTCTTCTTTAAGGTCTTCTACCTCTTTAGCAGTTTTTTCCTGTAATTCTTTAAGTGAGTTATTAATGCCCTTCTTAAAATCCTCTACCAGCATCTTGAGATTTGATTTTAAATCCAAATCTTGCTTTTTGGGTATATTGGGGTATCCAGGACTCTCTGTGGTGGGCGTACTGGGTTCTGATGATGCCCAGTGGTCTTGGTTTCTGTTAGTAAGATTCTTTCGTTTGCCTTTCGCCATCTGGTAATCTCTGGTGTTAGATGTTCTAGCTGTCTCTGGCTGGAGCTTGTTCCTCCTGTGGTTCTTTAGCCTCTGTCAGCATTACTGGGAGACCAACTCTCTCCTGAGTCCCATTGGTCAGAGCACTCTCTGCAGGCAAGCTCTCTTCTTGCAGAGAAGGTACACAGAAGTCTGGAGCTCAGATCCACCTCCTGATTCCTGGGGTCAGAGCTCTCCCTGGAGGCCAACTCTCCTCTGGCAGGGAAGGTGCCCAGGGGTCTGGAGCTCAGCTCTGTCTCCTGGCTGAGGATGAAGGCCCGAAGGGACCCTGTCCAAGAAGCTCTGTTGCTTTTGCCACCCATTTGCTCTCCTGCGTAGACTGGTCTCAATGATCCCAAGATTCTGGGTGTGCTAGGGCCTACCTTTGTCCTTTGACCCTGTAGCTGCTAGCACAAGACCCTCTGGGTTTTTTGGAACAGATGTTGCGTTCCATTCACCAGTGATCTCAAGATCCTGGGTGTGCTAGGGTGCCTGCAGGGTGGAGAGTCCTCTGGGGACCTTGGAACCCTCTACTGAGATCGGGCACCGGTGGGCGTGTTTTCTTCCTGATTACTGCTATCGTTTTCTTTGTTCTTCATTCATCATGTATCTTGATTCACTCGTGGTTTGTTCTCTTTGTCCATTGTAGCTAGTTTCTTAGTGATTATCTTGAATAGTTAACATTTTGCACATATAACTGCTTAGTCTGAATGAGTAACCATTGAACACCAGCGGTCCCAGACCAGACATTTTTTATTTGTCACCTTCTTATGGTGCTGTTGTCACAGAGATATGTTTACATTGTTTTATTCACCTGTTTTTCAAATCATACAGAAATAAATGCTTTTCTAAAGCAAAAGCGTATTTCCACCTTTAATGTTTTTTAACATGATTTTGAATTACTGTTTCCTATCTTCGTTCATCCCAAAAGGTTTCATTTAGTGTTTAGTGTTTCTTGCTTATCACAGATCCCTTAATTATTTTAGATCCCTAAACCTCTTACTTTCTCTGTCAGTTTTTTTAAAGAATACTTTGTCCAGATGTTTTGTTCTTCTTAACCTTTTTTCTTTCAGCTGTAAAGTATGTTATTCTAGTGCTTTTTGTCCTCCATAAGATCAGAAGAGGAAATGTCAGTTATGATGAGAATTCTTTATATGTGAGAGAGACACTTGGCACTTTCAGAATTCTCTTTGATAGTTCAAGTGTTACATATCTCTGTTTCAGTCTTTTCATATGTTTCTGACTTGAAGTTTGTTAAGTTCCCTAGATGTTTATATTTATATATCAATCAAATTTTTAAAATGTTCTATTGCTTTCTCAAATATTCTTTCTGCAGAAGTTTTCTTTCCTTGCCTTTGGACTCTTCTAATGCACATGTTGGTCTGCATGTACTTATAGAAGTTCTATTGCTTTGAAAGTTTAGAACTGACTACAAAGTAAAGAAAAAAGTAGGGGCTCTAATATTGATGGGGGAGGGATGGAGATAAAATCTGTGAGTAAAACTGCCACTGAGATTGAGAGGCCTATTGCTCAGGCTAGACCACTTACATGCACAAGGCTGGACCACACTCTGGAAGAGGAGTTACCATTTTCTTTAGAGGTGTTGCCATTAACAGATGTGTTTATTATTCCAATAGATAACCCCTCTAGTGTACAGGCAAGCACCTAGAACTTTTCTGGCAGGCATGGTGAGAACAGGAAGGGACGTGTTGGGAAGATGAAGCTTTGCAGTGGAAGGGAAGGTGTGCAGCTGTAATGCATTGGGGAGTAAATCCCAGTTCAATCCAATAGTGAATCCATCCTGCATTAAGGAAAGAACTAAGAAGCACTTCTCCTTGGAGTCATGTAACTAAGAGCGAGTCCAGACTTGCATTTTCTGCTGCATCTTTCCTCTGTCTGTCTGTCTTATGAGTCTGAGTCTGTGCCTGAATGCTGTCTTGGGACTTTGTTTTGAACCTGTTTGTCCCTATGTTTCACTCTGTGTGTGTCCTAATGTGTACCTGTCTGATGTGTATGACTGTGTGGTATCTGTCTGTCTGTGAGCAGTATGACTGTCCATAATAATGGACTTTTCTCTGTTTATTGAACAGCATTGAAAATATCACATGGAGAAGGAATGGGATACTTTACAGATATCTTTAATGGAGTTTTAAAAGCATTAGGCCACTGATTTCAACTGACCCCCTACTGACCAGATAGCAAATGTCATTGTTTATCAACCAGTAACCATAAATGGTTGCTTTCAACCTTTATGGTAAGTTTTAGGAAGTTGCTTTCAACTTCTGTATCTGCTGCTTTCAGCAAAGATACACCTGCAATATCTAGGTCAAGGGCATGGAACAGTACCTGATGTAAGAATGTAGCTATGCAATAGCTTAAGTTATACAAGTTCAATACATAGGCAATCCAAGACAAGTAAGGATGGTTGTTCAGTTGTTCTCTTAAAGGCAGGTAAAATAAATAGACTCTGAGTAAACAGTAGGCTGGCAGTCTTAACTCTTAGGTGATATCAGGATAGATTATTAACTTGGGCTGTGAGGAGAAATTCTAGTCTTTTAGAATGTTTGAGATATTCTCAGAATATTATATCACCAGAAGAAAGAACATAGAAAAGGGCAATGTAAGCAGGGCGTGGTGGCGCACGCCTTTAATCCCAGCACTCGGGAGGCAGAGGCAGGCGGATTTCTGAGTTCGAGGCCAGCCTGGTCTACAAAGTGAGTTCCAGGACAGCCAGGGCTATACAGAGAAACCCTGTCTCGAAAAAACAAAAAACAAAAAACAACAAAAAAAAGAAAAGGGCAATGTTTTAAAAATGACCAAATTTTAATTTATATACACATGAAATTATCAAAAACAAAAATGTACTCAGACACAGTAACATAAAATTGTAATATTGGCATTTTGAGAGGTGGAGACATAATAGTCACAGGTTTGAAACTGTCATGGGTTTCAT
The DNA here is from genome assembly GCF_978045245.1 of Mus caroli. NCBI lineage: Eukaryota > Metazoa > Chordata > Mammalia > Rodentia > Muridae > Mus > Mus caroli. Next base: position 31,454,609 of record NW_028227275.1, on the reverse strand, counting down.
AGTGAGATCACCTCAACTCACTCTCTCTCTCTATCTCTCTCTCTCTCTCACACACACACACACTCAGGAGAGGGGCAAAGCTTTTGAGATACAAAGGTAAAAAATTACTCTGAGGGCTGGAGAGATGGCTCTGCAGTTAAGAGCACTGACTGCTCTTCCAGAGCTCCTGAGTTCAATTCCCAGCAACCAGATGCTGGCTCACAACCATATGTGATGGGATCAGATGCCCTTTTCTGGTGTGTCTGAGGACAGCTATAGTACATAAATAAATATTTTTTTAAAACGTTAAAAAATTGCTTTGAGCATGTGTGACATGATTTTTCTTACATACAAGAGAAAACTATAGCATTCATTCGCTCAGGTTCCCACCATGACTGTCTCTGAAGTGCATAGTTGTAAAGGGACCGGCCTTTTAGGAGTCTTCATTTTATTTAACTCGGGGCTTTCTCTAAGGTTGGCTTGTTATCAGAATCTCCAAAGACTACATTCTTTTTCCTGAGTCTTCCAGCACTATTTTAAGTTTAAGTACTACTTTTTAAGGTAAAATTAGCTTTAAAAACACTTAGACTTTGAGAATGTCCTCCGACAGTGGCCACAGAATGCATGATTACCACTTCCAATGTGACTCTGGTAAATTAGTCTCTCATTTTCTTTTTAAAGATCGTTGTTACATTAACCTTAATGGTTGAGTATCAACCTGCTTAGCCTGTCAGACATAGAAAGACGCAAATATTCCTGGGTACTACAGCAGCAAGATGACAATACACTACCATCTAGCTTATGGGGGGGGGGGGGAGGAGAAAAGAAAAAAAATCCACAAACAAAAAGGAAGCAAAACAGGTTTCCGAGCAGCAAAGTAAAGTGATTTTCACAGACATTAGAAACTTCAAAAACTGTTGTAGTATTAACAAATTGAATTGCAGGATGGCAGATGATTAGAAAGAGAAGTGGTGTGATATCAGCGGGACAGCTGTTGTCAAAATTGATAGCTGCCACAAAAGATACTGTGTTGGTTAGGTTTATGTCAACTTGGCACAAGCTAGAGTCATCTTGGAAGGAGGGCTCTCAGTTGAAAGAATGCCTCGGAAGAGTGGTCTGTAGGCAAATCTGTGTAGAGATTTTTTTTGGTTAATGATCGATGTGAAAGAGCCCAGCCTATTGTAGCTGGTACATAAGAAAGTAGGCGGAACAAGACATGAGAAAGCCAATATGCAGCCTTCCTTCATGGCCTCTGCATTAGTTCCTGCTTCCAGGTTCCTGCCCTGGGTTCCTTCCCTGCCTCTCTTCAATGGTGGACTGTGATGTGGAAGCATAAGCAAAGTAAACCCTTTCTTCCCCAAGCTGCTTTAGGTCACGGTCTTTATCATAGCAATAAAAACCCTGAGACAGATACACAACTCTCAGCTCCCTACACAGGCGAAGAATTGTAGTCTGCTGATAGCATGTGGAGATGAGGAATTCAAGACAGTTCTGTAGTCCTTTTAGGAGGTGTGTGCTCAGTTTCCTGCCATGGATCTACCTATTCTTGTGCGGCCACTAATCACCATGCATTTAAATACACGCACCATTTTGTTATTTAGTGCCAAGTCATTTATGAAATAACCAAGTACATCCCTGAATCTGACACTAATCCTGAAAAAAACCCACAGACTAGGAATCAAAGATAAAAATGAACAGTTTGGACCATATACTACTGCGTATGGAATGATACATTGCTTCTTTTATTTTCCTAGCTAGGAAAGCACTCTTAGTCATTTTAAACAAAATTGGTTCTCTTGAGAGTTCAACTTAATTCTCCCCTTTTCTCCCTTCCTCCTTTCCTCCATCTGCTTTTTACCCTCAGCCCCCCAACACAAGTTAAATTACTCAAGCTTCCATATATCTAGTTGGTATATAAATGTATCTACTGTGATAGAATTCAAGTTTGACTTTCATTTTTAAATCTATAGAATGAGCACCTGGTCTGTAACTTGGTAATATTTATTTAATTGAGTGCATATTAGGTACAGATTGGGGAAAAAAGAAATATCTCTGTCTTAACCTTGTGCTATTTCTCTTAGAGGAAGTCCACAAATGAAGGGGATACCTCATTTTAAGGAAGAACATTGTGCCCCAGCATTGAATTTAGAAATGAAGAAAATACTGGATTTGCAAGCACCCATCATGAGGTATGGTATGCTGGTTAAGTTTGAGATTTTCTGACCACAAAAGACCATGTATGTTGTTGGTTAAATCATATGACAAACAAGAAAATTGTTTGTAATTCAAAATGTATAAATTAATTGTTTGATTGTATGGAATGATAACATACTAAAAGATTCAAATAAAATCATGTATGTAGAGGAAAAGAGGGAGCTGTCGCTTTCTGTAGAAATAGAGTAGATGTCGTGTGACAAGGCAGTAAGAAATACTAAAGCACAGAACTCTATTCTCAATGGTTTTTTTTTTCAGTTTCACTTTACTATCTTAAGCGCTTCATGGCTGGCCTTTTATTTATTACCATCCTTCCCTCTGCATACATGATTTTTGTGAACAGTACACAGCTGTGAAAACAAAGGAGGCCCACTCTTTAAGAGACTCTCCAGATGCACTGTCGGTTAAAGAGCAAGGTGTGTACAGTGGTAAGAATGCTTGGTCTTAAATGGTACTGGAAGTTGGTTGTTCTAGAAGAGTCCATAGCTAGTGGGACAGGTTTAGGGAAAAGGTTTTTTTTATTAGGTACCTTTCAGACGTATTAAGCCATAGGACCAGGAAGATGGCTCTGTAGGTAAAAGTGCTTGCTTCCAAACCTAATGAGTTACTTCCCCAGTGCCCACGTGGTGGTAGGAATGAAGAATTGATTCCCAAGGTTGGCCTCTGCCCTTAAAACATGCACCGTGGCATGTCTAAGCACACACACCCCAGATAAATAAATAAAAGTGTAACAATTTTAAAAACAAAAAGACTGAGCATATGACCGTAGTATGGAGCTATTGGACTATATATAAATGAAATTCCAACTTTTTAAAAGACCTCTCTGATTTATAGTTCAAACGAAGGGCATCTTTCACCGTTTTGTTGTTGTTTGTTAAATCACCACTCACCAGAACAAATAGCAGAGTTGACATTTGAGGGGTGAGCTGTTGTCATTCCCTCGTGTAGTCTGTGCTCTTATCCTTTAGTCTCCGTTACTTGCTTAAATGAGATTAAACTGAAACATTTTAGTTTAGTATATTCACTGTGTTGATCAAAGGTTACTGATCACTTCAGATTTTATTTGCTCATGATAAAAGCCTTTTTAAAGAATGTAACTTGAAGTAGCTCAGTGTGTAAGAGTGTTTGCCTCAGACACATGATACCCAAGTACAAATACTCTACCCCACATAAAAATATGTGTGTAGTCACAGCCAAGCCTGTAACTCTAGTGCTGACGTGGGCAGAAGGACTGCTGGCTGCCAGCCTAGCTCCAGTTGAGTGGAAGACCCTTTCTCAGGGGAGTGAGGTACAGTGTGATAGAGCAGTATACTCCTTGGCCGCCATATGTGTAAACATAGATGTGCATACACCACACACACACACACACACACACACACACACAAAATTAAAGTAAAATTTTAGAAGACTTGATGTGGAAGGAATTTTGAATGTATGTGGGCACCAAACAAGGCAGGACAATACAACTTGGTTTTATGGCTCCACCTGGTGGTAAAGCAGTGTAGCACATGGAAACAGGATAGAAAGTCTTTACAAAAAGAATGTCTGGACCGGGAGGGGACTCAATAGTAGAGCCTGTTTTCACCATGCTCCTGGCCCAGAGTTCAAATTCTAGCACCACCAAAGGGAAGGGAGGGATTTCTTCCAAATGTTATGACATTTCTGGATAGTTTATGTGAACCTGACACAAGCTAAAGTCATCTGAGAAGGGATAACTGTAGTTAAGAAAATGCTTCCATAAGAAAGGCTTGTAGACAGTCTATAAAGTGTTTTTCTTAATTAGTGGTTGATGGGGTAGGGCCCAGCCTGTGTGAGTAGTGCCACCTTGGGTTGGTTGTCCTGGGTTCTATAAGAAAGCAGGCTGAACAAGCCATAGGGAGCAAGCCAGTAAGCAGCATCCCTCCACGGCCTCTGCTCGAACTCCTGCCTCCAGGTCCCTGCCCTGTTTGAATTCCTGTCCTGGCTTCTCTGATGATGAACAGTGATTTTGAAATGTGAGCCAAATAAACCCTTTCCTCCCCAACTTGCTTTTTGGTCATAGTATTTCATAGAAGCAATAGAAACTCTAACTAAGACAATGGTGTCCACCTGTATAAGAGTAGGGTTCTGCGAGTTTAGACGGTTGGCAATCTCAGTTTTCTCTCAAACATCCAAAGAAAGAATTACAGTTTAAACACCATTAGCTGGTCAAATACATACTCTTGGAAATTCCCTATCCCTATTAACACTTGTAAATAAGAGAGAAGACACTGAAGGACTATACAATCATCTATTTTCTACTGTCACAACCAATGTAATCAATTAAAATTAGGAATAATGGTTATCTTGTTGCATATAGGAGCAAAAGTACTGTCATCTTTTCTTTTCGATCAAATAAAAAGTAAGGATTATTGTTAAGTATCCATCTTTCATTATTGCTTGAATATAGAGCATGTTTAAAAGATAAATATTTGTAATTATGAGTTTTAATAATTGGTTAATCAGAAATACTATTCTATTTCAAGTTAGATGTGACAGAATGTGATACATGCATGATATTCCTTATTTACCATATTAATAAAATCCTTTAGAACTTGGTCAGAAACCTAAATTGAAAAATACCTATGTTTGAGAAATGTGAAGCTTGTTTTAAAATTTGTGGAGCCCATGATGGACTAGTCTAATTTAAAACCTACACAGACTGTGTTCGAGGTTTGTTTTTTACTTTGAAAATCAAGTATTTATTCCTTTCCCTGAATATAAACCAGACACTCGGATAATGAAGTTACTGATGATGGAGATTTCTTCGTCTTTTTTTCTTACTTATTCTTTAATCTTTTTTCACAGTCCAGACTTTATTTCCCTCCCTGACCACCGTCTGACTGTTCCATATCCCATACCTCTTCCCCCAACTCCAAGAGGATGTCCCCACCCCCACCCCACCAGACCTCTCCACCCCCTGGGGCCCCAAGTCTCTCCAGGGTTAGGTACATCTTCTCTCACTGAGGCCAGACCAGGCAGTCCTCTGCTGTATGTGTATTGGAGGCCTCATATCAGCTGGTGTATGCTGCTTGGTTGGTGGCTCAGTGTCTGAGAGATTTCAGGGGTCCAGGTTTGTTGAGACTGCTGGTCTTCCTATGGAGTTGCCCTCCTCCTCAGCTTCTTCCAGCTTCAACCACAGGGGTTACCAGCTTCTGTCCATTGGTTGGGTATAAATATCTGCATCTGACTCTTTTAGCTGCTTGTTGGGCCTTTCAGAGGACAGCCATGCTAGGCTCTTGTTTATAAGCACACCATAGCATCATTAATAGTGTCAGGCCTTGGGGCCTCCCCTTGAGCTGGATCCCAATATGGGCCTGTCACAGGACCTCCTTTCCCTCAGGCTCTTCTCCACTTTTGTCACTGCAGTTCATTCAGACAGGAACAATTCTGGGTCAGAGTTTTTGACTATGGGATGGCAACCCCATCCCTCCACTTGATGCCATTTCTTTCTGCTGGAGGTGAATTCTGCAAGTTCCCTCTCCCCACTGTAGGGCATTTCATCTAAGGTTTCTCCCTCTGAGTCCTGAGAATTTCTCATTCCCAGGTCTCTGGTACATTGTAGAGGGTCCCCCACCTCCCACCTTCTGAGGTTGCCTGTTTCCATTCTTTCTGCTGGCCCTCAGGGCTACAGTCCTGTTCCTCCCTCAACCTCCTTACCTGATCATGTTTCCCTCTCCCCCTCCCTGACCCCTTTCCCATCCAGGTCACACACACACACACACACACACACACACACACACACATACACATACACACACACTGTGATTGCTTTTTTCTCCCTCCCAAGTGGGACTGTGGCATTCTCACTTGGCCCCTTCTACTTTTTAGCCTTCATGAGTTCTGTGGATTGTATTCTGGGTATACTGTACTGCTTTGGCTAATATCCACTTATCTGTGAGTACATACCATGCATGTCCTTTTGGGTCTGAGTTACCTCACTCAGGATGATATTTTCTAATTCCATCCATTTGCCTGCAAAACTCATGATGTCCTCGTTCTTAATAGCTGAGTAGTATTCCATTGTGTAAATGAACCACATTTTCTGTATCCATTCTTTTGTTGTGGGACATCTGGGTTTTTTCCAGCTTCTGTCTATCACAAATAAGGCTTCTATGAACATAGTGGAACACATGCCCCTGTGGCATGATGGGGCATCTTTTGGGTATATGCCCAAGAGTGGTATAGCTGGGTCTTCAGGTAGATCTATTTCCAATTATCTGAGGAACCTCCAGATTGATTTTCAGAGTGAATGTACCAGTTTGCAATCCCACCAGCAATGGAGGAGTGTTACTCTTTCTCCAAATCCTTGACAACATGTGTTGTCACCTGAGTTTTTTATCTTAGCTATTCTGATTGGTGCAAGGTGGAATCTCAGGGTCATTTTGATTTGCATTTCCCTGATGAACATTTCTTTAAATGCTTCTCAACATTCAAGATTATGCTGTTATAAATTCTGTTTTGTTCTACACCCCATTTTTTCCGATTGGGTTGTTTGGTTTCTTGGAGGTTAGCTTCTTGAGTTCTTTATATATTTTGGATATTAGCCCTCTATCGGATGTGAGGTTAGTGAAGATTTTCTTTCCCAATATGTAGGTTGCCAGTTTGTCCTATTGGCCATGTCCTATGCCTTTCAAAAGACGCTTCCCAGTTTCATGAGGTCCCATTTATCAATTCTTGATCTTAGAGCCTAAGCCATTGGAGTTCTGTTTAGGAAATTTCCCCCTGTGCCAATGTATCTTTTATATATACTTAAAACTAAGGATGATATTCAGAATATTTTAAAAACCAGTACAGCATGAAAAGACCTAATTTGTTGGGCTTGACATTTATCCTAAAATTAATTGAGAGTGGCAATTGGGTAGCTTGGGACAAGGCCCATTTTTCAACATTTTGAAGAACTATTCATTAACAATGGACACCAGCCATTGTTCAACAAGTTGTTTACTTTTAATTGAGGTAAATGGAGTATCTTATGTAGATTCTCCTGTGTGTGTGTGCGGGGGGGAGGGTGACATCTGTTGCTCTCCATCATATTCTTTTTTTAAAAACAGATTTATTTACTTATTTTGTATATGTGTTCACTGTAGCTGTCTTCAGACACACCAGAAGAGGGCATCGGATTCATTACAGTTGGTTGTGAGCCACCATGTGGTTCCTGGAAATTGAACTCAGGACTTGTAGAAGAGCAGTCCATGCTCTTAACCATTGAACCATCTCTCTAGTGCCCCACCCCACCCCCCTTTTTAATGGTTTCTCAAGAGGGTTTCTTTGTGTAACCTTGGCTGTTCTGGAACTTACTTTGTAGATCAGCCTGGCCTTAAATTCAGAGAAATTTACCTGCCTCTGCCTCCCAAGTGCTAGGATCAAAGGCATGCATCGCTACTACTTGGCTCCATCACATTATTTTCAGATGGGGTCACTCACTAAACCTGGAGCCCAATGATTTGTTTAGACTGGCTGGCTGATCAGCTGACTTGGGAGCTATGCCTATGCATGTTCCCCAACACTCCAGTGCTAGCTCACAGGTACATGCTACTACACCTAACTTTTTATGTGGCTACCAGGTACAGAATCTGACCTTTCCCTGGGAAAGATCATTGCAGAGAGAGGGGGACAGACTGGCAACTGCACAACCCTGACTTTACTCGGGTTGTTCTTCCAAACCTGGGAGAGGCAGGAATCACCAACTGAGCTGTCTTCTCAGCCTTCATCTAGATTTTTTTCATTTATATCACAGTTATTTTATCTGCTAATCCAACATTGGGATTGTATAATAGTCCTATTTATATAGATGGGCTTTTCCTTTCCTTCTGGTTCATATTTTTCTGTCTGTATGTCTGGTCAGTTGTTGCAGCTTTTTATTATGGAGGTTGTAAGCTCTATTAACTTCCAGGCATATAGTCACTGTGTGTGGCTGCTGAGGTCGAAAACGGTTAAGACTGGTAGAGGATGGCTCCATGGCCTCTCTGTGGTTTCAGTTTGTCATCTTCTGGATCGTTACACCTGTTCTTCTTCCTCTTCCATGTCTTCTTCAGCCACACCACACTGACACCCATTTGTCTTTAGTTTGTTGCCTCAATATTTGTACTTTGTAGCCTAGATTAAATTATACTAAAGTTGTAGGTGGGTAGTGCTCTGTAAGGAGATGATGATTGGCTCTGCTAAAGCATTTCCTTCTGTCATTTTTGTTGTTTTGTTTTAGAAGACAGAGTCTCATTGTCTGACTCCTGACCAGCCTGGACCAGAGTGTGTACACCAGGCTGACTTGCAGAGTTTTAAGGCCTCCTGCCTTACTGATGTTCAGCCTTGCTTACAGAACTTCTCCCTCTCCTCCTCCCTCTCCCTCCCCCTGCCCCCATGTGTGTGTGTGTGTGTGTGCACGAGTTTGCACCCACCTGCCTCTGCCTCCTGAGTGCTAGAATTAAAGGTGTGCACCACAATAGCTAGCTTGCAGAAGCAATTTTTGAAAGCCATTATATTTATACTCATTGCTTTCCCAGTATGCTGTCTTGCAAGGTAATTGACTTGAGTTGCTTGCTTCCCTCCAGTTTGCAGTCTGTGCTGGAAGATCTCCTTGTTGCAACTTCTGATGGACTTCTTCATCTTATTCATTGGGAAGGAATGACAAATGGGAGAAAAGCCATCAATCTGTCTACAGTACCATTTTCAGTAGACCTCCAGTCATCTAGAGGTAGTTACACTTTGTATGTGAGATAGAACCAGCTGTTTAATATTGGGTGTGCGGTCGTAACTACCCAAATATGTGATATAATAGCTTCTTATAACCCTACTCTATTTATGTGTTTTTCATCAGTTGGCTCATTCCTCGGCTTTGCAGATGTGCACATTAAAGATATGGAATACTGTGCCACACTTGATGGATTTGCTGTTGTGTTTAATGATGGTAAAGTTGGATTTATTACACCAGTATCCAGTAGATTTACTGCAGAGGTATGTATTGTACATTTTAAATTATTTTATTTTGCATATATTAATTTTGCTTTGCTTTCAAATCCTATGTTCTCTTAGTTCACATAATTTTTATTCCTACTATATAGATAGTTGCAGGGTTATTGACTTTATCCTATGGAAAATGACCATTTGCTTCAATCTTCTCCAACCCCAACACACTCATAAATCTTTTCAATAAGGTTATTATTTTAATGAGATTATTATCCATTGTTTATAGATTAGTCAGCAAATAAATTCTGTTAATACCAAACTATATAATATGCCAGTGACTAGTTTTTCCTTTTCTGCAGAGTTTTATTTCCACTAGGAGTTAATAATTGTTTGTTTCTTTATGTTTAGTTGTTCTTTGTATATGCATGTATGCCTTTGCTTATGCACACATGTGTGTTTGTGTATGTGAAGGGTGTGTGTGTGTGCATTTGTGGAGAGCAGAGGTCAACCCAGGCTCCCATTCCTCAGTCACTGTCAAGAGCTAGAGCTTGAAGTAGACTAAACTAGCTAGCCAACTAGTTTAGAGACCCACCTGTCCTCACCTTCAGTACTGAAATTACAAACTTGCAAAGCAAGCCCTTTACCCAATGAGTTGTCACCTAGCCCTGTATTAGTGTATTCTTTATAAACTTACTTTTTAACCCCAAACCGACTGTCCATTTGGTTTTTCATTAGGTGTTTGTTTAATCTTCTTTAAGAATTTTCTGTTAGAGCTTTATGGCCTGCTCCAGACAGACTTCTCCAGATTGGTAGCTTACAATAGACCTTTAACTAAGATGTATTTTCTGGGTTTTTATCTTCATCATCATTTGCATCATCTCAAGGAGACTCTTCTCTTTCTCCTTTTAATTGTATATCCTTTAAAAGCTATTGCTTTTTTATTTTTATTTTTAGATAGTAAATATATAGATTTTGGACTTTTCTTTAATGTACACACAAAGGAAAAATGTTTAGCTTTCTATTGGAGTGGAAGTTGGTCTTTGTTGGCTGTTGACATTAGGAATATGCTCAGCAAGGAACCAAGTCTTCCTAAGTCGACTGTGACCCAGCTCTACCGTTCTTTCAGAGGCCCCTAAACTCCCAGGCATTTTGTGTGCCCAACATGGAGAATGAGCTAGTTCTAAGCTCTCTTTATTATTTCTCAGCTTCTAATGTGAATGCTTTCCATTTCTCCTCTGTCTTTACTGTTTTATGCTTCTTGAGGGAAAATATTTAGATGATAGTCTTTGTGAGAAATTTCTGATGCAGGTAAAACCAAATGATACCTTGTTAAACTGAATCTTTTTCAAATTATAATTATTGGATCAACAGTAAGTTTAGGGAAACACTTTTTAAGCTTTAACTCTTTGTCTTAATGTAGCAACTTCATGGAGTTTGGCCACAAGATGTTATTGATGGGACTTGTGTTGCAGTAAACAACAAATACCGACTAATGGCCTTTGGCTGTGCAAGGTAATTGATAACAAAGTTAAACGTAAGGTATCTTAACATACTTGGGTACCTGATTATGCCTGTCATAATTATCATTCATCTTAATATATGGCATAAAGGTGTTTAAGAACTGATTTCCGACACTGAACATTTGAATTTGTAAAAGTAAGATGTTTCAACTGTAGAAAGTTGAGATACTCATTATAAAGAATAAATACATTAAAATTTAGGATCTTTACTGTTCATCCTGTAAGACATCAGGATTATTGTTAATTCCTTAATATATCTGAGGAGGACGTCTTCAGAAACACCATCTGCCTTTTGAAACAGTGTCTCACACTTGACTGGAGCTCACTAATTAGATGAGACTGGCCAGCTAGCCCCAAAGATTAACCTGTCTCCAGCTCCCTGGTGTACAGTGTACGGCACTGGGCCTGCCTTTTCATGTGGGTTCTGGGGATTGAACTCATGCTTATGTAGCAAGGACCTTACATGATGAGTATGTCATTTTATTTAATTAGTAAATATTCATAAAGCTCACATGTAAAATTAGTTGGGTTTTTTTGTATTGTTTTGTTTGTTTGTTTGTTTGTTTGTTTGTTGCTGTGATCCATGCCATGGAGAATTTTAAAATTGAACCGTGAACATTTATGACACATTTATAATCCTAGCGTTCGATGGGCTGAGGATATTGATTATAGCCTGGGCTACATAGTAAAGTCTAGACCAGTCTTAGTAAATTCCTTTAAAAAGGGAGGCTGGGAGGGCAAAAATAAATGGGGAGGAGGAGAGGGAAATTTTATGTTCATGATTTGATTTATCCATATTTTACTTAGGATTTAAAAATGTGTGGTCATCCCTATTATGTGAGTCTCCTAAAGCAAGCAGAAGAGGAGGGTGCCTATGTGTGGAACACACACATTTGCTGCCCAGGTTGATGCATATCGCTAAAGCTCTTCCTTTCAATGTTATAGACATGATACTGTAAGATTATACCACTGTTTTCCTTCCTCTTGTTGCTATGTGTTCAGATTGTTTCCATTGTTTTGTAATTTTATATAGTAGAGTGAACAATATATGTGTTTCCTGGGAAATGTTAGGAATTTCTAGAATATTTAGAAAGGAAATAGCCAGCACTGCCTAAGCATTTGTTCGGGCTAATGAGATGACTAATTACTTACAGAATGGTTTTCTACTTTGTACACCTTTCACTAGAACATAGATTCCCATGATAGTGCCTTTCTGTTTATATTGGTCATTTTTCACTAACAGTGTTTGTTTTCACAGTGGCTGTGTGCAGGTTTATACAATCGACAATACTACAGGAGCCATGCTGCTGTCCCATAAACTAGAGCTCACAGCAAAGCAGTATCCTGGTGAGTACTAGTAAGGTCTCTCTCCGTCTCTGAGGTTGGATCCCAGCACTGCCACCTCTCCAGCTCTGTTTACTGATCCTTACACATAAAGGCCTGTGGCAGTGTTTCTTTTATAAATTAGGCATAAGCAGAGGTAACCTGTATATTCATTACTTTTCTCATTGCTGTGACAAAATATTGTACAAAATTAACTCAGGATGGGATGCTCAGCGGCTGAGAGCTGCTGCCCTTCCAGAGGACCTGCGTGTGGTTCCCAGCACACATGGCGGCTCCAACTATCTATAGTTTCAGTTCCAGGAGAAAAGTGCTGTCTCCTGGCTTCTAGACATGAAAGTGGTCCATAGACATGCATGCAGGCAAAACACCCATATGCATAAAGTATTTTTGAAAAGAGAAAGGAAGCCGTGTACTCTGGCTTGCAGTTTCAGGAAGTACAGCCTGCAGGGAAAGCATGGGGCTGGGAGCTTGGGGCAGCTGGGTCCTGCATGTCTGTTGTCAGAAACAGAGAGCGAGGGCAATTCTGCAGCTTAGCTTGCTTTCTGGTTTCTGTCCAGTCCCGGGCTCCAGGTGCTGCCCACTCTCCTCAAGGAGGCCTTTTTGGCAACATCCTCATGTATACCCAGAGCTGTGTTCCCATGGTGATTCTAAACTAGTCAAGCTGAAGTGAAGATGGATCCCCCTTTTGATAATCACACTGTATTCATGTATTGAACTATCGCAGTGTGTTCCAGAAACAACACAGTTAAAAAACCAAAACTTTTAAAAATAAGTGGTAATAAAATAGAAAAATTATAACTGAATGGGGCCTTTCTCAAACATTTGGGTGGGGGTGGAGAGATGTGGGTTCTTGGCTATGTCTGTCTACTACACCCGATCTTAAGCCCTCAGGTATCACAGCATCAGAGTTAATCTATGATTATATTTCATGTTTTGTCCCAGAACTTAGCTCAAGTTCTTCCACTTTGTGAGCATCTTGGCAGCTTCTTCTCCATTGGCAGATGTAGCAACCTCTCTCTCTCTCTTCTCTCCATCATTTATCTGTCTTCCCTACCTTTCTGTCTGTCTATAACATATGTGTGTGTACATACATATTAGTTTTTCAGTGCAAACCTATTTTCAATTCTCTGTCACTGTCTGATGCCTAAAAAATGACAGATGTTGGGGGCCGAAACCAGTACAGAATTCTTTTTCCTAAGTTTTACATGAGAAGAAAGTTTTTCCCATGTTAGCCCAGGCTGGCCTTGAGATTATAGCAGTCATCCTACGTCAGCCTCCCAAGTAAAAAAGATTTGTTCTTAACAATCAAAGTCAGCATACAGGTTTTTTCTTCCATTAAGACCCCTCACCTCTGCAGTTATAACAGTGTTTCCATCACCTCTGCAGTTATAACAGTGTCTTCCATGTTCTCTTACACATATTGAAAATGCCAGCACCCTGGTGCTTTGTGGCCATTAAGAAAAATAAGGGTTTCACGAACACAAGCTCTGCTATACTGAAACAGTGCGTGTAATTCAATTTTGAAGTTTTTATTTCTTGAATTTTTCCATTTAATACTTTGAGGCCACAGTTAATCTTGGGTAGTTATTAAGTATGAAAATGAAACCACTGATAAAGGAACTACTGTACTGGTAATGCTAAGCTTAACAAATCTAACTTTCAATTAAATAATGTAGCACTAAGTAAATATTGTTAAGAAATATATGATAAGAATCTGGCCCAAGAATTTCTGTATAAAGAGAATTAAAGGGGCCCTGGAATAGCCTTTCATCCGTCACTGTTTTAGTTTTAGCCTCTAGTTTTCTTGTCTAGACCTCTCTGCAATCTTTACCTGATTTCAATTTATTCTCCCAAATACTGAGTACTAAACTGCATGTTAGATCATGATCATAAAATAGCCCTGAGTTCCAACCTTTACTTTTTGGCATTTGCATGAAGAAGAAAGCAATCAAGATATATTCTGACTTTTGTATTTAAAGTGAGAAACAGAAAGGTCTCCTAGAATTAGCTCTATCTGCTCCAACTTTCTCCTTCTAATTGATCATAGATATGTCTTATAGCTATGTTAGGCTTCAAGGAAAGCTTGGAAGTGGTTTTGGACAAGAGAGGAGAGTGGCACCAGAATTGGAGTCTGTCTCCAGCAGTGTCTCAGTTTATGCAGCACATTAAGAGCTGCCAAATCCCCATTGTGCTTTCTTTATGATTACTATCTCTGTGGTTGTTATGTAAGTTATGCCAAAGGTTTTGTTTGTTAAGTTACTGGCTCTAACCTACCTACTATCATATCTCTGTCCTAGTAATTTAATAACGTTTTTTAAGTGCCCATAAATAGAATAATATTTGATCTCATTTTTTAACATTTTTGTGCTAATGGAATGGGTACACTTATTGGATTGGAAATAACCATCACTTGTCTTCCTCAGTACTTTCTTTTCTACCTTAGTTTTCAAGACAGGATTCCTCACAGACTCTGGAGCTTGCCCAGGTCAGCCAGACTGCAAACCCCAGAGATCTTCCTGTCTCTGCCCCCCACCCCCACCCCTATTTCTGGAATGGAAGGCACAGGGCACCATGCCTAGCATTTATGTGGGCTCTGTGAACCAAATTTAGGTTTCAGTCTCAGTGCTTACCCGGTGAGCATCTTATAATCTGAGCCATCACCCAACTTTTGTCTTACTTCATTTATTATTGAGGAGGGAGGGAAGATAATCACAGCATGCTTGTCGTGGGCAGGGGGCAGCTTTGGAGGGTCCGTTCTCCCCACCGTGGGTTCTAGGGATCAAGCTCAGGTCCGTGACTTGGCATACCAAGCACTTTTCTCCACCACAGCACCTGACAGCCCTTTTGCTTCTTTCGCTGTAAGAAGAGTGGTTGTTTTATGCTGTGTCTGCACTAACCTGATATCCAGAGACTTTGAATCTGCCTCTACTTTGACATACTTCTTGGGATATGATTATTTATATATTTTAGCATTGTTTACTGAGAGCTGGTGTTTCTTGACAGTTAAGTTTGTGGATGCGTCAGGACTTGCACTGCACTGTAAGAGCACTTGGGTCACTATTAGAACCCTTTAAATTGTGTTCTCTGTATAAGTGGTGTATTTTGTTTTGTTTTTTAACTATATTAATTACACAAATTATGAGTCATGTGTGAGTGAGGACTGTCACGGGACTTTTGTTTCTGTTCTGTGTATTGGATGAAACATGGAAAAATTTCCTTTGTGCCATGGATGCAGCTTCTATGATCTTGGCATTACCTGGTATCCTTACTAGATTTCCAGGTGTGGGCAAGCTCTGAACTTTATCTCCTGACCCTCACATGCTGTATGAGTCACCAGTAATGGTGAAGACTCTCAGAGTTTGGCAGATACATTCAGAGGGGAAGTGCTTTCTCTAGGTGAAAAATCATGTAGGATATTGTCTGATGTACCACAAAGACAGACACTTGCTCCCGACATTCATTTTTATCACACGTGCTACATAAAATGTTTGCTGCAACCTTATCCCAATGTTACAGAAACTGGTTTATATGAAGTAAAAGGCTTTGAGGATTACACAGTGGTAGTTACTCAAGCTAATCCAGCAAGGCCAGCCTTCACTTCCCATAATTCACCTGCTTCCTGAGGTGTTCAGGCCAAGGCTGATGGTGGCCTTAGTTTTCAGTACCCTCCACAGACAGGGTTCATCCAAGTTAGAATTCAAGTAGTCTGTGCCCTTCTGCTTATTCAGATTTGGATATGTGGCTTGTAAAAAGTACTAAGTATTTCTGAACAATCTTTTTTAACCCTTCTCACTATGTTTTCACAGACATCTGGAACAAAACAGGAGCTGTTAAATTGATTAGGTGGTCTCCTGACAACAGCGCTGTAATGGTAACCTGGGAATATGGAGGTCTTTCTCTGTGGAGTGTGTTTGGAGCCCAGCTGATATGTACACTTGGAGGAGACTTCGCGTAAGTGGAGAGAGAGAGAGAGAGAGAGAGAGAGAGAGAGAGAGAAACTTTAGATAAGTGACTCATTGTTTCCCTGACAGCTCATATATTCATTAATGCAGGTCATAGAACTACCTTTATTTAAAATTAAAAAAAAAAAAAAACTGTTTTACTGTTAAAATTTTTTAATAGTGTACAAAATAGTTGCCAACATTAGAGCTTAGGATTCCATCCCATCACATCAGTGCACTATGCTCAGATTTCCTTCTCACTAAAACCCCCACTGCCTTCTTGCCGTGTGGCATTCGTATGTGAATCTAGACTGCATGCATGGTAGAGAACATGGTGTTTTCTCTGTCGCTCCTCAGCTCCACTACCCTCTCTCACTCCTCCTGTCTTTTTTCTTCCGGGACATACTTCTCTCATAGCCCCCTCTCACTCCATGCCTGTGTATAGATTCTGCGTAGGAGAGACAGTGGGACGCTCTGTCTGTCTGAGTTTGGTATACCTCACTTAACATGACCTCTAGTCCCATCCACCCTGTTTTACTCTGACACCAAAACAATTGGTAAAGCTCAGATTTGCCTTATTGAGAATATATTGATTCTCCAAACAATATATTGAGAATATATTGACCCACCTAAAACTACAGTTGATTTAGTAAAAATGTATTTAGTGACCCAAACACTAGGAGAAATAAACTTATTTTTGTGAGCACAGTTATGTATATGACCTCATGTTAAGGCCAGCTTGGGCTACATAATAAGACCCTGTCTCAAAAACAGCACCATGGAAAGCTAAACCGAAACCCGAAAAGTGCTGCTGTAAAATAGAAATATGTAATAATGCGGAAATGTTTCAGTTTTGTGTACTATTAATGTATTTTTACTTTAAAAGAACAAAATCAGTTGATTTTTTTTTAAGCTGAAGCTAAGGGTATGTGTATTATAGGCCATGGAAGACAATCAAGTTTCTGTTGTGTTTTAGTTACAGGTCAGATGGTACCAAAAAAGATCCCCTTAAGATCAACTCCATGGTGAGTACTTTCTGTTTAAACCCACGTGTAGCCTGTAAACCTCTACACCCTCTAAACCGCAGGGCCTTTTCTTTTTCTCACATTGATCTCACAAAACCAGAGAGGAGTTTTGTCTCAGTAGCTATTTTCCCATATAGTTCATTTTTGGTGAAATGTATTTACTTGCATATGTAAGATGAGGTTTCTTGCTCTGTAACCAAGGCTGGCCTCAAAGTATATAGACCAGGCTAGCCTTGACCCAATAATCCTCTTGCCTTTACCTTTGCCTTTGCAATGACTCGGTCTTAAAAAAAAAAAAATAGGGTAGACACTTCTGAGAAATGACCTCTTCTGGCTTCTGTATACACACACACACACACACACACACACACAGAGTTGTGCATTCACCCTCCACATGCCTCACACAAACACAAATTTTCAAGTAATATTTCTGTAATTACTAGTTAGTGTCTTTAAATTGCATATATTAACTATTATTATCAGGTTCATTAAGTTGGTATTTCAACTACAAACTAAAGATCCAAGCAGTTGGCTCTAGGTTTACAGAGACCCTATCTCAAAGAAATCAAGAGAGAGCAATAGATCCGGGTATCATCTTGCTTCCATGTGTACCTGTGCACAAACAGGTTCACACACACACACACACACACACACACACACACACACACACACACACATATATACACACATACACGCAGAAAATAAACAATTATTTAGCTTTTGTTTTTTCCTATTTCTTT
The DNA here is from genome assembly GCF_978045245.1 of Mus caroli. Taxonomy (NCBI): domain Eukaryota; kingdom Metazoa; phylum Chordata; class Mammalia; order Rodentia; family Muridae; genus Mus; species Mus caroli. The sequence continues at coordinate 31,436,922 of NW_028227275.1, read as the reverse complement.
TTTCTTTTTGGTTTTTTGAGACAGGTTTTCTCTGTTTAGCTTTGCCTGTCCTAGAACTTGCTTTGTAGACCAGGCTATCCTCAAACTGCCTTGGCCTCTTTCTCCCAAGTGCTGGGATTATAGGCATGTATCATCCCCACCCAGCAGTTACTTAACCATTAAACAATTTGCAGCAGTTTGTGAAGCTTGCTTACATATTAAAAATTACTAGCTTCAAAAATTCTATGGTGGAATCTAGTTACAGAATGTCAATATTGATTGGGCTTAGAGGAATATATTTAAATCTTTTACTGTACGTTTCTCAACTGAAGAAACCTCTCTCTAAAGAAACTAGGTACCTTGACCAACACAGTATAACAAGGTCAGGCTGAAATAAGAACATGTGTCAGAGCCAACAGCCAACCCAGGGCTCTTTGCTGTATACAGAGGTCGTATCTGTTATAAACACTTTCTCACTGAGCTTCTAGTCATAGTCAGAGCTCAAAACCAGGTCAATTAAATTGAGATGTTACAAAAGAATTTTAGGACTGTAGTCCTGAAGTTGCAGCTGAGGACGTTATATAGTGTTTTCCTACTCTTAAGTAGAAGGCAATGACGGTGGGTTCCCCGGGCGAGAGTTAAGATGTACTAGATGACAAGAACCATTGATTCTGTTTCTTTTAAAAAATAATTACTTTGTGTGTCTGTATAGATGATGTGGATGATGTATGTATGTGTGAGCAGGTTTCCATGTGGATGCCAGAGGACAGCTTTATGGAGTTGGTTCTCTCCATCATTCCATGGATTCTGGGGATCAGGCTCAGATTCGCTCACTTTCATACCGAGCATCTTGACCTGCTGAGCCAGCTGTCTTACCCTGAATGTAGGTCTTGTCTGTTATTTGTCATGGTTGCTCCAGTATTCAGAAGGCAAGAATTGTGCCAGGGGTTATTTCATACATTGACTGTTTTCAGTATTTAACTGAGGTTATAAAAGAAATCAAAATAACTTTGTGTTGCTTTGATTTTTTTTTTTCTTTTCCTTCAAGAGCTGGGGTGCAGAAGGCTATCACTTATGGGTAATCAGTGGATTGGGCTCTCAGCACACTCAGATTGAGACTGACCTCAGGAGCACAGTTAAAGAGCCCAGCATTTTGCTGTTTCAGTTTATCAAGAGTGTACTCACTGTAAACCCTTGCATGGTAAGTAATTAAAACTGGGGGTTTTTTGTTTGTTTGTTTTGTTTTGATTTGATTTGAATGCCTCTTAGGATTCAAATGCATTCAATTTTAGACCATTTTCTATGTCCCACAGATTTTAATATATTTCTAAAATTATTAACTGTACTTTCTATGTAAATTTTCTGTGATTCAAATATTTCTATAAAATGCCAAAATCTTATTTCTGAACATGTTTTGGACTTGGTTTTTGTTTGTTTGTTTTTTTGGCGCGGGACGGACAGGGTGTTGTTTGTGTTTGATATTTTATTCTTTTACAAAAAAATAATGCTACAAGCAATTTGAAAGAAGCCATACTTACATATAAGATAACTTAGCCTTTATCTGGGTAAGATTTTCCAAAGTATGTTCTACTTAGATACTACTTCAAAATATTAATAGGTGGGGGCTGGAGAGATGGCTCAGTGGTTAAGAGCACTAACTGCTCTTTTAGAGGTCCTGAGTTCAATTCCCAGCAACCACATAGTGGCTCACAATCATCTGTAATGGGATCTGATGTCTTCCTTTGGTGTGTCTGAAGACAGCGACACTGTATTCACATACATTAAATAAATAAAACTTAAAAACATGTTTTAGGTGGTTGGGGGGATGGCTTAGTCCGTAAAGAGCTTGCTGCACAAGCTTGAGGACCTGAGAGAAAGGTTGGTCATGATAGGGTGTGCCTGTAACCTTGACCCTGGGAAGGTGGAAACAAGAGTCAGCGAGCTCCAGGTACAATGGTGTACCCTGTCTCAAAACACCAGGTGGAGAGTGACTGAGGAAGACCTTCACTTCACATTCTCATACACGCATGCGTAAAGCACTCATGAATACTCATGATGCAGAGAGAACAAAAATTCTGAGACCAGGGCATAATAGCACATACTTGTAATACACTTGGGAGGCTGAAGCAAGGGGATCACAATGATTATGTATTTTAATATGCTACAGTTATATGCTATGGGTACATATCTCGGTACCATTATCGATGGCTTTTTAATGCTAAGTGGTGTAACAAGCAATTTAATTTTACAATACATTGAAAATTAATGTGAAAATAACCCAGATCTCAGAACTCTATACTATAGTAAGGATCCACAGAAAAATAAGAAGAGAGTATATTTCCTGCCCTTTCCCATTCCAGATATTTTTAGAGCCCCCTTCTGGGCTGGGGTGATGGATCAGTGAGTGGGTGAGAACTGAATTCTGAGTGCCCAGAACCCACGGAAAAGCCAGGTGGGCATGGCAGCCATCTGTAATTCCAGCAGGAAGGAGGTAGGCATGGGGCATTCCAGAGCAAGCTAGCTAGTCTACGTAGCCAGAGTAACAATCTTCAGGTCCAGCAAAGATCTTGCTTCAGGTATAAGGTAGAAAAGAACTGTTAAAGAAGAGACCTGACATCAGTCCTGGGTCACCACATACACATGCACACGTGCAAGCACACATGCATACATGCATACCACACATACACGTATACAAAAAGATACGTACGTACGTGTGTGTGTGTGTGTGTGTGTGTGTGTGTGTGTGTGGTAATTTGGACTAAATGGGAAAAAGAATAGAATATACACTGTCTGCTTTGAATATAAGAATCTTTTCATCTTGAGAGCACTGGTGCTCTAATTAAACTCAAGGCATAATTAACTAAAAGCAGGCACTGTTGCATCTCTGAGTATATAAAGAAACTTGCACAGTCAGTTGTAAGCAATCTGTATTTACATGTAGTTTTTCAGGTATAGTCCTCAGAGTGTCACCATGTGAGGTGCTAGTGGAAGGTACGGTTCAAACAATTGGGACAGAACACACTGCACAAAAACCGTATTTGAACTAAGAATCACTAAAATATTGACTTGTCTCTAAATGTAACATACAAGATCATTACTTAGGTTCTGTCATGTGAAAAAAATCAGTATTGATTTATGGTACTCGTTCAGTAACAAAACTAAGACGGCTTGTTACTGTTGTCCCTGCCTATTGCTGGGTATCTTCATTTGTTTTCCCTTTTGGCCTTCTTTCTCCATCTAGAGTAACCAAGAGCAGGTGTTGCTTCAGGGAGAAGATCGCTTGTACTTGAACTGTGGAGAAGCCTCACAGGCCCAGAATCCGAAGTACTCTTCAGCACGTGCTGAGCATATGCCCAGGCACGAGAAGAGCCCCTTTGCAGATGGAGGTCTGGAGGCTCCGGGATTAAGCACTTTACTTGGTCATCGGCATTGGCATGTTGTACAGGTGAGTGTTCATTTACTGACTGCTGCTGACTCCCTGATTAGAAGCGGATCACTTGGTAGGTTTTTAGTTATTTTCATTGCTCTCTCTCTCTCAATGCTTTGGTTTCTTTCCTTGCTTGCCTTTTTTCTTTCCATTTGATAGAGTATATCCTAAAAGTTATTTCTTTTTCCCTCAGTGAAGATTACTTACTTTGAACCTCTGTTTTGCTTAATCTAACACAGTGGACTTGCATAGCCCAAAGTATATCCACTGCATGGCAAGAGACGGCACAGCTGACTTCATGGTTTCAGCAGTCAATCACTTACACTTGACCCAAATTGCAACCCTCTGAGCATTTGGGAAATTTATTGCTCATAATTTTATTATGATTTAATGTTTTTCCAAATTATGGATTCATCCTGATACCACATTTAAATTAGCATGTTCATTTAGTAACTTTGACAGATTGACATTTGAAATGGATCAATTCTGAATTTTGATGCCAATTAAGATTAATTTGGTGCAGTAAGTAAATTGAAATTTCTTGTAATAAATTTGTATGCATAGTTTCAAAGTTTTAAGTATTTTCTTTCTCCTTCTAGTACCAAAATGGCAGAGCCTGCTCTTGGATTAGTTTCTTTTAGTCAATTTATTTTTTATTTCTTTTTCCTTTCCTTTCCTTTTGAGATAGAATCCTGCTATGTGGTTGGTCCCGAATGGTGGGACCTTACGCGAGTACTACCACACGAGCTTCTCTTAATCAGTTTCCGTTTCCATAACCCCTTGCCTTCCCTCTGCTTATATCTTACTACTTTGCTTCAGCTCTCATATCGTTTTCAGTTGATTTTGAGAAAATGAAAGACAGAAAAGTGGTCATTCTCTGAGGGCTAAATGAGGAATAGCTCCTACATTGACTTGTAGTATGTGCTGAAAAAATGTATTTAACATACATTATTAACCTCGTGAAATCAAAACAATGTACATACCATTTTATAATTAGTAACATTTTAAAATATAGAATGCATCAGCTACTTCTTTGACTAAAATTTTCCACTGCTCCCTTCTCTCCTATAGCCATTTCTCTGCTATTTTCATTTCCCCATACTTTGAACTATTCATTCTACACTGACCTAGAATCAATGCCACTTCTGCCTAGCCAGGTCTGTGTTACCAGAGAGCCAAGTAGAGCAGAGGATCAAAGAAGGTAGGTCTGGAACTAAAACATCCATCAGGCAATAACAAAATTGAATTTCCTTCCAGCTCAAAAATTCAGTGACTCTTAGCCGTCTCTGAAACATTCCACTGAACAAGCACACAGCTTTAGGACTGTAGGTAGCACAGGCTGTCGTCTTAACGCTAACTGTACTCACTTACCCAGATGAAGTTTTTAAGTGTGGATTTACCTAGGTCTCTTCAATTCTTTATTCGTCTCTGTTCTTTTAGTTTTAAATAAAGATAAAATGGTTTGGTAAGATATTTGTAAATGGTTAGCTTACTCACCAGTAGGTTAAACAAGTAGTTCACAAAAAATAAATTAAAAATGCCTAAAACTTTATTTTGCTTTGGAACTCTCATAAACCCTAATGAGAAATAAACACTTAAAAACTAATGAAGATATAAATAAAGATAGCTGTGCGTCCAAGACATTTACATTGAAGTAGAATTTTAATTTCAAATTTCATAGAATTTTTAGAGTTAGAAGGACCCTGGAGGTCATCTAGCCCAACAGACTCTGTGCATGAGGAAGTTCCCATGACTCCTGCAGCATTACAGGGTACACTACACTGGCTTACGTAGCCTCGGAACAGCCTACATTGAAGAATCGGTGTACTTTAAAATCTAATTATTAGTGTTGAATCTTAGAATTTACTATTTACCTTGTACTAAATCTTAGAATTTGCCCTTGTAGCTTTTTTTTTTAATGTGAGAGTCACCCTGCTCTTTGCTTGCTGACACTGGAGCCTGGTGACTGAATGCAGAGTGACAGTGGTCTTTGTGGGAACTGGCTATGTGCAGAAGCTCTGCCCTCTAAGAGTCCCCATCTGTCATGAGGACGCCCTGTCCCCTTCCCTCTCACCCTCTCATGGAGGGTGAGACCACGTTCTCCATTAAAGTTGATTTGGTGATGTGCTTTCTATTTTGTGTGCTTACTGTATTATTTAAAGTTCATCTAATGAGCTTCGCTAATTCTGCTGTGCTTTCTGCCCATCGTCTGGAACACTGCAGTTTGTTTCTTTTGTTTGTTCAACCCTTCTGTCTCATATAACTTACTTTCCCGATTAGAAGGTTTTGTAGGTGATGTCTCTAGCCAAACTAAATGCATACATACTTGTTAGAAACAAAGTTAGTAGCCAGCTGTATAGACGGTGCCTTTCTCAGTTTATTTTTTATATTTAGCTTTCTTAGTTACAAATTTAGAAAGTAACACATTGGAACACAAGGTGAAATTTTTAAAAATCCTTCTAGTTTGTGGCTGTGCTCTTTGTTGGGTTCAGTGTTTTGTATAAACATTGGTTTCTATAAGGTCTTTAAGAGAAACTGGCAAACCCTCCTAAGACGGGCAAGACTTTTCTGTGCCCCAGCTCAGTTTCCCAGTGATGTGGCATAACGCCTGGGCCCTAACTATACTTCCCTTTATGGCCACGTTTCTCCATTCTTGATTAGTTTCCCTCTACCTTGGCACCATTTCTACACACCGCATTAAGTCTATAGTACAAAGTCCAAATGACACATAGATCAAAGAAGTAACCTTAGGGGAAAATGTACAGTTTGCTCTAGTAATAAAATATTCAGACAAAATTAAAGAGCATATTATTTTAACTCAACATCGTTTATAATTTGTAGTATTTCATAGACTTTTGAAGGTTAAAACAATAGGTTAGGTTTGCGGGTTATTCTGTTTTGGGTTTGTAGGGATATACATAAGAGTGTCATAATTTGATAAGCTCTTTCTGACCCTTTTTATGTTGGAATTATTTTTGCAGTGATGCGCTAGCTCACATATCACATTTCATACGAATTAGTGAAAGATCAAAGTTTGGTGAGGGTAGGATTCTTTGATTTTTATTATTTTATCCGGTGGCAATGTGCTGCTTACTCTGGTCCACCTGTTACATCCTTTCTTAGTAACGGAAAGCTATTGATTCCCTTACACTTTTAAGCTGACTGTCTGGATAGCTGCAGTGTAATCCTCTATGAGTTCATTTTATTGAGAATAGTGCAAGTGCTTTGCGTTTATTGCTTTTCCTTGATTCTCCTCTGTAGGCAACTTACTAGATTTGATTATACTTCACGTAGTTTTTTGATTTGGGTTTCTTCTCTGTATAAATCCAGTGTTCTTGAGTCAAATTAAAATAAATTTGAATAAACTGAAGTTTTTCTTATTCCAGGAGCAGAAGACTCTCCATTTCTGTTTTTCTGTTAATTCACACTCTGCTTCCGCCAGCTGCTCATGAAAGCTAATTGATACACTAGGAGTGTATAACTTACTCACTAAACTTACTCCACATAAATAGCCCACAATTTGCTCTGCATTTGAACATGCCCTAGCACTGATAAAGTGACACCATGCGCAAAGGCTTAAGCTGGAGGCCATGGGGACTGTGGTCACATTGGTGCTCAGGATGGAGGCCTGATGTCTATATTGTGCAAAGGGTTCTTGTGGATCAGTCGGGCTCAACAGCCAGATAGGGAAAGAGTAGGTTAAGCATATTCACACAGCTCCGTGGGTGGTCTGCTACCTTAAGAAATAAGCCAGGTGCTATTCTGAAGGAACACATTGTTTGTTTGTTTTTACACTGATTGATTTTATATGCATTGCTTTTTTCCCCAATCACAACAGTATAAAAACAACGAAAATTTCCATTACAAACCAAAATTCCTGCTGAAGCTGCCATTTATTTGGGGATGGGTCTACATCAGCTGACAGGAGCTCTTGGCTGCAGTTTGTGGCCACCGTCACGTGCTTCTTTGTCAGTGATATTGAGTTTAATATTAGAAACAAGCAACTCTGTGGGGGGGGGGGAGGAAGTGTGGGTCTTACAACCTTGAAAGGATTAAGATAGGACATGTAAATATTGGTTCATAAACAGATGCTCAATTCTCAGGGCTCTCTTACTGAAGCTAGTATTCATGCAGGAAGCTGAATCTCATCTTGTGTGCTAAGTTAATGCTTTAATTTGGAATATATTTCATAAGTCTTACCAAACTGATATGTTATTTCCTATAGATCTCCAGCACCTATCTAGAAAGCAATTGGCCTATACGGGTGAGTGTGTCTTTTGTTGGTATTGTGTGGTCATTCTGGGAGGTGAGCCATTGTGGATTCATTACAAAGCTTCATCTGCTGGGCATTACTAGTGGTTCTCCTCCACACTTTGTCAATATTTAGGCTTTTAGTTTAGTATTTTATATTTAAGTCACTTAGCAAACATGTGTTTGTAGTCTCTTCACTTTATATTTTATTAAGTACTTTATACCATGTGCAGGAAAGAGATTTTAATTTTTTTTAAACAGTTTTCAGCTATTGATAAACTTGGACAAAATATTGCTGTGGCTGGCAAGTTTGGATTTGCTCATTATTCTCTACTCACCAAAAAATGGAAACTTTTTGGAAACATTACTCAGGTTAGTCCTTTTTTTTTTTTTTTTTTTGAGAAAAATAAATTTCAAAATACAAAGCATAAAAAAGAAAAAAGAAAGTGGTACTGCGGCTTGAGATATAGCTCAACTGTAAAGTGCTTGCTGTATTCACAGGTTCTTGGAGAGATGAGAAGTGGGAAGAGAAACTGACATTTGATAATTGCCAATAAGTCCCTTTTGATAAAATACTTGATATTTGATAAAGGCTCTTTCATTGAGTTAATTGGCTTTTCATTCTTGTTAAGACCATTGACAAGGACTGGGAGATGGCTCAGCTATTATAGTGTTTTATATAAAAGCAAGGAACCTGAGCTCAGATGCCCAGAGGCCACTTAGATGCTCAGTGGAAATGGCAAGTCATGTGTAATGCCATCCTTGGAAGGGAAGGTGAGGCAGCCCTGGAACAAGCAGCCTGGAGAAGCTAGTCATAGCAGCCAGTCGCTCTGACTGAGAGATGTCACCTCAAAGAATAAGGTAGAGGAGCCATCAAAGAAGATTTCAGACCTCAAGCCCATGTACACACACACACACACACACACACATCTCTTAACAGGTACATGAAAAGAAGGAACAAAAGATTAGTAGCAATAATTATTTAGCATAGTGTTTAATATTATCTTTAAGACTGAGTTGTCTAATGTGGGGAAACTAAGTGTCCACAAAATAAGAGGGTATTCTGTATGTGATATGTGCATCTGGATAGCAGGAGGTGGGGAGTGGAGACTCAGAGGGAGAATGTTTGATTTTATGAGAGTCAGATGGGAAGGAGTGGAGAAAGTTAACATGGGTGTCTTGTGTGCCAGGCACTTTAAATGCATTGGTGTTGCCAGCCCGGCTAGGACACTAATACTATCATTTGCCAAAAGATCAGGGTTCACGCACTCATCTGCTGAGCAGTAAAGCCAGAATTTAAACCAAGTGGTTTTAGATGTAAGGTTAATGATGCTCTACAGCACTGAGATATTTTGAATGACACAGCTGTTTCTTTTAGGAATATGTAATTTTTTAAAGGACAGGATATGATACATTGTTAATAAAAGTCCTGGAGAAATAATTTTGCAAGAGAGAATAAAGCAGAAATAATCAGAGCTTTCTAAGAGTATTGTATTTGTTGAAAGTTTGAGTAATATAATTAAGGTAAGTGCATCTGAAATTTTTCTTTTAAGGAGCAAAATATGATTGTGACTGGTGGCTTAGCCTGGTGGGATGACTTTATGGTCCTTGCGTGTTACAACTTAAGTGACCGTCAAGAAGAGGTAACTTTTTTTTTTCTCAGAAATAATAGAGATTTAATTTTGGAGCTAAGCATGATTTAATTTTAGGTAGACAATAAGCCATTAAAAACGGAACAAAGCATTTTGTCTCAATAACTTAGCGTATCTCAATAGTAGACTTACTGTTTAGGTTCTTCCTGTTCTTTTTTACAGTGACAAGTTGAATTTGTAAGATAACTATTTATATTATAGCTGAGACAGGAGGATTGAGAATTCAGCTCCATTCTGAGCTAAATATTAGCCCTGTCTCAGAAGTAAATAAGCCTAAAAAGAGTAACCTTTTAGGTAGAAAATAAACTCGAAGGATTGATAATGAAACATTAAAAGTAAAAGTATATAAGAGTGACTGTTCTGAAGGATAGCTTTATTAATATATTGACTTATGGTGGTTTTGAGGAAGTAGTAGTCTCATTAATTGAGTTTGAGTACACAGATCTGATACGTGGTCTCATAATTCTACATTCACTCTTGATCACTTTATCTTTAGTTATTTATGAAGAGTTAGCTTGCCAAAATATAAACATTAATTTTTTGCAAAACTGTTGTTCATTCTTCTGACTCGTGTTTCTTTAGAGTGAGCTGGGGAGGAGTCTGGATAAAGATGGACGGCCTGAGAGCCTAAGTGCGCTTGGTGACCCTCTGATTTGTATGTGCACTTCTTTCCTTCTTCAGCTCAGAATCTACCTACGAACATCCAACCTGGACAATGCCTTTGCTCACGTCACCAAAGTACCAATGGAGACATTACTGCTTAGTGTCTTCCGCGACATGGTGGTAGTGTTTCGAGCAGACTGTTCAATATGCCTTTACAGTATTGAAAGAAAATCCGATGGGTGAGTTATAACATGGGGTGAGTCTCTCTTGCTCCTCTTTATCAGGTTTCTAAAACCCTTTTTCCATCTTCATATTTTGTTTCATTATAAGGAGTTTTGGTGGTAGTAGTAGTTGAAGAAAAGCACAAGAACCTGCTTTTCTCCCTGTGTTATGGGGAGGAGGACTAGCATTTTAGCTGAGCTAAGTCTTAGATACTTTTTCCCACAACTCACAAGTTGGTGGCTAATAAACTTTCCAGGTCCTTGTGGGAAGGTAAGGAGCTATCCCCAGGAAGCTCCCTTCATCCCTGCTACAGTGGATATTGTACTGCAGCACAGAAACCTTATAGTGTTGACTTGGTCAACTTGCAGCATGTAGACCACGGGGGTGTTGTCCTTTGTTCTTAAAAGTATATATTTTTTAATAAGTAAATGAATTAGGTGTGTACTGAAGTAATGTGATGGATTAAGTAATGCAAAGATAAAAAATTAGAACATCACTACTTTAGTGATAAACTTTTGTTATTTCAACCACACTGTTGCCCTGACCCCCAGCTCCCTGGGTATTTCTGTGTGAAAGCCTACTGCTGGTTTGGGGATGTTCTGTGTTGTGGTTTTATTTTTCCTGCTTTCCAGCGTTTTACTGCCTTTCACTATCTTATTTTCCTATATATGCTCTTTAAGTCTCTCAACATTAATTATATATATATATATATATATGTATATATGTATATGTATATATATATATATATATATATGAGTACACTGTCACTGTCTTCAGACACACACTAGAAGAGGGCATCAGATCCCATTACAGATGGTTGGGAGCCACCATGTGGTTGCTGGGAATTGAACTTAAGACCTCTAGAAGAGCAGTCAGTGCTCTTAACCACTGAGCCATCTCTCCAGCCCCAATATTAATAATATTAATGGAAGAATATTTGGGGAGGAAAGGACAATGGGGAGAAGACATTTGGGTCTGCTGTATAGACATAAAATGTGCTGTAATATAGCAACTGCAAAGGAAAAAAATCTGAACATCGTTGAGCTATGAAGGTTTTTTTGTTTATTTTTCAGTTCCAATACTACAGCTAGTGTCCAGGTTCTTCAGGAGGTCTCCATGTCACGGTACATTCCTCACCCCTTCCTGGTAGTATCTGTCACGCTGACGTCAGTGAGTACGGAGAACGGCATCAGCTTGAAAATGCCGCAGCAGGTACTAATGCCTTTTCCGAGCTCTTAGGGGGTTACATTTCAGTCTGTAGTGTCTTAGGTCGGTGTTTGTGTCTGTTTATTTGTTCAACAAATGCATGCTAAGTGTCTGTAATGTACCTTGCATGAAGATGCTGAGTTTTAGTGGCAAGCCAAGGAGACCAGTCAACATTAAGCAAGTCAGTAAAAATATACAGACTGCTCTGGGAGCATATACTAGAAACCTGGAATAGTCTGTTTAATCAATCAGAAAACTCTTATATACCATTTGATTTGAAGCCTGGAACACAAGTAGGAAAGTTCTAAACAAAGAGAAAGACATTCGGGCAGTCATGCAAAGGTTTACAAACAAGAGACAACATGATGCAATCAGGGGTTGACATTTTTTAGTGTTTAGAGCTAAGGGCATAAGAAAAGAGAAGTCTTGATAGGATCAGAGGTGAGAAGGATACAACATCTGTCCCAACACCACCAGAAGGAACTTGGACCGGAAGAATCCAGAGACACAGGAACCCCGCCTGACCAGTGGCACAGGTTCCTTCCAGTCAGGGTTGGTGTCCTGAGCAGACCTTGGGCCTGAACTCTGTAGCCAGTCCCACAACACCCAGAGGAAGCTCCACTCCCAGACACTCTAACATGCCCAGGATCCCAGGAACTTAGTCACACCAGAATCTGAGGGTCTGAGAGTCAGCTTGACTTCCAGGAGCTCTGACACACCCAGAATCACAGGATCACAGAGGCAGCTGGACTCTGAGGAGTTCTGACACAACCAGGATCACAGGAAGGACAGGCTCCAGTAAGATACAGTGAGGGCAGGTAGTGCCAGCAAGAACCAGATGGCGGGAGGCAAGCATAAGAACATAAGCAATGGAAACCAAGGTTACTTGGCATCATCAGAACCCAGTTCTTCCAACATAGCAAGTCCTGGATACACCATCACACAGGAAAAGCAAGATTCAGGTCTAAAATCACTTTTCATGATGATGATGATAGAGGACTTTAAGAAGGACATAAATAACTCCCTTAAAGAAATACAGGTAAACAGTTAGAAACCCTTAAAGAGGAAACACAAAAATCCCTTAAAGAATTATAAGAAAACACAACCAAACAGGCGAATAAAATGAACAAAACAATCCAGGATCTTAAAATAGAAATAGAAACAATAAAGAAATCACAGAGAGAGACATCCCTGGAGTTAGAAAACCTAGGAAAGAGATCAGGAGTCATAGATGAAGCATCACCAACAGAATACAAGAGAAAGAAGAGAGAATCTCAGGTGCAGAAGATACCATAGAAAATATTGACACAAAAGTCAAAGAAAATGTAAAAAGCAAAAGCTCCTAACCCAAAACATTCAGGAAATCCAGGACAGAATGAAAAGACTAAACATAAGGATAACAGGTATAGAAGAGAGTAAGATTCCCAACTTAAAGGGGCCAGTAAATATCTTCAACAAAATTATAGAAGAAAACTTCCCTAACCTAAGGAAAGAGATGCCCATGAACATTCAAGAAGCCTACAGAACTCCAAATAGACTGGATCAGAAAAGAAAATCCTCTCATCACATAATAATCAAAACACCAAATGCACTAAACAAAGAAAGAATATTAAAAGCAGTAAGGGAAAAAAAAGTCAAGTTACATATAAAGGCAGACCTATTAGAATTACACCAGAGACTATGAAAGCTAGAAGATCCTGGCAGATGAAAACTATAAGGAGGAAACCTACACCCCAGAAAAAGCAAGAAAGTAATCTTTCAACAAACCCAAAAGAAGATAGCCACACAAACATAATTCCACCTCTAACAACAAAAATGACAGGGAGTAACAATCACTTTTCCTTAATATCTCTTAACATCAATGGACTTGACTCCCCAATAAAAAGACATAGACAGACAGACTGGGTACGGATACAGGACTCAGCATTTTTCCGCATACAGGAAACACACCTCAGTGACAAAGGCAGACACTACCTCAGAGTAAAAGGTTGGAATTTTCCAAGCAAATGGTCCCAAGAAACAAACTGGAGTAGCCATTCTAATACCAAACAAAATTGACTCAAAAGAAACAGATATATAAAAGTCGGGATCATAGACAGGTGCACTTAGCACTTAAAACGGGCAGAATGCATAGAAACAAACACTCATCTAGGACTAATTGGCTCTTCTAGGTCTTTTGTTGTTCCATATCAAATTGAGGATTTTCTTCCTATTTATGTGAAGAATGAGATGAGGATGTTGATTGTGATGTCATTGAATCAGTAAATTGTTTTGGTAGGAAGGTCTTTTTTCACAATGTTAATTCTATCAAGCTATACTCTTGGGAGGTCTTCAAATTCTAGTATGTTTCTTAATCTCTTTCTTCACACATTTAAAGTTTTCATTGTAGAGGTTTTATACCTCTTTTGTTATGTGTATTCTAAATATTTTATTTTATTTGAGAAACTGGGAAGAAGAGCATGTCCATGATCTCTTTCTTAGCATGTTTGTTACTCATATGTATTAAGAATGGTAAATTTTATAAGTCAACTATGTATCATACACTTTGCTGAAATGATTGATAATTTCTACAATTTTTCTAGTCAAATTTTGGGAACATTGGATATAAGATAATCTTCAATTGATAATAATCTGACTTGATATTTTCCCATTTGTATCCCTTCTCTTGCCTTGCCTTATTGCTCCAGCTAATGCTTCAATCACATTATGGATGAGCAGTAGGGATAGTGGGCAGTCCTCTCCCATTCCTGATTTTAACGGGGCTTGTTAATGGTTTTATTCATTTATGATGATATTGGCCATGGGGTTGTCATACATAACCTTTATTGTGTTGGAATATGTTTCCTACAGTCCTATTTGTTCTAGGGCTTTTATTAAGAATGCATGTTGAATCGTATCAAAGACTTTTTCTTTTTTTTTTTTTTTGCTTCCATTGAGATGATCATATGATTCTTGTATTTTTTTTGTCCATGTATTTGGTTTATTACATTTATATGTTAAAGAAATAAAATAAAAAGAAAAGAGAAGTCTTGTGGATAATATTGGTCGCTTTAGACATTTATTTCAGATCTTAGGGTTTATTCTATACAGAGGAAAGTGAAGTTGAAGCAGAACTTGATGAAGGAGAATACTGGAGAGGATGCTGGACTGACTGTATTGTGTGGTGTTAGTGGCAGGGCCGTAGGGAGGAGAGGGGAGAGGGAGGGAAGTAAAGTGAACTTAGGGTGTAGAGGACACCTGGAAGTTAGGAGGGAAGAGCGAGGGCGATCCCACAGTGGACAGGTATGGTGACCAGGTATGCCGTGGCGCTGGGATCGCCCGGGTTGCAGGCACTTCCTGTTCCAAGGCTACCCAGCAGTTTCTGCAGCGTCTGTAACTGAGAGCCTGTCGTGCAGGGGAAGTTCTGTAATAGAACCTTGTCCTGCTCTATCCATCTTTTTCTTCTAATTTAGGTCCATCATTAAACTTGAGCATTCTCATAAAATTATGGGGAATTTAACTACTTACTTGCAGAGCCATTTTACACTGCACTTATAAGTATTTATAAGGATTCTCTATTATTTGGAATAATAAATAATAAGAGCAACTTTCTCCGATGAGAAGCTCTACAATATTTTAACTCACTGTCATTCTCTTCTCCCCACACTCTTCTCTGTAGTATTGCATCTGCGTGCCAGCAGCCCCATGTCTCCAACTTGGCCGCACTTGTCGTATGCACTTGTTGTATGCTCATCCACTGCTCTGGGCTTCTTTTTTAACTTATTTCCTTTCTTCCTTACAGCTCAGTTCCATTCCATCTGTAAGCTCTGTTGTGGTGGCCAGAGCCTTGGTTGATAAAGTTCTGTTTCACACAGGTCCCACTACAAGATTTTAAAGAAACATGAAAATTACAGAATCACCATTTTATGTCCCAAGAAAATAACTGATTCAGCAATGGTTATTACATGAAACTTTATATCACAGTGAAGCCTTAGTCATCCGAATGTCAATGATGTGTGAAACAAATGTCTGTTTCCTAAGGTGGGGTAATAGGAAGGCCATATGAAGACTTCTCACCAGAAATAGAGGCTAAATGGAATTAGGTCTAAAATCATCTTTCATTCTCAGAAATTATAGAGATAGAGAATTAGTCTAATTGTACCATAAGGTATATACCATATAAGGTATATAACCATATAAGGTTATACCATAAGGTATATACCATAAGGAAGAAGACCATGGGTTAGCTATAAATGAACCACTCAGTGCAATGTTGGTAAGCTGCATTATGAAAAAAGTGTGGCCAGGAGGTGGTGGCGCACGCCTTTAATCCCAGCACTTGGGAGGCAGAGGCAGGCAGATTTCTGAGTTCGAGGCCAGCCTGGTCTACAGAATGAGTTCCAGGACAGCCAGGGATACACAGAGAAACCCTGTCTCGAGACACACACCCCCCCAAAAAAAAAACCACCATTGCAATAATTAACAATAAATATGAACTGAGAGAAAAATTTTTTAAATTATTGTTTCATTAACATTGTAGTTTAAGGAAAATGCCTACATATTTTAGGATTGAATTAGATATCAGAGAATAGAGAGCATAGTATCTTGCTTTGAAATACCTTGACTTTTGAAATAAGAGGGAAAATCTGTGTATGAGCTAGATAACAGTGGTGATCAGTAGCTTCATTAGTAAAGGGTGCAGCAGTTTAAGAGGGCTTCACAACGAGGTATTACCTTAGTGCAGAACAGATTAGAAAGGTGAAATATAATAGGAGGGAAATAAATAGACAGAATTGAATCTCTTGGAGCTGGTTTTAGAAGCTATTCTGAACAGTCAGCAAGGGCCCTGAGAACAGAACTCATTGTCCCCCTGCAAGATCAGTAAATACCCTTAACTACTGCGGCACTGCTCCAGCAGCAGACGCCATTTTTCCATACCTCATTTAGATCTTACACCATGAAGGCCTCTTTGGTTCAGACATGCTTTTTCTGGTTTGTCATCCCTAGGTTGGCAGTACGTTCTGTTTGTTTTTTAAGTCAAACTAACCTTCCCCTTTACCAGTGAAACGACATGATTTACCTGATAGTTGGCTGAAAGCAGTGTTTCTTAAACTCCCACTGTGTCCTTATTTAAGCGGAGGGAGTGGGTTTAACAGTGATAATTACAGACTCTTTAGCATTTGATTAAAATGTCCATAATAAAATACAGTAATTCGTCCTGACTAAGTGGGATTTTTTTAATGATTCTTTCATTTGAGAGGTATGCAAGGTGGTTTGTTGCTGCAGACCCTCTGGGTCCCTTGTCTGTGTGGAACGGGTCTCTGGGTGCAGATGGGCAAGGAGTTGGCGAGTGACAGACAGACCAACACGCGAGATTGTGTAGAATCTGAATGTATTGTCACAAAGTGAACACCAGTCTTATATAGTACAGAAAATAAAAGGGGTCAGAAGTCACAGCAGGCAAAGTACATTGAAGTTACCTGACACAAAACAAAGGAATGACTACAAAGGGACTTACAGGAACCAGGTAAATGTTTACAGTAAAGATAAAGCAGTCCTGCCTAGGGTCAGCTTAATGACAGGTAAGGATTTCACACCCTAGTGCTATTCCTTTGAGCCTTGTGAAGGCTTGCACCAGGTGGTTCTGCTCTTAGCAGAATGCCCCCCTATTTCATAGGCCTTGTTAAATTCTTATATGAGTGTAACTTTTAAGTATCTGTAGAATCTCCATTTGTCAGAAGAATTCACCAACTTGCTTCTAATATGCAATGTAGCCTGTACTGAAGATTTCTATCTCAGTGAGATTCCCTGGCTCTTTCTTGGTAAACACTCTGCAGACCAGCTTTGAGCTGTTGGCTCTGTCTTTTGTAATGCTTAATTAGTTACTGAATAGGTAACTTCCTTACTGCATTTCTACCGGATTCCAAGCTTGTTGGCTTCTGGCACATTGGAACACTGGTGGGGGCTTAGTTATGTCAGAATTCAATCTTAAAAGGCACTTATAATAAGATAATACTCAAAGAGAGCATGTGGATCCATACACCAGACTAACGTGGTAATAGGGTATGAGTATATGGGTTAATGAGAATGCCAAAGCTCCAGGAGGTGAGTTTCCGTGAAACTTTTTGCCTCCTGAGTGCTTCCGGGCTTCTCAGCCTGTCAAGCAGACTTCACTGAAGTGTGTGTGGCAATTTGTATCCTGCTGCTGCCCAGCTAGGAGGTCATTCTCGAGGTTCCCAGTATAGCTGTCCTGTCTTAGCTACATGTGTCCGCTTACATTTCGTGCTTAGGTTAAAATATAATATTTTCCTACTACGTCTGACTTCCTGGTGTCTCATCCTTTTAACCCCTCTCTACTGACAGCACCTAGATCACTGAGGTCATTTCCAGCGTGAGTGTGTGTATGTGCGTGAATTTCTGGAGTTCTCTTAGTTTTTTTCAGGATAATTCAGTTCTGTACTCATTGGTCACTAACCACATAATGTTATACTTTGTCTATCTTGTCCAGGAAACTTGTTTTCCCACAGAGCCTAGCAAAATGGCTGTGTATAGTGCAACCCCAGTAAATTCTGTTGGTTTGTTTAACCTATAAATTTTACTAGGTGGTGAGGAATGCCAAGATCACTATATGCCTAAAAATCAGTATTGATCAATTTCAGGCTCGTGATGCAGAGAGCATAATGCTGAACCTCGCGGGACAGCTCATCATGATGCAGAGGGACAGGTCAGGCCCACAGATCCGGGAGAAGGACAGCCACCCTAACCAAAGGAAGCTCGTGAGTACAACTAGAAGGCACTTCCAGCCTGAGGAGGGACGGTGATGAGTTTAGGGTTTATGAGTAGAGGGGCTTAAGGGGAGAGTGGTGTGTTGTGATTTAGGCACCAAGAACATACATAAAGCCCATCTTACAAACCAGAAAGGTTGCTCATTGTAGGGGTTTTGGGTTTGTTTTTTTATAGATTTCAATACATATACTTTGAAAGATCACTATTATCTCTAATTCTAAATAAATGCCCCTTTTTTAAAAAGACACTTATTTTTAACGTCTACAAAGCTAGTACCTATGAACTTTAGAACCTCCATATTTAATAGGAAAACCAAACTCCAGCAATTCTTGTGTCTCCTTCAGCTGCCGTTCTGTCCTCCCGTTGTACTAGCCCAGTCGGTGGAAAATGTCTGGACTACCTGTCGAGCAAACAAACAAAAACGTCACCTTCTGGAGGCCCTCTGGCTGAGCTGTGGTGGTGCGGGGATGAAGGTTTGGCTCCCTCTCTTCCCCAGGGATCACCGCAAGCCCCACTCCTTCCTGTCCCAGCGGATCATGCTGCCGTTCCATATCAACATTTACCCCCTGGCCGTTCTGTTTGAAGACGCGTTGGTCCTTGGTGCTGTCAACGACACTCTCCTCTATGATTCTCTGTATACCCGGAGCAGTGCCAGGGAGCAGCTGGAGGTGCTCTTTCCCTTCTGTGTTGTGGAGAGGACCTCTCAGATCTACCTCCACCATATCCTCCGCCAGCTCCTGGTCAGGAACCTGGGCGAGCAGGCGCTCCTCCTGGCTCAGTCCTGCGCTGCGTTACCTTACTTCCCTCACGTGTTGGAGCTCATGCTCCACGAAGTGCTGGAAGAAGAAGCTACCTCACGGGAGCCCATTCCCGACCCACTGCTGCCCACCGTGGCCAAGTTTATCACCGAGTTCCCCCTCTTCCTTCAGACAGTTGTGCACTGTGCCAGGAAGACTGAGTATGCTCTGTGGAATTACCTTTTTGCAGCTGTTGGAAACCCCAAGGATTTGTTTGAGGAATGTTTGATGGCTCAGGATTTGGACACAGCTGCCTCTTACCTTATTATCTTACAGGTAACACTTGTCCTTATGAAGGGATAAGAATTAATGGTCTAATTTTAGGAGGGAAAGGTATGTCCTTATGATAGGGTTTATGGAATGGTCATATTTTCTCTGCGGTGTATGTCTTTCATTCTAAAGAACCCAGACTTGCCAAGTGACCAGAGATTTCCTTTAATGTTTCAAAAGTGACATTCCTAAATATTTTGGTTGGTTGTCCCTAAAAGGGCCTAAAACAGATTAATGATTTCAGGACATAATTTTAACTAAGATTGAGTGTGTACATATGTTCAGATGAGCATGTCCCTTAGCATATAGAAGTCAGAGGACTCTCAAGTGTTGACTCTTGCTTTCAGCCTTCTTTGAGACAGTGTCTCCAGCATTTCCCTTCTGCGGAAGCCAGGAGAGCTGGGTTTTATGTGTCTGTGGATTCTCCTGTCTCCACCTCCCCTATCTTAGTGTGAGTTCCAAGAGACTACAGAGGTTTTACATGGATTCTAAATTCAGGTCATCAGGCTTGCGTAGGAAGAACTGAACTACTGAGCCGTCTGTGCAGCTAAAATGTTCTTATACATAATATATATGATGTATATGTTCCATTAGCAATACTACACTAGACTAATAAAATGTAAGAAACACTAACTGAGAAAAATGATACTGTGGGCATTAGTGCATGGATCTGGGTTACCCACAATAATAGGTGTATTTTCTTACAATGTAAAATTACTGAAAGGATTCTAAATAAACAGGGCTTAACACAGTATCCAATCTTAGCCTTGCTGTAGACAGCTAAGGATGCTCATGACACATTTTTTTCTCAAAACAGACCCTGAAAAACGTATTTCATTATTTGATAAGTAGGCTCAAAAGTGTGGTACTGCTGTAAATCTGAAAGGCTATTTTAAAGTTCTTTCATATTACTACAAAGTAGTTTTCATTTATACAAAAAGGTAGCCATAAGCCTAGTTAGAATCTCAGACCGAAGCAGATATCTTGTCAACATATTTTGCTTCATGACAAGTAACTGAAACCAGAGATGTCCAAGCAGAGGCGAGTGGCCCCAAGAGTCTGGGGTTTACTTAGCCCTAATGGAAGAAACATCATCATAAAAAGAGTCAAAGTCAGTGCAGCTGGGGTTTCTCCTGCTGCCCCTCAGGCCCTCAGAGCTCTCCCTAGCTGTGGAGCTGGGAGCTTTCCTCTAGCTGGGGCTGGGGTTCAGCCTATCAGGCAGCTTCCCAGGAAAGCAGGCAAGGTGCTTGGCTGTGAAGAAAGAGCTAAGGATGCTCGGTGTGGAGCAGTGCTGATCAGTCCTGCCTGAAGCAACAATTACAGTCAGATCTTCAGAAAGTGCTAGAGGACACAGACCTAAGGTTTTTGGAGTCAGGAAAACCTAGATTTATCTTGCCTTTCTATTGATCTTCAACAATTTAGATAACTCTGTTTCCATTTCCTGTAAAGTGGGAATGGTGTGACTTTCCAGTCAAAGGGAAAGAAAGGCAATGATGAATGTCGGTGTGTATTGTTAGCTAAGGTGTAACAGGAGTACAGGGAACTGTAGTGTGAACTAAGCAAGCAGAGCAACTGCCTCACTCTTGCATATCTGGAACTTTCAAATGCTCCTTTTAATCTTATTATTAAATTGCCCCCAGCCAGCCTGTTCCTCAGACTGAGAGAAGTGTCAAGAAAAGAATTGCTCTGTCTCCCAAAATTGTATCGTATGAATGGGATGTTGTCTGCGTTGGTTGTTTTTATAGAATATGGAAGTCCCAGCAGTAAGCAGGCAGCATGCCACCCTTCTGTTCAACACCGCACTGGAACAGGGCAAATGGGACCTGTGCCGGCACATGATGCGATTTCTTAAAGCCATTGGTTCTGGAGAATCTGAGACCCCTCCATCCACACCTACATCTCAGGTTAGTACAAAATTATACAGCTTCTCTAGAGCACACACCCACAGAGCATCTTTGACTAAAACCACTGTATGCTGTATAACCACAGGAGCCCAGTTCAAGCGGTGGGTTTGAGTTCTTCAGGAATCGGAGCATCAGTTTATCCCAGTCAGCTGAGAATGTTCCTCCTGGTAAATTCGGCTTACAGAAAACACTCAGTATGCCAACTGGTCCTTCTGGGAAAAGGTAAAAGAATAAAGAGCAGTTACTGGTTCAGAGCTTTTGTCCGCTGCATTTCAGGGCATTTATAACATCAAATCTTAAGAAACTTTCATTCTGTTGCAAATCCTTTTTTCATTTGCCAAAGGCTTACAGAAGGCTTCTGTGTTTCTCTTTACTTTTTCCTTCCTATTAAGTTCACTTCTGTTCTCTGTAATTTTTATCTTTGTACTAAATTGGATTTGAATGTACTTGTTCTAAATAATTAATGTAAATTACTTCTAATGATGGAGGACTCAAATAAAAAATCTTAGTAATGAGAGTGCTGAAAAACTGGTCCATTTTGAAGACCAAAAACTACATCTGTCATAAGTGGAAACTTGTCTCTAGTGGTGTGGCTTGTAAACTCAGTGATCTTGACAGATTGTTGGAGTTTCCTCTGGTTAGGAAATTCCTGTACTGCTTCTGGTGTTAGCTGTTCTTGGCTCTCGTATTTTCTTTTCCCTGAGTGTTTTGGGGTTTTTGTTTTGTCTGTTTGCTTTTTGTCTTTTTTTTTTTTTTTTCCCCTGAGACAGGGTTTCTCTGTGTAGCCCTGGCTGTCCTGGAACTCACTTTGTGGACTAGGCTGGCCTCGAACTCAGAAATCCGCCTACCTCTGCCTCCCGAGTGCTGGGATTAAAGGTGTGTGCCACCATGCCCGGCGCTTACTGTCTTTATGTGTTTTTATTTTTACTGCAATACCTAGCACATGCCAAGAGTCAACATGCTTTATTATGATATTTTACCTTTTTTCTCCTGTCCCAGTGATTAACACTCCTCCCCTAGTACAAATACACAAACGCAGATGGATGTCACCAGTGGAGCCATAGGAGGATCAACAGCTGCCAGCCTCGGCCTGAAATTAAATGCTGGTCAGCCCCTTACCAAGAGCTCACTGTGTGCTACCCACTGTTCCAAGTGTCTGCACGCTTACTTCTTAGTCCTGACAACTCACTGTGCAGGTGAAAACAGGGGCTCAGAAAGACACTGGACTTTGTTCACACGGCTAGTGGAGGGCAGAGACCAGATCTGAGAAGTCCTGCCTCTGAAGCTGGGCTCTCCTGTCCCGTGGTCTGCGCCTCACTTAGAGCTGCTAGTTGGTTCCTCCTGGTTACACATTTGCTCATATTGACAAGAGATGACAGACTATACTTACTTGTCATTGATTTTTATAAGGTTTATTTTCATATATCTATAAAGTGCAAGAAGAGAGGATTTCATTTTTCCCTCTTTCATTGGTGTGTACATTTGTTTGTTCTTTCTTTTTCCCACTTCAGTTACACACCATCTCTTCCTGGTCTGGCTTCTTTTGTTTCCTGTTTATTCTTATTCCATATATTCAATTCTACAAATTGGTCTTACGAGGTAACTTTGTGCCTTGCATGGTAGTATATTCCTGTAATCCAGCAATTGAGAGGCAGAGGCAGGAGGATATCTGAGTTTGAGGCCATCCTGGTCTGTATAGCAAACTCCAGGACTACACAGAGAGACGCTGTTTTAAACCTGAAAGGGGTGTGGGTAACTCTGTGCTACATGTTGACTAGGCTGTGGTGTGATGTGGGAAGGCCCTGGAGCTTTTCCTTCCTATTTAGACACAATTAGATATGGAATTCTTGCTTCCTTTTCAACTTTATCAATGCTACCTAAAAGTGGGGTTCTTCAGGGAGGTTATTCTTTCACTTTCTCCTGTTTCTTACAGATGGAGCAAAGACAGTGAGTGTGCTGAGAACATGTACATTGACATGATGCTGTGGAGACATGCGCGGCGCCTCCTAGAAGAGGTGCGCCTAAAGGACCTTGGCTGCTTTGCAGCCCAGCTAGGCTTTGAACTGATCAGTTGGCTTTGCAAAGAACGTACCCGAGCTGCCCGTGTAGACAACTTTGTAGTAGCCCTGAAGAGACTTCACAAGGATTTCCTGTGGCCACTTCCCATTATCCCAGCCTCTTCCATAAGTTCCCCTTTCAAAAATGGGAAATGCCGAGCAGGTAATGTAGACTTCAGACGTGTTTACAAAAATTATTTATTTTCGATATTTAGACATGTTATCATTGATTGACATTCAAGGAACTCTTTTCATTGCAAATTTAAGCAGATAAAAGCCAATTTGTTGTACATCAGTTAGAATAGCTCCCATTTGACCAAAGATATTAATGAAGTCGACACTAATCTTTCTTAAGTTTTTTTGGCTTGAAGTTTAGCTCACAAATCTAATCATAGTAAATTATAGACAGGTTGAAAATGAGTGTAGAGCGCCGGGCGTGGTGGCGCACGCCTTTAATCCCAGCACTCGGGAGGCAGAGGCAGGTGGATTTCTGAGTTCGAGGCCAGCCTGGTCTACAAAGTAAGTTCCAGGACAGCCAGGGTTATACAGAGAAACCCTGTCTCAAAAAAAAACCAAAAAAAAAAAAAAAAAATGAGTGTAGAAGCTCCTACATTTACCTTATTGTGGTAAAGAATTTAGCATGAGTTAGTGAGGAGCTGCAAATAAACTGTGCTGTCATTTACCATCACCTTGACATCTGTGTCCTTTTCCTAAACTTGGAGAGGACAAAGTCAAACTGAGTTAAAAAAAAAATCAGATATTTTAATTAAGATTTCTAGTTGTTCAAACAAAACCATTTTATTATGGTGTTTAGGAACTTTAGGTCATCTTAAGAGTCAAGGCGAGTCATTCAAATCAGAAGAATCAAGAGTGGCCTAGTTACAGTAAGAGACAGGAGGAGTTTCTGAGAGTCTCTTCTGTAAGTTCACATCCCTAGTTTTAGATAAAAAAAACAAAACAATATATTGGCTTTGAACAGATAGTATTGTGAATTGCAGCAAGAGCATCTTGAACACACCTTTTTTGCTTCTGGACTTACCATGCAGTGGGAGAGCAGATGTTAAAGTCTCAGTCAGCTGACCCTTTTATTACCCCTGAGATGGATGCTGGCATCTCTAACATCCAACGAAGTCAGAGCTGGCTCAGCAACATTGGTCCCACCCATCGTGACACAGACATAGCCTCATCTCCTGGACCACAAATGCAAGATGCTTTCCTGTCACCATTATCTAATAAAGGTATATATCTAATAATGGAACAAGTTGTAGCTCTTCTTGAGTTTTGTTTGGGAAACGATTGTACCATAGCATTCTAAGGTACAGCATCATTCTTTCCTAAAGAATTAGCCATTAAATATCTGCCTACATAGGAAAATAAGGACAAATTGGCTTTGACTGGGCTTTACCATATTTATTTTAGATATATGAAATACAGGTAAACATTAAATAAATCTTTGCAATCAAGATTTAAAATGTTTATCATTGTGTTTGTGCTGTGTGTAGAAGAGTACACATATGAAAGTCAGGACACCTTTATGTGATGAAACCTTCTAATTTTTTTGTAGGTTTCCGAGATAAAACTCTGCTTGTCTGTCAGGCTTGATAGCAAGTGCCTTTACCCTCTGAGCTATTTTGCTGGCCCTTTGCAATTAATTTTGATAAGCAAATACTATCTTTCAAATCCAGTTAACATTAAAATGTTATAAGGAATTCTATTTTTAGAATAAGTAGACTTTTGTCATAAAATCATACTTGTATCACTAGTTTTTATTTCATTAATAAAGCTTATGAAAGAATTCATTGTTAAATATAATGTCCCTCATTTTACCTCTTAGCTTTCAAAGCCTGAACTATTTATTATGTGATCATTTATAAAAACAGTATAGTAGTTTCTGCTATATAGTTATAAATTACAAATGAAAGAGGTTTTGAAACAATTTCTGTTGCTATAGGGTTATAAAATACTAAATCTTCCATAGTAACTGGGCTGATTTTGGTTTGGGGGGATTGTTGTTCTTGTTTTGGTGGAGGATGGGAGAGCCAATACTGGGGATTGAACCTAGGACCCCCTGAATGCTAAGCAAGCACTCCCCTCCGTTCTCACAGGCTGTCCTTGAACATGAGGTCCTCCTGTCTCAGCCACAAGTAATTGAGACCACAGATCTGCATTACAAGCCCAGATTAATTTTTTTTTCTTACAGCTTTCTTAATGGTCAGGCATTTACCTAGTATTGGGCTATCATTTTATTATCACTGCTGGGTGAAGCTTCTGTCATGTGTGAAGGCTCCCAACTGCTATTACTTTTAATTGTAAAATTAGAATATTTTCCCATCCTAAGGCATATAATTTTTTAGTGGTCTGTTAGCTCTTAAAATATATATGTTGTTCATATAATGGCTATTTTAGCAGTAGATTGAATGTTTTTACTTTGAAATCTTGAAGAGAAGCTAGCATTTTAAATAATATTTATAATGAAAGGGAAAGCACTCATTTGTGAAATGAAAAGCTCACTTAATAACTTGTGCGGTTTCTTCGTCAGGGGATGAGTGCAGCATTGGCTCAGCTACAGACCTGACTGAAAGCAGCTCCGTGGTGGATGGAGACTGGACAATGGTGGATGAAAACTTCTCCACCCTCAGCTTGACCCAGTCTGAGCTAGAGCACATCTCCATGGAGCTGGCGAGTAAAGGACCCCATAAATCTCAGGTCCAGCTTCGGTGAGTGTCTCTGAGTTTGAGAACACAGAGAACCCGGAGGTCTCTGTGCAGATGGGAATGGTCCCTTCTGAGTGCTTGCTGCCCTCCCTTTGTGTGTGTCAGCTACTGTCATTCATACAGATCATTGTCTTGTGCTTTATGTCTAGTTATTTGCTGCACATTTTCATGGAGGCAGGATGTCTGGACTGGTGTGTTGTCATCGGCCTGATTCTCAGAGAATCCTCAGTGGTCAGTCAGATTCTTGGGATTGCTCAGTCTTCCGAGATGGATGGAGAGATGTTACAGAACATAAAATCAGGGCTGCAAGCTGTGGACCGCTGGGCCTCTACAGACTGGTGAGTGAGTGCTGCTTTCCATAAGCATGGTATCCTTTGGCGAATGATGGCTTTGTCACATTAGGACCATTATAACTGCCAGGTAGGTAGCACATCCCTTAAATCCCAGCACTTGGGAGGCAGAAGTAGGCAGACCTCTGTGAGTTTGCGGTAAGCCTAATCTAAATAGCAGGCTTCCCGTCATCCAAGCTACCTATGATACCTGTCCCAAAAAAGCAGGAACTTACAACTCACTCATTTGGACAGTTTTAAGTTTATGGAACTTAAAAAATACTTTCATATTTATGTTTTAAAGTAGTTTTCCTTTAGCCAATTTGTACTCGGGCTCTTGAATGGGTACTGTCCATTGAATAGCTTACAATGTTGGTTAGTTTATACTGCGAACCTATAATGCTGGCTTAAAATTTATGCCATACAAGTGGTCATGAGGCTAGAACTTAGATTGGTAGTTCTGTGGTTAAGTATTCGTAAAGACAGGTTATGTAGTCTATGTAAATGTCAAGGCTCCATGACAGTTACTAGCATCTCCAAGTTAGAAGCAGTGGGTGGGTGTGAGGTCCTGTCCTTGTCAGCAGTCGCATATAGATTTGAAGCTCTTTTCTTCCCTTAGATCTGGTTTTCTGTAATTGCAAAATGAGTTTAAGTTAGAAACTTTGCAATGGTCCCTTAGAGTCTAAAGCCTTTCCTTTCTTATAGTGCACTTAACCAAGTTGTGCTTGGGGGTACTTTGCATTGGTACTTGTGCACATGTGCAAAAGATAAAGGCCGGCTTCTGGTGTCATTCCCCAGGAGCTATTGACCTTGTTGTTTAAGACGGATCTCTCCCTGGGACCTGGGGCTCACTAGGCTGGCTGGCTGTCCAGCATGCCTCCAGAAATCCTGTCTGTGTCTTGTCAGCACCAGCACACCAGCTTTGTCCGTGGGTCCTAGGGATCGAACTCAAGACCACGTGTCTGCACAACAGGCACTTTATCAACTAACAGCCATCTCCCTAGCTAGCCCCTCTATCAAGTCTTTTGAATTACAGCAGATGACAGCTAATTTTTCCCCCTTCACTCAGCCCTGGATATAAGCCATTTTTAAACATCATTAAGCCACAACTGCAGAAGCTCAGTGAGATAACAGAGGAACTGGTCCAGCCTGACACCTTCCAGCCAGTAACAGTGGGTAAGACTCCTGAACAGACCAGTCCCCGGGCAGAGGAGAACAGAGGCTCTTGCAGCCATGGGAGCATCTCTCAGAGTGAGCCTGGGAGTAACAACGTGGTCAGCCGGAAAGAAGAGGACACAACAGAGGCGGATGAGGAGGAGCCGCTTCAGGATGGGGCATATGACTGTTCTGTGTCCTGACAGCAGTGAGCGCAGCACAGCGGGCAGTATTAGTCACAGCAGCTTGCAACGGAGTCATTGTGGCCTGCCGAATGACTTAACAGGTAAAAGAACTCGGGTCAGAACTCTTTCGTAAAGTATTATAATTTAATGAACTCTTCCTCTAAATCTCTTTGACTCCTTAAAAAAAAAGTGTGGTATCAAAGCATCTTTCATAAGAAAAATTGAAGCTGCAATAGAAAGTAATGAACACATGGCATATTTCGATTTTATTTACAACAGATTGGTAGTTGTAGGGATTATTCATTCTGCCCCAAGCAAGCTTACTTTTTCACTACTTACAGCTTATATATTTTCTGGTTTAGTGTGTCTAGACTGGTTTTGTTTTTGTGGGGTGGGTTGTTTGTTTTCACTCTTTTAAATAAGTGTTAAGGTGCTTGCTGTAGCTCGTCAGGTAACTGAGCTACTTGTTTGCTTCCTTGTACAGAGTCAGCGGGACTCTGATTGGTCCTTTGAATCCTACTCTTGCACAGTGTGGGTCAGTGGGCAGAGACCCTTTGGCTTTGGTACTCTGTTGACTAGCAGTCCTGAATGACGGAAGCTATTTACCTGTGAGTTAATGTGCCTGTTTTAGCAAGCTTAATTTCCTACTAGATCAATGTGGGCAGAGGGTGAGGGGGTTCTTATCAATTATGCTGACACCACTAAATTTTGTATCAAAGAACTGTATCTTTTTGTGAATATTCATGTAAATATACTCAAAGGCACTGTCCATATTTTTAATGCGTGTATTATAATGTGTAAGGTTTTACGCTGGATTCTGCATGACTATACTCACTCTTGGAATAAAGACAAGACTTTTTCTTCTTTCCAAAATGAGCAGTTGTCATAGAGGAAGACAGGTTTGTTGGCCCAGCTGTAAAGCAGTGGTCATCCCACTGATCATGAGGTGGAGCAGGTTTTGTGCAAATTAATGTAGTTTCTTATTTATTGCTTTTGTAAAGTGAATAAAAATGGGCTTTTATGTAAATAGACTGTGGGATCCTGTATTATCAGCTACTAAAAATTAGTTTGTAAATTCTTTATTATAAAGTTTAAAAATATTTTATGTATTTCTAGATGTGACTTAAATTTTAGTTTTCATACATTATGAAAGCAGAACTACATATTCAGTTGCTTCAGACTAAACACATACCTACCACATGTAATTCTAATTATTAATAACAGTATTACTTTAGATAGCTTATTTGTACTGTGCAATTTGAACAAGGAATGCAATGTTATTTTTTATAAAATCTTGTTTATTTTTATAACAACAATGTATTTGATGTGGACCAAATTCGTACCACCATGTAAAACAGCCTCTCTTCTAATGCAGACATAGCTTAGAAGTGGAGTTCAGCCCCCTATTCCTGCCTTTTAAACTAGAGACATAGACGAGGTCCTCATAGGCAGTATCATTTAGAGGAAACCTCAGAATTATTTTGAAATTATTTCAGATTTCACCAACTAGTTAAAATTATTGAATTTAGTAATTACTGTTATTTACTTTCTACATTAGAAGTGCAATAATTTTACATAATAAAATTACTGGATGGGTGAAATATGTTATTGGTACCTGGTCCTTCTGGTGCTATTTTTATTTAAGTCATTGTATCAAACCACCACCTTGTTCTGAATTTTAAAATAGAGAATAAGGTTTCCTATATAAGTAGATGCAGTGTAGCTAAATAAATAAATAAATAAAGCAAGCTGAAATTTCTTCTGTCCCATTCCATTAGGGAAAAAAAAGCCAGCAATTCTTTTGTATGTAGTCAATTTCTAATGTAAGTATTTAGTTATTAAAACAGTGTAGCATAGTAAGCAGCAGTGGTCTTTTCAGATGTCTCACCTGAGTGCTGCTGAGCTCATCTGACTCTGGTGGTAGGCGCAGTATTAAGGATGAGCAGAGGGCCGCTCATGCGAACCAGGTGTCCCACGAGTAAGTTAGAGCCCACAACCCCCACCCCACCCCTGTCTTTTTTTTTTTTTTGAGGCATAGCCTTGCCCAAGCTGAACACCTATTTGTGACCCTTCCTCAGCTGTCCCAGTAGGTGGGGTTTACAGCATGTGCCATGTGCGGCCATACCCAGTCATCTGACTGCCACCTCACAATCTAAAGCCGGGTCTGAGGTAGCTGATGTTACTACTCCTGTGGTTTGAGCTGGGAACGACTCATGGATAAAATATATAGTGTGTAACTAGTAGAACTAGGAAACACCAAGGCAAGAAATTTGGCAAGTTTAATAAAAATTATTCTTTGGTTGTTGTATATTTTTTTAAGAATTGTATTTTGCTGCATTGTTTGGTTTGAAACATATCACCTGTGTAAGCCATATCTTTAATGAACTTGAATGTTCACCATAACTATTTGAAAGTTAATATATATGGTTAAATTTCTTGCTGACACCAAAAGAGATCATTTGGAGATAAAAACCTTTGCTTGTAATTAAAGTTGCTGCTGCTTCTGTATGTGTACTCCCTCCTCCCCGCCCCCCTTGGTAAAGGGTAATAAAACAATTACACAAAAGTAAACTTTTGTTTACTTATCTCAGGTTAACAGCAAAAAAGGGTATGGATTAGATGCCACAAAAATAAGTCCTCCTTATATTCTCCTGAATGAAATACCTCAAAGTTGAAACATTGATTCAGAGTCTTTAGACAGAGTGGGAACATCCAAGTGCCTGATGACAGACTATTGGGACCACTCGTCACATGCTCACGACATAGTGAAGAAACGATAGAAAACCATGCCCACCCTGTGATCACCAAGCAAACAGAAGTGTACAAGAGACTAGGCGTCAGCTCTAGTAGGTAGAATTATAAATTATTTGCACAGCTCCCCGTGTCCCTTATATGCTTTGTGGATCATCTAGACTATGGGCGTTTATTACCTTGGCATCATGCTTTGAACATTTTTCCTATATCTACTTTACTTTTTTTGAAAGCTGAATAATGCTGTTTTGTGAATGTGCTTACTGTCAGTTTAAAGGTTATAGTTCGGGTGTTTGACTTTAGGTAACTCTATAAACATTCCACATAGTAATTCTCCCTTACCCTGCCTTGCCCTCGAGGGCTTCAGTTTTCCAGTCAAATAAGGGCCAAAAGGAACTAAATGTAAACTAGGAACATTAACAGTTTCTCAGGTCTAACTGGCTTTTATTACAGCACGCTGTTCTGCCTGGTTCTCACTGGGCCTAATTCCTAACGTTGACGACCACAGGTGTGTATCTAGGTAAACTGTGAGCTATACCACATCATCCTTGGGTTCAGGAAAGCCCGCTGAGGACCTTGAACCATATCTCAAGGATAAGGAAGGGGACTCAGGGAACAAGGCTTTCTGTATGGGAGTTTTCAGTTCTCTCCAGAAGTGCAATTGCTGGATCATGATAGAGTGACTATGTCCTTGAGGAAGTACCAAGTTCTCTATGCCTTCACTAAAGCCCCTTAGCTGTAAATGAGGGCCCAGTGTCTGGTACCTACACCTGATGTCAGTGGCTCCCACGGTGTTCAGGCCAAACTAAAAGGTTATTTTTATCTTTAGTTGGCTAGTGATTTTATAGATTTTTGAATACTAGTCTTTACCCAAGTTTATGATTAGTATTGTGATTTCCCCTCCTTGTTACTGTTTACTGTCTTTTGGAATTTTGGAAGACAGTTTTTCTTTTCTTGTTTGTTTGTTTTGGGTTTTTTGGTTGTTGTTTTGGGGGTTTTGTTTGTTGTGTTTTGTTTTTCAAGACAGGGTTTCTCTTCATAATAGCCTGGCTGTCCTGGTCTAACTCTGTAGACCAGGTTGGCCTCAAACTCACAAAGATCCACCTGCTTCCCCTCCCCAGCCCCACCCTAAGTGCAGGGGTTAAAGGCGTGGGCCACTGTGCTAGCTGCAGCACAGCTTCTCGTGTTGATGGAAGCTCAGCTTTGCTTGTGCACAAGGAAGAAACCACCATTTAACCAAGGCTATAAATACTTATGCCTGCCTGTGCTTTATAGTTGTAGCTTAAACATTTAGACACATTTTGAGTTAATTTTTGTGTATTTGAGAGACTCTTTTACATATGGATATTCAATGTTTTGAGTACAATTTATGAAAAGATTTTTTTTTCCCAACTGAACTGTCAAAAACACTATAATGCGGGTTTTTTATGGACACACTATAAATGTGCAGTCTTACTTCTGGGTGATTCTTGCTTCCTAGGAGGCTGTGGAGGTACAAGTACTATAGTTATCTCAAGGCTGCTTCGGCTGTTGTAGGACTCCTGTGGTGCCGTCGGAATTTCGGATGAACTTTTCAGTGTGCGAACCCTCCAGCTGGGCTCTGTAGAGATGGTCTGCATATGTAAGCAAACCTGTTTGAAGAATTCAGTCCTTTTTAGTATCCTGCTTCCCAGGCCATGAATGTCTCATTCATTTTAGCCCTTTGATTCCTCTCAGCAACATTTTGTACTCTTTTGCCTTTATTCTGTTTCATTCTTCTTGGTATTCTTATGAATGGAATGCTTAATTTCATCTCTGCATTTTTTTTTTGATTTTCGGTGTAAATGATCATGTCATTTGCAACCAGATATCATTTTAACTCTGCACTTCAGGTCTGGATGTTTTGTCCTTTCTTGCCAGGCTGTCCGGCCTGGAGCCACCAGAATGATGGTCAATAGGAGAGGCAACTGACACTGTCTTCTCCCTGTCTTAGAAGTCTCTTATCATTAAGTATGATGCTCTGGGTTCTCCCTGGAGACCTTTACCAGAGAGAATCTGGGCTGCGTTTGACTGATAAAATATATAGTGTGTACTAACAGAACTAGGAAACACCAAGGCAAGAAATCTGGCATTATGAAAATTATTCTTTGGTTGTTGTACACTTTTTTAAAAGTTTTGTTTTGCTCCATTTGGTTCAGCATAACGACTTGAAAGTTAATATATATAAAAACAACCCCTTTCTCAGAAGAAACCCCCTTCTGAGATGGTCATGGGATTGTTTATTGTTTGTGTGGCACATTTCCCTGATCCCACTTGGTCAGGATATTGGATTACAGAAATTCTCAATAAATTTTGCAATCAAATGTTTTTTTTTTTAAGTTCAATTTACTGAGGCATATGTGCATTATGACTTTATTAGCCCAAAAATGAAAAATCACCTTGAACTGCTATGACAGAATCTCCTCAGAAAACAAAAAGAGCCAGGTATGATGGGTTGTATATTCTTGCACCAGGGAGTGGCACCATTTGGAAGTGTGACCTGGCTGGAGCAGGTGTGTCACTGTGGGTGTGGGCTTAGACTCTCACCCCAGTTCCCTGGAAGTCAGTCTTCCACTAGCAGCCTTTGGATGAAGACATAGAACTCTCAGCTCTGCCTGTGCCATGACAGCCTGGATGCTGCCATGCTCCCACCTTGATGATAATGGACTGAACCTCTGAACCTGTAAGCCAGCCCCAATTAAATGTTGTTTTTTATAAGACTTGCCATGGTCATGGTGTCTTTTCACAGCAGTAAAACCCTAACTAAGACACCAGGGAAAATGCTACGGGCTTTGTCAGGTGTCAGCCTTCCTGTGGGTGGCTAGAAGTCCCTGTGTGTCTGCAGTGTAGCGTCTCTACCTGCTCTTATCCCTAGCCACAGTTTTAAAAAAGCTTCCTGTTGTGACGTCCTCTCGGGGGAGAAGAGTTCAACCTAAATATACGCCGGGTCTTCCCATTTGCTAAGCAGGCTCTTTTTATTTCTCTGAAATTCGGATGCACAGTTTCATTCCAGGGAAAAAGATTTCAGGCGAAGTGAGCATTTCTATCTTGAGTTCTTTGCTTATACCACTTATTAAAATAGCAGTAATACTCAAGCTATATAGAGCATTTTAAAGATAGTACACACACACGAGAGACAGACAGACACTAGGGATATAAAATAGCCTTGAAATACGTAGATAGAATAAAAAGCAGTTGTAAAAGATCCATTTTTTCCAACCAGTATGTTAAAAAGTTTATTTCAGTAACATTGTAAGGCAACGATTAACCCTCAACAAATCAGCAAAGAAGTGAAAAATGAGATGAACAGACATGTTCTTCCAACAGCTTCTTCCTGAGTCACCTAGGCTGGCTTGTGCTCTTTCACAGCAAAATCGGGGTTGGGGGGGGAATCTTAGACATTTAGTTATAGCTGCTAAACTGGAAACACTGTGTAGAACAATCTTTTAGTTCTTTATACTTGTCCCTAGTGTGCTGCTTATGTTTATACTCTTCTGGGGGAATGCATTCCTTAGACCTTGAAACTATCTTGAGAAGTGAATTACACACGTGATCAGATAACCTCTAAAGGTAGGAGGCTAGTGATAACTAGAGTGTGCTTTTTAAAAGCCATGAATACTGCATGTAATTGCCTGACCATTTCTGGCCGTTAAGCATGCCTGAAACTGAACATCTTGTTAGTGGTTGCATAATAGTGTTAGAGAAAATGAAAATCGTTTGCATAGAGAAACAACCCAAAGACAGAAAGAAAACCATGATTGATTTCACTGAAAAGGTGCCTGCCAAAGGGAAGGAAATCAGAGCATCCTTGTCCTGGTGAACTTTCTCAGCATGACATGTTGCTCCCCTCCCCATAATTTCTAGTAATCAGTTTCAGATTAACCGGGCACAGAACATAAGCCTGTATTTTGAAATTCATTGAGCTATCAGTACTGTTACTCAGCTGTGGTTCTCTACAAGCTAGACATAACCCCTCAACCCTTTAAGTCCTACCTGACAGATAATACAAACACAGCAGGAGCCAGACACTTGAAGCACTATTGAGATAAGATTTCTGTGAGTCCAGCAAAACAGTGACTCCACTTTACAGTGTCACCACTTGTGACAGTCAGCATGTTACTATCAGCTCCAGCCGCAGCGTTTTTAAGGCGTTACAGATTAGGGAGGCAATACAAGGAACACGATTAAGAAACTGACACGTACCACATGAGCAATTTCCAGAGGCTCCTCTTCTGCAGTGCACACGTAACAGTGCCTTTGTTGACATTCAGACAGTTTTGAGGGCCACTCTGAGAGGCGCCTTCCTGTTCTCACCTGACAAGGATATTGTTTGGTTTGGTTTGGCCTTACTATGGCTTTTCTTTCAACTACATTTTGTGTCATGCTTGTTTGCTAACTCAAATTTTGTCTTTATATATTTACTACTGTAAAATTAGAATAATTTACTGTTCATCTCCTCCTCTGTCACCGATGGAACCTAGAGACGCCACAAGAGCCACTGCCATGACATACCTCACAAGCTACATCCCTGTCTTCAAAATGAAAAGCACCATTAAGTCTGACTGCCGCCCTTATGCAAGATCTGAAAATTAACAAATACAGGTATAGTTGTCTCACTCCTTGTAAGCTACAACCTCAGCATCTCACTGACGGCAAGTTACAACAACTTAGTCACCTGCTAGAAAACAGAAAACCCAATGCAGCAATAAAGAATTTGTGCTAAAGGATTAATCTTATATATAACAATAAATATTATAAAATCCCCAGTCCTCCCAGCCCTCCTCCTCTTCCACCTCAGCAGCTATGCTGGCAATTCAGTGCTCTGGGGAAGAAGTTTTAAGTTTTGTGCTTGCACAAATAAAGCAACCCATGAAATGTAAGAAGAAAATGTAGCTGAAGAAATGTTCTCTTCCCCCAGGAACGTGTTTGAGGGAAAAGCAGACATTGAATGCTACTCAGGAGTCAGGCCCAGACCTCTGCATCAGGGCTTAGGCTTCCAAACACAAAAAAAAACCTGAACGGCTGCCTGAAGAAAGAGCGCTCCAGCATCTAAGGTGCTGCAGCGGCTTCCACCTTTGTGGCATTTACTTCCCAGTACTACAGTTGTAGTGCACAGAGAGGCATCTTACCCACCATCCACTGGCAAGTGGACTTGCCTATTTCATTAACAGTGGTCTAAGAGCCTACATCTTTCTCGATCCTCCCAGGAAAGCTGCTCAAGTGGCATGCTGCTGAGTCCTTAGTCATGAGTGACATGATTGGCAATATCCACATGTGCTTACTTGTCAGAAAGCAGGAAGTTTCAACTGGCAGGGCCAGGTACCACTGTCCCCAAGTTTAACCCATACAGTACTTGGCCCTGAAGAGTGTTATCTCAAAAGCTCTTTGAACATATGCTCAGTAGAATTCATTGACTTGTATTACAAACATCCTTGTACGATGGGAGAGAAACTATCCCATGCAATGTCCAGGGGACATGTACTCAAAGTCCATCCACGAGATTAGAACACAAAGAGACTGTAGGTGGAAACCCACGCCGAGGGAAAGGACCAGTCTGGGAACTTCTTCTTCAGAGCATCCAGCTGAGAGGATCTCTTGTTTTCCCCTGATAGATAGTGGGCAGCAATGGCCACAGTCACCATTCCTTCTGCCTGTTCTTCTGAGACCTGCTGGGGAAAAAGCAGTTAGTTCTCTGAAGCCACACACTGACCTCCATGGTTGTTACATACTGTCTGGAAGCCTGGGAAATCCCACCTGCACTTCTATCCAGAACTGCCATGCAGAAGCCTGAAGGCCATGGGAATAAAACACAAAGTAGTCTCCTCCTCGGCTTGTCACTGGGATGCCGTTGCCAAGAGACCACTGGGAAAGTGTGGATCCTTTGTGGGTTCGAACATAGAAAGACATATGGCTTGGTCCTGCAAGAGGAACATTGAAGTCAGTGTGCAGTGACAATACTGTTAGGGTCATCTGTGATGACTTTAGACGGGCTCTTTACAAAGCTCAAGGAGGTTAGCAGTTTGGACAAGGTTAAGTAAGGAGAGAACAGAAAGGGCAGAATCTAAATGAGAAAGGTAACTTGGTAACTGCTGATATAATTTACCTATCTCCAGCCCTATTCTCCCCCCCCCCCCCACCTCCGACCCCACAGAACAGGCTGGGAGGAGTGCAAAGGTAATCTGCCTGTGACTCTCAGGGTTTGGAGCGGGGAAACTCATCCACCAGACTCAAATCCACTATTTACATGTTATCAGAAAATGTCAAGGTACTACAGTCTAGCCAAATACACAGAGTTAACCATCACATTTCCACATTACCTATTAGCTTTATACAAAAGACCCAAAATGCTCTGCTGGAGAGATGGCTCAGCAGTTAAGAGAATTGACTGCTCTTCCAGAGGTCCCAGCTACCACATGGTGGATCACAATCATCTGTGGTAGGATCTGAGGCCCTCTTCTGGTGTGTCTGAAGACAGCTATAACATACTCGTGTACATAGAGTAAATAAATAAAACTTTATAGAAGTAATAGTAGAAGTAGTCTAGACATTCTGCAAGCATTGTGTTTTCTTAAGGTGGGAAGTAACAATCAAATGTAAGTAAATCAGCTGGCAGTACTGTGAGGGAAAGCCTAGGACAAGACTTACAGGGACATCACCGGTTGGGATCTGCAAGAGCTACTAGTTTTTAACATGGAAAGGTGAACAGAATGTAGCAAGAAAAGAAAATGTTTGAAACAGTGCAGATCTGTTTGATAACAAACTATCTAACACTAAGACTTTCAGTAAGGTCTCTTAGTCATAACTGGGCCGGGCAATGGCGGCACATGCCTTTAGTCCCAGCACTGGGGAGGCAAAGGCCGATCTAGCTCTGACCTCCAGGCCAGTGTGATGGACAGGCAGGTGACACAGCACCAGGTGATCCTAATAGCAGTGCCACCAAATGCTGCCTAAAACATACTGGCTCAAATTCACTAGTCATTGGACTATGAATTAGTATTTATAGTGTCCATGGAAAAGTTTATTCTCTCACAGAAACATAACAGTCATACACTGTAAATGTTTTTTTAACCTCCATTCATCGACATGTAAATAGCAGATCTCAGTATCTGTGGACCGGAGTGTGTTACTAATTCTCAGACTAGCTGTCTGAGTCCTGACAGGTTTCACTTATAGTTATGACATGGATCTTGGGGCTAGGACAAATTTTGCAGTTTCTTAAATGACTCTAAAGATACTTCTGCCATTTTGTACTACATATTTACTCATATATGGTACAAATTTATTCAGAGTGGAACTCTCGGCACCGGTGATTATAAAGTTGAAGAATTGATTAGCTTTTGAAAATACAGGAGGCACCCTAACACCTATGATAGGGCGTACTCAGGTGTCGTTCCTTATGTAAAACAGCATTTAATAACCAGCAAAATCCTATGTACAACAAAGAACTGTTTCCAAGTAAGTTTCTCTGATTTATCAGTAAGTGTTTCATTTGTACGCCTATTTTATAGCCTCAGAGCCAAATATAAATTTCTCAGGTATAAAAATTACAAGTGTAAAAACTGAATACTGCCTAAGCAGTATTTAAAAGGAAATTTATAGCACCGAATGCATATATTAGGAATAACAACCTAAGTGGGATAGTTTGTTTTGTTTTGTTTTGTTTTGTTTAGCATAGAATAGTATTTATTCAGGGTATGGGAGGGGAGTTAAGAGGGTGGTAGAGGCAGAGAGAAGAAGAGAGTAGAAAAATAGAGGCCGGCCATGACCATGTGGAAAGAGAGCGGGGACGGGAGAGGGGGAACAAGAGGGCAAGAGAGAGAAGCAGGAGTAAGAGAGCTAAGTGGGGCAATTTAAGCTTCCCCTTTAGTAGACACAGAAAGGAAGAGAGACTTAAACAGTAGAAAAAGGTACAATCTAGACTAGAACTCAAAGTGAGTGAACAGAAGCTGGGTTTTAGGGAGCAATGACCAGACTTGACAAGCTTTTGTTTGTGGTTTGAAACTGTTCTAAGCAATAAAAATAGGAGATTTTCTTAAAGAAGTAACTTTCAGCCACTATTAAAAATACTGTAATGCACAAGGTGTGACGGTGCATGGCTCCAGCACTCAGCAGGCAGGCTACGGCAGGAAGACCGTGATCATAGGCCAGCCTGGGCTCTCGAGTGAGACACCGGAATCGGTCAGTCACTAAATAAGTGTTTCTCTGATATGTCGCGTGGGAAGACATATGGCAGCCAACTGAAAAGCATGAGATGTGACATGAGAAGGAAACTGGCTCACCTGTTGCTTCAAAGGTCAGCTTTATCGAATCCCATGGCATCTTCTCTTTGGATACAAGTCTGAAATGAGCAGGATTTCTTGGAGAAATCTCTGGAGCTGGAAGATACCAGTTTTTCCTATTGGAAAGATAGTGTGACTATTCAGGATGCTTTAGTAACTAACAGTAAATTCGTAACTCACAGAATGGTTCAGAACACCCAAAGGGGTCTGAGAAGTGCCTGATGAAATGATAAATGAGGCAGTTCCTCTGCTGGCCAGGTTGTTAACAAATCCCTCTCAACAGTTTACAAGCCCTACTTCCAGAGGACCCAGATTCAGTTCCAAGCATCCATGTGCCAGCTCACAGCCACCTGTGACTCCAGAGCCAGAGATTGAGCACTCTCTTCTGGCTTCCACAGGCACAGGGCAGACACACTGCACATAAATGATAAATCCTTTTAAAGACAGGAACTGCCCAGGCATTTCCGCTGCCTATCCCATGCCTCTGATGAATACTGAAATGCCGTCTGTCTGAGTATCGCAAGCTGGGAGGAAGCCGTAACTGTTGTATTATACTGGTCAGGAGCATAGCCCTTTCTAGCTACTACTTACGTTTCTTTTTTTTTTTTTTTTTAAAGATTTATTTATTATATGTAAGTACACTGTAGCTGTCTTCAGACACTCCAGAAGAGGGCGCCAGATCTCGTTACGGATGGTTGTGAGCCACCATGTGGTTGCTGGGATTAGAACTCTGGACCTTCGGAAGAGCAGTCGGGTGCTCTTATCCACTGAGCCACCTCACCAGCCCAACTTACGTTTCTTGAAGAGAGACTTTCTTAAGTTTAAAATAGCAAACTATGCTCCTGAGTTCATTATCTGACTAAAGAAATAAGAAATTTTATGGTAATATAGAAACATTACAAACAGCGCTTGACTGAGTTAAGGTTAAGTTTCACTGAATCCTGACAGTGATAGAATGGAAACTAACCCCCAACTTAAGAAGAAGTATGAACCAACCTGATCAGGAAGTGCACTGGAAGATACCAAGGGAAGCCACAGAGTGGGGCATTCTCCTCACAGTGAGCTCGGATTGTATCGTTGATCTCAGGAATGTGAGGTGTTACGTGAGACATTCCAGTGTAATCAAACCCATTGATCCATATTCCAGAGTCTCTTTTTACTACGCTTCCTTCTAAGTTATGAAAAGTTCTACTCACGTGCTGAAAAGAACAAGACTAATGAGAAAACTGTTCAGCTAGCTCACCCACACTCCTACCCCAATTTAACAAAGATAAAAAGACCATCCAAGAATTGATTAGAGGGCTGGTGAGATGGCTCAGCAGGTAAGAGACTGCTCTTCTGAAGGTCCTGAGTTCAAATCCCAGCAGCCACATGGTTGGCTCACAACCACCCATAAGGAGATCTCATGCCCTCTTCTGGTGCATCTAAAGCCAGCTACAGTACACTTATGTATAATAATAAATAAATCTTTGGGCCGGAGCAAGCAGGCACTGACTGAGCAGAAGTCCTAAAAAAATTCAACTCCCAGCAACCATATGAAGGCTCACAACCATCTGTACAGCTACAGTGTACTCAAATAAATAAATAATAATAAAAAATATTTTTAAAAAAGTGATTAGAAACAGGGAAATAAAAAGGAGACTTAATAATTACTAAGTTACTGTTAGTGGGGTTTTTTTTTCCTTTTAAACTAGATGACAGACATGCAAGTGCCTTTTATTGTAATTCACAACTACAGTTGAATGCATACTTAAAATATATATAAGACTTGATCAGGGACGGTGTATGTGCTTGTAGTCTCAATTACTTACACGGCTGAAGTGGAGAGTCATTTGAGCACAGAGTTAAGGCAAGTCTAGACAATACTGTAAGAGAATGTCTTGGGGCTGGCGAGATGGCTCAGTGGTTAAGAGCATGCACTGCTGCTCTTCCGGAAGAGTCTGGTTCAGTTCCCAGCACCCACATCAGGCGGCTCCTAACAGCCTATAACTCCAGCTCCAGGGAACTGATGCCTACTTTTTTTTTTTTTTTTTTAAGATTTATTTATTATATGTGTGTACATTGTAGCTGTCTTCAGACACTCCAGAAGAGGACATCAGATTTTTGTTACGGATGGTTGTAAGCCACCATGTGGTTGCTGGGATTTGAACTCAGGACCTTTGGAAGAGCAGTCAGTGCTCTTAACCGCTAAGCCATCTCACCAGCACCCTGATGCCTACTTTTAATCAGCCTACAGATATTTATGCTATTTGTAGTTTTAAATGGTCATGGCTTCTAGGTTATACACATGCATATTTTGTATACATATATGATGGAAAGTGTGTCTAAGAAATAAGAATGCCCACTGACGGTCAGTGTCCCTTGCTACTTTATACACAAATCTAAACCAAGTAAATTATGACAACAGCAGAGAAGTCAGTTTTCCTGTTCATTGGTGAAGCTCAAAACCCACAAGGCGCTTCTCATCTCCTGAATCTCACTGCTTCTGAAGAGCCCCCCTTACCTGAAGAAACACTCTCTTTGGCTTTGGACTCTCGGGATTAGAACTGTATGGGAAAAAGGCTCCAGTGCAGACGAGGAGGAAGGTGACCGCGCACACCACTATTAGGCTCAGAATGGTTTTCTTTGTGCTGTTCACAAGGTAGATGAAGGTAATCTAAACGCAAGCACAGACACACA
The DNA here is from genome assembly GCF_978045245.1 of Mus caroli. Taxonomy (NCBI): domain Eukaryota; kingdom Metazoa; phylum Chordata; class Mammalia; order Rodentia; family Muridae; genus Mus; species Mus caroli. Next base: position 31,395,679 of record NW_028227275.1, on the reverse strand, counting down.
TTACAATCATAACATTGGTAGAGAGGTGTTTCCCATGATATTTTTAGTAGGTATTGTCTAGAACACAATAAAGAAGAGCTAGTAGCCTGTGTGGTGTGCAGGGAACCCCAGGAGACAAAACAGCAATTCCTCAGGTGTCCCTCCTAAGTGAGAGCCTGGAAAGTGACAGATGGCTTCAGCAGGCCAGGACGCAGTGGGGCAGAAAGCAAAGGGAGACTGGAAACAAAGCACGGAAGAAGGACCAGAACCTATTCGCAGCCAAGCCACTGCCCTATGTACCACAGTGGCCAGCCCTGCCCAGCAGACACCACAGAACTGAATCCAACCAATGACAGTAAAGCTGCCAAACTCTCAAAGGTAAGGTTTTATGCCTAAGCATGTGTTTCGATGAAATTCAGATTCCACCTCTAGTGTTTTATAACAAGCTAATAAGAGCTGGAGGCATACAGCCTAGTTTTTAGATGGACCCTGTAGAAGTCGCATTTGAGGAAAAACTCCACTGTAAAACAGTACTGTCCTTTTAGGTTAATCACTGTGAACACTAAACAATCTGAGCCTAGAGCAGCAAACACGAATGGCTCAGTTGCAAGGTTCGCATCCAGAATCAGCTTTTTTTATTCTAACTAAATCAGCAAACTGAAAGACGAGTACACACCAAACGCATTCACAGTCCCCTCAGTTTTGAGAAACTACCTGAAACTAGCTCCTACTTTTGCCTCTCCATCTTCCTGCCTACCCCTAAGCTCATGAAGTACATGAATGTGAAGATATTCTCAATGAGAGGAATTTTTTTTTTAAAAAGCAAAATATCAAAGTTTATGCAAAGTTGTCTCCTCTTATATAATGTTCCCGTATCCTTTCCTGAGAAATTTCAACCAAACGGTACTATTCTTGGATGAAAGACCTTATCTTGTTAGAAAATAAACACCCCAGGATTTAAGGTGGTGAGACAGCAAAACAACTTGTAACCCTATTTGTTCCTCTACCAAATGGTCATAATGATCAAAATGTTTCAACTCTTCCACCAAGTAGTGAGCTTCACCTAAGACATGCTGGTAAATCTGGACATACAGCAGCTGTATGATAGAGTTCAAGGAAAGGAAATAGATGAAAATTAATATATTTTAGCAATATATATTAAATTACAAATATATAATTTGAAAATAAATAAATCTTTGCTATAATACTGTAGTTCTGGCACACCCAAGCTAACTACTGCCAAAACTGTCCTAAAATTCAACTTTAAACTACCATTTCCTATTGAAGTTCCCTCTTCTCCAAACTGGGAAGTTATAAATGGACTCACAGAATGAAGATGAAGGAGTGGCTGTAAAGTGACAGTGTGCTTGACTCTATAGTTAGGCACCTTTACTCTGCCTTAAGTGTATCTTATATCACTCTTAAGATCTTGAGTGAGTACAAAATCAAATGAAGAAGCTAAGCCTGGTAGCACAATCCTGTAATTCCAGCACTTAATAAGTAGAGGCCAGAAGACCAGGAGTTCAAAGTCATCTTCCAAATGTTTAAGGCTAGCCTGGGCCATGTGAGACCTTGTCTCACATCACTAAACCTAACGAGGAATGGAACTGGGAAGTTGGCTTCATAGGTACAAGCACTTCCTGTGCACACATGAGGACTTCAGTTTAAATTCCCAGCCATGTAAAAGCCAAGAATGACAGTTCAAGTCCCCAGCACTGGGGGTGGAGACAGGCAGATCCTAGGGGCTCTCGGGTTTGCCAGCTTAGCTGAAAGGTTCCGTGAGAGGTGCTCTCTCAAGGAAACAGGTCAGGGCATGGTAAGGGAGGTGCCCTCGGAGTGCACATGCACCTAGCTGTTTCTTGCTAAGTCTCTTGATCCCATGCCTATTATCAGACCTATTTTGGCTCTCAGCCTGGCAGTATAACCATGATACCCAACAAAGAATAACTCCAAAAAGTGTGATAGCTCCTCACTTAACAAGAATGTTAACTGTTTTCTAAAACATATTTAATAAAGCCTCAATGACTACAAGACGTGTTCTGAGATATAGATTATAGTTCAGTGTTCTGTTACCATGGAGCAACTCATCCCATCAAGAAGCAGCTGCCTTTAACCTGTAACACGTGAATAAGTAAACCAAGAGAGCAGTACTAACAACAGCTCAGAGTCACAGTACCACTTCACATAGTAGCAAAAGGAAATACGGTTTGTAGTTTTAGAGGGTTAGCATTGTTCTCGCTATATTACCTTGTCTCAACATAACCTACAGCACTCTGTCTACACCAGCCTGCCCTAGGGCTCAAAAGTGCTGTCTTCACAGGTACATACTACCATCATACTCGGTTGTAATTAATATTCCAAGAGGTGTGCCTTCCCAAAGCCTTCCGGGTAAGATTTACCTGTGATAGTGCACTTTGATCTTGTTATGGATTCGAGCACAGCCATGCCTTGGGGCTTTCCTGATCTCCAGTTTCACAGCTTCATTATTCTCCCTTCCACTTGATCAGTGGAACAGAATTCAAATATCCTACATCTGAATCACCTTTGTGGGCACCAAAAATGACAATCACTTGTACAGCGGTTCTCAAACTATGGGTTCTTGACCCCTTTGAAAACGGAAAGACTCTTTTACAGGGTCACATATCAGGTATTTACATTACGATCTATAACTAGCAAAATTATAGTTGTGAAGTAGCAACAATAGTTTATGGATGCAGTCACCACAAAGGGTCACAGCATTAGGAAGGTTGAAGACCACTACACTAAGAGAATAATGAAAACCTGATTCATACTATAAATACCTTCACACTAGACCCTCATCTACAGAGGACAGAGGCTGCTCTCTCCTCCAGGGCTGTATTGTTTGTTCTTGGGGACAGCATCACAATATATAATCAAGGTTGGTTTCAAAGTCGTGATCTGCCTGCCCCAGCCTCCCAAGTGCTGAGATTAGTTAGGTGTCACTGTGCCCAGGCCTTTCTCCCTTCATCCTCAACAACAAACTTACCTACCATGGTTTAAATGGGAAATATTCTCTTCAAGTTTTTGGGTTTAAACATTTAGCTGGTAAGGGCTATTTGAGACGACTGTGGAGATTAAGGAGGCAGGGTCTAAGTGAAGAAAGTAGATCTCTGGTGGCAAGTCCTCGGGTCTGTTAGCCCTTGCTTCTTGTCGTGGTCCCACTCGGACCTGCCACAGATTCCTGCCACCAAAAGCACCACCATGCCTTTCCCACCATGATGAGCAGTGCCCTCAGGAGCCATGACCCAAAATAAAATTTTCCTTTCCTATTTTTATCAGGTATTTTGTCACAGTGAAGGGAAAAGCTACTAGACTTAACAAATACAGAAATACAGGGTTGAAGGTTTAATAATAAAACTAAAAGAAGTAAGCAACAAACATTAGAATTCCATCCACCTCTGTAAACAACACTAAGAGTGAATAATGCCTTTGCAGGTTTTGTTGTTTGGCCCCAAGGGGGGGTGGGGTGGAGGGAGAATGTTCTTTCAGTGTTGGGGAACGGAGCCTAGGGACCCATGATGGGAGGGAGCACTCTTTTCAGTGAGCTACAGCCCCAGCCTGCACTCTGGTTGCCAGTTAGGATGTAGGTTCCTTTTAATGCTAGTTAGCCAACAGCAAGCATGTGCATAAGAATGACTTTACATGGCTACATGTGCAAAGCCACGTATGCAGGGCTTTCCTGATGGAGGACACGGACTATGGCTGTGGTAACTTTAGCTCGCTGGGTCCTCAGAACCTCATTTCCACAAGGAATGCCCTTTACTACAGTGATCTGAAAAAGCTCAGTATCCTGTGCATGAAAACCTAAGCTGTAAAGAATCCAGCCCCTGTCTCTACCTGGACCCCTCACCTCAGGTCGCAAGCACTTCCTATAGCACTCAGTAAATACTCCTTAGGAATTGGAACAGAGATGCCTTCTCCAGAGAGGCTTGCCGTCAGCCTCAGACATCATGCCAAAGGAACTTTTCCTGAGGGGCCTGGTCCATACAAACCAACCATCTTTCCTTTCCTTTAAGGTGTCCCATGGGGAAAGAAGCACACAGACAAACAAAGGTGAGACTCCATACCTACAAAGTATACTCAAGAGACTGAGAAACAAAAGCATGTTTGGGTATCACCCCAAGGGGCAAATTCATGAATGTTGATTTGACAGCAATGAAGAAGTAAATGATACTGAAATCACTTTGAATACACACACACAACCTAAACTACTGTGATTTGGCCTCTTACTAACTTCAAAACATGCTCATAGGGACTATTCTGAAAGTTCAGAACAGAACATCTCAATCCACACATCATCTGTTCCACACATTCCTATCTGCTACAATGGAAGGCTACTTGAAGAGAGGATTTAGACGCTAGGTGTGATGGCTCCCAGCACTTGGGAGGTTGGGGCAGGAGGAGTACCACAAGTCAAGGCCATCCTGGTAACCCATAGTTCTAAGCCAGAGTGAGAGCCTGTCTCCAGGTGGGAAGGAAGAGAGGGGAATCTGGATAGCTCAGAAGGCTGTGTGTGTGTGTGTGTGTGTGTGTGTGTGTGTGTGTGTGTGTGTTTTAACATTAAAGCAGTAACAACAAAACACGGTCTCACCATGTAGCCCTAGCTGGTCTGGAACTCACAGAGATCCTCTTGTCTCCTGAGTGTGGGCCACCATATCATCCTACATTTTCTTGGCACATTAACCTGACAGTGCACAAACACTGACCCCACCCCTCTAGTTTAAATGCTCTTAACAAGGTATGAGTGACATAATTTCACAGGATCCACTGCATCTCAGCCATCACAGTATAAACAGTAAAAAACAGGACGTTTTTCCTTACAAAATAGGAGGAGAGAATCATCACGCAGACAGCCAGGATGGAGGCCAGCACAACATCGGGGGGGATCTCCGACCCGCTTCTTCCCAGGATAGGAGTGAACATCTCAAATACCGCCCAGATGAGGTAGAGCCCGTAAAGATAGGGGATAAACATCCCCAAAAGGTAAAGAGCAATAAATCTTCCTTGGGCACCTGGGGGAAAAGAAGAAGAAAACAAGCCTATGGAATTCTAGGGCACGGTTCAGGGCTCATCTTCAACTGCTCTGGCACTTGACAGAAAATGGGTCAGGTGGGACTCTAGTCCCCTGGTACATGTGATCTAGCGCACTCAGTCAGTGTCACCAGGGAGGATAAAGTACAAACAGTATTAAAGCAATATACTAGCATATGTTCAGAAACCTGAGACTGGGATGGGGTATACAGTATAAGATACTTGCATGGCATTAAAAAATTAAATATTTTGGAAAGATAATTTGGTCAAATAATATCTGGGAGCTTTGCATTTTTAACATATTCCCCATTTTTATAAAAAAAAAAAACAAAAAACAAAAAACAAAATTACCCTACCGTGCTTCTTGAAGTCCTTGTACACACAAAGCTTTGTGAGCAATGGAAAAACTACCCAGACGGCACTCATGAATGCAGAGCAAAACCCTTGATAAGTTAAAGCAACAAGAAAAGCACAGTGCACGAACAGGGAGGTGTCGAAGAACAATTCTCCCAGATACAGGTCGCTGGCATTCTGAAAGAAAGAGAATACAGTCTCATTCACAGTCATTCGTAAAGATCTTGTTGCAATTTCTATCTCAAGGTCAAATGCATCTTATTGTCAGCAGGGTCAGCCCTGCAAACTGATGAAGTCCAACTGCTGCACAGGATGGGGCAACTCAATGTGATAATGGAGCAGAGGCTTCCTGCTCCCGTCAAAGAATCCCTAAAAACCCCCATCCCATGCTCTTCTTCTTCTTCTTCTGCTGCTGCTGCTGCTGCTGCTGCTGCTTCCAAACACAGCTGAAACAGTGAAGAGCAGTGGTCTGTGAAGGACATTACCAGCTGCTGCAGCATCACAGAGCACATATCAAACCACACCATCGCTGCAATGACCATGGGGGACATGTGGTTTGATTTCTCTATCTTTCCTCCTGCCACTTCACCACCTCTGATGCTGTCCCACCTTCCTCTATTCTTGACACTTCCTTACAAAATTTAAGGTTCCTTTTAAAGACGTGAAGCCCAAGGGCACCTTATACTATTTCAGAAGAAAGCTGTCCAAGGAACTTTAAACATTTTATCATGTGCATGCCTCGAAGTCATAACTTCAGTGCATACCCACCAAAGAGGGAGTGGCTGCCTTTAAGCTCCTTTTCTCTCATTCTCATCTCTACTTCCTCAGAGATCTCTGTCTTTAGAAACCCCACTTTAAAGTTCACTGGCAAACAGGTTTGATTGGTTAAATACTTACATGTTCAACCCAGCATTAGAGGCGTGGTCTTAAAAAAGAAAATATATCAAAAGATGACCTAGTCAGCCATCACTGGAAAGAGAGGCCCTTTGGACATGCAAACTTTATATGCCCCAGTACAGGGGAATGCCAGGGCCAAAAGGGGGGAGTGGGTGGGTAGGGGATTGGGGGGGTGGGTATGGGGGACTTTTGGGATAGCATTGGAAATGTAAACAAGGAAAATACCTAATTAAAAGGAAAAAAAAGGAGTACTTAAAAAAAAAGAAAGAAAGAAAAGAATTCTCGGAACTCAATCTGAAAGTTTGATAAGGCAGTGCGTTTTTGTAATCCTAGCACTCCAGAGGCTGAGATGAGACAACTTGAAGTTTGAAGCCAGGCTACGGTACAAGATTCTTACCCAACTTGGGAACATAGGTCTCTGAGACTCTCAGAAAACTCAAAATCGTACTAGTAACAGTAATTTAATCTGAAACTGAATTCGCTCAAAGAGCTTAGTAAGGAACACTGAAGTGACTGGACACGCTTCACAGTAAGTGCCAGAGCTGAACAAATGAGACAGTGCTCCTCAAATGTGTTCTCATCCACACCTCTACGGACCCTTCCCTTCCGCCTGTCCTTTTCCAGCGTTTCCTCACTAAATCATAAAACCACTCATCTCTGTCCTGCTGAGGAAAGGTTAATGGTGGCCTGAGCTTTAGGGCCAATCTCAAATGTCACCCTGACCCACTTTTTGCTTGCTAAGGTTTTTCCCATCTCGTCTTCATCCCAACGGACTTTTTCTTTGCCTTTCGTGGCCTAAATGCCTCTCGTGAAGAAGCATTCCTCCTTTTGACTGCTCAGTAGCCTGTTCTCTGTAAGGTGCACTCATGTCCCTAAAGCACCTTCAGATGTCCCCACCTCCATAAACAAAGGCTCACCTGTGCAGGCCCATGGCTCTTGCCCCTGCACTCTCCACAGCTCCTGACTTGACTTCTCAGCACCGCACAATGGCCAAGAAGCACAGCTGTCCTTACACCTCCGAATGAAGCTGCGCTCAGAGGAAGAGCTCACATTCTCATGGAGCACTCAGCCAACTAGGGGCCAAGAGTGTAAAACACAAGGTGCTGGTGCAGGCCTGCAGTCCCTGCTCCCCAGGAAGCAGGAGGAACACGCGGTCAAAACCCACTTGGGATCCAGGCTGAGCCCAGGGCCAGCCTGAGGAAACTTAGTGAGACCCTGCCTCAAAAGTAAAAGTAAAGGCAAAATACAAATAAAGGGGTGGGGGACCCTTAGGAGACAGAAAAGTACTGTAGATGCAGAGCCCACATAAATAAGCTGGGTACATTGGCACCCACTGCTAATCCCAGCTTGGATAGGCAGAAAAGGCAGGGCCTTGGGAATCAGCCAGCCAACGTAGCTCTAATAAGCAAGCTGCAGCCTGTGAGAGACCCAAGGGGCTCTCTTCCTCCTTGACTATTCTAGGCCCGCAGCCATCAAGAATGACTAAGGAACAACCTACACAAGGAAGTTCATGGCTAAGCATCTGCTGCAGAGGAAACAAGTGGTCACTGATGCCCTTCACCCTGGGCATCATGGGAAGGCAAGAAACCAAAGACAGAAGTTTGGGGAAAGCTAGACAAAATGTACAAAACCACACCAGATAATACAAGATCACAGTTGCCCAGGGACTCCCAAATCCTTAAAGGCTATTGTTAACTGTCCTTGGTTACCCCTCACGGTAGAAGGTAAGTCCTTATGTTAAAGACACCATGCACAGACACGGGGGCCAAATGCTTCCTTCTGAGGACTAGCTCTTATGGTAGGTACTAGGCTGCAGCATACACAGCTTCCAAAGGAGGGAAGCAACCAGTAGTCCTTCCTACCCAGCTATGATGCCTATGAACCACAAGGACCAGCATGGCAAGAGAACCCGAAGGGTGCAGTAGTGGCTCACACATCTCGGTGGTAACCAAGCTCTCTAACTGGACGTAAGACCTACTCAACAAGAGAGAAATAATGCCTGGGACAGGAAACCTAGCCAGCTACCCAGGGCTTGTTACGTCATGGATCCTGGAGAACCTACAACCACCACTTTACCAAACCAGAATAACCCCTAACTACATACTAATATTTTTCCTTATACCCACATAGAACTGTCTGTAGTCCTTACCCTGCATCAAGGAAACGTTGCAACAGATGGAGACCATCATAGAAAACCACAACCAATCAAAATAGAAACTTGTAGATCCCAATGCCAATGAATACAACTACAAACAACTCTAGAACCTAAAGCCCAGAGAACACTTCAAAAGGGGACATAAAGAGCTGGAAGATAAGGAGTTTGCTATGACACTATGTCTCCTAATAATGTCAGAAGCTACATCCATAAAGACTCACCACCATTACTGCATTAATATTACCTGCACAAGGACAACAACAATAGACATGGTAACATAAGTAAGGGAAAGACCACAAGTCCTCAGCCCTACACAAAGAACCATAGGCAAATAAGAAATGCTGAGAGAGGGGAAATAGTCTTTCCCCAGAAAGAGCACAATTGGCTATCTAACACCAGATGGTCAGCTCTAATGCAGACATGAATAATGTTATATAGCCTAAAGGTTATACTATGAACATATATACATACATTTATTTAACAACGGTGACAACAGAGGCTATAGATCAGAGCAAGGAGAGGCCTATAGGAGGAATTAGAAGGTAGAAAGGAAAGGGGGAAATGATATAATATCAAAAAGAAAAGTGAAGGAAAAAATAATGAGGAGATCTCATATGCACTATTCTTTTAGGAAAGAGGCGTTTATCAGGTCGGGTTACGTCAGACATAGCCTAACACGGGATGCCTCGGAGAACACTGCCTAACACGGGATGCCTCGGAGAACACTGCCTAACACGGGATGCCTCGGAGAACACTGCCTAACACGGGATGCCTCGGAGAACACTGCCTAACACGGGATGCCTCGGAGAACACTGCCTAACACGGGATGCCTCGGAGAACACTGCCTAACACGGGATGCCTCGGAGAACACTGCCTAACACCGGATGCCTCGGAGAAGAACACTGCCTAACACGGGATGCCTCGGAGAAGAACACTGCCTAACACGGGATGCCTCGGAGAAGAACACTGCCTAACACGGGATGCCTCGGAGAACACTGCCTAACACGGGATGCCTCGGAGAACACTGCCTAACACGGGATGCCTCGGAGAAGAACACTGCCTAACACGGGATGCCTCGGAGAAGAACACTGCCTAACACGGGATGCCTCGGAGAAGAACACTGCCTAACACGGGATGCCTCGGAGAACACTGCCTAACACGGGATGCCTCGGAGAACACTGCCTAACACGGGATGCCTCGGAGAAGAACACTGCCTAACACGGGATGCCTCGGAGAAGAACACTGCCTAACACGGGATGCCTCGGAGAAGAACACTGCCTAACACGGGATGCCTCGGAGAACACTGCCTAACACGGGATGCCTCGGAGAACACTGCCTAACACCGGATGCCTCGGAGAAGAACACTGCCTAACACGGGATGCCTCGGAGAAGAACACTGCCTAACACGGGATGCCTCGGAGAAGAACACTGCCTAACACGGGATGCCTCGGAGAACACTGCCTAACACGGGATGCCTCGGAGAACACTGCCTAACACGGGATGCCTCGGAGAAGAACACTGCCTAACACGGGATGCCTCGGAGAACACTGCCTAACACGGGGATGCCTCGGAGAACACTGCCTAACACGGGATGCCTCGGAGAAGAACACTGCCTAACACGGGATGCCTCGGAGAACACTGCCTAACACGGGATGCCTCGGAGAACACTGCCTAACACGGGATGCCTCGGAGAAGAACACTGCCTAACACGGGATGCCTCGGAGAACACTGCCTAACACGGGATGCCTCGGAGAACACTGCCTAACACGGGATGCCTCGGAGAACACTGCCTAACACGGGATGCCTCGGAGAACACTGCCTAACACGGGATGCCTCGGAGAAGAACACTGCCTAACACGGGATGCCTCGGAGAACACTGCCTAACACGGGATGCCTCGGAGAACACTGCCTAACACGGGATGCCTCGGAGAAGAACACTGCCTAACACGGGATGCCTCGGAGAACACTGCCTAACACGGGGATGCCTCGGAGAACACTGCCTAACACGGGATGCCTCGGAGAAGAACACTGCCTAACACGGGATGCCTCGGAGAACACTGCCTAACACGGGATGCCTCGGAGAACACTGCCTAACACGGGATGCCTCGGAGAAGAACACTGCCTAACACGGGATGCCTCGGAGAACACTGCCTAACACGGGATGCCTCGGAGAACACTGCCTAACACGGGATGCCTCGGAGAACACTGCCTAACACGGGATGCCTCGGAGAACACTGCCTAACACGGGATGCCTCGGAGAACACTGCCTAACACGGGATGCCTCGGAGAACACTGCCTAACACGGGATGCCTCGGAGAAGAACACTGCCTAACACGGGATGCCTCGGAGAACACTGCCTAACACGGGATGCCTCGGAGAACACTGCCTAACACGGGATGCCTCGGAGAACACTGCCTAACACGGGGGATGCCTCGGAGAAGTCAGCAGCTCCCCCTCACCAGCCATGCAGTGCAGAGGAGAGCCGTGATATGCACAGTGTGACTAGGTGAGCCAGTGCGATTGGTGCACGGAAACACTTATAGAGCAACACAAGAGGCAGAGAGCCACCAAGCAAGCCTTACTGCCACCACCACTCTAAACACTGCTGAGAACACAGCTTTGCAACGTCACTTGAATTCTGCACCCCACTTCTGAGAATAAGAGAAGTCCAGGAAATTAACACAATTGTGGCAGTACTGTCTGTAGCCAGCTGAACAATGTCTCGTAGCTCTGAAAGACCATACATAATAATTTCACTTGTTTGTCCTCAGTACGTGAAAGCAGCAAAAAGAAAACAATAAACACATCAGCCACTTACCATATAATAAAATCTTTTTGCAAGAGTATGAATAAATATGATTTTGGCAACTGTTGCAGTTCCATACAGGCAAACGGCGATATAAAAGTAATTGTACCATGAGAGAGACTGTCCGATGAGAGAGATGAACACTGCTATAATGAGGACGGTAACAAGGCTAGTGAACCAGCTAATGAAAGTGATCCCGAGTCCACACAAGAAGTCTCTCATGTAACTAGCATCTAAGGAAAAGAAAACAAAAAGTTAACGTCACCATCTTCATCAAACCAATTACAAAACCAGTTAGACAAAAACCAGCTAAAGGGGCAAATATTAAAACAAAAATTCTACTGCATAATTGAAAATATTTAAATGTCGTAGTTAAGAGAACAGTAAGACACAAGAATGGGGTAAGAATAAAGATGTTCAAGGAACACACTGAGAGGCCAAGGATACTAACAATTAAGCGATGCCTCACAGGAATTCAGACACCCTCCTTACGAAGGAAAGACGGAGTAATCACTAATTTTACAATGCTTCATTTATCAAAACATTAGCAAGAATTTTAAAGCACGCAGTTCCATATAAACTCTTGCTAAAAGACAGTAGCATAGGGCTGGCAAGATGGTCCAGCAGGCAGTAAGCACTTGGCCAACCAAGCCTGGCAGCATGAGTTCAATCCCCAGGCCCCAGCAAACTGAAGCCACGGCTGTCTACTGACTTCACACAAGCACACACACACAAATAAGTAGGTAAATAAATAAATGGAAAATGTTTTTAAAGATGGGAAATAATGACAGGGAAGATAACTGGTAATAAAGAATAATTTCAATTGATGTTAAATACTTATGATAACATGACAATTTAAACCCTGGAACATTTCAAGCAGAAATGATAGGACTGTGTGCTGCTGGCCTGTAGCACAGCAGACCTCCCGAGACGTTTCACTAACAGTCAACCTACAGGCCCGGCAGGAGAGCTCAGCGGGCCAAGTCGATGAGCTTAGTTTGATCCTCAGGACCCACGTGGTGGAAGAAGGGAGCCAATTCCCACAGCTGCCCTCTGACTTCCAGACTTATACATGTGCCCACACACAACAAATAAGTAAATATATATATTTTTTAAAAAGTCAACCTCTACAAACCTTTTTTTCTTTTTGGTTGTGTAAACTTTAGTTTTAACACTGGTTATAGACTTGGTCATAGTATAAAATATTACTGAATTTCAAGAAATTATTTGTTATTAATAAGTAGAGAAACAATTCTAGCAACTCTTTCTTTTTTTTTTAAAGCAAACACCTTCCAGCACTGAAGTTCCATTTCAGCATTGTTAGTGATTTCACACCTTAATGAGAGCCTGCATGAACACAGCTGCTGAATGGGTGCTTGGGCAGCCTCCTACCGAGGCCTGCAGGGCACAGGGCATCTGCTGCATAGCAGGGCTTAGCCTTATGCGGCCGGGCCGGCCCTGCCTTCCATCAGTTGGGCTCAGGCAGACAATCCAGCTGACTTTGCCCGTTTCAGGGTGAGTGCGTGAGAATGGTCATCTTCACCAACCCTCAAAGGTAAGGAGCATACCAACTTAATACTTACCTAGGAATTTCTAGAAATGTAAAGCAAGGAACCTCCTAAGATACTTAAAGAAACAAAAACAACGGCTAAACTCTCCCCAGCAAATCCCACCCCCATCCCAGAAGCGCATGGTAAAGAGAACGACTCACTCCTGTGTTTGGGCCGCAGCAGTTTCTTCCCCAGGTACAGAACCACGGCCATGACCACCATGTAGTTGATTATGGAGCCGACACGAGAAGGGTACGCAATGACCAGCAGGCCGAGCACATCGAAGAACACCATGCTCCCATGCCGGTACTCAGACGAAGAAGCCAGGGTGTCAGACGTAGCCAGGTATTTAAGAACTGCTAAAATGTTGTCACCTTTTATTAAGAAAAATAACATGGTCTAGTAAGCTACTCCATTGTGATTTCCACATACAGACGCATGAAGCAGAAGTGAATCAGGCTCTATCTGAAAATAACGGACCCGGGAAGAACACGAGCAGACACCTCTTCCCAGCCCACCCTCCACTGCTCTCCCCTTTCTTCCAGATCTCCCAGATGAGGTCCCTGCTCCTGCTCTCCTTCCTCCCCGCTTAGAAGCTCAGCCGTGGCCCTCTCATACTGCTCTTCCCTAAGTACAAACGCACAGTCCCAGAGCTCCATCTCAAGCCTGCCCTGTGGATACGTTATAACCATGAGAGACACTAAGACAGAAAGTCAGTGGGAAAACAAGAAAAAAACGCCTCTCGTGAAGTTGTTAAAGCATGTTAAGAATTATTAGGGGGTTAGAGAGATGACTCAGTGGTTAAGAGCACTGACTGCTGTCCTAGAGGACCTGGGTTCAATTCCAAGCATCCACACGGCAGCTCACAACTGTCTGTAAGTCCAGCTGCAAAGGGTCTGGCACCCACAGACATGCATACAGGCAAAACATCAATGCACACAAAAATAAATAAATCTTTTTTAAAAAGTATTATGAAGGAGAAGCAAAGGCAGAAGGATCATGAATTCAAGGCCAGCCTATGTTACACAGCCAGTTCACAGCTGACGTGAGCTTTACAATAAGACCTGGTCTTAAAAATAAAACAAAAACAATTTTCCCTAAAACTAGCTGGAGAGTTGGCTCTGGAACCATGATACAGTGCTGTCCTGCAATGCATGCACAAGGCCTGGGTTTGATCCCCAGTCCACCAGGATAACAAACCAGAACAAATAACAATAAAAGGCCCAGTTAGGAAGGAAGCAGAAAGGCTGCAACGTCAAGGCTAGCCTGGGCTACAGAGTGAAATCCTACATCAGGAAAAAAAAAGTTTTTGAAGTGAGCCAGGTATGGTGGTGTAGGACTGTAACCCCAGCATCTCGAAGTAGAAGCAGGGAGCTGACAAGTAGTGAGTACTTGTGGCCTGGTCACGACCCTACTCAGTGAGTAAGAAGGGGTAGTACCTGTAGCCTGGGCACTACCCTACGCAGTGAGTAAGAATGGGTAGGACCTCACTTTCTTACTAAAGTAAGAAACTGTCCAGATTTTTGACATACCATGTCCATGAAGAGAGGAAAGTTTTACACACACACACACACACACACACACACACACACACACACACACACACGAGAGACACTCCAAATATTCAAAATGTACCTATTTCCCAGCACCTTTGTTAGCGCCAGTCAAGGCTTGTCTTCATCCGTATAAACAACTGTCAGAAACTCACTGCTCACTCTCTACTCCGCACTACATCGCCAGAACATAACACTTAACACCACCTTAATGAGTTCATTAATGAGTTCTCCTTAATGAGACCTTCAAGGATTCCTTATTCCTTTAGGTTCTTTTTGAGTTTACACATTGTATATCACATTTTTATTTCCTGGGGTGCTGCACACCACAGCACACATGCAGGGATCAGAGGACAACTTTCTGCAGTTGGTTCGCTCCTTCTGCCATGTGGGTCCCAGGGATCGAACTCAGGATGCTAGGTTTGGCAGCAAGAGCCTTTGCCTGCTGAGCCATCTACTCAACCATATTCCAATGCTAGGGATAAACTCCAGGATCTCATACACATCAGGCAAGCTCTCTACCTTCAAATCCCTGATAACTTTTGAAGCCATCTAGCAGCCTTACCCCATCTATTTCAGCCTCACCCCTTCTACTTCTGAAAGCCCTACTTCCATTCCAGCCTGACAGCACAGCACACCTTCCATCCCCTCCTCCCCAGTCCCTCCTGCTCTATGCTACGCTTTTACTTAAAAGGTTATCTTCTCTCCGAAGCCCAAATCCCTGTCACCTTCCTGAGCCTCAGGTGGGCCTCCGCTAACGCTTCTAGGCCTCCGGGAAGCACTGTAGTGCTCTGTCTATGTAAGTGCCTCATCTGTCCTCACAAGGGACCCATGGACCATTCTCTGCTTGCATCTGGTGCACAAACCCAGGTCCTGATGCTACTACAGTTCATAGCATTCACTTGTCTGTGTTCTTTACTGTTCAACAGGCCTCCTGCAGCCTGGGGCCACTCCTTTCTAAGTATTCACAGTGACTATTTCTAAGTTTTTAATTGCTAAGTCAGACATCAAAGACTAACATCTAAGCCCTCATCTCTCCACTGCAAGTCTGTAACTCATTTGGCGACATACTGTCTCTCTCCCACACAGACTATAGAACATCTGTAATAGATCATCATTATATATCAAAAGCCAAACTGGTAAATACCAACCTGCTCTCTGAATGGAATCTATGAGAATCCTGTCCGCTGTGTCATACTTGGTGTGATAGATGTATCCATTTTCAATAAAAGCTAAGTCTATTCCTAAGATAGACAATGGAAAAAGTCATCTTACTTTAAAGATCAGACTTGTGTTAGGCCTGGTTGTTTGACATATTAAATTCTAAAAGACGAAATGTCAAAACAAGAGGTTAACTGATATCTGTCATATTCATGAATAACATAAATCTTTTCTTCAAAATCTAGAACCAGGGGACAGTGGGGGACAGGGGCTGATATTGGGATATAAAGTGAATAAATAAATTAAAATTTAAAAATCTATAACCAAGGTCAATAATTTAAAACATAATAATTAAGGAAGCATTAAGTCACACATTAGGGAGAGAAAGTTTTGAGAATGGAATTTGGGCAGTTAACGAGCCAAATTTAAATCTCAAATAAACTGTAAAAATCATCAAAGGAGTTGGAAAAGCAAGACAGCAGCACAGGAGTCAAAACCCTGAGGCTCACTGGCATCTCTCCATCTCCCACACTGGTACACGGCGACACCACAGAGGCGGCAAGCATTTAAATCACTATGAGACTTTGAAAAGACAGCATCAAGAATGCTGCGCTGGTGAGTGTGGTGGTTGGAATATGCTTGGCCCAGAGAGTGACACTATCAGCAAGTATGGCCTTGTTGGAATAGGTGTGTCACTGTGGGTGTGGGCTTTAAGACCCTCATCCTAGCTGAAGCCAGTCTTCTGCTAGCATCCTTCAGATGAAGATGTAGAACTCTCAGTTCTGTCTGCACCATGCCTGCCTGGATGCTCCCATCTTAATGATAATGGACTGAACCTCTGAACCTGTAATCCAGGCCCAATTAAATGTTGTCCTTATAAGAGTTGCCTTGGTCATGGTGTCTGTTCACAGCAGTAAAACCTTAATTAAAACAGTGAGTCAGAAGATAAATATCTCACATATAATGTCCTCTTAAGAGCTATTACAACTTTCAAGAAATAAAGTTTGTTTTTGATTCAACAGCCTGTGACCACAAACAAAGTACCTGGAATGTTCCCAAAATCCCTGTAGATTCTGAAGTCGGTGTCAGAGGGAATGATTCCACTCTGGAAAACCTCCTGAGCCACCACAGAGGCAAAAGGGTGTTTAGCTGCCGAAACGTAAGCCTGGACCAACCAAGGATTTTCAGGGCCTGAAATGAAACAAGACAACACAATACAGGGTTAATCGGATAGCTCTGTTCAACAGACCACACGTGGCTGGCTGCACTGAGGAAATGTGAGCGAGAGCTGACTGGTGAGTACAGGGACTCCTTAGGAATAATGTTCTAGGAGATGCAGAGTTTCTCAGTGGTTAGAGCTTTGCTGCTCAGTTGTCAGGAGCAGGGCTCAGTTCCTAGCACCCATGTCAGGGGGCTCGCAGACACCTCTAACTCTAACTCTAAGGGATCCGATGACTTCTCCAGACCTTTCTGGGCAGCTGCACACACATGCGCACACATTCACATACACATGAGCATACAATCATAAACAAATCTTTTCTTAAAATGCTCTAGAATTATGATAACGGTACACAACTATGTGGGAAAACCTAAAACACACTCAATCTTACCACTTAAGTTGATAAACTACAGGACACTTAAATTATACCTTAATAAAGCCATGTATTTTATATATATTCTAAGGATGGCAACAGTTGCTAAATATTATTCCATTTTAAGGAAATAATATGTCTATGTGTTCATGTACATAAATACACATTTTTTAAAAAAATCACAGGACTGGAAAGATGGCTCAGTGGTTAAGGGCACTGACTGTTCTTCCAGAGGATCAGGGTTCAAATCCCAGCACCCACATAGCAGTTCACAACTGTCTATAACTCCAAGATATACATGCACACAAAACACCAAGGTACATAAAATACAGGTAAATAGGGGCTGGAGAAATGGCTCAGTGGTTAGGAGCACTGACTTCTCTTCTGAAAGTCCTGAGTTCAAACCCCAGCAACCACATGGTGGCTCACAAACATCCATGAGATCTGATGCCCTCTTCTGGGGTGTCTGAAGACAGCTACAGTGTAGTTACATATAATAAATAAATCTTTGGGCAGAGTGAGTGGGGCTGGAATGAGAGGGACCAGAGAGAGAAGAAAAAGTGTCTAAAGACAACTACAGTGTACTTACATATAATAAATATACAAATCTTTAAAAAAATACAGGTAAATAAATTTAAAAAAAACTTAAATAAGAAAAATTACCTTAAAATCTCAAAAAGTTATAGAGCAAATTAGCACTGGTTTGCTCAGAGTGGTGGAAAAGCCATGAGCTAATGCCTTACCAGAATTCTCGTACTCAGTAGACTTTGGATTTTTCAAAATGGGGCATATGTTAATGGTTTACTCTGTTTAAATGTTATAAAGTTATATTTTATTAACATCTTCAAAAATGATGCCATCAGGCATCCCAAATGAGCATTTCCCTCTCCAGTGACCATGGAGTTCTGGAGAGTACAAACTGTTTTAACTGGAAAGCCAGGAGAAGAGAAGTCTCACCACACAGAAAGCAAGCCTAGGGCAGGGCCATCTGACACATGGTCTCAAACACAAGTCTAAGTCGGCCAGACTAGAGTGCTTGTTCTCTTAGTCAAAAATGAAATCAACACTAGGAACTTTCTAGAAGGCAGAGCCCGAAGAAAGCTAGTCTTCTTTAGGCAGTGTCATGAGATGTGAGAGACGTATCCTGAGGAACACACTGGAGCATCAGAAGATACCTCCGAAAGCTCGCAGGCACACACTTAAACCGTTACGATAAGCTCAACACTAGAAGCAAAGAATGGTGTAAAATTCAGCGAAGAAGGATGTTCTCAGCATAATTGTTATGGATTCCTTCCAGGGGAGTGAGTCTTAAAATATTCGGGTTTTAGAATGAGTAAAATGTTTAATTTGCACATATACTGAGGAGGTACTGGGGTCTTATTATCAAACTAACAAATACACAGGAACTATTTAACAGCACAGAGAACTGTAGAGCAGGCAGGGCAGGGATCTGCTGTGCACCTAGCTTCACTATGCAGCGGAAAGCTCACTAGCTCTTGATGCTCCTCCCCCGACCACTGCCACAGCCACCCTGTCCTGGTCCCACCAGCAAACACCACCTTCTACCTGTAACTGGTGCTAACTTTGTTCATTTGTTTCCAGATATGTGATCATTTTGAAATTCCATATTGCTGGAGATTTTTTTATTTAAAGTCACATACATTTAGTTGAGGAGTAAGGACGTGGGCTTAGTCAGAGCCAGCAAAATGGAACACTCGATAGATGCTAACAGAGACTTCATTTTAGAGAAGTGAGCTCTCATCTCTTCAAACTATCTATGTAGACTGTACTAATATATGCAGAAAAAAACATCAGGAGTCATTTGGACTAACCCATGAGACTGGATGATATCCAGGCATCAGAGGATAGAACAGCCGCTGCATAAATTAAAGGCATGGAAATGAAGGCACTAAAGTTTACAGTACACTTCTGGCAGGATACACAGGACAGCTGTTGCTCTATGGGGCCTGGATTTCACAGCCAGTGAGACTCAATGTCCTTGCTTAGCGCTCTCTGCTGCCCCTTTCTGATTTGGTAGCTATTGAAGGTATTCCTCCTGCATCAAGAAAATGGGGCAAGAGCAGATAGCAGCTATAAAGATATTAGAGTTCAGCTGCTTCTCACTGATTCAAGAGAAAGTAGAAAAATTTGAGAGCTGAAAAGTCTTGTTGTATCTTACCTTGTGCTTGTGACCTTGAATTCTGTGTGTGTGTGTCTGTCTGTCTGTCTCTCTCTCTCTGTCTGTCTGTCTCTCTCACATACACACACTTTCCTAAAATAAAGTCTCGGCTCAGGCGGTTCTCTGTTAACATCTACTGAGTATTCACTTTTGCTGGCTCTGATTAGACCCATATCTGGAAATAAATGAGCATTTTAATTCTGACTCTGTGTGTGTGTGTGTGTGTGTGTGTGTGTGTGTATTTGTGTGGCCAAGGTATCCCTGTGTAGCCTTAGCTAACCTAGAATTCAGAGATCTGCCTGTCTCTGCCATATGCTGGGGATAAAAGCCTAAGCCACCAAACTGGCAACACTGAATTTCTTAAAGGTGTAACTGAAATAAAATACAGGATCTTTTTGAAAGTTTAAAGTAGCAGGGCTCGGTGGTGCACGCCTTTAATCCCAGTACTTGGGAGACAGAGGCAGGCAGATTTCTGAGTTCGAGGCCAGCCTGGTCTACAGAGTGAGTTCCAAGACAGCCAGGGCTACACAGAGAAACCCTGTCTCGAAAAACAAAAAAAAACAAAACAAAACAAAAAAAAGTTTAAAGTAAGTTTGAGAGAGTATTGAAATATGATACTGTCTAGGTTATAAAAACACTTAGTGCTTACTGTAATTTCAAAACTTAAATAATACAATGTCTTTTAAAAATGCTAGAGCGTAAGTTTCTATCCATTACTCACGTCCTCTAACCCCTCTCACCCAAAACACTACTCACTATTAAGACTCCTGGCAAGTCAGGCAGGGTACATGCCTCTAACCCCAGCACTCTAAAGGAAGAGGCAGAGGGATTGGATTCAATGGCGGCAGGGATGCAAAATGAGACTGTCTAGACTCACATAACAGAGGCAGCTTTGGCCAAAGCTTTGTGTGTGGCAGGGGCAGGAGAGAAGGTGGGTCTTCCAAAGTCAGGTCTTAGCAGGCCCTGCTGAGCAAGTCTGTGCACTCTCGACCTTGCTAAAATGGCAAGAACATGATGTTCAACAGTTATACCCTGTCATCTTCAGGAATCATAATCCTAAAATTACAACTCTCTCTGCCTGGTACACTTAACAGGTTTTTGGGGGGGGGTTTGGTTTTTGGTTTTTTTTGGGTTTTGTTTGTTTGTTTGTTTGTTTTGTTTTTTGACATTCAAATTATTCACTGATGAAATTAAATTCCTTAAACTGAGTAAATTTTCTCATTTTAATTCTTACTATCATTTTAAAACCCTTATATCCAAATCATCCATAATTAATAATATTCACATTGTACTATGTCCTTATTTGCTTCTCTGCTAGCCAAAAGGAACTTGAAGAGAAATGGGCTCATTTGGCTTACAGGTTCTAGAGTCCATCACAACAGACGCTAGGATAGGGGCTCCAGTCAGGAGTCCGGAGGCTAACTGTAAAGCACAGGCTATAGGGGACGGTTCTTCTCCATGGTTTGCTCAGCCTTCTTATAAAACTCAGGATTCCCTGCAGGAAGTGGTACATCTACAGTGGGCTGGGCCCTTCCGTATCTATCACTAATCCACAGAGAAGATGCCCACAGACATGCCCACATGCCAGTCTTGATGGAGGCAACTCCTCAACTGAGCTTATCCCTTCCCAGATAACTCTACTTTGAGTTATGCTGTCAAAACAATAAATAAACCAACCAACCAGCACATATTACAATACAGTTACTCACTGTGAACCGACTCTGAGCCTGAGTCGCTCGTGTTCAAATCCACTGTCACATACCAAGTATAAAACCTTACAGGATAAACTCTCACCTCTGTTCTTCATCCACAGAGCGGAAGCCCAGCAGCAGGTGTTCATCACACTTTGAGAACTAAATAACTTTGTGTAACACTTGCATAAAGTAAGTACTATACAAGAACACATGCTGCTCACAGTATTTTGCTTTTTAAAATTAATGAAGAGCATCAAGAAGGCCCCTGGAACTCAACAGCCAGCCAGACTAGCTGAATGGATAAGTTCCAGATCCAGCAAGAGGCTCTGTCTCAAAAAGGTCGAATGCAAATGAGGAAGACACCTGATGGTAACATCTCTGGCTACCATAAGCAAGCACACAAGAACCCGGTGCAGATACACGCACATGCACATGCATGTGCACCCATACCATCATACATGTTACCAAACACATTCATGCCTTAAAATGCAACCTCATTCAAGAGATTGCTCGTCAAAAAGGTTTTGTACCCTGAGAAACTTTCCACTGTCGCACTGACCTGCTCAGTGCACAGCCTCACATACCTGTTTGGAACACAAGTTCTTTCCCTCCGACACCGGCAGCCTCCAGGTTAATAAATGCTCGAATCAAACTGGCCCAGGGATGTTGAGTAATAAAACCATGGCTTGCCTTAATGAGGAAAAACAAAAACAACTGTAGGTTAAACTGTTTTTATTTTGCTTATTTGCACACAGAACGGCTATCTTCCTATACACAATGGCGGGTTCAGTTTGCCAAGTAAATGTCACTGTGGAAATGAATATGCAGAAGTTAAGAGGAAAAGCCCGGCGAGAGAATCCATATGGTTAAGCATTAGTGCTGTGTGCCTTCCTCAGCTCTCTGATGTCGGGGGTTAAAAAAGGTCGGGAGAGGGATGCCACTGAGTAGCCCTTGACACACTTTTCTCGTTACAGCGACACTCAGAAAGCTGAGCTGGGAGGATCACAAGTGCCAGGCCAGCCTAAGAGACACAGCAAGGCCCTGCCTCAAAGACCAGAGTGAAAACAACAAAAGAGTCCTGGGGGGATGGGCATTTCTCAGCAGAGTTTCTAGCATACTGTACATACGACATGCATGGGGGTTTTAAACCACTGCCAGATACAGTGTCTTAGTCAGGGTTTCTATTCCTGCACAAACAACATGACCAAGAAGCAAGTTGGGGAGGAAAGGGTTTATTCAGCTTACACTTCCACACTGCTGTTCATCACCAAGGAAGTCAGGACTGGAACTCAAGCAGGAGCTGATACAGAGGCCATGGAGGGATATTACTTGGTGGCTTGCTTCCCCTGGCTTGCTCAGCCTGCTCTCTTATAGAACCCAAGACTACCAGCCCAGAGATGGTCCCACCCACAAAGGGCCTTTCCCCCTTGATCACTAATTGAGAAAATGCCTTACAGCTGGATCTCATGGAGGCATTTCCTCAACTGAAGCTCCTTTCTCTGTGATAATGCCAGCTGTGTCAAGTTGACACAAAACTAGCCAGTACATACAGTGTTTATTTTGCATATTATTTTTATGATACTATTCATATTACTAATAAAACATTCCCAGTCATTATTCCTCTCATCATTATTCAACCCAAATGCTTAAAACAATAAATCTTACTTGCAAGACATTTTCCTCTGCGCCATTAAAGAGGAACACCACAGCGTGCTGCATGGGCTCTGGAGACGCTGACATGACCCGGAGAACTTCGAGCATCACCGCACAGCTAACTGCATCGTCACTGGCACCTTAGAGTCAGAAAAACAGAGGTCCTTCTCAGAGTTTCCCCTCAAAGGGGCATCACCATAGCTGCATGACCGGACGCAGAACTCTGTCATCACAGGGTGACAACTATGCTCAACAAAGACGAGCCCTGGAAGACCCTTGCCTGGCCTCCTCAATGATGTGACCGGTGGAAGCATTCGTTCAGTTCAGATTGATGCTGGGGCATCAATCAGCCAGATGGATCCTGAGGCCAACTGGACTGGATCCTCCTCCCCCGTCCTCTGGGTATTTCTGGTGCTCACAGCTTCCTCCTCTCTACCACATTCTTTCAAAATCATAAACACTACAGCACCTACATTTACAGAGGGAGTAACACTGGATGCTTTAAGTAGTTTTTCCAAAGGGATCAAGTAATGGCAAAGTACAGAGGCACCTGAATGGTAAGACACAGAAGAATGAACTGTGCCTGGTCCCAGCCCTGAAAAAGGATGGCACCAAAAAAGAAAGAAAGAAAGAAAGAAAGAAAGAAAGAAAGAAAGAAAAGGACAGCAGTAAGATACTCCAGCCTCTACATCAGAAAATCTAAAGATTATGAAAAGAACCCTAGAACTCTGATTGTTTTTAATGAAATCTGTTGCTGTAACATTTTTATGTGTTTATTTGGGGGGGGGGGGCACACTTGCCACAGAGCACATATGGAAGTCAGAGAACAATGTGCAGGACTTCATTCTCTCCTTCTGTCATGTGGGTCCAAACTCAAGCAAGTCAGCAACCTTGGTGGCAGGTACCATTAAGCACTGGACCGATTTGCTGGGCCCCAAGTGCTGATTTTAAAAGCACCATGAGAGGTAGTTAAAGGGACTGGCTGGCTATTTGATGACACTAGAAGATTATTGCTAAATTTCTAAGTGAGGTATCTCATAAAATTGTTAGCATGTTGGAGGGGCCCTCATGCCTCACCAGTGCAGACTGAACCTCAGAGGAAGCAGTGCAGCCGCGGAGAGAGCCAAGAAGGGCTGAGGTGGAAAAGTGGGCCTGGACAGATCTGCAGTGGGAGGCACCCTGGAAGCCAGGAAACACTCTGCTTCTGCTGATTTGATTCTTTTCACAATAGAAAGCTGACAGTGCATTTAGAGAAAGGAAACACCAGAACTCAGGCAGCAGCACTTCCGGGGGTGTGTGCAGTGAGTCACAGCAGTGAGTCAGTCAGGGTGCTCCCAAATTCAGTGAGGACTCAGGAGCAGGAAGGATGGAGGGCAAATTTTATCTCCGTCACTTCGCTCACTCTTCCGAGGTCTAGAAAGCAGACTGTGACTCAACCCCACAGGCCTTTTGCACAGATTTTACAAGAAAACACCCATTGTCTGGCACCTGGCTAACATCCTCTGTTAGCTTTCTTCCTTCTCTCTGAAAACTTAGGGGAGGCTCTGTAACCAGGGAAAATAAACACTTGCTTTAGGGCTCTGTTGAATTCTATGCCCCACTTCTGCTCAAAAAGAAACAATATTAACCCTGGTGATTATTGGGCTGTACTTTAGTCATTAATGAAAGTGAAACAAAGTAACTGTTATCTGATCCCTGCTGGGGCAGGGGGTATAGGCTGATCCCTGCTGGGGCAGGGGGTATAGGCTGATCCCTGCTGGGGCAGGGGGTATAGGCTGATCCCTGCTGGGGCAGGGAGTATAGGCTGATGGAAGCAGTGTGTGCCACTTCTCAGAACATGAAATAAACGCTTTCTTTCCATTTGAGACTGTTATTTTAAAATGAAAAGCAAGCAGTAACACTTCTCTTTATTCCAAGAAGTGAAATTAACAACACTTAACTTTATATTCAGCTGATTAACACGTTAAACTTCCCACTCATCTCCCTACTCTAAGGGTACCAGTGACTTAGGAGAGAACAGAAGAGGGTCACAACGCCTTTGAGAATGTGACAATCCAAAGACAGTAAGAAGGCTGAGTGACAAACTGACATCTCTTTCCATTTAGAATCACCCTGAAAGTGAAGCCACCCCAAAATAACTCAGATGTTCACCAAAGACCTGGCACGGCACAGCAGACCTGAGAAGATAAACGAGGCCCTTCTGTAGGTAACATTACTTCTTGCTATCAATTCCTGGGTCCAGCCATGCTGCTGAGAACTTTAGAATAGCACACACAGGAAAACAAGCACAGCCAGGCAGGCCTATGATCCAGTCCTGGGGTCACTAAGGCAGAGCCGCTGCTAAGCCTCAGGCCAGCCTAGACTGCACAGCTCAGGATGCCGCAATAACACTCCTGAGGCTGGAGACAGCTCAGCGGCAGAGCATGGACAGGTGTCAGGTTCCACCCCCACCACGATGGGCATGCACAAAAGAATACTCAGGCCTCGGTGAGTCCATCCAGACAGGATTCAGGTGACAACTATTTGGTGCAGGAGTGAAAAGCTTCTCTTAGCTTATTATTGATAGATGCTTCCTTCATACCATCAGTAGGAGTATTTTACAATTCTAGGTAAGAATTACTTCTAAACTAGAAATAGAGCATTTGAGAGTAAGCATGCAGGAAGCCATAGGGTCAATCGGAGAAAAACAAAAATCTTTTTAGTCATTTAAACCATACATGGTGACACACTCAGATCAGAAGACTCAAGGCCAGCCTCAGCTATACAGCAATATGAGACTAGTTCAAGGCTAGCTTGGGCTACATGAGATCCTGTCTCTAAAAAAGGGGCAGGGGGCTTAAAAAATTCTAATCGTTCTCCAAAGATTCTTTTCATTAGTGGACTCCACATATAATCTATGCGCCTGGCTCTATGTTAACAGCAGCAGAAAATGCCACTCAAAACATGTTACTGTAATACAAGGCTCTTTGGTGTTAAAAAGAAATCTGAAGACACAAAAAAAGCTCTCTGCTCTCCCCACATTTGCCTAAAAAACGAACATAAATCTACGCAGGGGTTCCGCCTCCATGTCTGCCCGGAAGGACGAAGGTTAATCTACAAAGACAACCATAGGCCCCGGAGAGGCTACAGACAGCAAGCTTTCCCAACTGGGCTTGCCATTCACATGGTTTCCCACATTCGCTGCCACACAGGCTCTAGGTCCTTTCTCCCTTTTTTTTGTTTTGTGGGCTTTTTTGCTTTGGTTCGGGATTCCCACCGGGTTGGTTCATTTGCTCTACAGTTCTGCAGCACTAAAGACAGACCCTGGTGCTGGCACATGCTAAGCAATCGCTCTACCACTGAGCTACACCCCACCTGGTTCTCTCCATTTGTCTCATCACTTTTCAAAAAAAAAAAAAAAAAAAGTATTGTTCTTTGATGAAGACAATAGCCAAAGCAGAGAACTGAACCGCCTCTTTGAAATGATTCACGTTCCCCATGTTATCAAACAGATAGAACTGTGCACACATGGCAAGGACCTGTCTGTCTTTTCTCTTTACTATCTTCTCTTACAATCTTATCTTATTCCACATAAGGATTATGAAAAGCAAGGGACTCTGCATTTGATTGATACCTACATATCCAGTCTTTCTACTATAATGCTCTTTAACAACCACAGCATTATTATATAACTCTTTCCAGAATTTAAGCGTCTTAATAGTGAGCAAAAGGTGACTTTGCCTAGTGTCCCTGGCATAGTTAGGGCACATCTGCCTTGTTTTAAATGAATGTGCGGATCCTGATGTCTGAATAAGCAAAATATATTCTAAATGTAAAGAAATGTCTTATCACACTATCATTTCATCAAGTCAAGGCTAGTTTATACCTTACGTGTTATATTGGGCCTGCTATACATTCAAGCAATCTAGAAGTATTGTTACCAACAGTGCCACCACCCAAGGAAGCCGTCCTCTGGACGATGCTCTCCTACAGTTTTCCTTAGACTTAATTTGTGAGCACCATTGTTAGGAAATTAGCTATCAGTTTTCCATTTACAATTAAGAAGTTAAAGATGGACTAGGTTAATCAATATGCCAAAAGAAGGCCCAGTACTCAGACACTCTCCTCCTGGTCAGGACGCCCAGCACCCACCTCCGCTTGGTGTCTATTAGAGGAGTCTTCTTAACTGTATAATCTCAGGATGCCATTGTAAAATGTCACTTTCTTTATTCTTTTTTTTTTTTTCTTTTTCTCTTTTTGGTTTGGTTTTTCGAGACGGGGTTTCTCTGTGTAGCTGTGGCTGTCCTGGAACTCACTCTGTAGACAGGCTGGCCTCGAACTCAGAAATCTGCCTGCCTCTGCCTCCCGAGTGCTGGGATTAAAGGCGTGCGCCACCACGCCCAGCTAGACTTTCTATTCTTAACTGCCTATATTAGCTGGGGTTTTTTTGTTCATATTTGACTTGTGAATATTTATGTGAGCATATAGAGAAGAAATTTTAGAGATAATGGATGTCAGTAGTTTAGATGGACTCCTGTCTAGCTTATGAAAAAAATTGTAAGAGTCATGGAAATTTATCAAGATTTCAGAATTTAATACAATGAGCAGGATTCACATATTATGTCAATAGTGATTTTTGTTTTACTCTATAATACTTTACAAAAACATCACCAACTGAAAATAAAAAATAATCCTTGGCGCTGGAGAGATGACTCAGCAGTTAAGACTGTGGGCTGCTCCCTCCTGAAGGACCAGAGTTCGGATGCCGGAACTCACAGCAACCACAACTGTTCACAGGTAACTAAAGCAGCTCCGAGGAATCTAATCTGACGCCCTCTTCTGGTCTCCCAGTGCTCACACTTACACATACACATGGCATATAAACACACACACACACACACCCCCACACACACACACAAATAAAATGTTTAATAAATACATTTTATTTAAGCAAGAAAGAATCCTTGTGGTGCATAACTACATCAGTTCCTACCTCTACATCCTGGGAGAACCCGATCTCCAGCCTTCCTGCTAACTAAGTCTCTCTACCTCCAAGCGACCACTGTTGATTGTGATGCTTCTCAGACTTACGTGGGAGCTTACCGCTTCTTTTGGCTTAAGTTTGGGCTATGTGCACTTCAACCAATACCCTATCAAACAACTGCACAAAGTTTCAGGTGCTTTGCTAAGCAGTGCCCTTGACAATGCAGCTTGCACTTTTTTGTGTCACTGCAAGGACAAAGAGACCCAGAGTCTACAAATCATGTTTCTGAAAAATCTTATTTTTAAAACTTCAATGAAATTGGACACATATATGATCAAAACATATGATATATGTATAAAAATATCAGAGAATACATTAAAGATTAAAAAGATAAAAAAAAAAACTTCAATGTAGGGGATTCACACTGATTTGACAGATATGTATTGCGTCAGACATTGTCTTGAACATCAAGTTTTCTATCTTGCCAGTGTCTATTCAGAACACAATAGTAAGTACTCTACCTTCAGTGGACCATAATTTTAACTTTTCAAGAGGACAGAAACTACTAGAACTAATGTCCTCTAATCCACGTATCCCTTAAATACAGGGATCTTTACCCAGTACCCCCAAAGCCTACTGCCACCCTGTATGTAAGCACTTACAAGTGGACAGACACGTTGGTAAACTGAGGATAAACTTCAGTGTACCAAAACATCTCATGTATTGCCATGGGGTTTGTGTGCCACTATTTAATAATTACAATAACAATGATAATAGTGAACTTAAGAGAATATTAAATTGCTAGACTCTAAACAGGTATTAATTAGCTTAACTTCTATCACAATGAGAAAAGGCTGGTCAAAGAAAAATGGTCCTTACATGGGGCTAGGTTAATAAACTTTCTGGGTTCTATCTTTGTGACTTTAAATGACTAAATACAAGTACCTACCTGGTGAATTTGCCACTGAGTCAAAGTGACAGTTAGCCAGGATAGCAGACTCGGCTCCATCCCGGGGCTCCAGCTTTACCACGACATTAGTAATGTTGTCATAGTAGCTCGTGAAGCCCCCCAAGAAGTCAATGCTAAAGGAGCCGGTGGGCCGCTGTATATCCACTGAGATGCTGTGAAGGCTGTTGCTTTGTGCTTCTATCAGCTTGATCTGCTCCAAAAGGTACTGTACCGTCAGAATTTCATTTTCTGTGCTTCCTGTAGTCCTGGGGCCAATGGCCGTTATGTGTTCCAGATAATCCCTGGAAACAACCAGAAGGACGGTGATGGCAGACATACGCCCACAAGCCTAACTCAGCTTGGAACAGCTTCCCACTGGGCTTCCCTCCCTCCAACCGCAGAATGTTCAGTTCTTCTGACTTCTCAGAAAGAAAAAAGAAAATCACTGTGCCTCTCTTCCACCTTGAGACATGATCTCTAGCTGCCCTGGCTCTCTCTCTATAGATCAGGCTGGCCTTGAACTCACTGAGTCCCCTACCTCTAACTCTTGAGATCTGGAACTGACGGTGCTTTAAAAAGAGAGAGAGAGAAAAAAACATCTCAAGAAAATGATCTGGAAGCTTCATCACTTTATACTGCGCTCCAGGAACTAATGCTTTCACACTTTTCTCCATTGACCCATACCAAATCAGCACCAAGACTGGGGCTTATTCAGTACGTATGACTGCTGAAGGCAGGACAACACAGCTTCACCGGCCTGACTCCAGCTGATAGTTATGGATTGTCCCTTACTGGGTCTAAGGGGCTGAAGCCATCTGTCTAGCCATGCAATGCCATCAAGTAGGCATGATTAACTTCTGAAAAGAATAAACAATAAACACAAGCCTCTTGCTGTACACACCAAACCTAATAACTTCAGTTCAGGTCAAAATGAACCCTACTCCAATGAGGGACAGGTGGGACCGGAGGGGGTGCCTTCCAAAAAGCTCTTAAGAAAACTCATCCAAAGAAGCAACTTTTAAAACACAATAGTAGTTGAAAACTTTCTACTAGCTTAGGATTCATCTGATTTACGATGCAAGTTACAGAATCAAAGAATTCATATTTTCAAATACACCTGAGGTCGTTTAAAAAAAAAAAAAATGAACCCTTGGCCAGCACTGGAGGCGCAGGTCTTTAATCACAGCACCTGGGAGATAAAGGCAGAAGGATTTCTGTGAGTTAGAGGCCAGCCTGGTCTACAGAGGGAGTTCCAGCCAGGGCTACACAGAGAAACCTTATCTCGAAAAATAAATAAATAAATAGAATAAAAAAATAAAAAATGTTGAACCCTATACAATCCGTAGTACAGAAGAGCCACAGACCATCTGCGACCTTCAGGGATTACAGGCATAATTCTGAGTGGATGTACTCAGTCTCCTTCCACAGCTTTCAGATACGAGGGCTGTGGGGCTTAGAAAGGTAGCACGCACTACATTACTCCTCTCCCACACCATCCCAGAAAGACTTGGTAATGCAGCCCTGGCACAAAAACCTCACTCTCCATCTCATTTTAAATGCAGAGAACTAACCAAAGTAAAAAGTGGAAGTTGCTCGAGAAAGAGGGGAGAATGATGAAGCGTGTGAACAACCAACCATCTGCAGGAGGAACAGAGTGGATGATAAAGCAGACTCAATCGATCTGGCCATCCCGAGAAAGCGAAAGAGGGAGCCGAGGAAGCCCGGGGTACCCGCAATTCAGACCCCAGGAGGACGCGCAGGATCATTCTACTTCCCACCGACGTGCGCCCAAGGACCCCGGGACTCTGCATACAGCAGCGCCGGCCTCCCCCGCCTGGGGCACAGTGGCGCCGGGCTCACCCGCGCGGGACTCACCCACCAGGCGCTCCCCCACCCCGGGGCTCACTCGCCTGGGGCCGCAGAGGACTCGCGGCCGGGCCGATCGGCCGTACCTGGCTTGGCGCGCGTCGAACTCGCCCTGGAGCCCCGAGGTCCGGCTCAGCACCAGCCGCTGCAGCGAGAGCTGCACGAGCGCCCGCAGCGCGAGCAGGTAGAGTGCGAGCGCCAGCGCCGTGCGCGCCTCGGACAGCGCGGTCTTCGCGCCCCGGCTCCCGCCGCCGTTCTCCGTCTTCCCCCACATCCTCCCGACGCCCTTCGCATCCTCCTGCGCTGAGGCCTCTCTCTGCCCGTGCGACGCGTCCGCCTCTCCCTCCCGACGCTCCGCGGTGCCGCGGTGCCGCCGCACAGCCGCTGACTCCGAGCTCCACTCCATGGCGGCAGCTGCCACCACCAACCGCCCCAGCCCGCGACAGTCCGGGCCACCGCGGCCTCCGCAGCGCCTCCTAGTGAGCGGACGGAAACTGCAGAGGGCCAAATTTCTTCTGATTGGCTGGTCCGCCTCGCCGTTCCCTGGTGCCTGAGTCTGAGATCTTTGGTGGCACAGGCTGACACCCAGCCTGGTGCCAGCAAACTGTCAAGGGGAAAAACACCCATAAACCTAGAAATGAGCAGCCCCAAGCAAGAGAGAAGTGCAAGGCCGCTTTAACAGAATACACGAGGCATTCATCCTGCGCTGGGCTGATGAATACTAGGAAAAGGAGAATTCTGCCTACCAAAACAATAAGTAAGACTTCACAACCAGGACTGGACAAAGGTGTAATCCTGGCACTAGGAAGAATAGCCACAGGAGGATCCCTGTTTTGTGCCTAGAGTGGAATACATAACAAAGATCCTGACTTTTTTAAAAAAAAAATTTTTTTTGGAGAAAAAAAAAAAGCATTTGTAATCCCAGCACTCAGGATTTACACAAATTAGAGGCCTGCCTGATCTACGTAGAGAGTTCCAGGCCAACCAGGGCTACAAAGGTGAGCAGCTAGAGGAGGCAGGGAAGGAAGTAGGGAGACACAGGACCCCAATTACCAGGGCTAGTGCTGTCTTCATTTAACAGACAGCAATACCTATCATTTAATGAATAGCTGCTGAGTCAAGCAGTGTGCTAAGTACAGACTTTGAAAAGAAAATATTTTCATTCCTATTTAATATTGAAGAACATAAAGACAGCAAATGAAGGACAAATGGGATCCCAAGACAGCCTTCTGCTCTGTTCCTCGGACACACAGGACACTCTAAAAACAAAGGTTCCAAAGAGATATTCTTTTTTATTAGGTATTTTATTAGATATTTCATTTTTATTAGATATTTTCCTCATTTACATTTCAAATGCTATCCCGAAAGTCCCCTATACCTTCCCCCTGCCCTGTTCCACAACCCACCCACTCCCGCTTCCTGGCCCTGGCATTCCCCTGTACTGGGGCATATGATCTTCGCAAGACCAGCGGCCTCTCCTCCCATTGATGGCCAACTAGGCCATCCTCTGCTACATCTGCAACTCAAGACACAGTTCTGGGGTATACTGGTTAGTTCATATTGTTGATCCTCCTATAGGGTTGCAGACCCCTTCAGCTCCTTGGGTACTTTCTCTAGCTCCCGAAGAGATATTCTTGAGCCAACAAGATGGATCAGAAGATAAATGTGCTCATCCCTGATTTCCCCCAAGGCCTGACAACCTTTCATTTCCCTTCGAGGCCCATGGTGGAAGGAGAACACCAACTCCCACAAGGTGTCTACTGACCTAAGCACACACGAGTGTTCAAATACAAACACACAATTCATACAAACACACTTGCAAACACATCATATAAACACAATTGTGCTGGCTAGTCTTCTATCAACTTGACACACAAGCTAGAGTTATCTGAAAGGAAGGAACCTCAATTGAGAAAGTGATAACATAAGATCTAGCTGTAGGACACCTTCCTGGTTAGTGATTGATAGGGGAGGGCCCAGCCCTTTGTGGGTGGGGACATCCCTGAGCAGGTTGTTCTGGGTTCTATAAGAAAGCAGGTTGAGCAAGTTCCGAAGAGCAAACCAGTAAGCAACACCCCCCACACACACCCCTTTCCCCCACTCCCCTTTCCATGACCTCTGCACCAGCTCCTGCTTCCAGGTTCTTGTCCTGTTTGAGTCCCGGTCCTGACTTCCTTTGATGAAGAACTATGATGTGGAAGCAGAAGCCAAATCAACCCTTTCCTCCTCGAGTTAGTTTGGCTATGGTGTTTCATCACAGCAATAAGTAAGCCATAAGTAACGCACAATAATACAAATAAAAATGTTTAAATATCTTCAAAATAAATAAAAATAATAAAAACCCTTAGTCTTCCTTCACTATCACAGTGAGTGGCAAGAAGCTGGTCATTGTTGAGGTAGCCATGCTAGCAACTGACTGACCAGTCTTGTTTCTGTTTGCTGCTTCCATGAGCCTCTTAGATTCAAGGTTCTGTGGCCCATAGATGTAATGGCTGAAATGCTCGAAGGCATTAACCTAGAGACCCACTGAGAAAACACACTTCAGGGGTTTTGACTGAGTGTCTGTGTCAGACATACGACACCCTGCCTACCTCTCAGACCCATCAGATGCAGGATGCTCCATCAGCCACTCTGGTTTCCCTTAAAGACTTCTGGTCCACCATTTTCCCTTCACAGTGTCTTCTCATATACTGTTTGGATCACCCAAAACACTTGTTCCTTCCCTTCATTACCAAGCTTGTTCCCTTCAAATCTCAGTGGAATTGATACTTCCTTAAGCAAGACTCATCTTATTCCAGTTAAGCCCATACCCGATTGTGTCTGCTCCTACAGCACCATCAATGCCTGTGAGTTCAGGGTTCCTTCGCTGGACTGGAGGCTCCATGAGGGCAAGAGCCTTGTCTAGTTTTACCCAGCCTTTGACTGAGGTCTCCTAAGATGTGGCATAATGAGTGCTATTCAGTTAATATGTCCCACATGTGTGAAAACACAGCAGTCTCTGGACACACGGAAGATCAGTCCTGTAAGATCCTTTCTAGTGTAAGCGCTGAGACCAAAAACAATGTCTATCTTATTAACTTACCATCTTACCCATAGTGCTTAGTCTCTGCCCAGTCTCTGGTCATCATTTACTATGTCCTTACTGAATGGGTGGTGTGCTGGCTGGTTTTTCGTGTAGACTTGACACAGGCTGGAGTTATAGAGAAAGGAGCTTCCCTTGAGGAAATGCCTCCATGAGATACAGCTGTAAGGCGTTTTCTCAATTAGGGATCAAGGGTGGGAGATCCTAGCCCATGGTGGGTAGTGCGATCCCTGGACTGGTAGTACTGGGTTCTGTAAGAGAGCAAGCTGAGCAAGCCAGGGGAAGCAAGCCAGTAAGCATCACCCCTCCACAGCCTCTGTCTCAGCTCCTGCCTCCAAGTTCCTGCCCTGTGTGAGTTCCCGTCCTGACTTCCTTTGGCAATGAACAGCAATATGAAAATGTAAACTGAATAAAACATTTCCTCCCCAACTTGCTCCTTGGTCATGATGTTTTGTGAAGGGATAGGAACCCTGACTAAGACAATGGGAGAATGAAAATATATATTTCCTTCTGTAAGATTCAGAAATTTTGCTATCTGCTTCTCCCAAAGTCTAGACCCCCATCACCTTTGGAAGGAGAGCTGTCAAAGTCAGCAGCTGTATCTGCAACAATATATCAAGACACAGGAGGTTCTGATATGTTATGATCACAGGCCATAGAAGCCTTGTGTGCTGGCTAGTTGTATGTCAACTTGAATCAAGCTAAAGTCCACTTAGAAGAGGGAATCTCAATTGAGAAAATGTCCCCACTAATCCCCAGTGGTTCATTCTCTTGATAGATAGTGTAGAAGGACCTTTGTGTTCAGCCCCATGGGTTAATTGTCCTGGGGTTGTAAAGGAAAGCAGGAGCTAGGCAAACCATAAGGAGCAAGACAGTAAGCAGCTCTCCTCCATGACCTCTACAGCAGCTCCTCCCTCCAAGTTCCTGCCCTGAGTTCTCCCAGTAACTGAGTATGCTGTGAAACTGTAAATTGGAACAAACCCTTTCTTCCCCAAGTTCCAACTGGTCCTGGTGTTTCATCACAGCGTTAGAAAACATAACTAAGACACCTCGGGAGAGAAGGTTCCAGGCAGAGGGAAATGAGCATCTTCAGAAGCAACCCTGAGAAAGGCTCTGGCTAACACAACATGAACTCGGAAGGGCATGAGAAGGGATCAGGTGGGAGCAGCAGCCATGTGCCAGCATGTAGAAGGCCTCCTAGCTTTTGCAAGGACTCTGGGATCATTTGAGATGGAGCAACCCAGAGATCACGCCTACAACAATTGTCCGGCCATACCCCAAGGTCCCAGACCCACGCTTAAGTTAACTAAATAACAAACAAAGGAAGAAAACAAACACTGAACCTAGATTTGGACTGCCCATCCCTCGTCCTTTTCACAACACTGGCTCATACCCCTACACAGCTGTACTGAACATGCCAGGCTAGCCGTAATCAACAGCTTTGACTTTGTAATGCCTGGCCTTTGGAGTACCAGAGGCCACTTTGACCTGTGGTTTTATTTTCACAGAAAAAAAAAAAAAAAAAAAGACTCCAGTGAGTGAAAAGGCATACTGACTTGACGGTGAGGGTAAGACAGACCGGGTGGCTATGCTGCCGGCCCTAATCCCATAGGCTGTTGATTGTGGCTTCTCTGTTCTTCATTGACCACTGGGCACCAGCAGTCACAGGATGTGGAGGAGCTGAGAAGCAGAATCTCAGGCAGCTGCAAGTATCTTAGATCTGAATGACCCAACCTGGGAGACTGTCTCAGAGGACAGCTCGCTTATTGAAATAGTGAGGCCAGCCTCTATAGTTGGAGTCAGTGAGGAGAGAAGGAAAAAAAAAATGACAAGATTGGAAGTGCTGCCCAGGGGTCGGGGGCCTTCCAATCTATCAGAAAGATTAACAGACCACCCCTCACAGGAGTTCTGAGAAGCCAGTTCTCTAGCTCGCAAACAGAAGCCTACGTGGCTTTGTCAGGACGAGCCCTTTGTCTTTATGGAGTTGATTTGGGTAGGGAGAAACCCCACTCCTGTTGTGTCTCTGAGAGATGTCTGGTATATGGACAATGCTCTACCATCCCGTATCTAGCTTGGGAACCCAAGTTCCCTCTAGTTGATCACTAGGACTAAGTCAGTTCATCTTTCTTAGCAGACATTTCAGTTTTTTCTTCTGTGTCCTAATGGAACACAGAGTTAGGCTGACCAACAGGCACGGAGATGGTCCAAAGCTCTTCTTTCATGCTCTCTTGTTCTTGTTGCCCAAGAACTTAGCCAGACTGAGGAGGGCAGACCTGCGCACTGTGGGCACACGGGTGACTCGCTGCTCCACAGAGATTCTCTCACAGCCAGCATGCCTGAGCGTAACAGCACAGTTCACAGGCCGGCTTCCTGAGAGGAGGGCATGCTCACCAGGTATGGGTCCCTTGCACTGAAAGCTGACCAAAGAATGCTATTACCTTATATTACATCATTATTAAAAGGAAGGAAGGTGCCAAACCAGTCCAAACCAGTTGCAAAAGACAGAAGCAGACATCAAAGCTAGGAAACCGAGTGAATGAAAAGGATTAGAAAACCAAGTAGGAATCCCAGATGCAGGCTGGAGCCTGGCCGTCTGCGGCACACGGTGGCCGTCTGCGGCACAGGGGTACCTGAAGTTGGACTGAGGCCACTGTACTGTGGGGTTGTTTCTCTCCTCTGTCTCCTGTATGCCAGGGAGCTCTCCAACTAGCAAGCTATGACCTTGAACTCTGACATGCACACCCCTGCCCCCCATCCATAGCGTCCAGAAGGATTGATTGTGCGTGCGCCATCTTGCCTATTTTATGAAACCTACAGCTTTGCTCCTTTTATGTAAGCGCTCTACCAATATAGTCATATCCTGGCCCAGCAACTTTTTAAATCAGGCAAAGTTAGATGGAAATGATCTCAGCATGGATGAGAAGGAAGACCAAGGGATACGATACAAATGAATAGGATCTTAACGATTAAAGCTTGAAATGCACAGAGATTCTAATCCAAAAAGAAACGTGAGGCAGAACAGGACCATCATATATTGCCTTCAGACAATTAAAAACTTGTATACATCAAAAACGGTCACCCAAAAGGAAAACAAACAAACAAAAAAGAGTTTGGGAGATGGCTCAGGACCTGAGCTCAGCCCTGCAGAAGCCACCAACAGGCAGGCACAGAGTGGCCTATAATCCCTGTGGTGGTGAGACTTGCTGGGGCTTGCTGGCATTAGCTGTGCTTTCAATGAACTCCAAGTACACTGTGAGACCCTGTCTGAGAAAGAAAGGCACTCACTCATGGACACACACAGTCAGAACACATACACTTACACACACACACACACACACACACACACGGAAGAAAAGAGGCCATAGAAGGCAAATGGCCCATCCTGGGACAGAATTTACAAGTATAAAAACCCAAAGGATTATATGCCTTATCTGTAGGTGCTGTGTCCGCAGATCAGGAAGAAAG
The DNA here is from genome assembly GCF_978045245.1 of Mus caroli. Lineage (NCBI taxonomy): Eukaryota > Metazoa > Chordata > Mammalia > Rodentia > Muridae > Mus > Mus caroli. The sequence goes on along the minus strand of NW_028227275.1, from coordinate 31,358,729 downwards.
ACCTTCAGGTAAATATACGCTGTTCATCCTTAGTCTCAGAGGAGAGGGTGTAGAAATATAACATATTGAGAAGGTTATTTTTTTTTATAAAGTCTCTCTCTCTTTTTTTTAAGGTTTATTTATTTATTATATGTAAGTACACTGTAGCTGTCCTCAGATACTCCAGAAGAGGGCATCAGATTTTGTTATGGATGGTTGTGAGCCACCATGTGGTTGCTGGGATTTGAACTCAGGACCTTTGGAAGAGCAGTCGGTGCTCTTAACCGCTGAGCCATCTCCCCAGCCCGAGAAGGTTATTTTTTAAATAACCGGCACTTACACTGCTCATCAATAGAACTTACATGATGTGGGGTCTGGCAGGATATATTTTGGAATAACTCTTCAGAAAAGTTATTATTTAAGGTCCACCAGGAGCCTTAAACAAACAAACAAACAAACAAACTCACAGTTTTATGTAGTGCTTTCTTACATGGAGATCTATCAAAACATGACTTTTAAAAAAAGAAACGAGTCCTGTATGAAGGTTTATGGCGATAATCGCGATAATCCCAGCGTGGGACAATTGCCATGATCCTATAGAGTAAGTTTCAGACTAGCCTAGGCTACAGAGAGAAACCTGTCTCAAAGGAAGAAAAAGAGGGAGGAAAGAAAGGAGGGGAGAGAGAAAGGAAGGAAGAGAGAGGGCCCAGCACTGCAAAACATTTATGATAGAAAAGTGATTTTGCATGTAAAAGGAAGAAGAAAGGTCAAGTAAGACAGAGTCAAGAGTCCGGAACACGTAAATTTGAAACAATGTTGCCAAGTCAGTCTCCCGTGGTGAAGGAGTGCTCACACTGCAAACATTCAGGCAGAAAGAGTAGCGCGGTCGGAACAGCAGTGCCAGCCCACACACAGTTGCAATAAAAGGTGCATTTTGGAGGCTTTCCCATTCTCTATTTCCTGGCTTCTCTCTGGTTCTGGGTTCAGAAGCTTGTGTGTGGAGCACTGGCCTCTCAATTCCCAGGAAGATAGTTTATAATCAATTACAGCATGGATGGGATCTAACAAGGGAATAAAAATTGTCAAAAGGCTAACTTTGGCTTTTAGTCTTCAAGCATTTTTGTCTGCCTGTCTGTCTGTCTCCGTCCCTCTGTCCCTTCCTTCTTCCTTCTTTCTTTTGCCTTTCCTCCCTTCTTTGTTTTTCTTTCTCACTCTGTTTTTGTTGTAGATGGGTCTTGGTATGCAGGCTACCCTTGTCTTGACAGCAATCCTCCTGCCTCTGGCTCCTGATGCTGACATTACTGGTGGAAACACCCTACCCAGCGCCTTTCTCTTTTCCTGTCCTTTCCTTTTTTTTCTCCCTGGCAGTGTTAGGGTTCAAACCCATGATCCCACATGTTAAGCAAATCTTCCCCCACCTCGGGGGCCCAAGCACAGTTCTAAACTAAAAAGTTCAAAACTTCCATAGCTAATTGCTGAACCAGTAAAATAATCTGAGGGGCTTTTCACTTCTTTAAATTCTGCCTTTGGCCTGGAGAATTAGTGATTTTAATTGCCCCCTGGATTCTAGATTTTCTCTTCTATCCCTTGTAGTCTATTAGAAAGGAACCCAGCAAATAAACATTTTTGGGCATTTATTTGAGGGTCACATACCAATGCTTATTTGTATTTTTCCATGAACTTCCTGAGGTCAGGCAGGTGACTTGGTACCAGAAATGCATGACTCAGCAGTTTGGAGGCTGAGAACAGTGACTTAACCGAAATTGCTCCACGTTGAAAATGGACTGTTCAAGTCTACTCAAATATTCATGAAGTGTGCACTTGCCAGAGATCAGCTCATCTACAAGTGCTTGCCCAAAATACCAGGTTCCCCATAATCTCACAAAATCTGTCCTGGACAAATCTCACTTGGCCTGTGAGTGAGGATAACCTTCTCTACATCCTTGCGGGACCCAAAATAGCCTCTGCAGCTGCTGCATTTCCAAGATGTTCCCAAGAAGAAGGCGGCAGCAAGAGATCTTGCATGAAAGTATCGCCCGTCTCTCCCAGAGACACCAGAGAAATCAGGAACGAGAGAAGAACCTGGTAGCTTCCTGTGCCTTGCACACTGCATCAGACTCCGGGGCAGGTGGGAGGCTGCAGGCCGTGCCACTTGCTTAAACTAAAATGGTCAGCCGTGATGTCCTCAAGGGTCTTTCAGGACCGGGCCACGTGTCTGAGAGTGTGTAGAGACCGACTCAGCTGGAACCAGGTGGCCCTCCTTGAGCTTGCTGAACATCAAGCGTACATCTGACTTCTTCCTTTCTGCCCACCCTCCAAGCCTAGAGAACTCAGAGCACCTTGCCACACGCACACATGTGCAAAACAGTTGCGTAAACTGCATTCCTTCCTTGCTATCCCACTAAGCTGTGGAACTTCTCTGAATTAATTACCTCCCCAGGCTGTGTGCTGTGCCATTCCCGCCCCGCGCCCCCCCCCACACACACACACATGTGAATTAAAGCTAATAGGATTTTTCTAAGACCCTTGACCACATTCACGGCCAAAGTTCAATATATCTATTGGTACTCTTCTGGGGGAGGTGGTAAGCCTGAGATTCACAGAGGAAAAACCAGTTCTACCATTTGAGTCCGTTTTGAAACAAGCTTTTCATTAAATACTGACCAGGATGGGCTTCAGTCAGGACCACTACATGCAATTCCCAGCTGAGTGGCCTCAATACACATTCTGAAAGGGTTTACAAGCAACCATATTTTCCCAGGAGGCTTTGTTATTTTCCAAGAACTACAACTCCCAGCATTCCAGAAAGTTACAGATCCTTGAGTTTACAGGTTTAATTTATAGGATTTCCTTAGGGGGTGGACCTTCAGCTGCATGAGATTATGAAAATGGGAAGAGGATGTCTTTCACGTGGTCCAGTTATCCCTTTGTAGTTGGCTAGGTGGATGAAAGGCTAGGCGTCCAGACAGAGGGCCCAGGGGTTAAGAGTACCTGAGGCTCCTCCAGAGGATCCGAGTTCTATTCCCAGCACCCAAATTGAGCTGCTTACAACTGCTTGTAATCCCAGATCCAAAGGATCTGACATCTTGTTCTGGACAAGCATAAGCACAGCACACAAACATACATGCAGACAAACTATCCATACACATTAATAAAAAAAACAAACAAAAGCATGACTATGTCTTTTTACAGCAACCTGGTTTGTATCTGTGGGAAGGCAACTTAGGACGGGAAGAGCTGTATGTGTATCTTGTTAAATATTTCTAATAACCTTGTTTAATCTTACCAAACACACTCACAGTTCCACAAGCACTCACCTCTACATTATTACCCCCTTGGGTGATAAGCCTTATAAAGATAAAACCTCTTTTCCTCTGCAACAGTTCCTTTATTACAGTAATAATCGATAAGCAAAAATCCAGAAGTACCAAGAATAAATTCCCAATTTCTTCAGTTAAAAAAAAAAAACAAAAAACGGTATTCACAGCCAGGAGTGGTGGCGTGGAGCACACCTTTAATCCCAAGGCAGAGGCAGGTAGAGCTCTGAGTTCAAGGCCAGCCTGGTCTACAGAGTGAGTTCTAGGACATCCAGGACTACACAGGAAAACCCAGTTTCAAACAAACAGATAACAAGACAAAACCTTATTCACAATAAAATTCCATCTTTAAACCCTATAGGTGGAACAACAAATATGAACTAACCAGTACACCCCCCCCCCCCCCCCCGGAGCTCATGTCTCTAGCTGCATATGTATCAGAAGATGGCCTGGTTGGCCGGCCATCAGTGGAAAGAGAGGCCCATTGGTTGTGCAGACCTTATATGCTTCAGTACAGGGGAACGCCAGGGCCAAGAGGTGGGAGTGGGTGGGTGGGGGAGTGGGTGTGGGAGGGTGTGGGGGACTTTTGGGATAGCATTGGAAATGTAAATGAAATAAATACCTAATAATAGAAAAAAGAAAAAAGAAAAAAATATTTCACACCAAAAAAAAAAAAAATTCCATCTTTAGACGGAAGTGTGAGTACCTGCTCTTGTGGCTCTAAGCCTTAAAAACAGGATGCTAGAGAAACCAGCCAGAGCCCCACTGTCTTTAGTCACTTGAGGCACCCAGAGAGGAGAAAACTCATGGAGGCAGAACACAGAGGTACAGAGGCAAGTGCAGAAGATAGAAATGACTGCTTAACATTTACGAGGGATTTTTCCGGTGACAAATGTTTTTGGAACCGGATGGATTGCCGGGCTTGAAAGATATGGAAATGTTCTAAGTCATCACTTTTAACATGGTCAATTGTGTGTGAGGTAGATTTCACCTTCAAAAGAGAAATATGGGAGATCTAGGTCTTGGTATGACATTTGTTTTGTTAGGAGACAGTTTCCCGAGTCCGGCCATCTCAGGAACAACTTCCATCCTACTGGCAGGGCCAAAACTGAGTTCCTGTTCCCAGGCCCCGGAACCAATGCCTGTCTGGCTTCTTCAGGTGTTTCATGTTTGTCTGCTCATCAGTAAAGGATGGAAAAAGGGAAGTCGCCATATCCCATTATCTAAACTAAGGGACACAAATAGTAAATGTGTTGCCTGTCTTGACTTAGTTGACTGTATGCAGCTTGTCTGTTCCATTGTTCCCTTATCATCCTAGATTCCAGGCCAGAGTCCAGGAGGGGACCTGGCTGGAAAGACTGAATCAACGGCTCTGATGTGTCCTGGATAAGGCCCAGTCACCAAAGTTAACTGCCTTGCTTAACCCCTTGTGTCAAAGTATGATTGGCCAATGCAACAGCCCACCCCAATCTCCTTGCTTTGTGTACCCATCCTATACAAAGGTTATTCAATGTCCCTTCGGGGACCCTGGTTCAGATCCCGAACTGGCCTCCCCCTGATCCGGCAGAGAACAAAGCTTTCGTTTTTAAGCTTCTGTCTCTGAAGTGAGTTCTCTTGGCTTTCACCGCAACCCACAGTTTCAGGGAATGAAATACTCACCACTAAGCATGAAGGCCTGACTTCAGTCCCTGGCACCCACGTGATAGGAGAGAACCAACTCCTATAAGGTAGCCTCTACCTCCCACTTCATTAAATGTTTTTTTTTTTTTTTTTTTTCTTTTGAGACATGGTTTCTCTGTATAGTCCTGGCTGTCCTGGAACTCACTTTGTGGACCAGGCTGGCCTCGAACTCAGAAATCCGCCTGCCTCTGCCTCCCAAGTGCTGGGACTAAAGGCATGCGCCACCATACCCGGCTTAAATGTTTTTTTAAAAAAAAAAACAAAACAAAACAAAAAACAGAACAATCTGGATATGGAAATAGCTAGATATTTTTAATAACTAGATATCTAGATATTAATAATATAGGTTATACATAAAATATCTCAATACTAATAATCAATAACACAGTGGTAGTATACTTGCCTAGCAGGTAGAAAGCCCTGGATTTGATCCCCAGAACCGCATAAACCTGGCCTGGGTTCACTCTTTATAATCCTAGAGTTCTGGAGGAAGAGGGAAGAGGGTAAGAAACTGAAGGTCAGGCTCATCTTGCCAGTGAGTTCAAGGCCAGGCTGGGCTATAGAAGGCCCTTCCCTAAACAAAAACAAACAAACTGTATGTGCTACATAAGATTCAGGAATGGCTTTGGGAAATGAGATTTTAAGATTTCTTAGCTCCAGAGACAGACGCCTGCCCAAGTTCGGTCCCAGTAAAACTACCTCTGCTATCTACGTAAGCCCCTTGTACTTCCTATTCCAGCAGCTCCAAGTACTGTTAGAATATCCGACCTCCGCTCTTTAAGGAAAACCAGCAGCTCTTCAGCAGAGATGTCGATTCTTTTTATTTCATTTCACTCTATGTGTATGGGTGTTTTGACTGCACGGATGTCTGAGCACTTTGTGTATGCCTTCGTGCCTGAGGAGGCCAGAAGATAGCACTGGAAGCCCTAGGACTGAAATTACAAACAGCTGCCTTGTGGACCTCTGGAGAGCAGCGGTTCTCTGAGTCACCTTTGCAGCCCCAGAAGTTGATTTTTCAGAGAAAGCAAAGGAAGTGGCTTATTCATAGCCTAAAAGGCTGTGGTTGTTTGTCTTTCGTTCTGAGGCAGGATCTCTATGTAGCCCCATTTGGCCTTGAATAATCCACCATTCTGCCTCAGACTCCTTGTGCATGCTGGGATTACAGAGGAATTGGAACACACCTATAACAGCATACAGTTTTTAGAACCATTGTCTTCCCAGACCCCAGTATAACTTCACTATGTGTCAGAGTCATTGTTGTGGGACTACTGCGAGTCTGGGACACCAAGTTTAGAAAGTTAGAGGCAAAAGCCTGAATGATAAATGTTTTTATTGCCATCCTAAAGTGCAGTCCCATCAGCAAAGAAATTGTGCTTTGTTTAGGAAGCAGAACAGAGCATTGTCAGATCCAAGGGTTGCCCCATTCCGCCCCCCCAAAGGGTAGACCTACTGATTTGATCCAAAATTGAGTCTAGGCTCAGCTTAAGCTAGACTCTAGTAGGATTTCTGGTGGTTAGATAGAAGCCAGCAGGAATAAATTCATCTACTTCTCTCTGCCCTAAAGTCTAGGGGTGTGTGTGTGTGTGTATGAGTGTGTGTATGTGTGTGTATGTGTGTGAGTGTGTTGTGTGTGTGTGTATGTGTGTGTATGAGTGTGTGTGTATGAGTGTGTGTGTATGAGTGTGTGTGTGTGTATGAGTGTGTGTTTGAGTGTGTGTATGAGTGTGTATGTGTATGAGTGTGTGTGTGTGCACGTGTGTGCGAGTGTGTTAGGGCTATAGCTCACAAAGCATCCCAGTGTGTTCCCTGTATGTATAACCAGATGGGTGAGGGGGAAAAACTATTTCAAAGCATTTTTTGCTGCTACAAACTCAGAGCCAGGCACTGGAACAAATGTCAGACTCTTCCCACTCACTCACTCTTAGTGTGAGATAGAGTACCCTGGAGACAAGAGAAGGGAAACTTTTGACACAATTACACATGCCCCTTACACAGAAAATGCTGTCTTATCGGTTCACTTTCTTCCCACTCTAGAGATAAGAATCCAGTTTATAACTTGATTCTCAGGCAGAAAAAAATTTTATGGTTAGCAAGTATATCCTTCAGGGCTTAGAGGTTAGGGCGCTGGAGCTGTGGCAGGCAGCCTGTGAGTGGGCTCCAGTTTGTAACTGTTGTGTTTGGCTCATACAGCGATCTCCTTTTTAACTGAGTTGGGCAACGTTAGCAAAGCAAAACTCTCACATGCGTATCTCAAGTTCAGCCCTTTGTTGGGAAAACACAAGATTCAGCTCCGATAACCAACTATTGAGATTTAGGTTGTTCTCTGGGTTGCAGTTCACCCCAGTCCTTGTCCCCACAGCCCACATCCCATCCTACCCACAACCTCAGGTGCATGTTAATAGAGAACTGTACGCCCCTTCTGCATAGGCACTCCACAAGACCTAACAGAAGCAGCTGTGGAAGCTAAGATTCTTGTCTACCAGGGGCTAATCCTACAGCCATAGGCTCAATCCAGAGGGTGAACTATAAACCATGGCTGAGACGCAGACCAGAGCCAAAGCTTCATGCCCATTCCAGCCTCAAGGAAAATTGTTACAAAGTTGGACACCCCGTCTTAAAAACACAGATAGAGTAAGTCCCAAAGCTCACTCCTAGAGTCTCCTGAGTCTTCAGCTCAGCCTTCGGCTTTGATTCAGATACGAGTGGGTAAGGAGTCCGATTCTTCCTCGCCTGAGAGACCCAATTCAACCTTTCTGAGAAATCTTCACTGTCCACCTTGAGAGACTTGTTGAGATGGAAAGTCTTGGCATCAGCCTGGAGGCACACCCTGAAGAGGCTTGGGCACAGAACCTGCATCATTTTCCCTTTTCACTCGTTTACAGATGGATTGTTCAACCCCATCTGTCTTTCAGAAAGCCATAACACGTACATAAATAGATTTCCAGTGTCAACCCAGCTCTTCCAGAGATAGCATCTGCTACAGAGCAAACCATCAATAATCTTTTGGATAGCTTTTTCACAAATTAGGGCTTCTTTGGACATGCCAGCCTTTTGATTTTCTCCAGAGCCCAAGAAGTGTCCTGCCCCCACTGATGGCTTCCTGCCAACAGGAACAAGGGCTGTCCTTGCCTGTTTTTGTCCCTCCCTTGGCACAGTACAGGGTCTTTGGCATTAAGACTTGACCTAGAACCTGGAACTTGGTATTTCTGTTCTTGTCAATCGATGTTCGGGGGTTCTTTAGTTTTTGTGGTACTAAAAATATCTTTAAAACTCATTGTTTATTTTTATACTCCTCATGTCCCTGACCTATAACCGGTCCTAAGAGAATCCAACAATTATCTGTGCTCTTTGAAAGGAATTTTTTTAAGCTTGGGGGTTAGGAGAAAGATAGAAGCAAGCAAGGAAATGGCAGAAGAGCTTATTTCAGCGAAGCAATCTTTTCTCTCATGGAACAAATCCCTGATCAATCAATTGGTTGATCTCTTCAGGACTGCAGAGTCACCTCAGCTTCTCTCAGCTCTCTTCTCGCAAGTGTATTCCTTCACAGAGAGAGGAAACAACTCAGTCTGGCTGTCTTTGATGTCCCCTCAGAGCAAGCAATGGGGTCTGTCCTGGCCTCTTTAAAACAGGCCATTTATTTTGAAAGATTTACTGATTTATTGTATGCCTATGATGTGTGTGGTTGCATGTGGACCACACCAAAGCTGTGATGGTCAGAGGGATGGCTTGTGGAAGATGATTCTCTCCTTCTGCTTCTGGGAATCAAACTCAGATCATCAGGCTTGGTAGCAAGAGTCTTGACCCGCAGCCCATCTCATCTCCATGGGCCTGGAGCCATCTGACCACTGCTGCCTGAGGGAAGTTCCAGACGGAGGGAGGGAATGGGTAGAATTCTGTTGCTTGGGACCTCACAAGCTTCATTCAGGAAAAAACAGAGGAGCCATGTTGTACTATGAAGTTGGCCTGAACAGGCCCAAGCCATGCCTTTCGGTCTTGGTTGATATAGAACTCTGGTGTAGCTAAAGGTAGGTCAGGAAGATGCTGAATTTTTGGTTTGTTTTAAGATGAAATCTCATGACATGGCCCAGGCTAGCCTGGAACTCACAAAACAGTCTGGTCTAGCCTCAAATTCTCAACCCTGCTGCCTTTGCCCCTCTGCAGACATTTGTACTTCCACTTTGCCACACTTGTCTGAAGCAAGGCAGTAGAGAAGAACAGAAGAAAACGTAGGAGGGACAAGGGACCAAAATGCAGGTGAGCAGCCTTTGTCCACGGCACCATTAGGGACAGGATTAGGTTAAGAATGAACTGAAGTGTATATGGCGTGGTGGTCTGAAGCTCCCAAGGTAACCTGCAGTCACAGCGCACTGATTCTCCTACGTAACTACGTAACGCTTGGAGAGTACCATATTTCCCAGGGACTGGATGAGTCCCTGCTCGGGTGGGTATGGAGGAATAAGCTTTATTTATTCTGTTATCTCTCAGAGTAATCAGCCACTGTCCTGGGGACTCTGCCATCCTTTTATTGCAATACTAATCACGTCGCTTGTTGGATGGGATGATCGTCCCTCTCTGGAGAGAGAGAGGATTCCTTGATGGAAACTCCCATTTTCTGCTTGGGGAGGCGTCATGTTTCACCTGTATTAGGTAGAATAGTTGTTATTCCTGTTTGGCAAGGCGCTAGAGGTTGTTTATGCAGGGAACTCTAAACAGACAAGGGTAGAGTGGCATTGGGAGGGTGTGTTTCCCTTGAAGCAGGTGCCAGTGCCTCCCTGCAGAGTTTCGGTACCCATTCACTGCGACCAACTCAGCCGCCAAGAAACCCAGAAGCCCAAGGGATGGACAAAAGGGATGCTGGAAGGTGGACTCTGCTCTTACATCTAAGAAGCACTATTTGTGATTTCTCTTAGACTTGTGTGCACTTGAGGTGCGGGGATCTGATCGAGGGCTTTACAGTGAGAATTCTTCCGGAGCTCTGCCAACCTGTCTTTTCTGTTCTTAGAACTAGAGCTATCCATAAAACCCTGTTCTCTAATGTTCTGCCTTGATTTGAAGACCAGTTTGAAGACAGCACTGCTTGACATTGCTTGGAAATTAGGATTTTGCAAAGGCTGAACTGCCCTAAGTACAAGCATTGAGTTCAGTGAGGCTCGGATGCGCCTGCGCACAGGTCCTAGATTGTGCGACTGCGCACAGGCCCTAGGTTGATTCTATTTTCACTCCAGCTCACCCAGTTATGGGCTTCAGGAATTCGCTGTCCCAACCTCCCATCTTGTTGTAAATCTGCTGGGATTACAGGTGCATATTGCACACAGTGTCTCAAGTGGAACACGCCTGGTTTTTACATGAGTTCTGGCGATTTGAACGCAATCCCTCATGAGCGCAAGGCAAGCACTTTCCCCATAAGCTGTCTCCCCACCCCATGGTCTTAGGAATCCCTCACCCCCCACCCCGAAACTGGCTGTCCCAGAACTCTGTAGAGTAGGCTAGACTCAAACTCAGAGATCAGCCTGCCTCTGCCTCCCGAGAGCTGGGATTAAAGGCATATACCACCACTACAAGCCTGGCCTCAGGAATTTTCAATAACCTTTAATTAGAGCCAACTCCATCACAATCTCCTTAAATCTTAATTTCTACAAGCCTTCTGCAAACAGTCTCCTGGTGTTGATCTCATTGCTCTCTACCTCCAGTCTGGAACATTCTTTATCTTGTAGGACAAAACTATCTTTTATCATATATTATTTAAACCAAAAGCATTTTATGTTTTTAACCAGGATTGTGTTTCTGCACTGGTAGCTCTCTCACACTTGCTGGTTCCTTTCTCACTATATATGTGTATATACACATATATACAAATACACACACACACACACACACATATATATATACACATACATACACACACACATACACACACACACACATATATATATATTTAAATCCTGGTGTTTTGGGTTTTCTCTTACAATCAAAAGACAAACAAAACCCCCTAAACACAGACATACACTTTAGAGGACAGATCTAGCTGGGAGAGGCAGTTAGGTCATACCACTCTTACATCTAACTTAAATTGATAGGCTTCACTCACTGGTTCTTTTGCTCTAGAACACTTGCCCAACCATTTACAGAAGATATAAACAAAACTGAAAGTCTCAGGTCAAGTTCACTTCCAGTTTTTGTTTGTTTGTTTGTTTGTTTGTTTTTTGTTTTTTTTTAAGATTTATTTATTTATTTTATTATTTTTTATTAGGTATTTTCCTCATTTACATTTCCAATGCTATCCCAAAAGTCCCCCATATTTATGTCTTATATGTAAGTGTGGCCTCCCTTCCCCCCAGCCTGGAACCTGCCTGCTCAAGGGTGGAGCTACCGGCTCATTCGTCCTGCCACGCCCACTGCTGGAACCTGCCCTCTGCTGCCTGGAGGCACACACGTGTTCGTCCTGCTACTGGACCCTGAGTTACTTGGCGGGAAATTGGGTTCCCTCCCCCTTCCTTTATAAACTGAGTGTCTGGAAATATTAAATTGAGTCTTGATCAGAGTTTTGTCTTGACTCCATTGTTTCTTCCGCCCCGTCTAGATTCCTCTCTTTGCAGGGAACTGCCATTCTCAGTGAACCGTTTGTGTTGTGGACCGCGGGCGGGCCGCAACATGTAAGTACACTGTAAATGTCTTCAGACACTCCAGAAGAGGGCATCAGATTTCATTATGGATGGTTGTGAGCCATCATATGGTTTCTGGGATTTGAACCCAGGACCTTTGGAAAAGTAGTCAGTGCTCTTAACCGCTGAGCCATCTCTCCAGCCCCCCACTTCCAGTTTTTGGTTTTTTTTTTTTTGTTGTTTTGGGTTTTTTTGTTTGTTTGTTTGTTTGTTTGTTTGTTTTGAGACAGGGTTTCTCTGTGTAGCCTGGCTGTCCTGGAACTCACTTTGTAGACCAGGCTGGCCTCGAACTCAGAAATCCACCTGCCTCTGCCTCCCGAGTGCTGGGATTAAAGGCGTGCGCCACCACGCCTGGCCCCACTTCCAGTTTTTAAGGTTGCAGTTATGATGGCTGTATTCTGGAGAGGGACAATAGGGATTGGTGGGGAGTTAGCCATCTTGTAGAGAAAGAATACAAGATGCTCACGAACAACACATCCTTCCATTTGAGCCTCATCAAAACACCAGTGAATGGTGGGACCACCTCTACCTCTTCATTCAAGAGCCTGGAAATCAAGTGTAATGTGACTTGCCTGACTCCAGAATTGCTTTGGCTGACTGAAACCAAGTTTCACATACACACACACACACACACACACACACATCTTATTTTGTTTGTTGGTACACAGAAAAAGATACGGTAGCTTCTCTTAGGTATATACTATGAATTTCCCTTGAAGGGATGTACAGGAACCCCCAAAAGAAAAGTCACATATCCTGGTCATGATGTGCTGGTAGCAGGTAACCACAGGGGAATGTTGCGTGTAGTTTTAAATGTTACCAATGTTACCGTCTTTGCCCCAGAAGAGTCACAAGTGCCCACCCGGCCTCCCCTTTTACCTGCCTTTAGGTCTGAGAGGCGACCTCACTACTAGGCCCCTCCTGATACCCTTGAATTGGAGGATAAAAGACACACACTCGGTTTGTTACTTTACAACTCGCCTTCTTAGCATAACTGTTGGGTGCAGATATCTCCTATCTAGGAAAGCCCTTACCTATGTATTCTCTGTCTCTCCACCTGCCCTAAACTTAGTGGCCAGTCCTACCTAGGCCCTGCCAAACATCTTTAGCCACTCGCCTGTGGCCACAGGTAGCGGTGGCGACAGACCCTAGCTCCCCTAAACCCCCAGCCTCCAGACCTCTCATGGTTGTTGCATTTTTCTTCCCCCAAAGCTTGGCAGAAAACTTCTTCCTTGTGTTCCTCTCCTGCCTCCAGGGACCTGGAAGCCCCGCCCCTACCTTCTGCCCAATAATTAGTTTTCTTTACTGACAAATCAAGAACCAATTGGGGAACAGGACGTTTGCATCAGAACCTCCCCTTACAGGGGAATCTTTAAGCTCCTCTCAGGATCCAGGAGTGGTACATTATACTAAGTGTACCTCAAAGACAAAGGAACTCGCCATCTGAGGGCTAGCAATAGCTCTTTAATCCAATATTTACCAATGTAATCCACAGCATTGACCTTATCACATGGCAATAGGGACACCCAGAAAATATTACATGAGCATAAGTCACTAATGCCCCCTTTAGAAAAAAAACACATGAGCCAGGCAGTGGTGGCGCATGCCTTTAATCCAGCACTTGGGAAGCAGAGGCAGGTGGATCTCTTTTGAGTTTGAGTCCAGTCTGGTTTAGCACAGTGAGTTTCAGGACAGCCAGGGCTACACGGAGAAACCTTGTCTTGAAAGAAAAGAGAAGAGAAGAGAAGAGAAGAGAAGAGAAGAGAAGAGAAGAGAAGAGAAGAGAAGAGAAGAGAAGAGAAGAGAAGGAAAAAAATGACACATAAGTTAGGGTAGGTTAGTGTGGCTATTAAAGGAGACATAAGTATAACTGGAAGAAGAGCAAGGGCCTAAGGCATATAGTCTCTAAAACAGAGAAGCGAGGGACACTGGAGAGAAGCCAAGTGCAGAAGTGCAATCAACGAGGGAGGCTCTGAGGATACAGGAGCAGGGAATACAAGGAACAGAAATCCATGCTTTGCCACAGTGAAGTCAAAGGAAATCCAATTGAAACTAGGGAGAAAACGCAGATAGCGCCAGGGTCTTCTCCCAGATCTGTCTGAAGTAACTTTAGCTCCCTGGGCCTTCCTCAGATGAGGCACACAGTGTAGTGTTGACGAGACGTGGGAGTATTGTGTAATAAAGAGCATCCTCAAGGATGGGAGTGGGCACCTGCTAACAGGACCGTTGGGTAGTACATTCCAGGCCAGCCTGACACTGTACTAAAGGCTCTGGAACAATCAGCTTTTCCGGGGGGGGGGGGGGGAGGGTGTCTTTGTCCTTTGCAAGTCATTGGCAGGCCTGCTCCAGTTGACTCTTAACTGAGAGGGAACTGGAGTACATCTGTTAGTTATCAGAAAGCCTCCGGTTCTATAGTAATCTTATAAAAGACTTAAGCTCCAAGAGAGAATGCCAGATAGCTGCCAGATTTAGAGTTCCTTTTGCGTGTGAGGACATGATTGCATGTGTGTGTCCTTGTGCGTGCCAGCCTTTAGGTTTACACCTGCTGATTATGAGGGGAGGGTCCATCAACCAAACCTTTGCCTGCTGATTTTTAACTCGTTACTTAGGACCTGGATGTGGAGATTGTCCTGAATTCCCTTGGGTAGGGGATGTGAGAGTTCTTATAAGAGAAGTAGAGGCTAGGTGACTCGGAGCCACAGGCCACACAGCTAGCCTCCTGGAGCCAGAAAAAAAAAGGGAAACAGATTCCCCTCCCCTCTGGACCCCCAGAGTGACCTGAGCCCTGTCAGTCCCTGTAGAGCCATGCATACACATTTATATAGTCTCCAGCCATTGAGTTTATGGCCATTTTAGAGTCACCAGAGGAAACTCACACACAGGTTTAAGGAATAGTAGAAAGAAAGGCTGGCTGATAAAATTTGTCAGCTCTCCGTGTTTCTGATTTCCATGTGGATACAGACAACGACATGTAAGTTGTTTGGCTTTTATGTTCAGTCTGAACTCTTAGCCACTGAGCTAAATGACCTCTTTCTGCCTCCCCACTCTCCTCCCCACCCCCACCCCCACCCCCACCCCCACCCCCACCCCCAATGCCTGCTAGTGTTTGGAAGTTGTTAGTCACTGAATCCTGGTTTGTTATCAGACACCCCAAGCTTGTGTGAGAGAGAACGGACATTAGCGATAACCATCTGGCCCACATTTTATAGACTAAAAGCAGGGCCTGGGGAGAGGGACTGATTTGGCCAAGGAACACAGTAAGCTCTGGGGGCAGCAATAAAGCCAAGTCCCAGCCCAGCCCTTGACCCAGTGCTTGCTCTCTCCACTTCCCTTATCTCAGTGTGGTCTGTGTGCACTAACCACAGACATTTTATATAAACAAGGTCATGGTTTGGTTGCTATTTGAAAGGTGATATTTCCAACCAGTGGTGATGCATGCCAGTAATTCCAGCACTAGGTGGATAGAAGCAGGAGGTTCAAAAGTTCAAGGTCACCCTCAGTCAGGAGTTGAAGACCAGCATGGGCTATACCAGGCCTTGTCTTTGGATAAAAAACAAAACAAAACTCTAGGGCTGGAGAGATGGCTCAGCGGTTAAGAGCACTGACTGCTCTTCCAGAGGTCCTGAGTTCAAATCCCAGCAACCACATGGTGGCTCACAACCATCTGTAATGAGATCAGATGCCCTCCTCTGGTGTGTCTGAAGACAGCTACAATGTACTTACATATAATAAATAAATCTTTAAAAAAAAAAACCTCTATTACCAAGTGACACCTAATTTCAATAAACAGCCTACTGTTCTTGTTTAATTAAATCCATGCTTTTGGATGGAGGAGGGGCGCCTGGGCTCACACTCTAGGCTGAAGAACTAGCCTCAGCTGAGGGCTGCTAGGACAGGGAGAGTTGGTTTTCTGTGCACGAATATGAAAGGCCCCAGAGGCCTGACTTGACATCAGTACCACAGAGAGGTTTCTGACACTTCTTGCATGAGGGGACAGGTTAGCCCAAGCCACCCTTTTCTGGGGTTGGTGCTTCCTCTTCACCAATCCGTGGATGGGCTTGATAATCTGTCGCTCTGGGCCCGAACCCTAACTTCCTCCTCAGAGTCCACAAGCCAGGGCATAGGCAAAGGGTTGAAGCACCCCGACTTTGAGCTGTAGGATTGTTTTCTGAACCGTGCTATTCACGATGGCGAGCGTTTCCAATTATTTAGATAACCCGAGGAACACTACAGCATCACGACGACCTAGGTGCCACTCAGATGACCAGAATGTGGACCATGAGGACTGGGCTCCATCTTGCCTTATGTACTGTGGGAACAGGAAAGTACTGACAGTCGAGTCCCTTGGAGAATTATACTTGACCTTGTATCGGTCACCGGAGGAGTCTGTCCATCTGCACGCTTCCTCTCCGGTATCTTGGATCCAGAGATTCTCTATTATAAACAACAGCTCCAGGGCCTCTTCATGCAGTGCGTGCACAGACACGGCGATCCATGGAGTGTACAGAGGAAAGATCTAGGCAGCACTCTGCCCTGACTCCGGCAGTCTGTGGTACCCTTTCAGGCTTGAGCACCGAGGTTTGCTCTCTTCACTGTTGAAACGGTTAGAGAGCGCCGCACATCAGTCAATCGACAGTCATTGGCCGGAGTTCATTCTTATTTGCATTTCCAGCACATAGATCAATATGCACATAGTTAGGCACACATGTGGATTGGAAATGGCTCATATTTGGACAAGCAGACCAAAAAGGGGGTTCATTGGTGGCCACTAAGTGTGACTGCTTACTGAAGTGGGGGGGCAGGACTGGAACCCATGTCCCTTCATGGAGAACCCGAAATTCTGTATTACTTCGCACTGGTTTGCTGAGCACAATGACATGTGTGATCTTGGAGCATGATATGGGATCTTGGAATATTCTTTGGCTCCCTTTAGCTATTGTGTGTCTGAATTTGGATGGGTTTATACAGGATTCAACTAGAAGATATTTAAACTAATACTTGCTAGCATAAGAACTTCCATAAGAATCCCAAGTGCTAGGGCAGGAAAGATGGCTCAGCGGTTAAGAGCACTGACTGCTCTTCTGAAGGTCCTGAGTTCAAATCCCAGCAACCACGTGGTGGCTCACAACTGTCTGTAATGGAGTTTGATGGCCCTTCTGGTGCGGGTGAAGATAGCTACAGTGTACTTAGATGTAATAATAAATAAATTTTAAAAAAAGAATCCCATGTGCCAAAGATCTGCAGACTGACTCATTTTTAATAATATAAGTGGCTCTCAAGTAAGGCTTGGCTTTAGCAATTAGATAGCACTTCATGAGCTGTGTTCTGATCCTTTTACCACTAAAGACTCATCGTTTCCCTCCCGTTATTCTCTGCTTCTATTAGCCTACTCTTTTTTCAGCCAAATGTTTTGTCAATCTATTCTGACATGTTCTAAATTGACAAATTACATCACTTAAAGACTTATCGGTATTTTTTCCCTCTCGAGTCAGAGAATAAAAAAAAAAAGAAAAGAGCCGGTAACCTAGGCAGTAATCTGGGCTCTGGAGAGACCGTGGCAGGAGAATTGTTGAGTTCAAGGGCAGGCTGGGCGCGAGATCTGTCCTCTACAGAGTGAGACCCTGACTCAGACAAAACTTAGAAAACGGTGAGGAGGAGGAAGAAGGGGAGGAGGAGGAGGAGGAGGAGGAAGAGGAGGAAGAGGAAGGTTGAGGGAAAACTCATGCCCATGAGCAATCTGTAAGAGTAGGAGGGTCTCTGTCTCGACTCCTTGCTTCACGTGTATTTTAAAGAAACCCCCCCTTTATAGCCAAAGCCTGGCAGTTGACTGTGAGTCACAGTTACTAGAATGTAGGAGGTTCTGAGTCAGTCCCCACCATCCCATAAAGCTTGGCATGGTGGAAGGAGAAACATCCCAAATTCAACTCAGTTCTGGCTACACAGTAAGTCTGAGGCCAGTTCTATCTCAGTAATACAGAGCTTCTCCAAAACGGTCAGGTCGTCTTTAGCAGAGCAGAGTTTCTGACTATAAAATAAGAAACCTCCCCTCGTTTGTTAATAAGCCTCGTTAGACGACTTGTTAAGTTATGTTGCTTGGTGTATAATTTTAGATCAAATGTTGTGACTTTATCTCCCTTTTTCCATATGTATGTATGTATGTATGTATGTATGTATGTATATATTTTTATTTATATGAGTACACTGTCACTCTCTTCAGACACACCAGAAGAGGGCATCAAATCCCATTACAGATGGTTGTGAGCCACCATGTGGCTGCTGAGAATTGAACTCAGGACCTCTGGAAGAGCAGTCAGTGCTCTTAACCACCGAGCCATCTCTCCAGATCCCCTTTTTCTTTTAAAGTAAATTTTGGTGTGGATCTATGTAAGGAAAAGGTAGATGTGTGTATGTGTGTTTATATATGTGTGTGTGTAAGTGTATGTGTATATGAGTTTGTGTGTGTGTGTGTGTGTGTGTGTGTGAGAGAGAGAGAGAGAGAGAGAGAGAGAGAGAGAGATGGGGTGCAGCCACCACGTGTGTGGAGGTCAGACAACAGGCCTAAAAAGTTAGCTCTCTCCAAATTCTCGTAGGTTCCTGGAATGGAAGCAAGGCTTGCTAAGACAGGCACCTTCACCTGTTTAGTAATCTCACCTGTCCATTTATTTTTTAACCCGGTACTGTGTGACTTATTAATCCATCTCAAACCCAGATTTTGAAATCAGAAAGCTAAGAAGGGCTTTGTAAGAGCAACAGACCCTGAGGCGGAGGTTTGTAATTCAGATGGAAATTCCTCCTTCTTTCAGAGTGTAGGGAAAGAGAATCTTGTGCCCTGTCCTGTTTGTTGGTTTAGTGGCCAAGGGCTCAAAATTAAATCAACAATAACTAGATGAAGAGGTATTTGCTTTATCAATTTTTTAATTTTTTGCTTTATCAATTTTTTTCTTTATCAATTTTTTTGCTTTATCAATTTTTTTTTGCTTTATCAATTTTTTATCAATTTTTTTTGCTTTATCAATTTTTTGATTAATGCTTTTACTCATGCAGGGCTTCACAGAGAAGTGAAAGTTCATACAAACATTTTCCACAGAAGGTAAATGATTGTGAAGAAGAAACTACACGAAGAATAGGGTACTGGGGCCTCCAGAGGTGATCCACTGTAGACAGTGAATATATGTGGGCAGGAAAGGAAGGCTTGTTTTACATTGTTCATTCAAACTGATCTTAAGGCTAGTCCTTCAGCTCTGGGGCTTGGGCGATTATCATGGCAGGAGAGATGGGGAAACATTTATATCCTACTTTAGGAGAAGGGGAGAAGGCAGAGAGTGCTCCCAGGGAAAGCAGAGAGTGCTCCCAGTGGTTGCTCTTTTTCTCAAGTGCTTCCATCTCAAAATCATCAGTGCTCCCAAGTAGCATGTCTGAGAGTGCCATGTCCTGATCCACTTATGTTGTTGTCATCCTATATCTGAACCCAGAGACCTGACAGCTCAGCACCAAGCCGTGCTTGTGCTTACAGGCTCTACTACGCTCTGCTGACAAAGAAGCAGCCGCCTTCGGTCAAGTGCATAGGATTCTGCACTCAACCTCGGATGTGTTCCTAACTGTGGCTCAGCCTAGAGAAACAAAGGCCAGGCAGTAGGCGTTAAGGAGGCTCTGGCAAGGGCCCCGAGAGACTGCTGGGTGCCTACCCCTCTCCTGCACACCCTGTCAGCCAGGAAGTGGTCTTCAAGTTTGAGTGTAAGAATCGTCTAGAAGATTTATGTGCAGATCCCAGGGCTTTGTTCCCAGACAGCAGATGTAGGGTGCCCAGATACTTGCATTTCTAACGAGCCTCCAAGGTTTCTGTTGTGTGTGTGTGTGGGGGGGGGGGGTGGGTCTACATTCAGTAGCACTGTCCCAAGGCTAGGACTGTCCTTCTGCTGGTTAGCTGAGAGGGGAACTTCTGTGGGTAATGTGTCACTGGAGACTGGTGGGAAGAGACGGCCTATGCTTATGTCTGTTAAGTATATGCTAGAAAGAAAATGGTTCGTCTTTTCCGCACACTGTCAGCATTAGCCAGGATTCTGGCTGGAAACAGATGGTGCCCTTAAAAGGGATAGGAAAGGCACTATTTACAAAGGTGTGGTCAGAGAGGATAGAGAAGCCTCGGAACCCAAGGACCACCGGAATCTATCACTACCCTCTGCCTACAGAGACAAGGACTAAGGATGGGGTTGGGTGGGGTGGGAGTGGGGCAGGGTGGGTCGTGGGGAGGCGCAGACAAAACACTACCTACCATAAGCAAGGCTTCCTCGGGATTGCATCGAAGCATGACATGACAGATCGATAGGGGATGGACAGTCAGGCCGGCAGACAGACAGACAGATAAAGACAATAGCTATACTTCCAGAAAGCTGTGCCAGTAAAAGTAACTTTTAGGGGGCACAGGCTAAGCAAGCGTGTGTCAACTCGGGTGTCCCCAGCCTTCTGACATTGTGACATGATACTGTCATCTCTGAAGTTTACACTAAGGAACAGTGAAACTGAGTTATATTTTTAAAAAGTCACACAGGGGCTCGCTGGCTCAATACTTAAGGGAATAAGGAAATGCCCAGACTGACAACCTTGGTTTGATCCACAAACTCCTAGGTGTTAGAAGTAGAGAAGTGACTCCTACAAGGCCCCCTCTGATTCCCATGTGTGCCATAGCACATACATGCCCTCCCCTTCCAAATAAATGCTTTTAAAAATTGCAAAGAGGTGGCTCAGTGGTTAAGAGCACTGACTGGTCTTCCAGAGGTCCTGAGTTCAAATCCCAGCAACCACACAGTGACTCACAACCATCTGTAGTGAAATCTGATGCCCTCTTCTGGTGTGTCTGAAGACAACTACAGTGTACGTATATGTAGTAAATAAGTAAATCTTTTTTTAAAAAAATTGCAAAGTATATTTTTCAGTGTGTATTGGGCTTGTCTCTATAGATATCCTGGGACGTGTGTGCACCCGTTAGAAGCCTGACTGGGGATTAGATACAGTTTACTCATAGGAGTTGCAAGTCATTGCAAGAACCCAGTTACCCAATACTAGGCCATTATTCCTAAAGTAAAAGCAGGGTGAGGTGCTATGGGCCTCCAATTCCAGCATGGGAACTGACTAAGCTAAAGTCTGTGAGGATGTCCTGGATGCAGAAGATTGTGGCATGAAGGGCTCTGAGCAGGTGCCTGGAGCCCAGGCTAGGGCAAGCTGGGAAGGTGAGGGACCAAGTCAATGAGGGACCAAGCATTTACATTTCTGTGATTCTGAGAAGTGACAGGGCAAGCACTATAGAAGTTCACAGAAGGGTCCGGTCACGTGGGAGCTGGCACTAACAAGGACTCTCAGGACTTGCAGAGAAGAACTAGTCAGGATGTCCTAGAACTGTTGGCTTTCGAGCTCATTCTCTAAGAAAGGCAGAGGCCCCTCTCATCCCTCCCGACCCTCCGTTATAGGCTACACAGAGCTGGGAAACCTTCCAAGTGCTCTTCTGCGAGCTCACATCTGCCTGTATGCCACGGAGGCCTCCTCGTTCCTCTGGGCACGTGGCGGTGGAGTTGTAAGGAAAGGCACCCCCGAAAGCTAAACGGGATAAAACTGCGGGAGAAGCTGAATGCTGAGGAGGGGCTCCATTCACGTTGTGCAAAATGGCTGCCTTTCCTCTCCTGATGGTCCTGAGATTAAAATAAAAAAGTGTAATAGCAACACACATCCTCTCCAGCACATCACAAAGTGAGCATGCTCAGTGGAAGCTGGAAGGACGGATGGACAGGCGATGCGTGAGAAACTCAATTCGTACCACCATGATGCTGCGCGGGGTGGGGCGGGGTGGGAGCGGCGTCAAGTTGCTGAGTTCCTTAAGTTTTTCCTATCTGCCCAGCTCTGCCCAGGTCCTTCTTATAAATATGAACTTATTTCACATTCCAATAGCCTTGATGGATGGGTGTTGATTGTCCTGTTTTGTAAGAATGTGAGACCTACAGAAGCCGAGTATCCCATTGCAAAGATCCAAGTTGTCGGGTTGTTGGGCAAGAGTCCTAACTGGAATGTAACCTTACCTAGTGCGTCTGTCTCCAGGCCATGTCTTCTTCTGTTACTCTGCTTTCTCTTTTGCTTTCTTCCTTATTTATAAGAAGAAAGTCCTTTTTAAAATGTTATTGTACTCACTTTTTATTGATTTAATTTAATTTGGGGATGGAGTGGGGCAGGGTACTTCACAGCCCTGGGGATTGAACTCAGGTCCCCAGGCTTGCACAGCAAGCACCTTTACCTGTGGAGCCATCTCACTGGCTCTGGAAAAGTCCTTTGGAGACAAGATTCTAGTCAGAGGCCGAGGCAAGGGGACAATAGTGAATGTGAGGCCAGCATGGTCCACAAGCAAGACTCTGCTTCAACAAAACTGAACCAACCAACCAAACAAAACCCCCGAGCCCAGCCCAGATCTTCTCCATGTTAAAATATGCCTTAATGGAACTCTCCTGCCAGCAGAGGTGAGCGACGGGCTGCCCTTCTGGGACTTCCTTGTTCTGTTCAGTTTCCAAACACTTCCTCATTTTTCTTTGCTCCAGAACAGCTGTATGGGATGGTCCCGTGAAAAGACAGACTCCGTCTCACAGATGAGTTAACACGGGGTCAGAGGGATTTAATGACTCCTGAAAACTATGCAACCTCACCTTAAAACCAAATAAGAAAGACGTTCCCCACCCCCCAACCTCTTTCTCCTGGCCTGGAATTGCAAATGATTCTATCTCTCACAGAGAGGAGTCTAGAGCTAAGGTCAGGCTCCGTGGCAAAGGCCCGTGATCAGCTAGCAATGCCTCTCATGAGTCAGGAAAGATAAAAACTGAGGACCACGGGCTTCGTGTCTCAACTTACCCTAACTTTCCAAAGCCTGACATTAATTATTTCTTAAGAACTGTGTTAGTTTTCTTGTGAGCATGGCCTGGTTCAGGGTTGATGTTCCACACAGAGAGGTACTAGAATTTATCGAGAAGCAACTGTCTACCAGGCACTGGGCTGGGCTATACAGCTATATTTTTTTATTTACTGCCATTCAAGTTGTTTCTCAACAAGCATTCAGATCCAAGTAAACTTAGGCATGACCTCAAGAAGCTGTTGGAAAAACTTATCTCCTTGCAGAGACTTCTTAGAAGCCAAAATAAGTTCAGAGAACTTCATAAAGAAGAAAGTATAGATGGGGGAAACACCTCAGTACTTTGGGCATACATTTTTCTGCCACGGAACACAATGAGCCATGTTCCATTAATTTTTAAAACTCTACTTATTTAATGTGTGTGAGTTTGTGTGTGTGTGTGTGTGTGGGGGGGGGTGTGTTGGAGGGTATTCCACCATGCATGTGCAGAGCTCAGGAAACAACTTGAGGCAATGGCTCCTCTCCTTCTATCATGTGAGTCCTAAGGTTCACACCCGGGTCATCAGATTTGGTGACAGGTGGCTTTAACCTTGAAGTCATTTGGCCAGGCATGTTCTATTCACTTTTGTCTCCCACACTTGTCTGGCTCTACACTAATTCAGAATGATCAATGAGGGATGAAATAAAGCGGGTTTGCTAATTAGGCAAACAGGAACATGCTGTGGACCGTCCCTCTAGTGGCCATAAAAGTTACAACCTCCCACGCCCACCCTGCCCACTTTTTTTTTTTAACCTAAGAGCTTTATATTTATTCTGTGTATGTGCCTCCAACACTTTCACAACACTTTTCTGCTCCTCCATAAGGAAGCAAGCTCCATCCCATAATAGGTTTGGTTGCTTCTTTTTTTTAAAACGAGCTCATAAGGAGTAGGTTTGATACGCTGAGCCTGGAAGTCTGCCTGGGTACACATCACATGCGGACTGGGGTGCTTTCCCAACCTTCTTGGTGTAAAGGTGAACGGTCCCACAGCCAGGCTATTGAAACAGCCTGGTCTTGTTAGAGGCGGTACTGTAGAAAAGCCTATAACTGTCGAGCGGTAGATCAGGTTGAGCGCCTCCAAGCGTGGTCTCAGAAGAGGAAAAGGAAACTTTTTTTTTTTTTTTTTTTTTGGTTTAATCAACAGTCAACATTTAGTGACTTCAGCAGATATCTTAAATATGGACAACACCTTTGGTCCACGTGTGTGTGTGTGTGTGTGTGTGTGTGTGAGAGAGAGAGAGAGAGAGAGAGAGAGAGAGACAGAGAGAGAGAGACAGAGAGACAGAAAGAGAGAAGGTCCCATTATGTAGCTTTCCCTGACTGGTCTAGAACTCACTGTGTAGACCTGGCTGGACTCAAACTCACAAAGATCCTCCTGCCACCCCTGAGTGCTGAGATTAAAGGTGTTTGCCACATCTGGCTGGTCCACAATTAAAAAAAAATAAAGCTCTCTATTTTTTGCTTGTTTTTGTTTTGTTTTTCCAAATGGTTTCTCTGTGTAGCTCTGACTGTCCTGGAACTCACTCTGTAGAACAGACTGGCCTCGCACTCAGACGAGATCTGTCTTTGCCTCCTAAGTGCTTGGATTAAAACTTGAGTCACCACTGCCTGGCACAAACAAAACAAAACAAAAAACCTTCTAAGATGACAGGTGACAACTGCTTCTGTATGGATGTGTATGTAGGTCCACGAAAAGGCAGTTTCTGACACCGAGGAGCAAACAGCCACATGCATGCTACCAAAGACAAGGTGTTCTTCATGTTTTAATTATCCATGGTCATATCGTCGTATATGGGACACTACCTCTGCCCAGGGAGGAGCTGAGGGTGATGGCTTCAAGGTAGGCCAAGCTACCAAGTGAGATGATCAGAGAACCACTGTGCCTGACCACAACAGGGTCAGTGTCACTTGGTATGAGCAATAAAAAAAAAAAAAAAAGGAAGATCTCAGATCAAAACAGGGCAAGGCTGAAGGGCTCTGAATTACGTCTTCGGGTGGCCCTCAAATACATACATATGTACACCATACACACACACAGGCACACGCGTGAATGAGAGCATGCATGCACACAAGGGCATGCACACAGCTCAGGGACTTGTCATGCACACATTCCAGAAGGTTGATTGTCCAATTCCTATCTCAAACTTGTTTCCTTGGAGTGCTGGGAACGAATCTTACTAAACAGCAGCTCAGCCAAGGCTCTGCTGCTCTGACTTTGGCAAATATACTGCTCGTGGGTGACCATTCCTGCCTTCTGGCATCTTCAGCTGGGGAAACATCTGCTCCCAGCGTATCAGCTTTATAGCCCATAACTTGCTTTCTCCTGCCTCAAAGACATCATTGGAAGGGCTAGGTGCCTGATTATATTCACACTGCTCCTCCCTCTGAGGCCTTACATCATCATTTCCTTTATGTCCTCGCCCTGTTTTAGGTTAGGGAACCTTCAGTATTATGGGGGAGGGTTGGTTGCTATGGTTTGAATGAGCCCTTCAGTCTTATGGAAGCCCCAGCATGATGGTCCACGCCTGTCCTAAAAGCTACTCAGGACAGGAAGGTAGAAAGATGGCTGAAAACAGGAGATGAGAGCCAAACAGGACAACACAGAGAGACCCAGCCAAGAACAAACAAGTCGCATGTTGAAATGCAAATGTGGCATTGTTAAGAAACAGACTTTTAGGAGATAGTCTGGGAGGGAATTTGTTCTGTGATCACAAATGTGAGTTGGTTACCAGAGGGAGTTTGTAATAGTAACACAGAGACAGAGATAGAGAAACAGACAGACAGACAGACAGACAAACAGACAGACGGGCAGGGGCAAAGACATGGACAGAGACAAAGACTCTTAGAAAAGACAAATACTGGTTATAAAAAAAAAATCAGTAAGTCAAAGATTATCCAAGTGATGCAGGAAATTTTGGAGTGTCTGTGAGAGTGACCAACCCTTTTTTTGGTTTTTGATGACTAAGCCCAGGAGTTGGGGGACTGGGCACTCACAGTCACAATGAGCTGATAGCTTCCATGATCTCACCCCACAAACTCGAAGCATGAAATTCATGGACCTCAGATGCTGAGTTTTAGAAAGTAACTGATAATAGATTTCTAGGTGGGCGCTTAAGAGAAAGTAAGAAGAAGAAGCTGCTGTACGATGGGAGCAGGTCCCTGGGGATGGGGTGCCACTGAAGGCCACTGCATAGAGTTAGTAAGGCTGTACGGATGAGGTTCAGAGGGAACATGAACTAGTTAGTGTAGTTCTATAAGGTTATACGTATAAGGTCTTTTATGCTCACCCTAGCTTTGAATAATGACATGGAGACTTACATTTATTTAAAATAGCTTTGGGCCTTTGGTCATCCTAGTTGCCAACTAGCTCTTACAGCTTCTATTTATTCTATATCTGCCATGTGGCTTATTTCGTCACAGCCTCTAGTACTGAGGCCTGCTTCTCCACCAGGTCGGGCTGGTGAGTCCTACTGGTCTACGGCCACCACAACTGGCTTTTTATTAAAACCGATGGGAAGGGTAGAGAGGGAGTGTTTACAAACTATGTTGAGGTTCTGCTTAACTGGAATAACAAGAACAAAGTCTGGCCTGTAGTCAGATCTCTGCCAGAACAGGAATCAACACTTGTGTAATGCAGAGATAGCCTTTGCACAGTGTGCAAAAAGAATATCCCCATACAAGGTGTCCGGGTACCTCTTGGTTTTAGTTACATCCTTACATATGGCTTCCAGGAAAAGGGGTGTTCATTTAAGAAAAGCAAGAAACCAGACTCCCACCCTCTTTGTGGCACTCTTGGCCTCTGGGCAGAGTAGAGTTGAAGACATTTTGGCTTTAACATTTTGGGTATCCTGGCCTCAACAATGGAGTTGTCGGGAGGACAATGACACTTTCTGTGTTCATTCGCTTTTGGGGTCTTCTATCCTGCATGCTTAGCCACTCATGTAGCCACTCTGGGGAGTTTAGGCAAGGCTCCCCTATTGCTATGTTGAAGCTGTGGGGTCCAGGGACTCATTAGGCTCCCTCCATTGATTGGAATGGACATCAGAATAGAGTAACAGGATAAATAATTTTCTCAGTGATGTTGAGACTTCAAATAAGGTGGCTGAAAGGTTGTCATCTAAAGAAAAACCTACCCTAGGGGGTTGGCATAGCAGTCTTCACGAGCCAGCATTCCAGCGGTGCAGGCATCCTGAGTATTTGTATCTGGATAAGGTGGTAGAAAATGAGGTCTCAGGATTCCTGCCAGTCACACCTCTATCTGGTAACAGGCTGAGGGAAACAGTTATTAAAACCAAAACAAAAGGGGCTGGTGAGATGGCTCGGTGGGTAAGAGCACTGACTGCTCTTCCGAAGGTCCTGTAGTTAAATCCCAGCAACCACATGGTGGCTCACAACCACCCGTAATGAGAGTCTGAAGTCAGCTGCAGTGTACTTATGTATAATAATAAATAAATCTTTAAAAACAAAACAAAAATGAAATTCAAAATTTTTATAAGAAACTGCTCTAAAATTTCCCTGATATCAAAGAGTCTGCCAAGGCATAACACCAAACCTTAAATGTAAAACACACGGAATACTTTACTTTCCAAATTCCAGACGAGTCCATTTTCTCTCGGCCCCTTTCATCCTTCCTCACCCAGTACCTGCACTGCTCTCTAGGCAAGCACTTGGGGCCATAATCTGCAAATATGGAAGCTGATGGACAGCCCAGTCCTTCTGCACAGAGACCGTTCATCGTGGCCACGGCATTTCATGTGTCCCTGTGCTCGCCTTGGGAGTAGAGCTGTGTCTCACCTCCGAGAAAGCTGTCCTGCATGAGTTAGGCTGAAGCCAGGTTGACAGCACCCTTCCTGTTGATGGAGATGGATGGTCACTGGGGTTTGTTAGGGAGGAAAAACTGATTCTGCCTTCCAGGCTATGAGGGCTTCCCGAAGGTACTTCCTAGATCGCTTGCATCGCTCACGTGAAAACTTCTCACGGCCCCAATATCCCTAGAACCTCCCAGTCTAGGCAGTGACTTTTGATTAGGCCAATACTTAGTACAGACCCTGAGCACCCAGGCTTACCTGGCTTCTTCCTCTA
The DNA here is from genome assembly GCF_978045245.1 of Mus caroli. NCBI lineage: Eukaryota > Metazoa > Chordata > Mammalia > Rodentia > Muridae > Mus > Mus caroli. The sequence continues at coordinate 31,331,087 of NW_028227275.1, read as the reverse complement.
AGTGTTTGTGGGTTACAGGAAGTTCACACCAGCCTTCCTCCATCTTCCGGGAAGCTGCTAGGCTCTGAGCCAGCAGTTCCGTGATTTTTCTTTTTCTTTCTTTCTCCCCATTTTAGAGATGAGAACACTGAAGCTCAGAAGGGGAAATCAATTAGCGAGATGGTGTGAGTAATAAACGGTGAAAACTGGAGTTCAGGGCCATTCGTGTTGAAAAAGGAGTGTTTCCACTTGCTGCAGTCCCCGGGGGACAGGAGGTTGTAAAAATCATGAACCGGGCGTAGAGGAGCTAGGGAGTGTCCACTAGGTGGCGGCAGAGAACCAGTCAGTGGCTTGGAAGGTGCCAGGGTGCTGCTGGTTCTAACCTGGGACAAAGGCAGAGTTAGCAATCCAGAGCTGGGGCTAAGGGAACAGCTCTGCTTCTCTATGTATGCTCTGTGTGAGCACTCACCAGCGTTACCTTGTTAACTCTCACCATCGACCTGTGCAGAGAATGCCTTTAGCCCCATGGTCTTCAGACAAGTGAACTGAAGAAGTTTAAATGGCATGCAGCTCCTGCTATTCATTCAGGCCCATTGTGGGTGGATGTTGCCTGTGCCCTGGACAGCTCTCTGCAGGACCCTACCTGCCCTTGGGGGGGTTAGTGGGGAGTTAGCACAGGGTCAGCAACGCAGACTCTGGGAGCAGGTGAGAAACGCTGCAGCAAGCTCATCTGAGCAGTGCTGCAAGTTCCTTTAATACCCTCCACCTGCATCCCCCATTGGTCCCAAGAAAGCATCTCTTCTAAACAGCGGTTCCTGGTTGGCTGGCATTATTTGCACTAGCAATCCTTGTTCTCTCAGGCAGTCCTCAATTAGGTCCTCCTGCAGGAGATGCTTCTGCGTCTGCGTAGCTCTCAGCATTTACATTACATGTTCCTGCTACAGGTGGGGCCATTCCTGTGTTCTGTAAGAAAGCAGGCTAAACGGGGCGTGGTGGCGCACGCCTTTGATTCCAGCACTTGGGAGGCAGAGGCAAGCGGATTTCCGAGTTCAAGGCCAGCCTGGTCTACAGAGTGAGTTCCAGGACAGCCAGGGCTATACAGAGAAACCCTGTCTCAAAAAACCAAAAAAAAAAAAAAAAAAAAAAAAAAAAAGAAAGCAGGCTGAACAAACTATCTGAAACACCCCTCCATAGCCTCCTCTACCTCCTGCCTCTGGGTTCCTGCCCTGTTTGAGTTCCTGACCTGATTTCCTTTGCTGATGAACAGCAGTGTGGAAGTGTACGCTGAATAAACCCTTCCCTCCTCAAGTTGCTTTATGGTCATGCTGTGTCATTGCAGCAATGGAAACCCTAACTAAGAAACTCATAAGATTTAAAAAATAAATTAGGGTTTATTTTTGTTTGTTTTTGTTTTTCATTTTTAATATAACATTGTAGGCAGTGATGATTGTTAAGGCCCTGTTTCCCCATTGGTTCTTGATCTGTCAGTAAAGAAAGTCACGGGCTAATTGCTGGGTGGTAGGTACGGGTGGGACCTCCAGGTCTCTGGAGGAAAGGGGATTCGAGGAAGGAGAGAACCAGCCAACCATGTGAGGTCTCGGGAGGAGCAGTGGGCTCTGGCTGCTCCCACAGGTGGGTGGTCCGGGGAGTTTAGCAACTGAAGTTTAGGGCAGTGGCAGAGATGGAGATAAGAAAATGGTAAAGGCACACTTTTCCAGGCGGGAGATAGCAGCTCCCAGCGATTGTGCTAAGGTTTCAGGGGAAGCTGGAAGGGGGCTGGTAGCATGGTCCGATTTCTGAAGCAAAGGGAGGTAGCACAAAATTATACAGAGCATAACATTTTAATTTTAATATAACATTGTTTGAATTATTTGAAAGCTCCAATCATGAATACACTGTACTTATATCACATCTACTTCCTATACCCCTACTTCTCCTAGATCCCCTCGCTTCCCTTTCCCAACTGTATATGCCCTTTGCCCCATTTTTTCTTTATATTGAAAATAGATTCTTTCCCCATATAATATGCCCCTTCCCTCTACTCCTGTTCGTTTCACCCCGCCTCCTCTCCCCTCCAGATAATTCACTCCCTTTCTGTCTCTCCTTAGAGAAGAGAAGTCTTCTAAGATTTAACAACCAAACATTACAAAATAAAATATAATAAGAGAAAGCAAAGCCGTCACGTTGAGGCTGGACATGGAAACCCAACAGGAGGAAAAGAGCCCCAAAAGCAGACAGGAGAATCAGAGACCCACTCATTCTCGCATGCAGGAGTCCCATAAAAATACTAACCTAAGAGTTATACTACACAGGGGACCTGGTGCAGACCTGTGTGTAGGCCCTGTGCTTGCTGCTTCAGTCTCTGTGAGCTCATTTGCATCTTGCAGAGTTGCTTCAGAGGGCTGTGCTCTTCTGTCTTCCTCAATCCCGTCTGACTCTTACACTCTTTCTCCCTCCTTTGCCTTGGAGTTCCCCGAGCTCTGAGGGGAGGGGCTTGATGGAGACCTCCCACTTAGACTCTTTACGTGTAATGTCTGGCTGTGGGTCTCTTTCAAACCCGTAGTGTTTGGGTTTACCCTAGGTCTCTGGATTATCTAGGCTGTGGTTCTTGGTCACCTAGCAGTGTTGGGTACGGGTTTGTCTTGCGGAGTGAGTCTAGAGTCGAATCGGATGTTGGTTGGTTGGTCATGCCCACAGGTTCTGTGCCTCTGTTGTTCTGACTATTCTGCATGCAGGTCAGACTGTGGGCCTTTAAAAAAAAATCTCCGGACCCAGCCCCAGTTCTGGGGACAAGCGTGTGTTCCGGTTCTGCCCCAATGCCTACCTGAGGTTGTTCTACCTGAGATGTTTTTCTCCCTCCTTTTCTTTTTTCTTTTCAACAGAGCCAGGAATTGAACACAGGGAGTCACCCGTGCCCTGCCACGGAGCCACAGTCCTAACGCCTCTCCATATTATCCCAGAATCACATTTCTGCCATTTCATTCTCTGTTAAAAATGTTAGTCCTGCCCTGCTGGGTAGTGGTGGTGCACACCTTTAATCCCAGCACTCGGGAGGCAGAGGCAGGTGGATTTCTGAGTTCGAGGCCAGCCTGGTCTACAGAGTGAGTTCCAGGACAGCCAGGGCTAAACAGAGAAACCCTGTCTCAAAAAAAAAAAAAAAAAAAATTAGTCCTTTGCAAAAAAGGCTCCCCCCAAGGACAGGCTTTCTCCCTTCTCTGCTTTGTGTGTGTCCCTTGCTAATTTTAGTAACAGTCATTAAGTTTCCAGTAAGCTATTATCCTCACAACAAACTTGTTTGTAGCCCAGCATGGAAACTAGAGAGTCATAGGCTCTGAGAGGAGGTGCTCTCAGATATAAGGGGGAAGGGATCTCTGTGGTCAGCTCACCTGAGTCTGAGCTGATGAAGACTCTTGAACTCCTTAATCGAGGGGGTGGGGGTGGGGGAAGGGCTTGTCTGCCTGTGATAGTTAGGGACAGCCAGTTAACAAAGGTGACTTCTGTCCCATCGCTCACAGTGATGTTAATGTGGAGTAGAATTATCCCTGCTTTAGTGAGAGTCCAAGTAGGCCTTGAAAAGGAAAATTTCACCTGTCTCATGAAAGTGCATGGAAACTCTCAGTCCCCAGTGGACAGTTATTCCCATGGCCACCACAAACAACGAGGACATGGGCTGTAGGGCTTGCTTTCTAGATCTCAGTCCCCAGGCTCTGAATCTCTGATGTGGAAGTGCAGGACCCAGTCAGCCTTGGACTTCAGACAGACTCTGTCTGTCTGTGTGGAAGCAGAAGAAGCTGGGGTGGGACTTGATTTCCTGTCTCAGCTTCCCAAGTGCTAGTAGCGTAGGCGTGTGCCACCATGCTCTGCTCACAAAATACTTTTTTTTTAAAGTGTAACTTTATCCCAACAATATCTGAGACTTTTTTTAAAAAAATGTTTTGAGGGCTGGTGAGATGGCTCAGTGGGTAAGAGCACCCGACTGCTCTTCCGAAGGTCCAGAGTTCAAATCCCAGCAACCACATGGTGGCTCACAACCATCTGTAACAAGATCTGGCGCCCTCTTCTGGAGTGTCTGAAGACATCTACAGTGTACTTACATATAATAAATAAATAAATCTTAAAAAAATGTTTTGAGACTTTTTTTTTTTTTTTGGTTTTTCGAGACAGGGTTTCTCTGTATAGCTCTGGCTGTCCTGGAACTCACTCTGTATACCAGGCTGGCCTCGAACTCAGAAATCCGCCTGCCTCTGCCTCCCGAGTGCTAGGATTAAAGGCATGCGCCACCACGCCCGGCTTGAGACTTTTTAAAATAAAATTTTATTTAAAATTTTGAGAATTTCACACCATGTATTTTTTTTTTGTCACATCCCTTCTCTGCCTTCAAGAGCTTACCCTCTCTGCTCTCTACCCACCCAACTTGGAGTTCTCCTCCTCACCTTCCTCCTCATCTTCCCCCTCCTCTTCATCTTCCCCCTCCTCCTCACCTTCCTCCTCCTCCTCACCTTCCCCCTCCTCCTCATCTTCCCCCTCCTCCTCATCTTCCCCCTCCTCCTCATCTTCCCCCTCCTCCTTATCTTCCCCTTCCTCCCCTCTTCCTCATCTTCCCCCTCCTCCTCAACTTCTCCCTCATCCTCATCTTCCCCCTCCTCATCTTCCCTCTCCTCCTCACTTTCCTCCTCTTCCATCCTCCTCTTTCTCTTCTCCTTCACTCTTGAAGTACAGTTTGTGTTGCCAACCTACTCTCAGGAGTGGGGCCTGCCCTGGAATGTGGTCACACCACCAAAGAAAACTCACTCTCTCTTCTAGCATCTATCAAACAGCTCCACGGCTGGGGGAGGGGCTGTGTGTTTTTGACCTTAAGTAGGTCTTGAGCATGGTGTCCCAACTGCTGTGAGTTTCTATGTGCCACCGCCCTGCTGTGTCTCCTTGAAGGCAGCCACCCCCTCTGACTACTACACCCTCCTCCTCCTGAAAGAGCCCAGAGCCTGGCATGGAGGAGATGTGACATGTGACATGTGACACTCAAGTTGCACTTAGAGCTGAGCATTCCACAGCCAGAGGAATTTTTGTAGTAGAAGTATTACATTAGACACATGATAAAAATACTTGTTTATCTGAAATGTAAGCTTAACTGGGTACCCTGTAATTTACCTGGCAACTTAAAGAGGAATGGCTTGCCTGGGGCAAAGTGTTGGGACTGGGGAAAGCACAAGCCATCAAGGGCTCTGTTCTTTTTCTTTCTTTCTTTCTTTTTTTTAAAGGGTAGAATGAAGTTGGTTTCTTTCATGCCAAATAAGCAATCACAGACAACCCATTAGGAATCCAAAACGCATGACTATCATGAGACTCAAGATCAAGAACGGAAAAAAAAATTATTTTTTTTTTAAGATTAACAGCCAGAGAAGCCGTCTTCACATACACACAGCCAGACAGCAGGAAGAAGTGTTCCTCGGGGAAGGTAAGAACACCGGCTTCTTGTTAACTGTACACTGTCCTGTTCTTCCAGAACAGGGCTTGGTCTAACCTTTGGAGTCTCTTAGACTCTTCCTCATTCCTCCAAGATTGCCAAGAATATCGACGTGTGGGGTGGGGTGACAGGAACCCCTGTGCACTACATTTAGTCTGTCACCCAAAGGGACTTCTGTTGGCTTCACTGGGGTGAGGTACACGTATCCTGTAACTGTTGGCAGAGGCTCTGAGCTTGAGGTAGACACCCACAGAGACAATTAATGCAGAGTTAATTGAGTCTCTTGTCTGTCAACGCAGGGCTCACCTTACACTCCCCATCGGAGGTGATCTCCAGAGTTCAACTGTAGTTTCCTTCTTACACCTGGGAAGGGCAAATTACATGCAAAATGCCCCCGTGGAAAGGAGTCACCTTCTGGGCTCAAGGAAATCCTGATTTTGCCCTCCCATTATCCCTGTTCTTCACATTGGAGCTAATTAATGAACTTCCGTGCGGGTTGACCCTTAACATTTATAATAGCAGTAATTTTAAAAAAGGCAAAAACCTGATCATAATGACAAGGGATGAAGCTTCTGTTATTGTCTTTTATTAAGCTCACAGTAGTTATAGTCACTGTAGTCCATGAGATTCTTGTTATTATTCATTTATGCACATTTTGGGTGTTTGGTTTGCGTATAGTGGCACACACCTTTAATTAATTCCAGGACTTGGAAAGCAGGGGCACACAGGTCTATACAAATTTAAGGCCAGCCTAGTCTACATATTTCATTCTAAGACAGCCAGAGCAGTGCAGTGAAACTCTGTCTATAAAAAAAGCTTTTAATTTCTCGCCGTGAGACCTGGATAGACAGAAACAGAAACTGAACTGGAGGGGGAAGAAGGTACTAGACGAAAGGAGGTCCCGGCTTCCTCAGTCTGTCTTGGGTGATGTGGACTTGGCCAACAAGAACAGGGTCCCTTGTGCAAAAGTGGCTTTGGAAGATGTGGCCTATACACCTGGTCAGGCTTGGGCTGGGGTACTCTGGGAGACACTGCTCATTAAACACTGCAAGCTTCTGCTCTGCCAGAGATTGATAACAGTGGTAATTTTGGAAAAAAATAAGGCATATTTTTTGCTTCTCTCTCTCTCTCTCTCTCTCTCTCTCTCTCTCTCTCTCTCTCTCTCTCTCTGTGATTGATAACAGTGGTAATTTTGGAAAAAAATAAGGCATATTGTTTTTGGCTTCTGTGTGTGTGTGTGTGTGTGTGTGACATGCGCATGTGTTGTTTTGTTTTTGTTTTTGTTTTTTGAGACAGGGTGTCTGTGTAGCCCTGACTGTCCTGGAACTTGCTCTGTAGACCAGGCTGGCTTCAAACTCACAGAGATTCACCTGCCTCTGCTTCTCCAGTGCTGGGATTAAAGATGTGTGTCACCTCTGCTCAGCTTCTTTTATTGTTTTATTTTTACATTTATTATTCTATTATTATTATTTACTATTTATTATTATTATTATGTGTTAATTTATTATTACTGTGTGTGTGTGTGCACTTGTTACAGTGCACATGTGGGACTATTAATGATGCCATGGGGCCTTCTCCCACTTTCACCAGGGTTCTGGGGCTCACACTCAGCTAAGTGAGGTTGCCAGACTCACGTACAAACACCTTTCCCCACTGAATCATCCCTTCAGCCCCACCTCTTACAGACTGATGCGCTAGGTCAAGATGGAATGGCTAAAATCCTCTCAGGAGTTTATCATCGAATCAAGCTGAAGGCCAGAGAAGACACGTCCCTGCGATAACTCAGTTTTAAACGTTGTTTCCTTAGCAGTCTCTTCTTAGAATTTAGTTTTCCAGAAGGTAGAGGGTGTCAGAGCCTGAGCTAATCTGAAAGCTCTTGGAATTAACAAGATGATATGTGAATCCCCACAGGGAGGACACAGGGGTGCTAGCTAGCTGATACCTATCCTGGGAACAGTCTCTGTGTGTCATCTCTGTGAGATGAGTGTTGATGTTTTGGATACACTAAGCAATCCCTATGTGCCCTTCCTTTAGGTGTCCTGTGCTGAGTCCACACGATGCCCCGAGATGACATTCACTTTGGTTATCCCAGGAAGGGGCACAGCCACTCCTATGTCACTGCTGAAGAGTAAGTTACAAAGCAAACTTTTTGGGATTTCCAATTTGCCATTTGCAGACACGGCCAACTGACTTCCACATGTGCATGCCTATCTGTAACTTTCTCAAGCATTAATCTCCCCAAAGAATAAAACCACTGCCATTAAGGGGAGTCCTGGAGGTCCTACAGTGGTCTAACTCACAGTTCTCTGGGGCCAAACAGGTGGGGAGGAACAAGTGAGAAAAGTTAGATATTACTGTTTTTGTCCACATTTTTTGGGCCTTGGTTGTTGGTTCCCAAGTTGGGAAAATATGTCCAGGACTCAGATACCTTCTTCCTCAAGCCTATTCACCAATTCCTCTCAAGACTCCTGCAGGTGCTTTGTAGACAGAGTTAAGTTGCTAAAGAGCCAGCGTGGATGAGGGGCATGGGTGTAGGTCTCAGGCTGCATGCAGACTCCAGGCTGAAGATGGCGGCCATGACTATTGCTTGAGAGCTCCATCCTACAGAAAGGTGTTTGAGCTTCTGAGTTAATTAGTAAGAAGTATTTATGCGATTATTACTTCTAAGAACTAAGCACTTCATCGGGAGATACCGTTCTATATCTCTGAAAAGGTCTAGAGTCCAGTGGGAGAGTTAGGCAGGGAGTCATTCTGGCACCTGTAAGTGCCCTTAGGGGACCTAGGGACACCCTTTGCAAGTCCTAGGAGTGGAAAGGGTGTGGTCGGAGCTGAACCTGAGCAGGGACTCCAGACAGGCTTTCATTTAGTTCCGTGTTCTCAACTTCCTAATGCTGCGACTCTATTAGTTCCTCAGGTTGTGGTGATCCCCAACCATAAACTTATTCCCATTGCTACTTTATAACTGTAAATTTGATAGTGTTATGAATTATAATGTAAATATCTGATATGCAGGATATCTGATACATGATCTCTGTGGAAATCTCCTGGGGTAGGGGGCCAGGGGAGTGACCCACAGGTTGAGCACCTCTGTTTTAGACAGTCTTTTAGCAGTCAGCTCAGAACCCCTGCAGATCTGTTCCCCTGTAGAAAGAGTTGCTGGAAAATCTTACTGAGATTACACAGGTCAGGCAGCAAACAAGCAATCATCAATGCAGTCCAGCTGGGAGCACTTCCCAGGGGATTTCCCACGCCACAGCATAGCCAGTTGGGGAGGTGGGGGAAGTGATACATTGTAGCAAATTGTCTCCACAACATTCCATTTAGGTGGGAGATACATTGTATAATGCATTGTTTACGCATCTTTAGGCTGATGCCACAGACCCTTAAACTGGAGTTTTTGTTCTCTCTCACTCAGTAGTCTAGGAGTCTTAGTCAGTCAGTTCCCTTCTTTCTCTGTCACCCCTGCACATCACCTCTGTCTAAGTGAGGATGCGACACCACCTTCTTTGTGTTTCCACATCAGAAAGTGAGAAACCAAGGGAAGACTGGGGCCACTGTTTTCTGCTACCCCCCACATCATGACGCCCATATTTGTCTGCTGTGTTGTATGTGGGTGGGAACAGCTTAGAGAAACTATGAGGTGTGCCCCTGGATGTGGTGATGTTGGGATTTAATACAGGCCTTCAGTCATGAGAGCCTGTTTGCCTATGGAGCACTAAGCTGGTGGGTTAAAGATGGCAAATATTTGCACAATCTCATCCACAGGGAGGTGAGACAGTATCTCCAACTGCCAAGCTGGAAGCTAGAGGCAGGCCTTGTCAGCTCAGTAGGCTGAAAGCTGAGTCTTCCTGTGTGGTGTACAGCTCCGGTCTCAGTGGGTGAAGGCGGTAGTGGCTCCCACAGCTAACCGTGTGAAGAGCTGCTGTGAGGTGATGCTTAACAGAGTGGCAGGCAGACTCTGAAGAGACTCCACACACTCTCTGTAGGGGCACACTGGCAAAAAAGTCATTGGATTTTCAGAGTCCAGTGCCAGCGCCCAGAGCAGGGCATAGGAAAGTGGGTTTGGGGTTGGAGACAACAGTTTACGAAGGACACCTGTGACTTAGTACCATCATATACATCACACACACACACACACAAATTCTTCTTCTTCTTCTTCTTCTTCTTCTTCTTCTTCTTCTTCTTCTTCTTCTTCTTCTTCTTCTTCTTCTTCTTTCTCCTCCTTCTCCTCCTCCTCCTCCTTCTTCTCCATCATCATCATCTTCACCATCATCATCATCTAACCCCTTCACTGAAGGCTTGTGTTTTCTTTTGTACACCTTGACCAAAGTCCTTACTCAGGGGCAGCGAGTACTCTGGTGTCTTCCCTGAGAGGATAGGAGAGCTCCTTGGTTCCAGCAGGAGAAAAACTCCCGTTCAGTCTGCCATGGTGTCCATCAGCATCACCAGAGGCCCCAGCACAGGGCAGTGACACTTTTTTACCTCAGTCCATGAAGGTTGTCCAGTACTTGAAGCATGGTACATGATTTTCAGCAAGGTAATGAAAGAGACCAGTGAAGACTACAAGAAAAATCACTGCACAAGGCCGTCAATATCAGGATTCATCCTGACAGGTGCTCAGTCATCTGGCTGCCCTGTTTAAACAGGAGGGTCAGATGTAGCGGGGAGCAGAGGCCTCTGCACTGAAGCATCTGCATTGAAGCAATACATCTCTGAGATTCTCGGAGGATATTTCTCCTCCATTGAAATCTGCCAGTGGTATGAGGAAGAGTAATATAAAGTGAGTTCCCATAGCCAGTCAAAAGGGGCTACCCCCCTATTGGCTGTTAGCTCCCTCTGAAGCCTCAGTAGACAGGGACTCTTACATGTATGGCGATAAGGCATCCTGGGAGCTTGCCTAAACTCAAGATTCCTAGGTGCTGCCTCCAAGAGGAGTCAGTTTAGACCAGGAGTGGGGCCCCAGGGTCTGTACTTTAATGGTGCCTCATGTGACCACCCCCCAAGGTATCTGGGTGACTGAGGAGTCTTGCAAGGCCAGGCAGCAGCTTCCTCTGGCATGTCTGGCATTCTTTGATGTTTTAAGCTTTCAATCACTTGTGTGTGTGTGTTCTCAGTAAAAGATGACTGTGCATAAAGAGGTAGAACAGAGCCGTCTGTGTCAAGATGCTCAAAGAGAGAGTGCAGGGTGAGCTTAGAGCAAGAGCCTGCTGGGAATTATGTCAGATGCCTTCAGTCAAGAGAGCCAGTGAACACTTTTTGTGACAGTTTTATCTTAGAAGACGGTTCTTCCAGGAAAGGACAGAGGACGTAGGTCTGGCCTGAATCGTAGCACTCCCATTGCGGCTGTCTAGGGCCACTTACTCTGCTGGTTCGTCTACATGCTGGCTGTGCAGCCTTGAGCATCTTGTAAGCCTGACAGCAGCTGTAAAACGAACTATCCTTAGCTCAGAGGACTGCTGCACAGTGCCTGGCACAAACCGGTGTTGAGAGAAGGTCCCAGTGCCTGGGATCTGGGCGCTTGGACCATGATGCAGTTTGTAGCTCTACCAAGATTCCCCGGGCCTTTGCAGCTACTGTAAGGGATGGTCCTACACTATCAGGGCAGAGCTTCCCCTGGAAAGGCCATCCTCCAGGTCTCTCCATCCCATTTGGAGTTGGACAGGACATGCTTGATCGCTTGACACCTTGAGATGGAGGTCGGCGTTCCTGGCAGAACTCCCTCCCCGCACCCTGCAGCCACTCAATCTAGTATGCACCACCTGGCTCTGCAGAGCATGTCTGAGCAAGTTCATGGTCACATAGTGTCTGGTCCTCAGTGCTGAGCACTGTAGATGAGCATCTGCCTGGCAGGGCCGTGCAGGAATACACATGCCAAGCTCTGTTCCTGAGGCTTTTGCGACAACTGCAACGCTTCCCACGGGTCTCTGGACGCAGTGCAGAAGTGGCTGGCTTAGAGCCTCAAAACCGTGTCCTGATGCTCAGGGCCAGATGCATAGGTAAGTGCACCAGGTCCAGCTCAGACTCCTCTGTCGGTGCCACGGGGGATCAGAGCAGAGCAGAGTTAGGAGCAGGGATAGCCTCGGGTTCAAACCCTGGCTCAGACTTGTGATAGTTCTGCTGGGCAAGCCCTCTAAGTTTATTTCTTCCTCTGTGAAATAGAGATAATAAATGGTATCTACGCTGCAGATTATTATGAGAATTATCAAAAATTGGTGAGCACAGCCACTGGTTCAGAGTGTTCATTTCTGTTTCTTTTAATCTGAATTGAGTTGGAAAAAAAAATGCTTTAAATAAGCCACGTTCAGAGGAAAAGATCACTCTACTTCAGTAAGTAAACTGTCCACACGAAGGTCAGATGCCAGGGCAGCTCTTATGCTTGGGACTTGGATGTGCTAAAGGCTCCTAAACTAGGTCCTGTCCTTGGATGGTGGCGCTGTAGGTCTGGTCAGGTGCCCAGTGCGAAGACTCACAAACTGGAGACTAGAAGATGTTTTCCTGGATCACGAAAAGGGAGAAGGTTGGTTGCTGTCTCGTCCAAGTCTGGAACGATGTTTCTGAGCTCTGTTGGACATGCCTATCTCCTCGTCCAGGGCTGCAGGGATCGGCATCCTGATCGTGGTCCTGGGGATTGCACTGCTTGTCGGCTGCTGGTACTGTAGAAGACGAAGTGGATACAGAACCTTGATGGTGGGTAACGGTCCCCTGAAGGGTCTGATCCTTCCTCTGAACTTCTGGGGATGCCCGTGGATGGATGTGGATGTGTGTGACTTGTCATGGTACGGGTGTGGAGAGTGGGGATGCCCGTGAATATATGTGCATGTGTGTGTGTGCATGCCGCGTTGTTTCTCTCCTATCTTGTGGTGGTTTGGGATCAAAGTCAGCTTGTCAGTCTGGGTGGCAAATATTCTTCCTTGCTGGGTTGGGTCCCTGCCAGATTCTTCTGTCTCTATCACACTAAGTAGCCCATGGTATCCAACATCTTACTGATAATCACACCAGGAGGAGAAAACCATCCTCCCCACCGCATAAGGTGCACCACTGAAAATCTTCCCTCATCTATCCATCCATCTATCTATTGGTCATGATGTAAGGACCACATGCTAACTTGCTATAGCTCTTACATTAGGAATGGAGCCTTAAAAACCTGAACGTTTGTATAGGTTCCAAGACAAAGTCTGGGCGTTTTGAGGCCAGCAAGCCACTGGATAGGAGGGGTGGCTCAGCAGGTAAGTGCACTGGCTGCTCTTCCAGAGGACCCAGGTTCAGTTCCCAGCACCCACATGGTGGCTTATTATGTGACACGGTGCAGTAACTATTATGTCTTAGCTGTTTTCTATTGCTGTGCTAAAATACTAAAACCAACTCGAGGTGTAAATGATTTGCTCGGCTTACAAGTTGGCTTCATTCTTCATTTCTTTTTTTCTTTTCTGAGGGAGTTCTTATTCTGTAGCCTCAAAGTAATGGTCCTCTTGCTTTGGCTTTCCTGGTGCTGGAATTATTCAAGTATAGCATCAATCCTAGCTTTCTTCTTTATCTTATCTTTTAAAGAATTATTTATTCATTTTATGTATACGAGTACACTGCAGCTATCTTTAGATACACACCAGAAGAGGGCATTGGATCCCATTACAGAAGGTTATGAGCCACCATGTGGTTGCTGGGATTTGAACTCAGGCCCTCTGGCAGAGCAGTTAGTGCTCTTAACCGCTAAGCCATCTCTCCAGCCCATCTTATTTATTTATTTTTTAAAGATTCTATTCCCTATGATGTCTATGAGTGTCTGCATGTATCTATGAAATGCAGAAGCCAGAAGAAGCCAGGATCCCCTGGAACTGGAGTGTTAGGCAGGAGTGAGGCACAGTACCAGTACTGGGAACTGGGAATCCAGGTCCTTTGCAAGAACAGCGAAAGCTCGTCACCAGTGAGGTGTCTCTCGCGGCCACCTCATTTCTGAAGGATAATTTCACGAACTGTTCACTTTGTAGATCCAGTCTCCTCTTCCAGGCTCCCCAGTTAGTGACAGTGTGGTGCCAGGCACTTTAGTCCGTCCTGACAACTCTGAAAAGTGGGCTGCATCATCTTGCTACTACAGATCTCAGGACTGGAATGAAGAGTAAGGAAGTGTTGTGAGGATGCCTGGCTAGTAAGTGGAAGCAGCTAGCTTAATGCCCATTTTCACATGTATATGTTTTTAAAATTTTAATTTCATTTTGTGTGTACTGGTGTTTTGCCTGCATGCGTGTCTGTGTGGAGCATAGGATCACTTGAAATTGAAGTTACAGACAGTTATGAACTGCACTGTGGGGGCTAGGAATGGAACCTGGCTACTCAGGTGGAGTAGCCAGTGCTCTTAACCACTGGGCCATTTCTCCAGCCCTAATGGTAATTTTTAAAGCATTGTTTCCTTTTTCTTTTCTTCAGTAGACTGTCATCATTATTGCTATTCATTCTTATGACTTTATATTTCAGGACAAAAGGCGTCATACTGGTATTCAAAATACCCCAAGGGAAAGATGCTCATGTGAGAGTCCTGATCATCAGGACAGCCGACTGTCTTCTCAAGAGAAATCCCATCAGCCCGTGGTAGGTGGTGGTCATGCATCCGGGCATTTTCTTGCCAGCTGCTTTCAGTCCAAGTAAACAAAGTTGATTTCTATTCAAGTGTAATCTTAAATCTACTTACTGTCACTAAACTGTTAACTGACCGATAATGCTTATAATTAGGGCTGGTATCTTAGCTCAATGACAGAGCACTCGCTTTGCATGCATGAGGCCCTAGCATCAATCCACACGTGTGCTCCTCCCCCATTAAGGTCAAAATGGTAATTGTTGTTTTGTATATTTTATAAACAAACAAACAAATGTGGGAAAAATATGTATTTTAATCTGTGTCTTCTTATACTTAGATTTTACAGTCAATGAGATTCCTACATGTAAGAGACAAGGGGAGAATTTTCTCCTAGAGAGCTGAGCCACAACCACATGTATTAAACACTTGAAACATGGTAGTGTGGTAAAAGCTACTAGGCGTTTACATTCTGCATGTGACTTGCATGCATTCCTGCTGCACAGCACTGGTGCACACTAAGCATAGCAAAGTAATGCCCAGCTTTGGTTCTGGAGTCAGACAGGCGTGCTTGCATCTTAGCTCCATGACTTCCTAGTTGTGAGCTAGGACACGTGACTTTTTTATGTCTCAGTTTTCCCCTTGAGAACATTTCCTTGAACTGTTGTGAGCCTTAGCTGAATGACCGGCACATTGTGCTCAGTTGGTAGATCAATGTGTCTCTCTTGACTCCATCTTTTAATGATGTCTATCATTGAGTTGCCCCTAACCCCACCCCTAGTCCTAAATGTGCTTTTAGACACAACTAACAGGGTCCTGTGTGGTGAGTGTTTGTTGAGTGATACTCAGGATTCAATGGGTAGGCAAGTTGCCTCAGGGCTGCTAAACCTGACAACTTTGAGGTTGATCCCTGAGCCCTACCTGGTAAAAGGAGAGAACCAGGTCCCCCACACTGTCCTGTGAATTTTGCATGTGTGCTGTGGTGGCACAGGTGCTGCCCCCCACCCCAGACTTTCATTACGATTGGAAATTCTGACGAATGATCTGAGCATAAACACACTTTTCGATTTTGGGAATACCCTCATCTCTCTTTTTCTCTTCCCTCCAACGTCTCAACATAGACACTGGTAAAATTTAACAATTACTTCACTGGGTGAAAGATATGTATGAATGGTTAGAAGCTTCAGTATACAGCGGAAGTATAAATGCGACGACGCAAACTGCCTTGCCTCAAGCCCCGCCCCTAGACCACTCTCCACTGCCAAGCCCACTCTCCTCCTCTCTGCTCTCCTCCTCACAGGTTCCCAACGCTCCGCCTGCCTACGAGAAGCTCTCTTCACCGCCACCATATTCACTCTGAGAGCCGGGAAACTCCTGAGAGCGCTGAACAACTTCCCTCACACTTCCGCTTTAAGGCTGAGTAGACGCCGGTGTTTCGCTTTAGAATGCTGCAGAATGTGCAGCTCTACTAACAGGCCAGTGCTAAATTCTTGACAGGGCAAGCAGAGGGATATTGGAGGAATGGTGAGAAATATTAACCTTGGAAAAGCTTCAATAAACATCTTAATGTATATTATCTGTCTGGGCAGTAATGCTATTAAATTGTCATCGTTAATATTATTTTGAGGGGTAAACTCACATGGATGATCAGGGAGCACCTGACTTGCTAAAATATTTTTTATGTGTGTCCACATTTATGTACGTGTCGTTGCATGCCGATTCCTATTGAAGTCAGAAGCTGTTGGAATCCCTGGAGATGGGGTTAGAGGAGGCTTTGAGCTGCCTGATGTGGGTGCTGGGGACTTAAGAGCCATCTGCAGGAAGCAGCAAGCACTCTTAACAGCTCAGCCACCTCTTCTAACTTTAGCTTTTAAAAGCAACTTATTGGCCAGTGAGGCAGGTGTTATGGAGGGTTCATTCATAAAGGACCCCGTTACAGGTTTAAAATAACTTACTTCTGGGCTGGACAATGTTAACCAGGGAGCTTTGTGTTCTAAAGTGATCCTGCAAGAAGACGTTGTAAAGCCTCTCTCTCCTCCCTCCCCTCTCTCTGTGGTGTATGTTATGTATTTGTGAGGACTGAGGTCAGTGGTGGGTAGGTCTTTGGACACAGGGTCTCTCACCGAGCCCTCAGTTCACTGGTTTGGTTAACTGGCCAGGGAGCTTCAAATACCCACCAGTTCAGCTCTGGAGTTTATGTGCTGCCGTCCCTTAACATTATGTGGATTCTGGGCTTCCAGACTCTACGTAAGTCATCTTCTCAGAAGAAAATAAAATTAACAAATATATGTATATACTTGTCAAACTATAAAGTTTCATTTTTGAGAACTTCAGACACGAGAACTGCTAATTACATTATTCTACCCCTTCCCTTCCTCATCCATATCCCTAGCCCACCCCTTCTCAAATTCAGGACCTCTTTCCTATAATTGCTAGTTACACACACACACACACACACACACACACACGTTAATATGTAGTGTATGTAGGAATTCCCCCCCCCCCATCCTTCCCATCCCCCATCCCCAGTCAGGACTCCCTTTCCAAACCCAGCTTCTGGAGGGTAACTGTGTCAGCTCCTTCTCACAAACCCGATGCTCTTAACACTAAACACATCCTAAATGCAGCCAGTATCACTTTCCTAGGTAGAGCTATAAAATGGAAATAATAGTAAGAACAGGCTGTTCTTATTAAAACCTAGGAAGATTCTCGGTTGTAAAGAGCCATGAGCCTGAGACCTGCTGAGACATTGCTAAGAACCACAGAAATCTCAAGGCTGTTTAAAGAAATGTTTGTCACTACATGCTTCTTACTTATGGTTAAGTCAATAAACCACCTGTAATATCGTGTCACTAGAAACACAAGCGTAAGATTAACAGACCGTTTCTACCAAAGACAAAAGTAGATTAAAGGGATAAACACAACAACAACAACAACAACAACAACAAAAAACGAGACCCTAAACAATGTTTGTGCCTTTCTCAAATTTCAAAATACCCCGATTCCTCTTTCAGACAGATGAATTCTAAATGAAGGGACTTTATCAGGATTTTTGCCACCCTACTACCTCCACCCTGCTCCACAAGACCTTTGAATCTCACTCACATCTTCAGAGGGACCCGTGGCTTGATGGGGAAGGCCCATTTCAGTGGAGGGCTCTCCAAGCCTCTCACACTATCACACACTGACAAATCTCTTTTCCTTGTGGACAGCTTTTCCTCAGTGTCCCTCTTAACAGTATCAGGTGATGGGCAATAGGTTTGGGCTGAGTCCACCAGAGAGAAATTAGAATGTACACTATAGGTATAGCAGGTGAGCAATCTAGCTCTGCTTCCTTGGACTCACAATCAACTGCAGGCAATCCTGGGAGCCCTGTGCTAAAGACAGAAGTACCACGAGGTGCTAGAAACCTGTGTGGTAACACCAGGAGTCTACCCCATCTAGAGATGCTCACACTAAATCAGAGGATAAACATCTCCATAGAAATGGATGAGTGTTAAGGCTCTGGTACCCTGACAGTAAGTTGAGGCTCTGAATTCAGTGCTGCCTGGATTGAAAGAACTCAGGGAGGGGAGATCCTTGTAGACACTGCAGGTAAGATTGGCTTACTTGCTGATGGAGAAAGTGTGAACCTAGATCAAATCCCACTGGTAAACGCAGGGCTCCAGGCCTCCACTGCAGTGCGCTCACTTATGGTCAGAGAAGGGTTCAGGGCACAGTGCTGCTCTGCTGTTTTCTGGGAGCCAGGTGGGGACTCGAGTAATCAGAACTCACGACTAGTCAGTCTCCTCTGACTAGAAACAGCCTTTTCCAGTTAGCCAACTATACTGGACAAGGAACACTAGCTTCACTCTGAGGTGAGCTAACAAAGTCAGAGAACAAGTTTATAGAACCACCTCGCCTTTCTCCTTCAGTGCTCACACTGTGGTCTCGAATTCAAGCCTCAAGCCTCTACAGATTCCCCATGGAGATTCTTCAAGTGGAAACTCCTAGTTTCTTTGGAAAGTTGGTTATGTCAAATGTTGTTTTGCTGGGGCCCACAGGTGAAAGGATGTTTGGTTATAGCAAACATGTGAAAGGACACTTGATGAAGGAGTATAAATATGACCCCACAGACAGCGGGGGACAGCACAGAGCATTGGTTTGCTTTGCTCCACTCCCTACTCTTCCCTAACAACACACATGTATTGGTTCGCCATATATAGTACTGTTGAGCTCAACTTGTGGTAATGCTGTCAATGAAAGAAACTTGCCCAAGAACTGCTGGTGAGGTTCCCACCACAGATTGCTGCTTCAGCAGCCTAGCCTCAGGCTGGCTGGTGAGCCTGGCAGTTTCCTCAGGATTATGTTAGAGTTTGATTTTAAAAGCTCAGTCACTTGAGATATCAAAATCCCTTAATCTCATTATGGCAAAAACATCTTAAATGTGTCTAAGAACTTTGGGTAGGAAAACCAAAACCACATCATTTTTAAGAAAACCTAAACTATGAGGGGCGAAAAATCAAGAAAATTGAAAAAAAAAATAGACATGAAAATATGAATGAGAGAGGCTGTAAAGGACGCAGCCTGAAAACATTTCTGAAACTGAAGACTGGGTCAGCCTACTTCTTTTTTTAAGAGACAAGAGCTTTGTGTATCTAGAATGGTCTTGAACTTCTGATCTTCCTGATTCTATGTCCTCAGTGCTGGGGACTGAATTCAGGTCCTCATGAATACATGATAGGCAAGCATTCTACTGTTTCAAAACAAAGCGGCCTAAGCAATCCAGGGTTCTGTTCAACAAGTGTGTGTCAAACCCCCCGGTGCCAGCGCTGGGATAACAGTGACTGATGAGGTTCCGTTTCAGAACAGCAGACATTTACATACAGAAGTGACCCAGGGATGCCCTCAGGCTATAAGTGACTGCAGTATCAAGATGGTATTGCCTCGTGGCAATGACAGGGAGACATGAAGCAACTAGAACTTATAATCACGCTCTCAACTCAGAGAAGGGAGATGATACCTCAAACTCTGAGTTATATATCATCAGTATAAAACAATTATTTGAGAAATGTGAGTTGAGCCGGGCGTGGTGGCGCACGCCTTTAATCCCAGCACTCGGGAGGCAGAGGCAGGCGGATTTCTGAGTTCGAGGCCAGCCTGGTCTACAAAGTGAGCTCCAGGACAGCCAGAGCTATAAAGAGAAACCCTGTCTCGAAAAACCAAAAAAAAAAAAAAAAAAAAAAAAAGAGAAATGTGAACATTTTAGTAATACTTGTTATCCTTTCCAATTTAATGACATCATCTTGATGTAATATCAATTCTCTTCTATTTATGTGTGTGGAATGTACATGCTGCTTGTGTGCACTGGTCCCCCTGGAGCTGGAGTTAGGAGCAGCTGTGAGCTGTCAGGTATGGAGGCTAGGAACTGAACTCAGGTCTTCTGGAAGAGCACCAAGTGTCCTCAATCACTAAGCCATCTCTCGAGCTTCTTTTCTTTAAACAATGAAAAAAATATCTTAAAATAGTAAGTATTTTGTGTGTATGTTGTGGAGGTCAGCAAATGACTTTCACAACCCTGTTCTTTCCTTCCTTCATGTGGGCCATGGGGATTGAACTCAGGTTTCTGGTTTGGTGGCAAGCGCCCTTATTCACTGAGCTACCTCATAGACCTAGGCCCATTTCTTCTAGTATTTTAAGTTTTGGACTAGAATGCTGTGATGAGGTTAGTACTGTAAGCTGAATGTGTGTCTGAGCGTCTCAATAAAGTAATGAAATCATGGGGCTGCAGCAAATGCAAAGCTACCTTTTATTTACAATGAGGCACATTCTGATGCACTACAAAGTCAAGCCCTGAGTCAGAACTGAGCCACCAAATTTGCTTCATAATAGAACTTAAGCAGTTGCTCTCTAACCTGACCAAAGAGCACTGACCAAAGAGCATTGCTATTCTCTCTCGCTTTTAATTTCAAGTGACAAAGAAATTCATGTTTTTAAACATAATTTGGAAGACCAGTAACAATGAACCAAGCCCTCAATGTAAACAGAAATGTACCTGGAGAAGGAAGGGGAAGGTTAACGCCACCACTCTGCATTACTTTTGTAACCTTTTACGAACCCAGATTATTAAAAACTAAGTTTTGCCAGACATGTCCAGACATGTCTATAACCCTGGCACACTAGGGAGGCTGAGTCAGGGCCAGCCTGGGCTACATAGAAAGTTCCAGGCCTGCCTAGGGACACAGAGAAACCTTTTAAAAAGTTTTAAGAAACATGTTTTGAATGCATAGACATAAACCAAATATACTTATCTGAAAAAAAAACAACACCCATTTCTTTTTGTCATTATAGAATTTGGTGGTGATTTTTTTCTATTTTTTTTAAAAAATGTCTGAAACCATAAAATTTTGAATGGAGACCTCAAAATAGAAGTAAAGTAGAACTATGGAGACAGAATGTGAAGCCTTAGATTCATGCCCTGGCTCTACTGCCCATGAGCCATCTAAGACTGGGCAAGCCACTCACTCCCAGGGTTACACAGGGAAGGAAGCTCCATCTACAGTGAAGCCTGTGCAAGTGTAATCTTCTAGATGCTTCCCAATTCTAATACAAAGTTTTAAAGGGCTATTTTCATTTATACCATGTATTCTTTCAATGGACAAGAACACATTTTAAAAATGGTATTCAAACAAAGAAATACAGCAACTCAGTTTATTATATGCAGATTCTTCTGCATCGTTGCTAACAGTTCACTGGTCCAAAATTACTAAAATACTTAAAAAACTATACATTATGTAAACAAAACATAAATAAGACAGTATTGTTCTTTGTACATATATTTAGTACAGATTATTAGGGATTTAAGGAATATGTACAATTTTACACCATAAACTGCATTTTCTTAATGCATAAATATATATATATGTATTCTTTTTACAGAAACAAAAATGTCACTAATGACACAGAATACTACTATACTGTAGATACATCACAACAATCCAAATTCAAGAAGAAACATATCAATATAAGTGTGAAAAGGCTAGCTTACTTAAACTAGTCAAACTTGACTTTGTTCAATTTATGTTATATAGACAAGTACATCTTGATGACATATTTTGAACAGAAAAACCTTGGAAAACATCCTTACACCAATGAATGAAATGGGACACCTTCTCCTCTCCAATAAAACAAAGTCTTGGGTAACTTAATGAAGGTACATTAAGACACACCCTGACCTCCCACATACACACACACACATGTATCAACAGCATGTTTTCTCGCAAGTATGAACAATATGTTTTCAACAGTATAATAAACAGTTAAAATTTTTATAGGAGTTAAAACAATGCCCTGTTATTTAAAAACTGGCTCAGTCAGTCTAAATTCAAGATGCAGCTGTGTCCGGCTTCTCTAAACCAGATGACGGAGAGGCAGGGAAGACAGATGCAGAACTCTGACTAGCAGATACAACTGGAGGAAGAGATAGAGGCAATGAAGACACCTTAGCTGCTGGAGTATCTATGGTATTTAAAATGGCTCCTTCTGGGCTGACCAATAGCTTTTTGACAGAGGTATCCAAATGCAGTACCGATGTGCTACTTGGCAGTGGAGGATTACTGGAGGAAATGGCAGAAACCAAAGAGGTTTTAGCTAAGAGAGTAGCTGGGGAGGGCTTAATTACTGAAGTCAATGCTGCCGGTGGTGCAGGTGGAACACAGACTTTAGCAGGTGTGTTTACGATGTGTGGTGGTGTGTGGACTGCAGAGAGAGAACTTGGACTTCCGAGAGAGTTTACAATCTTTGGAGAGTTTCTTACAGAATGCTTGAAAGGCTGTCCACTTAAAGAACTATTTGATGTCTGTATGATCTTCTGGACAGGATTATCTACTGGTGTAGCCAATATGCTTTGGCCACTGTTAAGAACTAAGGGAGGTCCATATTTTGGATTAGTAGAGATAAGGAGGACATGGCTACCAGCTCCAAGACCTTGCGGCGGAACAATAAACCGGGCTCCATTCATCATGATTTGAGTTCCTGGTGCCAAAGGTGTACTTGTGTTGATAACTATTTTTTGCTGAATACAAGGTTCACTGAACGGAGCACCTGCCAGACTAGTTATATTTGATGGTGGTGAACAAGTGTGAATGGCAGAGCCACCTGCAATAGAATTGTTACTGAGAGTAGTTTTTACTAATGAAGGGGACATATGCTGGTTTGGCATAGAAGTAACATTGGAAATATTAATTATTTTCCCTGGACTTGCTGAGGGGGATAATTCAGCTGGAGGCTTATTTGTGTTTGCATTTGTTGGCACTATAGTTGTAGTTCCTGGTGACTGAAACTGGAGAGAAGTTTGAGACTGTCTTTTAGAGAAAGATACAGGGTGCATGGCTCCTGGTATTGTTGCTGACTGTGGAACTGTGTTGATAATTTTTGGAGATGTAGTTACAGGTGTAGGCAAGGCAACAGTCACAGGAATCTGCAAAGCTGGTGTCAAGCATTTGGGAGACACTGTTGGTTGTGTAGTTGAAATGAGAACAGATGATGCGAGATGTCCTGTTTTTACAGTTGATATGGCCACAGTGTTCCCGAGATTTGATGGACAAAGTCTATTTGACAAAACAGGCATAATTCTGGAAGAGGTATCATTTCCGCTGACTAAAACAGGAGGTCGTGTCCCAGCTGAAGCAGGGGAGGAGGTCACTGAAAGGGAACTCAAAGGTACACTTGCTCCTATTCCTGAAAACGTATTTGCAGTTCTTGCTGACTCACTAGCAGCAGGAAGACTGTGATTCACAATATTTGAGCTTGCTGGAACTGAGTTACTGTTTGGTGAGATGGGGGAGATGCAGCCCTTACTACTTTTGTCTTCACCTTTTGGCATTACACTCTGCAATATATTAATTGATGACAAAGCTGGCAGATTTCCTGGAGGATTTATAATTGCTTGACCTATGTTTAGTCCAATTTTCACATCTTTAATCTGAGACACAGTTGGTGAAGAATTTATTTTTATTGGTGCTCCTACTGTAGAGGGAATTAGTACTAATTGGGGTTGCTCTGGACTCTTAATGTATGTTTTATTCAAGGGAGAAGGAAGTGACTGTTTTAATGATTCTGCAACAATAGCTGAGGATGAAGTGCCACCAGGAACTGGAGCATTAATAAAAACTACCTTCTGGGTGGAAACACCTGCAGATGTTGGTTCTGGTGCCATGTTAACCGAAGGTCCACTGCCAGAAGGGAGAATAGATGGAGCTGACACCAGCATCAGTCTCTGACCTGGAGTCTCACCGACCACATCGCCATTTACTGCTGTTGGTGCTTCTGATCTTGTAACTGGGTAACTTTTTGTGATATAATCTACTTGTTGCGGTTTAGTTGATGTATGAATAACATTTGTATTGGTTTGCCCAAAATTTCCTGTTGATATGCTAATTACACTTACTGAACTATTTGTTGTTGATGGTAGCAGTGAGCTGGAAGAAACAGAAGGCTTCAAGGGTGAAGAGGAAGAAACAGAAGGCTTCAAGGGTGAAGTGGGCATGTATGACGTTTTTTCTATCATGGGGCCCACATAACCACTGCTCAAGGTTTGGCCTTGTGTAGATTTGAGATTTTTCCCCATGGGTGGATGAAAGCCACATGAAATAGACACAGACGTAGGTGCTTGGCTGAAAGATGGTAGACTAGATGTAGTAGTCACTCCGGCTACTTGTGAGGAAGCAGAGCATGATGTTGATTTTGGCACAAGAAATGCCTGAAATTGAGGTGTAAAGGTGAAAACAGAACTTGAAGATAAACTGTTGGGTGAATTTTGTTCCGGATTAGTTTGCACTTTTACAACTCCAGTGTTCCCACCTCGAGTCCTAACAAGAATTGACTGTGAATCTCGTATACATACAGTTTTTAGTTCTTGCTTTGCCTCAGAAGAATCAACAGTTTGCTGTGAAAAACAGGGGAGGGAACTGCCAGGATCTGTAGATTCATTTAGTGTTGTTGCTGGCAAGAGAGGCTGAACTGTTGATGAAATGGTAGGTGAAGTGTTAGGCTGGGGGAATGTGGTGGACGAGATGGTACTCTTGACTTTTCCTGCTTCACTTTGGCTAGTCTTAACTGGTGATGTTAATGCATTACTTACAGAGGTTACAGGTGACAGAGGCTGTGATCTAGCACTCACATTTGATGAAGGTGTAGTTGTCTTATTGAGAACTGTATTAGGCAGTTGGGTAGAAACAGAGGTGATAGGAACAGATACTAAGGAACAGTTTACACTTGTCTGTGGGCAAGGTGAGCAATGTTCTGTGCCTTTCTGTTGAGGTGGTGCTATCTCTTTTCCAACTGCTTTCCCCTCTTTGTGCTGAATCACAAAATTCTTAGGCAGAATAAGAACTTGCTGCATCATCTTTTCTCCTGTTTTAGAATCCACCATAGGCTGCATGTGAATCTTGAGAGAACTACTGTGAAGGTCTACTGGCAGCCACTGACCACAGGGCATCTTGTACACCATCTGTAAAGGTCCTTTTGTACTGGTGAGGCAGCTCAATGCTGGCTTTAGGGGGCTTGTTTCTTCAGGAGATAGAGCTGGCTTTTCCACAGCAGGAACACTCCTACCTGTGGAAGGGGGCAGTTGATTTGTTAAGGTCACTTTGTTCCCAATATTCTTTGCAAGCAAAGCCTGAATAGGTTTGGTCCCTTTCTGGAGAGTAGACACTGGTACTGAATCCTTTGAGGCAAATGACTCTGGAATTGGCAGTTCTGGAGGCTTTGATTCTTTCAAACATTCAATCTGCATGTTGACGTCTAAGTTCTCAACTGATGTCTCATTTGTGCTTAGCTTGGCTTTCTTCCTTGGGGAAAGCTCTTTTGTGCTATCATCTAGATAACTACTTTGTTTGGACTGTCGTTTAAGTGTTTTAGGCAGTGTCTTCACTATATCTTTAGAAGGCAATTCTTTTTTCAACAACTTGCTTCTGCCCAGAGGAAAGCCTATTTCTGATAACTTCATATCATCTGAAAATTATAAAAACAAGCATTTTGTTTATAGAAAACAGTGATCGAGTAACACCAATTAAAAAAATAAAGTCACCCTTTGAGAAGGTAATTTAAGTCGTCTATTGTACAAACATTTCAAAGCTTCGGCACTACTGAAGAAGGTTGACAAGCTGACTTCCGTATCCCAAATATGCTTAAGAGCAACTTATTACTAGCTTTGGTCTAATCCTGCTGTCTATGTGTGTTAAGGAAAAACTCATGGCTAAAAAGAAGTTTAATCCGGCTAGTTTTCTTTCTCTAAATAGGGAAAACTGTATACCATAGAAGAATGGTTGCTATTCTTTATTGTCTTTAAGGACTCTAAATGAAAACAAATGTTCAACCTTTCCTGTTTTTTATCCTTAAATAAATAATTTATGGTCATATCTGGTCAGAAGAAGTCCACTTTTTCAATTCACAAAAGACATGAGCTATGTTAACACATCATTGTCAGTTTTCACATCAACTTCTTACATAACTGAAGAATGTCGCCGGTGAGTTAAAATGAGCCACATGCAGTTGAATCAATCGCTCGAGCTTCCCATACTTACTAGAATGGTATGTTTACGTTGGTCTCAGGTGGCCAAGAACCTTGGCCACACCTCATTTAAAAAAATCCCCACAATCTTAATGACTTGTCAAATTCATTTACAGTATACTTTGCCAACAGAATTTTATGAGTAGTAACAATAAAAAGAAAATCAATGAATTCCAAAGAGGTAACAGATTAGCAGTGCAGGATCTGTAACAAACAATGACATACGTGTAACTTAGGTTTAGGCATTGGCTCCAGAAACTCTTAAAATTTAACAATAACTTCCAAGGATATAAATATTATTTCTTTAAAATATCAGACTTCCTCAATCACATTCACTGACCAGATTACCTTTTGCCTTCACAACAAACAGCGGATTCTCTCTATACTTATATATTTAGAAAGCTCGAATGCCTACCTGAATCCTCCTGTTCTTTCTCCAGGGTGTCTAGAGGTTCTGCTGCATCTACAGACTTACTGACTTCGGCTTTAGAAGCCTCTCTCTCGGGGTTCCCTTCACACTCGTCAGTAGCCCATAGTTCTCTAGTGAACGGACCATGATCAGGCTGTCTTCGGAAATCATCATAGTCTTTCTTCAGGCGGCTCCTGAAATACACCAACTCAATATGGAACTTCTGGAAGTTAAATTAATTTAGCATTTTAAACTAAATATTGAAATACTTTCAATTGTCATTAAACATTTTTTTTGTGTGTTTTAAGTGTATCTAAATGTCTATTAGTTCAGTCTTGCTAATTATCCAAGAAGACAAAACATATAAGCTTAAGAAACTTAAAGGCTACATCTTTAAATTTCTGAATAAAGTGTAAACACACCATCTCTCTTGAGGGCTGTGGTTAAACTATTTAAAAAAGGCAAGAGATAACTAAAATTTTCTATCTGAATTGAAAAATGGGCCTGAGTCACTGGCCTGGGGCCACCAAGTAGCCTGGCCAACAAGCCCCAGGGATGGACTTGCATGTCATATACATGCTTGATTTGACATGAATTAGCAAAGAATAACTGTAAAACACATTTCCCTTTTTATTTATAAGATTAGAACAGAGAAACACCTATACAATGGTCGAATGCCATCCTCACTCTCAGCTACTGACTACCTGTATTTCATGGAAGATAACAATTGGAAAAATACTTGATATGCTTACATCTTTGTCTTCAAACACCTTCACGTTCACATTTCCCACCTCTCTACCGACATGAACCCCCCAATTACATGCACCTCCTCCTGTCTACTGACTACTGTACTGTCATGCCTCCATTTAATCCAAAACAATTTATTAAAAGACAAAAAATTTTAATTAAAAAAAACCACCCAAATGCATTCTTCATACCCCAATCTGTATTTCTTGGTGCTACCTCCCTTCTCTACTCCATTTTGTGGCAGAGGTCACAGGAGTACTCCTCTTCAGGTCCCCTCCTACTTCTCTTCTGTAGCTTCTTCTTCCTCAACTCACCTAGTTTCTAAGATGCCTTTCTTCCTTGGTTATCCTTGTATCTTACTAAGCATTTGTCCAAAGCCTCTTTTCAAAGTGTCCTGTTCAACCACCTCACTTACAAATGTCCACAATGGAATGTCCACTCTCCATATAACTTTTACTAATCTCATGGCTTTAAATATAATCAATATTGGTAACTCCCAAATTTGTACCTCAAAACTAGTAATGCTCTTGATTACTTATATAAGTCACATTATACCTACTCACTACCACCAAGTAGATGTTTAGAAAGTCTATCAAACTTAATATGTTTAAGTCTGAACTATTCCATCCCTCTCACTTCTCAAACCTGACTCTCCTCAGTCACTCCTATCTCAGTTAATGGGACATCTATGATCACAGCTTTCTAGATCAAAAATTTTAGGCATGAGAATTTTACTCATGAATTTCTACCATATTAGCTACTTCATTCACTGCTGGGACAGAATACTTGATAGAAGCAACTTAAGGAAGGAAGGAAGGGGTATATTTGTCTCAGTCTGAGAGTGCATCATGGCAACAGGAGCCTGAAGTGGCTGTTTCTTGCACTAACCATCCCGAGAGAGATGAATGCCGCAGCTCACCTCCCTTTCTCTTGTTTGTTCAGTCCAGGGTCCCCTCCATACTTAGGATGAGCCTTTCTATCTCAATTACCCTACTATAGAAAATTCCTTGCAGACATGCCCCTTCCCATGGCATTTCAAAGGTCCACCAAGTTGACAACAGCATTAGCTGATCCCAGACTCTGTAGTAAAATATTTAGTCAGAAATTTCCAATCACTTCCTGTCATGTATGATACTACAAGCTATTCTCCTTTAAAATTTTTTTTTGGGGGTAACTACTACACTATGACTAGTCCAACTGCTTTCATCTTTACAGTTAATTCAACAGCAGCTAGAGCAATTGCTTTAAAACTTAATGTCAGGTAGTTGCGGAGATGGTTCACATGGGTAAAGGTGCCTGCTACCAAGATTCACATGGTAGGAAGGGAACAATCAACTCCTTGCACATTGTTCTCTGATCTCCACATGTACACCACGGCAAACACTAGTGTATTTTAGGCCACAGCCTATACCCAACCTTCACACACACAAAATCAATCAACCAACCAATCAATGTAAAAACAAAAACCTAGCCAAACCAAAAGAACTTAAGGTTAGAAATACAGCTCAGTGGTGTTTGCTTAGCCATGTGCAAAGATCTAGATTCAAGTTTCAGCATTGCTAGCAAGCAAGCCAGCCCAGCAGAGAGGATAACAGCCGGTCTCTGTTAAAAACCTTTGAGAAACGTTTCATCTTGGTTAACAGAAACTCTTCCATTCCTGACCTGGCTACCTTTACCTCTGTGTCCAACCACAGTCTTATTAGTCACTTTTCTGTGGCTGTAACTTGACTTGGTGCTTCCTTCATATGCTTCTGTATTTAGAGACTGTGCCCCTCCTACCCCGTTTTCCTCTCTAATGCGTATTAGCGCATGCACTGCGAGTGCACATATTAGCGCATGCTTTACGAGGAGTTTCCAGTCTCAAACAAGAACCTGATGTTCCCTTTCTCATGCTCTTTTCATCTCATGCATTTATCACATTTGACTTTGTGTATTTCTTCCATTAGAAAGTAAATCACAGAGATGTTTTTGTATTTGCTTAATTACAAATGAATGGAAAGAAATATAATGATCTTATTACATTTTCCCAAAATCATAAATGGGGACTTAGAATAAGTTATATACATCACAAAACTTGTTACCTGTTTCTCTGAAAAGCCTTCATTAACTTTGGTTCCCATGGTAGCAATTCATTTAAAAGGCGTATTAGTGTACTATGTAATTCTTTTACAGCTTGCCTCCGATGGTACCATTTGCCCTAAAAACATAAATTTTAAGAAGTAAATTCCTTAGACTTAATCTAAAGTCAATGTCAATTAAGTTTTATTCTCTAATAAAAACTAACAAAGTGCCAATAATTCAAAAATATTTTCCACAAAAATTTACAAAAAGAGGAAATATTTTATAAGAAATCTGAATGTTTAGTGACTTTCAATTCTATACTTGAAAACCCAAATATATATTATATAAGTAGAAAAAACAAATTTAAAAATGATCTAATTATGTTAGTTGTAAATACCTTAATAAATCATTTACTGAATGTATGTAGTGTCTTGTGGTTAATCCCCAGTGCCAACATAGGCAGAAAAGAAAAAAAAAACCCTACCAACTAAATGAACAAAACAATGTAAAGGCACAAATATTTAAATACATTAATTAAATAAATATGGTTTCAAAACACCCATGGAAAGAGTTACAGAGATAAAGTTTGGAGCTGTGAAGAAAGGATGGACCATCTAAAGACTGCCATATCCAGGGATCCATCCCATAATCAGCTTCCAAACGCTGACACCATTGCATACACTAGCAAGATTTTGCTGAAAGGACCCAGATATAGCTGTCTCTTGTGAGACTATGCCGGGGCCTAGCAAACACAGAAGTGGATGCTCACAGTCAGCTATTGGATGGATCACAGGGCCCCCAATGGAGGAGCTAGAGAAAGTACCCAAGGAGCTAAAGGGATCTGCAACCCCATAGGTGGAACATTATTATGAACTAACCAGTACCCCAGAGCTCTTGACTCTAGCTGCATTTGTATCAAAAGATGGCCTAGTCGGCCATCACTGGAAAGAGAGGCCCATTGGACTTGCCAACTTTATATGCCCCAGTACAGGGGAATGCCAGGGCCAAGGGGTGGGGGTGGGTGGGTGGGTGGGGGACTGGGGGGGGGAGTGTATTGGGGACTTTTTGGATAGCATTGGAAATGTAATTGAGGAAAATACCTAATTAAAAAAAAAAGAAACTTAAAAAAAATTAAAAAAAAAATATGGTTTCATGTTGTAAAGTTTTAACTTCTAAGAGAGAGTGAAAAAGAGTTCCTACCCATTTACTTTACAATTACTTTAGTAGTCTCTAGCATAGAAAAGTAACTAAAACAGGTAACTGCTGTGTATCTTACATGTGTTGAGATATCTGTGTGTGTGCATGTGCAGGAGGATGTAGAGACCAGAAGGTAACATTAGGGCGCAAGTTCTCTTGCTTCTACAGCAAGCATTCGGACCCACTGAGATACCTTTCTAAGCCCAATCAACTAGACACTAAACTAAAATTAATTACTTATGTACCTCTTATTTGCTAGTATTACATGGATTTTCTGTTCTCCCTCTCTCCTTCCCTCCCCCTCCATCTATGTAGACTATATCTTTGTACACTATCATCTATGTACATCCACATCTGCTTGATTCTGACGGCCAAGCTCTTAGAACTGCACAACTACAACAAAGACTCTAATTTCTGCACTGGAGAGGAAGAAGCAGAGAGATCTCTCTGAGTGTGAGGCCAGCCAGGGCTAGATAGTAACAAAGTGAGACCTTGGCTCAAGAACAGAACAGAAAAGAACAAGGAAATAAACAGCATCAAATAAACTCACATGACGTAGTTTACAAAAACCTTAAGTAAAGATATACCTCATCAACATATACACATAATCATCTGATCACTACAGAAACAATACATTTAAGCACAGTACTTAACTAATACATTCATGTATCATATAATTCATATGTATAATTTCCAATGAAAGATACACAATTATCTATTTTAGATCACATTTAACATATCTAAAATCAGACTTCATTCTATAAGCAACTGTTGAGTTAATCTGCCCATATATAGAAGAGTAAAGCCACTATCTATAGCAAAGGTATATTCTAAAGTTATACATGGAGTTTCCGATTTTTTTATATATACACACATGCACATACACAAAACCTTCACAATTTATAATGGCAATTCTGTAACTTTATAACATAGTCATTAATAGTACAACTTGACCAGAAACTTTCAATACTTTGAAGCAACAAATTATGTATTTACAAAAACAAACAGCTATATTTCTTCCAAGATTTTTGAATCTTTTTAATTTTTTTTCTTTTTTAATTGGTTATTTTATTTACATTTTAAATGTTGTTCCCCTTCCTGGTTTTCCCTCTGCAAATCCCCCAAGCCATCACATCCCATCCCATTCCCCCTCTCCCCTGCTTCTATGAGGGTGCTCTCTCACACACCTACCCACCCACTCCTACCTCACCACCCTGGCATTCCCCTACACTGGAGCATGGAGCCTCCTCAGAACCAAGGGTCTCCCCTCCCACTGATGCCAGATAAGGCAATCCTCTGCTACATATGCAGCTGGAGCCATGGGTCCCTCCATGTGTACTCTTTGGTTGGTGGTTTAGTCTTTGAGAGCTCTGGGAGTCCAGTTAGTTGATATTATTGTTCTTCCTACAGAATTGCAATCCCTTTCAGCTCATTCAGTCCTTCCCCTAACTCTTCCATTGGGGTCCCTGGGCTCAGTCTAATAGTTGGCTGCAAGCATCTGCATCTGGAGTACTGCTCAGCTATTAAAAACAATGACTTCATGAAATTCTCAGGCAAATGGATGGAACTAGAAAATATCCTGAGTGAGGTAACCCAGTCACAGAAGAACACACATGGTATGCACTCACTGATAAGTGGATATTAGCCCAGAAGCTCGGAATATCCATGATACAACCCATAGACCATATGAAGCTCAAGGAGGAGGAAGACCAAAGTGTGGATGCTTCAATCCTTTGTTAGAAGGGGGAACAAAATAATCAAAGGAGATAGAGGGAGGGAGAGACCTGGGAGGGACAGAGGAGGGGGAAGAAAAAAGGGAGGGGCAGGATCAGGTGTAGGAGGAGACAGGGGAGAAGTACAGATGTCAGGAAATTGAATAGAAATATGTAGCAGTGGGGAATGGGGAACTGGGGGGTAGCCACTAGAAAGTCCCAGATGCCAGGTAAACAAGAGGTTCCCAGGACTCAATGGGGATGACATTTGCCGAAACAACCAACAAAGGGGAGATAGTACCTGTAGAGACCATATCTAGTGGATAGGCATGGCCTCCAGTAGGGATGGGGCCACCCACCCATCTCAAAATTTTTAACCCAGAATTGTACCTATCTAAAGGAAATGCAGGGACAAAGAATAGAGCAGAGACTGAAGGAAAAGCCATCCAGAGACTGCCCCACCTAGGGATCCATCCCACATGCAGACACCAAACCCAGATACTATTGCTGATGTCAAGAAGTGCTTGCTGGCAGGAGCCTGTTATAGCTGTCCCCTGTGAGGTACTGCCAGCACCTGACCAATACAGATGAGGTTGCTCACAGCCAACCATCAGACTGAGGTTTTTGAATCTTAAAGGGAACTGTTTACTAGAAAAGTAAGAAAAGGTAGGATTATATATAGGCTGTAGAGACACCAAATTTGAACCTTTAGGCATGTTAACTCTCTGTCTACAAATGATTTATTTTATGTGCATGAGTATTTGCCTGCATGTGTATGAGTGCACATGTGAGTAATGCATGTGAAGCCAGAAGAAGGAGTAGGACCTTCTGGGATTGAGTTAGAAGTGCTTGTACACCTTCTTGTGGGAGGTGGTGAATGAATACACGTCCTCTGCAAGAGCAACACATATTATTAACTGAGGATAGTTAATATGGGATTTCCTACAACATAATGATTCTCAACCTTCCTAATGCTGTGACCCTTAATTCAGTTCCGCATGTTGTGGTGACCCCAACCATAAAATTATTGTTACTACTTCAAACTGTAATTTTGCTATTGTTATACATCATAATATAAATATTTGATATGCAGATGGTCTTATAAGACTCCTGTGAAAGGATCACTTGACCTCAAAAGGCTCGTGATCTACAGATTGAGAAACAATACTATAACTAAATAGTCCTGTTTTCTTTTCAAATATAAGAAAAGTCCAAGTAAGATCCAAGTAAGCAGTTAGTTATACCTTAAAATCAAACTTTTCTCAAAAGAATTGGTGAAATAATATGAGGTGCTTATTCTAATCCATAAAACAAAACTGTTAAACAGAATAAGAAATAGTTTTTATCTAGGACAGTCACACTTCTTTTGGCTTGGAGACAGAATCTCACTATGTTAGCCCTTTGACTAACTATGTAGCTCTGGCTAGTCTGGAACTTGTGAGCTTTCTGACTTAGCCCCCCAAGTGTTGTAACTACAGTTGCCAATTGTATACTCAGCAACTACTTAGTGGAAAAGTGAAATGGTGAGAGAACAAATAAAATTTCCTTAAACTTAAGGAATAAAGTTAAAGATGAAAGTAGAAAGAATATTCTCTCTGTGGTAAAATTCATTATTAAAAGGATTAAAAATCTTAAGAGAACAAGTGGGGAATCACAAGTTAAAAAGGGACATTTGCAGAGCTAACCTGTCTTGCACAGAGGTTACAGGGTGGGAAATGTAGATGACATCAGTTAGGTCTATGCAGACAAGGAACAGGAAGGGTAGACTATGTACCTGGAAATCTTTATATCAAGTCATTGCTGTAGTGGTGTCTGTGTTAAACTACTAAATTAATTTCTGCATTATAAGAGTTTAAAAATGACTAAGAAGATTTTACATTTAATTTTGATTAATTTAAAATTAACTAACATTTAGAAAATGTACTACTGAACTAAAAGACTACAAGGAACTGAACTTCAATGGTCCACCAGAGAACAGATTTATACCTTCCACGCAACTGCCTTACCCACTAAGCTGTTTTGAAATACCTATGGTCTTCTATCATAGAAAATTAATAAAATGTATAAAACTATAAAAGCTAAGATGTCTCCAGTGAAAGGAAACATGTACGTCCATGGCAGTGTGAATCTACAGTCTCAAGGTGATTACAAGAGCAGAATCATGGCACGCACTGGCGTCTAAGGTAAGTTTTCACTCCACTACTCAGATGGGGAACTCATAGCTTTATGTGTTATCCTGTTCAGACATGATATTTACAGTCCAAATGCAATTAAAATAGTAACATTCTGTGCCCCATACCACTGGTGCTAGGGACTGAGCTGTGAGCCTTGCGCTTTACTACCAAGCTTCAGTCCTTACACTGTTGCTGTCTACTGAGCTGACTTCACTTTCACACTGTGCAGTGGAACTAGTACAAGAGGCATAAATATTATTCATTTTTATAAGCAATTAGTAACAATTTACTTTACCTTTGGTCCAATATAAACAATCTACTTCAAATCAAACAGATAACTGTGTTTAAACTAAGTAAATAACCAAAAGACAGAAATAGCTTTCTAACTGATTAATAACTTTATTGATGAGAAAAACCCAATTTTGATACTTCTTCCAAGATGGATTTATTAAAAAGGGCATGCCGTTCCAGAAGAAAGATGGCTAAAGTCAGCTTGGAAAATACTTGTAAAATGGAATCTACTCTCTTTTCAAGACATCATGCTGTCTCTCTTGGTCCCTGCAAAACCAATCCCTAAAGAAGTATAAATAGATTATATTGTGCAGACACTTTTGCAAAATCAAAAGCATAATAGTAATTAAAATAGGGACATATTTTAAAACTGAATTTAAAACAAAGGAAACATCAACTACTTGGTGGCACAAGCCTGTACTCCTAGCACTTAAGTTGGAGGCAAGAGGATTGCTGCAAGTTTGAGGCCAGCCTGGGCTACAAAGTGTTTCAAAAGAAAAGAAAAACAGAGGACTCCTTTACCTTTATTAATGTAAATTTTACTGATTATTTTTAAAAGAAAGGCAAATTCTTCATGTGTATTGATTACAGAACTAAAAATAAAACTGTTAAACAGAAGGATCAATAGAATGGATTGGTATTTGGGGCAACTACTCAGGTGCTACAGTGCTAGAGCACTGCTAAAAAATGTATTTAGTATATTATTTAATATATAACACATATAATCTGATTATTTTTAAAACAAGTAAGTGAACACAGGGAAATTTAAACCTTTTTCTTTTTTTAACCATCAAAATCTTGACCATTTTCAGAGATTAAAAAGTTTAATAATAAATTCAAATGCATTATATAAATTTAGTATTATGAACATTTATTAATGGTTAATTTAATAAAAACAGAAATAGTATTTTTTTAAAGATTTATTTACTTTATGTATATGAATACACTGTAGCTGTCTTCAGAAATACAAAAAGAGGGCATCAGATCCCATTACAGATGGTTGTGAGCCATCAGGTGTTTACTGGGAATTGAACTCAGGACCTCTGGAAGAACAGCCAGTGCTCTTAAGGGTTGAGCCATCTCTCTAGTCCAAGTAATTTTTAAAAAAAGATTTATTAATTTTATTTTATGTGTGTTTTGCCTGCATGTATTTATATGTACACTATGTGTGTACTTCATATACAAGGAGGTCAGAAGATGGCACTGGGTCTCCTGGAATTAGCTACGGTGGTATGGAACGCCATGTTGATGATGGGAATTGAATCTGGTCCCCCTGCAAGAACAACTGCTCTTAACCACTGAGCCATCCTTCCAGACCAAGAGTAGTATTTTTTTATGAATAGATTATAAACTTTAATATGAAAAATGAATTTCGAGCATTCAACAGAAAACCAAAAGCTAATAGCCTAAATTTGCAGCTTACCTTTCATTGCTTCTCATCCAATGTCCACAGCATCTGCAGATTGCCAGCTCCCTTTGTATTACATTAAAACCCATGGAGTTTTAAAATGACCCTCTGGGGAATATTATTAAAAGAAGCTGATCTATGGTCACAAGGTAAGTCCGTTATTATATTATGCAGTTTTATAAGTTTCTTTGAGTATAATACACCAATAACCTAAGGAATCATGAGGAAAGAAACAAACTTACAAAACTACACAATACTGTAAAATGAAAAACTGCATCTTAATGAATGTGAAATGAGCATGGGGGAAACTTACCTCATAACTAAAGAACAACTCCATCCTGCTGTAGAAGTCTGGGATGGGTTTGACAATGCCAGCTTAACACTGGCTAGGGTGCTGCAAAGAGGGAGCTGGCAATCTACTAATGCTGGGGACATTGGAACCTAAGGGGGAAAACAAATAAATCCTAGGTTTATTAAGTATCTCATCATCATGGATATGTCTGCACATTAATACATTCAGATGTTCTGTAAAAACACTTACTCAAACCATCCTTCTTTTAATAAAGATGTTCTTATACTGTTGTATGGAATCAAAACAGGTTATTAGGAATCATATAATAAGAAAGTTAAAGATTATATATTAATACAACAGAATTTCTTTTTAAATTGAGAAAGTATAAAAGAAAATTTTATTATGTTGTAGGTGATGTTATGTTGTTATGTAAAATGTAAATACATTACATTTTACCCTTTGAAAAATTACATAGCAAAAAGATTGATAAGTACAGTAAAGCATGAATGCTGCTTTCCAGCATGTTTCTGCTTACAAATACTGGCACATGGAAAGGAACATGAACCACAGGACAAGGGACTTGTATCACAGGCCTCCTCCTCACCACAGACAGAAATCCGATGATGGAAAAGAAATGCCAACTTCTCATTTCAAGAAAAATGAGAATAATTGTTATAGTGTCAGTAGATCCCTGATGATCAATGATGGCTCATTTAAAACTAAATGCAATTCGAAAGTGGCTTGCAAAGAATGTAAATTCATATGAATGGAAACAGCACAAATACAATTTAAAATTATTTTAGCTGGGTTTGGTGGTGAACTCCTTTAATCTCAGCACTGGGAGGCAGTGGAAGGAGGATCTCTGAGTTCAAGGCCAGCTTGGTCTACAGAGTGAGCTCCTGGACAGCCAGGGCTACACACCTTGACTTGAAAAACCAAACCAAACCAAAAAAACCTATGTACCTATGTTAATAAACTAAAGTCTAAGTAATAGCAAATAAAAAATTAATACTACATCTAGTAAGAAACTGCCTCCACATTTCCATAGTCCTGCTTATTCCGTTTAGGAGATAAAATAATACTGTGACCTTACTGTTAAACAGTACCTTTTGAAAAACTGCTAGTTTTGATAATACAGTAAAATGACTGCACAGTACTAGAGAAAAAGTTACAAAAGTATTTTAACATTGCCAGGTGGTGGTGGCACACGCCTTTAATCTCAGCACTCGGGAGGCAGAGGCAGGTGGATTTCTGAGTTTGAGGCCAGCCTGGTCTATAGAGTGAGTTCCAGGACAGCCAGGGCTACACAGAGAAACCCTGTCTCGAAAAACCAAAAAATACCAAAACCAAAACCAAACCAAAACCAAAAAAAAAACCCAAAAAACCCCACACACCAAAACATTGCCAGGTGAAATTCTCTCTAAGACTCTAAGTAGCTTTCACTTAAGTCTCATGTTGAATGTACATATCACCATCTGCTGTACTTCTAAATAAGCATTAAAAATCAGTACAAAAGTACACTGTGGTGTACACAGTTACCACTGTGATAACGTCACCGCTTTGTACAAAGAAACACCTGGGTGGCAGGTCACATTCCTCGGGGGTGAAGCAGCGCATTCTTCACTATAGGAAAACACATACTTTAAAAATACCTTATGTTCAATCTACACACGAATTTTTGCTTAAAGGCAGATGCCTCTTGGAACAAACTATGACAAAGCATAAATTGGGCAAATAATGAAAAAACAGGTTCACGTTTTTTCAAAAAAAAAAGAGTGATAAAAATCTTCCATTTTTTACTACTTAGAAGGCAGTATGTCTAACAAATTTCAAATACAGCAAGACTGAGTAAATGTATTGAAACATTCATGCTCTTAACTTCCAGGAAGACTAAAACATTTCCTAGACTAAAAGAATGTTTTCCAAATAACTCAGCAGAATGGAAATTTATCTCAACTAAAGTCACAAGAACACAAGCAACAAAAAACAGGATTCCTCTTTGAGAATACTAAAAACTCCTCTAGCCTAAATTATGACTGAGAAAAATTAAAAGATCTTGTCAGACTATGTTTCTCTCCATCTCAACCAGATGCCTTACTTTAGACAAAGCTGAGGCAGTTGTAACTACAGAGTGGCAAAATCCATAGGAAACAATCTGGATGGATAACCTTCTATTATAATTTACAGTTTGATGGCAAAATCTGAGATATTTTTAAAAGTCTTTTAAATTTAACGATGAAGTGCTCTACAATATAAAATCTGGTAATGAGAAAACAAAAATAACCTTGTAAATGCAACATTGGCTGGATTAGAGAATGGAATTGTTTTTTTTTTTTTTTTTTCCTACCCCCAAAGCAAGGTCACATGTATTTCAGGCTGGCTTCAAGCCCACTATGTAGTTAAAGATAACCTGGCCCTCCGGCCCTCCTTCCTTTCCTCTACTGCTAGGGTTACAGGATGTACAACACACTTGGCCTTTCTTGTTTGTTAGAAAAGGTATTTGGAAAAACCTCAGAGAAAAACGCTCTGAAACAGCGAGGTGTTTATTAATGAATTAAATCAATATCCCATGTACTATTTTTAACTTTAGTAAAACTTATGGGTAACTAAACATTTACATCTTCTTTGTTATTCATTGTTATAAAAAATGAAAATCAATATTAAATGAAAGAAATGTTTTGATTCTAAATACTATGTTAGTCCTGATAATAAACCTCTTAAGGGATAAATATTACTCTTCATTCATCTTGCCATAGCAAAGGAAGCCCACGAGATGAGGGCTATGTCAAAGCAACTATCTCTATCATCTAGTCCACACATTTTATATATATATAAAAAAAGCTTCCCTACAATGGTGTTCACTGTGAATCCAATTCTAATCATTATCAACTTGTGCAGATATATGACTACAATAAGAAGTGATAACCAACAGACAGCCTGACAATGAGGAAAAAAGAAAACAGACTAAAAGCAAACATACCAAAATAATCCTTCAAAATATATGGATGAATATTAATTAGAGCAAGTAATAGCAACAGATTTTTATAATAAAACAACTGATATTCATAACTGATCACTGAGTCAATCAGAGAGGTTTAAATTATGCTCAGTAGGAAGCACAAAACATCATTAAATGATAAAAATAAGGATTTTTGATAACATTTATGTTTACTAAAAAAAAATCCGTTAAGTAGAGCATCTTACTCTTAAACGATATCAAACAAATACAAGGTTAATTTCTGTAATTTACACAGATCACCGTCAACATCAGATTTTGTAAAGGAAAAAGGTATGTGTGGGGAGAGATAATTCTAAAATCAAAACTGGTCACTTGCACTGGTTAAGACAATTGTTTATGTAAACTATCCTTTAGATAGTATCAGCAGGGGAAATGGTTTATATCCTATTGGTACTTCAGTAAAATTATCCCTGGTAAAGTACAGTTTCAAGAACCCAATTTCTTCAAGAATGGAAACATCAAAAACAACCTGTAATAACAAAGGACATGAACAAGTTTGGAGACACAAAATATAATCCATCAAACTCTACATAGCCTCAAACTTCCTAATAACCCTACTCTCAAAGACTACAGCGGCATGGACCTTTAGTTCATTTCTTTAATTGGTTTTCTACTTCATCCTATGACGGAAGGCAATATGCTTATACTGCAGTTCCACTTCACTAAGGATGGCTTTGCGGAAAATCTTGAGGGTCTGCAAAAATTTTTCTCCTGTAATATGTGCTGTCTATGCTTAAGTCAACTATGCTTAAAACTATGCAGAAGGAACAAAATTTGTATCATATAAAGTAATGTTTAAGTGTAGTATATACGGGCTGAGCGATTTACAGAAGTCTACTTAGTTATGAAACATGAAAACAATAGCTTCTGAGGCCATAACTAAAAACAATAGCTCCTGTAAAACTATCATTTATGCTGATTTTTAAAAAATGATAATGCTTTCCTACTAAAGAATCAGCCTTTTAAGAACATAAAATACTAAAGTAAGATGAAAAAAACCTTTATGGCTGAAAATACTATCACATATTTTTTTTGGTATAGAACATATTACTGTAGTAAATTTTAACAAAACAGCCTTCCACACCAAGAGATTTCCCAGATACATAAAGTACATATGAAAACAAAGGTTTCAACTATTTTTAAATGGAGGCATTTCTGAAATGTTTTCCCTACTTTCTGATGATATACTAACCATATGGTTTATCTTGTTAACTTTTGTTTTGAGGCGGTCTCACTAGGCAGTGTTGACTGGCCTGGTTCTCACTATGCAGACCAGGCTGGCTTTGAACTCAGACATTCTTTTAGCACTGCCTCCCCTGAAGGCTGCTATTAAAAGCATGCCCCACCACATTTGGCTGATGACTAATATGAACATTACTTCACCTCTAGCATCACAGTGATCCTCTCAGATGTATCCTATGATAGACTTCTGAAATGCTTAAGGTCTTTCCACTCTTTGCATTAAGACAGGACTGAAGTTTTCTGATACTTCAGCCTAATCTCTTCACAGTACTTCCAATATATCATTCTTAACAGTATGTAAAATGGCTACTACTAACCTGCTGAATCACTTATATTTTATAATATCTATATTAATAAGTTCTAAGCACAAAGCAAGTGGTTTCATGAGATAACAGTTTATTTTAATGACTGATTTTCTTAAACGTCTGATACCTTCTCCCTTTACTTATTGGTATATGATTGTGTTTCTGATATGACATATCTGACTATAAATGCTAGTTAAGTAGCTGTTATCTATTTATAATGAACGCAGAGCACTTTACCAAGTGAGAGCATATATATAACATGTTCATATATATAATATAGCCTCTTTGGAACAATGAAAAATTCAGGAATTTAATTGCTCAATTATTGTTAAGATATAGAGTAAAAACCTTAAAAGCCTCCCGTCTGGTAATGGTTCTTTTAGAAGTCATCTTGGTAAAAGTAAAAAAAGGGCCTGATTATATTTGTTTAATACTACATATGATTAAGTTTGTTGCTATGTAATAGCCTTCCATTAAAGAGACGTAATCAAGAGTACGCAGTATCTTAAAAGCTACCAGTTAAAAATACTACTGTATGGATACTATCTAAGACTATACCTGTTATAAACCAGGCAAAGAAAATTAATCTTCTTGCCCCAATACCATCTTTTTATACTAAAAATGAAAATTAGACCACACAGGAGAAATGAAAGAAACAATGCTTCTATTCTTAATTGTAAATTTTCATGTAATTAGATTTTTCATGTAACAAGATTTTTAAAAACTTTGGGAAAAAAGCAGGAATGAATTTTAATGCTGACAATAGTAGACAGAACTTTTGGATAAACACCTACCGATTTTTTTCTACTGTTTTCCAGATCTTTGAGTTCATTCTCGATTTTTGTGATTAATTCCCTGAGTTCATCAAGATTAGTGCAAATAAGCTAAAACAAAACACAAAAACACAGCTTGATAACACATAATATAAAACACCCAAAATGTGGTAACAGAATTATTTAACATATACTGAAATTAAAACTATTTCTCCACAATAATAAAAGCAAGGAAAGCTCTACGGTTAATATATGAGATATTTACTTCAGGCTTCATAGAAAATGTGCTAAAGTTTCACACTGGCAGTCTCATCCTACACCCCCACCTCTACATTTGTGTTATGGTCCTGTCCTTCCTTAGTATCATTAACTTTCAGCCTAGAATGACAAAGATCTGGAAACTCATTAATTTTATAAATTACTGAATCATCTGTAAGAAAGAATCCCACCAGGCAGTCTCCGAGCAGGTGAAATACAAGCCTGCAAGCGGCCATTATCCTTTTGCCTTCAGGTTTGCAACCTGTCTCCTTAAACACACTAAGTTGCTGCTGCTGGCAGTTGAGCTAAAGGAGGACTAAAACTAAGATAGGAGCACAGTTAAGTACATATTCTTACCATGCCTTTAATAATTTTGACTGTTGCTTTTTTTTTGAGAAAGGGTGTTATATATAGCTCTGGCTTGTCTCAAACTTTGCATGTTCTTGCTCAGCCATCAAGTACTTGATTTCAGACCTGTGCCACCCAGCCCAACTGACCTTAACAGGTTTTAATAAAAATATTTTTTAAAAATAAAAACATTTTTTTTACAAAGCAGTATCTATTTCCTTCTATAATTATGTGGCTCATTTTATTTTACTTTGGTTAACACTGGCAAGTGACCAAAATGATGACTGACCTAGCTTGGCTTAACTAAAGTTTTATAAACTGAAGATTAAGAAATACTAACAAAAATACTAGTTATTCCATATGGTTCCTGTAAAATTGTATTGTGTTTGTTCAGTGAGCTTAATACAT
Source organism: Mus caroli (assembly GCF_978045245.1). Lineage (NCBI taxonomy): Eukaryota > Metazoa > Chordata > Mammalia > Rodentia > Muridae > Mus > Mus caroli. The sequence continues at coordinate 31,288,883 of NW_028227275.1, read as the reverse complement.
TTAACCATTTCCTAAAATAATTTAAGCAATTTAAGATCACTTTAAAAAAAAAAAAAAAGAAACAGAAAATTTAAAAGCAAAACTACATCTATACAGACAAAAAATTTCAGATCCAAGAAAATCTTGTGATGTTTATACTGTATAATTTAAAATATGCTATAATCACAGGCTGGAGACATAGTTCAGCAGTTAAGAGCACTTAGTGCTCTTCCAGAGGTCCGGAGTTCAATTCCCAGCAACCATGTGGTGGCTCAAACCATCTGTAATGGGATCTGATGCCCATTTCTGGTGTGTCTGAAGATAGCTACAGTGTACTCATATACATAAATTAAATAAAATATGCTATATACTTATAAATTATCACTAACCTTTATCAATGTGCTTATTACATCCATTAACGGAAAGTTACTGTTTTTGTAAAAAGTGCACATTCTTTCATTAGAAAATCAGACAAAAATAACAAAGTGTGTCGCCAAGATAACTGCTAGTTGTTATTAAGTAATTAAAAATAAGAGACAGAAATTGCTTTAAATTAGACTAAAACCTTAAGAAAATTATATATATATATAGCTGTAAAAATGGCAAAATGGTTCAACCTGAGATTAAGAAAAATTATCACATGTTATACCATAATTAGTATTAAAAATTACTTATTAGAAATATCTGAAAAACTTCAAATTTATTGATAAAGCAGGGCAAGTAAATAATTAAATAATCCAAATGAAACAATTTTAGGACTGGGGATGTACTCAGTGGTAGAGTACTTGCAAAACACAAAAACAAAAGTAACTTCAGAGTAGAAAATATTAAACAGAATTATAGTAGGAGAGTATAACTGATAATTATTAGAAACCACAGAGTCTAATTTGCTAAATCTGGTTATGAAAGAAATGAAAACAGTAGACTGGTCAACTAGGTAAGAACATCTACAACTAGGTAACATCTTCAGCTTCTAGTGTAACTATGAAGCCACAGAGCAACATCAGGTCTCCAGTGGGTTTAATGAGTACTCACTGGAGACTTAAACTTCTTTGCACTCCAGTCTGTTATTTCTGCTTTGTCATATTTGTCCTTTTCCACTGAACTTGGTGTATTGGTTAATATCCTAGCATAGATTTTTATTTTCACTTACCTATGGCAAGGCCCACAGTATCTTTCCTTATATTCTAGGTATCTCACTTAAAATGATAAGAGCATGTTTTATGTGAGTTTGTTGAAATTTACAGGAATACTGAAGACAAATCCTGACAAACTAAACATATCCTGAAAGCTTGAAAGATCTTTCAATTGTCAGCTACTCATGACATCAACTACTAATTATATTTCATCTGCTGTAAAACAGCTGAGGCCAAAGCATTAAAAGTTACATGAAGTAACACCTCTAAGTGGCTTATCTAGTTAATAATAATAATAAGTTACATGAAGTAACACCTCTAAGTGGCTTACCTAGTTAATAAGCTGTGATAAGTCAACTCTTCTCAAATTGCAGTGTGCATATAAAGCAGGGGAACCTTGATAGTTCTGGATTTATTATGTTTCACATATGACAAGTTTATAGTTATAGTCGGTGGATTGTACTTTTGAGTAGTCATGTACTTAATGGCTGTGTCTTATAAACCAGCACAGCTACTGAGAAACTGAAATATTCTGGTGTTAGGTAGCTAATAAAATAAAAATTCACAATTAATTTCCAAGTTTAGGGAGTGGGATATTTTTAGGATAATGTTCTTAAAGTAAATTACCTTACTTAAGTCCTACGTGTAATTTTTAAAAACAAGGATCAGAATATTTTTAGTGATATTTATCTTGACGGTACATTAAAATAACTCAAATATCTATATAATAATTTATAACCATTGTTGTGGAGCTAGGATCTCACTACACTACTACAGTGCACGATGGCCTCAAAATTATGTAGCTGAGGCTAGTCTTCGCCTTCCAGGCGCTGGGGTTACAGATATGTGCTATTATAACCAGGCCTGGCTTATACTCTTAGTATGCAAACGTAGTCTTCATATTTTTATATACCTAATGCATGCCTATTATACAATACACAAAATCATGCAAAGCTATCACAAAATTCTGTAGTAGAAAAAACAATTTGATTTATGCCAACTGTGTGTCTCACATAACTCAATTCCTTCTTTTTTAAGAATGAAGTCTTCAATTTCAAATGATAATTCTATTAAAAATAGAATCAACACAGTAAAAATTCATTTTTGTAGGCAGAACAAATACAATAGTAAGAACAAAGAAAAGCATCTCATTAAGTCCTTTTCTTGTTCAGTATTAATTTCAAAAGCGCTGCTGAGGCACAGGGCCTGGGTTAGAAAGAAAGACTGAGCTGCTGGGATTCTCTCCAGGCCAGACCACACCCCCGGAACCTTTCCTTCATACACCAGAGGCTACTACTGCCCTTCCTTCCCAGGGAGAACCTAAGAGAGATACTTGACTGAATCAAGACTGAGCCTCAACCAATTTACACATGAAAGGGACTGAAATGAGGTAACTTGGTTTGAGGCTTAGAGCAGGCTAGACAGGTGTATGGACACATAAGAACTAAAAGCAGCATATGAAGTGACCGAGATGATGCATTGGTAGAAGAGACTACAGAATTCTAAACTCCTCTACTAGACCATAGGCTGAGGGCTCTTTCTAAACAAAATAGAAAAATTTAAAAACAAGCAACAATTCAACACATTTTAGGGCAAAATTCATAATTATTTTCACTGACAGTATTAAAATGCTATCTCTTTGACTAAAAAAATATACACGAATGTATGTATTAGGGAAAGGAAAGGACTATGTAAGTAAAAGAATCTCACAATCATATCTCAGAGAATTACATAATAAAAATTTCCTTATAACTTCAATCATGCCATTTTGGTAGATCCACACTAGATTTGAAAAATACTTCCAAATAAGGCAAAATAAAAACTGTAGGTTATATTTAAAAAGCAAAGGGGAAATCATGGTAAAAAGTAAAAATAATTATGTTCAAACAAAATGGGTCATTCTCACTACCATTCTAATAAAAGGTCCTACAATTATAAAATCTGTAACTATAACACAAACTATAGGATATAAATTAGAAATCTACATAGTATTCAAACAAAATTATATTAATAGTTGTTAAGACTATGCTAACAGGAAATTACATATTTCTTATGATCACCATGGCACAACAGCAAGGACAGTGTAACAATAAAATATTCAGTTGACATGAAAAAAAATTCTAAAAACCAAGTTAACAAAATATGTAACAATACTATGTAATTAAACATGTTTTTCTAATGCCTTATATTAAATAAAATTGAAAGGTTTTAAAGAGGTTAAAAAATCTTGAATTTATAAATTAAAAAAAACCTAAGTTGAAATTATGTAATTTAAGAAGTAGCAATTAAAATATGACTTAATCTATAGACCTTTATAACATAGGAAAGTTAAAAACTTATTTGAACTTTAGTCTCAATTTGTTTTATGAAGATATACTTAACCCATAGAATGAATCACATGTATAGATCAGATGCCAAGTACATAATCATTAAAAAAGTATTTTGTGTGTATTTGTATGTGGTGGGATTACCAATGAAAAGAAAAAAACATGGTAAGGCCACTTAATTATATGTCTAAATGACTACCAAAAATGGGAGTGCCTATGGAGGCCAGAAGGTGGCACAAGATGCTGTGGAGCAGGAGTTACAGGCACTTGTGAGTCACATGACATAGGTGCTGTGAACAGAACTTGTATCTTCTGGAAGAACAACAAGTGCTCTTAACTGCTGAGCCATTTCTCCAGTCCCTACTTATTAAAATGTTAAATTATTTTGACTACTTTCTAATTGTGTGTGTGTGTATGCGCATGTTGAGTACAAGTGCCTACAGAGGTTGTAGGCACTAGCACTAACTAGATCCTCTGGAACTAAGCTGCAGGCAGGCAGTTCTGAGCAACCTGATTAAGCTGGAAATTCAACTCAGATCCTCTCTCTGAAAGAGCACACCAATGGACCATTTTCCCAACTCCTATTTAATTATTTTTAAAAATGTGGAATTTACTGGGACTTGACACATCAAGTTAAAAAATACTTTCTAACTTAATTTAGCACAAAAGAAGAATTTATATACTATTACACGTCCCAAATACTGAACAAAAAAAAAAAAAGGCTCTTTGGGGCAATCAACTTTATTAGGAAAAATGACACTTAGTTTTGAGTCTAAAAGTCTTTATATTACAAAATAAAAAAATTGTAACTGTTAAATTTGATATAAAACTTAATATTCTAACCATCTAAATTAAAAATATTCTCTGTTTTTGCAGTTAATGCTGATAAAAAATAAATCCCACAACTCTGCTGATATGCCACTGTATACAAATTATAATATTAGGGTAAGGAAGTCTACGTTTTCATTCTGTGGGTCATGTGTATTATTTGGTTTTTTCACTTTAAAATTCTTACAGTTTCCACCATGTGCTATTTTAATATGACCAGATCCAAGGCTTATTTATTGTCCTAAGTAGCTGGAAAAGTGCTAAAGTCAGCAATAGATGCTCTTAAGGAAAATCCTAATTAATTTTCCTACTTAAATTACAGTATTTTAACAGAAGTCTCTATGCCTATTTGGAAAATAGAATGTTAAGAACAGCTAGAAGAGTAAGCTCTAGCAATGTAATGGCTTCTATCATTCCTCTGTGCAGATGAAGAACTGGACTTAGAGAAGGTTAAATAACTTAGCTAAGGTGATAGAACAGTCAGGTGGTAGGCCTGGCATTCGAACTCAGCCTAGTTCCAGAGTCCACATGTTTTAACTAGAACATTACTGATACCCATTACTCACTTAAGGTTTTTGGAGGATAAAACCTACAAACCTTCACTTTTAATAAAGGCATTAGCCTTTATATTATTTATATTATTAATATTTATAAACTTTTAACAAGGAAGGGCATAGCTCTTAGGAAAAAGTAACACAGACACTGTTAGTTTCTTTACAATACACATACAAAATGAACCCAAAGCCATTACTTCAGTGTCCCTGGTGCATGTTCTAAATATGAGTATGAAGACATTTTCTGACTCCGAGCTTTACAGTGTTCACATAAACATGAGTTCTTAGGAAGCAACTAAAGGAAGCAAATTTCTAGCGTTTAACAAGTCAAAACAAAAACTGCCAAGAAGTTAAGATCAAAACAGGCTTCACTTTTTTAGATCATTAAGACTTAAAAAAAAAAAAGACTTAAAACTTTAATCCTTTAAACTTTATTTCTAAGCATATTTTCTATCAGTCAAAGATCAGCCTTTTGGTAAATAGGTCAGGTTTTTAAAAAGCAATTGAATGTTTATGCACCAAAGTTTTCTTTATTTTCAGCAGTTAGAATGGGTATTTTAGTTTAGAATGGCTACTTATGTCTACAAAGTACTTTTATGTTTATTACTAACAGATGAGATGCTATATTTATTTCCAGGACTTTGGGGAAGAAAAAAATTCACTTTATTAGATAATAACTGGTATTTTATGTATACAAGTATTGGTCTGCATGTATGTATATATACCACACATGTGCCTACCACAAGGCTAGAGGAAGGTGCTGGGTCCCCAGAAACTGGAGTTACAGATGGTTGTGAGCCACCATGTAGATACTGGGAACCAAACTTAAGTCGTCTGCAAGTACAGCAAGAGCTCTTCATAGCTGAGCCATTTCTCCAGCCTCTTTGTCTCTATTTTAGAAGGCAGTTTCAAGTTCTCATAACAGAATACAAGATCTACCTTAGCCCAATATAGACTCAAAAACAAGAACAACACACACACACAGACACACACACATACACACACACAGTACTCCTCTACCTCTCATGCTTAAGAACCAGGAAAGGAATGACTTTATGTATTTTGAAGAACAGCTCAATTTAACGAAACATGTACTTTTGACCTTACATTTCTGAGCAATAAGCAAATGGTCAATAACTGACTAGAAGTATTACTTACAACAATGTTTTCCAACATGTTTCTATGAGCCAGAGTCAAAACCACAATTTACCATGCATGTCCACACACAGAGGCAACTAAAACCAAATTTCATATAATACATATAACTATACATATTCATGGTGTTATACATGACACAGATATGTGATATTCTGACAAATTTTGATAACTTAAAAAAGAAATGTAACCCACTGAGTGATTTCATATATCACTAACCGCACCCGTAACTGTACAAAGCATTACTTACGCAGTTTGTATTACTATTACACACAGTCCACTTACAAAAATACCAAGAATGGATGTACCACTCTGTCTTAACGTCTATATTAAAAAACGGGAGAAAATGAGTGGGAGAAATAAAAAGGCTAGCAGGGTGACCAGTGGAAACATAAAGATATAATAGAATACCATTAACATGTTACAAGAAATGAATGGCAGGATGGCCTCCAGCCAAATTAATATGTAATCCAGTAAACTGTATTTTACTGGATATCCTGTATAAAGGTTATGTAAAAATTTCTAAAGAATGTATGTCATCCTAATGTCATTAAAGTATTCTACTATAAAATATATATTTTCTTTTTACTATTTAAGGATATCTAATTTTTATGAATTTCAACTTCCCCTAAATATAATTTTTACTGAAAATAGAAGTATAATATTGCTATATAGTATTTTCTTGCCCCCTATAATCTTATAACTACTTAAGACCTACATTCAATTATATTCAATTATATTACTTCAATTAAATTCAATTATATTACTTTTATTTTATGAGCTTATAAAACTTTTAGAAATGGCCTGGTTACAATAGTACAAAATTTTTTTTAACAAGTATCATTTGTTGAAAAAATACTGTATAAATAGAAAATGAAAGCATAGTTATGATGAGATTGCTTATTTTCAGCATTAGTGCTTCACATATGGCAGCAAAAATTCTTTTTTGCAGAAATGTTTAAAGACTATTATATTTAGCCTTTACTGAATATAGTTTATTTATAGTTAAAAGTTAAAATACCTATTTTTCAAGTTAGTCCACCATTTCTATACTGGTTAAACTACATAAGAATGGATTATCTGAGTAGCATCACTATGTACAAAATATGATTTTTTTTCCTTAGAAGACTCATTTACATATTTGTTTATATGTACTTAGGAATACATGCAAACGGACATAAAGAAAAGAGATATATGTATATATACTTGATTAAACTTTATAAACAAATGTTAGTATAGGTTTAACTAAAAATACCAAGGTTTATGAGAGATAAAGAGGTTTAAAAAATTAACCTTTTGCCTACATCTGTACTTTAAAGAAAAACACATTGTTAGAAAAAGTCATTAAAAGTATACATCTTGTAGTTTCTTAAAATTCAGCTATTCTCACAAGGAATGGAGCTAAAACAAAAATTAAACGGAAAAACTTGGTGACAATATTGAAACATTTACCTGAAATTCCGGCACAGCAGGTGACTTTGTGACAGTTTTCCTCTTCTTTGTGATTGCTTTTTTAGATATGGATTTTTTTCCTTTCAAGATTAAAAGAGAAAAACTTCATAATGCTGCTTACGGCACCTTGTTAACAGAAACCACATTACATAGAGCCTTGAAAGTTAAACTTTAACTAACAGATGGTTGCTGGAAGCCAAATGAAAATCATGAATCAAACAAGCCTCAGTGAAAGCAAATATTAAACTGTAACTACCCATAACAGACTCATTAACAATGCTGCATATTTATATAAGAACCAAATTGATTGTACTGTTCACAGTGATGCATAAACATTTGAGTTTATTAAAAGGAGTAGGCATAAACGCCACAAAACTACTGCTTAGTTAAAAATCTACATTCACAGCTTACGTAAGACTACACAGAAAAAGTGTCTTGCCTGAACAGTGACTTCTGCAGTTAGGAACCTGGGTAACCATTTTATCTAAGGATTATGGACTGCTCAACCAAAAGTGGAAACCCCTTAGTGACATTAGAATGCCACCCTGTACTTGTCTAATGGTCTGGTCTTGGCAGTATTTAATAACCAAACTTTAAAAAGTATAGTTAGCATATCCTTTTAATGTGCAAATAGTACTTTGTGCATTCAGAAATCATGGGGAAAAATATACCTCATCCCTAAAGAATACAATTTCTAGAATACATCTCAAGTATTTATCTACTTCTTTGCATTTAACTTCACAAAATGAAACATACACACAGTTTTGGCAAGGAACATGCTAAAATGCATTTTTCCTTATTTTAATATTGAGGATCTCACACTGTAACCAAGGCTGGCCTCAAATATACAAGCTACCACATCTCCTTGTATGTAATTATCAAATAACAAATTTATTTGATGGTGGGCTGGAGAAATGGCTCAGAGGTTTTAAAAGCATTGGCTATTCTTCCAGAGGACCTTGGGTTCATTCCCAGCAATCCCATATAGTGGCTTATAACTACTGCCATGAGATCATTGTCTTCCTGCCTTCATAGACACTGCATACACATGGTATACAGACATACAAGCAGGTAAAACATGCATACACATAATAAAAATAAATAAATACTAAATGTGCAACAAATGCTATATACATGACACTAGTTTATAAGGACAGTAAAGACTTATTGAATGGAGACCTTGCCTTCCATGAGTTTATGATTGTTAGGAGCACGAAAATGTTTCTGTCCAATGTTTTGTGTGTACTGGTTTTAAATCCAAGATCTGTCCATGTTGGGCAACTGTTCTACCTCAGAGCGACACTTGTAGTCTTTCTCTGTTAATACAATGTAAATATTACTTTCTATATTCCCTTTCATTGAAATCACAGAATTATAACTTTGATATTTTATAACCTTGACACAGAATATTTATGTATATGACTGAAATATGTGAAGTTTGAGGTACTTAAGTTTATATGGATTTCACTGTTTGGTTTAAACTGGATGAATATAAAACTATCCAACATACATTTCCTTGTTCATCACCATTAGTTGCTTCTGTGCTTACATTGTTACCTTATGACAGTACTAGGTCTAGGAAACTAGAATTGAGCCATTAAAATGAGGAAAGCTCAGGTAATAACTAAATTCTTAGTGTCTGTAAAACAGAGCTAACTCAAGGAGTTTTTGAAATCTTAATGCCAAGATATCTTTTCTACTTATAATTTTAAAGTGTTTTAGATTTCTTTCTTTTTTTTTTTAAGATTTATTTATTTATTATATGTAAGTACACTGTAGCTGTCCTCAGATACTCCAGAAGAGGGCATCAGATTTCGTTACGGATGGTTGTGAGCTACCATGTAGTTGCTGGGATTTGAACTCAGGACCTTTGGAAGAGCAGTCAGCGCTCTTAACCACTGAGTCATCTCAGCAGCCCAGATTTTGTATTTTTATGTGTATGAATGATCTGCCTGCATGTATATTTGAGGACTACATGTGTGCATGGTACTCAAGGCTGTCAGAACAAGCTATTGATTCCCTGGAACTGGAACCAGAACATTGCGACTCACTATATGGATGCCAGTTCCTTTTTTCTCTTTCTCCCATTTATTTACTGATTCACTTTACATCCAGTCATTGCCCCTCCTGCCAGCCCTCCTCCTTCTCCTCTGAGAGAGGAGGCCACATCAAGTCTCTGCAGGATTAGGTGCACCTTCTCCCACTGAGGCCAGACAAGGGGACCAGGATCCATAGGCTCTTTGGTTGGTGGATCAGTCTCTGAGAGCCTCACTCTCCTTGTCATTTCTTTCTTTCTTTTTTAAAAAGTTTTATTTATTTATTATTTATATGAGTACACTGTAGCTGTTTTCAGGCATCAGATTCCATTACAGATGGTTGTGAGCCACCATGTGGTTGCTGGGAATTGAACTCAGGACCTCTGGAAGAACAGTCAGTGCTCTTAACCACTGAGCCATCTCCCCAGCCTCTCTCTCTCTCTCTCTCTCTCTCTCTCTCTCTCTCTCTCTCTCTCTCTCTCTCTCTCTCTCTCTTTTCCTTCCTTCCTTTCTTAAATTTCTTTTATGTATGAGTACACGTGGATCCCATTTCAGGACCTCTGGAAGAACAGTCAGTGCTCTTAACCACTGAGCCATCTCCCCAGCCCCACCTTCTCTTTCCTTCCTTCCTTCCTTCCTTCCTTCCTTCCTTCCTTTCTTTTCCCTTCCCCTTCCCCCTTCTTCCCCCTTCTTCCCCCTTCCCTTTTTCCTTTCCCTTTTTCCTTTTTCCTTTCCCTTCCTTTCCCTTTTTCCTTTCCTTTCCTTTCCCTTTTTCCTTTCCTTTCCCTCCCTCCCTTCCTTCCTTCCTTCCTTCCTTCCTTCCTTCCTTCCTTCCTTCCTTCCTTCCTTCCTTCAATTTATGTATGAGTACACATGGATCCCATTACAGTGGTTGTGTGCCTCTATTACATATGGTCGTTGGGAATTGAACTCAGGACCTCTAGAAGAGCAGTCAGTGCTCTTAACAAGGTTCATAGGAAAATATTTGCTAGGTAAAAGTAAATTTGCCTTACATTTTATGGGAAGGCGTTTAAAACACAATTTGAACAAAAGGAAATGCTCTCTCAATCCTTTCTTTTACTCTTCTATCAGGCTTGCTTTATTTATTTGTTTAGATAATGTCTCTTGTAGCCCAGGATAGCATGAAATCTGAGTCCAAGACGACCTTGAGTTTCTGATCTTCCTGCCTCCAACTGCTGAATTATAAACATATACCATTATTTTTAAAAAGTGATTTATATAGTGTGCACATGTGTTCTTCTATGTGGGTAGTCATGTGCCACAGCACCCTTGTGGGGGTCAGAGAACAACCAGCATGTAGGTTCTAGCACCTCTCTGGTTCTTTCCTTCACAATGTAGACTCTGGATATTGAACTCATTGATCAGACTTGGTAGCAAGTATCTCTAACTGATGTGATGACCCATCTCACCAGGCCCTGCAAATCTTACGTTTTAATCTTTTTTTCCTTGCTTCTTCATAGCTTTTGTTATTTCCTAGGTTCCCTGCTATTATTATCATTTTTTTTTTTACATTAAGTCTACTAATCATGGTGCTAAATTTCTGATGATAGAAATTACATACTGTCTATCATACAATGCATAGCTTCCAATAAATGATCCTCAAATACTAGACCCAATTTCTCATCCGAACTTTTGACAGTACAGTTGTAGGGAACAACGGAGGCAAGGTATTTCTTAGTGGTTCTGTCCATCCACTTGTGATCCACTTGTGTCCATCTTGCATTAAAGACCACCCTGAAATTACTATGAGTAATTAATACTTTTTTTCAGCACTGGGTAACTGAACCCAAGGGCACAATGCTTTTTCTGAACACTCACTCTGCCACTGAGGTATACCCTAGTCCTTCTTTATTTAGAGCTAGTCTTGGTAAATTGCACAGGCTGTTCTTGAACATGAGATCCTATGGCCCATCCTCTGGAGCACCTGGAAGTAAAAATTATTTAACAGTGGACACAGGGGGACTAACATTTATAGTGATTATAAGAGGACTAATATTTATCTGGAACCTACTATAGGACATATTTACTAAAAACGATTTTATATAAATGATTTCTCAAAACAAAGGTTGAAGTAGGAAATAACCAACATGTTACTAGAGATAACTAAAGATCAAAAGGACTAGTTAACTTACTCAAGTTCCAGTAAGTAAGCACCACACCCAGGGATTCTAACTCCAAAGTCCAAGTTCCTTCCACTATGTAATTCTATTTCACATACTCCATGCTTTTCCTCTCAAAGCCTCACATCACCCCGGCCCAAAAAAACCAAATATAATCTACACTTAAGATTGTGTGTGAATCAGAAATCAGTTTAAAAGACAAGCAGAATTTTTAAAAAATGATGCTTAGATGTGCAAAGTTATTTTGTGGTTGAAAAACATAAGAATATCTTAGTAATCCTAACCAAAAAAAAATTTGTAACTAATGTTACAAGAGTAACAACTTAAAAAACTCATAGTTTACCTAAAAGAAAATTGTAACTAAAAGATACATTATCCTTTAACTGAAGCACAAATGACTTGTCCTTTATAAAACTGGACCTAGAAATTCAGTTCTCCTTTCTTTCATTCTATTCCTTATCTTTCTTCCTGCCCTTCACCTGTTTTTCCATGTCTTCATCCCTAAGCTCACTGGGCTACTCAAAGACTTTTTTTTTTTTTTTTTTTTTAAGTTTTTTCGAGACAGGGTTTCTCTGTGTAGCCCTGGCTGTCCTGGAACTCACTCTGGAGACCAGGCTGGCCTCAAACTCAGAAATTCGCCTGCCTCTGCCTCCCAAGTGCTGAGATTAAAGGCATGCACCACCACACCCAGCTCAAAGACTTTTAACAATTCTTTCTGGACCTAACCTTTCTGTAGTTTGAAATACTCATTTTTTTTTCAGTTAATGAATATTATTAAGTAGATGGGTAAAAAGGCTTAAGTTACTATTAAAGTAAAAAAAAAAAAACCAACAAAAACACAAATACATTGTATATGGGTGATGCTTGGGATATCAAGCCACAGAAATGGAGTTTAATTTGTGTCTACACATACATGTCTTAGGCTACTATTTAATCTGTAGAAGTTCCTGGACTGCTGTAAGTAAACAATCTGATCTTAGTAATTGATTTTCATATTATCTCCTTGCTTATAAAAATGATCATTTAGTGGTAATTCTTTTACTAATCACACAATATGACTCTTAAATATCCAATTATTTTTCTCTTTAACTTAGTGGTACATGTTAGTTCTGAGGAAACAAATAGAAGAAACTGAAAAATAAAAATTAGATGCCAAGTTCTGCTACTTTCTGTATACTGCTCTCTTTAAAAAAAAAAAAAAAGATTTATTTTGTTATGTCTGAGTACATTGTCACAGTCAGATCCCATTACAGATGGTTGTGAGACACCATGTGGTTGCTGGGAATTGAACTCAAGACCCCTGCAAGAGTAGTCAGTGCTCTTAACTGCTGAGCCATCTCTCCAGCCCATGAACACTTACCTCTCTTAAGAGGATATTCTTCCTGTCAGTGCAATAGAAAAGGTACATGGCACTGTTTATTTGCATTTAAGTTCCTCTTCACAGTCATCTTCCAGCTCTTCATTTAAACTCTACCAGCTTCTTTTCAGGCCTATTTAATGGCACCCTAATTATCTTTTCAGATTTTTTCTCTGAATCCTGCTATAAGCTGTTTAACAATGGGCAAGTAAATAGACCTTCCTGCTCCTCATGGTAAAGAATGTCTACAGAATCTTGGGGCTGGAAGGTGGCTCAGCAGTTAAGACCACTTGCTACTATCATGGAGGTGCAGGGTTGAGTTCTCAGCACCCACATAATAGCACCCAATCCTCTCGAACTCCAGTTCCAGTGGATCTAACACCTGTTCTGGCTTCCTCCAGCACAGGTACTCATGTGATGTGCGGTTATAAAAGCAGGCATAACACTTGCATACCTAACATAAAAACAACAGTAGCCATCTACTTTTGGAATGTTTATGAGTAAGTGAAATAATATATAAGGCTAATAGTGTTACATGAATATTAATTCTGCTGAGGAAAAAAGTAGAAGGGACTGAAAAATGGCATGGGTTTGAGGATGGAGTAGCTTTGTGGTTGAACACATGCCTGGTATATGCATAAAGACCTGGATTTCATTCCCAGCACTGCAAAGTTATAAAAAATAAACTGATAAGACAGAGAATTCTTTCACTTGCAGTCTCTAGTTGGTATTCTAAAAATATGTTCCACGAAGACACATAGTTAGGTTCTAGGTGCTATCAATATAGAATTCTACAAACTTCTCACAAATATGGCCCTGGGAGGTAACCAAATATTATGAATAATATTATTTTTAAGGTATTTTCTATAAATTGCTTTTTATATATCTGACACATCTTATATCAAGCTCATTCATTTGCTCTTTGGATATTGATTCAATTTTTTAAAAATTAGTATCATATGACTAACAAGAGGTCTCTCCCAAAAGATATACTCTCAAATGGCTTCTAACACTTCAACTTTTAGTTTTTATTGTGCTTTTTTTTTTACAACTTGATTAATTATAACTATGCTTTTGCTCATGATATTAATAATTTTTTAGCTATTTAAACCTACTTATTCCTCAAAGTCCTTCATTCTTTGTGAAATCTTCCCATTGGCATACAATGAGCTTCCTATTTTTATTGTATGGTCTTATTAAATTGAAAAGGCTGTTTATCAGTTTTAATATCAGATTTATTTATTCTTATAAGTTTTTGTCTGCATGTATACTATGTATACTATAGTGTGCCTGGTGCAGCAAAGTCCAGAAGAGTCTCAGATCCCCTGAAAGTGAAGTTGCAGATGGCTGTGAGCGCCTTATGGGTGCTAGGAACTGAACTCAGGTTCTCTGCAAGAATAGCAAGTGTTCTTAATAGCTGAGCCATCTCCACAGACCCGTATTTACCAGCTTTGAACTTAATTTTCTTTTTCTTTTTCTTTTAAGTTAGCAAGGCATGGTAGCCAGGCCTTTAATTCCAGTACTTGGTAGGCAAAGGTAGGTAGATCTCTTTGAGTTCAAGGCATGCCTGGGCTACACAGACAAGCTAGAGCTATAGCGAGACCCTGTGTCAAAGAAACACACACACACACACACACACAATTTTGAGTCCCAGAAATGAACTCATGGCATCAAGCTTGGCAGAAAGAGCCTTCACTCAACTGGGCCATCTTGCTGACTATAGTTTCTTAACCTATAAGGAAGTAAGACTGCTTGGCCTTATCTAGTTAGATCAGTTTAGAGATATTACAAAATGACCTGCTTGAAAAAAATGACTATTGAGGGAGAAAATTCCTTTAGAGTAAGTGGATAACTTAAGATAGGTCTTTTATTACTGTGAATGCATCTTTATACTTTAAGTTAATTTGAACTATTTGCTTCACACAATCTGTAACAATACTAAAACAGCCAAAATGTCTACCCAGAAGGGTAGATCATTAACTACAAAATGTGGAATCCTAAAAAGTCATTTAAAATGATGCAGGAAAGATCTATCTATAGCAAACAGGTGTTCATGTATTCTGTAAGGTGAGAATAATGCGAAGTATAAAAAGTAGGTTTACTTTGATCCTATTAAAAATATGTGTTAAAACAATATAAAAGATACAAAGGAGATGGAGAGATGGCTCAGAGGTTAAGAGCACTGGCTGCTTTTCCATGGGTCTAGAGTTCAATTCCCATCAACCACATGGTGGCTCATGACTATCTATAAAGAGTTCTGATGCTCTCTTCTGTTGTGCAGACATATATGCAGATACAACACTGTATACATAATAAATAAATAAATGTTTGAAAAGATACATAGTAAGAGGCTAATATTAGATCTGGGGAAATCATATATGTTCATTTATGAAAGATTTATTTATTCTTTCCTTTTTTCTTTTTCTTTTGATTTTTCTAGACAGGCCATCTCTGTGTAGCCCTGACTGTCCTGCAACCCCTCTGTAGACCAGGCTGCCTACAGATTCGCTTGCCTCTGCCTACTGAGAGCTGGGAGGCTCTACCACCATTTGGTTTATTTAACAGATTCTTAAACATGGTGCTAAGTGCTAAGGATGCAAAACCAGAAACTGTTCAGTCCTCAAGAATGTTAGAGTAGCTAAGGGAGACACTCACCAAAATATTCTAGGAACAAATGTCACTATTTAGTTAATTACTATAAAGAAATGCCTAGTGTTCTAATTATGTGCAAAAGAGAACTTAGAAAATAATGGGACATTTCCTTAAGGAAATGATAAAAGAATAAGGTAATAAGGAATATTTTTTTTTAAATTTGATTTTTACTTAATAGTAGATGGAAAATGAACTGCTTTTGCATTTCTACTAATAGCAAAAGTAATTTTAGAAAGACTCTGCCATGGCTGGCGAGATGGCTCAGTGGTTAAGAGCTCTAGCTATTCTTCCAGAGGATCCTCATTCAATTCCCAGAACACACATGGCAGCTCACAACTGTCTGTCACTCCAGTTCCAGGGGTATCTGGCACCTTCATACAGACATACATACAGGGAAAAAAATCAATGCATATTAAAAAAAAAAAAAGGAGTAGAATCTTTTTTTTTTTAAAAAAAACAACTTTATTTTTTTCCTCTGAAAAAATTATTTCTATTTAGTGTTACATATGTGTGTGTGCGTACATGTGTGTGTGTATATATATATATATATATGTGTGTGTGTGTGTGTGTATATATATATATATATATATATATATATATATATATATATGTGTGTGTGTGTGTGTGTGTTTACAGTTGATCATTTATGACTGGATAATCCATCAGTGGAGGTGGGCATGAGGCTCATCTCTGGAAAGACTGATTCTCCTCCTTAGCAGCAATTGATTGCCTGCAACTCTTTTTATCTAGTGATAGGGCCTTCAAAGATACTGAATGGACTGAGCAGGGTGTGTGTGTGTGTGTGTGTGTGTAACAATGATAATTAAAGAAAAGGTCATGAAGTGGAAAGGGACTGGGCAGACATGGGAAAAGTGTAGAGTGGAAGTGATGAGCACGTAGTTTCTACATAAAAATGTGTAAAATTCTCAAAAAGTAATAAAATAAATATAAAAATTATCTCTATTCTCAGTCCTACTTGCTAGGCTTAAATGAAAGAGATAAAAGGCATAAATGATTTTAAAAATGAAACCAAAATTTAGAAGACAGAAATAAACACCTAACTCTGAAAAGCAGATAAAATGTTTAAAAATTACAAAACAGGATCACAGTGCACTAAAATTATCAAATCTTTCAAATCGATTTGACATTGGACCTTCTATTAAAAATAATCATCTCCTGTCACAATAATAAGCCTAATTAAATTTAAAAGTCTGTAAAATTTAAAGCCTGTAGTAATCAGTATGCTGTGGACCACATGTAGGAATTTAGTCCACTCTAAGTGCACATTCATAAATCAGTCATGAATGACATAGCTTATCCCAAAGTATGCTCTATAAAGCACATGAGCTAACCATTATTTGAAAAAGTTATGTGTCAAAATAAATTTGAAGAGAATACTATAATAATCAAAATTATTTTCTTTCCTTTGAAGTTTTCCAGAACTGCTAATATAAAGGCCCTAAAACATTTATCTAAAATTTTAAGTTTAAAAAAGGGTCTGAAAATAGTTTTAAAATAATTTATATGGCTCACAAATTCATTCCTGAGCTATTATAAGCTTTTAAAAACAATTTTCATTTCATCTGATCTAACTACCCACAAGCCCTATTAGGAATGTTATTTAGTACTAGATACATGATAATATATATCCCTGTAAAATCTTTTTAAATTTCAAAATAAATGTGATAGGAGCTTCCCAGTATGCACTATGAACCTATACTAAAACACAGTAAGAGGAAACCTTGTCAAATCTATGACCCTTTCTAAATCTAAACTCCCTTCCTAAAAAGTATGACAAAGGAAGTATTGGACTCAAGTATGACAGAAACTCAACTAAAAAAGGCCATGCTGCCTCAACACCTAATAAAAATGTACAAAATAAGTGGCATGACACGACGTAAAACAAATGTTTATTTTTATAACATCTGCTATAATACTATTACATCTCAGTTTTCACAGTCTTCATAAATTTTCATTCCAAAGGTTTATTTCTGAGTTATTTTTAAAAATTAGGTTAATATGGACCACTTTTGAAGTTTTAGTACTAGAAGCTGGGACTGGTTTTGGCAGTAAATATTAAATTATTTCTTTAAAAACGTATGTTTATTTATTGTGTGTACCCTAACCTCCCACTTGCGTGTGTGTGTGTGTGTGTGTGTGTGTGTGTGTGTGTGTGTGTGCTTATAAGAATTCAGGTCATCATGCTTGGTGGCAAGAGCTTTTGCTTGTCAACATCTCTCTGCCTTGTACTTAATCAATGATTTATTACATACACGTTACAGAACATAATGAGTTCTATCTCATTATTTAAATAACTAAAAGTTCACTCCTTCATTTGGTAATTCAGTAGCAAATTTCAGCTAATTTAGTTAGTTAGCTCTGTAGCTATGAGAAGGAATGAAA
Source organism: Mus caroli (assembly GCF_978045245.1). NCBI lineage: Eukaryota > Metazoa > Chordata > Mammalia > Rodentia > Muridae > Mus > Mus caroli. Next base: position 31,270,863 of record NW_028227275.1, on the reverse strand, counting down.
ATGAGACCCACAATGATGGTTGGAACCACAAATCATTTTGGTATGCAATTCTTACTAAGTTTATGTCTTATTTGTCTATCCTGTGGCAAATTAGATATAAACTTATGACAGATAGTAGCAAAAGCAACAGAGCCCCCTAACCCCACAAGAAAGCAACCAATCAGCCTAGAACTGCTGTTGTTCAAATAGGCTGCTGGCAAATATATAGGGCATTTAAATTGAGCAAAAGACACACAAATCCTTCTCTAAGTATATGCTTCATATTTTGCATTTTACTAGTTGACATAATTCTCACACTCAGTTTTTTCTAGATGTAAAAATATATTCTGAAAACAAAGTGCTAAAAAATATGTGATATGAGGAAAAGTTCAGACTCAAGTAAATCATATGTTACTCTAGATAAAGAACTGAGCACCTATACTTGTTTTGTCCTTAGACTGGAAGGAAAAAAAAAATCACTTAATGTAAGTGATAAGACATCATTTATAGGAAAAGATATAAAAGTATAGTATTCATATATGTCAAATTGAGAGTTATTAAAATATTCTAGTATTTTTTGTGAGTATATAAAAATCTCACCTGTTCTGGATTTTTAAACATGTGAAATAAAGCTTGACTCTCACACACATAAGTACACATATTCACTTCATGTTATCAATCAGAGCTTCCATGATGCAGAATTGAAAGACAATTTGAATTACACTTAAATATAAGTCTTGCCCATTAAGTAAGCTTACCAGATTTGTGCTTCTTGTGTTTTCCTTTCTTTTTGATGATCAATAATTTATTCTGGATCTCAGGTTTGTAAGACTTGAAGGGAAGAGAATGAAGACCTTCACGCTTTCTTTGTAAATTTTCATTCAAAACATCTTTCAATTTCTTTTTTTTCTTTTTCTTCTTTTTTGCCCTCATTTTAGTTAGCTTGAGTTTCTTGTGGCTTTGCAGTGAGTGCTCTAACAATATATCCCTTACAACTTTGTGGCAGTTAATGTCTGGATGATCAATGTGACTTCCATTTATATGAATTTGGCAAGATTTCAGAGCATTTTCTTTCAATAGATTGGATTCTGTCTTTATTTTGGAAGCTTCACCATATTTTTCCTGATTTTCTATAAATCTTATTTCACCTGGACTGAGTGGCTCTCCAAATCCAGTAACTTCTCCAGGACTTCTGGGTTTCTGCAAATTTTCTTTACAACAATCAGTTTTTTCAATTTCACAAGGCCTGTGAGCTTTAATGTCACAGTTGGATTTTACTTCCATTTCAACAGTGATGTCATGATTATCAAAGTTCATTTTAGCAGGACAACAGGCTGGATCAAAATCAATTTCTTGCTCTTTCTTGAAAGCCAAGGGCAGGCCTTCTCTAGTACATCTGTGTTCCCCGTTACTTGTATTAGCATAGTCACACTTGAACTTCTCCAATTTAATCCGAGGTACTCTTTTTACTTTAATGGGTGGAACTGGAAATTCTGGGGCCTGAAAGGGTCTTTGTTTATAAATCCGCACATCTGCACCACAGAACTGTGGGAAATGTACATAAGCATTCTCCAGATAGTCATAACCAAGGATAACTTCCCTGCACTCATGAATAGGCTGCCCAAGCACAGCATCTTGAACTTCTTTCTGTGTTTCATACACAAAGTCACAAAGTCCTTTAAGCAGCCATACTTTCTGGTAGAAAGGTAGCTCGTGAAAAGGTCTTTCTTCCAATGGATTAACTTCTCCAAGAACCTTAAAGAACTGAGGACACAAGCCAAGCTTTTCAGCACAGTTATCAGGATTCTCAGTCTGTCCCACAGCAGTGTACCACTGCTGTACTTTCTGTCTCAGCACTGCTTCCCAAGTCCTGTAAGGCAAAGTAGGTCTTCGATGTAAGGTAGGTCTGCGATGGGGAGGGCTTAGTAGAGAAGTCATTATTTTAGAGAGAAAGGCATTACACTGAGGCATCAGAAGACAGCGTTCCAGTTCATAAAAGACAATTTCTGGCAAGTTTAGAATCTGTTGGGCTAAACAAAGGAAATGGCCAATGGCTGGAATTTCCCACATGTTCTCCATGCAGGCTGGAGCTGCCTGAGCAAGGAGCTTTCTTTCCCACTCTTCTACTTCCTTTTGACAAGCTTCTTCTGCTTCTTTTCTTTCTTGCTCCCGAAGCCTAAACAGAATTGAATACTACTATTACTTAAAGACAGTAGCACATTAATACTGAAATTTAAAGTTGCACTTATCTTCAGTCATTAAGACATCTGTTCTACTTTTCCACATCAGTAAAATATGCCCCATTAAAAGTATGCTGTCCCTCAATTCCCCTAAGGAGTTACATATAACCCTGTATTCTCAGTTTTACTAAAGGAGAACTATCACTAAGACCATCTCTAGGGTGAAACTTCATCTTACAATGTAAATTTTGAGTGTAGTTATTTCTATACTATGACTTGATATAAAAGCAAAAAAAGCTTATATTTTTACCACATTATTTCATTTCTAAAAATTTATAGTAATGGGACTGTGTGACTATAAACAGTTTACTGAGTGTCTGTCTAGTATGTAATGAGTGTGATCCCCATTACTATATAAAAACTGACGCTTTAGGCCATTCTTCGCTATACAATGAGTATAAAACCAACCTGGAATATGAGAAATACTGCCTCAAAAAAAGAGAAAGATTATAGTAAATAACAACAACAATAAAAATAATTTGAGCAAAATGTTATATGCTTGTTACTGTTACATGGAGCTTCACTAGAAGAAAAGGACGATAAGGAAACTGTAGAAGATATTGGTAAAGAGCCTGATGCATAGGGATGAGGTTGTAGGTTTAGATTCTAGCACCCATGCAAAGGCTGGGAACAGTGATATGCATTGTGAGTGCAGGGTGAGCGGTACAAAGTGGTATAGACAGACAGATACAAGGAGTTAACTGACCTGACAGTCCTGACAGAGATAGGGAAAGGCATCCGATGGTGAATCTGGGTCTCTACACACATACATTTGCAAACACCCACTCTTAGACACATGTGCACACACCACAAACACACAAAATAGTACATTACTAGCCTATACATAAAATGAGCCAAGATGCCTATCACAGATAGGAATATAAGGAAAGATGAGGTAACATATATGGCATATTACTTACTTAGTCATTAAAGAAATTAAATTTTGTTATTAGCAATACGGATGGAACTGGAAATTATTATGTAAGTGAAATAAACCATAATCACATGACAAAGGTTACAAGTTTTCACTCATTTGTAGCAACTAAAAAGTCAATCTAATGGAAGAGCCAAGAGAAACAATGATTACAAGAGACCAGCAAAAAGGACTGTAAAAAGCTGCGAGAAAATACCAGAACACAGGAAGGAAGAATTTATTCTGGGTTTCAGCAACTATAATCTTTTAAGACAAATATAGAGTAAAAAACCTACACTAACAAATATCAGGAGTTTCTTTTATAGACTAATCCTATTTTATGGTTTTGGTTAAGAGTTAACACTACTATCCCACTTATATTAAAAATGTAATCAGTTATTCTTATTTTATAGACTTAGTTAATTAAGATTTTATACAGATACCTCCATTAGTGATTTAGTATGTGCACACATTTGGCCACTCAAACAATGTTAAGTATTATTAGCAAGATTCAGCTATTGATGGCTAGCAAGATGGCTCAGAGGGTCAAGCCACTTGTTGCCAAATCTGATGTCCTAAACTTGACCTCCAGGACAGAAGGGAAGATTCAGCTCCCACAGGTTGCCCTCTGACTTTCAAATACATGCTATATGCAGGTATAGGAGAAAACACAAATATATCAAACAATTTTAAAAATTCATGATACTATATCTCAAAAAAACAAAACATAACAAACAAAAGGCTATTCCTTATAAAATATCTTTCCAGCCTTCTGTTTTCCATCTGTGCCCGGAGCTGACCCTGTGCCTCAGCTCTCTATACCCACATCCTGCTGGGAGAGAGCTGGTCACCCAGGAGTGCTGACACACCTGAGAGCACAGGTGAGACCACCACTTCTGCTCAAATTCCTGGCCCAAGAGGGACCTGCCCAGAGCCATCAGGACACAGGAAACAAGGAACAGCCCAGAACAGGATCCTTCCGGATTCCCTCTGCCCCCAGGGAACAACCCTGTATCACAGCTCTCCATACCCAAATTCCACCTGGAGAGAGCTGGTCTCCCAGAGGTGCTGACACAGGCTTACAAGAGGGACAAGCCACAGTCAGAGACAGTAAGACCAGCTAACACCACAGATAACCAGATAGCAAGAGGCAGGGGCAAGAACATAAGCAATAGAAACCAAGGCTACTTGGCATCATCAGAACCCAGTTCTCCCACCACAGTGAGCACTGGATACCCCAACACGCCAGAAAAGCAAGACTGATTTAAAATCACATCTTATGATGATGATAAAAGACTTTAAGAAGGACATAAATAACTCCCTTAAAGAAATACAGGAGAACACAAGTAAAGAGCTAGAAGCCCTTAAAGAGGAAACACAAAAATCCCTTAAAGAACTACAAGAAAACACAATCAAACAGGTGAAGGAATTGAACAAAACCATCCAGGATCTAAAAATGGAAGTAGAAACAATAAAGAAATCATAAAGAGAGACAACCCTGGAGATAGAAAACCTAGGAAAGAGATCAGGAGTCATAGATGAAGCATCAGCAACAGAATACAAGAGATAGAAGAGAGAATCTCAGGTGCAGAAGATACCATAGAAAACATTGACACAAAAGTCAAAGAAAAGGCAAAAAGCTCCTAACCCAAAACATCCAGGAAATCCAGGACAGAATGAAAAGACTAAACATAAGGATAATAGGTGTAAAAGAAAGTGAAGATTCCCAACTTAAAGGGCCAGTAAATTTCTTCAACAAAATTATAGGCGAAAACTTCCCTAACCTAAAGAAAAAGATGCCCATAAACATATAAGAAACCTACAGAACTCCAAATAGACTGGACCAGAAAAGAAATTCCTCTTATCACATAATAATCAAAACACCAAATGCACAAAACAAAGAGAGAATATTAAAAGCTGTAAGGGGAAAAGGTCAAATAACATATAAAGGCAGACCTGTCAGAATTACACCAGTCTTCTCACCAGAGACTATGAAAGCTAGAAGATTCTGGGCAGATGTTATACACACCCTAAGAGAACACAAATGCCAGCCCAGGATACTATATCCAGCAAAACTCTCTCAATTACCATAGATGGAGAAACCAAGATATTCCATGACAAAACCAAATTTACACAATATCTCTCCAAATATCCAGCCCTACAAAGGATAACAGATGGAAAACGCCAAGACAAGGAGGGAAACTATACCCTAGAAAAAGCAAGAAACAAACCCAAAAGAAGATAACCAGACAAACATAATTCCACCTCTAACAACAAAAATAACAAGAAGCAACAATCACTTCTCCTTAATATTTCTTAATATCAATGGACTCAGTTCCCCAGGAAAAAGGTATAGACTAACAGACTGGATACGTAAACAGGACCCAGCATCTTGCTGCACACAGGAAACAAATCTCAGTGACAAAGACACTACCTCAGAGTAAAGGGCTGGAAAACAATTTTCTAAGCAAATGGTCCCACAAGCTGAAGTCATCATTCTAATATTGAATAAAATAGACTTTCAACCAAAAGTTATTAAAAAGGATAAGGAAGGACGTTTGATATTCCTCAAAGGAAAAAACTACTGCACCTCATACAATAATAGTGGGAGACTTCAACACCCCACTCTCATTAATGGACAGATCATGGAGACAGAAATTAAAAAGAGACACAAACTAACAGAAGTTATGAATCAAATGGATTTAACAAATATCTATAGAACATTTCATCCTAAAACGAAAGAATGTATCTTCTCAGTACCTCATGGTACCTTCTCCAAAACTGACCGCCTAATTGGTCACAAAATAGGCCTCAATAGATACAAGAACACGGAAATAATCTCATGCAGCCTATCAGACCACCATGGACTAAGGCTGTTCTTCAATAACAACAAAAACAATAGAAAGCCCACATACACATGAAAGCTGAACAATGCTCTCTACTCAATGATAACTTGGTCAAGGAAGAAATAAAAAAAGAAAACAGGTGAAGGAATTGAACAAAGTGATCCAAGACCTAGAAGTAGAAGTAGAAACAATAAAGAAAACATGAATGGAGGCAAACCTGGAAATGGAAAGCCTAGGAAAGAGGTCAGGAATTACAGATGTAAGTATTACCAACAGAATACAGGAGATGGAAGAGAGAATCTTAGGTGTAGAAGATATATATGGTAAAAGAGATTGACACAACTGTCAAAGAAAATTCAAAACATAAAAACTCCTAACCCAAAGCATCCAGGAAATTCAGGACATAATGAAAAGACCAAATCTAAGAATAATCAGAATAGAGGAGAAGGAAGAGTCCCAGCTCAAAGGACCTGAAAATGTCTTCAACAAAATCATAGAAGAAAACTTCCTCAACCTAAAGAAAGAGATAGACATAAAGGTACAAGAAGTCTATAGAACACCAAATAAATGGGACCGGAAAAGAAAATCCTCTTGTCATATTATAATTAAAACACTAAATGCACAGAGCTAAGAAAGAATAGTAAAAGCTGCAGGGGGGAAAAGGCCAAGTAACACACAAAGGTAGACCTTTCATTAGAATTACACTAGACTTCTTAACAGAGACCATAAAAGCCAGAAGAGCCTTGTCAGAGGTCATGCAGACACTAAGAGAACACAAGTGTCAGTCCAAGCTACTATACATACCCAGGAAAACTCTCAATCAACATAGATGGAGAAAACAACAAATTCCAGGACAAAACCAAATTCAAATATTATCTATCTACCAGCCTTACAGAGGATCCTGGAAGGAAAACTACAAAACAAGGAAGATACCTGCACCAAAGAAAGGACAAGATATTAAGCATCTCACAACAAAGTCAAAAGCAGAGAGCTGCAAGCACATAAAGCCACCTACAAAAACAAACATGTCAGGAACCAACAGTCATCTCTCTTTAATATTTCTTTGCTGCAGACCCTCTGGGTCCATTTGTCTGCTTAGAATGGGTCTCTAGTTGCAGATGGGCAAGGAGTCGGCAAATGACAGACAGACACAACACAAGAGGTTATGTAGAATCTGAATGTAATGTTTCAAATTGAGCATCCAACTTTTTATATAGAAGAAAATAGGGAAGTTAGGTGACACATCAGCAAGGCACAGTGAGGTTAGCGGATGTTTAATGACTCTTACACAAAACAGAGGAATGTAAACACAAAGACTGGCAGGAACTGGGCAATAAAACAACTGAGACAAAGTTAGGTCTATCTAAGGTCAGTCATAGTCTTAGAAGCCAGGTGTGAGGTCCTTACACTCCTAGGGCTAGGGCTTTCACACCCAAGTCATGGTTCTAATTAGGGAGTTCCACTCTAGCTAACCATCTCATGAATAATGCAATACTCTAAAACCACAGCCCGATCTACTTCCTAAACCATTGTAAATTCCTGTATATGGGAGCAACTTGCCTTTTATTCTAAGTGATAGTGTAATACTAGAGGCAATTCTGAATGTCACTGAATAGGCAACATTCTTACTGAATTCCAAGCCCATGGTCAGCTCAAGGACTTTCTAGGACATTGGAACACTGGCGAAGGCTTAGCTATGTCAGAATTCAATCTTAAAAGGCACTTATAATAAAATAATACTAAAAGAGAGCACGTGGATCCATACATTAGACTAATGCGGGGATAGGGTATTTGTATATGGGTTATGAGAAGGTCAAAGTTCCAGGATGTGTTTCCGTGAAACTCTTTGTCTCATGAGTGCTTCCAGGCCTCTCGGCCTGCCAAGCAGACTTTACTGGAGCATGCGTAGCATTTCTTAATATTAATGGATCCAACTCATCTATAAAAAGACATAAGCTAACAGATTGGATACACAAACAAGATCCAGCATTTTGCTGCATACAAGAAACACACCTCAACAACAAAACTAGGCACTATCTCAGAGTAAAAGGATGGAAAAAGGTCTTCCAAGCAAATGGTCCAAGGAAACAAGCAGGAATTAACATCTTAATATCCAATAAAATAGACTTTCAACCAAAATTTATTAAGTGTGATGAAGAAGGACACTTCATATTCATCAAGGGGAAACTCCACCAGGAGAAAGTCTCAATTCTGAACATACATGCCCCAAATGCAAGAGCACCCAAATTTATAAATAAACTTTTCTAAAACTCAAAACTCACATTGAACCACACACAATAATAGTGGGAGATTTTAACATCACACTCTCACCAATGGATAGGTCATTGAAATAGAAACTAAACAGAGACACAGTGAAACTAAGGGAGGTTATGAACCAAATGGATTTAACAGATATCTACAGAACAGTTCACCCTAAAAGATACACCTTCTTCTCTGTACCTCATGGTACCTTCTCCACAACTGACCATATAATTGGTCACAAAATAATGCTCAATAAATACAAGAAAAGTGAAATAATACTATGCATCCTATCAGACGACCATGGCCTAAGGCTGGTCTTCAATAACAGCAAAAACTACAGAAAGCCCACATACACGTGGAAACTGAACAACTGTTTACTCACTGATAACTTGGCTAGGGAAGAAATAGAGAAAGAAATTAAAGACTTCCTGGAATTTAATGAAAATGTTGACACATCATACCCAAATCTATGGGACACAATGAAAGCAGTGCTAAGAGGAAAGTACATAGCATTAAGTGCCCTGGTAAAGAAACAGGAGAGATCTTAAACTAACAAATTAACAGCACACCTAACAGTCCTAGAACAAAAAGAAGCAAATTCACCCAAGAGGAGTAGAAGGTAGGAAATGGTCAAACTCAGGTCAGAAATTAACCAAATAGAAACAAAGAAAACAATACAAAGAATCAGCAAAACCAAAAGCTGGTTCTTTGAAAGAACAACAAGATTGATAAACCCCTGGCCAAACTAACTAAAGGGCCAAGAAGCAGTATCCAAATTAATAAAATCAAAAATGAAAAGGGAGACATAACAACAGAAACGGAGAAAATTAAAAAAAAAAAACAAAAAACATCAGATCCTACTATAAAAGTCTATACTCAACAAAACTGGAAAATCTAGATGAAATGGATGGTTTTGTAGATAGATGCCACATACCAAAGTTAAATCAAAAGCAGGCAAACTATCTAAACAGGCCCATGTCAGACAAAGAAATAGAAGTCATTAAAAACCTCCCAACCAAAAAAAGCCCAGGGACAGATGGACTTAGTACAGAATTCTACCAGACCTTCAAAGACCACCTGATAACAATTTTCCTCAAACTATTCCATAAAAGAAACAGAAGGAATACTACCTAACTCTTTCTATGAAGCCACAATTACTCTGATACCTAAACCACACAAGGACCCAACCAAAAAAGAGAACTTTAGACCAATCTCGCTTATGAATATCGATGCAAAAATACTCAATAAAATTCTTGCAAACCGAATTCAAGAACACATCAAAACCATCATTTACAAAGATCAAACCTTGCACCCCAGGGATGCAAGGTTGGTTTAATATAGGAAAATCCATGAACATAATCCACTATATAAACAAACTCAAAAAAAAAATCACATGATCATCTCCTCAGATGCTGAAAAAGCATTTGACAAAATGCCACACCCCTTCATGTTAAAAGTACTGGAGAGATCAGGAATTCAAGGCCCATACCCAAACATAATAAAAACAATTTACTGCAAACCAATAATCAATATCAAATTAAATGGAGACATTCTTGAAGCAATCCCACTGAAATCAGGGACAAGACAATGATGCCCACTCTCCCCATATCTATTCAATATAGTACTCAAAGTATTAGCTAGAACAATAAGACAACAAAAGGAGACCGAGGGGATACAAATTGGTAAAGAAGAAATAAAGGTATCACTATTTGCAGATGATATGATAGTATACATAAGCAACCCCAAAAATTCTACCAGAGAATTTCTCCAGTTGATAAACAACTTCAGCAAAGTGGCTGGATATAAAATTAACTCAAATAAATCAGTAGCCCTCCTTTATACAAAGGATAAACAGGCTCAGAAAGAAATTAGGGAAACAACTCCTTTCACAATAGCCACAAATAATATAAAATATCTTGGGGTAACACTAACCAAGCAAGTGAAAGACCTGTATGACAATAACTTCAAGTCTCTCAAGAAAGAAATCAAAGACGATCTCAGAAAATGGAGAGATCCCCCATGCTCATGGATTGGCAGGATTAACATAGTAAAAATGGCCATCCCACCAAAGGTAATCTATAGATTCAATGCAATCCCCATCAAAATCCCAACACAATTCTTCAAAGACATGGAAAGAGCAATTCTCAAATTCATCTGGAAAGGCAAAAAAACCAGAATATTGAAAACAACTTTTTTGTTTTTTTGTTTTTTTTTTTTTTTGGTTTTTCGAGACAGGGTTTCTCTGTGTAGCCTTGGCTGTCCCGGAACTCACTTTGTAGACCAGGCTGTCCTTGAACTCATAAATCTGCCAGCCTCTGCCTCTCTAGTGTTGGGATTAAAGGCGTGCGCCACCCCTGCGCAAAAACAACTCTTAAGACTAAAAGACCGGCTGGGGAATCACGATGCCTGACCTCAAGCTTTACTACAGAGCAATAGTGATAAAAACTGCATGGTACTGGTACAGAGACAGACATGTTGATCAACTGAATAGAAATGAAAATTGAGAAATAAAACCACACACTTACCGTCACCTGATCTTTGACAAAGATGCCAAAAATATACAATGGAAAAAAGAAAGCATCTTCAATAAATGGTGCTGGTCTAACTGGCTGTCTGTATGTAGAAGGATGAAAATAGACTCATATTTGCCACCTTGTACAAAGCTCAAGTCCAAGTGGATCAAGGACCTCAACATAAAACCAAATACACTGAATCTAACAGAAGAGAAAGCAGGAAAGAGCCTTGAACTCATTGGCACAGGGGGGAATCTCCTAAACAGAACTCCAATGGCTCATGCTCTAAGATCAAGAATTGATAAATGGAACCTCATAAAACTGGAAAGCTTCTATAAGGCAAAGCACATAGTCGATAAGACAAATTGGCAACCTACTGATTGGGAAAAAAACTTCACTAATCCCACATCTGATAGAGGGCTAATATCCAAAAGATATAAAGAACTCAAGAAGTTAATCACCAAAAAACCAAACAACCCATTCAAAAAATGGGGTATAGAACTAAATTGAGAATTCACAACTGAGGAATCTCAAATGGCTGAGAAGCACCTAAAGAAATGTTCAAAGTCCTTAGTGATCAGAGAAATGCAAATCAAAATGACCCTGAGAATGGCTAAGATCAAAACCTCAGGTGACAACACATGTTGGAGAGGATGTGGAGAAAGAGGAACACTCCTCCAATGCAGGTGGCATTACAAATTGGTACAACTACTATCAACCTGGAGGCTCCTCATCTACCTGAAGACCCAGCTATACCACTCTTGGGAATATATCCAAAAGATGCCCCACCATGTCACAGGGCACCTGTTCCATATGTTCACAGTGGCCTTATTTGTGATAGACAGAAGCTGGAAAAACCCCAGATGTCCCACAACAGAAGAATGGATACAGAAAATGTGGTTCATTTACACAATGGAATACTACTCAGCTATTAAGAACAAGGACAACCTGACTTTTGCAGGCAAATGGATGGATCTAGAAAATATCATCCTGTGTGAGGTAACTCAGACCTAAAAGGACATGCATGGTATGCACTCAGTAATAAGTGGATATTAGCTGAAAGAAAAAAGAAAAAACCCATACAAAACACACAAGATACAGTCCACAGAATTCAAATGGCTCAACAAGCTGAAGTGTACAAGTGAGGATGCCACAGTCCCCCTTGGGAGAGAGAAGAAAGCAATCACAAGTGTGTGTGGGGGGCGGGGGGGGGGGGGGGGGAGGGGGACTTGAGAGGGAATGTGGATGAGGTGGGGGGGCCGTGGCGGGTAGAGGGGAACCTGATCTGATATTGGGTGACAGAAAAGGACAGAAGCCCCAAGGGCCAGCAGACAGAATGTAAACTGGCAACCTCGGGAAATAGGAGGTTGTGGGGGGTATCTCCCAGAATGCACCAGAGACCTGGGAGGTGAGAGACTCTCAGGACCTTTGATGAAATGCCCTATAGTAGGGAGAGGGAACTTATAGAGCACACCTCCAGCAGGAAGACAGGACATCAAGTGAGGGATGGGGTTGCCATCCCACAGTCACATTTCTGACCCATAATTGTTTCTGTCTGAAAGAATTACAGGGATGGAAATGGAGAGGAGCCTGAGGAAAAGAAGGTCCAGCAACAGGTCCAAAGTGGGATCCAGCTCAAGGGGTGTTCCCAAGACCTGACACCATTACTGAGGTTATGGAATGTTCACAAAAAGGAATCTATCATGACTGCCCTCTGAAAGACCCAACAAGCAGCTGAAACAGTCAGATGCAGTTATTTGCACCCAACCAATGGACAGAAGCAGCTGACCCCTGTTGTTGAATTAGGGAAGGCTAAAAGAAGCTGAGGAGAAGGGCCATTCTGTAGGAGGACCAGCAGTCTTAATTAATCTGGACCCTCAAGATCTTTCAAACACTGGACCACCAAACAGACAGCATACACCAGCTGATGTGAGGCCCCTAACACACATACAGTAGAGGACTTTCGGGTCTGTGTTCATTCAGAGATGAAGCATCTAACCCTCAAGAGACTGGAGGCCCCAGGGAGTTTAGAGGTCAGGTAGGGTAGGGGGTAGGGACATCCACATGGAGATGGGGTGGAGTGGGGAGGAGGTGTGGGATGTGGAGTAGTTGGAGGGTGGATGGGGAGGTTTGAGGAATGGAATATAGAGTGTAAAAAATTAATTACAAATAAAATAAAAAAAATCTCTCAAAAACTAAATCCAAGAATACATCAAAACGATCGTTCACCATAATCAAGTAGGCTCCATCCCAGGGATGCAGGGATGGTTCAATATATGGAAATCTATCATGTGTAATCCACTACATAAGCAAACTCAAAAGAAAAAAAAATCCACATGATCATTTCATTAGATGCTGAAAAAGCATTTGACAAAATTCAACATCCCTTCATGTTAAAAGTCTTGGAAAGGTCAGGAATTCGAGGCCATACCTAAACATAGTAAAAGCACTATACAACAAGCCAGTAGCCAACATCAAACTTGAAAGAAAACTAGAGAGAAACTTGAAGCAATCCTACTAAAATTAAGGACTAGACTCTCCCTATCTATTTAATACAGTACTTGAAGTTCTAGCTATAGCAATTATACAACAAAAGGAGGTCAGAGGGCTACAAACTAGAAAGGAAGAAGTCAAATTATCACTCTTTGCAGATGATATGATACTTAAGTGACTCTAAAAATTGCACCAGAGAATTCCTACAGATGATAACTTCAGCAAAGTGACTGGATATAAAATTAACTCAAATCAGTAGCTTTCCTTTATACACATGATAAACAGGTTGAGAAAGAAATTAGGGGAATGACACCCTTTATGATAGTCACAATAATATAAAATATCTTGGTGTGACTCTAACCAAGCAAGTGAAAGATCTGTGCGACAAGAACTTCAAGTTTCTGAAGAAAGAAATCGAAGAAGACCTCAGAAGATGGTAAGATCTCCCATGCTCATGGATGGGCAGGATTAACAGAGTAAAAGTGGCCATTTTGCTGAAGGCAATCTACAGATTCAATACAATCCCCATCAAAATTCCAACTCAATTCTTCACAGAGTTAAAAGGAGCAATTCTCAAATTCATTTGGAATAACAAAAATCTCAGGATAGTGAAAACTATTCTCAACATTGAAAGAACATCTGGGGGAATCACCATCCCTAACCTCAAGCTGTACACTACAAAGCAACAGTGATTAAAAAGAAAAAAAAACTGCATAGTTTTGGTACAGAGATAAGCAGGTAGATCAATGGGATAGAATTGAAGACCCAGAAATGAACTCACACACCTATGGTCACTTGATCTTTGACAAAGGAGCTAAAACCATCCAGTGGAAAGAAGACAGCATTTTCAACAAATGGTGCTGGTTCAACTATCAGTCAGCATGTTAGAATAATGCGAATTGAACCATTATCTCCTTGTACAAAGCTCAAGTCTAAGTGGATCAAGAACCTCCACATAAAACCAGATACACTGAATCTAATAGAAGAGAAAGTGGGGAAAAGCCTTGAACACAAGGGCACAGGGGAAATTTTCCTAAACCGAACACCAATGGCTTAAGCTCTGAGATCAAGAATTGACAAGTGCTATCTCATAAAATTGCAAAGCTTCTGTAGGACAAAATGGAAACAAACAGACTAGGAAAAGATCTTTATCAACCATACATCTGATAGAGGGCTAATACGTAATATATTCAAAGAACCCAAGAAGTTTGACTCCAGAGAACCAAATAACCCTATTATAATGGGTTGTATATTCTTCCACCAGGGAATGGCACCATTTGGAAGTGTGGCCTTGTTGGAGTAGGTGTGTCACCCTGGGTGTGGGCTTAATACTCTCACCCTAGGTGCCTGAAAGTCAGTCTTCCACTAGCAGCCTTTGGATGAAGACATAGAACTCTCAGCTCCTCCTGCACCATGCCTGCCTGGATACTGTCATGCTCCCACCTTGATGATAATGGACTGAACCTCTGAATCTGTAAGCCAGCCCCAATTAAATGTTGTTTTTTATAAGACTTGCCTTGGTCATGGTGTCTGTTCACAGCAGTAAAACCCTAACTAAGACACCTATCAACAAACGGGGAACAGAGCTAAACAGAGAATTCTCAACTGAGGAAACCTGAATGACTGAGAAGCACCTAAAGAAATGTTCAACATCCTTAGTAACCAGGGAAATGCAAATCAAAACGACCCTGAGATTCCACCTTAAACTAGTCAGGATGGCTGAGATTAAAACCTCAGGTAACAACACATGTTGGAGAGGATGTGGAGAAAGACGAATACTCCTCCATTGCTGGTGGGATTGCAAGCTGGTACAACCACTCTGGGAATCAGTATTGTGGTTCCTCAGAAAACTGGACGTAGTACTACCTGAGGACCTCCTAGCTAACTCCAGGGCATATACCCAGAATATGCTCCAACATGCAGTAAAGACACATGCTCCACTATGTTCATAGCAGTCATATTTATAATAGCCAAAAGCTAGAAAACAACACAGATGTCCCTCAACAGAGGAATAGATACAGAAAATGTGGTATATTTACACAATGGAGTACTACTCAGCTATTAAAAACAATGATTTCATGAAATTCACAGGCAAATGGATGGATCTGGAAAATATCATCCTAAGTGAGGTAACTCAGTCACAAAACACACACAGTATGTACTCATTGATAAGTGGATATTAGACAAAGAGTGTGGACTACCCATGATACAACTCATGGACCACATGAAGCTCAAAAGGAAGGAAGACCAAAGAGTAGATGCTTTAGTCCTACTTAGAAGGAGGAACAAAATAATCAAGGGAAGTAGAGCATGAGAGGAACTTGGGAGGAAGAGAGGATGGGGAGGGGAAAAAGAGGGGCAGAACCAGGTATGGGAGGAGATGTACAGAGGGGCAGTAAATTGAACAGAGGTGTGTAGCAATAGAAAATGGGGAACTGAGAGTAGTAACCAGAAAGTCCCAGATGCCAGGAAAGTAAGAGCCTCCCAGGACCCCACGGGGATGACATTAGCTGAAATACCCCAGAAAGGGAGGGAGAACCTTTTGAGACCATATCCACAGGTTAAGCAAGGCCCCCTGGTTGAGGGATGGGGCCACCCACCCATCTCCAAAATTTTAACCCAGAATTGCTCCTATCTAAAGGAGATACAGGGACAAAGAGTCAAGCAGAGACTGAAGCAGAGGCCATCCAGAGACTACCCCACCTAGGGATCCATCCCACATGCAAACACCAAACCCAAATACTATTGCAAGAAGTGCTTGCTGACAGGAGCCTGATACAGCAATCTCCTGAGAGGCTCTGCCAGATCCTGACCAATACAGATATGGACGCTGGCAGCCAACCATTGAACCACAGGGACCCCAATGGAGGAGTTAGGGGCAGGACTGAGGGAGCTGAAGGGGCCTTATCCGGCATCAACAGGAGGGAAGGCCCTTGGTCCTGTGAAGGCTTGATGCCCCACTGGAAAGGAATGCTAGAGTGGTGAGGCAGGAGTGGGTGGGGTAGTGGGGGGAGCACCCTCATAGAAGCAGGGTAAGGAGGGATGGGTCAGAGAAAGGTTTGCAAAGTCTCTGTGAGCCCCTATGAGCCCTGATTACTTGATTCTGTGGGCCATGTTCTTCTCAACCCTTCTGGATCCTACAATCCTTCTTACCCCTTTTCTGTGTGATTCCCCAAGCTCTAAGGGGAGGGCCCTGATCTTCTTTTTGTGCTCTCTCTACCTAATGCTGGCTGTGGTCTCTGCATCTGCTCCCATCAGTTGTCAGAGGAAACCTCTCTGAGGACGACTGGACTAGGCAATGATCTAACTCACTATGCTCTTTAAAAGAAACTCCCAGAAGTTTGTGGGAAATCAGACTGTGACTGCGGATGATGAAAGGCTCTGGTGGAATGTAGCTAGTAAATTTCCATCTTCCCCAGAATTTAAAAGGGATATTGCCACTTGTTGGCTTTGACACTTAGTGTCTGACCTTCATTAGGATCTAGTGTCATTCTGAGACATCTTTCCAGGTGTGGCAGCCATTCTCTGGCAAAACTCTGAATTTTCAATGAAACCATCAATTACGTTTTCATAACAATTAAACCCTACTGAAGAAAACTAGGAAAGCATATTTAAAAACACACTGTTGCAGGTAAAATGATTTATGATGTGTTAACTCTTTTAAAAATATTTTTTTAATTTAGTATTTGAGAATTTAATACATCTGGACATTATATTTTGATCATATTCAACCCTTAGCCTCTCTCTAACTCCTCCTGGATCCCCTGAATGTGTCATATCCTCTGTCCAACTTTATCTCCTTTTGTTTTCTGTGCATGGATGTGATGCCATCTACTGGAGCCAGAGTCTTTCTGGACAAGACATGGCCATTGCATGACCACAGCCATTGCAGCTGGGGTTGCAGTAAAGTGGGTTTCATTGTTGCTATTTGGGGGATGGGCAGCAAAAGAGGTTGTTAGATATTATTACATAAAATTAAGCAATTAAAATAGTTCAAAAAACTCTTTATAGTTTTCAAGAATTTTATTTTTACTTTGTGGGGGTGGCAGTAATAGTATACTTGTAGAGTTTGGCTTCATCCATTAAAAAAGATGACAGTCTGAGTGGTTTCACCTTGATTATTGAAAAAAGAGGAAAAAAAGGCAAAGAATGTATGCATAGACTAATAAGATATAACTGTTCACCTTAGCAGGTCAGGCTTAAAAGAACTGGCAGAATCCATAAACTTTTCTGTCTCATGCTATTGTCAGTAAACCATTAAACAACAGTCAGAAGGCTAGGACCAAAGCATCCATGATTCAGTGTCTAGCTATTCCATGTGTCCTGCAACATAAATGTTTAAATATTGTCCAGAGGAAACAACACACTAAGAAAAATAAGGATGTTATACATGAAGAAAGCTAAATTAAAAAGTCAGAAACAGACTGCCAAGAGGCATGCACTATTTATAATGAGCACTAGGAATATTTGAAAAAGTCATATGGAAACCCATTTTATAAGCATTTAATTAGTTACCCTACACAGGGAATTTTGCTTCTTGGCAAAGGCACATATTGCCAAATAAAATGCCCGGTGCCAGGTATGTGATACCTCCCTTTGAGTTGTTGGTCACAGATATCCCAGAGATCCTCAAAGCAATACACACTACTGACATCGTTCTTGGTTGCCTATTAGAACTTAATGGTAAGACCCTACTGCTGAAGATACCACACACATTACAGGACATGAGGAAATCAAGTTGGCACTGAGCAGAGTGCTTCCCTCCTGTAGGCTTACATAGTACTGGAAGGTGTTATGTAGGCTGCTGGGTGAACAAGTCAACAGTCTCCCCCAGCTGAGAACCTGTGAGTTATAACGATAAGCACTATGGAGAGACACTCTCATGGGTCCACTGGTGATACAAATATGGGGATAAACAGCTACTTTCTGGTTGGATTTATTAAAGCCTGCTCCACAGGAGAAAACTGCAGGCGTGGTACCTCCAATTTGGCCAAGGACCCAGGGTTGGGGAATTCACAGGTCCCAGGAATGAACCTATACTTATTCTGCTAAATGGACAAAGTCAATCAAACTGCCTTCTAAATCCATCACTCTCTGCCCACAGGTTAGTACTGTTATCAGACCTCATTAGCGATGAGCAGCGGATGATAGCAAACACAGGAATTCACAACTAGTCAAAATGCAGAGAACATGTTGTCAATGGAATGCTCACCCATAATTAGGACACTATATAACACCCCCACCCAATACTCAGGAACCACTGTAGAAGAAGAAGGGTTGGAAAGAGCGACAGGAAGAGTGAGGGGTAAGGGAGACCAGAATACAGGAATGTTGTATTTATGAATTCACAGAGCTGTGACTGCTGGCAAAAGGCCTATACAAGATCAAGCTAGTCAACATTTTAGCATGGAGGGGAAAGGATTCACAAGCCCTACCCATAACTGATAAGCAACAGACAAGTGATGGTGACACGGGGAGGAAGAGTCAGTTTTGTTAAAGGGTGTGGCCCCTGATAGGTTGGCCATGCTCTACTGGCTGCTGACATACCCAGCAGTATATACATGGGCAGCAGGGACTCAACAGGTTATTTTGAAAGGAGAGAGAAGACAGGAAAATGAGGGAAAAGTAGAGGTAAATTTGGTAGGAATTAAAGGGAGGAGTCAGGGTAAATAAACTACATAGCATGTAATTCTCAAAAAAAATTAACAAATACTGATACTGATGCTAGAATTACCAGAAACTGTGATAGTTATTGAAGCTATATTTTGGCATGGTCAAGTAGTTCACTTAAACTAGGTGTGTGTGGCACAAGTGTGTAATTCCAGTACTTGAAGACAAGAGGCTACAAGTTCAAATCTAGTCTGGTTTATGATAGTGACTTCCATGTTATCCAAGGTTATCTATATCTAGTGAGAGCTGGTCTCAAACACAAGAAAACAAAATCAAACAACATTAACAACAAAACTCACTTAACTTGAAAAGTATTTAAACAAATAAACAACAAAACAATGTCAGGTGGTGGTGGCCCACACCTTTAAGACCAGCACTTGGGAGGCAGAGTCAGGCAAATCTCTCAGTTCTAGGCCAGCCTAGACTACAGAGTGAGTTCCAGGACAGCCAGGGCTACACAGAGAAACCCTGTCTGGGAATCAAAACCCCAAGACCAAAAACCAAAACCAAAAGTCAAAAACAAAATTGGAACTTTTATTGATGAAAATTAAAATGTTTCAGATTAGAAAGAAAACACACTAAATGGAATTAAAAGCAATTAGAGGTAGCAAGGAAAGAAAGGTCAATGAAGTGAAACAAATGAAGAGGAGACTACTTTAATGGAGTATTTAAAAAACGACCACAGAAAGAAATTATACAAGAATGCTTAGAAATAAACTGTTAATCATATGGGTATATATTCATCAAAACGGAATGGTTAGTTTGGTGTTAAATTAAGATGGCTAAACTATTAATACAAAACAATACAGGCAGAGCATGAGGGAGGCAGAGGCTGGTGCATCTCAGAGAGTTCAAAGCCAGCCTGGTCTACCTAATGAGTTCCAGGACAGCCAGAGTTACTTAGTGAGACCCTATCTCAAAAAACAAAAACAATAACAAAAACAAGCAAAACACCTCCAAACCATAACCAAAACAAAACAAAACAAAAGGATGAGCAGAAGAGGTCAAGATCAAGACAAAGTCGAGCATGCAACTTTCCTACCAATGGAAGGAGCGCCGACAGGACTAAGCCTTTTTCTTTTTCATACAGGCATCAATGTATATTGCTATACTAAATAAGACAAGAAACAGCTGATCCTGAATCTGGGAAATAAGTTGTAATGAGACTGTTTTCTCTCCCCTTCTTTCTTTCTCTCTGTTTCCCCTCCCCCTCCCTAAAATTATCTTGTTATTTATTATTTATTTTATGTATATGTGTGCTCTGTCTATATGTACACCTATATGCCAAGAAGGCAGCAGATCACATTTTAGATGGTTGTGAGCCACCTTGTGGTTGCTGGGAACTGAACTCAGGACCTCTAGAAGAGTAGCCAGGGTTCGTAAGCACTAAGCCATTTCTCTAGTCTGAGACTATTCTCTTTCACTAGAAGACTTAACAGTATTATATGACTTTATAGTTTACAAACTAACATAAATAAATAATTCTTAAATCAAAAATTTAAAACCTAAAGATGAGCTAGGTCATTATTTGAAGATCCTGTTTATCTAACTCAAAGTACAGATTTTATTTGTTAACAGTAAATGAAGTTTCTCTAGCCTTATAAACTAGGTCAAGCAGAATTTTCTTTTCAAAATTCTGCTGTTAAGTATACAGATTTTTTTTTCATTTTCCATAAAATTGAATTAAACTTAAAAGGCTGTTGTAAGACCCTGTATATGTTAGAATATCAAACATTTAAAAAGGTGGCTGACTTACTCAGTAAAAAGAATAAAAAGTAAAAGTAAAGGTAAAAAGCTAAAAGTACAAAGAGTGGTTGACTTGTCTCTGAGTTTGATCAACTTTTTCAACCTTTCACTATGAACTCACTGTAAAATCAATTATTGGCTATTAAATCCTCTCAGATCCTACATTCAGAGATCTCTATGTAACTGTACATACAAGCAAATTTTAACAGCACTTATGATAAATTTCTACTATAAAATCAAAATGTAAGGGTCTGGGACATGGCTTAGTAATTAAGTTGTCCTCTGTCTTACATACATACACTGTATGGAATACATGTCCCCCATCTCTGTCTTGGTCTGTCTCTCTCACACACACCCCACACTTTTAAAAGAAAGTCAAGTCTGGCAAGATGGCTTAACAATTAAGAGTAGTTGCTCATCTTGCAGATAACACACGTCCAGTTCTCAGTACCCACATGGCAGTTCACAAATGTCTGTAACTTCAGTTCCAGAGGATCAGACAGCCTCTTCTGGCCTCCACACGCACCAGGTACATGAATGTTGTACATAAATACATGCAAACGAAATATATATATATATATATATATTAAAAAGAAATGAAAAGTACGATTAAAACAAAACAAAATGTGTAATACCTTGTTTTTGTCCAAAGAATGAATTCACATGCTGAGTATCTCTAATGGAAATGCTGGGGACAAAAGCTTTGGATTTCATAGTTTTTCCATATACTTAAAGTATCTTGAAGATGGAATCCAAATTTAAACATGAAATTAATTTACATTCCACATGTATCATATATATGTTGACTGAAGGTATTTTATGCAAATATAGCATGTTAATGAGCCCATGCACTGAATGCAACCCATATAAAATTTTTAAATTTGAGTGTAAATTTCATCAGATGTGAAAATTTCCATTTGGGTGTTATGTTAGAACTTCAAAGTATCAGATTCTGGGAGTATTAAATTTTTAATTTTTATTTGAATCAAGTATGCTCAACTCTTATGAAGGAATACCAAATACTAGAATAGATAAGATAATAATGATAATGACAGTGATAGTAAGAATAATGAGCCCCAAGTAGAGAAAGAGAACAAAGTAGAATCATGGTATTCTAGAGGCAATACATAAATATCAATGAATTATTCTTTGTACTGATAAAGGAAAATCACCTGTTTCTGAAGAGATGGCAAGAAAAGTAACCAGTGCTTAGGAAAAGAATGAAAGAGGAAATTTAAGCAGATGAAAAAAAATTATGGACTATTGTTGTCTAAATCAGAGTTAAGGTGCCTTTGGTTATTAGGTTAGTGGCATGGTCATTTCTGAAACTATTCACCTAATGGAGACACTAAAGAACACACATAGAAAGATGAGAAGATGTCTTCAGAATTCCATAGCAGGTCAGTGTAAGAGAGTCTAAGTGTAGAATTTACTTGGCAGACTAAAGTTAGCATCAATGGAAATTAAGTGATGATATAATATATAGATTCTGTTAGGTCAGGTCCCTAGAAGAGCCACCATGCAATTGAAATACGATGCTGACAGCTCAACATGCTCTATGTGCAGTTACTTAGGAGATACTATTCACAATGCTACTCATCATGAACTATATCTTTTCAGAGGAGGATGCTAGAATCTAGTTCAAGATTTTGGCTTCACTAAGGAAGGGTATAGAGGGGGAGGAGCGCACGGTGCTATGGGTTTTGTTTGATTTCTTGCTTTGTTCGATATGGGGTCTCATTCATGCAGCCCAGGTTGGCTTGGACCTCACTATACACTGCAGGCTAATCTTGGCCTTGCAGAGATCTTCCCGGTTGTCTTCTGGTGAGTGCCACACACTGGGCTTAAATATACAACTGTGGAGCCTTTCAACTGATTCTCAACAATGTGGTAAATAGGAAATGGAAGAGCCTTGGTATCTAGAGCTCTAGAGATAACGTATCTACCAATCTTTAATTTATCTAACATACATGAGTATTTTGCCTGTATGCATATGAACCTCATGTGTGCCTAATGCCTGTGGAAGACAGAAGGTGGCACTGCCTATCTGGAACTAAAATTACAGAGGGTTGTGGACCTCTCCATTTGGGTGCTGAGAATTGAACCTAGGTCTTCTACAATAGCAGCCAGTGTTCTTAAACACTGGAACCATCTCCTTCCACCCCCTGCTTTTTTGAGACAATGTAGCTCACACCTTTAATCCCAGCACTGGGGAAACAGAAGCAAGTGCAGTCAAAGTCTACATAGTAAGTTACTAACCAGTCAAAGGTACATACTGAGACAGTGTCTCAAAGCGGGGAAAAGACAGGCAGGCAGGCTGAAGCTTTCCACATTTTCCTGATACAGACTTTTAAAACCAGCTCATCATATGTTAGTTGAAACACACAGTAGTAAAATAAGACAACGCTGGGCTCAACAGTTGAGAATAATGACTGTGCTTAAAGTCCTGAATGGTCATTCCTTCAGTCTCTGCTCCAAACTTTGTCTCTGTAAATTCTTCAATGGGCATTTTGTTCCCCCTTCTTAGAAGGATAGAAGTATCCACACTTTGGTCTTCCTTCTTCATGAGTTTCATGTGTTTTGCAAACTGTATCTTGGGTATTCTGAGCTTCTGGGCTAATATCCACTTATCAGTGAGTGCATATCATGTGTGTTCTTTTGTGATTGGGTTATCTCACTTAGGATGCTATCCTCCAGATCCATCCATTTGTCTAAGAATTTCATGAATTCATTGTTTTTAATAGCTGAGTAGCACTCCACTGTGTAAATGTACCACATTTTCTGTATCCATTCCTCTGTTGAGGGTCATCTGGGTTCTTTCCAGCTTCTGGCTATTGTAAATAAGGCTGCTATGAACATAGTGGAGCATGAGTTCTTATTACAAGTTGGAACATCTTCTGGATATATGCCCAGGAGAGGTATTGCTGGATCTTCCAATAGAACTAAGTCCAGTTTTCTAAGGAACCACCATACTGGTTTCCAGAGTGGTTGTAACAGCTTGCAATCTCACCAGCAATGGAAGAGTGTTCCTCTTTCTCCACATCTTTGCCAGCATCTGCTGTCACCTGAGTTTTGATCTTAGCCATTCTGATTGGTGCGAGGTAGAATCTCAGGGTTGTTTTGATTTGCATTTCCCTGATGATTAAGGATGTTGAAATTATTTTTAGGTGCTTCTTAGCCATTCGGTATTCCTCAGTTGAGAATTCTTTGTTTAGCTCTGTACCCCATTTTTTAATAGGGTTATTTGGTTTTCTGGAGTCCAACCTCTTTTTTTTTTTTTTTTTTTTTTTGAGACAGGGTTTCTCTGTAGTCTTGGCTATCCTAGAACTCGCTCTGTAGACCAGGCTGGCCTTGAACTCAGAAATCCACTTGTCTCTGCCTCCCAAGTGCTGGGAAGGAGTTCAACTTCTTGAGTTCTTTATATATATTGGATATTAGCCCCTTATCTGATTTAGGATTGGTAAAGATCCTTTCCCATTGTTGGTTGCCGTTTTGTCTTATTGACAGTGTCCTTTGCCTTACAGAAGCTTTACAATTTTATGAGGTCCCATTTGTCAATTCTTATCTTACAGCACAAGCCATTGCTGTTCTGTTCAGGAATTTTCCCCCTGTGCCCATATCGTCGAGGCTTTTCCCCATGTTTTCCTCTATAAATTTCAGCGTCCCTTTTATGTGGAGTTCCTTGATCCACTTAGACTTGAGCTTTGTACAAGGAGATAAGAATGGATCAATTTGAATTATTATAACATGCTGACTGATAGTTGAACCAGCACCATTTGTTGAAAATGCTATCTTCTTTCCACTGGATGGTTTTAGCTCCTTTGTCAAAGATCAAGTGACCATAGTGTGTGTGGGTTCATTTCTGGGTCTTCAATTCTATTCTATTGATCTACCTGTCTGTCGCTGTACCAGTACCATGCAGTTTTTAATCACAATTGCTCTGTAGTACAGCTTGAGGTCAGGCATGGTGATTCCACCAGAGGTTCTTTTATTGCTGAGAACAGTTTTGCTATCCTAGGATTTTTGTTATTCCAGATGAACTTGCAAATTGCCCTTTCTAACTCTGTGAAGAATTGAGCTGGAATTTTGATTGATTGATTTACAATGAATCTGTAGATTGCTTTCGGCAAGATAGTCAGTTTTATTATATTAATCCTGCCAATCCATGAGCATGGGAGATCTTTCCATCTTCTGAGATCTTCTTTGATTTCTTTCTTCAGAGACTTGAAGTTTTTATCATACAGATCTTTCACTTCCTTAGTTAGAGTCACACCAAGGTATTTTATGTTATTTGTGACTATTCTGAAGGGTGTTTTTTCCCTATTTTTTTTCCCTCAGCCTGTTTATCCTTTGTGTAGAGAAAGGCCACTGATTTGTTTGAGTTAATGATATATCCAGCTACTTCACTGAAGCTGTTTATCAGGTTTAGGAGTTCTCTGGTGGAGTTTTTGGGGTCACTTATATATACTATCATATCATCTGCAAATAGTGATATTTTGACTTCTTTCTTTCCAATTTGTATTCCTTTGATCTCCTTTTGTTTTCTAATTGCTCTGTCTAGGACTTCAAGTACTATATTGAATAGGTAGGGAGAGAGCGGGCAGCCTTGTCTAGTCCCTGATTTTAGTGGGATTACTTTAAGTTTCTCTCCGTTTAGTTTGATGTTGGCTACTGGTTTGCTATAAGTAAATAAAAGAAAGCAGTACATGGTTTTGAATGTTAGCTCATGATTCTTAGCCTTCTGTTTGGGGAAATATTAAAAGACTAAGAATCATAAAGCTCACAATTGCTCATTTAAAAAAAAAAATCAAACAGACAAAACAACTGGCCTTTTTTTCCAGATAAGCTCTCATTTTCTTACAGGCCTGTTTCTTACACTTACCTGCTACTGTATGAAATAGTAACAGAAATTCTCGTTATTTTAGCTATGTATAATTTAGAAAGAACATTGCTAATGGTAAGTGGCTTTACTAAAAAAAAAAAATCACATTTGAAAGTATCACTAGTTTTACAAACTTTTAGTGAATGCTTATTATAAAGGAGGAAAAAACAGAGACCTCTCTTTTCAAGAGTTTTCAATCCAGTAAAAACACAGAGGCTTCCATTAAAAATTATCCATTAAGGAAACACTACAATGGAAGCAAACTGAAGGCATGACAAAGGGGAGCTAAGGCATTTGCATTTTAAAATAAGTAATATATATTACATTTTAGGAACATTAACCACTCATATCAAATTTATCAGCCAGGTTTTTAACTTCTCTGGTAACAACAGAATCTCAACGTTAAAACCAAAAAGGAATTTAAAGTTTAGTAGGAAAATTACCGAAGCCCTAAAGAAGCACAAAGTAATCTAAATTACATTTATGTATTTCTCTAGGAAACTAAGACTTCTAGTAGTATTTCACTAGTAGTATTTCACACCTCTGAAAATGAGAACCTAGAATAATCAGAAACTCCTATTACCACTTCTGCCAAGATACATAGTCTCTTGTCTTAGCAGTTTCACTGAAGAAATCTATACCTGGTCGCATGCCCTCACCTTAGATGTGGATAGTTAGGAGCAGATAAAGCTGTTGGCATTTGATCTGGAACGTCAGGATTTGTATGGGAAATTAGCAAAAGGCAGGCTAGAGAGATGGCTCAGTGGTTCAGATGGCTCAGCTCACTGGCTGGTCTACCAGAGGTCCTGAGTTCAATTCACAGCAAACACATGGTGGCTCACAACCCTCTATAATGTGATCCTATGCCCTCTTCTAGCATGCAGGTGTACATGCAGATAGAATACTTACATACCTAAAATAAATACATAAATCTTAAAAAAAATTAGCAAAAGAGTAGAAAGGTATAAAGATTCAAGGTGATAACTGTCAAACATCACTGCTATTTTTGGTAGAGAATTTGAACATAAATTAGAAAGTCAGAAATTTTATTTTACATACATGTAGAAACTACTTACTGCTTTAATTATGGTGATTTCCAAATCAAAAGATGATTTAGTTCATACAGGTATGTGAAACAATGAATATTCAAGGATATAATTTCTGGCAATCTAAACATTAAGTTTTATAAAAAGTAGACATGAGAGGATTTTTAATACAATAAGATATCAAAACTACTAAATGATAACATATTCTAGGCTGAGTAAGATGGTGCATGCCTAAGATCTCAGCACTTGTCCCATAAGACAAAGAAATTAAAACAAAACACACACACACACACACCCCTAGATTCTAGATTCACAGATTTTATGTAAGGCGAGCCAATATGTTCTTGTAACAAATTAAAAAAAAATCATATAGCTTTTTGTTCAATAAATAAGGTCTACAAAATACATTCTTCCTTTAATGGTTCAAGGTCACCATGAGAAATAAAATGAAGTGGTCGGTATAGTGCTATGATTATTTTAGCAACCATAACTTAACTAAATCTAACTCAATTTTCTAAATCTTTGACTTATATTGATAAGGCCCTCTCTGTAACAATTAGCATAAACTGCTTGCTGTCCTGTCGGTATTTTCCTAAAGATA
The DNA here is from genome assembly GCF_978045245.1 of Mus caroli. Classification (NCBI taxonomy): domain Eukaryota; kingdom Metazoa; phylum Chordata; class Mammalia; order Rodentia; family Muridae; genus Mus; species Mus caroli. The sequence goes on along the minus strand of NW_028227275.1, from coordinate 31,243,672 downwards.
GCTAAGTATAAATTTACCAGCTCAGTTATACCCCCAGCCCTCAATACAGTTTAATGTGTAAAACACACTAGAATGAGTAGGGCACAGATACTGTTAAACCAATAAAGAAACAATCTCCTTTGTTAAGTAAGATAAATAAACTAGATGAAGTAAAAAACAAAAGACAAATATAGATATGAAAGATACTTGGGAAATAAACTGGCATAATCTTAGGGTGTATTCAAAATGAATGTAAGAAATATGAACATTTCTAGAATGAATCCCGGATTTCTAACCTGTACAATTCAATATATGGTAATATCATTCATCAAAAAAGGCCCTGCAGTAATGCTGAGTTGTAAGAAGTAAACCTGTACATTTGTAATTAATTTTAGATAGGAACAATTTAAAGATACTGTATCAAGTATCTTTTGTTTGCCTCTATATTTATCCCACTCTTTCTTGTATAGATTATCTACAGACAACCTCATCTTCTTGGTGCTCTTATTTCAGTCAATGGAGACCTCTGAGAACTGATCAGAAAGTATATATTTTACTCTTTTGGCTCCTTCCTTGGCTTGAGTTGAACCCTTCAATGGGAGATGTCATATTTTCAAAAGAATTTTTCATAACTCCTTCCTGAGTACCAGAAGAAACTACTCCCTCAAACAATTCCATAAAGCAGCAGGGAAGAAATGCTTCCAAATTCATTTTTACAAAGCCAGTTTACTCTGATATCAAAACTAATAAAAGGACAACAACAAAAAAGAAAACTACAGGGTGACATTCTCAATGGACGTATACACTATAGTATTTAATAAAATATTCAAACACCAAACTGATCAATTAATATGTACAACACATTTTATTTTGTGTGTATATGTTATATGCCCGAATAATTGTGAAGGCAAAGTTAATGTTGACTGTTTTCTTTTACTGGGCTCCATCGTATTTGTTGTTTTGGTTTTGTTTGTTTGTTTGATATGTCTGATACAGGGTCTCACTATGCAGTCCTTCTGTCTTTGAACTCTCTATGTAGAATAGGGTGGGCTGTAACTCATAGAGATCCACCTGTCTCTGCTTTTCAAGTGTTGGAACTAAAGGCATATGCCATTGAACCAGGCACCTCACCTCATTTTATGGAGAAAGAGTCTCTTATTGAATAAAAACATGAAATGCTAGTGGGAAAATATCCTACCTAAGTACACATTTAATGGAAGAGTTTTTTTGCTTATATCAACCCAAACAGCTGACAACAAACACTATCACTAGAGTCACTATAGTCGTTAGTATACTACAATTTTCCTTTCTTGTTTTTCTTTTTAAAAATTAAAAGCTTGTGTGTATGTGTGTGTTTGTACCTGAATGTGTGCATGCATGCGTGTGTGCAGATGTGTGCAGGGGAGTACGTGCTTAGTGTAATTAGAGATTGATATCATGTGACTTTCTCTATCACTTTCAAACTTATCTTCCTGAAACAGTGTCTCCCACTGAGCTTGGAGCTCACCAACTGCTTAGACTGACTGGGTAGCACAGCCAGGGTATCCTCCCGTTTCTGCCTCCTAGTACTGGATGTGTGCTGCCACACCCAGCTTTTTATAGAGGTAACAGGGATCAAACGCAGGTCCTAATGCTTCACCAGCAAGCACTTGACCCACTAAGCCTTCTCCTTGCCCAAATTTGGTTTTATGAGACAGGATCATACACAGACCAACACACACCATGTTGACCCTCAAACTCCCAGTGCAGCCAAGGATGGCTTGAATTCCTGATCTTCCTACCAGTTTCTTCCAAGTGCTGAGGCTACACATGCACACCACCATGCCCAGCTAATTGGTACAATAAAAGTTAATTTTCCTAATTAAAAATTACATGTATGTAGCAACATTTTACACTAGATGAAGTGTAATCTGACAGAATTAAGAAATAAAGGTCACTATACTACATAATTATAAATTTCTACATAATTACAAGTTAAAATGACTTATAATACAAAATACTATGGAGAGAAATTAGAGAGAACAATCACCAAAAACTAATCAGTAATACCTGTGCAGTATTAATCAAAATCCCCTCAGATTTTTTTTTGTATAGGAACTTATAATTATTCTAAAACTACATGGAAAAGTAAAGATCATAATACAGACAAATGTGAAAATCATAAAAAGTACAGTTGGAAGACTCACGTTATCTAATTTTAAAGCTTACAATATAAAGTTGAGTTCAAATAGTACTCAGTAACAGAGTCAAATAGTCATCAAAGTAAGCAGAAATAGCTTAAATGTATTTATATATAAGTGAATTCAGAATGACTCACAAATACTTGTTCTATTATTTCAATAAAGATGCACAAAGAATTCAGTGGAAAAATAATAGGTTGGTTTTGTTGATATTGGTAAAACTGATTACCAGTAAGAAAAAAATTAGTTTTATACTATTCTCACACTACACACAAAAGTTTAACTTCAATTATATAATAAATGTAATCATAAACTTAGAAATTTCTGGAGGAAAAAATGTCATAACCCCAGTTGTCTATAGTTTTTTTATACAGTTCACAATAAGTGTAGATTTTTAAAAAAAATCCACTGAACATCAAAGGTAAAACTTTCTTCTTGACATACAATGGAAACAGAAAGGCACGCCACAGTTTTGAAGAAGCCTCTGCCAGTCATATCTGTCTGGCAAATGACTTGCATCTTGAGTATATAAAGAATTCTTACAATTAAATAAGAAAATAAATGTGAGTTGGGTGTGGGGGTGCATGGCTTGTTCTCCTCTGTTTATTTGTGGCAAGAGTCCACATAAATTCATGTTAAGGCTGAAAGAAAACTTCTAGCTTCTCACTCTATATTCACACTTGAATGCTAAATGTTTGTCATCATCTCAATATCTTTATTTTTGGACAAATTCTGTGTTTCTTCTCATTTTTAAACTTAGTTTCTTTGCTATTCTGACTTTTCTGCAAATCACAGGGTAGTATACTATGTGACTTTGGGCAAACTACTTTATTTTCTGTGACTCAGGATACAAATTGACTATACATGTTGAGAGCTAAGTCTGGCTTAGTAAATTCCTTCTAAGTATAGTGTCATTTATGGCTGGCCTCAAACTCACAGAGGGCCACCTGCCTGAGTCCTGAGTACTAGGATTAAAGGCAAGTGATACCACACCCAGCTGTGCCCGTGCTCTACTTCTATCAAGGAAGGTATAAGGTTAGGTCTGTTAGGCCTTCTCAGAGCAAGCTCATCTCCCTCTGCTCTTGGTAACTAGTAACAGAGGCACTGTCTTCCACCAGCCTGCCATTTTTTTTTTGGTTATTCCATTCCAATCAATTTAAGCACTACTGTCAGGTTAATTTTAATTCTTTCTAAAAATCCCTATTTCCTATAGAGAAAAACTCCCTGGGGCTCTGTACAAGTGGGGGTGGGGGTGGAGATGTATCCAGACATAGTTGTGTCTGAAATGAATCACTGCTAAAAAAAAAGTTAAGATTGCTGAAAGTATCATGACTGAGTATGAACCCTACAATTAGCAAGTTACATTTATTAGTATAAGAGCAACAAAATGGTTTAAGTTGCCTTCAACTAGCACTAGCAAATCCTAATTATACCAGCAAAGATTCCTAGTACAGTGTGAGATTTGATTTGGTGTACAATCACTACTCAATTACAGAAATGAGTTTCACTTACCTCTTGGGGCTCTATTTTACTTTTGTTACAAATAAAACTTTATATAATGTCATCACTCTATGCTCCTGGGCACAAAAGGAACCCACTAATTGAGTACAAGACTCCTTCCTGAAGAGTCTAAAACAAGCAGTTAGCCAAGAAGTTAATAAATGAGGAAATGGCAGAGGTGGGTTTATGTCATTCTATTTTTCAAACTTTAATTTTTTATTTTATGTGTCTGGTTGTTTTCTGTCTGTGTATTATTATGTGTATGCCTGGTACTTTTAGAGGCCAAAAGAAGGTGTCTGATTCCCTGGAATTACAGTTAGAGAGCTGTGAGCTACCATGTAAGTCCTTGGGAATTACACACATGTCTTCCACCAGATGAGCGAGAGCTTTTATCTACTTATTGAACCGTCATTCCAGCCCCTACGCCATTCTTAAATGTCATTATTTCTACAGTTAGTAGTAATATAAAGGTGAGATTCCACTCTAAAACTACAAGTCTATATAAAAATTGCTGTCATTTTAAGTTCCCCTGAGAAGATTTCTAGAAAATTAGAAAATCTTTTCTAAAAATTATTTTTGTATAGAGTCGAAATAATTGTTTTATAATTTAAGATATACTTTAAAACAAATTTCACTGTGATCCATTAACAATTCATATTTTGTTGACAGTGCACTACTACTAAATACCGAATCCTATTAAAATGGGACCAAAACTGTGCTATTGGCATGTAATGGAGCTATTCTTTTTAAAAGTAATTCTGGTAAGTCTGAACAGTTTACATGTTAACATTTACCTTTTTTCTTCTTTTGCTCTCAGCTGTTCTTCCTGTCTCAAAACTTGAACCATTATAGATTCAAAAACTCCACTTGTCAAACCTGCCAAACTTCGAGGTGTTGACCGACGCCTTGTTGAAGGACATGCAGTTCCCTTCTCCTCCTCCAATCCATAGTAGCCTCTAGATGTAACTGCTATCGTTGTCTTTTCTCTCAAGTGCCTTGGAGAAGAATAAGTCAATTCACAAGGTCAAATCTTCTGGACAGGCAATGCACCCTTCCAACTAGTACCTCAGTACAATTTCTTTTGCTGTCCACATACAAAACATTTACTCAAACCTTTCTTTGCCATGTTTGAGTTTTATCTTTTCCATACAAGATTCTAACTCTTTCTTATAAAATCCACTGAGGGACAGTACCTCTTCTACATTTAAAAATACAAGCTTGTAGCATTCAAACTAAGGACTGAAACACTAATTGTTTAATAGACAGTTTTATTTAAAATAGTTGTCATATTGTTTATTAATGTATGAGAAAATGTACAATGATCTAAAAACATTTTGAGAAAGAAGATTTTTGATACATAAATACTTTGGGGAAATAATTAACAAGTGGGGTATTATAATAAATAGCAATTATATGGGCTGAGAATAAGGAATTATAAGGCCCAAGGAAATCAGCTGCCTAGCAATAATAGATCATGAATGGATGAAGGGTTCGTTTTAATGTGTTTTTACAAAGTGATCTAACTCATTCTGTAACATTAATTACTTATCAATACTAATGAAAGAAAATATTAATAGGAATATGAATGAACAATGTAAAACTTGACTTCTGACTGAACTGTAAAAAGAATTTATAACTCCAGAATTCCTTTTCAATCTCAATGCAAATGTGTCTTTTAAAATATTTTTCTTAATTCATTGAGATTCTGGTCTAATGCTTAAGATTAGTATCTCAGCAGTTCGCCTAACTGTTCACAAATCATCTTAAGGAATCTGAAATGACTAAAAACATTTACAGTCGCCCTAAGGGTGTGGTTCTGAGGGAGCAAATCTTATGACCCTAAGATTGATCTGACCAAAAAAAAAAAGAAAAAAGGGAAAAAAAAAGTCAGTAAGAATATATTTACCCCGGAAAAGAAAGCATTATACTGACCTTGCTAAGTTTTAAAGCCTAGTCCAACTACTGATTTTTAGGACTGTATTTATTATATAAACAGTAATTATAAAAAAAATTTAGGCCTGGTGGTGGTGGTACATGCCATTAATCCTAGCACTTAGGAAGCAGAGGTAGGCAGGTCTTTGAAACGGAGGCCAGGCTGGTCTACAGAGTGAGTTGCAGGATGGCAAGGGCTACACAGAGAAACTCTATCTCAAGCAAGCAAGCAAACAAACAAAAAATAAATAAAGTTCCAAAAAAATTCAGATAAAATCTCTCTTCTACCTTTGTAGAGTATGGCAAAGCTTCTAAAAATTTCACGTTATTTCTACAATGGCAAATTCAAGTTAGCACTTAAAGCATGTCACTCAAATACTCAAAATTACTCAAAATACTATGTAATAATTGATAAGGGATGTTCCTCCCTTGGAGTTCCTCCCACTCTTGAGTGTTCTTACTTTATTTTAATAAATCCATATTCCCTCTGTTAAGCAACCAGGCATACAAAAAAGAACTTATATGAACTAAATGTTGGCAATAGTTGTATTTCCTTGCTTTCCTAAAAACTGTCAAAAAGGTCACTGAAGCATAAACTTTTACACTATGAGATACAATTAAAGTCTGCCCTTCTTAAACAGTGCATACATTGATTTATGACTATAATTAGAATAACTTATCAATCACATTCCCTGGCATCTAGATCCCAAGAATAGATTCTACTGAATTATTGTACTAGTGGTTTTTTGTTACAAGGAGGTAAAACTAACTGATTTAGCTTTATATAGGATAAGAACATTAGTTTTCTAAGAATGGAGAATTTGAGCTAATCTCATTTGCTATTTTAGGCAGTTGTTATCTTTTAAAAAAATAATATTTTAATTTAAAAGTTTACATTCATTGTATGTTTAGAAGGGCATGCATGCCACAATATGCCTGTAGAGCTAAGAATACTGGTTTCAAGTGTCAGTACATTCTTTCTACCTTTTAACAGAATTTTACATTTATGTATTAGTGTGTGTGTGTGTTTGTGTGCATGCGCATGGAGGTCAGAGGACAACTGAAAGTTGGTTCTCTCCTTCCACATTGAGGTTTCAGGGAGTGAACTCTGGTTAGTCTTGGCAGCACAACCTTTACCTGCTGAGCCAACTCCATAGCCCAGATTACATTAATTACGAAACCTTAGAACCAATTCACCTGAGAGAACCAGGCACTTGTATATGTATTCACAAGTGTAAAAAAGGTTTTGAATAAAATAATTTAATCTACAAACATCACAAATAAATGCCATCTATAAGTATGTGTGCTGAGTATGAGTTCAATTTCTTAACCTAGATTACTAAAAATGCTTCACGACAAATTTTTTTTTTCCTTTCATTCTGTTCTATCAATACACTGCATAACACTTTTAAAAGCAACTTGGAGTATTTCATTACTTTGTTGTCTCCTCCCAACTCTTGCAGTCATACTTAGAACACATCGATGTTCTTATTATCTATAAGACCTAGTGTGACATGGTTGGTCATCATCTTCTTAATGGCATCCTTTCTGCTTTTCTAAGTCTTTGCTCTCTGCATGCCAGCCAAAGTCTCCCATTTATTCTCAAGCACACCATCATACCTGCTCCCTTAGAATCTTTGCACTCCATCCATCTTCCATTAAAATACTCTTCCCTAGATCTAGATGCTCATGTGTAGGCCACTCATTTTAACCATCTTTTAGATGCCACCAAATCTGAAAGGTTTTCTAATTGTGGTGTTTAATAACACCTCTATCACTCTGTGACCTTATACTGGTTTCTTTGTCTTTATGCTACTTATCACACAGTGTTAAATAGTATTTACTTAATAACTGTCTACATCTCACCCCTGGCAAAACTCAGGGACCTATGCAAAATAGGAGGCAGGAAGACTGTAAGAGCAATAGTTGATGGATGACTCCAAGGAAACAGCTGTCTTCCAGACACAGCAGGACTGAAGCACATATGAACTCACAGAGACTGTGGCGGGACACACAAGGCCCAAACAGGCTCAGTTCAGACAGAATCCAAGCACTGAGGAGAAAATTTAGACACTGGCTCCCACCAGCCCTAAGCAAGAACTGCAACTGGCATTTGTTATGACCTCAGAGTAGGCCCCAGGCCCAAGAATAGTTGGCCAACACAAACAAACTCAATGGTATTTTTGTTCACTTTTTGTCTTAACTTGCTTTAGGCGTTTTTTGTATTACTGATCTTTTGTGTATATATTTGGCTTCTGTTTTTATGTGGGTTTTGTGTGTGTGTTTATTGATTTTGTTTGTTTAAAAAGAAAGGGAGGGGAAAAACATAAAATTGGGGGTATAGGGAGGTGGAGAGGATTTGGGAAGAATAAAAACATGATCAAAATATACTGTATGGAAAATTTTTTTCAATTACAAAATTATCTATTGAGGCTGGAGAGATGGCTCAGTGGCTAAGAGCACTGCTGCTCTTCCAGAGGACCAGGTTCAATTCCCAGCACCCACATGGCAGTCCACAACTATCTGTGACTCCAGTTCCAGAGGATCTGACACCCTCACACAGACATACATGAAGTCAAAATGACAATAAAATTTTAAAAAGCTAATTTTAAAAACTTATATATTTTCAACCAGAAGGAAAGGCCCAGGAATATAAGGGAATTTTCTCTCATTATTGGCTATACTTTGACCCCAAACTATAGTATACATATTGCTTACATATACAAGTTTTTGTGTGTATGTACACATATGTGTATACATGCATGTTTAAACATCTTTGAAAGGATACAAACCAAGCTGTTTCACATTTTCAGTTATGACTATATTTAAAATTTTAAACTCCAATCTATGTATATTTGTGCACAGTAAGAGTCCTGATTAAACATGTTATTTGGTTTTTATTTATTAGGGAATAAAGTCCTATAAATTAAGATAAATAAATCTCCCCTCACCTCTAAACAGAAACTGTCACATGATCAAGAACCACATAAATACACTTAAATAACTCTTCCCTTAAAACAAAACCAAGCTATTTTCTTCCTGTGAGGAAAATTATTTCATAAAATCAGTATGATAGTAGTTTGAAATCAATATAATGCCAACTATACACAAAACCTTAGCAATAATTATAGCTGACTCACTGAGTTTTTACTATCATTTCCATTGTTTTTTTCTTTTAAAACATAAAATGTCTATGCTAATACATTCTGAATTTCAGAATTCAGAGACTAAATTCTATTTACAATGACTAAAACAAGTAATAACAAGAAGCAAACTGATGTTAAGTAATAAAATATACTTTCTATTTACTTGATAAACAGACACAGATACCTATTAAAAACAGATTTATAAATGCCTCCATTATTGAGGGTTTTTTTTTAATATTACTAAACAGCAGTGTGAATGCCATTAGTACTACAACTATGTGTATGGAAGTACAGCTCAAAAGTAGAGAATATATTTAGCATACACAAGGCCCTGGGTTCAATTCTATGCATGTATACACACACACACACACACACACACACACACACACGGGGGGGGGGGGGGGAGAGAACACGCACACACTCAAAAGTTTCACTTTGTTAACTCATTCATTAAAAAAAAAATGTTAAAACATAGCTATAACTATTATCCAGGGTTGTATAGTAAGAAAGGACATGTAAAAGACAGTGAGTGTTGTTTAATCCAGGGACTATTTACAAATGTGCAGGCAAGGCTAAGAGAAACTAGGAAGAGATGAAGTGTTGCTGGGTCCTCCATAACAAGGAGTTATTCCCACTCTAAGCCTAAAAGAGGAAGAGCAGGGAATGGGGAGTAGCTATTAGACCAAGAAACTTATAATCAAAGAAGAGCCACGCAACGCCTGAACATTTACTCACAACCTGAAGGCCAGCAAAGAGGAAGATGTTAAAATAAATACTCCTACCTCTTGGTCCTCCTGTCAGTGCCTTCCGTTGGCTGAACCCAATCAGAAGTCAGGGGACAAGGCAGACCAGTTGATGCAGTCCTTAGAAATCAGCCTCCTGGGGCACAGAGCAGAGTATACAAGGGTGGAGAGAATACATTTGGAGAAGCGTATGATGACTAACAGCAAAGCACAACCTGAGTATTAGTTTTCAAGAACAACTGAATGAAATTAGAAAAGAAAGAAATTTTACTAGGGACTTCAACAAAAACTTGGGCATATTTTATAGATAAGCAATATATAGTCATTGCAGCTGGTGTGTACTTCTTCCATCTAAATGGATGCATATTTACGAGTTCTGAGCTGCACTAATCACTAAAACCAAGTATCCAAATAAACCTAGCATAAAAGATGTTTCAAATATCTCAACCCAATTATTAAACCAAACCTTGACAAACAAATCACAATGCTCTCATAAAAGATAAGTTTTGTACTATTAATGCTTGGAGAAATGCTTACTTGCAATTTATAAATACAAACAAGCTACAGCTCACACACTAGTTTTCCCCCTCTTTCAAAGATCACCTTATAAAAATTTAGAAACCTGACAACTTCTTGGTGAAACCAATCATTTGGTACAAATAATATACACTAATTTTTTTTTTTTAAAGTTTGGAGACTACTGCTTTCATCTTTAAGCTACTTGATAGCCAAGATTTTTTTCAGAAAACAAAACAATTCTGTAAGAAAGTAGTAATCACAACTACTCCCTATTTTCTTCTGTTCCTTCCCTGTTGTCCCCATCACGACTTTTACTTCCCTTGAAATTCTCAGCTCACCCAGAAAACTAGGATCTCGCCTTGCTTTCATTTGTTCTAACAGGACTCAGCTTCTTCTCATTAGTCGTAAGTAAGCTGGAGCTCAAAATGCATTAACACATTTCTTCTCTCCCTTGACCAAATTTCCCATGCATTTAACTTCTTTTAAATCTTAGCCTAAAGTCCCTCTGCTCATATATTTCTACTACTAAGCATTACTATCAAAATCAAAGCCTTGTTGTTTATTTTTTAGTTATTAAAAAAAAATGGGTTCAACCTAGACAAAGACTACTCTTTGAAAGTAGTTAACATCCTCTCTTGGTCCCCATAACAGCCACTTCTAACGCCCTCATTAGGTAAAAGCTTCACCTAGCACCCGCTATAACTCAGAAAGGAAGTTCTTCAGTAAGATATACAATCATCTCTACTTTTGAAAAACTATAACTATCTGAATTTAGACATGTGTCAATGTTCAAGTGAAAAATTTCTCTGATCCAAAACCAACTGTTATACAGGTTTTCAATATCCATATTTCATGAATTCTCCTGAGCACTCCTTTAGCATAAAATCATGTCCAAATCTGATTAAAAGCAGCCACTCCCCTTGGAAATTGAACCTAAATTGCTAATCCTTTGATTCACGCTGCAGTCTAACATGGCAACTGCCTGCACATACTCCACTGAATCATTCTTCCCAATCTTCTTGCTAGGAAATTAAAGGGAGACTTCCCAGGTCTTACTTTACTCAAGTTCCCTAGCATCTAGTCACTCTTTTCTCAAGACCATTAACTGTAACTTAACACAATTAAGACTTTTTAGGATAGGAAAGTAGAGAGGTAATATCCATTCAAATTCAATCAGACATCTACTAAACAATAAAGATTCAGCGATGAACGTAACGACAATTTGTGTATATGGAATAAAAAGTATAAATATCAAAGATGATTGATATATACTGGCTGAAACAATGAGAAAATACCAACAAAAACCTAAAAAAAATGCTGAGAGTCAGAATGGAAAACTAAGATTTGAGTTAGAAATAGTTAATACTTTTGAGGTAGCAGTTATTTTAATTAGAAAAGTTCTGCAGGGAAGTTGTGTCGCACACCTTTAATCTCAGCACTCTGAAGTCAGAGACAGGTAGATCTCTGAGTTTGAGGCCGGTCTGGTTTACAGAATGAGTTTCTGGACAGCCAGGGCTACACAGAGAAACCCTGTCTCTATAAAAACCAAAAAGAAAAAAAGAAGTTCTATGGACAGAAATAAGTTATTTTTTAAACGAAAGGGAGGACTTAAAATACTGACCTGGAAATCTTTTGGTAAGTAAAGTCATGGGAAGTGAGTAATGTTATCTAGAAGAATAAATGCAGAAATAGTAGTTCTAAAGGTGCAATTAAAGGAACTACCTACAGATCAAGGAAAACCCAGAAGAAGAATACTGAAAAGATGAGTTGAGGAGTAACTTAAAAATTCAAAAACAGAGAGCAAAGTTTAATTGGTAAGCAATCTAAACTCTTTAATTTCCAAATGGACTGAGAAAGAACAAAGCCAAGGATTGAGAAGGAAGGCATTCATCTTAGAAACTTCAAAGACAACTTCAGTAGAGACTACTGCAGAGACCCTTCAAGTTAAACATTTCTATGCCTTATTTATTGAAACAGCAGCAGATCAATAAAAATACTGCCCACAACTGAAGACAGACGATCCTCTAAGTTTTCAAAGCACACATTGTGAGCTTTGTACAAGGAGATAAATACCCATGATACAGCTCACAGACTGTAGGAGACTTAACAAGAAAGAAGACCCAAGTGTGGATTCCTGAAACCCACTTAACAAGGGGAACAAAATAGTCATGGGAGGCAGAGGGAAAGAGGAAGGAACCTGGTGGGAGAGTAGAGTGGGAAGGGTTTGGAAAGGAGGGGCAGGATCAGGTATGGGGAGAGACAGAAGGGGTACCCAGAGGGCCAGGAGAATGAATCGAAATATGCATCAGGGAGGTTAGGGGTTAGAGGGAACCTCTAGAAAGTCCTGGGATATGAGAGTCTACTAGGACTCAATGAGGATGACGTTAGCCAAAATGCCCAACAGTGGGGAGAAAGAACTGGAAGAGACCACCTTCAACAGATAGACATGACTCCCAGTTGAGGCAGGGGGCTACCTACCTATCTTCAAAATTTTTAACCCAGAATTGTTCCTGTTTAAAGGAAATGCAGGAACAAAAATGGAGCAGACAGAAAGGAAGGCCACCCAGTGACCAGCCCAACTTAGGGTCTATCCTATAGGTGCACACCAAACCCTGACCCTATTACTGATGCTATATTATGCTTACAGACAAGAGCCTGGCATGGCTGTCCTCTGAGTGGCTCTACCATTAGCTGACTGAGACAGATGCATATACTTACAGCCAACCATTGGATTGAGGTTGGGGATCAATATGAAAGAGTTAGGGGATGGCAACCCCATAGGAAGAATAGCATAACTAACCTGGACCCCCTCAGAACTCCCAAAGACTAAGCCAAAAAACAAGGAGCACACATGGGCTGGTTTGTGGCCCCAGGCACATATGTAGCAGAGGTTTGCCTTGTATAGACTCAGTGAGAGAGGATGCACTTAATCCTGTGGAAACTTGATGCCCCAGGGAAGAGGGATGCTGGTAGGGGTGAATGGGAGGGTCGGCCGGGTAGGGAAGCACCCTCTCAGGTAGGAAGGGATAGGGTGAAGAACTCGGGGAGGTAGGACCAGGAAGGGGGGCAACTTTTGGAATGTAAATACATAGAATAATTTAATAATAAAAAAAGAGCCAGGCAGATTTCTGAGTTCAAAACCAGCCTGGTCTACAGAGTGAGTTCCAGGACAGCCAGGGCTATACAGAGAAACCCTGTCTCGAACCACCACCACCACTACCCCCCCAAAAAGAAAGAAAGTTATGGTTGAGAGAAAACCACACATTTTGATTAAATTAAATCTAAGTCTCCATTTTGTTTACTTGAGTTTAAAGTACATTGGTAAGCCTAAAGCTGTTAACTTTTATATAAAACTACTGTCTGAACAGTGCCTTACCAACCTTGGCAAGTTTGATTTCTAGTTAGCTCTCCCAAACATATTACTACTGCTTAGAGCAATTCCTTGCCACACGGAATAATTCAAGAGGTTTCAGTGCAGGTAGAACATAAATAAGCTCATTGCTAAGTGAGTTACTAACTCACTGTCCAAATACGTCTGCATTATCTAAAAGATACTTGAATAGTAATGAGTTCCAAAGGAGGCAGGCAGGTATCTTAGCTCCCAGGCCCTGGCTCTTCTCTTTATCTACCAAGCTATATATCTAGAAGAGTTTGAAATAGTAGACTATAAATTCAGGAAACTCCTATTAGGATAATGGCACAAAGACACACAGGAAAACTCAAGTTTTGCCTTTGCCAGATTAAAGTAACAAGTCTTAACAAAGTAGTAGGAACCTAGCAAAAGCTAACAACAAAACTGACATTAGAAGGATATGTCAATTAAATTTTGTGATATTTACAGAAAATACCTAATGCTCAAACTGGTTTTCTTCTTATCTTTTATTTCACAAACAAGAATACCATTTATCTTCTCTACAAACCAGTAATTTATATGGTTTTCTTATATATTTCTTGTGCCAAATGACTAAAATGTGAGTTTTTACAAATGCCCAATCTATCAAGTTACTAAAAAGAAAAACTGCTTATAGAAAAATAGAAGAAAAGTAACTCCAGGTAAAATACCTGTTTTGATGGAGGACCCATTTTACCAGATGTTAAAGGATTTTAGAGTCTGAAGAGGACTCCTCACTCAGTAAAAAGCGCTTGTTTTGCAAACCTGAGGGCCTAATTTTACCATGAAAGCCCAGGTAAGAAAATCTGGGTGGGGCAATATATACCTGTAATCCCAGCATTACGGACAAAGGCGAATCCTGGGCTTGGTGTTCACTAGTCTAGGCCTGCCTCAAAAGAGGGGGACATTGTCCCTGAGGATGACACCTAAGTTGTCCTCCGGCCTCCACACACATACATGCATGCATACTCTCTCTCTCCCTCTCTCCTAAACACACACAAAAAGAAATTTAAAATCACAAAATTAAAGGAATACAAATGAATAAAGATCAGCAACAGAGTGGAGAGTTCAAAATACACCCAGGATGTTATCATCAAGACAGTATTTCAAAACAATGGAGGAAAGTGATGTTGCAACAACTGGTTGCACATAACAATAACAAAACAGCTGGAATTCAACTTCATTTTTTGACTAACAAATTCTAAATAGACCCACTCATTTTTTCATCTTATTTATGCTTTCATTCGTCATTAGACACTCATAGGTAGTATGGCTAGGAACTGGTACAACTGCTGTAGTAAAGATATACGAAATCAAAGTAAGCAAATATACATAAGTTGTAAGTTATATACTCTTAGTCAGTCAAGATTAATTTCTCTGAGGAAGTGACAGCGGGAGCCAACCATGCAAAACCAAACCAAAATAACAACAAAAAAAAATTAGTAATATATGTTCAAAATAAAAGATCAAGTACAAAGGCCATGAGATGAGAAATGGGTTTAGGGGGTGGTGAGATGGCTTGTTGTCAAGCCAAATGCCCCAAGTTTGATCCCCAGAACCCATGTGATTGAAATTGAGAGAACCTCCTCTCCCCAGCTTGCCCTCTTCTGTCCTCCACTCTAGAGCCACAGCACCCAGATACTAAATAAATGAGACGTCAGTGGGGAGGGTGGAGAAGTGGTTTGGCAGACATGGTAGAGAACAGGGTCAAATTCTTTAATATACCCAAATGCCAGTGAAGCACCTAGCCCGAAGAGCACTTACTATTTTCTCTCAACATATATTTTTAAATGGTTGATGGACAGAAAATGAACTCAAAGGAAAATGAAACTAGGAAACTACAAGTAAGAAATGGTAATGGTTGAACTTAAGCAGCAACATTAGAAATACATAAGCTCAGAATTAATTGACATTTTTAATAAGGGAAATAAATGAAATGGAAGAAACTCGAAAACACAAAGCAACAGTAAAACTATCAGTACTACCATAAAAGGTTTAAACATGCTTGAAATGGTTATTAGATACCAGTTAGATATAAGAAACAACTGTGGTCTCAAAACAGTAACAGACTGTACTGCTGGTGAGAGTCTCCATGTAAAGTGTGCATGTGCGTGCAATATAGATATTTATACAAATGCCACGCCTGTGTGTAGGTATGCGGAGAGCAGAGGTTGACCTCTGGTATATTTTCAATTGCCTTTCCCCTATTTTCTAAGACAGGCTACTGAACCTGGAGCTTTCTAACTGGCTAGACTGGTTGGTCTGTTGAGCTCCTCAGCATCCTCCCATCTCTGCTTCCCAGTACTGGGATTACAGGAAAGCATTGCCATTCCTAGTTTTTATGTGAGTGCTGAGGTTCTTAATTTATCAACAAGCACCTTATCTCCTGAGCCAACTCCCTAGGTCAAGACTTCTTAGAAACATTTTACATCTTTCTTATACCATTTAGCTTTTGCTACCAGATATACATATCATTTCTTAAATTAAAAATAATTGATAATGTAAACATTAATCACTGAATTACTACTTAGTTTCTTTAGATTTCCATAACCGTTATTTTATGTATACTGCTGTTGGTTTGGCTTTTGAGACAAGGTCTCACTGTGTAACTCTGGGTAGCCTGTAACTCCCTATGTAGACCAGGCTCTTCTCCAACTCAGAGATCCACTTCCCTTGTCCTCCCATCTACTAGAAATAAAAACATATGCCACTATGCCTGGCCTGCGTTATCATTTTTAATACTATTACAAATACTGTCAATCCTACAACACTAGGTCTCTAGCCCCTATGCCCTGACGTTCCTTATAACCACACCCTCTCCAGTCTGTCTCTCAGTAGACTCCCTTTTCTCGATCCCCACACCTTTGCAACACAGCACAGTGGTTAAATACTGTTAAGCCAAAGCACCTGCATTCCTACTCAGGTCCTGCCACTAATTAGTCTGGGTAAACTAATCTTTTAGTACCCAATATTTCCATTTGTAAAACAGTTCATGAAATCAGAAACTACCTTTCTTAAGGATTCTATTTTATGTTTATATGTGAGTGCTTACATGTATGCATGTGTAATGTGTGTCAGAGCCCAAAGAAGCCAGAAAATGGTACTAGATGCCCCAGAACTGGAGTTCAAGTTGGTATTGAACTCCCTGATGTGGATGCAGGAAGCAGAACTGGGATCCTGCCTCTGCAAAAGCAACTCGTGTTTCTCTCCTGTGAATCATCTCTCCAGTCTCTTAATAAGGATCTCAAGAGCTATGAGAACAACAATGTATGTAGTGTCTTGCTAACACGGTTGCAGTGACAATAAATGTTAATTAGTGTTAAAATAATCTTAAAATGTTATTTTAAAACTTTTGCTAAGATTTTATATATTACAGGTAACCAAGACAGGCTTTTTCTATTTTCTTTTTCTAGACCAGTGGTTCTCAACCTGTGAGCTGAGACCTATTAGGGGTTGGTGGGTGGAGCTATAACCGACCTTTTCACAGGATTTGCTTATCAGACATCCTGTGTATCAGATATTTTATATAATGACTCATAACAGTAGCAACATTACAGTTATGCAGTATCAACAAAAATAAACTTACGGTTGGGGTCACCCACGACATGAGGAACTGTATTAAAGGGTCAGAGCATTTAGAAGGTTGAGAACCATCTCTCTAGACTGATAAACCAATCTTGAGAGTACTGTTATAAATTAGAATGAATGAGAAAAATACAATCAAACTAGCTAACTCTGTATGACCTCAAATACCAAACTTTGTAAGGTATAGTTTTACTGATAATTCCTTTAAAAATCATCATGGTGTGATTGATGGCATCAACTTAGTCAAAGTGGTTTTCTTTTCTCTCTTAGAAGCTCTATTAGTTCCTTTTCTATGTTATGTGAAGAAATACCCAACAAAAGCAACTTAAGGAAATGAGGGATGGCTGGCTCACAGTTTGAGGGTACAGTCCATCACAGCAGGCAAAGTATGTCAGCAGGAATCTGAGACAGAAAGTCACACTGGACCCACAGACAGGAAACAGAGACATGAATGACGTTACTCAGCTCACTTCTCTTCTTATTCAGTCTAGACTCTAGCACACATAACTATACACTGCTTTAAAAAAAAAAGGATAAGAGTCTCACTGTATAGCTCTCACTGATATGAGATCTTTGAAATCCTTCTGCTAACATACTGCATCAAAGCAAATACCAACATCCCCAGCCCATAGTACCTTTTATTATATACACACGTGTACATCTGTTGGTTACTTCCTCCCTCCTCTCCTCACTCCCTCTTTAGATGGACAGCTGAACCTACCAGCACCTTGCACAAGGCAGGCAAGGTCAGTGTCACGCTCTCCAAGCCCTCTCAGCAGGGTCTCACTAAACTGGCTAACCTAATTTCAAACATGAATTTTATCAGGCTTCTAAAAACTGTAATTCATTCCTTGAGAAGAGAGTATGAAGCCTTTTTTCAACTCAAGTAATTACTAAAATTCTTTGTTTTTAAAGAGCCACTTACTTTTTATTTCAAGTGAATAGTCACAAAAGTTAAATAGCAGCACACCAAGTAGGAAAAATTCCTGTGCTCAGAGAGAAATGATTATATATGACATAAATGGAATGACTTTCATTAAGTTGCAAAACAAAACCCTATTAAGAACAAAGCACATTAAAGGTGATAGTGACCCAAAAGAGGAAAGTGACTTAAGAAAGAATGGTCAGGAAGTCTCAGATCAGGCAGCATCAGAGAAGAAAATAAAGAGAGTCAAGGACAAATGTATTTGTAGTATATTTTAAGCACACACACAGATATCCAAAGCAAACATAAAATGTCTTTTGTTGATTATTTTCTAGTATTTTCATCTTCTAATTTAAAATTTTCATATATGTCAAAAACACTTTTTGTAACTACAGGAAAAATATGTAATGAGTTTTTTTAAATGTCCTGTTTCCTTCTGTATGAAATGAAATGGAGTCTTCTTTTTTAGGACAAACCTGAGAAAATACCCTGATCTGTCTTTGTAGAAATAGTTTATTTAGTAAAATTTCAAAAAGATTTTTTTTTCTAGTTTTGGAATTTACCTGCCTCTATGATCAAGCACTAAAATCAAGAGTATGTCCCACCAACTCTGGTATAGTATTTTTTTTTCTTTCTTTTCTCTTTCTCTCTTTCTTCTTTTCTTTTTTTCTTTCCTTTCCTTTCCTTTTTCCTTTTTCCTCTTTCTTTCCTCTTTCCTTTCCCTTTTCTTTCTTTCTTTCTTTCTTTCTTTCTCTCTCTCTCTCTCTCTCTCTCTCTCTCTCTCTCTCTCTCTCTCTCTTTCTTTCTTTCTTTCTTTCTTTCTTTCTTTCAGGCAGGGACTCATAGAGCCTATCAGGCTTTGAATTTATTCTCCTACCTTGACCTTCCATATGCAGAAACTACAGGCATGAGCAATCAGGCTTGCCTAAAAAGCAATTTTCAAAACAAAACTCTGAGCCAGTAAGATTGCTTTGCAGGTAAGGCTGCTGGTCTAAGCTTTATCCCTAAGACACACATGATGGGAAGAGAAAGCTCAGTCCCTCAAGCTGCTCTCAGCCCTCTACAAGGTGCCGTGTGTGTGCACAAATACACATAAACATACAAATAAATAAATACAATAAAATATAAAAAATAAAAATGAAAGCATGAAATGCTACTGGGAAAAGTGCGTGTTTATGGAAAAGATTTGCTGTCGCTCAAAAAGGCTGAGAATATATACTACCACAAAAGTCATATAATGTGGTAGTAGATTATAATTTATTCTTTTTTAAAAGAATTGTGTATGTGTGTGTGTGTTTGTGTGTATGCATAGGTTAGTGCAGACATGAATCCATCCATAGGCCAGCAATCAAGGCTGGTGTCTTTCTTCATCACACAATTTTTATTTACTTTCTTTTATGTGTACAAGTGTTTTACCTAAATGTATATATGTGCACAATATGTGCATCCCTAGTGCCCAGAAAGGCCATAAGACAACATCGGATCTTTTAGAACTACGTACGGTTGTGGAACCACCATGTGGGTGCTTGGGATCAAACCTGAGTCTTCTGCAAGAGCAACAAGTGTTCTTAACACCAAGCCATCTTTCTAATCATCTCTACCTCGTGTTTTGAGGCAAGGTCTCTCCCTGAACCCAGAGCTTACCACCAACTGGCTACACTGGCCGGCCAGCAAGCCTTGGGAGCCTGCCTGTCTCTGCACTGCCCTTCCTCCCTTCCAGGGCCACCATACCCAGCTTTTACAAGTTGGAGAGCCACACTCAGATCCTTACGACCCCTTTAATGGTAGGTGTTTATTAACCTCTTTATCTTTCTAACCCAATTTTTCCCTTTAAAATTATTTTTCTTAGCATGTATTAATTGTACAATGGTGTTTTATTATAACAGTTCCATATGTGAATATAAATGAATATGACCTCCATCACCTCTAACTCTCCTTTACTTTCGCCCTCTCACATGCCTAATAATCCAACTTTTACTTTCATGATATGCCCTACACCATTATATATACAAGAAAAACATCATATGATGATTTGTCTTTGTGAGACTAGATTAGATTAGAATTTTTTTCAATTGCTAACCTGGAAGTCTTTTGCAAAATAAAGCTGTAGTTCTACAAATTAGGATGCTATCATTTGAAACAAAATTTATCTTTAACAAATGGAATGTATCTAAAGAAGAGGCTATCTTTGAGAAAAGAAGATCCCAAGCAAATGTCACGTACTAAATTACCAATTCAAACACTTCCTGCATTTTATCTCTTAGCTCTGCTCTTCACTGAATTTTAACATAAAAGACAAACTTCACAGAAGAACAACACTTGTAAGGTGAAGCAGTTCTATTTTCTTTATTCACCATTTTAATCTTTTAGTGCATTCCAACACCAAAAGGAACAAATGTGAACTCTAAGGCACACTAACATTTAAAAAATAGTACCCAAAGAGTTATTTCTATCTGCAAATACTTTCAGAAGTCTTTACTCAAAACCTTTAGGCAGTAAAATTTGTATTCAATCCTTAGTACTAGCTATTTTAAATCTTTAAAACTGCACCTAGAAAACTCGTAGGTTTTATATTCTGAGTGAAATTAAAAAACAAAAACCAAAAAGAAACAACTGCAATGCATGGTCATTGCAGAAAAGGCAAGAGAGTAGAAGGACAATTCAAACACCTGCAATGCCACGGTATAGCTACAACTCCATATCAAGTACACTGCATCACAGCCCTGACGGTGCACACTCAAACCCAACTTTTTACCTATATAGTGTATTCAAATTTGTAAACATTACTTTTTCATAAAACTTTCAACATACAAAATAGCAAGTTTACTATATAAACTTCAGGAATACGAGCAGAACCTTTTTTTAAGGGGCAAAGGATGTAGCTTAGCTGGCACAGTGCCTTTCTAGCATGCACAAAAGCCCTGGGGTTCAATCCCTAGCACTACAGTGAATTCAAGGTCAGCTTAGGGTACTCAAGACTCCGTGGAAAGGAAAGGAAAAAGAGTGGCCGATAAATCTAGCAACTTTCTACTTAGCAATAACCATAACTGATTCTTTTTTTTCTCGTTTCAATGTATATACATTCAATATCCTCAGATCTAAGCATGAGTAATTCTAGAACATTTACAAGTCTCAGGTGGAAGGTGATACAGCCAAAGGTTTGGGTAGATAATATTACCTACCACTGAGATTTGTTAGTCTTTCCTGCTAAAGCAAAACAAACAAAGGTCAGGTAATTTAATAAGAATGTTAAGGATCTGTAATATTATACAAGGTTGTGGACACCAAAAAATGATTATTTGTTTTGAGTAATTCTAATTTTAAGAAAATAGTCTAAAAGTGATCTGAAAGCTAAAATACAATTATAAAATGGAATAAAACTTTTAAAAATTGTTTTTCTCAGGTACTTGGCCATAGTACCAGAGCTTACAACCATACTGATAGGCTACAAAGTAAAAATACACTGTTCTCTCCCAAGGCATTTTTATTTTAAGAAATCTACAATATTCTCAAATATTTTCAAGTGAAACAAACTTTAGAAAAAGTTTACAGTACTGAAATAATACCTTTTATTGGTGCCATAATATACTCTTCCTAGCCTTCTATCAAGCTGCCCAGCTTTCAATATATGGTATATACATTTTAATCATAAACATTTTTTAAAAAATGGTTTTAGAGCTTTATTGTAGAAAGGCAGAGAGAAAGAGAGAAGGTAGAAAGAGAGAGGCTGGTTATGGCCATGTGAAGGGTGGGGGGAAGGGAGGGGGTTAACCACAATCTTTTATAAGGCTCCCAAAAGGCTGCTAAAGATCAACAATTCGCATATAAAGTTCTGCCTTGGTACCCTTGTCCAACACTATACTCTCCTGTCTCCAGATCTGTGTGTTTCTCTTCACCTATCAACCTGATGGAACAAGATAATGTTTACCAATATATCCAGAGGATTTTATGTACTATCTAGTACTGAACTACTCAAATACACATTCAATGATATCAATTTCATCTAGCTCAGAACTACAATGTCTTGAATAAGACATAAGATATTTTAAACTTCACCCCTGTCCACGCCGTAGTTTATACAATGTCTATATACCTCTAACACTCTAGAACACAGCTCATCACAGTATTCCCAAAATATGTTCCCATGGAATACATAAGAGTACTTTATAAGCTAAGCCAAGATTTCAAGTCAATTCCATCAAGTAAATTCAGAAAATTTATACTATCAACTAATCTAGTTTATCATCACTGTCACTGAATGGATGATGAAACAGATCTGCTCTAACTTGTTCACAATACCAGTACCACTAGGCTGCTCACTAATGATCATGTGGCTCCTCTTTACCTAATACCTCATCAACTGCTTAACAGAAAGCTCAAGAGTGTATGTAGCAGCTCAAAATAAAACAACTTTTTTACATGTCTTTATGGAAGGGCTCAGAGGGCGACTTTCAGGAGTCAGTTCTTTCCCTCTACTCTATCACAGGAGTCCAGGGATCAAATCCAGGTCTCAAGCCTGGCAGCAAATATTTTTTCCCACGGAGTATTCTTGTCAGCCCCATATATGCAGCAACTTTAAAGTAATTTTTACCATTTGAAAATAATAACTCAGTGTCTAAGAAATATACATCAGAAGACAAAACTTAGATAACGTGATATTTGTTTAATGACTAACATACCACACACCACTTTAAGATACTCATAAGGTCATCTCTTTTCCGAAAATCATAATCACATAAAGTCTGTAAAATATTGTTCTTGAACATCTATATATCCAACCTATATTCTAAGAAGCTGTAGCTTTCACTCAGTTCTGCCCACTCAAAATACTTGCTAAGTTATGACTCAGACTTTAAGCTAATATAAAAAAGAAAAAATTTTAGTATCCACAGATAGAGTCTAGCACTTACAACGTGTTTGTATACATCAAATACTGGCACAAAAACACGAGGGACTCAAAATTATCTATTTGAGACTATCACATTACTTTTGCTACTAAAACACATGAATTTTTATTTCTTTTGGCCTAATAAATCAGAGACATCTATTTTTTTATTAACTTTACAACATTGCTAGTTTAAATTCTAAGTGTAGACCTCATGGGGCTATTTCTGAGCATAAGCTATTAGGAATAATGATATTTATACATTTTTCTGCAAAATAGAAATAACCTGTCATTTTGTAGACAAAGATTTGTTATGCACACAGTAATTTTGAATATATCTATAGTTGCGCTGTATATACATGCTACCCTTTAGAACTTCCATAGAGTTATCCTGTCTCATTCTATGTGCTGCTTTGGCCATCTGTAAAACTAGGTGAATGACAAAAACTCTAAGGTTCCTTCTGTGTTTCAAATCCTGTGACATCAGTTTGGAGTATATTTAGCTATTTAAAAATAATGACATGTGGGACTGGGGAGTGGCTCAGATGATTAAGAGCACATACTACTCCCTCCCAGAGGACCAGTGTTTGATTCCTAGCACTCACCTCGGGTGGCTCACAAACACCTGTAACCAGCTCCAGTGACTCTGACAAACTGTGGCCTTCACAGGCACCTGCACTCACATGCATATAAGCCCTCTGCCACAAGTTAAAAAATAAATCTTTTTAAAAAGTTTTTAAAATTTATGACATTTGAATGGACTGCTTTTTAAATATGTGCCATTTCCACTACACTGCACTGTAAAGAGTAACAAACACAGTTAAAAAAAAAATCACCAAATAATAACATTAAACAAACAAAGCTAATTTGTAAACACTTAACCTATTACCAAATAATTCTACTTCACTGCAGAAACAACTTTGTCTGTTTAAAGAGAATCTGCCTTTTAATGAGTAAACACTCACTGTATTATTCTTTTAGTGAAATTAGTAATAAATTTTAAAATAGTATATGAGAAGCCAAAGACAAATGAATAACAGATTTTATACATTTCATACAATACCAAGTCCAGATTTGAGATAATATTCATTTTATTGTGCTTAATACATTGAGTTACATGACCTATATTATTGACTTTGTTTAAAAAAAAAAAAACCTCATTTAGTCCTCACAGCAACCTTTTTAGTAGATACTATTTTATAGACCCTATTTTATAGACAAGCAAACAGGTCAAAAAAGTCAATCAGTCAAGTTCAGCCCGGTAATAAAACTCAAACCCCCATTCCAGGAGCTGAAAAGCTGACTTCGCACTTAACAGCCCTTGATGCCCAATCAAGAGGACTTGAGTTCAGATCCTATTACCATGGAACCAACCTGTAACCCCTGTTCCAAAGGAGATGAAGACTGGAGGCTGGCTGGGGCTTGCCAGCTTCCAGTCTCTTAAAAAAAAAATGCAAATCTCACGTTTTCCCAAAGGAAAAAATGTAGAGTGATAGTGGCCACCAGACACTTTCTTCTGATTTCCACTGCATGATCATGCCCCCCCCCCCACAGTGCACATACACTCTCTCATACACACAAAATAAAAAATCCTGGTAATTAATTAATCTACTTTAATTAACATTTCTAATATTTTAAAACTTTTCCATTACTGAAAAAGTTAAATTAACTGGGTTCATGTTCACTATATACTGATTATTGTATAAAATACCTTCAGTGTCCTATGTTAACTTATTTTCTCTTACTAAAAGGGGGGATCATATAGATGGTGTATGCCGAAAGCACTGTACAATTTGAATTACTTATAATTTCTAGTAGGATAAAAAATGTTTGAGGCTGGGTTCAAGAGTGCTTTGTCTGGTATGCTTGAAACCCTCTGTTCTATCTAGCACTGGAAAAAGACTCAGACAGGCCCACACCATGCAAGTCTAAACTTATGAAAGACGTTGTGTTGGTGCATTCATTTCTTGTCACTGCAAAAAAATTCAATTTCCTCATGAAACGGAAACATTTAATCACACTTAAATTCCAAATGGTTGAAACAGACAGTAAAAGACTATCACTCCCTACGAGATTTTGCTCGACTATCATTCCCTACGAGCAACATTATTCTTCTAAAGGTATCTCGCCCCACGTGCCGTTGTAAACTGTCTACAAGTGGCGGGTTCAACTTCCATCCTACAAAAAAAAAAAAAAGCTTTCGCCTTCTCCGGTAGGTCTTACATCTTGAACCTTATCTACCTGTTACATCCGAGTTGGGGGTTCTTAGGACAGGGCTACCTTCTCGGCTTCGGCGTGGGTGCCCACCACACCCCTCCGGTCCGGCGCCCAGCGCGGCCGCTCCTCCTCCCGCGGTTCTAGCACCAACTCAGCACCTATCAGCGCCGCCCCCCAGGCCCTGGCCCAGCCCCTCCTCGGACACGTGTGCGGGTGTGTTTGTGTCGGTCTGTCAGTCCCACCGGGGACCCGGGCTCGCTTACCGAGAGAGAAGCGCCAACTTCTGCTCCAGCAACATCTCCAGCTTCTGGCCCTGTTTGGAGATCCAGTGGTCGACGCCGTGCAAGCGGTAGCAGGTCTCCAGCATCAACCTGAAGTCCGCCACAAACTCCGTGATGCCCCTGTACTGGCCGCTGGAGAACTTCTCCTCCATCTTCAACAGACACATGCCCTGGCTGGGCTGCTGCGGGGGGACGCGACTGCCCCGGCCCCCGCTGCGCCGCCCTTCGGCCACCTCTTCTTCCCCGGCGGCAACGCCCCCCAAGGGCTGCAGGAAAGGGGCGGTGAGGCCGCGGTGCTTCTCCTGCAGGAACTCGCCCAGGATGCGGTAGCCCTGCTGCAGCTCGTAGGTCAGCTCCTGCTCCTTGCAGCCACCGCCTGCGACCACCGTCGTCTCCGCCGCCGCCACCGCTTCCTCCTCCTCGTCCACCGAGGAGGCACTCCTCCGGCGGACCAGTCCCGAGGCCCGGGCCGCCGCTGCCACCACCACCACCTCTTCCTCGTTCCCTTCTCCGGTCGGCGGTGGCGGCCGCTCCTCCTCCGCGGCCCGCTCCATCTCCCCCGGTGGCTCCCGCACGCTCATGCCCCCGGCAGGCCCAGGCTGGGTCGAGAGGAGCAGTCGCTCCGGGCGCCGGGGGACGCGGGAGCGCGGGCCGCTTCCTCAGAGATCCGCGGCGCCGCGCAGCCCCTGCCGCATCGGGCCTTGCTCTCCTCCGTCGCCCGCCGGCCGGGGACCCGCGCGCGCGGGGGTCTCAGGCTCGCGCCCGAGGGGCGGGGTTACATGGCGCGCGGGGGAGGGGGGAGAGGAGAGCTAGGTGCCCTCCTCTCCCCTCCCCCCGGCGGCGCGCGGCCCGCGCCGGCTGCACGCTCCACACCCGGCCCGCCCGCCCGCCCGCCCGCTCACCGGCCCGGCCCGCGGGGCCTCGGCGCCCCACCCCCTCCCGGGCCGACGGGGCGCTGGGAGGGGGCGAGGACTAAGAGGGCTCGGCTCCTTCCCGAGTGGGCCGCAGCCCCGGGCCGCCGCGGCTCGGGCTCCTCCTCTCCCTCACACCCCCTCCCGCCCCTGTCTACCTGCGGGGGACCCGGGCAGGAGGAGGCGGCGCACGGACCGGGCCGGGCGACAACTGTCAGTTAGAAGCCCCGCTGGGCGGGAGGGGGCGAGGGGAGGGGCGGGGAGGAAAGGGGGAGGGCACTCAGCCCCCCCGGCCGGGGAGAGCCGGGGAGAGAGGCGAAGAAAGAGCTGCGGTCGCCATGCCCGGCGCGCATGCGTAGTAGCACGGGATGACCCCGCCCCCTCTGGGCCCGCCCTGCTACGCGAAAGCCCTGGACTTGGCTCCCCCACAGGCTCGGAGGCCCAGGGTGTGGCGCGGACTAATGATGTCATCAATATGCGAACTTCTGTCAGGGGTGGGGTGGAAGGAGAAACAGAGCGCCTGCGCTGGCGCAGTCTGGAAGGCGAGCCATAGACTGAAAGTATCCTTTTGGTGACACCCTAGTATAGTATAGTTCTAAAACTTTTACTATTAGTTTTCTCAAGGCAGTTACTAGATAACCTTTGTTAACACAAGTGAATAACGAGAATGAACAAGATTAAATCCTCTCCGTTGTAAAATATTCTTTGTACCTCTCCTTCCTTGTGACTGGGTTTTGTTTTTTACAAAAAAAGACCCAGCATTTAGAAAAGTTTAGAAAGAAAATTTAAGAGCTCCTCAAAAGAAGAGTGGTGGCCTGTAGAACTCTAGTTCTCAAAAGCGAATCCTGTTTTCTATTGACTTTTAAAAACCGAAAACACATGGGATCTTGAGTTCGGCTAAGAATTTAAGAGAATGCAATCTCACTAAAAAGTCTCCATATGTCTATTCTAAGCTGTACAGCTTGTCACTGGTGTGGCTTTAAAATCTCGCTACATATTTTTAAATGACTAAAATGTGGACTCACTACATTAGTTTACTTGTTGCTTAAAATGAGGGGGAAATTAATGAACCCCAAATAGATGTCACAGCTTTCTAATGCACATAATATTCAGACTTAAGCTTGCTTGAAACTTGGAATGAAACATAAAACCCAAACTATAGAAATGCATCTTAAACATGATATTCATAACTAAATGGTTGAGATTATCTCACCTTCAAAATGGTTTACGACTATAAACAAAGACTTTAACTACTAAAGGACTGATAAAATTTAATAATGTAAAACTTTCCTGTGGGGACTCAGTAAGTTAAATACCAGTTGTAAGTAAAATAGTGCAACAGAAATACAAGTTATTAAAGTACTTCACATATGCATAGACTTATACACATGCATGTATTTATCTGGAATTTATAGTTTTCTCTCAGACATACCTCGGCTCATGATGAAAAGGTGGGACAGTTATATTTCAGCAACTGGCAAATATGTCTGGCTAGCCTTTCATTTCCTCTGACAAAGCCCACAAATCTAAAGCCAACCAAACTCAAGAAAATGTCCTCTTTTAGCCACCAGACCCATTTCAAAACTTTACACAATAGCTTCCACTTTCTGAAGCTTATGGTCATTATCTTCTTTGACTCTTAACAACAACCATATAAGCTACCCATTAGGCTATCTTACAGATGGGGAAACTAACAGGAAAAGTTTGACAAAATTTAAATTTAAGAACTCTTACTTCAAAACTCCAATTGCCCAATTACAAATCATTTGTCAGATTTCTACAAGACTACAGAAAATGAAAAAAGAAGATTGGTGAAAGATTTCTTAAGACAGAGAGAGAGCTACAGATAAGTAGAAGGAACCGTAACTCTATTCCTGAACTGATCCTAGTTATTATGAAAGAAAAAATCAAGCCCTTGGAATTCAAAAAACTTTTATTAATAAGAAACATATTGTTCATAGGTTAACTATAGAGAAGAACTGGCACTTAGTCCCACCACCCAGAGAAAACATAAACTTCAAGGTAGCTATTTTTCTATTTATTTTAAATACAATTATAAGCATAGTATATATCAAATTCTGAACTATCTGACTTTATAATCCTGACTTTATATCCCTGTCTGCAGTAGTCTAGATAGACCTAGTAGGGGAGGGAAATTGCATGTAAAAAATTTCTAACGTATAAAAAAGAACACAGTAGAAGGACAATCAACAGTAGTAACACTGACAATTTATTGAGCACTTACTGGTTTGGACATATTTGGTCTGTTACATACACAGTACTCACAACAGGCTCAGGAAGTCACAACAGACATTCTTGTTTGTAAGTTTTGAATGAAGTTCCGTTAAGTAGAAGTCTTTTCCTATCCTACCAAAAAAAAAAAAAAAAAAAAACAAAACCCTTCAACACTAAAGATATTCCATTTAATGTAATTAACCCTAAATTGATAGCTGTTTTGTAGTACACATACACTGATATGTGACTAGTCTTAAAGCTCTTTTCTTTTTAATGTCTAAGGATAACATTTGGTTTCACTGTTTCTCTAGAATGTTAGGAACTGCTTCAAAATAGAACTCTAACCCCCATTCTGAATAAAGGTTTCCCTTTATGTTTGAAATGGGAGTAATGGGGATATGACATACAAACACAAAATAATACTTGGCCAAAACATGTAACAATACCCGACTCCCACAAAGACTGACTACTTAGTATCTATTACTCTGTTCGCGTCTGCCAGATTCTTTCAGTGTCAAATGTCTCCTCAGTACCTCCTCCTCCACACCATGAATGTTTCAGTTCTAGATAATTTTTTAAGACCAGTTTGGTTAAGGAGATTTAAAAGTTCTCATAACTCTCAGCTGGAAACTTTAGGAACTGGAATTTAGACATGCTATAACCACTTTTCAGGAGTACCATATGAAAAGGTTCACTTATATTGTAGAAAACAACTCCAACATCCACTGACGTACCTTGACACACTCAGTTCTAGCATCCTTCCCTCACTGTAGCAAACACAGTATTACCAAGGAAGAACAAGTCTGCCCCTGTATTCTTCACCCTCAATTCCAGAAATGTTTAACCTGGAAGTCTCCCTTTCTTTGTGAGCTTTTTTGCATCTTGTGACAGTCACAGACATCTTGGCACCAAATATACCGTCTGCCCAGCATCAGTAGGTCAGACAAATAACAATTTATACATTTCACACTAAATAGGGGGAAGGTGACAACTGGAAGCACAAGTTACAACCACAGTTTAAGAGGTGACACGTGCAAAGTAAACAGGAGACCTTAACACTAATCCTGGAGAAACACAGAAGTATGAACTGCTTAGCAGAGAGAAATGGTATATCTCTCATTTGTAATGAACCCACTCACGACACGTTGTAGCTACTTTTATGATAGATGGTATTAAACTGCTTCAAGCAAAACTGAGTAACTCCTGTAAAGCTTCCTGCTGTTCATCATCGAGTTGAGATGTGCATTCCAACCACAATTCTTCAGAAGTCTGTATCTGACGAACAACATTAGCTAGGCGTTTGGCACAGGGGTCTTCATGGCTAATAGTTTCATTAATTTTTCCTTCTGCGATTATACTGATGATTTTGGGAAGATTGGAATTATTTGGACCAATCACAACTGGGTGGTTGCTTTCAATTAGGTCACAGAGAAAATTCAAAGTCTGAATAGCTTCTTCTTTATCTTCATGCAGCGGAAGCCACGATAACCAGTGTGGGAGAACTTCATCCACATTTACACAGTTGGGCTTAAACTTCAGAATCTTTCCGATTGCTGAGATACAGTTCTCTGTAGCAATCACATTCTTTTTGGTTTTGGAATTTGCACACTTAATAACTTTTACCAAGAGTGGAACGGCTTCTGAACACAAGGAACGATAGTCATCTCCACCAAACTGTGCCATGACTCCCAGTCCGTAAGCAGCAGCTTGTCTGACTTCAGGGTTGTTGTCTCGCATATTGAGAAGCATCGGCCACCGAAAATACTCAACATACTTGAATGAGGTTGGACTGCAATGCTCTATGATGTCATCAAATATGCATAGTCCCCACTGTCTGTCTGGCCATGGCCTACTTGAACAAATTAGATTTACAATTAGTGGGAGTAGCTGCTCAAACCATGGCAAAATTTTTTCCTTGTAAGTACTAAATAATGAGTGCAAAATATCTGATACTTTGGTCAGAATATAAACATCACATTCATCCTCATCTTGAAGAGACATTTCAACCTGTTGGTCATAATTTTCTTCTTGCCTTTTTACTTGCCGTAACTCTTGGTTTTTAAAGTGCCCTTCAAGTTTTACCTTCAAAATTCCTCCCAGTTCTTCCAAGTGTTCATCGTTGAGGCAACCATCTCCCATGACCTCAATGGACTTGGCAAAAGAATTCATTATTTCTGAGAGTACATCTGTATCAGGTTCAGTTCCAATTGCCTTGATTAAGGGATCACATATAAACTGCCACATCTGTGAAAGATACTCTGAGCCACGAATTCTTGCACATTCCAAGAGAAAGGGCATGGCTTCCGCAGCTGCCACTCGAACATTGTCATGAAAATAAAATTTCAGCAGAGGAACCATCATCTTCACAACTTGTTCCGTGTATTCCACAAATCCTTCTCTTAACTCCTTAGCATAGTAAACCAACATCTGGCAAGCAGTTGCTTTTGCTTCAAGTCCTGAAGTTTTGATACCAAAGCTTTGCTGGTCTCCGAGGTTTACAAACTGCCAGCCATCGTCGTCACTCATGTTCTCCACATCCTGTGTGTCTAAGAGAGCGACATCAGGCTTAGCTGAAGCAGTCTTGATAAGTGGCTCAATAACCAGTGGGAGATATTGCTCAAAGTCTTTGCCAAGGATTTTACACATTCTAGCCCAGGCTGAAACCATGTAAGAAGTCTGAGGGTCATCATCTTCCATGTTATTTAAGTCTGATTGTGTCTTCAACAGTAACTGCATCACATTTGATGCATCTTGCATAAATTTTTCCTTCCCAACGGCAAGTCCAACATGGCTAATGCATTCAATAGTTTTTCCTCGAAGAAGTTTGAGTTCCTTTTGAACAGCGAGCTCAACAACGTGTTTGAGTGAGGGCATAAATATATCATAATATGGAATAAAGCTTTCTTCTATTGCATCTGCAACCGAAGCAATGGTTGTCACAAGTTGTTCTAAGGCCAACTTAGTTCCATTCCGAATCAGCTCTTGAAGTTTAATTACCAAGATGGAATGGAGACTTTTTGCCATATTTTCCAAATATAGAATTAGCAATGACTTGGGGCAGTCTTCAATAAAAATAACAAGAGCAGAAGCTGCGTGAGATTGCACACGTTGATTACCTTGGTTTTCCATGGTTCGCAACAAAGCTGTAATCACTATCTCATGGAATTTCTTTTGGAAGTTAGGTGCAAAATCTGTAGCCATCTGTCCAAGTGTAGTACAGGCAGCAGCCCTTACCCTTGGATGAGGATCCTGAAGAAAGAGTAAAACCGAGTTAACTGTTTCATCTAGAATTGGTTCCATTTGCTGATGGCAACCTTCTCCAATGGCTGATAAGGCCATTAATCCGGCGTGTCGACATTTCCAGTCAGGGCTCTGAAGCATCTGCATGATATGCTCCTTGGTCATTGGCAAAACAACTTTCCCACCAAGTCCACAAGCCAGTCTGTCTAGGGCACTCTCAGCAGCAACCGCATTGCTGTCAAAGTCATCTTCTTCCATTTCATCAGCATTTACCCAGTCATCATCATCTTGAAGATCAACCATCATTGCTAATATATGGGGCACAGCCTGTGCAATAATATTCGTATGCTTTTTCAACATTGGAGTTGCAGTTTCTGATAAGGTGACTATTACTTCCAGAGCCAGCTGGCGTTGCAGGTTACTAAGCCTAGAGTCTCCACACAACTTCAGGCTCAACTGCAGAGTATCTTCTAGATAGGGACCCAAGTACTTAGGTACAGTATCTGCAATCTCAACAAGGGATTCTAGCACAGAATCATCATCCTGGTAGCAGGAATCATTCACAGCCTGTAAGATTCCAGGAAGCAAATCCGCAAAGTCTTTGAAAAGAGCAATATTGTTTTCATTAGCAAGGACGAACGTAGCTGCAGCTCTAGCAGATAATGTCCTGATTGCTGGATGCTCCTGATCTTGAATACACTGGTCCAACAACCTCTTGATGATATCCAAATCGTGACGATCTTGGTTCCCAAAAATCCCAGGAAAGTGCCAGAAAACGTGAAGTGCAACTTCCCACAGAACCACATTTTTAGAGTGGATCGAATCAATGAGGAATTTCAGACCTTCTGGCCAATGGTTAGTGCCGCTCTCATCTATCAAATTCCTGGCCAGCACCGCAAAAATATCACAGAGCTTTTTCCTCATGCTAGCATGTGTTTCTAACTTAACGGCCAATATCAGTTCAATCTTGACATCCCTCTGCACTTCAGGAGGTAGATTTGGATAGACCTCCTCAAACCCTGAGGACAAAAGCCGTCGTAGCAGTGCGGCAGCCATTTGTCTCACCTCATAACCTGCTCTTCTATTTCGGACGGCGTCTAAGAGGAAGGTAGTCTTACACAGACCTGGGATATTCTCATAGACCTCCTCGGCTTGCCTCCGCACCATGCAGCTTGGATTGATCAGGTTCTTCAGAAGCTGGTAAAACTCCTGCTTTTCCGACACGGTCGCCGGCAAGCTTGCAGACCCGGCCGCCGCCATCGCGTCCTGTCAAAGCTACCGCGACCGGGAAGGAGGGAGGGAGTCTGCGGCTGGGAGCGGTGACGTCAGTGAGGCGACGCCGGGGATGGGCGGGGCGCTGCTCCCACTCTCCGCTGCGGCGAGGTGAAGCTGGCAGGCGGGGGGTCTGGGTTTTACAGGGTGGACAGAGCTGAGTGCGTTTTAGGGGTATCGTCCTTCTGATCTCCGACCCGTGTGCTCCTGTAAAGGCTGGAAGGAGATGGGGAGAAATTCGCTCCGCAGGTCTACATACTGTATGACGCCGTTATTGTTTGTAAAAGACCTCGAATAAGCACCTCTAGACGAACTTTAATTAGCACCTGCTATGGAGTGGGTGAGGAGGGAAGAATGGAGTATAACTGCTGTCCGGGGATTTCTTTTTGAGGGTTGGTAAAAATGTTCTGCAGTTGATAGTGATGATGGTTTCCCCAATGCCATGCCGTTCTACTAAGAACTACCGAATTATACAATTTAAATTGTTAACTGGGTATAGTGAGTAAAACTATAATAAAGCTACTTGCAAAATAAACTCAATCAAAGGTTAATGATTTCCTCCCCGTTGCCACACCCAAAGAAGTAGAACCCGTGATGTTCAAACTCCGGCGAACATCCGAATCTCTTGTCCTGTGGATTCTAGCAGAGTGGGAAAGACAAACGAGTAAGGTGGGAGGTGATCTGGAGTAGTGATAATGAAGCTCCTCGAATCCTGATCTTCTATATACATTACTTTTGTATTTTTGTTACGCAAGATTTTCCTTATGTGTTTCTAAACTGTGATATGACAGTTCAGTTATTAGAATCCTAATTACCCATGAATAGGAAGCTGCAAAGATTATCCTAAGAACAAATTCCCCAAGGCTATGTATTTTTAATGTAGGCAGATGAGTTATTTAAAACCATAATTATAAGGTGTAACAGTCTGAGATCAGATCTTCCTCTCTGCCAGCCATTGTCACACTCATTTAAGCCCTAGGTAATTCTGTACGGCTGATAAAGGCAGACAAAGCACTACTTTAAACCAAGAAATGAAGAGCCAGAGAGGCTGAGGCTCACAGCAGATGAGTCTAAATTCTACCTAGTCTTAAAGCAGCGGCACCTTTCGTCATCACAGAACATCCCCTATAACCGCTGTTGCTTTTGCAACATCATCAGAGACCTTCATTTATTGTGTTATGTCTTAAACTCTGCCAAGAAATCTGAATTTCAGTTTTGTGAAATTCTGCTGCATATACACACAAAATGGAGAAAGTCTAGTTTCACATTAACAAGTTGACTGACCAAATAGGTGGTCTCATAAATTAATTTGTAATATGAAACTAGTCTCTGAACAGTGTTTCTCATTTGGTGGACCGTTTCAAGGCCGTTTAGGGTGTTTATTTTAAAATACAGATGTTAGGACCAGCTTCCAAACTACTGTACTAGATTTCTGAGAACTGTAACCCAAGCATGCATAATTAATAAGCACAGAGAGAGTTTATATAAATACCTAAACTTTATAATTATCTATCAAATCAATTCTTGTTTTGATTCTAAAATCTTACCTACAGTGTGCTTCATCTTGTACCAGACTCA
Organism: Mus caroli; assembly: GCF_978045245.1. Lineage (NCBI taxonomy): Eukaryota > Metazoa > Chordata > Mammalia > Rodentia > Muridae > Mus > Mus caroli. The sequence goes on along the minus strand of NW_028227275.1, from coordinate 31,209,153 downwards.
CTGCTCTTCTTACTGCTCCTAGAAAAAGTTTGGCCTCTGCATCTGCAGTTTTAGGAAATGTTAATGAATGCTGGAGAAATGCTTTCCCTACAGCTGCATCCGTTAGCATACTAAGGGCTTATTAAAACCACAGCAAGATCCAGTGACAATCCTCTGTAGTGTTTGGAACGTAAATGACTGACAGTGCCAAGGCCTGTGCAAATGTGGAACACCAGGGAGCTTGGCTATATTATGTGGGAGTATATATAAATTAGTACAGCTTGCAACAATAGTTGAAATGCTGCTAAGATTGTTTAGTCATCGAGCCACCAGCCAGGAGCATACATGGGCTGGTCCAAGGCCCCTGGCATGTATGTAGCAGAGGTTTGCCTGGTCTGGACTCAGTGGCAGAAGGTGCACTTAATCCTCGAGAGACTTGGGGCCCCAGAAAAGGGGAAGGTTTGCAGGGGTCAGGGAGAAGGACCCTCTCAGAGGTAAGGGGGAGGAAGAATGAGATGAGGAACTGTGGGGGGGGGGACCAAGTGGGGGACAATGACTGGAATGTAAATAAAATAATTTTTAAAAAGATTCTTCAGTTGTACATTTATTCCACCAGAAAATATTCACTGGAGCTTTATCAATCATAGTGCTGGACACCAAAAAAAATTAAATATGAGAGGAGCTTGGAAATGGCTCAGTTGATAAAGTTCCTGCTATGTGAAGAGGATGACTACCTGAGTTTGGATCCCAGTACCCATGGAAAAGCTGAGCACCCCGTTGCACATATATAACCCCACACAGCACTGTGTGGGAGCAGGAAGAGACAGGCAGATCTCTAGAGCTCAATGGCCAGCCTAGCCAAATCGATGAGCTCAAAGTTCTGTCAGAGGCCCTTTCTCAATAAGGTGAGATAATTTAGGAAGGCACTAGAAATTGACCTCTTAACTCCACTTGCACAAATGCACCCCCCCACACACACATGAACACAAACTATACACCACACACACAAAGATCAACTGCATGAAGATACTTATAGGAAATGGTAAATGCCACACACTCAGGGAATTAGTGTGAAAATAATTCTGCCCAGGCATCACGGAGGCAGCTAATCCACTGGGGCGTAGAGGAAGTCAGCTGGGAGTTTGCACAGAACAACATTCCCTCGATCTGAGTTACAATTTGTGCAGTAAAGGGTAAGGGGGGACTTGATAATTTCTTTTAGTCAATTTTCAGAGTTGATGACATGAATCTCAGATGGAAGTGATGCCTGACTGGCTTTTAAGAATGAGTCCTAATTAGCTATCTTGGCGACGGGGGGGGGGGGGGGGGGGGGGGGAATTGTCCAAAGTAGACAAAACAACTTGCTGAAATGCAGAGGCCTTGAGGCAAACTGTGAGAGCTCTTTGCCACTCCTCCAGGGTCACAGCATTAGGTGGGGGCCTGAGGAGCCTGGGACAGTAAGGAGGAGGGCAGGGAAGTAAGTAGAGCAGACGATGGAAGTGTCATAGTCCACTGAGAAACGCGGATTCTTCCCCTAAAGGTAACGAGATTTCAAACAAGTGGTATGAACCAAATTGTAGAAAGATTCCTTTGGCATGAATATGAAAAGGGATGCACACAGAATAGACATTGAGTAGGTCAATTACAAGTTCAGTTTACCAGAAAGTCCAAATTAGCTGACTTTGATGGTAGGAAAGAGGTCAAGGGCTCAGTAGCGCACGCCAAAAGAGGAAGTGACTAAGACATCTTCCCACGAGTTGACCCAGTGACCTGGTTCGACCACGTGCCGTTCTTTGTTCTTTGCCAGCTTATTTACTTCTAAAAGAATAAACAGCAGTGTTTGTGTCAATCAACACACTGCTCTTTGGGAGGAAAAGGCTTTTCTCAAGATAGGTGAATCCTGGAGTCCATAGTTTGTTCTTTCACTGGTCCCCGCATGTTCAAATGACAGTTATAATTTCAATCGTAGGAGCAAAACTGAACCCATCTTAGAGCAATCATTTATGACTTATTGCTTTAGAAAAACACAAGATGCGGGGCATGGTGGCGCACGCCTTTAATCCCAGCACTCGGGAGGCAGAGGCAGGCGGATTTCTGAGTTCGAGGCCAGCCTGGTCTACAAAGTGAGTGCCAGGACAGCCAGGGCTACACAGAGAAAAAACCAAAAACCAAAAAAAAAAAAAAAAAAAAAAAAAGAAAAACACAAGATGATTTACAATCTTAGCTCTCTATTTTAAAATGAATGATTCTCTTGTATTCATTTTTTTCATTGCTATCCCCTTCTTTCCCCCATGAGAAGTAGGGGAAAGACTACTGCATAATAGCCAAAATTGGCTTGCCAATTTGGTTAGAATTGAACAATTTTAACTTTTATAATTAACACTAGCTGTGTTGTATTGGTAGAGAGGGCATCTCAAGATTACTTCCCCAAGGGCTGGTGAGATGGCTCAGTGGGTAAGAGCACCCGACTGCTCTTCCGAAGGTCCAGAGTTCAAATCCCAGCAACCACATGGTGGCTCACAACCATCCGTAACAAGATCTGGCGCCCTCTTCTGGAGTGTCTGAAGACAGCTACAGTGTACTTACATATAATAAATAAATAAATCTTTAAAAAAAAAAAAAGATTACTTCCCCAAAGACATCTCAAGGACATCTCAAGGGCATCTCAAGATTATTTCCCCAGAGACAACTAAGGTGTTTGTTAGCATCTTACCGCGTGGTAGAAAATTCAAGACAAGTTGCTAATTTCACCAAAGAGCTGGGATTTAGAGCCAAATGAGAGGGATAGAATTAAGTTGATCTTGCATGATATAATCCAGAACTAAAAATGATACAGAAAACAAACAAAAATTCCACAGACACTTTAACTAGACTAAAATGAGACAACCTCAATATAAAAAAGAATAATGCCTACAGTGGGCTAAAAGAAGATTAAAAATATGAACAAAAGTGACAAGTTTCTAACATCAAAAGTTACTAACCCCTTAATCATCTTCTGAGCTGAAAATGGACTTAAGGGGAATAAGCAAGTTTCCCTTGTCTTTTCCTGTACAAGTTGTAAGTCAGATCATAGAGACCATTATGAGTGACTGTTGCTCTGTGCAGACTCCACCTAATGAATTCGAAAAGGATGCCTCAGTCAGAAAACCACTCTGTCATAACTTTGAATGAACCGATGAATCTTAAGTAATGATGACCAGCAGGTGTTAGACCACTAGATGAAACATACCTTGGGAATTTCAAACTAGGGAGTTTAGGCTGAAGCCACTGGAAATCATCGTTTGAACTTTGTTATGAACCCAGAAGTGCCACTTGTCAATTGTCTTTTAGCTCTGCATCTATACTTGTATGATTTGTTCTCTGATGCTAAGATTAGGCTTTGGAAATAAGTTTTTCCATTCATAGCTGGATTTTTTTTTTTTTTTTTTTTTTGGTTTTTCGAGACAGGGTTTCTCTGTGTAGCCCTGGCTGTCCTGGAACTCACTCTGTAGACCAGGCTGACCTCGAACTCAGAAATCCGCCTGCCTCTGCCTCCCAAGTGCTAGGATCAAAGGTGTGCGCCACCACGCCTGGCTTCATAGCTGGATCTTTGTTGGATTCTACCAACAAGAACTTCAAGAGACTGGCAGTTAAAAAAAAAGAGGCAAGGTCAAAAAGAATGGATCCTTTCTTGTTCTGTTTTTCTCTGTGTTGCCTCAGCAATGGTCCTTCTTTCTGAAGGCAGCAACCTCTTGTAACCCTTAAAACACACACACACACACACACACACACACACACACACAGCTCTCACCTATGAAAGAATGAGGGAAAGTTTATTGAGCATTGCAGTATGAGTGACCATGGCCTGAGGATAGATTTAGGTTACTCCAAATTCCATATTCTAATAGTGCAATAGTTTCGCTGAGTTTTTTTTTTTTTGTAACAAAACAAAAAAAGCCAGAGATGAAAATGTTTTTTTAAAGACAATAGCGAACCCCTCAAGTTGGTGGATTACCACCAAGTGTGGAAAACTCTGCACCAGGCACCCATGTTTACATTGGCTGTGACACCAGTCACACGTCCAGGAGGAAATGCAAGGGTACAAGGACCCCTTTTACAAGGGTATAAACCCTCCTTATTCTGCTTTACTGATTTCACTTATCATGCCCTATAATGGTTATCACTGACTCTAGCAATCTAGACTGGGCTTAACAATATACCATTAATCTCAAAACTCAAAGACCTAAGTAACTTCATATATATTGTTATGGTGTGTGGTCAGAGATTTCCTATGCCAGGCTTCCTATGCCCACCTTAAAAACTTCCTTTTGAGCTGCCATTCATATCTGATTAAGTGTAATCATATTGTTTTGGTGTGTTGTGATTTGGGTTCTATGCTGCAGCTACTTGTTAACTATGGGGCAGAGAACAGTAAGACCTGTGACCACTGTTAAAGTTATACAACACAGTATACCTGCCTTTTAAGATGTGTACATGTGTATGGATGAGTATGTATGTATAGTATGTGAAGCTTGAGTTAACAGTGGAGACCCCAGGATATTCAAAAGGCCAGCATCGTGGAACAAACACAGGGGACATGTGGAGTAGAGCCAACCCAAGCTAACAAGGCAAGCTGTGTGTGTGGCGGAGATGACAGAACTGGAGAAGTATGACCGCCTGCTTTTGTTTACCTTCCTCTAATTTTTCCTTCTTCTACTGGCCAAAGCATGCTTTCCTGGACACTCTGGGCTTTTTTTTTTAAGAGTTATTTATTATTATATCTAAGTACACTGCAGCTGTCTTCAGACACAACAGAAGAGGGTATTAGATCCCATTACAGATGGTTGTGAGCCACCATGTGTTTGCTGGGATTTGAACTCAGGACCTTCGGAAGAACAGTCGGTGCTCTTAACCACTGAGCCATCTCTCCAGCCCCACTCTGGGCTTTCTTACTTTTTCTCTAAAGCTCACCCCCTTTTGTCCGTGCAGCTGCTTACCAACCTCCATTGCTAAAGACATGCCTTTTCCTTTTCTCATTTTCCCTCTTCTCAGCTGCTGCCGAGATTTCCTGTTTGCCTGCCTGGTTCTCTTTCTCTCAAGCGTAAATATAAATATGCAAGAGTTTTCTTCTTGGTCCCCTTTAAAAATATTTTATTAATGACCAAGAACCATGAAAGGAGAGTCACCATTTCCCTAATAACAGAAAGACGTTCCTATTTATTCTACATACTTTGGTACAGTTGGATTCTTTTTTTGAGTGGTGTGTTTCTTGTGGTGCTTGTGTAAAACATGGTAAATGTGATGTAATGCTTGAGTAAAGACACTGTCAGGGCCAGTCGTGGTGGCGCACGCCTTTAATCCCAGCAGAGGCAGGTGGATTTCTGAGTTCGAGGCCAGCCTGATCTACAGAGTGAGTTCCAGGACAGCCAGAGCTATACAGAGAAACCCTGTCTCAAAAAACAAAAACAAAGAAACAAACAAACAAAAGACACTGTCTGAGTCCTCGTTGCTATATAGGGAACATCTAGAACCTGTCTAGGAAAACTTGGAGTTTCAGAACCATCAAAAGCTCTGCATGGCCATCTGCGTGAGAGGTTCCACCCAGCAGCTGGCTCAGACAGATGGACATAGACACCCACAGCCAAACAGTGGATGGGGCTTGGGGAATTTTATGAAAGAATAGGAGGAAGGATTGTGGGCCTCAAAGGGGATAGGAATTCCACAGGAACCAACAGAGTCAACTAACCTGGACTCCTGGGGCTCTCAGAGTCTGACTTACCAATCAAAGACCTAGGTCTTTCTCTCTTGAACCCAATTGAACTGCTGAACTGAAGGAAAATGCTACACAAACTTAGTTCAGAAACAATGATAGCTCAATCGCTGGGTGCAACAACTAAAATCCTAATCTTGTAAGCCTTATTAAATCTAAATCTCCCCCGTGGTGAATCCTGATGGATCCACTGTTGAAACCAGGAGACACTAGTCATTACATCTTGTCCTCATGCTATCCCTGTCCAAAAGAGACCTAACTCCTGCTTCCTCTCTTCCTCTGTCCAATCCGGAAGTCCCACCTACTCGCCCAGTGATTGGCTCCTTTATTCATTAGGGAATTGGTTCACAAGAACAGCACCAGGCCCATCCATAATAAATATGAATATAGAAAAATCGTACAACATTAATTAATGTGGGACTGTTTCCTCGACTTTTTCTATTCTCCATTCCCAAGGTCATTTGTGCATTTTTCCCCTTGGGGTCTATTTGTAAGGAAAGGAGCAGTTGGCTGACGGGAGTTCTCTCTGCGCTGTAGAAGCTTCAGTTCATCAAGGAGATTGTGTTGAGGTGGGTGGGGAAGAAGGAACCGGGAGGATGTTGGGTAGCCTTTCAGGGAACGAACGAATTAAGATAGAGAGAGTGGATATTTCTGTCAGGTTTATGGAGATGAAGGAACTGGATCCTCTCATGTTCACGGTCTAAAGGTGAGACTGCTTTCTAATTGCATAGCTCCTAGCCCTGGAAAAATCCCAGCATGTGCACAACAAGGTGGTATGACAGCTTCCAACTTCCAAGATGTCACTTGAGTTTGAGTAATGAAGGTGTCAGCGGTGGCTCCTGTGACCAAAGCCCAGAGGGAGTTCTCTGCTTACTTTTTTTTTCTTGATAAGTCCCATGGGATGGGACTTTAATACAAAACAAAACAACACAACAAACGTAGTCGAACCAGAGGTGTCTGGAATTATAGACATAAGCCTGAGGTGAGCTACTATCAGGGCACAGGCAGTGTAACCTCAAAGGGACCTTTGATATCCATAGCCATGGCTGGAGTCATAGCCAAGGCTTAGAGGAAATGAAGTAAGGGCTCAGGTGTTTGGTACAGGAAGCCAGGCTTAATGATGGCTAAGGAATAGGAGGCTCAGAGAGCTTTACATTTTTATTTTCATTCTGATTTTAACAAGTAATACATACTTTTTTGGAGAAAAATTAGCTTAATTTGGTTAAATGTGAATGTAATCTTTCTGATATAGCCTTTGTAGTCTACAGTTTATTTTTACAATAGCAATACAATGTCTAATATAAGCACTTTTTTTTTCGAGATAGGATTTCTCTCTGTAGCCCTGGCTATCCTGGAACTCACTCTGTAGACCAGGCTGGCCTCGAACTCAGAAATCCGCCTGCCTCTGCCTCCCAAGTGCTGGAATTAAAGGTGTGTGCCACAATGCCTGGCAAAAAACATATTTAGTAGAACGAAATTTCTTCTAATAATACACTAATACACATAAACAGTCACATACATATACATATGTACTCATGTCTAAAATATAAGGTTAAAAAATTATGGGGCTGAGTGTAGAGCTTCATGCCTTTAATCCTACTATTTGGGAGACAGATACAGGAGGGATCTCAGTGAGTTTAAGGCCAGACTGGTCTATACAGCAAGTTCCAGGCCAGCCAGGGTTGCTTAGTGAGAGCTTATCTTAAAACAAAACCAAAGAAAGTCATCCAAATAAACTTAGGATGTGCCTACCCTTGTATGTTGGTGTCTGACTCTAACACCCCACCCCCAACACACCATCACCAAAGCTGATCTGGAACCTTTCCCTGCTTATTCAAAGAGTTGCTTTGCATTTGACAGGCATCTCCATCCTTTATTCTGCACCGGATCGTTGTGGATCATTGCTCCATTACATCATAACTCCTCACACTGAAAAGTCCTGGATTCCAGAAACATCATCATCACCATCATTGTCATCACCACCACCACCATCACCATCATCATCATCATCATAATCAACAACAACAACAAAAAAAACCAAACCGAACAAACAAAAAGCCAACTCAGACCAGATGCCTTTGCCACATCACCCTCTTGGCTTTCGATGAATTTAAACAAGTCCTTAAATAGGTTATGTTATGTTGGAATAATGAGCCATAATATCTAATCCCCACATATCTCAGGCTTAATATGAGATTTATTTCACAGGCATGTCACATAGTGATGGTTCAGTAGTGCGACAGACACTGCTCATTGTAATTAAGGCCTCAGGCTGCTGAGTATTTTGAATTCCTGGTGGTCCTTAAAGAACGCCAGGAGATCTGTAAAGTAAATGCCTCTTTATTTTAAATGAGGAATAATAAAACGTAGTTCACTAAGTCATTCTAGCATCTAGATGAGAGAAAATAAGATTTTAGGAAAAATGCACAGCTTTGTTTTTTCCTCAGGCTTTCTTTTCTTTGCCTGAGGTCACCTGCGGACCTTTACCTTGAAGGTTATTTATGTGGAAGGGACGCACAGCTTCTTGAGTCATTCTAGAGGGTTGGCTGTCTTGCCCCTATTTGATCAGTATCACAGTGCCCTCTAGTGGGATAAGATCTACTTAGCCCTCCTAGGAGCCTTAATCAGAAACCTCCATAGCTGAACTTCTTTAGAGCTGTCTTGCTGGGCCCAAATAGATTATTTTTATTGTATAGAGACTTCCTTTATGTCTTCAATAGCCTTTTTCACACACACACACACACACACACACACACACACACACACACACACACACACGACATAAAAATATTTACACCGTTGAGGACAAAAGGACAATTGAATTCCCGAAGACTTTTGGAATAATGATTTTTTTAACCATTTTTTAATAGATGTCTTCTTCATTTACATTTCAAATGCTATCCCCTTTCCTAGTTTCCTCTCCGAAAATCCCCTATACCCACCCTTCCCCCTGCTCCCCAACCCACAAACCTCCCACATCCTGGCCCTGGCGTTCCCCTATACTGGGGCATAGAATGTTTGCAAGACCAAGGGCCTCTCTTCCCATTGATGGCGGACTAGGCCATCCTCTGCTACATATGCAGCTAGAGACACGAGCTCTGGGGGTACTGGTTAGTTCCTATTGTTGTTCATCCGGAATAATGATTCTTAATCACAAGACTAAGAGAGAAGACTTGCTATAGATAGGAACCACAATTGCATCTTCCAAGTCTGCTATAGCTTGCCTGGAGCCACGGACACCTAGATGCAACAGAATTCCCGTACAATCTGTTTTCTTTGTGATCCTCTCTATATCCATTTAACACTAATCTGAGAGGGACTCCAGAAATCCAGTGTGCTGGAGAATTATTTGGCACATGTCATGGTCAGTAATCAGAGAGGGACTGCCAATGACCAGTTTTGGCATCTATGTGGTGGGTAAACTGAGGCAGGCAGCCGTTTGGGGGACAGTGCTTAGAGCCACTGGCAAGGGTGGATCCAGATACCTACATACCTACTGGCCAATGGCAGCCAGTGGTTAGAGAAGTCACTCAGCTGGCTTTTCTCTGAGGAAACAGAGCTTAATTTACTGGGGCTGGCATTTCCTGTGGCCCCTGGAAAAACTGTGAACTCTTTTAACTCCTTGGGGTCAGGGAGAAAGAGAAGGAAAGAGGGAGAGTTCACACACACATATATATACACACACACTGGATAAAACAAAAGGCAGAGTCCAATAACTTCATACACACAAATATACACACATGCATACATACATATAGAACTATAGACAGACATACACATTCACACATAGAATGGTTAGAGCAAAGCTCCAGCAAGCAGGGTCCAAGCATTTCACACACACACACACACACACACACACACACACACACACACACACACACACAATTGGTGGATGGAGCAAGCTCCAACACACACCCAGACAAGGTTTACATATATTCATACATACATACATACATACATACATACACACACACACACACACACATATGATGGGTGGATGGAACAATGTCCCAGCCCCCATACTTTATTCTTTCTTCCATAGCTTATATATCCCAGAAAAAAATCTTTCAAGCAGTATAAAATTACAATGTGATCACATTTTAGTTTTTTTTTCTAGTAGTGAATGGTTATGAAAAACAATGTGTTTCCCCAATACCTTTACAAGAAATAACATTACGTAGTACAGGTAAAGAAAACAGATTATTCTCCAAAACTCACGTACATTCCTAACTAAGCCACTTGTGATAGATTAACAAAGTGCAAGCAAACAAGGTAGTTTTCTCAGCCAGCTTCTCTTACTGGCAGGCAGCAACTTTCGGTTACAAAGAAAGGAGTAATTATTTTATTATTTATCTTTAAAAGCAATCTTTTAGAACCCTAGAAGAATCACAACTCTAAATTTTTATATAAAAATCAGTCACATCTACCTTAAATCCTCAGAATGCATATCTGCTCATCAGCAGTTCTTAATAAATCATACCAGAAAGCTGAGGGCAAAAAAAATGGGTATAAGAAAACAATCACCCATCACCAGTCCAGCCTCGGTGAGAGTCATGTCAGTCGCTGCTGCCATTGTTCTTGTTCCCTGACCGTCAAAGGTCCCTAGCTTATCTATTAAGAGTGTGCCTTTCTGAATTTCAGATTGTTCCCTAAGATTTTTTTTTTTTTTTTACATCAGAGCCAGCAGTAAAAACATCACAATCTAGCTTCACTAGCAACTTGATTTTTCCTATTTTTTTTTAAGGGTGGTGGTCACTGCTGACAATCTGCATCTCTAAGTTCTTCTCTAGGGTGGTGATTGAATCACTAACCTGCTCCAGCAGCATTGCCTGAAGGAGATCAAGCGTTACCACTGTTGAGTGTCAGAGATACCGCCTAGTGAGGGACTTGAAGCCCCCTTAAAGTTTTCATACAGTTCTTAAATTAAGAGGGATGTGAGGGCGGCAAGCAGAACAGAACTCCATAACAGCACGAAGTCCTCAGGACATGTGTCCTTGGGGCCATGCCATACCGAGGCCCACCCATGTGGCTGTGGTAACCTGTGGACTGCAGTCCATGGGTTCTAAAGCTATTTATTGTTTCTCCTGCATGGCCCTTAGTCAGGGACTTACAACTAAGGAAGTGCTTATGTTGGATTGGCCTGTGGGCACGTCTGTGGGACACTTTGCGAAGTGCTAGTTGCTGGAGGAGGGTTCATCCCACTCTGAGTGTGCGGCCCTGGGCAGGCAGGCTCAGGCTCTATACGAAAAGTAGCTGGGCAAGTCAGAGGAAGCAAGCTTGTAAGCAGCATTTCTTTGTGGTTGCTGCCTCAGTTCCTACCTCCTCGTCCCTTCCCCGAGTCCCTGCCTTAGCGTTGGTGGATAAAACTCTAACATGAGATACCCCGATTTCCTCCCAAGTTGCTTTTGGCCATGGTGTTTATCACAACAGAAAGCAAACTGGGACAATATGGTTAAGGATTTGAGTTTTATCAGTGTCTTTGTTAGCTTCTATTGCTGCCACAAAACACTATGGGCAAGGCAACTTACAGACAAAGAGTTTTTTGGTGGTTTACAGTTTCACAGAGTGAGTCCATAGCCATCAAAGAGGAGAGCATGGCAGCAGGCTGGCATGGCTCTGGAGCTATTAATAGCTGAAACCTTGCACTTTGAGACCTTGTATTTTGATCCACAAGCGGGAGACAAATTGAGGTAAAGGAGAGTGGTTTGGCTTTTTGAAATCTCAAAGCTCCTCTTCAGTGAAGCACCTCCCATCAACAAAGACACACCTTCTGATCCTTCCCCAAACAGTTTCACCCACTGGGAATCAAGCACTCACACATCTGCATCTCTGGGAGCCATTGCCATTCAAATTCTGGGATCCATTGCCATTCAAATGACCACCATCCGCGTGAAGAAGCATTCTACAACTACCAGTGGGGGGCGCCCCTGCTTGAAGAGTGAAAGAGACTGCAGCAAGCTGCTTGCACAACCACAAAGGAACTTCCTAGAGGTTTGAGAAATAATGAGAGTGAATTAGGCCCAGAAAGTTACAGTAATCTTAAGCTTTAAGTGAAAGTCACAGATTAATGCAAGTCCATTAATTAAGATGTGCTAGTCTGGTATAGTGGAGCCCACACAACACAGAGTTGATTAAATTGGCAAAGATGAACACCTAATTGCAAATAACAATTTTTACTTCAAAAAAGTTGTAAGGCAGGAGTGGGCGAGTGGGTTGAGGTGCACCCTTCTAGAGGCAAAGAGGAGCGGAGGGAGATGGAATGGGGGGGGGTTGTGGAGAGGAATCCGGGAAGGGGGATATCGTTTGAAATGCAAATGAATAAAATGATTATTAACTAAAACAAAACGTTGGGAGAGAAGGAGGTGGTAGTGAAGTGGGCTGAGTTACAGATGAAAAAAGAATTCCTTGTGAGTCAGGCCAAAGCAGGGTGATGCATAAATAGAGGGTTCTTATCTAATCCATGGTTTTGTATATATTTGAGATTTTTCATTAAGAATAAAATCAACCTACACGTAAGATAACAATGCCAAGGAGTGAGGCTGAGTATGTGAGAATACACACCAAACCACAGAGTTAATAGGAGGGAAAGGCTAAATATTGACACAAAGGAAGCTGTAGTTCACAGGAAATGAAGAAACTCTATGAATGTGTAGTGCTGAGTCACGTTGTTCAAACCTCATTTTGATTGCCAGGAAAAAAAAATCAGCATCGCATTAGCTTGAAACGTCAATTTTAAAGCAAAGTATCAGTTGTCTTGTCCTTTTGTTTCGGGTGAATCTGGGATGAGCAGATGGGTGACACCTTCTATAGAAAGCCCAGAGTTAGTGAAGACAAAAAGCTCTAGCCTTCAGATACAAAGGAGCAAGGGGAAATGTCTCACCTTACTACTGTAAATTCTTCATGGCTCAAAACCACAGAGGACCAAGCTGGCTCGTTCTGATTAATGATGGTTCATTTAAAGATACTTCTTTTTAAAGAATCTGTTTTATGTCCACTGACAATATACACACACACACACACACACACTCATACACACACACACACACAATATATATATATATATCCATTAAATTTAATATTTCTGAAGCATTAATAAAAATACTTTTAAAAATCTATTAATGATTCTATTCATACAAAAGGATAAAACCCCTTTCAACTGATCTTTTTTAGTATTCAGAAAATTCTTGCTTTTTCTTTTAATTGTAAAAGGATATATATATACATATATGTATATATGTATACATATATATAAACATTCATATGTGTAGATATTTTGCCTAAATGTCTGTGCACCATTTGCATGAAGTGCCCACAGAGACGTTTAATCTCCTAGAACAAGAGTTATAGACAGTTGTGAGCTGCCATGTGGGTTCAGGCAACCAAACCTGGGTCCTCTAAGACAGCAGCCAGTGCTCTTAAACTGAGCTATCTCCTCAGCTCCAAGAAAACTCCCAGTTTTAAAGATTTTGCTGAGTAAGATTAAGAAGGTATTTCTATGTTTAGTTGTACATGGCTAAGTAACAATCACAACTTATTCTGCTATACATGCACAACACTCTATGCTCTTAAACAAAAGGAGCAGTTTGTTAACGATAAAGCAATGCATTTTCCTCTAAACCACAAATGACTTATAATCCTATTAATAATACAGTCAGTTGTCTCTTTGGTAAACTGAATATTTTTCCCTTCTATATTTTAGCTATCATGAAGGCTCTGCCAAGAGATGGAATTTGGAATAAGGATGATATGACTTACAGGAAGCCAGAGGCTTGAGTGTCACTTCTGGCTACCAAGGACTGGTGAAGAAGGAAGCCAGACTGAGGGACAGTTGAGTAGAGAGGGCCTTGCCGCATACCACATTTGGGCTGTAGAAGGAGCTCTCACACCAATCATGGCCAGCCTGTGCATAGTATGGGACATTGCTCACACCTCCTGAGATGTGTTGGCTATTAGGTGCTGAAGATGGAAAACTGTAATATATCGCTGAAAGGCTGTGAGGAGTGCAAGCCTCAAAGCTGGGACTGGGATAATGTGTGGACACCCAGGGGTGCTGTTGTCCTAAGCAAGAGGTCAGGAAAGGACTGTCATGGGGCCAAGATGGTTCAAACCATATCAGACCCAGAAAATGCTTGACGTTATACCAGGAAACTGAGATTTTATCTGTGGACTCCCTTGTCTTTCGGGAATATTTTTAGGAGAACACAAGTATGTCAGTTATTTGTTCTGTCCCATCTTCAGTCATATTTAAGATGTAGCTAATGCTCCCTTAGAGAGTGAGGCTAACGCTGCAGAGTTGAGCAAGAACATCAGAAGACTCTGCCTGCATTCCACAGTGTACCACACCACCTCTGCACCTCTGATGTCCACCTTGACTCAGAAGGAATAGATTTCTACTTCACTCAAAGCAGGTGTTGCTATTGTACATATATTTATAGGGACTCTTGATTTCTCTGACTGCAGAGTGAGGAGAGGACCACAAATAGCAGGGATGGTGTGACTCAGGCCGAAAACGAATCTTTGGCCCTGTGCCGTGAGCATCATAGGTACCTTACCTCCTCTGACACTTAGGGCAGAGGCAGTGATGAGCCCAGGAAAGTTAGCTTTCACCCACAGTTACCCTGTGCATTCCTTTGGCTGTGTGGACTCAGAGTCTGACTTCTGGTCCTCTAAATGTCTGTGAGCAGCTAGCTAGCCTTTAATGAGTTCCCTTGTGACCTCCTCCTCCCCTTCCTCCTTGTCCTCTCCCTCCTCCTCCTCCACCTCCACTTCCTCCTCTTCCTCCTTTCCTAAACTATTAGTTCTGTTGTTGGTTGCTAGGTTCCCTCATAATACGCTTCTGAAAGGCAAGTTCAGGGTTTATGCCAGCCAAATCCCTACTTAGGTGCATTAATACTCTAGAATTTTCACTTGCCAACTTGCTGACTTCTGCTTCAGATCTATAGCTTTTAAATATACAGAAAACGTTTTACACAAAATTTTCCTTTTATGAAGAAAAACCAGAGTGCTAGCTGAGTGATATCATCTAATCACACCGTAGTAAAAGTGACCCTTCAGGGCACCCATAGACTATGCCTCAACTTCACAATGAAGTTAAGAGATAGTATGATAGCTTTCCTCTTTGTCCCCTTGTTTTGTTCTTAAGACAGACTTCCAAAGGAATATTTAAGTACAGGCGTATATAAGATTAAGTTTCGATCATGCTCCTAACATAAAGTCTTGACCATTAGAAATACCATTTATGGTCAAAATCAGATATGAGGGATCTGGCCTGATCTCCCTTCATCAGTATCTTCTGGAAATGTTTTTAACTTTTACAGTAACAATCATCTCTTGCCAAACATTCTATCCAGAGAGAAACTCACGACTCTGTGCTCTTTTATGATTCAAGAGAGACTAATTTTGAGCATAGGCAGTGTTATCTGGATTTGACCTATTGGGAGATATTGTGAAGATTTCCACTTCTAGAATTGCTTTTAGAAATGACATTGTGAACATTTGCCAGTGTTCGTTAACAGTAATTTACATGTACAATAAACTATAGCACTTGTAAACACCCAAGATGGACACACTAATCTCTTTTGAGTAGCTTCGTTGCTACCATGAAGTACTCTGACAAGAGCATCCCAAGGAAGGGAGGGTTTATTTGGGTTCTCAGTTTGAGATGGGGAAGTCATGACCTCAGGAGGTTGAGGTCACATGACCCATGGTTGGTATGCAGAGAGTGATGAGTGATTGCGCTTCCCTTATTTTCCATTTCGTACAGCCCAGCTCTACCCCTGGGAATGGCAGCTCAGTGGACAAGTCCTTCTATCTCAACATAACCAAGATAACCACCCACAGGCATGCCCAGGGATTCTCGATTCTGACAACAGTAACCACCACGATGCCATCTCTATTTCTTCCCAGTTTCTTTTCCTGTTGCTGTAATAAATTACCCTGGAAAAAAAGCAACATAACGAAGAAAGGGTTTATTTCAGCTCACGGCTCCACCGTGGCGGAAGTTAAGGCAGCGCGGGCTTTAAGCTGGTTGCATGATGTCAGCAGTCAACGATCAGAGAACAAGGAAGGAGTCCTGCATTCTGTAACTGTTCTAACCTCAGATCTCAGGCTCGTCCACAGTCCAGCTACAAAACTGTTCCAATGGCCTGAGAACCACACTTGTCAGATTTATCACAGCAACAGCCTCACTTCTGGGTACCAATGTCAGTCTACGTTTCTTTTCCTGTTTCTATGATAAAATGTCTCTGGAAAACCCACTTAAAGAAGAAAGGGATCATTCTAGTTCATAGTCCCAAAGTCCAGTTCATCATGATGAGGGAGGGACACAAGACCATAGGAGCTTGAAGATGCTTGTCATATCCACCCAGGACTAGGAAGCAGCGAGGGAGGAGTGCTTATGCTCCTCTCATGTTCTTTAGGTTATACAAACTAAAATCCCAGCACTGGGAGTGGGTGCCATCCACACTAGTGGACTACCACACTCAATTTTAACATAATCAAGGTGATTCCCAACAGACATGGCCAGAGACCTTTCTCCAGGGTGATTCTGTGAAGTTGAAAACACTAACCATTACACAGGCATGAGAAAATAAGTCAGAAACTAAAAGATTTTGAAGGGAATTGAGAGGGTCAGAGTGCTATATTATGTTTTACTTCTTATAAGCTATCAATTTTAGGAGATAATTCTTTATGAAAAATCTCAATGAAGAAGTCTAGTAAGAGTATTCACATTCGGGATCTATCTGGGTGCAATAATGGTCCAAATTCAACATCTTTCACTTTGTTGCTGCCTAACTTGTCAAATTTCTCTTCTAAGTCAGGGGTTTTCAACCTCAGTAGAGCTGACATTGGGTAGAGTGATTCTTTTAGGAAATACAGTGTGTGTGTGTGTGTGTGTTCCCTGAGCATGGTAGAATGTTTGGTAGCACCCCTGGCATCTATCTCATACATGGTAGAATAATTTCTCATTATCCACACTATGATATCCCTAAATGTCTCAAGGCACCATCAGTATCTTCCTGTGAGAGACATATTCACCTCTAAAACACCCCCCCCCCCACTACTCTGAAAGTAGATAGTTTTGTTTGCTCTGTTTTGTGGTTTGGGGTTTTTACATTTTGTTTTGTTTTGAAACAAGGTCTCACTGTGCAGCCCTGAGCTACACAGATCACTACCCAGATCAGGCTGGCTTTGAACTCACAGAGATCTGCCCATCTGCCTCATGAGTGCTGGGATTGAAGGCATGCACTACCATGGCTGGTGAGGCAGGTAGTTTCATACTAACTGTGGATTCAACCAACAAGACTTCCTTTGCTGAGGAATTGGAAATATATAAGTAGAGTGAAGCCTGCACTGTACTGCCATTCCATCACCAAACAGAAAATGTCCATCCAGTAAGTGTTCTGTTGTCAGCCTGGATCCTAGAACTCTGAAGGAGGCCACAGCAGCTACTAGAGTATGAGGTATAGTTGTGGTGGGGGTGTGGTGGGACGTTGAGATACCTCCATCAACCTTACACGTAAGTAATAGATGGATTTTCAAATTTAATTTAAAAATTACATTGACTGTATTTGTGTGTGTTTCAGGTGTGTGGACATATGTGCTTATGCCGCTGAGCATAGATGGAGGTCAGAACTCAGTTCTCGCCTTTTACCATTTGGTCTCAGGATTCAAACCCAGGCCATCAGGCTCTCCGGCAAGTGCCTTGACCAGATGCTGAACTTTCTCCATGGCTCCTCAAAGCATTTTAAAATTCTAAGTGTGTATACATGCATGAGCACACATATGAACATGTATGCCACAGTGGGCGTGTAGCCAGAGGGAGTCTTTTGAGAGTTAGTCTTTCATTTACTTCTACCCTGTGAGTCCCTGGTATTGAACTTCAACTCTCAAGCTTGGCTGCAAGCTCCTTTATCCACTGTGGTGCTTTGAATGAAAATGGCCCCCCCATAGTCCATAGGGAGTGGCTCAATTAGGGTGCATGGCCTTGTTGGAGTAGGTGTGGCCTTGTTGGAGTAGGTGTGGCTTTGTTGAAGTAGGTGTGGCCTTGTTGGAGTAGGTGTGGCCTTGTTGGTTGGAGGTTTCCGATGCTCAAACTCATCCTTCCTGCTTTCAATGTAAAATTTTCCTTCCTTCTCCAGGACTATGTCTGCCTGGGTGCCGCCATGCTTCTTTCTGTGATGATAATGGACTAAACCTCTGAACCTGTAAGCCAGCCTCAGTGAAATCTTTGCTTCTGTAAGAATTTCTGTGGTGCTCAGGAGAGAACCTCTCAGGCCCCTCTCCTAGCTAGGGCAGTGCTGGAGAGGGAGAGTCAGTCCCACCAGCTGTCACAGCAGGAAAACTGACAGGACTCCTTACCTGGGCAAAGTGGGAAAGCTGGCCTTGGTGGTGAAGGTACTGAACAGGCTGAACAACACAGCTCCCTCCCAGGCCCAGATCCAGGGCTTTGAGTTGGTACACCCCAACATCTACCGCATCTGTGAACTTCTGGATCGCATGACAGTATTGTGCATAGTCCTGGTGCTGTTTGTATTTTGATGCTGATTCTGCTTTTCCAGGAGGGGTTGCGGACAAGGAGTGAATCACATATACAGGTGACTTCTTGTGAACCTTCTTCCCACCTTAACTTGTAAAATAAAGGCTAGAGCCAGTGATTGGGCAGTGGAAGGGAAGGTGGAGCTGAAAAGTTTGGGGGAGAAGGAGGAGAGGGGAGAGAATGGACAAGGAAGGAAGGAACGAAGGTGGAGGAAGAGGAAAACACTCCAGATTCTGCATGGCTTTAAATAGCCACAGGTAGCTATGAATACCATAAACGGATAGAATAATTTGGATAACTTGTCTAATCTAGGTGGGCAGCTTGTACCATTATCAATTGGCTCTGAGATTATTGTGTGGGCATCTTGTGAATTGAGAATTTATTGATATCTAAATCTGACTGATTATAAGCTTCTAGAGTTTTGATTTACTGGGTTAAGGGGATTTGTGACAACTAGCCACAGGGGGTGGATGGATGAGAAGGAACAAGTGGTTCTGAGGCAGGTGAACAGGAGCTGGGAAGATCCTCTGCATGGTGCTAGCCTAGAGGCGGAGAGACCGCGGGCTGCGAGTAGAGTAGCGGGGTTCAGCGAGGGATAGTGTCATCTTATTAATATTTCCCGCAACACGAAGGGGCTGGTTCTGCATAATCAAAGGTGTGGGATCTCCACGACACATGGAAACAACAAGATTTTGATTGGAGATCCAGTGAGGATTCTATATTGATAGTGTAGCAGAACCCAGAGGCCTCGAACCAGACCAATGACTCACTGCAGTGAACATTTGCAAGTAACGATAGGTGGACAAAAGAGTAGACTGTGGGACACACTGTGACACATTACAGGTCCCACAGTGAGATGGGTTTTTTAATGTTATTTTTTTTTCCTCTTTTCTGTTGTTTTTATCTTTTGGGAGTGAGGTTGCAAGGGCAGTTATGAAGGGATGGGAAGATCACTAGGATTGGGGTGTATGGTGTGAAATTCACAAAGAATTAATACAAAGTTAAAAAAAAAAAGAGTTGCTGTAGTCATTGTGCACCTTCACAGCAATAGAAACCCCAAGTCATGCACTTAGCCATTTCACTAGGCCAAAAGATAGATAGATGCATTTAAAATGCCACTCAGATTTTGTGGTTATTTGTTATGTAACAAATCTGGCTGACTAATGGAGACCCCTTAGCCAAAGCAAAGCAAATCCAATTTTTTTTTTATGAATGCAAGCTTTATTATTAATGTACCTTCTTCCATAGACAGACGCCTGCCCCAACAAAGAAGTTGAAAAGTCAGAAATCCTGTGACACGCCATCTCTGCTTTGGTACCCAGAAGAGAGCTTGAGCCTCTCCAAGGCTTCCAACGCTTCAGAGAGTCCAGGGTCATTCTGAGAGCACTCCTTGGAGTTCTTCTGCCTGGCGGTCCTTCTTGTACAGTAGTAACAGCGCATTATCCAACCCTTGACGCCCATCAAAAACCGTCTGTTCCCCATATCTCTTTTTTACGCTGAGTGAAGAACCAGGATCTGATGACTTCTTTCCACAGTTTGGGTTCCTCAGCCAAGGCCTGCAGAGTCTCCTCCTTAGGGTAATGGTCTTTCTCGAAGTGCTTTCTTAGCTTCTGGAACTGCAAATAGGTCAACTCAAAGGTTCTTCTATCCTTTAAGTACAGATAATGAATTGTCTTCATCTCAATTTCTTCCATCATGACGGCTGCTCACTTGAGTTCCCTCCTTCAGTTTTCGCAAATCCAATTCTTAAGTCTACTGAGTTGGTTTTTCCAGTTTCTTACTGTCTTGATAGTCTCTCTTACACTCTTGTTTCCTTGATTGTACATAAAACCTCCTTGTTTCAAGGATGCTCCTCTTTCATAGCAAACTACCCACGTCTCTTCCTCTTCTCTCTTCCTCTTCTTCTTCGAAGCCTGAAGACAATTTTATTAGAGTTTAAAGATAAAAGAGGTTTTGCTGTGATTGTTTTGGTTTGGGTTTTGCTGTTTTGTTTGAGATAGGGATTCAAGACATAGCACTTCGTTGTTTTGGGACTTGGTATACAGACCAGGCTAGTTGCAAATTCATAGGATCTGCCTGCCTCTTCTTCCCCATTGTTGGGCCCCACTTTTCTAAGAACTTCCTGCAACCACGTGGCTGTGCCTTAACATGAGTTCAGGTGAGGAGACTACATTATCCTCTTTAGCAGTACATCTTACAGAGCAGTGGTTCACAAACTGTGGGTTATCATCCCTTTGTGGGTCACATATCAGAAATCCTGCGTATCAGACATTTACATTGCAGTTCATGACAGTAGCAAAATTATAGTTATAAAATAGCAACAAAGTAATTTTATGGTTGGAGGTCTCCACAACATGAGGAACTGCATTAAAGGATCACACACTAAGGAGACTGAGAACTGCTGTTACAGGGAATCATTCACACATTCCATATGCAAATCCTTTGATCTATGAAATATTTCTTTCCAATTCTGTTACTTCTCTTTTAATTTTGGGGGGCCGATTTTAAATAGTTTTACTTAAGACCTCGTATTTTCCATTTAGGGCACTGTATTTATATAGTGTGAGGTATATTCTTTGACCTGTACTTCATCATTAGCAGATCAACTTTAAAATGCCACCTACCTAAATAAATTTGGGTACTTAAAACACTCTCCTGTGGACAAATGTATCTCAGCTTGCTTTTGTTCCTTTTACTTTTAAAAAGAGCATTTCCCAGTGAACAGGATGTTTAAAGTTTGGTGGATCTAATCTGTTTTTCTTTATGGTTAGTGACATATTTGTTATAAAAATACTTTTAGATTGCAAAGGTACTTTTCTATTTTCTTCATACTTTTAGCTTAAGTGTTTGGGTTTCATGGTTTAGCTCTGTAGTTTTGGCTTTCATTATAGCTATGATCTATATAAAATGGATTTTTGTGAATGCTATGTGAGTTATGGGTCCAGATTATTAATATTTGTGCACCCAAATACCAGTTTTAGTAATTTTTAAACTAAAAAGTTTTCTTTTTCCTCTCTCTTTCTTTTTTCTTTTCTTTTTTCCCACAGAATCTCTATCCAAGCTATCCTTGAACTCTATATGTAAGAGAAGATGACTCTAACCTTATTATTTATTTACTTATTTATTTATTTGTTTATGAGTTTAAGCTTCTGATCCTCCTGCCTCCAGCTTCCAAGTGCTGGGATTACACAGGAATGTATGACCAAGGTCTATCTATGTACAGATGGGAAGGGAATCTGGGTCTTCTTATATTGTATGAAAGCAGAACTACTGAGCAGAACTCCAGTCCCACATAAGTAAATTTTAATAAAATGTTTTATATTAATGAAAAACAACATAAATATATATAGGTATATATATATTTATTTATATATATAAATATATATATTTATATAAATAAATTTATATATATATTTATTATATATATACATATATATGTTAATGAAAAACAAAATATATGTTGTTTTTCATTAACATGAAACATTTCATTAAAATACATTAAAATAAAAAATATTTATATATATGTATATATATTACATATATATAGATATACACACACACACATATATATGGATCAGAACCATTGTGTGTATGTGTGTATGTGTATGTGTGTGTGTGTGTGTGTGTGTGTGTGTGTGTGCGTGTGCGTGTTCTCTTCTGTCTCTGCCTTCCATCTCCCTGATAGAACACTGTAAAGCAAACCTTCAAGCATTATATCTAGCTTTTTATATAGGTAGGTCCTGGGAATTTGAATTGCGCTCATCATGCTTGTGTGGAAAGCACTTTTACACATTTGAGACATCTCCCCAGCCCAGAGCCACTGTAAAGGATACAAATATAATTAGAAATTGTCACAAGTACCAAATCTTGTAACTGGTAGGATTTTTAGATTTCTTTCTTTCTACTCTCTATATTCTCTTCAGTGAACTTAAACTTCTTCCAGTGAACACAGTTGCAAGAAAAGCTTTATTTTTATTTATTTATTTTTAAAAGATTCATTTACTTTATTTATATGAATTACACTGTAGCTGTCAGACACACCAGAAGAGGGCATCAGATCCCATTATAGATGGGTGTGAGCCACCATGTGGTTGCTGGGAATTGAACTCAGGACCTCTGGAAGAGCAGTCAGTGCTCTTAACTGCTGAGCTATCTCTCCAGCCCCATGCTTTATTTTTGAGATGAGTTTCTTTCCCTCTGTTTGTAATCCAAAGTCCAAGTAGCAGGCTTTTGATTGTATAGCAACTAGTCCGGTTGCTAGGGGTTTTGACCTGATTCCAGATCTTCTGCAACTTTTAAGAACCTGTGCTGTGGTCCCCCAGACTCTGGAGGCAAGATATAGATGAGCCTTGGGCTTTTATTCTGGCACCAATATCCCCGGGTGATGCTTTATAGGTTTAGATATTGGTCCTTTAAAATCCAAGGCAGTAAGAACAGTAAGAAGGAAGTCTGTCCTGGAGGAGCTGCTTTAGCTGACAGAGGCATTAAAGGAAACACTATTGTAACTTGATACATTAGTCCTCTTTTTTTTTTCTTTCTGAATTCCTGAAGCAAGAGACCATAGCATGAATTAAAAAGAACCTTTGTTTTATAGAAGCTTAGAGTTCACAGTACATACCTTCTGTGTTTAGTTTGGACTCCGGATAAAGGAAACATGATAGAATTCTATGACTAAGGATGGCTCTACTTTCCCCATAGCACTTGGTAGCCTTTGATCTTTTTATAGTGGGCTAAACTACTCTGTCATACTATACCCATTTTCCTCATTCAATCATATCTTTATTTCCTAAGACGCTAACCCTACTTAATAGCCTCTAATCTCCACCACCTCACCCAGACCTTTGGTTCTTCCTCTCTTCCTGAACTGCAAGGCTGCTTATTTCTAATAGATTTATTGTCAACATAACCTCACTGCCTCCTATAGTCCCCTCTTCCACAGTGCTTGCCTCCAGAAAATGTTGTTACTGTAAGGCCATACAACACTGCAACCAGTCATATGATAGTAGCTAGAAAGATATGAGGAGAAAAATTTAGAAAAAAAAAATCACGCTGGGTGTGGTGGTACCCATCTGTAACCTAGTCGTCTGGAGACTGAGGTAGGAGGATTGCAGAGAGTTCAAGACTACCTTGGGCTACATGAAGAAACTTTGTTACAAACAAGCACACAAGGAGAAGAGAAAAGGAAAAAGAAAGCAACCGAGTTGCAATCCTGTAGACAATCTGGCAGACCTAGACAGCTGTGTTCCAGAAGGGTTAATTCATGGATGGCTCTACTCTGGGAAACAATGTCAGAGCTATGGCCTTAAAAACACAAGATAGGAGACTAGAACACAGGGGTGGGCTGTGCAGGCAAAACTGAGAAAGACCACGGCATATAGGAGACTTAGTGTGTTCCCTTCCAGGTTATCAGATTCTGTGAGGCTTGTGCCTCTAATGGTTTGTGAACTGTTTTATAGCTTTAAATTTAGACAACCTGCAGCCACTCATACGATTCTAATGCATGATATGGAAGTGAATTCTGTCAAGTTGAGTGGCAATCTGTTCTGGGTTTGCTTCATTCTTCAGTTCTTCCCATGATTCCTATTGTCCCTTGGAGTGTATGTACGCACCTCTGAGTTCTTCTTTGAAGGGGGCATAGCGACTCATTAGTTCCTTGGCAAAATCTAAAAGTCTTTTGGCACATGCTCACTTTTTATTTGCAGGAGACTCCTAATTCTGCCTTTAGAAATATTCTCTTGGCAGACACTTATGTACATAAACTGGAAAATTAAAAGGGTTTGGAGGTAGGTTCTTGCCAGCAGAAATGACGGCAAGCAATAGAATTCAAGTTTGACTGGTAACTTTATTAGAACTCACTGGTGGCCTGTCCTCTGAGTTTATAGGGAACAAGAAGCCAGACACTGGTCTTCTGGGAACTGGCTTCCTCCACAAAGTCCTTCTCTAGAATTGTTTAGAACCACAGTTGTTTCTAAACTCTGGCTTTTTTTTTTTCAAGTGAAAATTTGTATGACTACTTTTGCTTCAGTAAAAAAATTTAAAAATAGTTCAGCTTAAAAAAACAAAACAAAACAAAACAAAATAAAGCCTGAAAGGGACTTGTTTCTATGCGATGACTCATGTCTTTCCTGAGACCTAATCCTGGGACAAGGTGTCAGTCGTTTCCTCTGTTCCTACCTGACAGAGTTCAGACCATTCCTAAAAGAAAGTTCAGGATGAAGCTAAAAACCAAAGATCCATTCTTTCCGGTTATTTAGTTGTACCCCTCAGTTGCTTTCATCCTTTGGGCACAAGCTCCTTAGAGACACTTCCAGATCTCCATCCTTTCACTCCTGTTCCTTTGATGCACAGAACAACTCCATCAAACTTACCTCAAGCCTCAGGAACTGTGCTGAGCACAAAGATAACTTAGGGACCCATCTTAACACAGTTTTCTGAGATTCGGTCCTAAAGCACCCTGCTTTCTGTTCCCCGTGTATAGCATCCACTGCTTCTCATTTCCTGATTATTCCGGCTGTTTCCTCTGCTGCTCCACTGACCCACTCTTGGAACTGGTGCTGGGCATCATTCTTTAAGATTTTGTTTTTCCTCGCGATTTGATTCTTTGGTGTGTGCACATACTGCTTTCAAACTGTCTTGAGTATTCTCCCAAGCTATTGAAATAGTTAACAGGCCTATAATCCGTTTTCTCTAGTCTTCCACCCAATGTTAAAGCTGCCATCCAGTTCACTCAGGGCTTCTTCAGGAAGTGGTCATTTCCTTTACATTGCTGAAGGGCCATCTCACTCAGTAGGTATCAAATGATGTAAATGTCAGTGATATTAATGGTCCACTGGAACAAAGTGTGGCCAAGAGTTCCCAAATGGAAGACCAATGGCTCAGCTTTTGTTCCTTTCCTTTCCTTTCCTTTCCTTTCCTTTCCTTTCCTTTCCTTTCCTTTCCTTTCCTTTCCTTTCCTTTCCTTTCCTTTCCTTTCCTTTCCTTTCCTTTCCTTTCCTTTCCTTTCTCTCCTCTCTTCTCTTCTTTCTTTCTTTTGTTCTTTCATTCATTCTTTCCTTCCTTCCTTTCATTCCTTTCTTCATCCTTTTGAAATTCTGTGTATGCATGTGTACCTTTAGGTGCACAAGGGTGCGCACATACCATAGCATATATTTAGAGGTCAGAGGAAATATCTTTTCCACCTTTCTCATGATTCTAAAGATCTACACTCAGGCTGCCAACCTTGTGCTGCAATCCCTTTACCCACCATGGCAACTCCCTGTCCTCACTCAGAGTTTCCACTGCTTATTTAACTGTCTCCAGACACATTCTGATTTTTGAGTTTTATTCCTAACGGCTTGGCTCTTTTGCCACCAAAGCTTCCCCTCGGCAATAATCCCATAACAATCAGAACAGTGTTTTCTTAGCATCTGGTCTAGCTGTGCATTCTTTGATATAATGAGCTAATGGAGACTGGATAATTTATAAGGAGAACAAGTTTACTTAGGTCATGGGGTATTTTTTGGTTCAGAGCTACAGGGCGGGAGAGTGGAAGGGCCAGGGTGTGTGTGAGGAACAATAAACACAAGGATGGCCATGTGCCCTGCTTTGCCTTTCATTACTGTGACAAATGCAATGGCTGAAGACAACCAAGGACAGAAGGTGTTCTTTCATTTTACAGCTCTCAGGTCAGTCCAGCACTTAGGGAAGTCAGGGCAGAAGCTCAAAGCAGGAACCTGGAGGCAGGAACTGAAGCAGAGACCATTGAGGAACACGGCTTACTGGCTTACTCTGCCTAGTTTCTTATATAATCCAGGACCACTTGTCTAGGGATGGTGCCACCCACAGTGGGCTAGACTCTCCCATATCAATCAACTAAGAAAATGAACTAAAGTATTACCATCAGGCCAATTTGATGGAGGCATTTCTCAATTGAAGTTCCTTCTTCACAGATGACCCTGGCTCATGTCAAGTTGACAAAATCCAACCAGAACGCCTTGATTTCTAATTATTCATCTTCACAGCAGATACTGTCACCCTGAAAACTCTGTGTCCTTTCATTCATCAGGGCAGTGGCTCCACAATACACTCTTCTCTCTACATCATTGCAACAAAAATAAAAGTTCACAATGAATTTAAGAAAGGATGAAGCATATTCAAGCAAGAGCAACTGACAACCACAAAATCTTTCTCAGCCTACACCATCCCCATAGACAGAACATTGCCTCCTGATCCCACACACAACGTGACTCCTCGACTTTCACGAAGCCATGTGTCATTTGACATTTTTTTCTTCTTCCCAGAAACATCCCTCAAAATTTCCCATCTTAAATCTCTCTCATACAGAGTTGCCCTGGCTTGGAAACCTTTTGACATCAACTTCATAGCACCCTCTTCTCCTTTCTTTGTTATTTCTTCCTCTTTCACTCAGTCTAATCAGTCCCGTTTTTGAATCCAGTTCAGATACTGACTACTCAGGCCCAGGATTAACATATCCCTCCAGGTGCAGAATTTTTAAAAATTTATTTTATATGTATGGGAATAGAAAGAATCTCTTGTGTATTGTGGAACCATTAGCTGTCAATAAAAAGTTAATGACCTATTAGCAAAAGGCAGGAAGTAGAAGGTGGGAATTCTGGTAGAAAGACTGGAACTCTGGGAAACAGGTCAGGAGAGGGCATCAGTTAATTATAAGCTTCCATGTAGAACCTGAGAGCTGTCTAGCCTAGTGGTCATGACCCCTGGGGATTTTGAATGAATGACCCTTTCAAGGGGTTCAGCTAAGACCATTGGAAAACACACACACTTACATTACAGTTCACAAAGTAGCAAAAATTACAGTTCAGGAGTAGCAATGAGATAATTTTACAGTTGGGGGTCACCACATAAGGAACTGTATTAAAGGGTCACAGCATTAGGAAGGTTGAGAACCACTGCTCCAGCCCTTCAGAGGCACTTTTCAAAAGATGTTCCAGATAACGGTTACCTCAGGAATGTTGATTGTTATTTGGAAAAATATATAAGGCTAGAAATATGGCTCAGAGGGTGGCGGCACATGTTGCCAAATGTTAGTAAAATGAGATTGATCCCTGGTCTGTACATGGTGGGAAGAGAACCAACCTCTATGACTAGTGAACTAACTAACTAAATACATCTAATAAAAGCAAAACAATAACAAAACGTACAAAAAGATAATAGTCCTATACCTGTCCTAGGTACTTTTATATTTATGTGAAGAGACACATTGACCAAGGCAACTTATAGAAGAAAGAATTTATTAGAGGCTAACAGTTTCAAAGAGTTAGAGTCCATGACCATCACGGCAGGAAGCACGGCAGCAGGTAAGGAGGCAGGCATGGTGCTGGGGCAGTAGCTGAGAACTTACATCTGCATTTACAAACAGGAGGCAGAGAGAGAGAGAGAGAGAGAGAGAGAGAGAGAGAGAGAGAGAGAGAGAGAGAGAGAGAGAGAGAGACAGAGAGAGAGAGAGAGAGAGAGAGACAGAGACAGAGACAGAGACAGAGACAGAGACAGAGACAGAGAGAGACGCATAGACTTTTGAAACTTCTAAGTCTACCTTCCAAGGACACACCTCCTCAAAGAAGGCCACACCTCTTAATCCTTCCTAAACAGTTCAACCAACAGCAGACCAAGTGCAAGCAGACAAACCTATAGGGGCTGTTCTCATTCAAACCAATACAATACCTTTGTGTCAGTGCCAAGAGAGACTTCTTAAAGTGTTCTCATTGTCTAATTGCAGTCAAATCCCCCATCCGCTCTTGGCCCAGGCAACCCAAGTCTGTTTTCTGCCATTATAAGCTGTTTCTCATTTTCATTTTCTAGAACTTTATACAAATGGATTACACAATAGACATTCCTTGGATCTGGCTTCCTTTACTCAAATAGATGAAGTTCATCCAACTTGCATGGCTAAGCATGGCTTGGCAGTCTGCTCCTTTCTATTGCTCAGTATACTTTTTAAAGTGGGTATTTTATTTCAGCTCCTGGTGAACAACATTTATATTGTTTTAAGAAGTTTGGAGTGACTGTTAAAATGACAAGTCATAGTACAAATATATGTTTACATTTCTCTTGGGTTAATATCTAGGAGTGGGGCGGCTGAAATCCTAAGGTGGGTATATTGTAAACCTTTAATAGATTTGTGTGCCATAGTAATTTTCCTCTTCCCATTTTGACCAGTGCATAAGAAAGCAACTGGTCAATACTTTCACCAGTATTTGGCATTTTTGATACCAAGGAAAAAAACCTAGATATACTCTGTAGGTCTATTTGCTCTCACTGGCTTAAATGATCCCTAGTGTTGAAGGTTACACTGCAGGGTGATATGGGACTGGTTTCCCACTAGCTTTGCTGAGAGATAATATCTTTGTACCACAGGAGATGATGATAAAGGGTGTCCATTTTCAGGGACCCAGAGTCTACTTTTGAGGAAACCACTAATTCTTTACTTGGGCCTACCGATGTCTGGTGGCTTACAGGAATCAGATGGAAAGCCTTGGCATCTCTGTGTTCTTCCTGTGTCTCACTCCTTGTGGCCTTTGTATTTGGGTCAGAGCCTCATCAGCTCTGTGTAGACGTGTAGACCACTAAGCACTGTTTGGTCTAGAACTATGACACAAGGGTCACTTGATCTGGACTTTTTTGGTTTCTCTCCTTCTCCTTCAAGTACAAAAGACACCTACCAGTCACCATAACTGGAAACACTGGAGCATGAAAAGGACATAAAAATATGACATCTGAAATATCTCTATTTGTTCCCTGAAAAGGCACACATGTATCTCTTCCCTGCTGGCCTGTCTTTCTCCTTTGTTATTCCCACTGTGTCTGTGACCCCAACTCTCTGGAGTTAAGAAGTTGATTTGTCAGCAAAAGCCTCTACTGCGTTCCTCTTGGGCCCCAGAATAAAGCCTTTTTTTCCTCCCACACTGGTCTCTCAGACACTGGCTTTTTCAGAACCGGATGATCTTCCAGGCCTTCATCCAGTAACATTTCAGACTGAGTGTGGCCATTCTAATGACTGGAGAGCTGTATCTTATCAGGGTTAATTTTTTTAAAAATTAATACTGCTGCATGTTTTTTCATATTATTGGTATATGTTATTTTTGATTTTTTTTCCTGTCTAGTGTTTGTGAAAGTATTTTGTCAATTAAAAATCAAGTTGTTTTATTGAATTTTAAGTGTCCTTTATTTAAAATGTGAGTCCTCTATAAGTTATATACACATCATGCATACAGGATACCTTTTCAGGTTGCTGATTTATTTACTGATTTTTGAGACAGGGTCTCACTGTGGAGCTGAGGCTGTTCTCAGAACCTTCTGGAGTGTTGGGATTACCGGTGCCTGCCACGATGCCAGACATGTCTTTTCACTACTGTTAGCAGTGTCTTTAGAGGAGTAAATTATTTTAGTTTGGGTGATATTCAAACTATCAAGTTTTCTTTCATAGTTCATGATTTTTATATCCTAAGATATCTTTGTTGTACACCAAGGACTGCAGATTTTTTTTCTTCTATATTTTCTTCTGTAAGTTTTGTAACTACTTGTGTTTTAGGGTTTGTGGGAATAACTTATTAGTCATGTCGTAAGTGATGTATTTTGATGTGCTATGTAGTTGCAGGCTATTGATGATGATGATGATGTGAGTGTGCTTGTGAGAGAAGGCAAGGGCACGCCATTCTATGTGTGTATATTTAGGGCAGCTTTCAGGAATTCATTTTTTCCTTCTACCATGTAAGTTCTAAGGCTTGAGCTCAGGTTGCCAGATGTGTACAGAAAGCACCTTACCCACTGAGCTGCCTTTCCAGCCCCAGATGTTGTTGTTATTTTTGAGACAGGGTTTTTCCCTATAGCCCTGGCTGTCCTGGAAATCACTCTGTAGACCAGGCTGGCCTCGAACTCAGAAATCCACCTGCCTCTGCCTCCCAAGTGCTGGGATTAAAGGCGTGCGTCACCACTGCCTGGCCCAGTTGTTTTTATATGGAGAGCCAAAGATATTTTAAAAAGCGCATATACCAGGACATTTCCAGAATGCCTTTGTAGCATTTTATGACTTAAGAGTTCTTTCTCCTGTCGTTCTAATTGGCTCTGTTTCCATGGCTCAGTGTTCTGTGCCTTTCATTAATTAGTGCCACACTCTATCAGAGCTACATGAACAAACTCATCAGCTGCATGCATGCATGGGTCAACTTGCTTCCCTGCCTGTTTGCACTCGCTTCTCTGAAGGCTATGCACACTCTCATCCTGAGATTTCCCTCTCACCACCAATCTCCACAACCTCTGTGCTTCTCTTGTCTTCTACTCTTCGAGATCAATCTCTGGGTTGGTGACTAGATTTCTTCTTGTAGCAGAAGCAGATGCGTCTTCCTAGTGGAGGCGACGTGGAAGTTGCACGTCAGTCATTTAGGTCCTGATACGTTAGAATTCCCCATTGCAAATCGACGAATCGGCGGGACAGTTCATAGCTTAGACTCTGTGGATACACATGTATGGTCTATCTTGAGTGATACATTCAATCATGGCACATTTTAAAACGCATTCTTTAGACTTTAAGGCCAAGGAAGAAACTGTGAGAAACCCATCATTTGGGAAGCTTCCCAGGACTTAGATGCCTATCAGCATCGCCTGGCAATAGTGCAAACAAACCAGACTTTAATTTTGAACGTCACCAGAGGATATTATTGTTCATGATGTGCAAACAAAGCTAGAAGAAGGACTGGGATCCGACTCAGAAGAAACCTGCAAGGGGATAGCAAAGCGTCTTAGCAAGCCCAGCCTATATCTGCTAACGGCTCATTCGACCCAGGAACCTTTGTCAAAGGGAGTTAACATGCAAGACAGAGCAAGAGGCATCCAGATGCTAAAAAGAATGCACACACAGAGAGGGAAAAGCAATCTAAAAGTAAAGGCTATGGGGGCACTGAAGTCATGTGTAGTCAGAAATCTGAGTACATTGAAATAACAGGATACATGAGTTGTGTAACATCCTGACAATGAGCCATTCTCTGCTCTAAACAGTTTCATTTTTTAATTTCCCCAGTCTTCTTTAGAATCTGTTACTTGAGATGGTCTCAGCGGGCCCATGTGCCTCGAATCTTCAAAGAGTCGTTAATTAACATAATTATTCTCCAAGTCCGTTCCCTCATTTTCATGCCCATTGTACTAATCAGGTTAGGCATTCGTTATTACTGATGTAGCTGACTGGAATAATAATCAGAACGCCCTGGCTCTCTCTTCCAACATGTAAACTTTTGAAAAACAAATCCTGTTGCTCTTTGTGTTCACAAAAGATGTGTATACAAGGCCTGGTCATGCCACCCAGCAGCACACCGTAGAGCTGGCGTGGGGACAGCCCCACTCTATGTGTGTTCCTGAGGGATGGAGAGATGGAGATGGGAATGAGGTTCAGAAGAACCAAAGTATCATTTAATTCACTCTCCTTGTTTTAGTCATAGAACTCGTTGGCAGCTTCTCAGGGGCTCTGGGCTCTGTTGGCTTTAGATGCATGTGGCCAATTGTTCACTCCCTGCACCCACAGAGGGATGCCAGATTGCAGCATGTCTAAACAGAACTCATTAGTGCTTCCTTCCCACAGGAGTAAGCTCTCTTTGGGGACCTGCACTGCTATTTATCCAACACAACCCCTCTCCCCATTGTCTCTCATCCCTCATACTTAAGAAGCAGAACCAGCAGGGTTCATGCACTGTAGCTGTAATGGAATGGAATTCATTTTCACCTATAAAATTGTGTTATAGGCTCTGTAAGCCTGATGACCTGAAATCCACATCGGAGTCTATGTAAATGAACAAGGAGAGAAGCAACTCTATAACTTTAACCTCTTAAGCCCATTCAGCCCCACACAGGATGTAAGTTTAGTTTTGTAAACTTAGTTTATTTTAAATTGACAAATCATTGCATGTAGCTATGAGATAATATTCTAAGATTGACCAAATCAGGCCAACCATCTAACCCCACCCCAATCACTCATTTTTTTCCCTGTGAAAAGATTTAAATACACCTTTATATATTCTGGAATATTACTGCATTTTAACTGCCTTGCCCTATGACCAGCATTAGCTCTCCCTGCCTAACCAGCTTTGCACCCACTGCTCAGTGTGTGCCCCTTTCAGTCCCTCCCTCCCTCCAATGGCCTTTGGCAACTTTCACTCCATTCTCTACTTAACATACAAGTGCAGCTTTTAAAGATTTCTCACATAAGTGAGATCCCTGTAGTGTTTATCTCTGTGCCTTCAATATAAGGCCCCCAGCCACACTGCCACACTGACAGACTGCCATGTTTGCCTTGTTTATTTGTTTAAAGATGGTTGTATCCCATTCCACACCGAAACCACACCTTTTAAAACACGCATTCATCCACTGATGGGCATCTGGGGTCTTTCCATACGTTAGACATTCTGAATGGTGCTGCTGTGGATGCTCTCCTCTGGCGATTCCTCTGGCTTTCTACTTCCACTCACTTGTGGGGCATGCTGAGTATCGAGATAGCTGAACCATATGGGAATTCTCCTTTCAGTGGCTTGGGAGCTTTCTTGTTTTCCAGAATGACTGTACTGTTTTACATGATCATCAGCAGTGTATGAATTCCCCTCTTCCTTATCCTTCTTCATGTTATCTCTGTTTTAAAAACTAGCAACCAGTAAAGTGATAGCAACAGATGTACAGTGGTTGTTGACAATGACAACAGTCATTGTGGTTTAGATTGGCATGCCTATGGTGCTTACAGATGTCGAGTGTTTTTCAAATATGCTCTCCTTTTGTATGTCTTGTCTTAAGAAATGTTCATTTGGGACCTTTGCCTGCACTTCAGGTTATTGTCTTGCTGTTGGCTTCTTTGCACACTTTAGATTTTACCACCTTATCTGAAATACTATTTACAAATATCCAAATCTGTGGGTTATCATTAATCCCTTCCTTATCAACAGAAACCCTTTGGTTTGATGCAATCTTCTTAGCCTGCAGGTTCTTGAGGTCATATCTGAGAGATCTCTTCTATACGTCACAGAGCTTTCCCCACACATTTTCTTCAGTCGTCTTAATTTGGGTGCCTTCATTTTATAAGTCCTCACTCTGTTTTATAACCGATTCTTACATAAAGAGTGAGAAAGGGGTCTGTGTCCATTCTTCTTCACGTGGATATCCCATTTCCCATTGAAGATTATTCCTCTGAAGACACGATCCTGTTTTCATTGTGTTTTCCTGAAAGCTTTGTTAAAACCTAGTCAACCACAGGTTTGTGGGTGTAAGTTCTTCTCTCAGTTACCTCAGTCAGATCCATTTCCTCTCAGGGTGGTAACTTCTGGTCTTCTCCATTTACATTTCAGGACCCTCCCAAATCCACTCTGTACGTTCATCCGCATTGGACTGTTTAAACACAAGATAAAACTGAGGAGTCGCCTTTAGAAAGAATGATTTCATATGCTTGGTAAAAAGTTTTCTGGGATATTTTACTTAATAATCACAAAGCACTGGACACCACACCTGCCAAAACATCAATAATACATGACATGTTGTCAAATACACATGTAGACCGTTTTTATTATCTTTTTGTAAGGAAATGAATATTCATAGACAGACGTACCCCATACCTTGAGTGGTTGGGGCAAGGAGTGTTGAAAAAGTCTTAACTTTCTCTTCTAGAAAATTTCAATATACAGTTAGCAGAGAGAATTATAGAATTCCTTCTTCCTCAATGCCCAGCTTCAGAGATTAACCCGTCAAGACCGATCGTGTTTTGCTTATAACCATGCCTGCTCTGCTTCAGCGTTCATGGTTTACCTTAAAGCAGATCTCAGTCTGTATAATCATTAGTGGATATGTCAGTGGGAATCCTTCTGTGCCGTCCGGTGGAACTCCGCAGGGATGGAAGTAGTCTGCAGACCCATCTCTGCTGCAACCACCAGCTGCCTGTGGCTCTGGAATGTTTGGTGTCTAGCCACTATCACAACAGGAGTAAAGTTCTTACGATTTTCAAACTGTGGCTTAAATCCAAATGTAATTAGCCCTATGTGCCCAGAGGCGACCTATTGGACAAGACATCAAGACTCTTTTTTAAAAACATAATTAAAAAGTAGTTCAATTCTTCCTGACTGTATCACTGCACCCACCAGGCAGTGTGTTCTCTTTTCAGTCTCTCCTCCCCTGGCCTTTGATAACTACCATCCTACTCTCTACTCAGGAAAAGTGATTTTTTTATTTACATTTATTTACATTTCAAATAGTGTCCCTCTTCCCAGTTTTCCCTCCAAAACGTGCCTTCACATCCCCCCTTCCCTTTGCCTCTATGAGGATGCTCTTCCACCCACCCATGCATCCACTCCTGCTTTACCACTCTAGCATTCCCCTACACTGGGGCATCAAGCCTTCACAGGACCAAGGGCCTCCCCTCCCATTGATGTCAGATAATCCATCCTTTGCTACATATGTAGCTGGAGCCATGGGTTCCTCCATGTATACTTGTTGGTTGGTGGTTTAGTTCATGATAGCTCTGGGTGGTCTGGTTAGTTGATATTGTTGTTCTTCCTATAGGGTTGCAATTGCCTTCAGCTCCTTGAGTCCTTCCCCCAACTCTTCCATTGGGGTCCCCAGACTCAGTCCAGTGGTTGGCTGTGAATATCTGCATCTGTACTGGTCAGGCTCTGGCAAAGCCTCTCAGGGGATAGCTATATCCGGCTCCTGTCAGCAAGTGCTTCTTGGCATCAGCAATGGTGTCTGGGTTTGGTGTCTGCAGGTGGGATGGATCCCTAGGTGGGGCAGTCTTTGGATGGACTTTCCTTCAGCCTCTACTCCACTCTTTGTCCCTGCATTTCCTTTAGATAGGAACAATTCTGTTAACATTTTGGAGATGGGTGGGTGGCCCCATCCCTCAACTAGGGACCATACCCATCTACTAAAGATGGTATCTACAGGGTCTATCTTCGCTTTGCTGGGTATGTCTGCTCATGTCATTCCTGCTGGGTCCTGGAAACTGCTTGCTTCCCTGGCATCTGGGGCTTTCTAGTGCCTACCCCAAGTTCTCCATCCCATACTTCTACATATTTCTGTTCAATTCCCTGACCATCTGACCATCTGTAGTTCTCTCCTGCCTCTTCCCATCCCTGATCCTGCCCCCCTTTTCTTCCCTCCCCTGAGGAGTGACTTTTTTAAGGTTCCACATATAAACAGTATCAAGGATTATTATCTCTGAGCCTGGCTTATTGCCTTAATTATTTGATTCTAATACTCAGAGTTCTCTAAATATAGTGTAAGTTTCTTTTAAAAATCATGACTTTGCCTCTAAACTGAGCAATGCTGCAGTCTGGTTGCTAGATCTCTAATGTTCTTTAATACTACAATTTGAAGAGGTAATATTAATTTGCATTTTATGTCATATCAGTGTGGGTCATTTTCAATCATTTTGAACTATGGATATAATTTTTAATAGCATTTGAACTCTTGACTGTCTGGATTCCAAGCATTTAAAATTAGGCTCGGCTATCTGCCCCCCTCCTTTAAAACACATTTTAATTGTACTTTTTCTGTCTCAAGGAGACTAAGCATCTAAGATTCAATTTCAAACGCTTTCTTTTGTTTCTCCAGCCCTAGCACTTTCAGAACCTTCCTTCAGCATCCAAGTCAGGGTAGCTTTCAATATTTTCTTCTTACCAAGTCAGTTCTTTTATTATGTTCTTTTTTATTATTAAATAGGTGACAAGATTTCCTTGACATTGTCCTCAGTGTAAACCATTTGTCTGCTGGGGTCCAGATTCCCTGCAGTTCCTTTATCAAGCATAAACCCTGACTCTGATGTGGCCCTGTGACTATGGAAAACTGCAGACATGAGATGACGCCGAGGAGCAATGTCCTCAGGGTTAAAGCATGATGAGAATGACAGGGAAGTCTAGAAGGAAGAACTCAGTGGAGCGGGTCAAAGATTCTGTTTGCTCAAGCTTTGGTTGAGTGCTATTGCTAGTAGTTAGCTACGTAAACATATAAACAGCAGTGGGGAAATAAGCCATCCCCCTCCTTTTCTGGTTCCTGAGATGCCCACGGCTGCACTGGCCTTGGTGTTTACCTGCCTACCTATTATCTATTTGTTTCTTGGCTTGCCTTTCTATAAATCCAACCGATGTATTACATCAGGAGTTTACCCAGGATTGTGGAGCCTATTTAACACGGATAAATAATTACTAACAAGTATAAATAACTATGAATATCTATCTATCTATCTATCTATCTATCTATCTATCTATCTATCTATCTATCTACCTATCTATCATATATTCAAATATCCATATATCTATATCTTTATTTATATCTGTCTTTGTGGTATTTTAAATATACATCACAGTCCAGGATATCTCTCTCATTACCTGATGCCTACTAAAATACACACTTGTCAGTGAAATCTTCATTTTGGGGTGGAGTTTTTTGAATGTCTGGGGATGCTGGTATTCCTGAGTGTTTAGTGTCATTTATGTCATAGTCCAGGCTGTTGTTCGTCCCTCATCAGAAAAGCAACAGGAAGGAGCAGAGAACATTGTAAGTCCTCATAACTTGGCAATGAGATTCTAGCCATCTCCATATCTCAGCACTCGGTGACTTCATGGGTGTCTTACTCTCTTAGCATGTGTTAACTGATTGGATACTTGGTAGGGTAGAAGCCAGAGTGAGGGAGAGGAGACGAAGCCCAAGTCATCATAGGAGGAGTAGGGTGGGGTAGAGGGAAAGATGGTGGCACAAAACAAGGGCTCCCTGAAAAGGGAGCAGAGGAATGAAAGGACAGAGTGTTGAGGGCAAATCTAGCTGATTTCAAAACTCTTAGGCCATGGAGATGGCTCAGTGGTTAAAGTGCTTGCAGCGCTTTGGATCTCTAGCACTCTCGTAAAAGCTGAAGGGTGGCCGTGTGCATCTGTAATGCCTCTGCTTGGGGCTGGAGGGTGGAGCTAGAAGAATCCCTGCAGTCATGGGCCAGCCAGTCCGTCTGTCCGTCTGTCTGTCTGTCTGTCTGTCTGTCTGAAACAGCGCGATCCCAGGGTTCAGTGAGAAACCTCGTCTCAAAACACAAGGTAAAGGAGGCATCCTGACGTTCATCTCTCTCAGCTCTCTTTGCACTCTTGCAGGCAAGCATGCTGGCACGCACGTATTCACACATGTGTATACCACAAATACACATATGGCCAAGTTTTGTTCTAGCCTAGTTCCCCAAAATGTAAATTATGTTGAACAGAAATCACATTGGCGATAAGGATTTGTCATCGGAAATTATACAGCATTGTATCATAGTATTTGCTGGTTCCCCTTTTCCCTCACATCTGTTCCACACACATTAATGTACAATTATTCATAAAACCACATTTACTGAAGGTCTGTGACCCAGGCGGAGATGAAATGTGAAATACAGTAGAGATTAAGAAGTGGTACTTCTGCTACTATAGAGCAGGACCAATTTCCTTTAGTAGGCTGAGGGGGTGGAGGCTGACTAAGGCTTGCTCATCTCACCCTTGCTGTTTCCATTTCTCTTCCATTTCATCACCATGGTTTCCAGTGCCAACATCTCAGCTTCCATCTCTTCTCTTCTTCAAAATGTCAGCCACATCTTTATCTCCACCAACATTTACTTCTGATCCCATATTTATTTTTCTCAGCCAAGGTGTTTTTACCAAAGGCTTCTTTGTATACCAAGCATCACTGGAGAAATATAAGGGAACTGCATCATGCAGGAATTTGATTGCTCTTGACTTTCCTGAGACTTAGGTTTAGAAAGTTTGACAGAAGACAGTAAACATTTTGTAAAGGTCATGGTGGGTTGGGAGGTTTGCAGGACGATGAGAATGAATAAAACAGCTATTGGTCTCGTGTTTATGTAGCCAATAAATAATATCTGTTCACAGAACCATCATTACACTATATTCCTGGAATTGAGAGGCAGTTTGTATGTGTGTGTGCCTCTTTGTGTGTGTATGTGCATGTGCCTGTGTGTGTATGTGTGCACACATGCCTTCACATATATGTGGAAGTCAGAGACCAACTTTCAGGAACTAATTCTTGCCTTTCCCCTTGTAAGGAAGGGTGTCCCTTATTTCTGCCCCACAGTGTGTTCCAGGCTAGTTAGCCCTGGAGCTTTTGAGTCAGTCTCTGTATTCTGTTTCTCACATTGCTACGAGAGTCCTGGCACCACATGCTCACCACATCTGATTGTTCACATTAGCTCCCTGGGAAGAGCTCAGGAAGCTGGACTTAGATGGCAAGCACTGTTAGCAGCAGTGCGCTCTCTCCACCTGCAGGTATTGTTTCCTAAAGGAAAAAGAGACTTTGACTCTCAAGGGGCTGAGCTGGAATCTGACTCAAATGAGACTCCCAGATCAGATTAGCCAGTTTAATCTCAGATTTAATGCCTCTGAGACTCTGTGCACTCACCTGTGATCTAGGTATATGGGAAACAGGAACACTGGGTCGTTGGGAGGTATACAAGAGACAGCCCCAGGAATAGAGGAGACACTTCACAGAATTGCTCCTGCTCAGTCCTGCCCTCCCCACTTCCTCTTTATAATCATGATTAGTCTGCCATTCTCGACAACACTGAAGTAGCAGAGGAAAGTTCTGTGAGTCGGTGAAAGGCAGGGTGAAGCTTTGAGTCCAGAGACAATTTTTCTGGAGTGAAATTTTCTGGTCCTCAAGTGAATGCATACCCTGGCCCATCCCCCACCAAACTGACATTCATGTGGTTCAATTTAAAATATGTGTCCCAGAGGAAAGGAACTACCAAAGTGTGCCTGGGTTAGGACAGGTGAGGCTAGGCCTTTCTTTTCAGTATTTAAATAGTACTGAATAGAATTATTCAGCACTGAAGACAGTATGCTGCTTAGGAGCAGCTACCCTTTTGGATTGGTTGTTTTAGATTAATCTATAGATGCGATGGTTTTTAAAGCATTCTTGAAGATAGGTTTATTTGTACTGTAACAGGAGATAGAAACCACATAGATTAATTTAATCAAGCGCCAATAACTAGGTGGCCGAAGGATGGAAAACTAAAAGGAAAGACCACAGAGGTATCATGTGGACCTCTATTGCTAGAAGCAGCCTCCAGGACAGGGTCTGGAGAAGCAGAGGGAAGCAGCTGATAACTTGGGTCGGAGGTAACTAGAGAAGGGGCTTTGGAGAAGTCAAACTCAGGCCTCTACATTAGGTCAGCCAGGCAGGGAGTATGGCTTAGTGGTAGAGTGCTTGCCCAGGATGCGCAGGTATGAGCTTCAGTGCTTGAAAAAGAAAGGGCTTTTGAGTGTGACTTAGCTTGACCTGTTGCTTCTGGGTTGGAATAAAGAAGCCCCGTGGGCTAGGGACCAAAGCGCTGAAGGGTAGATACTGGCTCCTTAGTATGTCTGAGGTTAGAAGCACAATGACGCTGCTTTTATAAACACTGAGAAGACTGTAGATTGGAATCAGCTGCCATCGTGCAAGAGCATCCTCAATCTGGAAGGACCTCATGGTGTGATCGAACAGTAGCCAGATCAGAAGCCATGTAAACAAACACACATCTTTCTTCCTCCTCCAGCCTGGCAGGCACAGCTGGTATTTGGACAACCCCAGGATCAAAATTGTACAACCGAATAAAGGAGGGGACTGAGATACAAGTGAAAGAATTCAATATATAAAAACCTCCTTTAATGAAAATATACCTCTACATTCAGAAACAAGATGTGTTGAGGGGTTGATATTTTTCTTTACTTTTTCTCCTTAACTCCTTATTCAAGGCTGGAAAAGATTTCCATGATGGAAGTTAGAAACATGGCTCAGTGTCTTC
This sequence comes from Mus caroli, assembly GCF_978045245.1. Taxonomy (NCBI): domain Eukaryota; kingdom Metazoa; phylum Chordata; class Mammalia; order Rodentia; family Muridae; genus Mus; species Mus caroli. Next base: position 31,169,094 of record NW_028227275.1, on the reverse strand, counting down.
TTCCTGCCTTGCCAAGATGCCAATGACTCTAAGATGCCAGTGGTCACAACATGCAGGCATTTCACACAGTGATAAACGGTGCATATCTATGCTGGCTGGCTTAGAATTGCTGTTTTCTTCTTCTCATCATGCTTGATATTAAGTAGTCTCCATAATTTCATTAAAAATATTTTTCTTTGCTTCTGTTGTTGTTTTGGGTTTCTTTTTTGTTTGTTTTTTTTTTTTTGCCTACAGCTGGAGCTTGAACCCAGAGCCTTGCACATGCTAAGCAAGCTCTCTGTTACTGAGCTGTACCTTCAGTCCAAGAAAGAGTTATTATCATAACTCAAACTCAGGAAAGAAAGAAGCCCAGTAATGAATAGTTTTTAATTTAATTATTTCACTTTTTATCTCCAAAAATTCCTTCTTGAGATACAAATACTGACAGACATAAAGATATGCTATGCTTACACGTATATGGACCTTCAGTTGAAAGCTTACTATGAACTGGGGTCATGGTGGGCATGAAAGATGCTATTTAATCTTCCTTGAGGGCTCTTAGGGTGAGTCCCATCTTTATCTCTATAATACTGTCAGGAAAGTGAGCACCGCTGAAGACACATACCTAAGGTTACACAGACAAGGAGCAGAGCTAAGCCCAGAAGCAGATCTGATAGAACCATCTAGAGAAGTCACCTGGACACTCATATCTTCTTCCCTGGATCCTTTCCACATCCTCGTGGCGTGGGTCCAGGTTCACGTCCATGGGCCATGCACAGGCCCAGGCTACTCTGATTATCACTTGATCCTCCATTCCTAGCCAAAGCTAACTTCCAACATCAAATTTACGAATACATGTCCTCTCCTGCCCTGGTATTATTTGAGTGTAAACGTAAAATGAACAAATCCCTTTTGGCTTGAAATATTGTTTTTCTTCCTTGCACACCTTCCATTATTTGTTTTGTTTTTGTTTTTGTTTAAATATTTTTTTTTATTATGTATTTTCCTCAATTACATTTCCAATGCTATCCCAAAAGTCCCCCATACTCCCCCACTCCCCTACCCACCCATTCCCACTTTTTGGCCCTGGAGTTCCCCTGTACTGGGGCATATAAAGTTTGCGTGTCCAATGGGCCTCTCTTTCCAATGATGGCCGACTAGGCCATCTTTTGATACATATGCAGCTAGAGTCAAGAGCTCCGGGGTACTGGTTAGTTCATAATGTTGTTGCACCTACAGGGTTGCAGATCTCTTTAGCTCCTTGGATACTTTCTCTAGCTTCTCCATTGGGGGCCCTGTGATCCATCCATTAGCTGACTGTGAGCATCCACTTATGTGTTTGCTAGGCCCCGGCATAGTCTCACAAGAGACAGCTATATCAGGGTCCTTTCAGCAAACGCTAGTGTATGCAATGGTGTCATCGTTTGGAGGCTAATTATGGGATGGATCCCTGGATATGGCAGTCTCTAGATGGTCCATCCTTTTGTCTCAGCTCCAAACTTTGTCTCTGTAACTCCTTCCATGGGTGATTGTTTCCAATTCTAAGAAGGGGCAAAGCGTCCACACTTTGGTCTTCATTCTTCTTCAGTTTCATGTGTTTTGCAAATTGTATCTTATATCTTGGGTATCCTAAGTTTCTGGGCTAATATCCACTTATCAGTGAATACATATCATTTGAGTTCTTTTGTGATTGTGTTACCTCACTCAGGATGATGCCCTCCAGGTCCAACCATTTGCCTAGGAATTTCATAAATTCATTCCTTTTAATAGCTGAGTAGTACTCCATTGTGTAAATGTACCACATTTTTTGTATCCATTCCTCGGTTGAGGGGCATCTGGGTTCTTTCCAGCTTCTGGCTATTATAAATAAGGCTGCTATGAACATAGTGGAGCATGTGTCCTTCTTACCGGTTGGGACATCTTCTGGATATATGCCCAGGAGAGGTATTGCGGGATCCTCCGGTAGTACTATGTCCAATTTTCTGAGGAACTGCCAAACTGATTTCCAGAGTGGTTGTACAAGCTTGCAATCCCACCAGCAATGGAGGAGTGTTCCTCTTTCTCCACATCCTTGCCAGCATCTGCTGTCACCTGAATTTTTGATCTTAGCCATTCTGACTGGTGTGAGATGGAATCTCAGGGTTGTTTTGATTTGCATTTCTCTGATGATTAAGGATGCTGAACATTTTTTCAGGTGCTTCTCTGCCATTCGGTATTCCTCAGGTGAGAATTCTTTGTTTAGCTCTGAACCCCATTTTTAATGGGGTTATAACAACATAAATAATGGAAAGCCAACATTCATGTGGAAACTGAACAACACTCTCCTCAATGATACCTTGGTCAAGGAAGGAATAAAGAAAGAAATTAAAGACTTTCTAGAGTTTAATGAAAATGAAGCCACAACATACCCAAACCTATGAGACACAATGAAAGCATTTCTAAGTGGGAAACCCATAGCTCTGAGGGCCTCCAAAAAGAAACTAGAGAGAGCACACATTAGCAGCTTGACAACACACCTAAAAGCTCTAGAACGAAAGGAAGCAAATTCACCCAAGAGGAGTAGACGGCAGGAAATAATCAAACTCAGGGGTGAAATCAACCAAGTGGAAACAAGAAGAACTATTCAAAGAATTAACCAAATGAGGAGTTGGTTCTTTGAGAAAATCAACAAGATAGATAAACCCTTAGCTAGACTCACTAGAGGGCACAGAGACAACATCCTAATTAACAAAATCAGAAATGAAAAGGGAGTCATAACAACAGATCCTGAAGAAATCCAAAATACCATCAGATCCTTCTACAAAAGGCTATACTCAACAAAACTGGAAAACCTGGACGAAATGGACAAATTTCTAGACAGATACCAGGTACCAAACTTAAATCAGGATCGAGTTAACGATCTAAACAGTCCCATATCCCCTAAAGAAATAGAAGCAGTCATTAATAGTCTCCCAGACAAAAGAAGCCCAGGACCAGATGGGTTTAGTGCAGAGTTCTATCAGACCTTCAAAGAAGATCTAATTCCAGTTCTGCACAAACTATTCCACAAAATAGAAGTAGAAGGTATTCTACCCAACTCATTCTATGAAGCCACAATTACTCTGATACCTAAACCACAAAAAGATCCAACAAAGATAGAGAACTTCAGACCAATTTCCCTTATGAATATCAATGCAAAAATACTCAATAAAATTCTCGCTAACCGAATCCAAGAACACATTAAAGCAATCATCCATCCTGACCAAGTAGGTTTTATTCCAGGGATGCAGGGATGGTTTAATATACAGAAATCCATCAATGTAATCCATTATATAAACAAACTCAAAGACAAAAACCACATGATCATCTCGTTAGATGAGGAAAAAGCATTCGACAAGATCCAACACCCATTCATGATAAAAGTCTTGGAAAGATCAGGAAATCAGGGCCCATACCTAAACATGATAAAAGCAATCTACAGCAAACCAGTAGCCAACATCAAAGTAAATGGTGAGAAGCTGGAAGCAATCTCACTGAAATCAGGGACTAGACAAGGCTGCCCACTTTCTCCCTACCTATTCAACATAGTACTTGAAGTCCTAGCCAGAGCAATTTGACAACAAAAGGAGATCAAGGGGATACAAATTGGAAAAGATGAAGTCAAAATATCACTTTTTGCAGATGATATGATAGTATATATAAGTGGCCCTAAAATTCCACCAGAGAACTCCTAAACCTGATAAACACCGTCCATTATTTGTGAACAATCCTTTCGTTAAACATCCAAAATCCCTGCACCCTCCTTCCAGAGAATACCCCTGTCTTAGTTAGGGTTTTACTGCTGTGAACAGACACCATGACGAAGCCAAGTCTTGTAAAGGATAACATTTAATTGGGGCTGGCTTACAGGTTCAGAGGTTCAGTCCATTATCATCAAGGTGGGAGCATGGCAGCATCCAGGCAGGCATGGTGGCAGGAGGAGCTGAGAAGTCTACATCTTCTTATGGAGGCTGCTAGCAGAATACTGGCTTCCAGGAAGCCACACCCATAGTGACACGCCTACTCTAACAGGGCCATACCTTCTAATAGTGCCACTCCCTGAGCTGAGCTTATACAAACCATCACGAGCCCTGATACACTGAACAAGCGCAGACTGCTGGGGCTCAGTATGATGTCACCACTGCAGACTGCTGGGGCCCAGTATGATGTCACCACTGCAGACTGCTGGGGCTCAGTTTGATGTCATCACTGCTGACAGTGGAGGAGAGTTGTGCATGTTCTCGCCCACCAGCTCTGTGTTCTTCAGAGGCTGCTAGGCAAGGGCATTCATCTGGGATCTTGAAGGAATCTAGAGGTGAACTTCTCTGCCTTATCTACTCCCTTCCTAACAATGTGTTCAACAATTAACATTTAGAAACAATATAACTGTAGAAACAATATAACGTTTTATCCTCTTTAAAAACCTTGGCAGTCTTGGTAGAGACAATTCTCAACACAGAGAGGGAGGGGAGGGGATCCGTGGCGGACAGAACACAGGAGCAGTGGAAGCAAGCCCTTACATGGAAATTAATTAGGAAGTCTCTGCGTTCAATACTGCTGTTGGGTTTTGGTGCCACTCCTATAAAGGAAGCTTTGCTTTGCTCTTTTATGGATGGAAAACAGAAGCCCCAATGGAATTCACTCAGGGAGCCACGAGTGAGCGAGCCAGCTGCTGGCAGAGCTGAGGCTTAAGGAAGCCTTCCACTAACTCCTGATCCAATCTTCCACCAGCTCCTGGCAAAATGAAAGTATGTGTTTCATTCTTTATTTCTTCAATGTGTGTTTACCCAGCACCTTTTATGTGCTGGGTTCTGAAAAACACAGTGAACAGAACAGTGTGGGAGGGGTACCTGACGTCCTTGTGATTGTAGTTCACTGTCTGGTTATATGTTAGAAAATGACACAAACAGATGAAAATGGGGAATTTTTGCTTAAAGGTAGTTATAGGACAAGAGCCACGAGGTTAGAAAGAACAGGATGCAGTGGCATTGAAAAGTTAAATAAATGTCATGCGCAAAATCACAGCCGCAAACATCCATTTCTCTTCCTCAAATCAACTGCCATTCACTGGGTTAAGAGGGTCTCACTGACCTACTTAATGCTTTGAAACAGCGCCTATGTTTTGCTATCTGTGGCACTTTCAATCAGATCTGGAAAGAGCTAGATTGCTAAAAGAGCTGCCAGTTGTTTTGGATCCTGTGAGCCAAGCTTGTTGTGAGGTCATTACTTGAGAATAGAGTTTTATTTTAAAAGAAGTGGCTTAGTCTGATTCCTTTCAGGAGAGCTTTTTAAATTTGCTTCTTCCGGGTGTCTTCATTTGGTTTCCCCTTGCTGTATTAAAACATTCTGACAAAGGCAACATAAAGGAGAAAGGGTTTATCCAACTCACAGTTCTAGGCTGCAGTCCATAATGGCTGTTCCATCATAATGGCAGGAACTTCAGAGGATTGGTCACATTACATCCATCAATTCATGCAGTGAATTAAATGTATTAATACACTAATTCACTAATATTAGTATTAAGACACTAATGTAATTAATGTATTAATTCCCAGAGAGCTCAGCTTGCTCTCTTCTTTTCATTCAATCTAGAGTCTGGCCCATGAATGGTGCAACCCACAGGCAGTGGGGAATCTTTGTGTAAGGTATTACTATTACTGTAATAGAGAACAGTGGACAAGACCATTTACAGAAGAAAGGATTCATTTGGGGCTTATGCTTCCAGAGGGTTCAGAATCCATCACTGTCTAGATAGGGAAGTCTTGCTGCAAGCACCAGGCTCGACAGCAGAAAGAGCTGAGGAGTCACATCTCAAATAGAAAGCACAGAGTGAGCAAGAAATGATACAAGTCTTTAAACTCTCAAACCTCTCTACCAGTGATACACTTCCTCCCGCAATGCCTCAGCTCTTAAGCATCCCTAAACAGAGCCACCAAAGGGAGCAAAGCATTCAAGTGCCAGAGACACATGGAGGGCATCTCATTCAGAGACCACAGTCCTCCCACCTCAATTGAAGAAATCCCTCAGGGCAACCTATTGTGTACAACCTTCCTGTGGTCAGCTTGTTTCCCAAGCAGTTCTACATTGTTTCAAGTCAGTAACCAGTCAGTAACCATTGCGCCAGGCAAACCTACATGAATGATTGATTCCTTTATAGTTAGGGAAGAAAATTTTTCTTTAGTCAAAGTAGGATCAAGTGTGGTGATTCTCCTGCGTCCACTTCCTGAGAATTGCACAAGCATACACTGCCGTGGCAAACCCACCTCCTGAGAATTGCACAAGCATACACTGCCGGGCAAACCTACTTGAATGATTCCTTTATAGTTAGGGAAGAAAAATTTTCTTTAGTCAAAGTAGGTTCAAGTGTGGTGATTCTCCTGCGTCCACTTCCTGAGAATTGCACAGGCATACACTGCCGTGGACTTTGGGACCTGTCATGCGTGTCACTACTGGAGTGGATGTAGCAATACACTATGACCGCCTCCTACCCCCCAGCCTCCATTTAGACACTCTTGCTCTGACCCTCTAATTCTGGAAGCATCTGTGTGTTTCACAGTCCGCATGTCTGCTTAGGCCTCTTCAGTTCTACCCCGAGGGATATTTACATCATCTGGGGAATCAACAGAAGTGCCGTTTCTCTGGCTGCGGGACTATGGGTGGACAAGGTCCAGGTAAAATCAATGTATCTTGTCTCACATCTCCTTTCGTTGGCAGTCCATGTGCATTTACATTACATCTGTTAAACCACAGCTCTCAAGACACAGGGACATGATTCTGTTCTTTTCCGTCATTTGAAGTGCAGTACCAAGCACCTGTCCAACAGCAGGTCCCTGGTAGGGGTTCTGTGTAAGGGATGACAGAGACAGGAGGCTGGCTTTCACCCCATTCATAGCTTGTGAAATTACTAGTGTTTTGTGTTTGTTTGGAGTGCTTCAATGTAAGTGTATTCGTTTTATGTCTTTCCTACTTGGAGACTGTGAACTTCACTAAGACTGCCTTGACCCTAGCCCTTAACTAAGGTACCTAAGTGAACAGTCCTCTTCCCATAGCTTCATGTACCTCATCCCACAGAACTCCAGAGGATATAGGAAAATCAGTGGAACCAAGTTTTGGACTTCCTAGACATCAGATATGTTCTTCCTTGTTGGAGGAAATATAAGCCTCTGGCTGGCTGACACTTACTATCGCCCATGCTGGATCCTAACTATGATGCTCCTATCGTCTCTGCCAGCTTCCTGCAGCTTCCTGGAAACTGCTTTGCTGTTAGAAGCTGAGTCTAGTCTTTGCTCTTGTTAAGATGAGGGTTTGCAGGAAATATGTTCTCAAAAATCCAGTAGCTTAAACAAAACAAATCTCATTTTACTACCTAAAGAAAATATAGAGACAGGAGTGTCATGGTACAAAGTTTCTTTTATAGTCGTAAAGATTACTTCCAATCTGCCCCTACAGTAATAAGACAGTTCACACAGTTAAGCAACTGTAAGGCCAATAAACAGGATGTAAGAAGAGATAAAGGTTCATCTTATTTCCTTTCAGGAGATCCATGGGAGTCTCATGCTCAACCAACTCATTCAACAAATACTTTAAAAAATACTAAGGTGTAACGTATATGGCTTTCAACACAGACCATATGGACATCTAGCTGATGGGAAATTTAGCCATGTGGTTAAAATTAGTATAAGGAAGCTACATTGAACTATCCAGATAAAATCAGAACTTTCCCCACTGAGGTTGAAAATGTAACTGCACAGATAATTAGCAATCTGTGCGGCACTACAGTTCAAAGACAGAAATACTACTTACATGTAGCATCTTGCCCTATCTTTCTTTCTTTCTTTGCATATAAAGAAAGAGAGTTTATTTCACACACAATCTTGGAGGCTGAAAGGATGCGATTAGGGATTCCCATCTGTTCAACTCCCACCTTGGCTATATCACAACACAGTAGATAATGTTGGGATGGAAGCACATTAGATAGAGAGGGTCACATGGAGAGATAGGAGGCACAAGCTATAGGGTGTACAGGCCCAGACCAGCTCTTTTCAAATCACCCTCTTACCCCAGAGCTAACCTGGGTCCTGCAAAGAGCTTTCTTAAGCCCTACCAAGATCTATCCCCCCACTGACCTGTTTTCCATCACCACACCTAAAAGCTTCAACTTCCTCCTAGGTGTCACACTGATGACTGAGCTACGTGCTCACGAACCTCTGGGCTCTGGGAGACAAGCCTGTACTGGCCTCAGCGTATTTATTTAGAGAAGCTTGGCAAAAATGATTTTTAAGAGTTTCTGGTTCCCCACTTACCTTCACAGGCTCAGACCCATCTTCTTCCTGTTTCTCATGGAGGCAAATACAGCTAGACAATGTGTGGGCTTCTCTCTAGGACTTCCCTCTCTTGTAATTGAAGCGACCCAGGAAGCCTGCCTCTGTACTTTCTGCACAGAGCTCCCCTCCCCTGCCTTCCCCTTCCCTCTCCTCCCCTCCCCTCCCTTCTCCTCCCCTCCCTTCCCCCCTTTTCCCAGCAGAAATACCTCTCATCTTCTGAAGCCCAACTTGGCGCCAGAATACTGCAATCCCCCTTTCATGGTGGCACTCCCTAACGTTCCCCCCCCCCCCCCTTTCAGGAGTGTCAGATTCCGGCTTTAGGAATACACATCCCAGCCTCCATATTGCTGAGGCTAGCACCCTCCCTGATAGATAACTAGCACTTCCCGGGTGCAGATGGATTCCTGTCCTTGAGAAAAAAACGAACCAAACATCCTTGAAAAAGATAAGTGCCCCCCCCCCCTTTTGGCCATGAGAGAAGGGCAATTAAGTGTTCCCAGACAGCGGTGGCCACCTGTAAAACCACACCAGCTTCTGATAGCACAGTGAGTTACTTTTCCCAGGTCAGAAAGGTCCCTTTCCAGCTGCATAGTTCTCCGCCCGCCCTGCTGTCTGTCTGAAGGTTTGAAGGACAGCATTCCTTTACACTCTCATGGAATGCCAAGGTTTGGAAACCCTGCTTGCGGTTTCTTCCTTTATAAACCCCCTTCACTTAGTCCTGGGGGTTCACTCTCTTTCCTGTTCCATCGGGAAGGTTGGTGGCTGAGGCTCGAGCTTGAATAAAGACCCTCACGCAATTACATCGGCTTGTGATTCTTGGTGGTCTCTTTGGGGTTTTTACAATCTGGGCACAACAAAACAAGCACAGGCGCTTCCAAATCAGGGTCCGCTCCTAAGTCCAAACCCCACCCTTCTTTCCTTTTACTGAAAATAGGTTACTTATCCCATACAATACATCCTGATTAGTTTCTTCTCCCCCTGTTCTACCCAGCTCCCCCCCAAGCCCCCTTAGACTCCCCTTTGAACCCACTTTCTTTCTGTCTCTCATTAGAACAGACTTCTAAGAGAGAACAATCGACTATGACAGCGTAAAACAAAATATGAAGTGAACCCCATCATATCGAAGTCGAACAAGGCGACCCAACAGAAGCAAGAACAGGCAAAAGAGTCAGAGACCCACTTGTTTTTAGAGTCAGAAGTTCCATAAAAACATTAAGCGAATAGCTGTGACATACATACAGAGGACCTGGTGTAGAGCCATGTAGACCCCGTGCTTGCTGCTCCAGTCTCTGTGAGTTCATAGGAGTCTTGCTCCGTTGGTTCACAGGGCCGTGATCTCCCGGTGTTCCCCAATCCCCCTTTACTCTCACGCTCCTTCTGCCTCCTTTTCCATGGGATTCCCTGAGCTCTGAGGGGAATTTGATGGAGACTGCCAGTTTAGACTCTCTCCACATAATGTCTGGCCGTGGGACTCTGCCTTTGTTCCCATCTGCTGCTGGAGGAAGCCTCTCTGATGATGTCAGGAGAAGGTACTGATTTATGAGCATAGCAGAATATAATTAGGAGTCGTTTCATTGATGTATTTTTTTTTCAGACTGTAGTGTTTGGATTTATCCTAGGATTCTGGGCTATCTCGTCTCTCTCTGGATCTTGTTGCCTCAAGCAGTGTTGGGCATGGATTCCTTCTCATGGAGTGGCCTTAAGCCAGATCAGACTTTAGTTGACCAATCCCACAAGTTCTGTGTCACCATTGCCCCAGCATATAATGCAGGCAAGATAAGATTGTACATTAAGGGTTTTGTGGCTGGGTTGGTGTCCACATCTCTTTTTTGGTAGCCTGCAGGATACTTTTCCGAATGAAAGAGACTGGAACTTAGGGCCAAGGCTCTATGTAGGCACCAGCTCAACTTTTCCATGTTCCATGGGTTGTATGAATATTATCCTTAGCAATGGGGGTCAACTGTCAGTTTGCAGAGAGCAACCCTCTGTCAAGCTTGCCTGGCTTGCCTGGGGATTTCCATGGGACCCTCCTTGGGACCCAGTTCTAACACTGGAAGCCTTATCTGCCTAGAAGAGATGGCCAGCTGAGACTCTGTCTCCCCCATTACTTGGAGTCTGCCTTAGGATCAGCGTCATCATAGATTCCAGGAAGCTTCCACTGCACTGGATTTTGCCCTATCCTCCAAATGCTCCCACTCCTGACCCCTCCCACTCCTGTCCTCACCTGCCCTTGGTCTACCTGCAAACTCTTGTCTTTCCCCATCCCAGGGAGAGCCATGCATCGCCCCCAGACCCCTTCTCTTAGCCTAACTTCTCTAGGTCTGCAGATTGTAGCTTGGTTATCATTTACTTGATGGCTAATAATACCCATATATAATTGAATACATACCATATTTATGTTTTGGGGTCTGTATTGCCTTGCTCAGAATGATTTTTCTAGTTCAATTCATGATGTCTGCTCCCCTCCCCCCAAGACAGGATTTTTCTGTGTAACAGCACTGGCTGTCCTGGAACTCACTCTGTATTCGCCTATCTCTGCCTTCTGGGCACTTAATACTTGAATTAAAGGCATCATTTTTAAAAATAGCTAAGTAATACTCCATTATGTAAATGTACCACACTTTCTTTGTCAATTCTTTTGTGGAGGGATGCGGGGCTGTGGGTGTGGGAGAACAGGGGAGTGGGAGAGAACCTGCATCCTGCCAGGAGGCACGTGGCCCTAGGTGGGCATCTGGCTGTGTTAAGCCACTGACCCCATACAGTGGGTGGTGGACAAGGGGCAGCCCCAAGTACCAGGTTCTCAGCCTCCAGCATCCCACACTGGATATGGCAGAGGAGCTAAAAACAGAATATGGGTCCTGGGGCAACATTCGACCCTGGGGAGGAAGGCAGGAGAGGGCAGGGGGAAAGGGAGGGATCTAGGTGGTTCCCATGCAGGTGAGAGTCCTTAGTCTGGTCCGTGGCTGCAGCATAGGAAGGCCTTCTGGTGGGAGGTTAGATGTGGCTCGTTAGGAGAAAGCCTATCCCATTATTCAAGCATGGCAGGCCTTTATGATCAGAGACAGTCTATGGTTTTAAAGCTTTATTGTAGAAAGGTAGGGGCGAAGAGAGAAGGTAGAAAGAGAGAGGGAGAGGCTGGCCATGGCCATGTGGAGAGAGGGGGAAAGAGAGAGAGAGAGAGAGAGAAGGAAGGCTAGAGAGTAAGAGAGGTAAAAGCTTAGAGAGAGAGAGAGAGAGAGAGAGAGAGAGAGAGGTGGGGCCAAGCAGCACCTTTTATAGTGGACTGGGCTATTTTGCTGTTGCTAGATAACTGGGGAGGAGTTTAGCCAGAATGCCAGAAGCTTGGGACATTGTCTATGTGACTGATAGCCACACACCTCTCCTGTGGGGGCTGTGGGGGGTGTGGGGGCAGTAACTTCGACAGGAGCCAGGGGTCCAGGAGACACGATTGAACACCTTCTGTCCCATGTAGGTGGAAATTACCACCCACCGGGTTCCACGGGGGATTCAAGTCCTAAGCTCAACTGGAAACCAGGCTGTCTGTGCATAACCCATTGCTCCACAGAGGGACATCTAGTTTGTTTCCAATTTCTGGCTATTATGAGTAAAGTCACAATGAATATGGTTGAGCGAGTGCCCTTGTGGTAGGATGGAATGTCCTTTGAGTGAGTATATGCCCCAAAATAGTCTTGAGGTAGATGGATTCCCACTTTTCAAAGGAACTATCACATTGATTTCTGTAAAATGAACACTAATATTCTGTATATATTAATTAATAGAGGAAATCATTGTGACAACAGTTATTGCTTTATCCGATATTTTTCAAATAAAAGACACAGAGAACTTTTAGATTTATCACAAGCCCTATAGCACTACACCTGGGCAGATATGAACTCTCTACGCTATCTCGTCTGCTGCGCCTGCCAAATGCCCATAAATACCTGCACCTCTTCCATTTGCTTTACTCCTGCTCCATTAGCCAGCCCTCAGGGCCACATGCTCATGGCCTATACTCCCCCCAACCCCCAGTTTCCTTCTTCCTCGTCTCTCACACTCTCTCATTTCTCTAAATGTTTCTCAGCCGTTTGGGATTCTCTTACTGAGAATTCTCTGTTCAGAACTGTGTCCCAATTTTAAGTTAACTTTGTTTTGATGGTATCAAGTTTCTTGAGCTCTTTAAATATTTTGGATATTAGTTCTCTACTGGATGTAGAATTTGTAAAAATATTTTCCCATTCTTAGTTGGATTGACGGTGTCCTTTGTCTCACAGGAGCTTTTCAGTTTCATGAGGTCCTATTTATTAATCGCTGGTCTTAGCACATATACTATAGAAGTTCCATTCAGAAGTCAACTCTTGTGCCAATGCACTCAAGGCTACTCCCCACTTCCTCTTCTATCAGGTCCAATGTGTTTGGTTTAATGCTGATGTCTTTGATTAACCTGGACTAGAGGTTTTGATAGATATATATCTACTTGCTTCTTTTTTTAACACACAGGCATCCAATTAGACCAGCACCATTTGTTGAAGTTTTGTTGTGTGTAGTTCTGGCTTGTTTATAAAAAAACAAAAACAAAAACAGGTGCCCATATGTGTTTAGATTTATGTCTTTTTCAATTTGATTCAATTGATCAACATGTCTGTTTTTATGCTAATTGTGATGTGATTTTTTTTTATTACTATAGCTCTGTAGTATAACTTGAAATCAGTGACAGTGATACCTCCAGCGGTTCTTTTATTATTCAGAATTGTTTTAGCTATTCTGGTTTGTTGTTTTTCCAAATGAAGTTGAGAATTGTCCTGTCAAGATCCCAGCACTTGGGAGGCAGAGGCAGGCAGATTTCTGAGTTCGAGGCCAGCCTGGTCTACAGAGTGAGTTCCAGGACAGCTAGAGCTACACAGAGAAGCCCTGTTTTCGACCCCCCCCCCAAAATGGTGTTGGGAATTTGATGGGGACTGCATTGAATCTGTAGATTGCTTTTGGCAGGATGATCATTTTTACTATGTTAATCCTGCTGATCCATGAGCATGGGAGATCTCTCCATCTTCTGATATCTTCAATCTCTTTCTCCAAAGGCTTGAAGTTTTTATCATACATGTCTTTCACTTGCTTGGTTAGAGTTACCATGATATTTTATATTATTTGAGGATATTGTGAAAGGTGTTGTATCTGTGATTTATTTTTCAGTCCATTTGTATACAGGAAAGTCAATCTTTGTTTTTCTTTAGTTTATCTTGTATCCAGCCCCTTTACGGAATGTGTTTATCAGCTATAGGAGTTCCCTCGTGGAGTTTTTAGGGTCATTTATATATACTTTCATATAATCTGCAAATAATGATGCTTTTACTTCTTCCTTTCCTCCTTGTACCTCCTTGATCTCCTTCAGTTGTTTTATTGCTCTCAATAAAACTTCAAGTACTCTATTGAATAGATATAAAGAGAATGGACAACTTTGTCTTGTTCTGAATTTTAGTGGAATTGCTTGGAGTTCTCTATTTAATTTGATGTTGGTTATAGGCTTGCTATAAATTGCCTTTATTATGTTTAGGCATAATATCCTTAATCTCTCTGGAACTTTTATCATGAAGTGGTGTTGGATTTTGTCAAAGCCTTTTCTGCAGCCAATGAAATGATCATGTGCGTGTCTTTTTCTTTCAATCTGTTTACATGGTGGATTACATTTGCTGATTTTTGTATATTGAAACATCCTTGCATCTCTGGGATGTAACCTATTTGATCACGGGGCTGATATTTTTGATGCATTCTTAGATTCAGTTTGTAAGTATTTTATTGGGAAAATTGGTCTGCAATTCTCTTTGTTAAGTTTTTATGTGGTTTAGGTATCAGCCTTCTAAAGTGATTTGGGCAATGTTCCTTCTGTTTCTATTTTGTGGAATAATTAGAGGAGTATTGGTATTAACTCATTGTTGAAAGTCTTGTAGAATTCTGAGCTAAAAACCATCTGATTCTGTGCTCCTTTTGGTTTAAAGACTTTTAATGACTGCTTCTATTTCCCCAGGTGTTATAGGTTTATTTAAATTATCTGGTCTTGATTTAACTTTGTAAGTGGTATTTATTGAGAAAATTATCCATTTCTTTTAGATTTTTCCAATTTGGTGGAATGCAGGTTTTTAAAGTACATATTTATGATTTTCCAGATTTCCTTGGTGTCTGCCGTCTATCCCCTTTTCATTTCTGATTTGGCTAATTTGGATATTCTCTCTTCATTTTTTAGTTAGTTTGGATAAGGGGTTGTCCATTGTGTTGATTTTTTCAAAGAACCAACTTCTGTTTCATTGATTCTTTCTTGTATCTTTCTATTTCATTGATTTCAGCCCTCAGTTTATTTGTTATTTGTTCGAAGCTATTAAGACAACACAATTGTTCTGATCTCTGAATTGGGCCTCTCTCCCAAGAAGAAAAGGGGGTCAAAAGGGGGCCACTGCTCCGAGAACAACCACAGAATGTTCCAGCCCTAAGTCAGCGCTGGATGTCCTGACCACAAGATGTACCCTGATACCACCAAGTTCCTGCTTCCCCATGTAGTTGCCAAAAGAAAAATTTCTGCTGCCCCATCCCTCCTGCTGAGAAGTACTTCCTCCTTTGCTTGTGCATTTAAGCCTTGAGCCTTGCTAAATACAGTGACACCTTGATGCTAATCAGACTGGTTCCGTGTCGTTTCTCGCACTTGGTGTCTGTCTCTCTCTCTCTCTCTCTCCCCCCCCCATTTGGTTCTTAGGAGAAGGTCCCCTTGGGACCCTCAAATAACTGGACCTGCTGGACGGGTCAAGTGGCACCAGACGTGGGGCATGAGGTACGACCACCCTCCAGACAATGGATTAAAGAAGTACCAAGCAGACAGTGAGATGGTTCCCTGCCACTTCGCTCAAGTGTCACGGACATCGAGAGGTAAGCCTGGGCATTCAATTGTTGTCCCATTCACCATGGGGAATGTTTTGTCCAAAGAGACAGTTTTTATTCAAGAGATGAAGGAGTCTCTTTAGGAGAGAGGGATAAGAGTTAAGAAAAAGGATTTACTAAAAATTTTTTGTTTTGTGGACGAGAGATGTCCATGGCTGGTATTGAATGGTCCTGAAATATACCCTTTAACTTGAAATAAAGTAAGTAAAGATATCAATGCTTTGATAAAACAAGGAGAAGATGTCCCTGAGTCCTTTTTTAGTTATTGGGGAATCATCAGAGACCTCCTTGAGCAGGCAGAAAAGGGCAGAGAGGGCGCTCGCCTCCTAGCCCTTACTGAAGATTTTTTAGAAAACTCCCGATTGCAGTCTCACAAAGGCGAAACTAAGCCGCCAGTGAATTGTCAGTGTAGGCCGTCATCGATTATCGATGCCCCGGTCCCTAAGGACTCCCTGTCTTCCCCTCTTTCTCCCCAAATTACATTAGATTCTAGAAAAGGGGCTACTGCTCGACCCCCTGTTAGACCAAAAAGGATTTACCCCATTTTGTATAAGGAGTTGTCAGATGAACCCCTCGATCCTGCCTCAGAGGCAGAATTGGATGAGGAAGCCTTTAAATATGAACAAGACCACTATGATCCCCGGCCCGGTGCCTATCTTACCATCGAGTCCTTCAATTTCCACCCTCGTCCTTATTTGCCCCCCTTTTCCCCCAATCCTCAGCCTAATCCTTGGCCTGTATCTCTGGCCCCTTCATCCACTCAGCAATTACTTCAAACTAAAAGAGAACTTCAGACTCAGATCACCAATCTTAAAGATGTTCTAGGACTTCAAAAGGAGCTACAAGACCTCAGTCTAGAGACTCAGAGTCTAAGAAGAGCCCTCATGGGGAACCTTCAAGGTCCCATCTCAAAAAAATCCTCAAACTGGCCGCAAAGGTCCCTCTCAGAAACAAGGGAATGAAAAATTGACCTTCCCTGTCCTCACCCGATCTCGAGCCCGTCAGGCTGCTCCAGGTCATGAGGACCCCCCCCCCACTGGCTCCTCCGATAAAGATCAGGGGGAACCAGAGAGGGATGAGAAGGAGGATCAAGCAAACTCTGATTCCGATGAGGGTGGCATGTCCCCTGATGAAGGGTTGGAAGCCAATAGCCAACCAGTCTACAAAAAGCTAAAACAGACATGTAAAAGATCTTCATTCAGCAGTAAAAAATTATGGGGTTAATGCCCCGTTCACAGTATCTATATTAAAAGGTTTAGCAGGAGAAGGCTACTTGATACCCAATGAATGGAATAAAGTTGTTCAGTCTGTCCTTACTACAGGCCAATATTTAACTTGGAAGTCAGAGTTTATGGACAGAGGAGGAAATTTGGCTGCAAATAATAGAAAGGATCCTACTAGTAAGACAGACTCCTGGACTGCTGATAAAATCTGTGGTAAAGGCAATTTCGCTGCAGACAAAAAACAATTAGGGCTCTCCCCTGGTGTCCTCGCCCAGATGGCACAGGCGGCCCTGGGAGCTTGGTGTGCTGTCCCTGCTGCAGGGGTGCTGACTACGCCCCTAACCAAGATTATACAAGGGCCCCAAGAGTCCTGTGAACAGTTTGTTGCAAGATTTCAGGAAGCAGCTGAGAGAATTTTGGGACCTGAGGAAAGTGAGGGTCTGTTGGTCCGACAACTTCCTCTTGAAAATGCCAATTCAGCATGTAGGGCTGCCCTGAGAGGTAAAACCAAGAGTTTAGATATAAATGGTATGATCAAGCTTTGTAATGAGGTAGATGTGTTTTCTCAACAAGTTTCTAAGTCTATTAACCTGGCCATTGGGGCTGCTCTAACTCCAGCTCCGAGATTGGTGCCGAGCCCCATTGGCCCAAGTTAGAAGTAGACATCTATGTCCTCGCATTGGGTGCAGATGCCGCCTGGGGCACCCCTGATTATTATATGCCTCAATTAACAGCAGTTAACACAGGTGATAAAAAAAGATTGATCCAGGTTGCAGCAGTGATATACATCATGTTGCCCTGGCCTTACACACTGGAGGAATATATGTCTGTCCAGGAACTCATCGAGATAGATCTCTAAATTATAAATGTGGCTATGAAAATGATTTTTACTGCGCCTCTTGGGGCTGTGAAACCACTGGGGATACCCATTGGCCCCCATCCTCCTCTTGGGATTATGTCACAGTTAAACGACTTTACCCCAATTCCAAAGTCACCTCCCCTGGAAAACAACCCCTTAATAGCTATTGTTCTCCCAATTCTTCTAGACAAGGGTGGTGCAACCCATTACAAATTGGCTTTACAACAGCCGCAAGGACTGCTGACTGGACCAAGAGAGGATTCTCCTGGGGGTTGCACATATATAAAGAGGGCACAGATTGGGGATTGACATTCAAGATTAAACTACAAAAGGAAATCCCCAACAAATATAAAGCATCTATAGGACCTAACCCCCAATTACATCACCCTAATTCCCCAAGCAGTCCCTGACTTCCAGGTACCCGCCCCCCTGTTCCTGCCCCAGGGTGTGCTATGACCCCATTTCAACCCACTCTCCCTGCAGGGACCCCCCTCTTCCACTGATTTATTGTGGTCTATATTGAATGCTTCTGCTTTAGCCCTGTTGGATAAGACACAAAGAGATAATGCATCAGAATTTGAAGATTGTTGGATGTGCTTTTCTGCTTCCCCGCCCTTTTATGAGGGCATAGCCTTATTTGGAATTTTTACCCTGCTTTCAGATGCCAACCAGCTCCCCTTCGAGTCAGTTCAGCTTACCTTGGCAGAACTCTCTGGGATAGGAAGTTGTGTGTTGGGTCCAAGTATGCTTCTGCCGTGGCCCTTGCTAGAGATTTGCAATAACACGTTTAGAGTAAATAAAAATGGGTTTTCTTATCTTCTTGACCCAAATGATACCTTTTTGGCATGTTCCACGGGTCTTACACGGTTCATAATTATACAAGAATTTATAAATAATAGAGATTATTGTGTCTTGGTTCAGCTTTTTCCAAATTTTAGTATTCATGAGTCAGATGACTTATTAAAGTTTTGGAACCGAGGTCCCTCCTTGCCATCCCGCCATAAAAGGGAGCCTATCTTGGCGGTGACCCTTGTGGTCCTTCTTGGCCTGGGTACTGCTGGGACTGGGACCGGAATCGCAGCCCTTGTGTCATCTCAACAGAATGCGCACAATTACCATCTGCTCAATGAGGCTATTAGCCAAGATATAGAGGATATAAAAAGGGGCCTAGATGATCTTACTGATTCCTTGGTCTCCCTTTCAGAAGTTGCCCTTCAAAATAGAAGGGGATTAGATTTGCTCTTTCTACAACAAGGAGGCTTATGCCCTGCACTTAAGGAAGAATGCTGCGTATATGTTGATAAAACTGGATTAGTTAAAGATAGCATTGCCAAGGTTACTGCTAGTTTAGAAAAAAAAAAGAGAGAGAGAGAGAACAACAAGAGTCATGGTACCAAAATTGGTTTTCAACCTCCCCCTGGCTTTCGACCTTGTGGCCCTCCCTTTTGGGGTCCCTATTGGGACTCCTATTATTGATTTCCTTCGGTCCTTGGGCATTTCAGAAATTGACATGATTTGTTATATCTCAAATTGATTCATCTCTTTCAAGTGCATCTGTTTCAGTTCATTACCATCGACTGGATGTTGGTGATAACAAGCAGGTTACTGGAGAAGAGTCAGACATGGATACTGTTTCATCACCCTCGTCTCGGGGAGAGAGACTCAATTTCCATAAAATGCTTAAGTAAGATCATTCCTCTCCCCCTAAATTCGGTCATCAGTCTCATGCCACGAATCATTTATAGATTGCCGTAGTCTGTGTTTCCGACATGGTAATATACATTTTCGCCACATTGGAAACTAAACAGTCATCCCAGGCTAGACACATCGAAAAATTGGAACTTGAAGCTGTCACCCCTGAGAGTTGTAAAGGCTAAGCACTACACAGAGATTAGTCTGGAAGCTGTTAGACAGTCTCTGAGAGGCATGTCTGATTGCATGAAGGTTGAGTGCCCTAGGGTCCTTCCCCCAGGAAAAATGGCATGGGAGCAGGTCAGGGTTACTCTGGGTAAAAATCTGTGGGCCTGAGAGTCAATCCTGTACATGGCCCCTAACATTGCACACTGGGGATCAGACCTCTACTTCTACCCATGGAGCTTGCTTCATTCCCAAATCCCTTGGCTAGCCCAGGTTATACCCAACAGACTGGAACCGTTAATTCAAGCCTCATGGATGACTTGTCCTTGTGTCCTTCATGGTTTTAGAGAATCACTCAGTGAGCAAACAGACGTTTAGGCGGTCGTTAAAAACGTGGCTACAAATTTATTATACAATATGCCTTTATAAAAATATTAAAACGGGGGAGATGTTGGGAGCTATTAAAACAACACAATTGTCCTGATCTCTAAATTGGGCCTCTCCCCTCGAGAAGAAAAGGGGGTCAAAAGCAGGCCACCAACACACCACTCCGAGAACAACCACAGAATGTTCCAGCCCTAAGTCAGTGCCGGATGTCCTGACCACAAGATGTACCCTGATACCACCAAGTTCCTGCTTCCCCGTGTAGTTGCCAAAAGAAAAATTTCCACTGCCCCATCCCTCCTGCTGAGAAGTACTTCCCCTTTTGCTTGTGCATTTAATAAGCCTTGAGCCTTGCTAAATACAGTAACACCTTGATGCTAATCAGACTGGTTCCATGTTGTTTCTCACACTTGGTGTCCATCTCTCCCTCCCCCCATTTGGTTCTTAGGAGAAGGTCCCCTTGAGACCCTCGAATAACTGGACCTGCTGGACGGGTCAGTTATTGTCTACTCCTTTTGAGTATACGTCTTTTTGTTCTAGAGCTTTCAGATGTGCTGTTAAGTTGCTAGTATGAGATCTCTCTTTTATTTTTCTATATAGGCATTTAGTGCTATGGACTTTCCTCTTACCAATGCTTTCATTGTATCCCATAAGTATGGGTATGCTTTGCATTCACTGGACTCTAGAAAGTCTTTTAACCTTTCTTTCTTTCTTTCTTTCTTTCTTTCTTTCTTTCTTTCTTTCTTTCTTTCTTTCTTTCTTTCTTTCTTTCTCTCTCTCTCTCTCTCTCTCTCTCCCTCTTTCTTTCTTTCTTTCTTTCTTTCTTTCTTTCTTTCTTTCTTTCTTTCTTTCTTTCTTTCTCTCTCTCTCTCTCTCTCTCTCTCTCTCTCTCTCTCTCTCTCTCTTTCTTTCTTTCTTTCTTTCATCTTGACTTATTTTTCATTCAATAGAGAGTTGTTCAGTTTCCCTGAGTTTTTAAGCTTTCTCTTGTTTCTGTTGTTGATTTCCACCTTTAATCCATGGTGGTCTGAAAGGATGTAGGGAGTTATTTCCATTTTCTTGCATCTGGTAAGACTTGCTTTGTGTCAGAGTACGTGGTCAGTTTTGGAGAAAGTTCTATGAGGTGTCGAGAAGAAGGTGTTTTGTTGTTGTTGTTGTTTTTATTGTTGTTGTTTGGATGAAATATTCTGTAGATATCTGTTAGGTCCATTTGGTTTATAATGTCTGTTAGCACCAATATTTCTCTGTTTAGTTTTGTTTGGATGACCTGTTTAATTGATAAGAATAAGACATTGAAGTCTCCCACTATCAGTGTGTATCATGTGTGATTTAAACTGTACAAGTAGTTCTTTTGCAAACTTGAGTGCCCTTGTGTTTGAGACATATATGTTAGGAATGAAAATATCATCTTAATGGATTTTCCTGTAGTGATTATGTGGTGTCTGCCCTTACCCCTTTCTATTAGATTTGGTTTGAAGTCTATCTTATTAAATATCAAAATTGCTACCCCAGCTTAGTTCTTAGGTGTTTTTAAAAATCTGTTTCTAACCCTTTACCCTGAGGTAATGTCTATCTTTGATGTTGAAGTGTGTTTCTTGTATGCAGCAGAAGGATGGATACTGTTTTGGCATCCATTCTGCTAGTCTTCATCTTTTTACTAGGGAATTGAGAACCATTGATAACAGATATCAATGACCAATAATTGATAATTTCTGTTATTTTACTGTTGTTGTTGTCAGTGGTGATGGTGGTGTGTGTATGTGTTTCCTTTCTTTTGATTTTGCTGGTCTGAAGTCATTTATTTTTTGTGTTTTCATGGGTTGAGTTATCCTCCTTAGGTTGGAAGTTTCTATCAGCTATTTTTCTATCACCTTCTGCAGGGCTGGAGTTGTAGATGGATATTGCTTAATTTGACTTTATCATGGACTATCTAATTTTCTTCTTCTACCCCAGATGATTGAAAGTTTTGCTGGGTATAGTAGTCTGGTTGGCATCTGTGGTTTTAGAGTCTGCAGCACATCTGTCCAGGTCCTTCTGGCTTTTAGAGTCTCCATTGAAAAGTCAGATGTAATTATAATAAGTCTTCGTTTATATGATACATGGTCTTTTCCCCTTACAGCTTTTAATACTCTTTCTTTGTTCTGATTGTTTAGTATTTTGGTTATTATGTGGCAAGGGGATTTTTTTTTCTGTTTGCATATATTTGTGATCTGTATACTTCTTGTACTTTTATAGCCATTTGCTTCTTGAGGATAGAAATTTTTCCTATGAATTGTTGGTGACATTTTCTGGGCTGTTGATCTGGATTTCTTCTGCTTCCACTATCTCTACTATTCTTATGATTGGTCTTTTCATACTGCCCCAGATTTCATGGGTATTTTATGTCAGAAGTTTTTTGGATTTAACATTTTCTTTGACTGACATATCCACTTCTTCTATTATCTTTAATGTCTGAGATTCGCTCTTCTGTCTCTTGAATTCTGTTGATGGGGTTTGCTGCTGTATATCCTTTATGAATTCCTAAGTTTTTCATTTTCAGAATTTCTTTATTAACCCTAATTTGATTTTCAGGTCTTGGGCAGTTTTAGTTGTATATTTCAACTGTTTGTTCATTTTTAAAATTTTATTCATTCTGTCTTTTTTTGTTTGTTTGTTTTGTGTTTCCTGGATTTCTTTAAGAAATTCCTCTTTATTATTATTCTTTCTTCATTCAATTGCTCTTTAAGGACCTCTACTGTCTTCATATAGTTGGTTTTAACATCATTCTCTTGTGCTTCAGCTATGGTAGATTATTCAGGGCCTTCAGTGGTAGGGTAGCTGGTCTCTACTGGAGAAACATTGCTCTGGCTGTTATTGTGGGTTTTTTTTTGGGGGGGGGGTTGGTTTTTTTTTTTTTTTTTTTTTGGTTTTTCAAGACAGAGTTTCTCTGTGTAGTCCTGGCTGTCCTGGAACTCACTCTGTAGACCAGGCTGGCCTTGAACTCAGAAATCTGCCTGCTTCTGCCTCCCAAGTGCTGGGATTAAAGGTGTGTACCACCACCACCCGGCTGTTATTGTGTTTTTATGATGGTGTCCGGGCATCTGAGTTTCAGATGATTATATGTCTGGGTGCTGATTCCCTTTTGGATTTGTCTTTGTTAGGTGGATGCTTTGTTTCTTGGTTTCCATTTCCTATCTGCACTTTTGGAGTGTGGTGGCAGTGTGTTGCCTGTTTCCTTGACCTGTTCATTTGGTGTGTTCACATTAAATGCCTGTTGGTATTGGAGGAGGGGATACTGGAATGAGTTGGGGAAAGGAAGGTTGAAGGAGATCTTTGTGCTCCATTGAGGATAGGGTTAGAGAGGAGAGGGAGACCTGAGCATGTTTTCTAATACAGAACTTGGGATGAGACTGGGAGGGGTGGATCTTAGGAGCAGTAGGAAGTATGGTTGCGCCTTCAGCCTACTTGTTGCCCTAGGAAGTTCTTGGGTTACCAGCAGGTGGATTTTGGAGTTGGGGGCTGGAATACTGTGAGAGGGGATAGGAGGAGATGGTCTGTGTGATCCACAGGAGATATACAGCTGGTGATCTACTGCAGCACTAGGGATGAGACTGAGGAATTGGATCTAGGGAAACAGAAAGTTTTCCCTAAGTTCTTATCAAAACTGTCAAAACCCTATGTTAACACTTTTGTCTTTGTGTGTGGTGCTGGGGATTTAACCTGGAGCTGTATGAATGCTAGGGTACTAAGAACCATGATGTTAATTTTCCTATGTGGTATACTAAATGGAAATCCAAGCCAGGGATTTTACATCTAGGTCTGGAAGTGTGATGTCTGAGTTCTTCTCACATTACAGTGTCAGGACCCAGTCATGTGGCAACTGTAATGGAAACTGGAAAGTACTATGTACTTAGGAAGAGAAGTTGTGTTGGTGATCACCTAGCCAGTTCATGCCACTACAGGGATCTGTTTGTCTTTTGCTTTGTAACAGAAAACCCACTGAAATGATGACTGGAGACTTGAATTTTCAGCAGGGGTCCAACATGCTCAGATGTAAATAAATCTGTAGGCTTGTAGTTTTCAAAACCTACTTTTAATAAGGATATCAGCATTTCAGTTTACAAAATCAGCAGTGGAGTGGCTCGATCCACTCACAAACACCATTCAGGAATCAGCAATGGTATCCAGAAGAATCCACAAGGCTCTGCTAATGGGCTTGAATCTGCAGAAGCAGCAAGAAGCTGCCAGAACACCACCAGAAGTTCTTTGGTGGCATTTATCTCTATAAGTCACAGCAAACGATGATCAGTAAAGTGTGGCAAGGCGAACCAATACCATGCAGTACCGTCCACTGTCTGTTGGCTTGTATTTATACCCTTTCCCAACATCACGGGTTTTCTTAAGTGTCTGCTGTAGCAAAATATCACATGCCTTTTTTCCCCCAGGCTGCCTCCGAAAATCACCACATGTCTGTTCTCAGCAAAACACCTTCTCATGTGTCTGCTTCAGCAAAAGATCCTCTCATAAGACAGTTTCCAGAAAAGATCACATGATACAACTGATTCTCCAAAGAAACCAGAATTTTTCCACTTCATAAATCCTCAGGGATGTGTCTCTTTAGCTGTACTATCTTCAGAAACCAATGAAGTTCACCATGGGGAGAGATTTATGGGAGATGTATGGTGTGGATTTGGTCTTAAGTGCTGAATAGTGGGGATACTGAAACAAAATCATCCTCAATTTGAGAGACATGGATTGAATGTCACATGAAGACAGGGGCAGAGATTGGACTGTTGCTATCCCAGGCCAAGGAATTCCTGAGGTGTTAGAAGGTGTGAAGAGGCTGCAGGTCCTCTAAGAGCATGACTCTGCTGACACTTTGATGATTCTGGACTTCAAACTTCAGAAATAATGCATCCCCATATTTGTGGCCTTTTGTTAGGACTGCCCAAGTTAGCAAGTAACTGACTAGTCTGCACCTTGTTTTTTAATCTGTTTCTCTCATCATTATTTTCCTCCAAGCTTATTAAAATATTTTACTAAAGGATCTGGGAGGAAACTCAGGGATAATACCACAGCGGGAAGTGAGTAAGTAGGTGGTGGAGAGATAGAAGAGGAAGAGAAGGAGCTGTGTATGCTATGAAGAGAAGTGGCACTGGACACAAAAATGACTGCTTGTTTGTTCTCCTTGGAAAATGGAAAATTACACTGTCAGTACCAAGCGCAAGTGCCAGTGGGCCTGTGCCTTCATCCTTTGAGAAAGCTGACCACTGCATGTTCACTGTGACTCACAGAGCTACATCCCAGTCCAGGAAGAAGAGCAGGACCTGCAGAGTGGAGACCCACAGCTGACTGACATGTCCCTCTGTGTTTACTTCTCATCACTGGACTGATCTCCCTAGTTGGTTGTGGGGCAGTTCAACCACGAGACTGGGAGACTCTATGCTGAATTACAGTTTTACTGTGCTGTGCTTGACTTTAACCAGGTATTTATTTCCTTTGGAATCTTTGGTTTTGGACAAACATTTAACCACCCTACCTTTCAAAAGAAGACACCATTATTGATATGGAGCATGCATGCACTACGACAGTGAGCAAGTATGTGATAGAGAAATGGGAGACACAGAGAAGCCAAATGGTTTGTGCACTACGAAGAGAGGCGGAACTGGAGATGCAAGGGTGGTGAGGAGCAACCTGATATGAGTGGCCTTCACTGCCACCTGAGGCCATGGTGAAGTCCTGGCCTGTGCTGTTGTTGAGGGCCATGTCTGTGTCTGTGGTCCTATAGCAGCAGGTGTCTGTGTCAATGCCCATGGCCCATGTTACCACCAAAGGCCATGCAGAAGTCCCTGGTCTGGGCTGCTGCAGACAATAGTGCTGTCCTTGCCCCTCCCCTAGGCAAAGGAGGAGAGCTGGCCCTGGTATGTGGGTTCAAAAGAGCTGGTGGGCAGCCCAACTCAGCTACTAACCAGGTTTTGAGTTAGTCCACTCCAAAATCTACCCCTTTTATGAACTGCTGGAGCAGGTAAAGATGCTGGTCCTGCAGATCCAAAGCTGCAGGATCTCCATGACACAGGGCAACAACAGGATAGGAGAGGAGTCCTGGTGAGGATCCAGTATTGCTAGAGTAGCAGAAGCCAGAGGATTTGAACCAGACCAATGACTCATTGTAATGAGCAATTTTTGTTTACTTTGCAAGTAAAGTTGTATGGGCAAAAGGGTATACTGTGTGACACATTGCAGCTTCCATGGAGACATTTTTGTTGTTTTGTTTTGTTATTGTTTTTCTTGTTTTCTTTGGAGGGGAGGGGTTGAAAGCAGAGGCTGGATATGGAGGAGTAGGGAGATGAGTGGAATTGGGGTGCATGATGTGAAATTGACAAAGAATTGAAGTGGGGTTGGCCTAATGCTGCTTGTGTTATGTTAATTTTGATCCCTAAAACTGATTACATGAGTGTCTGCATGTAAGACACTGAGGGACCTTCCCCCCTGTTGGCTCCAATTGGTAAATAAAAATGCCAGCAATCAAAGGCTGGGCACTTCTAACCCTTCCCATGGCTAGCAAGCACTCCCCTCTGGTATTCTGGAGTTAACAACTTTTAAAACCTATTATTTCATCTCTGTTACCAGAGACCCAATTGGAGAAATGACCACTAGAGCCACTTACTGGAATTCTTACATGGCTGGTCCATCCTACACCTCTCTCATGGCTATTCTCTTTCTTCCTTTCTTTTTTCTCCCAAGTCCAGAGTCCTAAAAGTCCCACCTCTGTCTGTCCTACCCAGCCATTGGCTGCCAGCATCTTTGTTTACCAATTGGAGCCAACTGGGGGCAGGGTCCCTCGGTGTCTTACATGAAGACACTCATGTAAGTAGTTTTGGGGACCAAAATTAACATTATAACACAAGCAGCATTAGGCCAAATCCACTTCAATTACCCCTTTTTGTCCATTAAAAAGGCTCTTTTCAGATGAAGGGGTCTGAAGCCCTATAGGAGGAACATCAATATGAACTAACCAGTACCCCCAGAGCTCCTTGGAACTAAGCCACCAATAAAAACAAACAAACAAACAAAAAACAAAAAAAACACAGGTGGGACATGTGGCTCTAGCTGTATATGTAGATGAGGATGACCTAGTTGGCCATCAATGGGAGAAGAGACCCTAGGTCCTGTGAAGGTTCTATGCGCCAGTATAGGGGAATGCCAGGACTGGGAATGGGAGTGGGTGGATTGGGGAGCAGGGGGAGGGTGGAGGGGATAGGGGCTGTTCAGAGGGGAAACTAGGAAAGAGGATAACATTTGAAATGTAAATAAAGAAAATATCTAATTTTTTAAAAAGGCTATTTTCTCTCAGACATAAATTGTGCACAACCATAACAATTATGTAAATTACAAAGTATGATATACAATTAACATCTAGTCCATTATATTTGTCAATTAGATGAAGTATTCTACCATTTATCCTAACTTAAAGAGCTTACAATTCTATACCTGAATTATGTTCTTATTTTAGCTTGTATTACCATCTGAAAACCATCTTTTCAAATCTATATCACCTCTTTCAATGCTAAACAACTTGAGTTCGACTATGAGACTATAACTAGTCTTCAATCCTGTCAGAAATCTGAGAATAATACAAATATAACTTGGATATATAGGAAGCACAAAAACATAGCTTCCAAAATTTAAACAAATTATAGAGACATGACTACCTGGACAGCCTCTAAATTATTATAATGTTGGAGCATCTGTCTTCAGCTTTCTGCCCTAGGACCAACTGACAGACCTTGAAATGAAGCAGGAATAAGAAGGTCTAGCTTACCTTGTCTTCGCAGAGCTTAGCAGTAGACTATCCCACATTGGTTTATTATCTTCGGAGAGTATTTTGTCTGCAGATGAATAGGGTAATTTTTGTCCAGAGGCTACCTTGCCATTACTAGAGCACTATGTGTGACTCCTCTCTGCCCCCTCCAAGTTTTTATTGTCTTTTGTTTGCACAAGAATGAAATAAGCTTTTGTTGTTTTCTTTAAATATGTCATTTGTTCTGAACACTATCAGACACCTCTTTCAGCCTGGAGTACATCTCTTGCTTCTGGGAAATACTCTCATCTTCTTTAATAATTTCTGTATCTTTTCCCCTGGGTTTGTAAAATCCCCATCGCTTGCATACTTGACTGTCTGTACTGGTGTTATAGTCTATTTCGTCTCCAGTTTTTGAAGACAGGAACCCGCAACATACTCCAAGGTAGCCTTGATTTCACTATGCTTCTAAGGCCATCCTTCAACTAGTGATCCTTATGCCTCAACCTCCCAAGTCCTGTGATATCTTTTTTCTTTATTTTAAGAAAAATGAACCCTTTAGATACCTTGCACACAGTAGCCCTAGTCAGTAATATCTTATGTCAGTATAGGGCTTTTACTATGATGGAACTTAATATGTTATTGATCCACAAAATCAATAAGTCAATATTTTATTTATATTGCCTTAGATTTTTCTAATATATATTTTTCTACCCAGGAATTCATCTAGGATACTACATTACATTTAGAAATCCCATCATCGCCGGGCGTGGTGGCGCACGACTTTAATCCCAGCACTCGGGAGGCAGAGGCAGGTGGATTTCTGAGTTCGAGGCCAGCCTGGTCTACAAAGTGAGTTCCCGGACAGCCAGAGCTATACAGAGAAACCCTGTCTCGAAAAAAAAAAAAAAAAAAAAAAGAAAGAAAAAAAAAAAAAGAAATCCCATCATTTTAAGTTCTTCTTTGCTTGACAGTTTTTTTAATATTTTCTTGGCTTTAGATGATTCTTACATCACAGAACATCTAACAGGTGTTTGTTAAATATTCACCCATTTGATATCTTTTCCCCTGTGTCTTAGTTAGGGTTTTACTGCTGTGAACAGACACCATTATTGTGGCAAGTCTTATAATGGGCAACATTTAACTTACAGGTTCAGAGGTTCAGTCCATCATCATCAAGGTGGGAGCAGGGCAGCATCTAGGCAGGCATGGTGCAGGCAGAGCTGAGAGTTCTAAATCTTCATCTGAAAGTTGCTAGTGGAAGACTAGCTCCCAGACAGCTAGGACAAGAGTATTAAAGCCCACACCCACAAAGCCACACCTACTCCAACAAGGCCACACCTACTCCAAGGCCACACCTACTCCAACAGGACCGCACCTTCCACCAGTGCCACTCCCTGGGCCAAGCACACACAAACCATTACACCCTGCCACCCATGGTTAGATTAGGGTAACTGGTTCTTTGAAGGCAGATCATGAAGATACAGAATCAGTCTCATCACATTACAGGACGGTGCGTCCTGAGACTACACTCATATTGTTGATGTGGATCATCGAACTCTAGCTAATGTTCTATTCATCATGTTTTTCTTTTTAAGGATTTAATTATTTATGTGTATGTGCACGTGTATGAATATATGCGCACACCTGCATGCAGAGACTGCAAGGGCTAGAAGAGGGTGTTAGATCCCTGGAACTCAAGTTCCAGTTGGCCATAAGCTGCCCACTGTGGGTGCTGCAATCCAAATTCTTCAATGTGTGTGTCTCGTGCAATCACAATAGAGTCAGGTTCCCCTAAAATAGTAAGAATCCCTTGCTAGGATCCCCCAATCTACTGACTATTTTTTTTAATGTTTTAATTGAAATATGTGGGTCTCTGCACTCTTGTGGATGGTTGGCCGATTCAGTCCACGAGGATGGTATGAGCAGAGATGTCGCACAGGCGATTTGGAAGCCCTGTGAGTATGTATGGTAAATAAGGAGTCAGATCAGCTTTTCTTAAGGTGATTCAAGGCTTACAAAGTTTTCAGGGACTAAGAGCAGCGACATCCAGGATGGGCAAAGGTCATTGGCTGGGCTTAGGATACCTAAAATGCCTCATTAGCATGGGCAAGCTGGAACCCCTGGTGCTGGCTGAACAGACTTTGTCAAGAGAAAGGAAATTGATCCTATAAACTAATTGAATCTATGCGAAGGTAGAGGCAAGTCTGGGGGCTTAGAATTCCCCAGAGAAGGTCAGAGAAGGAAAAAGGTTAAAAGTACATATGTATGCACAAATATATAAAAATACAGCATGTGGTACCATTCTTGCTGTTTCTGTGTGCATGGTCTCAGGGTTAATAACTCTGTACTGAACAATCACTAAAGGGGTTCATCCCTGGGAGAGGCTAATTGCTCTCTGGCCCTTTAAAATTTGCATATGTTAAGTTTTATTACTTATTCTCTAGGGCTTTACAGCTCATTTAAAAAATTGTTTTATTTATTTACATTCCAAATGTTGCCCCCCCTCCCCCATCCTGGTCCTTCCTCCAAGAGTTCTACACCCCATCCCTCCTCCCCTTTGTCTCGGAGAGGGTGCTCTCTCATCCACTCACACCTACAGCCTATTCCTCCCATCCCCACCCTCCCTCCCTGGGGCATTAAGTATTTATAAGATTAGGCCCATCCTCTCCCACTTAGGTCAGACAAGGCAGTTCTCTGCCATATATATTCAGGGGGCTGCTCGGACCAGCCCGTGTATGCTCTTTGATTTGTGGCTTAGTTTCTGGGAGCTCCCAGGGGTCCGGGTTATTTGACACTGTTGGTCTTCCTATCAGCTCCCCTTCAGCTCCTTCAGTCCCTCCCCTAACTCTTGCATAAGGGTCCCAGACCTCAGTCCAGTGCTTGGCTGTAAGTATCTGCATCTGTCTCAGTCAGCTGCTGGCAGAGCCTCTCAGAGGACAGCCATGCTAGGCTCCTCTCTGCAAGCACAACATGGCATCAGTGATAGTGTCGGGGTTTGGTGCCTGCCCATGGGATGGATCCAAGCTGGCCCAGTCACTGGATGGCCTTTCCTTTAATCTCTGCTCCGACGTTTTACAGCTCTGAAAAGTGGTATTCTGTCATGTTCATATAATAAGGTATAGCTGGGCGGTGGTGACGCATGCCTTTAATCCCAGCACTTGGGAGGCAGAGGCAGGCGGATTTCTGAGGTCGAGGCCAGCCTGGTCTACAGAGTGAGTTCCAGGACAGCCAGGGCTATACAGAGAAACCCTGTCTCAATAAATAAATAAATAAATAAATAAATAAATAATAAGGTATAATTGTTTTACCATCAATATAACCCCCTCTCTGACTCATTGAACATTTCATCAGTCTCTGAATTATGGCGACTGCTCAACTGTTTTTTGTTTTTGTTTTTTTTTCTGAAAACTGAATTGTGAAGTTTGTGGCTGTTTTAAATAAGTTCCTTTTATTTAGAGATGTGCATTCAGGGTTCCTTTGGATGGCTCTCGAGCTCATTTCTGCAAAACTCGGAAGAATTCTAATATATAGATTACCGCAGTTTGTTTACTCATTTCCGTGTTCAGGACAGCTCGGATACTTCCATCTTTGGTGATTATGAATAAAGTTTCTCTGAACACTTAGGCGTGGTGTTTGTGTGAACTTTCTTTCAAACAAGTTTGAGTGAATGAAGCGTAGATTGAGAGATCAGCTGTTGAATTGCCTGTTGAGAATGTCTTTGTTAGAAACTGCCAAAATCTTTCAACAGCCATGAGTGACTTCATATTGCTCAACATCACCACCAGCATCCAGCGATGCCAATGTGCTGAATTTGAGATACTGTAATGAATTTGTCCTGACATCTGATTGTTGTTCGAGTTACATCTTTCTACAGAAAAGTGAGGTCAGCCATCTCTTCACTGTCTGTCCCCTATCCATCTACCACTTCATTGATGAGACACTTGCTCGGATCTTTGGAATTTTCATATTTGTTTACGATTGAGTATTAAGTGTGGTTTATGTCATTTTGGCTATGGTCCTTTATCACATAACTAGCTTGTAATTTCCCATATTTTTCTTTCATCAATGTTGCTTTTGTTTATTGCTCATCAGTAAATTAAGGGTCACATCAATTTTCCTCTGTGTTTTCTTTTAGAATTTTTATAGGTTTGTGTGTGGGTGTGGGTGTGTGTGATCTCCTCCTCCTCCTCTTCTTTTTCTTTTTGTAACCCACCCACTCCCACCTCACCGCCCTCAATTCCCCTACATTGGGACATCTATTGAGCCTTCATAGGACCAAGGACCTCTCCCCCCATTGATGACTGACAAGACCATCCTCTCCTACATATACAGCTGAAGCCATGTGTACTCCTTGGTTGATGGCTTAGTCCCTGGGAGCTCTGGTGTGTCTGGTTGGTTGATACTGTTGTTCTTCCTATGGGGTTGCAAACCCCTTCAACTCCTTCAGTCCTTTCTCTAACTCCTCCACTGGGGACCCCATGTTCAGTCTAATGGTTGGCTGCGAGCATCCTTCTCTATATTTGTAAGGCTCTGTCAGTACCTCTCAGGAGACAGCTATATCAGGCTCCTTTCAGCATGCACTTCTTGGCATCCACAGTAGTGTTTGGGTTTGGTAACTCTATATGGGACGAATCTCCAGGTGGGACACTCTTTGGATGGCCTTTCCTTCAGTCTCTGCTCTACACTTTATCTCCATGTGAGTATTTTGTTTTCCTTCTAAGAAGGACCAAAGCACCCATACTTTGGTTTTCCTTCTTCTTGAGCTTCATGTGGTCTGTGAATTGTATCTTGAGTATTTGGAGCTTTTGGGCTACTATCCACTTATCAGTGAGTGCATACCATGTGACTGGGTTACCTCACTCAGGATGATATTTTCTAGTTTCATCCATTTGCCTAAGAATTTCATGAATTCATTTAATTGCTGAGTAGTACTCCATTGTGTAAATGTACCACATTTTCTGTATCCATTCCTCTGTTGAAGAACAACTGGGTTCTTTCCAGCTTCTGGCTGTTATAAATAAGGCTGCTATTCACTGCTTACTTCTAACACTTACTTTCTCTCCACGTTATTTTTTGAGACGTTTCTCACTGAACCTGGAGTTTGCCTCTTCGGCTAACCTGGCCAACAAGCTCTACCACTCTCCGTCCTGAGGTAACAGACTAACTGTTACACCCAGCTTTTCCATAGGTTCTGGCGATCTGAATTCAGTTCCTAGTCTTGTGTAGGAAACACTTTATTCATTAGGCCATATCTGTAACCCCAGCTTCCCTGTATTTTACACTGTAGTTTAGTTACAAATTCTTCAATTGTTGGGTAATGTGATAGTTTCAATTTTTTCCAATACTTAATTTGAGAGAGGGAAAGATTGAGTCTATGAGAGAAAAGGAGGAGGAAGGGAATTTTGGGTATGGGCGTGCCTACACACAATGAGTTTTAAACTCCATCAAACAAGACAGAGTAAAGCAAGTTGCTCTGACTTCAGGGTTTGTGGAAAGCAGAAAAGGAGTCTGAGGAAGGAGATCAGGAGCCTCTTAAGTGAAGAGTTGAGTGATTTGCACGCTTCTCAGACCAGAGGCTATGTTACAGACGCATGCTCACGTCACCCTTTTCTGTCAATCACTTCCCAAAGACTTTCCTGTTGAGTCCGCTCTAGAGAGCCACAAATGCAAGTTATCCTGTGGCTAACTAATGTCTAAATCATTCTCTCCAAGGCTGCCTGGAGAACTGGCCCATTTGTAGCAAGCAAGCCCTTCCTTTTTGTTTTGTTTTGTTTTGTTTTTTAAATCTTAAGTTGTATATTTGAATGTAACAAATAATTTTTTAAATGTTGCATATTTTTCTTTTATAATTGCTTTACTTATGCCCTATATATTTTAATGTGTTATGCTTTCATTTTCATTCAAATTTTTTAGATATTTTCTTCATTAACATTTCAAATGCTAAAACCTTTCCTAGTTTCCTCTCTGAAAATCCCCTATACCCTCCCCCTGCTCCCCAACCCACCCACTCTGCTTCCTGGTCTTAGCATTCTCCTGTACTGGGGCATAGAATCTTCGCAAGTCCAAGGGCCTCTCCTCCCATTGATGGCCAACTAGGCCATCCTCTGCTACATATGCAGCTAGAGACATGGGCTCTGGGGGTACTGGTTAGTTCATGTTGTTGTTCCTCCTGTAGGGCTACAGACCCCTTCAGCTCCTTGGGTACTTTTTCTAGCTCCTTCTTTAGGGGCCCTGTGTTCCATCCAATAGATGACTATGAACATCCACTTATGTATTTGTCAGGCACGGGCATAGCCTCACAAGAGACAGCTATATCAGGGTCCTATCAGCAAAATCTTGCTGGCATATGCAATAGTGTCTGCGTTTGGTGGTTGTTTATGGGATGGATCCCTGGGTGGGGCAGTCTCTGGATGGTCCTTCTTTCTGTCTCAGCTCTGACCTTTGTGTCTGTAACTCCTTCCATGGGTATTTGTTCCCCCCTTCTAAGAAGGAACAAAGTATCCATACTTTGGTCTTCCTTCTTGAGTTTCATGAGTTTAAGCAAGCCCTTTCAACTGCAAAGGAACGCCATGGCTCTCAAGGCTGTTGGAATGAGCATGACCGGCACAGATTAGACAGGCACAGGGCCACGGTCAGGAATTTTCACTTCTTCCTGAAACAGGATCCGAATAACACAGGCATTGAGACCAACAACTCACTATGGGGCCTACATGAAACTGCAGGGCTTCTGTATAGCGAAGGAGACTATCATCCCAGTAAGGAGGCAGCTTACAGAATGGGGAATAAAATCTTTACCAACTAGACACTCATTTTTAAAATTGGGTTGTTTGGGTTTACTATTTATTTATTTATTTATTTATTTACTTACTTTTGTATATTCTAGATAATAATCCTCTGTTGGATGCATATCTGGTAAAGACCTTTTCCCACTCCTTAGGCTGCCTTTGTTCAGATTACTTTTTCAAAATTCTGTGAAGCTGCATTGGAATGTTGGTGGGGATTGTGTTGAACCTTTAAGTTGCTTTTTGTGGATGAATAATCCCAGTCTTTACACTGCTCTGACCAAATATGTGGCAAGGGGCAGCTTACCAGATGGTGGATTTATTTAGGCTTAAAATTCAGGGAGCTGTGGCCTACCATGAGAGTCAAGACACGGTGGCAGATCTATGAGGCAGCTAGTCTTAGATCTGTAGTTAGGAAGCAAAGAGCAGATAGGGAGTAGGGCCTACCGTGTCAAGCCCCAAGATCAGGCGCCCAGAAACTCACTCACCCACTAATGGTTCATTCTAAAATCATGCGGCCAGCACTGGGGACCAACTGTTCAAATAAATGAGTGGAAGACATTTTACATTCAACCACCACAACCGCCTTTGAGCATCTTTCAGAATCAGAAACGTCTCAAATAAAGTCTGAGAGAAAACTACCTATAAAGTGGAAGGACTTTAACCAATGACCACAGCTTGTCCCATCTTGAGCCTACACTCACATCAGTACTCCAACGAATGTGAAAACTGCTATGGGGGACATGCTGTACTGGCTTAAGTCCAAGAATGCACATGGGCTAGGACAAACCAGGATGGGTGGGGTTTGACAGGCAACGGCAAAGAAGGGCTCTTTGTTCGGCCGTTGCTGAACAGGGGCAGTGTGAAATGAAGCAGGAGATGAAGGAAAGGGCCTGTACGTGAGGCGTGGGATGCAGGCTCTGCATTGATCATTATGGGAGCTGGCACTGGAGGACTTCATCACACCAAAGGACCCAGTACACAGCTGCACTATCTTCCACAACAAGTTTGTCCATTCCACCTACCTCTACAAAGGCATCTCCCATTCAGGCTGCCTCCACTAATGGGCACATCTTCTTTTTTTCTTTTTCCTTTTGGTACAAAGGCTTTATCCTCCAAAGGATTCACCAACCAGTCCTATGGCCAGCACTGGGCTACACTTTAAAGAAAGAAAGTTTGCAAGTTCATTTCCAAGAATTGACCAAGTGGTTGTTTTCTTATTCGGGATTACGAAGGCATAACAAGCAAGAAGAATCTTTTATTTGGGAAATAATTAAGAGAATCTATGATTTCCTTTTCTGGTTGTATCCAAGGCTCAAAACCCTGCCAACAGCCCTCCTCAAAAAAAGAAAAAAAAAAGCCTCTACTAATGTTTAGGGAACACAGCCCAAGTGCTTGGATTCAACTTCCAGTGCTATGGTGGAAAAATCTGAAGAGGAACTGCCATACATATGGATTGAGAAAAAAATCTCAGCTTTTGCAGCTTTCACTACCTTAATACACATTTGCAACTTTTCTTGTTACCAAATTTTACCTCTCAGCAAATTTGGCATAGCATTGGAGAGGTGAGATCACTCGGCTCTCACTACAAGAAGTTGCTGCTGTGAATGTGGTATCGGTTGTTTAAAAGAAACGTTTGAATTTTTTTTTTTTAGTTTTAAATTTCCAGGACATTTTATCTTTCTAACCTATACCTGGTGCCTCTGTTAATGGCACAAGAAACCACAGTAATTTTATGAGAGTCAATGACTCAATTCTGAGTCATCAGTTTCTCAATCTATAGCTTTGGACAATCGGACTAGCAAAGGGCACAGAGTTTGAGGGAAGAGTGAGAACGGGATGATGAAGGCATTAGAGACATCCTTGATATTGATTGCTAACTGTGTTTTCTTGAGACCAACCATAAGGGGCAGTTTCTGTGTTCTAGAAGGCTGGGCAAGGATGGAGGAGACAAACTGGGGCCTAAGGGGGAAGAATAGCAGAAAGCTAGCTAGCCTGGCCTTCAGACTAAGATGGGCTAGAATAGGTGGGATGGAGATAATGACTGGAGAATGAGGAGCAAACAGAGATGGTGTGAGGCACCTGCACCAGGCATTCAGAGATGCCAGACCCCATGACCACACACCTTTTAAAGGGGAGATCTGGTTGCTCTGAAGCAGCTAGAATACAGACACCCTATGCTTGAATGTCTTGATCCCTGTCATCACACTGCCCAGAAAACTACCTACCTGATTGGTCTTCAAATACAGTTTGTGAACTTTGCCCATGATGTTCAGAACCTATGATTGTGGTTTTACTCCCAGGAAGAAGAGAAAGATGAAGAAACTATAGAAAGTACTGCTGGAGAACTGACAGCCTCCCCTGCCACTGGTACACCTTCCTCCTGCTGAAGACCCTCTGGGTCCCTTTGTCTGCCTGAACGAGTCTCT
Source organism: Mus caroli (assembly GCF_978045245.1). Taxonomy (NCBI): domain Eukaryota; kingdom Metazoa; phylum Chordata; class Mammalia; order Rodentia; family Muridae; genus Mus; species Mus caroli. The sequence continues at coordinate 31,132,535 of NW_028227275.1, read as the reverse complement.
GGGTGCAGATGGGCAAGGAGTCGGCAGAAATGACAGACAGATGCACACAGGAGATTGTGTAGAATCTGAATGTATTGTCACAAAGTGAACACCAGTCTTATATAGTACAGAAAATAAAGGGGGTAGGAAGTCACAGCAGGCAAAGTACATTGAAGTTACCTGACACAAAACAAAGGAATGACTTCAAAGGGACTTACAGGAACCAGGTAAATGTTTACAGTAATGATAAAGCAGTCCTGCCTAGGGTTAGCTAATGACAGTTAAGGATTTCACACCCTAGTCAGAATTTGTGCTACTCCTTTGAGCCTCGTGAAGGCTAGCACCAGGGGGTTCTGCTCTAGCAGACCTTCTCATGAATAATGCAATACCACAACCCCCCTATTTCCTAGGCCTTAGTAAATTCTTATATCTTGGCTGTTCTTTTAAGTATCTGTGTAGAATCTCCATTTGTCAGAAGAATTCACCAACTTGCTTCTAATATGTAATGAAGCCTGCTATACCTGGCTATAGAGAAGATCCCTGACTCAGTGGGATTCCCTAGCTCTTTCATGGTATTCCCTTGTTTGGTGAGACTGGCTACTATCCTTAGTAAACACTCTGCAGACCAGCCCTGAGCTGCTGGCTCAGTCTTTTGTAATGCTTAATTAGTTACCTAATAGGTAATTTCCTTACTGCATTCCTACCAGATTCCAAGCTTGTTGGCTTCTGGCACACTGGAACACTGGTGGGAGGCTTTAGCTATGTCAGAATTCAATCTTAAAAGACACTTATAATAAAATAATACTAAAAGAGAGCACATGGATCCATACACTAGACTAACTCGGGGATAGGGTGTGAGTATATGGGTTATGAGAACGCCAAAGCTCCTGGAGGTGAGTTCCTTTTGAAACTCTATGCCTCGTGAGTGCTCTCAGGCTTCTCAGCCTGTCAAGCAGACTTCACTGGAGTGTGTGTGGCATCCTCCCACCTTCTCCTTAGTGCCTCTAACCAGGGAGGGGGCTGTAAACCGTGGTCTCATCCACCAAGGGTAGAGATGTAAAATTCCAACACAGTTTCAGGAAACAGTTATTATCAAAGAGACCCCAAAGCTGAAGGTAGAAGCATGGTTGCAGGAGGACTAACAGATAAAGATCCCAGGAATGTCTAGGGCACACAGGGGACAGATTTATTCTAACACAGGGCAAGGACCAAGGCTTTAAGAAACAAGGTAGGGGGAAGATGAACTGTGTGAGCCACACTGTGGCTGCTTGGCAAGGCTGCCTGTGCTGGCTCAGGGTTTAGGTTCTGTTGTCTCAGGCACACACACTCCTCTGTGTGCTGCTCTGTATGCTGAAAACAGCCCCACCAGTGTGGTTTCCAGCTTTTGTAACAATGCTCGATCAAACAGGCCCTGACAGGCAAGCCGAGACACTTTGCCCATTTCTTTTGTAGCTGTAACAGAATACCTAACACTGGGAAATTTACAAAGAAAATAGGTTTATTTTGGCTTATGGTTTTAAGATCAGTCAGCTGTGTAAGACTAAGTCCTCATGTGTATTTATAACAAGGGGAGGTGGAGGGCTGGGGGAGGGGGAAGCAGACAGGCAAGGAGAAGAGACAAGGACATGAGGGGTAGCCTTACTTTATAAAGCCTACTGTCTCATTGACTAAGCCAGCCTGAGAGTGAGAAGTGATCCATTATTTCTGAGGCCCCAGCCTCCGTGACCTTCCATTAGATCCCATCTCCCAGTACTGCACATTGAGGACTAAAGCTTCAACATGAGTTTTGACATAGACAAAACATGTTTGAACTATGGCATGCCCAGACAGAATAAGGAGAATTAACAAAAGAGCCACCTACAACTGTCTGGGTCAGGTTAAAGGAACCAGAAGTGTCAAACACAGGGAGCAGGGTGGGTCCACAGAGCACAGTTCTAGAGAGAGGCTGTCCAATAGTAACTGGGGGTTAGTAGGAGCCAATGGCCAACCAGAAGAGACCTAGCAATAGGGGGTGTCATGCTTTGTATCTCCCCCAGGTTTATGTGCTTGAGCTTCAACTGCCAGTGCTATTATGGAATCTCTAGGAGGTGGAGCCTATCTAAAGAAGGTAGGTCACAGGGGGTTGTTTCTTGGGGATATGGCATCCCTGGATCCTTCCCATCATGCCTCTGCTTCTTCCTGGTCCAGCCTCCATGTGACTTGCAGTTCCCTTACTCTTCCATGAGCAGAGATACTTCCATTGCCATGCCTTCTCTTCCACCGTGGACTGGACTTTCTGAAACCCTGGGTCGCCATTGACCTTTTCTCCCTGCAGTTGCTTCTGTCGGGTCTTTTGTCACAGCTATGAGAAAAACAGCTTAACACAGAGTCTAGGAAATGAAACCCCAACCTTACTTTCACTGGGTGTTTCCCAAGAGATTCCTTAGCTGGAATCTATGATGTAATGTAGAGCAGGCCTTCCTTCAATGGTTGTATGCACTGATTCAAGCTACAGAGCTACAGCTGTGCTCTCATGTATCAGGAGATGGAAAGAGGTCCTTGTTGTAATAATCTGAGGTTGCTGGTTATGTCTAGGTTGATGAAGCTTACTACCCACATCCCATGAGCCAAAGCTCAAGAACAAAGCTGGTTGTTGAGGGTATTCTCTAAAACTAGTCTCTCTGGCTATAGACCAGTCCTTAGAAGGGAGGAGAATATTTCTAGAGGGGTGCACAGAGGGAACTCTACCCAAAGGTCAGGAGTCCTTGTCTCTTAGCATTGAGGGTCAGGGATGTAGCCTGAGCCAGTTCTGGCAAACATGGTCCCAGATGGCATTTTTCTTAGAGAAAATCCCTAATGCTGCCCCAGTCTTCTTCTAAATTCTGTGCCCAGTGCCTGCTTGCTCATAAAGGCAGAAAAGGAGCTGGTCGGAGCTCTAATAGAAACTGAGTTTGCACATGCCCAGCAATAGAAAACAACTCAACAGCATCTCTAGAGGTTCCTTGTCTCATAATGTCCTTCCAGAACTTTCCATTTTATTTTAAAATTATCTTGCTATTATTTTATTATATACTATATATTTATGTTTTCCTTCTCTTTTGACCCTACAGGTCCTTTGTGTGTACACTATATTGTGTATATATTCCAGTGTAGTGTTTTGTAGCATTTCTGAGTGTGTGAACAAGTGCTTCTCTGTTTCTTGGGCCTTCTCTCAAGCTCTTTCCCTTGTTGCTTCAGTCCTGACATGTTAGCTTTTGTTTTCCTTATCATTTTACTTTAATTATCCCTTAGAAGCCTGTTTGTTTTCTAAGAGAGTGGATTCTGATGGGAGGACAGGGGTGGGGGGGAGGGGATTGGGAGGAGCAAGGAGAGGGGGAACCATAATCAGGATATATTATTGGGAAAAACAATCCATTTTCAATAAAAGGGAAAATTGTGCTTTTCTTTTTTTTTTCTGGACATTCATTGTCTTATTTTGCTCAAGAGTCAGATGGGATTATGAGGAAAGTAAGCACACTTTTTAAACAAACATTATATGCACTCATGTAAACACACAGTAAACAAGTACTGGGGCCTCTTAAAAAACTCACCAGCCGCTTCAGTAGTACATTGTAAGTTGCAGGAAAAATCCTGTTCAAACTGTCCATCATATAGCAGGTGAGACTTTCCTTAGCTACCTCAGGCACTCAGACTAAGCCAGTCTGAATAGCAACTTGACCTGCTCAGATGAGGATGAGCCCCTTCTCAGACTCAGGCTACCCTCAGCAGCTGTCTTCTACTCCAAGAGAAGCTGCATCAAGATGGTTCCTCAACTAAATCCCACTGGTCACAATACCTGTTCACCAAGCGGGTTAATTAAGGCAGGAGCTTTCCTCATCTGTGCTCCCCACTAAAAGTCTCACTGCAGAGTACCTTCCGGCAAGGTCCTGAATGAGCCTCAGGCAATAAAGTTTTCAGTTTAGTTTGTTTGTTTGTTCGTTTGTTGTTGCGGCCGGCCAGTAGCTCGAAACGAGAATGGTTCAACTGAGATGGCAACTCGAGCTGAAAAGAGAGGAACTAGACGGGGGCGAAAGAAGAAACGGAGCCAAGTCTCTGATCAAAGCTCCATTTTACTTGTTCAGACACTCAGTTATAAAGGAAGGGGGAAGGGGACCCGATTCCCGCCAAGTAACTCAGGGTCCAGTAGCAGGGTGAACACGTGTGTGGCTCTAAACAGCAAAGCCGCATGGTCCAGCAGTGGGCGTGGCAGAACGAATGAGCAGGAAACTCTACCCCTGAGCAAGGAGGTTCCAGGCTTGGGGAGGGGAGACTATAGTTTCTTTTAAAAGACAAGCCAACAAAGCATAAAATCATCTTTCCAATTCTGGAATAAATCTCTTTTCTACAAACCCAGCCACTATTGTGCAACACTAGAAGTAGCTGCCTGATTCACTCCACTTACAAGAGAGGAAAACTAACCTAACCTGTATGTATTCAGTTCTCAGACTTTCACTGTAGGCGGATGTGATAGCTTGTATCTGCTCAGCCCAGGGAGTAGAATGTGATGGTTTGTATATGCTTGGCCCAGGGAGTGGCACTATTAGAAGGTTGGAGTAGGTGTGTCACTATGGGTGTGGGTTATAAGACTCTCATCCTAGCTGCCTGGAAGCCAGTATTCGGCTAGCAGCCTTCAGATGAAGATGTAGAACTCTCAGCTATCTGTACCATGCCTGCCTGGATGCTGCCATGTTCTTGCCTTCATGATAATGGACTGCACCTCTGAACCTGTAAGCCAGCCCTGATTAAACATTGTCCTTTATAAGAGTTGTATTGGTCATGGTATCTGTTCACAGCAGTAAAACCCTAACTAAGACTGATTTTGGCATTGCCATTGTTACTACCCAACTCCTGGAGTTCCCAGTGTCGTCTCCATTTGCTCATATTCTATGGAAGGGTTGAAAAGCACATCACTCCTCGCTGCGGCCACTGAAGTGTTGGGAAATAGCCTCCAGGGGCAGGCTGGCATCCTGAAACACACTCAACTCCACTTCCCTTTCAATTTCTTTGGATCAGTTTAGGCTACCACAACATCTGGACATTGAGCCACTTTGATCCATCAAGTCACCTGGGTTCCAGCGGTAACAGCTGGGGCATTAACTCTTCAACGGTGACTTCTACTGGTACCCAACATGGCCTTCAATCTCACTGGTCTTTACTGGTGAATATGCCCAGTCTAGGTCACAGATGGGGAAGAAGACAGAAAGCTCACGGAGAGCAGGAACAAAGTAGATGCTACTCCAGGACAGAGCGGCCTGGGGAGCTGATGTATGAGGAGCCTGAGAAGAACATGAGGCTCACACATGTAAAATCCCTTTATACCATAGGAGACTGGAGTGTTCTGTTGACCACAGAGAAGGACTGGGAGAGTGAGAGGGCAGGACTTGACTTATGAGGGCAGACTGACTGATGGGTTACACTATCCAAGTAGGTACTAGTCCTGAGTGTTGATCTTGTCAGCACTGGAAGCCTGATTGGCTTTCATTATATTGTCCGGTAACTTCATTCATTCATGAGACATATATGAGACACTCATTGTATGCCTAGTACTCTTTTAAAAACTTCATGTAGCAGTGGGTGACACAGACAAAATTGCCAGTCAACAGGGAGCTGAAAATCTAGTGGAGAAGAAAGAGAGACAGAAAAAGGAAACATAACAAACAAACAAATAATGAAATGACATCAGAACGTGTCCATAGGGAAGATTCGAGACAGAGGGAGAACTGGGGAGACAGAGACATGAAGCCATAAGCTGCCATTTTATGCAAGAAGGCCTCAGAGCTGACAGTTAGCAGGACATAAAGAGTTAGTTATGGCTGTATCTGGCTGAAGAGTGTTCCAGGTTGAGGAGGCAGCTGGGCCAAGAGCACAGGCTAGAGAGTGTGTAGCATGCCTGAGAGACAGGAAGGAGTTTGTTCTGAGCAAAGAGTGGTTAGAGTGTTGAAGACAGTCCAAAGAGGTAACTGGAATGCGGTAGCTAGAGGTTTAAGGGTCAGTGACAAAACCTGGCTTTTCCTGATTGAACAATGTGGGGCTGCTGTAGGTATTTAAGAAGCTGTTTGGCTTTACCCCAATAGGAGCATGTAGTGGCTGGACGGGAATCAAGGAGAGTGGAAGAGACTAGAGCAGTAATGCTGGTAAGAGGTGATTTTAGTTGGGCCAGATAAGAGCAGGGGATGGGAAGTGATGGGGTTCTGGACTTACTAGGAAGCTGGTTTGGGAAAGCTACTTAATACCATCAAACACTGTTTATAAATTGTCAGGACAGAGACACTACACAGTGCAAACAAAATCAACCCCAAATGAATCAAAAAAGCAAGGGGATCAAGGAAGCAAGGGAAATAAATATTCTTGACCTTGCATCTGGCAATGCTTTCTTGAATATCAACACCAAAACATCTAGCAGAGGAAAAATGTGGATTTCATCAAAATCAAAACTTTTGTAGAATAAGATACCATTAAGATTAGGAAAAAACAACCCACGGAAAGCTAGAAAAGTAGGAAAGAATACACAACAGTAAAGATACAGAGAAATTACAATCTTGGCGTATTGTCAGCCAGATTGTAGAACCGTGTACTGGTGGTGAAAAACAGAATAACAGCTCCCCCAAAATGTTCACCATAGAAATAGCACGTGACAGGCCAGAGAGATCTCAGAGGGACTTGAGCTCTCTGAGTACCCAGGAGGCCCAGCATCACCCCACTCACCACTAACGATCAAAACGGTAAGCTAAAAAGGGGAGAATCACTTACTTAGAAAAAAGAAACACCACCTGATACAGCAGTCTTACTCCTAGGTGTCTATGCAAAATTGAAATTAGTACTGAAACAGAAAATCATGTGCCCTCATTCACGGGATCTCCATTCACAATAACCATAGGACAGAAACCACCCCAAGGTTCAACAGATGAGCCGGGAGATAAAATGCGGTGTGAATACACACACACACACACACACACACACACACATACGTGTGCAACGGGTGCTATTCAGCTTTAGAAAAGAAGACAGTACTGATGCACACTGCAATATGGAATAGTCTAGAAAACAAGGCAAGTGGAACAATCCAGACACAACGGACAACATCATGTGACCGCACTTACGTAAGGACTCTGTGGAAACAAGAGGTTTGCAAAAAGAAATACAAAAAGAAATGCAGCAATTCCACTGTGACATGATTTTATTTGTAATTTTTTTGCCAGTTTTTAGTTTTTACGTCTGAGAGGTCAGGGTAAAGCCTTCACTGAGAGCTTTGGGGCACTTGTATTTCCAAGTTAGGTCCCCATTAGGTCCTCCGGAAAGGCTATGCTCTAATAGTGGTCTCTGGAGACTTTGTTTCTTGTTTTGTTTTTCTGAATCTAACAGGATGCTCCAATTTTTCCTCCTTTAACTAACAGTGTGTTTGCAAATTGGGAAGTGTCCTGTGGAGTGGTAAGGGTCTGTGGCAGAGTGGAAATCTGAGAGGAAATGGAGACCGCTCAAGACACAGTCCTCTTTCAAACTCTTCCTCACATGAGTGAGGAAGGGAAACTCAGACTGGACTGGGTGCGGGGAGGCTGCAGAGGTAGGTCCCTCGAGAATCCCACTTCCTGGTACTCTTAACAACAGGTACAGTGCTCCACGGTGCTTTTGTGGAGGTAGAGAGAGGCCCACATTTTGTCAACAGGTTCAAAAGTATGTGTTTCCCCCAAGAATCTCTTCCCAGATTTAGTGAGGTGAATCCTGTAACACAACCGGTCGCACCTTATGGTTCACTAGCACAAAAGGGAGGAGAATGTAATGGGAGAGGAAGGAAGTGACATGAATAAACTTGATACCTCTAGATGATATCATAATGGAGCCCATTAATTTTACACAGCAAACATGCAGTGACTTAAAAAAAAAAGCATCTCCTAAAACTGGCAAACAGCATCAATAGAGGCAACAGCTGCAGCAGTCTGAAGCACACCAGACTCCTGTTCATTTCAGTGTCCTCTGAAATTCTGACTGTCCACCTCTGTCAGATGCCAGGAGATTGTTTATTTTGCAACTTAGTAAGTAGAGAGCAAGAGTCCAAGGACAGCCCCCCTGGATAGCTAAATGGCTGGGGAGTGGAAGTTTCTCTTGATATAATACACCTACAAATAAATGAAGGGGAGATAATGGCACTGGAATGTCCACATTTTGCAATGTTGAATGAATTAAGGATATAATACCAAGTCTCCAGGACTCTGAACAACAAACACCGTGGGTCCCTCTAGGTGAACGGCGCAGAATCTGTAAAGCAGTCTTCACTCGGAACAGTCAACATGGATTCTGACTGTACTTGGGATCCAATTACGGATGCGTAGGAAATACAGAAGTCAGAGACCCACAAATGGCTCGAAAGGCTGTTAAGAAAAGCAAGGAAGTGATTCCTTTACAGCAGTGGTTCTCAGCCATCCTAATGCCGCTACCCTTTAGGACTGCTCCTTATGTTGTTATGGCCCTCAACTATAAATGTATTTCCTTGCTACTTTATAACTGTAATTTTGCTACTGTTATGAATTGTAATGTAAAGATCTGCTATGCAGGATAGCTGATATGCCTGTGGGTTGAGAACAATTGCTCTGATGGTTAGGACAGTGCCTTTCGTGAGAGCGAACACAAGCAGAATCTCTGGGCAAGCTGGCTGAGTTCTACTTGAGCAGACAGGTTGAAAGAAAGGTTGCTAGAGCAGGGGGTTTTGATCCAAAGTAAAGTGTGTTCTGAGCATGTGCACAGTCCTGGGCTTGCTTCCTAACGCTAAAAACACAAGATGTGCTTTGTAATTAAGTTACACATTTGTTTATCTGCCACAACCTTCTTCGGTCTTTGTATTCATGTCATTTTAACGATAAGACAATATAAAATGATCAGTCTGAAGAGGGTTATGGCAAATTCCAGTTTTTAATAATATATATACCCTGGGGAGGCGGGGCCAAGGGTCAGGTCTAGGAGAAAAGAATGAAGAGGAGATGGATGGGGTGGATGGGGCATCGTGTTCCAGGAGTTACTCCAAGAGGCAAAGGGCAGCCCCAGCCCTTTGCTCGGAAACAGCAGCCATGATGGCCAGCTCAGGCTCTAGGGACCAGAGATTGGAGGGATTCTGAGAATTGTTGAGCTAAAGGAGAATCAATACAGATTACAGTCTGAGCATCCAAAGGTGAAAAAGGCTTTTGATTTCATCAGAAACACATTTCTGCTGTGAAAACAGTCTTCTGGCCATCCTTCAAAACGTTAAACATTGACCTCACCACCACACTCACTAGTTACTCAATTCCTAAAGAGTTGATAAGAGGCACTCTAACAAATACGTGAGCATCCATTTCACAGGCCCAGGGTGGGAATGATCTCAGTGTCCAGAGAGGATGAAAAGATAATCAGATGGCCGCGTAGATGTTTCCTGGACTTTTTAGTGAGGAAAAAGATGAAGAACACATGTGTACGACAACCTTGAAAACATCGCTCTAGTGGGAAAAAAAAACAGAATTGAAAGATTGCATGTTGCATGAATCCACTTACACACGTTACCTAGAGTAGGTAAACCCACAGAGGGAGAGGAAGCCCATTTCCAGAGGCTCAGAACGGGTGTGTGAGGGCCATGCTTAGTGGCTTTGTGGATTGCAGGATCCTATTAGGGTGATGTAGAAGTAGTAATTGTACAATAATGTGAATATACTTAATATCACTGAACAACTGAAGCCAGTAAGAGGGAAATTTTCATGTCTATTGTAATTATTAAACAATTTATGAACTTTGGTTAAAAACTTAAAAATTAATCCTATCCTTTCACTTGTCTAATATCTGCTAGGCACCTCTGCTGTTGTATGACCTCTGCACATAAAAGACTAACAGTCTAACCTACAAGGCACTCAATCAAGTCCAGGGTGCATATGAGGAATGTACATAAATCCCAAGGCATGAAGCAAGAAGAAGTTAAATTTGTTTCATTTTTTTTTCAAAGTCACCTTCAGCCTTAGTTCAAGATTTTATTTTAGCAGAGTGGAAGGAACATGACTTTAACAAACTCAGGAGTCTCTTCTTTTTCTAGGGCTGTCTCTGGATTTCTGGTACATACATAGCGTCAAAACCTGAGAGACAGATGCATATGAATGACAACTGCCAACACTAGATCCCTTCACAGACATGCAGAAGCCCGAACCACAAACACTACTGCTGAGACACTAGTGATAGGCAGCTTAGCCCTTCTCGGGCTTCCCACGGGGCTTCCCACGTCCTAGGCATTGGCTAATTGTTTTGCATATGCTAATTTAATTTATATAGCATACCTGTACTGGCTATTTTTGTGTCAACTTGACACAGCTGGAGTTATCACAGAGAAAGGAGCTTCAGTTGAGGAAATGCCTCCATGAGATCCAACTGTAAGGCATTTTCTCAATTAGTGATCAAGGGGGAAAGGCCCCTTGTGGGTGGGACCATCCCTGGGCTGGTAGTCTTGGGTTCTATAAGAGAGCAGGCTGAGCAAGCCAGGGGAGGCAAGCCAGTAAAGAACATCCCTCCATGGCCTCTGCATCAGCTCCTGCTCCCTGACCTGTCTGAGTTCCAGTCCTGACTTCCTTTGGTGATGAACAGCAGCATGGAAGTGTAAGCCGAATAAACCCTTTCCTCCCCAACTTGCTTCTTGGTCATGATGTTTGTGCAGGAATAGAAACCCTGACTAAGACAATACCTTACAAGTGGTTCTTTACCCCAGTTTTGCAGAGGGAAGGAAGAAGCAAGGGGACACCTAAGTTACAGGACATATATAAGGTCACACAGGCCAGTGAAGACAGAACAGTAATTGGCCTCCTAGAGTCGATTCCTCCCTCTATGAGTTTTAGTGAGTATAGCACATTCACTTTGGATGCCCAGAAAGCCTTGTTTCCCCTTGCACGTGACTCCCCTTTCTAGCCACGTGAGGAGGGAGGGGTCCTTCTTTTTGTTAATTTTGATATTTTCTATGAACATTTTTTTTTTTTTTAGAAACCAAAGCAAGAAATAGATTCCTTAGCGTATTTGTGGCAGTTGGGGGTGGGGTTGTGGGAGAAGTAAGAAGACGAGAAACATCAATGGAGATAAAGAAGCTACATGAAAAAAGTTACATCTTGCTTCAGTTGGTTACCATCTACAACTTGGTTACAACTGTTAACAAAAGTTACAACTTGACTAAAGCTAGATTAGGCATTCTTAGGGTTTGGATCTGAAACAGCTCCAAGGGTTTTTGTGTTAAAGGACTACTCCCTGAATGCTTCGGTGCTGAGAGGCGACTGTGTCATAGGGCTCTAACCTTCTCAGAGGACAAATCTGATGATGCATTCATAATTGAGCAGACTGTTGGGCAGTGACAGAAACTGAGCTGGGTAAGAACCTGTTGGAGCAAGAAAGCCATGCCCTGGGTGTGTCATGTCCCATCTGTCTCTCTCCTCTCTCTTTTCCTTCTGGCTGCCCTCAGGTGAGCAGCTCTGTTCTCTACCATGGTGTCTGCCATGATGCTCTGCTTTCCCATAGACCCATAAATAACGGAACGTGCACTGAAAACTCTGAACCTGTGAGCCAGAGTCCATCTGTCTCTCTTTAAGTTGTTTTCTCTGCTGTTCCGTCACACAGGGATGGAAAGCTGACAGATGAAGCCACCATGCCTGCTGTATTTCTGAGTAGCACCCTATGATGACTCGTGAGTGGTCCCAACTAACCACCAGCGGTGCTTTATTCCTTTGTCTGGGATCTTTTACTCTCTGGTCTGTTGACTGTCACCATTAGCGTTAATGTTGCTTTAACCATTCTTCCTCTCTGTCACAGCAGTGAGATAGGAAAATTGTGTTTATTAAATCCAGAGGGGCTTTAGAAGCATGAAGACCTTAATTCCAACCCCCAAGTCTATATAAAAGCACAGGCATGGCACACCTGTCACTCTAGTGATGGACAGGCAAGCCAGACTTGCTGTCAGGCTAGGATAGACAATCTGTGAGATCCAGGGAAAGTAGAATCTGTTTCTTTAAATCTATTTTCTTTAAAGCATAATAATTAGCCGGGCGTGGTGGTGCACACCTTTAATCCCAGCACTCGGGTTGGCAGAGGCAGGTGGGTTTCTGAGTTCGAGGCCAGCCTGGTCTACAAAGTGAGTTCCAGGACAGCCAGGGCTATACAGAGAAACCCTGTCTCAAAAAACCAAAAAAAAAAAAAAAAAAGCCTAATAATTGCCTACACAACAGAAGTGTCTTTGTCTAGGCCTCCAAGCCTAGGCCTTCAATTCTACTCTGTTCTTTCTTGGTCCCTTGCATTCATTAGATCATGTGGGATCTCAACTGCGGGAGGATGTGACAATGGAGTCTTTCTTCCCTGCCAGGGCTATCCTACATCAGCCAGTAGCCACTATAGATGAGTTGCACCTGTGACAAGTACTACAAGGCTCGGGCAGAACCTCTCCACTGCCGTAAAGACTTGAAGTTGATGCTTGTGCAAGTTCCTGAGTTTGGGGATGGTTTCTTACATGACATTATTTGGGCAACGAGGGAGTGCCCAGCTAATGTTTGAATGTTGTCTCCCAGCATCTGTATTAGGCTGAATCCCCACATCTGCATTTAATGGCATTTCGAGGAGGGAGCTTGAGGTGCAGAAGATAATCTTTCTCTTTTGAACTGTGCTGTGCTTTGGGTCATAACCCCCCAAGGGTCCAGTGTAGCTGAAGGCTTGGTCCCTGGGTGGAGATGTTGGAAGCAGGACTGAGTGGAAAGTGTTGAAGTCACCTGAAAGCATAAAGACTGTCTTCTGGGAGCTTTTCTGCAGCTCTTGTGTGGCCTTTTGGAAGTTCTTGCACGCCACTATAATAGGAGAAAGCCGGACTCCTACTTTCTGTTCCTGGCTCAAGATATAGCCACTTGCTTGTCCTCACATCATGGCACAAACCATCACGAGACATAGCTAAAACGTACGATGATGCAGGGCCATCTCCCAAACCCGTGAGCTAAGGAAGCCCATTATTCATAACTAGCTTTGTCTGGTGTTTCACTGAAGTAACAAAAAGGTGACTAATGCAATAAATTGCTTCCCTTGTGGATGGCAGGGTTATTATAGGAATGGCAAGCTTTCTCTCTCTTGAATGCGGTCTCACTAGGCGATGTGTTGGAGCAACAGGAAGGACCTCACTAGAGGTCAAACTTCACCAGAGGTCAAACAGATGCTGGTATCAAGACCTTGGACATCTTCATCTGCAGAACTGTGAAATAAACAAACCTCTGTTGCAATCTGCTTCTAAGAGGCGCTTTTGTAAAAAGTGCATGCAATAAAATGAAAATCTGAAACCACCCAATCTTGAGTTATTCTCTCTCTCTCTTTCTCTCTCTCTCTCTCTCTCTCTCTCTCTCTCTCTCTTTCTTTCTTTCTTTCTTTCTTTCTTTCTTTCTTTCTTTCTTCCTTTCTTTCTTTCAGACAGGGTCTTACCATGTAGCTCAGGCTGGCCTTGAACTCATGGAGATCTAACCTCCCCTGCCTACTGTGCCATTATATCTGGCTTAATTATTATTTATAACAATAGAAAACACATAAGATAGTCTCCTATTATTTCCAGTAGCTGGCCAACACAAAACAGACTCAATGTTTGTGTGTCCATATATGTACTTTTCATTTTCTTTTGATATTTTTTGCTTACTGTTTTAAATTTTAGATTATTTTGGTTTTCATTTTGGGCTTGTTGTTGTTGTTGTTGTTTTAAAGAGAAAGAAAGAGAGCACACACATGAATACTTTAGCATGAAGGTGAGTAGGTTGAAAGCTAGGGAGGATCTAGAAAGATTTGGGGAATGGGAAAGAAAATGATCTAAATAATATATGTTTATTATATACCAAATACATATAATATATGATGTATATAATATATGATATGAATATAACAAACACATTATACATATAACATAGACTATATAATTATAATTATATTATAAATAAATAATTATACTATATATATTTTATAATATGTTTATATATTATATGATATTATATATATATTGGGTTACATTACTGAACTCTTACTGAACCCAAGTCCAGCTGTTCACTGTTGAGAAGCTAATATCCAAAGAAAATTATTATCTATTATAAACATTATTATTTAAATGTTGTATAAAAATGATAAATTAAACCATTAATAATATATTATATGTCCAAATACTCTTTGTATTTTGGAAAGTCCTGTGTGTTTTGCACTTTATCTGCATAAATTCCAACTACACTGGGACCCTGGCACACACCCTTGAGGGACTTAGGGACACTTCCCTTAGAACAGAAGTGTAAGATGCAGTGCTGGGGACATTTTTGTGAAGCAGTGCAGAGCAGAGCCGTGGGAACTCATGTGAACATTGTAAAGCTCTCCGGCCTCCCCTAAACCCTTGGGACTAATTCAACTCCGCTCTTTATCTCTGTAACAAAACGGTACCCGTGAGTTGGAGCAAGGGCAGTGTTGCGGGTGCTAGAAGCTTAGACCTTAGCTTGAATAAAAAGAGTACAGCAGTGTGGAGGTTAATATGCCTAGTGTTTTGTTTTTCACCAACAAGTCAGGAATTCTTCAAGAAGTCAAACTAGGGCCAGTGAGAAGACTCAGTGGGTAAAGTCACTCACTTAGAAAACCCTGAGATCCCTGTATGGAAGTGGGGAACTGACTCCCAAGTTGTCCTCTGACCTCCACAGAGATGTCATGGCATGTGTGTGCACACACTTGAAGGGAAATGTCAGGAAAAAGAAGATATCCAGAATACATTAGATAAATTATTGAATGAATTGGGAGGGACTATTGAGAAATATAAATCAATATTTATGGAATATATATAAAGGGTATGTAGAAGGGAGAGTCTGGATGCCAAAGATAGCAGAGTGTGGGACTGGATCACAGAGACATCTGAGATGTTCAGGGAAAAGGAGCAGACATTAAGTCAATTCAAGATTTACTACTTCATCAGGTATTGTTAGATGCCAGGGAATCTGGAGTAATAAGGTAGGAGCTGGACTACTCTGAGGTCAGGGGTGAGTATCACATAGCTCATAATATATAAAATATGTAACATATTATACCTTATATATTTATATACACAATTATATGTTAGATATTATTATATGCATCTATAAAATATATACTATACTATATAATATAAATATACATTACATAATATACAATATTATATGCATGTATATAATATATTGTATAATATATAATATACATATAATTTATATCACATACAAAATACATATATGATGCATATAACATATAATAAGTTATATGTAAATTATATAACATATAACAGACTATATAACTATAATTACAAATAAATAAATATACATAGTATAATATACTATATAGTATATACTATATATGTGTGTATATATGTATGTATATATATATGTGTGTGTATGTGTGTGTGTGTGTGTAATTTGGATTATATTTCTGAACTCCAACTGAACTCAAGTCCACCTGTTCTCTGCTGAGAAGTTAATATCCAAAGAAAATTTATTATATATTATGCATTATATATTACATCTTACATATTATATTGCATGTTACATATTATATATTGTATATTATCATATATTATATCATGTCATATGTAATATATAGTACATTATATATTACATTGAATATTTTACATGTTATATTAATTTTATAATAGATAATATATTCTAATTACACATAATTTTGTAACATATAATATAAAATATATTATATGTAAGATATATTATACCATATTTATATATAAAATATATCACATATAAGATATATTAGATTATATATACATATATACACACATACACTGCTAATTACCTGCTCTGGATATCACATAAAGATAGCTTTATTGTACTTAGGTTTAGCAGGTTGGACACAGCATCCTCTCTTTTACCAATCGCGTAGGAGTATTATCCTAATGACAGTTAACACTGCCCCAGCGGAAACTGTTGCCAGTTTCCATTCCAAATCTTGCGTTGTTTTCATTTTGTTCATTTTGTTCTTGGCCACTGAAAATGTTTTCTTTGGTCTGAACCTGTTCCTCCAAAAGAAGTAGTTGTTGGTGACAGCTTCCTGTACTCTTAATGAACCCAAGTCCAGCCGTTCACTGCCAAAAACCGATACCCAAAGAGAGTTAAGAAGGAAATCAAGTTTTGACATTTTTATTTTATTTTTTAATTATGTTTCTGTGTCTGTGTGTAGTTGTGTATATGTAAGTGCAGGTGCCTGTGTAGGCTAGAGGGGACAGATTCCCTGGATCTTAAGTGACAGGTGGTTGTGAATTATCTAATGTGTGTGCTGGGAATTGAACTTGTATCCTCTGGAAGAGCAAGCAATACTCACTCTTAGCGGCTGAGCCATCTCTCCAGCTCAGAAGTTGAGTTTTATTCAAGAGCTGGCACTAACAGCAGAAACTGATCTTAGGGAACCTAAGAATGCAAAGATGAGGTTATATGGAGGAAAAGAAGTTGGGGCAGCAGGCACGAGATTACAGGCCACGGCCCATGAATGCAGGCTTGAAGCCATCTGCCTCGTGGGACTTTTTATTTACTCTCCTAGAACATCTTTTAAGGATTTATTTTATTTTTTAATTGTGTGTGTGTGTGTGTGCGTGTGTGTGTGTGTGTGTAGCTATGAGTGCAGGTGCTGGAGGAGTCCAGAGGAGGACCTCAGATCCTCCGAGACTATAGTTTAGTCAGCTGTGAGCTGCCCAACATGGACACTGGGATCCAAACTCCAGATGGATGCAAAGGGAGCAAGCACTTTTTTTTCTATAAAGATTTATTTATTTATTTTATATATGAGTACAGACACACCAGAAGAGGTCATCAGATCCCACTACAGAGAGATGTGAGCCACCATCTGGTTGCTGGGAATTGAACTCAGGACCTCTGGAAGAGCAGTCCGTGCTCTTATCTGCTGAGTCATCTCTCCAGCCCTCAGCAAGCACTCTTAACTTCTGCCTGCCTATCTATCTAGTCTTGCCTAGTATATCTTTGTGTCAAAAAATTACTTTTCATCTCCTGGTCTAGTATCTGGGATTTTTTTTAAAGCAAATACATAATTTTCCTGGAAGTCAAGTATCACTGTATATTTAATTAAATGATATGATTAGTGAGTCCTTGGTCCCATTCTAATGTCTGAATATGCTGCATGTAGTACGTTTTATAAACCTAAAGTCACAGTTCAGTAAGTTTTATGGCTTATTTCTCTTTTGGAGACAAATACCCAACCCTGACATTTAAGATTACAGATCAGGGTTGGACAGTGCAGAATATACCTTTGTTCAGGGAAAATCTTTTAATGCTTTTGGCAGTTTTGGATGGAAATATCCCTAAAACTAAAGGAGAATGAATAATGTATTGTTCAGCTCTGCTACTCCACATTAGTAACACTTAAAATCAAGGAGAGGCAAATGAAGCTGGAGGGTTCCCCCAGCTTCAGTATAAACAATGATAATCAATGTGTAATTATAGGTGGGCAGCAATTGCAGGATTCTGGTTAAACACAACCACCATCAAAAATAGTGTTTCATCTGGAATTGTTCCTTCTACCTCTGGCTAAAACTATATCATATTCCTCCACAGAGGTGAGTACAGTGGCTTTTCCATTGGGCCGAAGCTGTACTCTATCTGTCTGTCTGTCTATCTATCTATCTATCTATCTATCTATCTATCTATCTATCTACCTATCAAGAGAATCAGCTGCCTTGCCAGGCACATAACCACACTCACACATGTAATTAAAAACAATAAAAACTAAATATTTTTTTAATTATTATTCTACAAAATCAAAGAAGGCGTTATTGCTTTTTGATCTGAGCACTGGTATTGTGAATTTGGGATGCTATGACTCATGACTCACACAATAAGCCAAGAGGGGAAACCTTACAATTGTTGAACTTTAAGAAACTGGCTTGAATGATTCAGAATGAGTTGGTAAGACTGAGTGAGTAATTGGTAGGCATCATTGAGGCCCTTTATCAGTTCACTTGATTGCTGGAACAATCTTGTGGGAACGGTCGTTACTGTCATGCTCACTACCCAAGTGGTCCTATCAAGGCACAGTAACTCAACCCATTATCTGCAACAAATCACCAAGGACAGCCAGTTCATCTTGAAGTAGAGCTGAATTTTGAATTCTGGGGGGGTATACTATATTCGCTTTTTAACTCCTGGTGTTGGTAGGAATTGACAAACTTCAATGGAGAAACTACAGAAGAAAGCGGGGGGCTTGAATTGCCCCTGATGCCTAAAGTTGACTCTGTCTTCTAATGTCCCTTGGCACTTTCCATCTGACTGCTCCATCACAGTAAACATTAGCTTTTGGCGCTGTCCCTCTGTCCCTAGACTTGGATAAGCAGATTTAGACACATCTGTCCATTTCACTTGGTCCCATGGTTCTCACCTGTGGTGAGACAGTACAGAAAGCAGAAAGCTAATGCCTGCCTGGAGTAGGTTTCTTCTGTGCTCTTAGGTTACTGGGTGAGGCTACCCACAATCAGGCTGGGCCTTTCCTCCTCAGACTATCCTTTCTGGAAATGCCCTCAAGAACCCATCAAAGTGTGTTTTACCAGTCCCTCAGGCATGTCTTAATCCAATCAAACTGACAGGCAAGACCTGTGACATCAAAATACCGATGAGTGGACTGGAGGTTTATAGAGTTTTTGTGTTACTCCACAAATTAATTTAATTAATGAAACAGATTACAAGAAACAACTTAACAGGGAAATGTTTTATTTCAGTTTCAGCTCAAAGTCAGATCGATCTATTGGTTTGGGCCTGAGGTGAGGAGGGATATGTTGGTGGACCGTGTGATTGAGGGGCAACCAGGAAACCAGGACAACCAGGAAAAAGAGATAGAGACGGGAAGGGATCGGGGAAACCATACACACTTCAAAGGAACACTCTGGTGGCCTGCTTACTCTAAGCAGGCCCCAATTCCCATGTTTTCAGCATTTCCCAAAGTAACACAGATTGGCTGGGGACTTATGAGTCCAAATGACGTTGATGTTTCTAGTGCTTTCGATGGAAAAGTTCAATTCAAATGCTCTTGAATTTGCAACCTAAAGGAACTCGAAACTCACTAAGAGGATGGAAAAAACGGTTTGTGAAGAGGTGTGGAGTCACAGTTTAGAACATGAAGTTCTGCAGTGTTATTTCACAGTAGGGCAACTGTAGACAAAAATTATGTTCTCTGTACCCTGAAGAGATGGAAGAAAGAATTTTTAAAAGTTTTTGTTGTTGTTCTTTTGTTTTTTTTTTTCTATATATATAAAAAAAAAGTAATAGAACTGTGGAGGTGGCCAGTGCTGCTCATTCTTAGGTAGGTCAATCTTCAGTCACTCAGTTCTCTCTGGCAACATCCCCACAGACACACCCAGACGTTCACTTCACTAATCTTTGAGGCAGATGCCAATTCACCCAAGCTGAGAGTCCAGAAGAACCGGCACAGAAATCAATTACAACTTTAAAAAAAAAAAGAATGGAAAACTCTCAGCGCATGTATCACTGGATGAGAGTTAAGTGACGGCCGTTTGAACCTTCTCTCAAAGACACTCGTTGAAAAAGTGAATTCCCGTCACCGTGATGATCCTGTGACATTTCAGAACTGAAGAGCTGGTGGTGCCATTTACACTTCTGTTACAACCATGACTCAGCACCAAGAAATAACGTGTAGGAACATGGATGACAGTGGAGTTTCACTACAGAATTACTGTATCCTAGGAAAAATGTGCTGGAAAACTCCAGTGGGTATTCGCTCCTTGATTGAGAAAGACTTCGTTCACATTTGTCACTTCTGGACCAAGGTAAGCAGTCAAGGAACCAAGGATGCAGTTACAGCCCTGTGTTTAATACTATATATATTTATATGTATATGTATTCATCTTATTCTAGTAAGATCTTTGAAGCAAAAAGTTTCTGACCATAGTTTTGCTCAAACTGTAAAATTTAAAAATAAAGCAAAAAACAAACAAACAAAAAAAAAAACCCCAAACAAATGTACTTTTTAAGTACACCCCATGTGAGATATACCTATACATGTATGCACGAGCATAAACACACACAGAATTTCATATTAATTAATTTCTGTCTTAGAGCCAGGCATAGAGCTCTGAATCTGCAATCATAGAACTTGAGATGTTACCACACAAGGATCATAAATTCAAGATCAGAGTGGGCTACAAAGTGAATTTGAGTTGACGTTAGCCTAAGCTACATAGATGCTGAACATCACAAAAACAAATTATTGGCTCCCTTTGTCATTCAACTTAAATTTACACTAACCAAACTTTGAAGGACACTTTTCATTCTGTGTTATGGGTCTATTATAATTAGTTTATCCAATTCTCTACTAGTAAGACTTCTGACCTTTCTCAACTCTTTATTTATTATCAGTAATATTCTATGTATATTATTGTATAAATACTTTACATCCTTATATAATTTCTTCCTTGGGATACTTTTTATTCAGGCAGAATTGCCAGATCAACAATGCCAAATATAGAGAATAAAATTTTGTACGTATCTTCAAAATAGTTTTAAAGAAATTTATCTTTATTTTCTATGTATAAATGTTTTGCCTGAATGTATGTGTGTGCTTAGTGCCTGCAGAAGTCAAGAGAAGGCATAGAACCCATTGGAGCTAGAGTTTCAAATGGTTGTGAGTTAACATGTGGATGCTAAGAATTGAACTTGGGTCCCCAAAAGGACAGTCAAGGCTCTTAGCTGCTGAGCTATCTCTCCAGCCCCATTTAAAAAAAATAAAGACTTAGTTATGTATCCATGTGTATACATTTGTGTGTGTGTGTGTGTGTGTGTGTGTGTGTGTGTGTGTGTGTGTTGGTGCCCATGGAGGCCAGAACAAAGTGTTAAAAACCCTTGGAGCTGGAGTTACAGTTGTGAGTTGCCTGATCAGGGTGCCAGGAACCAAACTCAGGACTTCTGCACAAACAACAATCACTCCTAACTGCTGAACTCCACCCCTAACACGTACATTTCTTGAAGGCATTTCATGTCAATTTCTATGTGTGATAGACATTTAAATACACCACATGCTTTTAAAAACTAATTAAAAGAACATAGTACTAAATTCTACCCTCACCCTCAAGGATGTTCTATGAAAGCATCCTTAAAATCTCCAGTCAGGAGTCCAGAAGATGGCAGTTGCTATGAACTTTGACAACTGGAGTCTGAGCCCAGGATCTACACTGTTGAAGCAGAAGGTCGTCTCCTGCAAGCTGTCCTCTGACTTCTACATGTGAGGCAGTGTTCACACATCTAGAAAATAAAACTTAAAGATTTTTAGAGTAAAATAAATATCTGAATATTAAAAGATTTTTGTTGGGGGACTGAGTCTTAAATGAGACAGGGGTTTCACTGTGTGACTCTGGGTGTCCTGGAACTCACTCTATGCCAGGCTGGCCTCAAACTCACATGAACTGCCTGCCTTGCTTCCCAGAGATCCTCATATCTCTGCCTTTGCCTTGTGCATGCTGGGATTAAAGGCACGCACCACAAAAGACTGGCTTCTATCATTTTTTTTAAAGAAAGTTCTTTCTTTTTCCTATTTCCCATATTAAAAAGAGATCTATCGCTGCTTTCTGGGAGTGATTTGTCTTTCTGTGATCTTTAGAGAAATCATTTTCAAGGCCTATTTATGACCTCATTATTTTTGAAATTGGAGGTTTTAAAAAGTTCTGTTCTGAGCTAGATAAGCTCAGGGCTAGTCTGCATAGTGATTACTGAGGACAATAGCCGAGTCTCACCCAAACATGGGAATACACAATGGCCTAGCATAGAGGTGGGTTAACCATCAAAGTTAGTGGAAGGGAATTCCCCTGGGACAGGTTTCTTCACTAGGTCCAAAGGAATAGCATAGTCAGGTATTTACTAAGAACTGGTGGTGGGTTTAACAGTAGACTAGCATTCACCTGGCTCCATTTTAAGTGGTAAATGAGGTCTGGTCCCTGCCATCTTTTGATATATACATTCCTTTTGTTTTGTGTCACTGAAACTTGGCGGATGTGTCCGCCTGGCTTTTCCTGTTTTTCTTCTGTATAAAAAAAGTCCAGTGTTCATTTGAATTCAGATCCAAAAAAAAAAAAAAAAAAAAGAGTTCTGTTCTAGTAAGAATACAGCTGGCTCAAGAGGGTGAAAGCGAGTGACTCTCTGCAAATTAGCTGTCCAAACTATTGGGCAAGGAAGAAGGAATTTATTAAAACAAACAAACAAACAAACAAACACAAACAACAGAAAGAAAAGGAAAGCCGAAAGAAGAGGAAAGCCAAAAGAAAAACAAAAGATTTGAGTGAGAAGAAAGGCTCTTGGTTGTAGAAAAGTCTCAAGAAAGAATTTCCTTCCAGTGTGATGAACCACACGTCCTCTTTGCCAGGAGGACAGATGCGAAGCCTAGGGAGGAACAGTGAGGTCACTCTGCTAGGAGCTCCAGCAGCTGCTCAGGGAGGGGACTGCTCCAAACCCTCCAGGGTGGTCATGCTGCCGGTCATGACACTTTAGACAAACCACAGAAGGATCTAGAGTTGAAGCATTTTATGACAAACTGAGAGAAACCTTTATATTCAGTCCTGAGGGGAGAAACTAACTATGCCCAGCAGTTACAGTGTGTTTGAGTTCTAAGCCGCAAGCATCCCGTGAAATGGGCCTCATGACCATTTTGGCTTTATGTGCAGGGGGATGAAGGAACAGGTATCTATCTCACACAGAGTCATGCTGTACAGAGGTGGCTGAGGTGAGCTTCAGAGCCTACCTTTGATCATCAAGCTTATTTCCCTGAATAAGGACTAGATAGATTAGGGGTTGATTTTAAGTGGGGACAAGAAGGCTACATTATTAAAAGGCAAATATTGAGACATTGGGTTTGGTACCATAAGAGTATGCTTTCTAAACCAAAACATCTGGTTTTGAAATCACCCCTTGGCTGCTCATGACCCATAGCTTGGGGCCAGTTCATTTTCTCTGTCTTTTCTCTTCTCCCTTCTGGCAGTGTTGACTTTAGATAGTACCACTAGAACCAACCATGAAAGATTCAAATGCGCAGAGTCAGTCTTTTTTTTTTTTCTTAAAGTAATGTGAATTAAGGCAGGGCTGGTTTCCTGAACTGTATAGAGACTCCTAGAGGAAAATAATTTTCTGCTCAAAACTCACCTTGCCTTCTGAGTCAACCCTTTGTGGGAACTCGCCTTAACTCGTTTAAGAGCAAATAGAAGCAACTTCCTTTCTAATCAGTAGTGTGATTAGCAGGTCGTGTGGAGGAAATGGTCCAGCCATCCAGGTCTAAAAGGGCACTGGAGGAGGATGTGGTGGTACACACCAGAAATTTCAGCCCATGAAAGCCTGAGCCAGGGGAGCTAGCCTGGGGTCTCAAAACAAAAGCACTGCAGCTAGAGTCTCCCTCTCCCTCCCCCTCCCCCTCCCCCTCCCCCTCCCCCTCCCCCTCCCCCTCCCCCTCCCCCTCCCCCTCCCCCTCCCCCTCTCCCTCTCCCTCCCCCTCTCCCTCCCCCTCTCCCTCCCCCTCCCCCTCCCCCTCCCCCTCCCCCTACCCCTACCCCTTCTCCTCTCCCCCTCCCCCTACCCCCTCTCCCTCTCTCTCTCTTTGCTCAAAATATGTTCCTTGGAAAGAAATTATTATTACAAAAAGCAATGCAATTTACTAGGGAAAAGGCTACACAGATCTCAGGCAAATCAAAGTCAGGCAGAAGGTATGGCACAGAATCCAGAGCTTTCTGGCTGTGCCAGGGAAAGGGTGGCACCGGCTCTTTTCTACCCTCTGGCTGTCCTGACTTTGCTCTTTTGTCTCCATAGATAATCAACCTGCGTGTTGGGAAACAGCTTAAAGAAGAGGAGAAGGAGGGAGAAAGAAAGAGGGGGGGAGGAAGAAAGAAGGAAAGAGAGAGAGAGAAAGGAAGAAAGAAAGGAAAAAAGGAAGGAAGGAAGGAAGAGAGAGAGAGAGAGAGAGAGAGAGAGAGAGAGAGAGAGAGAGAGAGAGAGAGAGAGAGAGAGAGAAAGGACGAGAAAGGAAAAGAAAAGAAAAAACCCCCAATATCATAATCCTCTGTTGTTGCAGAACTATAGCTCTGAATTTACAGTGGATGAGAGATAGTTTATCCTGGAGCAAATAGGAGTGACTATAATCCAGGAAGACAGATTTAGGTTACTCCAAAGTCCATGTTCCAACATGGAAGAGTTTCATGAAGTTTCTATAGTAATAGAACAAAGAAAGTCATAATTGAGGACAAATTTCATGGGCTGAGCCAAACAGCCATTCACTGGCCTCCTTTATTGCTGACTGACAGCTCTGTGCTGCTGGGTACATCACTTGGAATGTCAGACTGAGCCTGACTTCTCATTGGACTGTCTTAACCAGCATCTTCCACTGAACCCAAAGCAAAACTGTCGTCAGATAACATCTAAGACCTGTAGCAAAGGTTTCTTCACTTGCTGTAGCCTGCTTCTTTGACGTCTCTACCAGTGTATTTGAAAAGTGTCTTTGTGGGGGAAAACTTTATTTATTTGCAGTATGTGCACGCACACTGTGCACTTGAGCCTGCTATCATGCACGAGGAGCTCAGACCATAGCTTGTGGGAGTTAGTTCTCCTTTCCCATATGAGTCACAGGGGTCAAACTCAGATTATCCGGCTTGGTGGCAAGTGTCTTAATTTGCTAGAGTTTCTCTTAACTCAGTCAGTACTTATTCATTTTCACCGGATATCAAAGAGCCTGGCGTTAGACCCAGAGAAAGCTGAACAGTGTTAACTAAAAGTATCAGGAAGCACTTTCTCGACACAGTCAAATATATACCCATTTGGTAGCTTTGAAAATGTGTTACCTTTAGAACTTTGGCGTGATTCAGCAGAGCCTGACATGTTCTGCTTCGCCTGTGATTCTGGCTTGGATAGTAATGGTTGACTCAAGCGCTTGCTGCAGGGCTGAACATTCAGTCAATGCTTGACGTTCATTGTCTCGCTGACTCATGGCGACCCAGGGAGGTAAGAAAAACCAAGGTAAGTAAGATGTTTCAAATGACTTGTACCTGTTTACACAGACAACGAATGTCAGAACCAGAAGGAATATAAAAATGTCCCCACACCTTATTGTAGAACACTGGTTCTCATGTGGCAAGAGTCAACCAGCTACAGTGTTAAAGCCTGCTGTCTAGTTTCCCAAAGTGTGTATATAGCCTCCCTGGGTATAAAGATAAGCATTTAAGACTCTAGTGTTTTCCAGGCATGGTAGCAACTGCCTATAATCACAGAACTTGGGAGGGGAAGGGAAAAGGATCAGGAATTCACTGTCAACCTCAGCTGGAAAGGTTAGGGTCAACCTAAACCATATGGGACTCTGTCTTGATTACCCACCCCCATTATAATATGCATCATTTCTCAGAACACAGGCACAGCCTCCTCCCCCCTTCCCCCCGCCAAAAAAATCATAAGATTGGGTCTTCAATCTCTAGGCCTCATGAAACACAGATCTCCAACCTCTTCTGACAGCAGCAGATGTGGCCACACTGCCTATGACATATCAGTTTATGTCCTAAACATTATTCACATTCTCTGCGTCTAAAGCAAAGGGTTGCCAAGGCTACAATAATAAAGGTAGCTCTTTCTATCCGCAGGGAAAAGTAGAGGTGAAAAAAAGTTTCCGTCTTTCTTCTCTGTGTGATTTCTACACTGACAGGGATTCGATTGACAGCGGTTTCTGGAAGGACCCTCCCAGTTGGACTCCTCTGTTGATTTGAGATTAACGTGACTAGAACAGAGATTGAATTGTGACTGCTTTGGGCTCTGTTCAGGCCCCAGGCCACAGGCAATCATTTTGAAGTACAAAAATGTGATGTACCAGTCAAGATAGACTTATTGCAAAGGCAGAATTTAAAAACATTTTTTTCATGTGAACTAGGAGAGAAAGGAGAGATACATTGCTCATGAGTAAGACAATTAGCTTGTTCTGAGTTTGAAAGTAATTAACTTGTATAAACCCCAACTTTGACCATGGATACAGTCCAAGATGGTCACAAATCCTCAGATTTGTGAGAAGAGAAATATTCAAACAGACTCTTGGATTTCCCTCAAATCTCAGCTTCCGCAGAAAGTCTCATGTTTCCTGGCCAAATTCTCCTCTCGCACATATGCTACCTCTCCTGTGCTTCCTCCATTTTTCACTTGCAAGGATGTGTACCCTGAGGAGCTGGAGTGGTGGTCTAGTGGTCAAGAGCACTGACTGCTCTTCCAGAGGACCCGGGGTTGATACCCAGCACCCACATTATAGCTCATAGCTGTCTAAAACTCTTGTCCTGAAGAATCAGATGCCTTCTCCTGGCTTCTATTGGCACCAGGCACTCACATACATGTAGGAAAAAAACACTAACACATAAAACTAAAATGAAAAAGAGGAAGAGGAGGAGGAAGAATAAAGAGAAGAAGAATGTGTACCTAGGGGCTATAGAGATGGTTTGACCTAATTTTTTTTTTTTTTTTTTTTTTTTTTTTTAGTTTTGGTGAACTATGAAAATACAAGCCTTAATTTTATACAATAAACTTTTATTTGAAAAAAAAAAGTTTGGTCTTAATCTAATCAATAGCGATGATCAATATCAAGGCTAGAGAGTATAAAACAACTTTATTTGAGGGCTCTAGGGAGTGTGATTTGGTAGACAGATTAGGTTAAAACCAAAAGATGGTTCTGAATAGGAGAAACAAAGGATGGGCTTTACGAAGGTGGGACTATAGTAATGGGTGCAGAGGAGGGCTATAACCCATGGGACCTTAGACAACTGGTCACTGACGGACCACAGAAACAGATCCAGTGATGGTTATCGACAGTTCTGAGAATCAAGATGGTAGAGGGATCATTTTCTACCTAACTTAGTTCTGGGTCAGTCTAACTGAAACTTATCAGATCATCTGAGGTTCCATTTTGGAACGCTCTCTCTGACCAACGTGGCACTGTGCTTTCCCAAAATGCAGAGCTGACCAGTGCTTGCATCTGTGTTTTCTCTCCTAGGGAAACAAGCCTTGGCCTCAAGGCCTAATCTCCCTGTCAGAGGAACTGTGGAGAGAAGAAATTAGTTATCCAGGGAAGAAAATGGAGTGGTATTTTAACACCAAGAAGAAATTATTGTAACTAATTCACCTCTTCACATCTATACCTTAGGGCCTTGGCTGTTTACTTTAAAGGTACATCAGGAGTGGGGCTGGAGAGATGGCTCAGAGGTTAAGAGCACTAGCTGCTCTTCGAGAGGACCACAGTTTAATTCCCAGCAACCACATGGCAGCGCACAACACTATCCAACTCCAGGCCCAGGGAATCTGATTCCCTCTTCTGGCTTCAGAAGGACCAGGCCCATAAGTGGTACACAGGCATACATGCAGGCAAAACACCCATACACATAAACTCAAAACTAATAGAAAAGGGAAAGGTATACCAGGAGACAAGATATGGGGGCTCCTAAGTTCTTTCTTCCTAAGGTCAAGTGCACCAGACCCCTCCTTGCCTCTGACTGTACAACTGTGACCTTAGGACTACAGAAAACCCTATGTTCTGTGTACCCCAAATAGCACCTTGAATGTTGCAAGTGTTTGGAAACAGAAACCCCTGTATTTCTGTCACAGTGGGCTCAGCTAACTGTCTTCATCTTTGTCCATCCTTCAATGATAGAACATGCTCCTTGGTGGATCCAAGATCCACCCATCCTTTTGTGTTTTTAGGTAAAATTAACTGTGAGGGTTAGTTTTTTTGTCAACTTGACACAAATGTAGTCCCTTCCCCAGGGGGAAAGGAACCTCATCTGAACAACTGCCCCATCAGAATGTCCTGTGGAAGTTTCTTAATTGCTAATTAATGTAGGGGGACCCAGCCCACTGTGAGTGTTGCTATCTGATGCAGACAGGCCTAAGTTTTAGAAAGATAGCTGGGCAAACCAGCAAACACCTTTCCCTTATGAGCTCTGCTTTTGTTCCTGCCTTAAGCTGCTGTCCTGACTTCCCAAGATGATGGACTATAAAGTGTAAGATGAAACAAACCATTAATTCATTAAGTGAAGAGTTTTACTAGGCAAGGTCACTGAATTTTATTAAGTACTTGTGTGATCATGAGGCATTTCTTCATTAAACTTCTGTTGTAGTGTATGATGCTAAGTGATGAGTTTTAGACCCCACTCTTGGATTACTAAAATAATATCACTTAGCATTACCCATATACATGTTACATATATGTACTATATACACACATTTAATAATGTATGTAACATATATGAGTATATGAATATGTACATGTAAGAAAGAATTGGTTCACACTGTTGTGGAAGCCAGCCCACTAAGCAGATTAGACACACAGCTTCTGTGAACTGAAGGACAATCAACAAAAATGCTCCTATAATATACCAAATATGTGTTCAATCCATAAGTATTTAAGTACTTACCAGTACTAGATGCATTCTAGGAATACAATTCTGAACATGATAGATGTTGTCTGTGCTCCCCAAAAGTTTTTAGTATGATGGGAGCTACAAGAAATATTGGTTAAGCCGGGCGGTGGTGGCACACACCTTTAATCCCAGCACTTGGGAGGCAGAGTCAGGCGGATTTCCGAGTTCGAGGGCAGCCTGGTCTATAGAGTGAGTTCCAGGACATCCAGAGCTACACAGAGAAACCCTGTCTTGAAAAAACAAAAATAAATTAATAAATAAATAAATATTTGTTAAACTGGGGAGTGGTGGCACACACCTCTAATCTCAGCACTTAGAAAGCAATGGCAGGTGGATCTCTGAGTTCGAGGCCAGCCTGCTCTACAGAGTGAATTCCAAGACAGCTGTGGATACACAGAGAAAACCTGTCTCAAAAAACCAATAGAAAAAAAAAGGAGTATTTGCTGAAGAGTTTGGTGTAGAACTAGGATCTGGGAACTGATGGTAAGCCAAGACAATTTCTGCTGTGACAATTTAGTTGAAATACAATGAGTGGGTGGCACATGTCAGGACTAAAGACAAAGTTGTGGATATGAGGGAGCCAAATAAGCTGAGTGTCACTGAGGCGGAGAGGATGAGGGGCTAAAGCATGTGGTGAAGTAGCAAGGAAGTGCCAGCCCAGCCCAGGAAGGGTCTTGAAACCACATACATCCAGGATCTGGGCATCCTCACAACGTGCAGGGTGACCAAATTGGTAGCATCAAGGAGAAGAGTTGCTCAAATTTCACTAATTCCAGATGTATCCTCTGCTTCTGCCTGGATAGTGGATCCCCATGGGGACCTTCATCCTGGTACCCTGCCTGCTGGCTTCCAGTAGGGTCCATTTCACGGGCTATCCATGTCCTGGCTCCCCTTGCTTCAGCACTACATCTGTCACAGTGTGACACCTTGACTACAGGTCCTGCCAGATACCCTGCTTCCTCTGGATAACCAATCTTGCCCCTTCAGACCTACAGATGAAGACAGCTTCACTTATTTCTAGTTTCCTTAATCCTGACACACCTTTCTAACTAGACCCATTGTCAAAGCTTTTCATTTATAACTGTTTGAGTGAAAGTCCATTTCCTTTTGGGTTCTTACTGATTAAGATCTCTTTGAAGAGCAAACACAAATGCACACTTGTAATCTCAGCATTCAGGAAGCTGAAGCAGAAGAGTCACAAGTTCAAGGCCTACCTGGCCTACATATCAAGACCAGTCTCAAAAAAAAAAAAATCAACAAAAATCCTCTTTGGCTTCTTTATAGAAAACAGTTTGGGGGGTTAGAGAATGGCTCAGAGGATAAGAGCCCTTATTGTTCATGAGAAACTGAGTTCAGATCTTACCAACTATGTAACAAGCCAGGTATGATTCTGTATGTACCTGTAACCCCAATGATGTTGATGGGAGTTGGGGGCAGAGACTGGACAGGATCACTGGGGCTTACCAGCTTCCAGCCTAGCTGAAAGAACATGAGCACAAGATCTAGAGGGAGACCTTGTCTCAAAAGAATTAGGTGCAATGTAATAGAGGAGGATATCCAACATCCTCTTTGGCCTCTGCATATGTGTGCACATGAACCTCCTCCTGTGTGTACGTATGCTGCAAGCATACACCACACCCATGGACAAATCTAATAAAAAGCAGGCTGGAAGATGGGAAGACTGGTGTGGTGGTTTGAATATGCTTGGCCCATGAGAAGTGGCACTATTAGAAGGTGTGGCCTTGTTGAAGGAAGTTCATCCTTGTGCGGTGGGCTTTAAAGTCCTATGCTCAAGCTTCACCCAGTGTAGAAGAGTGAGACCCTCCTCCTGGCTGCCCATTGAGAGAGTCTCTTTTCTTGGTGGCCTTCAGATCAAGATATAACACTCTCCACTCCTCCAGCCTGAACACTGCAATGTCTGCCTGCACACTGCCATGCTCCCGCCATGATGACAAAGGACTGAACCTCTGTAACTGCAAGCCAGCCCCAATTAAATGTTGTTCTTTATAAGAGTTGTCATAGTCATGGTGCCTCTTCATAGCAATGGAAGCCTAAACTAAGGCAACAGGCTTGAGGGCACCTATGAGGAGGATCTTGTAGCTCTGGAGGCTAGAGAGGACTATATCTCAGACTGGGGTTTCTGGACAGAGGTCCTGGAATTAGGACTAGATCTGGGCAAAATCCTGGGTAATCTTTCAAACTTGGCCATAGATAATTACGAGCTTTCTCTGGTAGGACTCATAGGGAAAAGCATGTCTTTTCTACAGCTGACATGGCACAGAGCCAAGCCATAGTGGTCTCTGTGGTCACAGGGTTGTATACTGTTGGCCGTACTTTCATAAGTCTGCATTCCTCATCTGCGCACCTCCCGTTGGAGGAATTTTCCTTATCACTGAGTCTTAAAGACACTTTCCCCTTTTGAACTCAACACTTACTGTTTTCCCACAGCTAGCCTTCTCATATCTTATTCATCTTTGGCTCCACCTCTAACCTTTCACTTGTGGCTCTTTTAATGGTAAATGGATTCTATCATCATATTTTCTCACCCAGGAGAAAACAAGGAGCAACAGCGTTTCTCCTGGTTCAACCTCACCCTTGGACTATTTCGGCTAAACTATCAAAGACTTGGTTATTATTTCCACTTTGGCTCATTTTAAAATCAGCTACTTGAATATCGACCAGTTCAGTAGAGTTCCCAACAGAGAGAGGAATGTGGATTCCAGAGACACTTGGAAAACAGGTCCAATTTATAGGGTGGAGAATATGGAGGAAAAGAAGAAATGAAAAAAATTTAAAAACCACCTAAGTTTTAATTTGGGCAGTTAACGCCGCCATTTGCTGAAGCAAGGAGAAGGGCAGAGTGAAGGGAAAATGCTTTTATTTGGTGCATGATGTACCGCAGACGTTGGTTGTTCCATCAAAATTTAAAAGGCAGAAAGATATGATGGGTGGTCTGGATTGTGACAGATTTAAGATCCATTGCCTGATAAGGCAGTTGTAGATATGAACACAGAATAGTCTTAGGGAAGAATAGTGCATGTAATGGCTAGTTTTGGTTGTCAACTTGACTCTATCTGGAATGAACTACAATCCAGAATTGAAGGGCTCACCTGTGATCCAGATCCTGAGTCTGGAAGACACACGTTTCTGACCTGGATCTTAGCATGGAGATCTTGAGCCATAGTGGCTATGAAAAGCTTAGGCCCAGGCAAGGTAGTTCATGCCTTTAATCCCAGGAAACTGAGGAAAGGAGATCTCTGAGTTCAAGGTCAGTTTGGGACAAAACAAGTCCCAGATCCAGGCATGGTGGCACACACCTTTAATCTGGGCCACAAATTCTTCTGGAGACCTGCATAAGGACATTGGAAGAAGGAAGATTTGTTTTTCTTTGCCTGCTTATATTTACTTGCCAGCACATCTGTTGGAATCTACTTCTACAGAAGACCAGCTGAAACAACTAGCCTCGTGGGACTGAGCAACTACTAGATTCTTGGACTTCTCATTCACAGCTGACCATCGTTCAGGTAGTTAGACTACAGACTATAAGTCATCATAATAAATTCCCTCCATATACACAAAGACATTCCATAAGTTCTGTGACTCTAGAGAACCCAGACTAATACACTGAGTAAGGAGAAAGGATGGTTTGAAACTGAGGCCCACCATATCCCCCTTTTAAAATGAAAGTTACAAGAGTAACAACCTGGGCCCTCTTTACCCCCCCCAAAAAAAACCAGGTTCAGCCACTGTTGTAAGAATTCTCTGTGGTGAGGGGAAACTAGGCAATGTCTGCCTCTCTTCCTTATAACATTGCAGCCAAACTGAGGTACAGTTCGCCACCAGTTCACTCTGAGGAACCAATGGGTATATCAGGCTTACTTACAGAGCAATGGAGAAGTTAGGAGCATAAAGCAGCCACACTAGAAGGTTTGCAGCCCGTATAGATGAGAGTACCTCATGGCTCCAAAGATGGAGTCCCCTCTCTAGTCCTTCCTAGCCTATGTACTTCAAGCCCTTTCCTGGGGCCATTTGCAGTTAGAAAAGAATTATATACAACTGGTTAGGGAGGCATGGCTGGACACTTGGATGGGAATCACATGACTTCCCCTGCCTCTCCTTCTATGAGGACTTCTCAACAGTCAATAAACCCACAAGCCTACCTGTGACAGTCTGTTGCAAGTGACACAGCTGAACTTGGGAGGATGACAGATTGGCTCAGAAAATAGTCCTGTACACATCATATGACTGTCAACTACTGTGTTGTGAGGTAATCAACAGTCAACAAGACCAGCTGTGGTAATCTCTCACAGGCAGGCACAGTTGAATTCATGACAATAGTGGTAGTTTGGCTTGGAGAACAGTGCTTTATCAGAGCCACCCATCCTTAATAAGCCAGTTAAGCAAAGAATTAACAGTGAAAAGCAGACAGAGGGAATTTGTTCTATGTGGCTACACTGGGAGGAGAGACAGAGAGACCCAGTGACCTCCCAGGGCCATATTCTCAATGTGGCCACACTCAATAACTTTCCCCGTTTTTATCATTACTTGATTTATTGAAGAAGGGTGGCTTACCCTGGTTTATTGGGTCCAGGAGGTCTGAGTCTCTGACTCTTAATAAATCTGACAACAAACTAAGTGACTTCAAAGAGACGAAAGACACTTTTGGATGTCTGCCATCTACAGTTGATCCCAGAGGGAGAACGATGAGAGGGCTCAGCAAGACAGGAGTTCACATTGTTATTTAGGAGAAACACTTTGGGAACTTGAAACATAATCTTTGTTACAACT
This sequence comes from Mus caroli, assembly GCF_978045245.1. Lineage (NCBI taxonomy): Eukaryota > Metazoa > Chordata > Mammalia > Rodentia > Muridae > Mus > Mus caroli. The sequence goes on along the minus strand of NW_028227275.1, from coordinate 31,099,318 downwards.
AATCAAAATACTTAAAAAGAACTCTCTGTTCTAGGAATGTAACACTTGCCAGAGAAATGAACAGAGCTGCTTTTATTTCGACCCAGAATCCTCCTCAAGTATTTGAAGATAAGGTGCCATCAATTACATAATTGACTTTCCAAAGGATTTTGTAAACAGATTTTTTTACTGTGTACATGTGTTTATGGTATGTGAGTATATGCACATGCATATACACGTGTGCAGAAGTGCATGTATATGTGTGTACCTGAAAATGCAGGCTGAGATTGGTGTCTGGAATCTTCCTTAATTGCTGTACCACCCAAATCTCTCAGAAAGTCTCTCAATCCAACCTAAGGATTAATATGGCTAGTATAGCTGATCACCTTGCCCCAAGGATTTGCTTTCTGAGGCTGGAATTGCAAGCCACCCCTCACATCTGCCCATCACTTATGTATGCCTATGGATCTGAACCACAGTCCTCTCACCTGCCTTTCAATATACATGCTAAGCCCAGAACTGAAACCAAAATGCAAAACAGAAAGGAATAAAAAGGAGGAAAAAATGAAGGAAAGAAGAAGAAGACTGGCAGGCAAGAAGCAAAAAGTGCATTCTGTCATTTGAACTAACATTCAAACTAACTTTTTATTGTGAGGGTCAAATATTAAATAATATGATATATCTGAAAAATTCATAAGTTAAACAATCAAAAAGTTGGCTTTCCTGCTCTTCTATTTAGATCTCCACAACCATGTTGTCTAAAGTGCTCTTCTGAAACAAAAGATTTTAAGGAACCATGAATAGATTTTACAACCTTTCTTCCATCTCCCGTTTGCACACCAGGCAGCAAGGATCCCATACACAAGCATAAGATTTGGAGTCAGGGTGTCTCCGACTCATATATGAATGTTAGCATCAGCTAGAAATATCACTTTGGGCTGACTATTTAACTTTGCTGACTCTTGACTGTGATTTCTCTGCATTGAGAATTCTACTTGGGTTTTTGTGAAAACTACACTATATAATACATATAAAGCCTGAAATAAATAGATGGTAGCCATGAAGATATTTAATATAGATATAAGATTAGCCAGATAGTTAAAATAAGCCAGAAAACATCCCTTGAGAAAAGAAAGTAGGTGTAGACAGAACAAGGAAACACCAGCACTTTTTATTCTCTAATAAGGGAAGCTGTGTGAGTTCAGAAGGCCACTTGGGATGCTGAAGATTGCAGAGTGTAACACACTATACCCATCAACATATGTGCTGACTGAACTTGTTGCATGGCTAGCTCTGGAGCTGACCTTGGCCTCCTACTTCAGATACAAGCATGTTTGTCTTAAGAGTGTCTTCCCAAAGCCCTTCTTCAGGGATGGACTGGTCACACAGCTCTGTTTAAAGGTAAAAAGAAAATAGCCCAAGAGTAAAAATTCTGTTGTCCCGCACTATTGTCTCGCCAGCAAGAACGCACACGGAACACAGGATCCTTCTGCAGCAAAGCTTTATTGCATCTTGGAGAGGAAGACCCCGAGCCCCAAAAAGGCACTGCTTATATACACCTCAGTCGGTGTGTCCACACCTGATTAGCTGCTCACCCATGACCTCATTTACACGCCCCAGGATAGGCAGCGACTTGGCGTGAAAACACTCTTGCACATACGCATATTGCTTGTTTACCAGTTAAGCGGAAGCCGGTGCCATCTTGTGATGGCGATTGTGAAATGATGGCGTGGCTTCCCACATCTCCCCCTTTTTGTTTTATTAAGACAAGGCTGGTCTAGGCAATGAAGCTCTGTCCATCTGCTGTGATTCCTGTTTTAGGTCATTCCTTCGATGCCACAGCCTTACCCGTTATAGGGAAGCCCTATCACCACCGGGCCCCATGTCTTAGGTTGGTCTGTGTATGAGGAAAGTTGCCCATCTCTGGAAACCACAGTGTTATGCAACAGTAACTGCTGGAAGGCCTAGGGTGAACTCTACAATCAAGGCCAGCCATTAGACAGTGAGCCTCTCTCATCCCAGTGCAATGGATCCACAGATCCTTGGGATGCAAGAGCAGAGAGCTCAGATGTCAATTAAGCCTTAAGCATGGATAGCTAAATTTCAGGGGAGGCCCCTTGTTCAATTGCTACTAGTGCTTGAGTGATTACCACCTTGTCATGTTTCTGTTGAGATCTGAGCTTGCAAACCAACCATAGCATGAACACTAATCTACAACACAGGGCTGCGCCAAACAGAACCACCCCCACCCACTCTTTGAAGTAAGAAAAGGCTGAAGAAATCCAGGAAGAGAGTCCCTCTGTCAGCGACAAGTCCACTCGTGTCGAGTTGATAGCCAACACTGCTGCCCTCAAGGACTCAAGAGTCTCGTCAAATCCTTCTGACCAGTTTCCTGCAAGATACAATGACAATTGCCTAGACAAATTAGCTGCCCAAGTGAAGTTTTCATATTGTACGCTGGTAATGCAAAGTGCCCCAATTTTCTTTCACATCCCAATTGGGCCAATGAAAAGAGAATATCTAGTCTTTCCTCTACTAGATCAAGGCGTTGGTTAACAACCATTAATCTGCCCTTCAACTGGGCACTAGTGGAGGTGTGAAGATTAACAGCATCTGCCACTGTGGCTGATAATTGATCTAGGGCTGTGCCTGTTTGGACTGTGGTCGCCATGGCAACCCCAGCAGCTGTTACAGCAACCACACTAAAGGAGATTGCACACCACAATGGCTGCAGTTATACTGAAGTTTCTCTTCTGCCTGAACAAAGACAAGGTGGAAGGGGTCTCCACGAGGACAGGAATCCACCGTGGAACTCTGGCAACCATGGCATGACTAGCCTGTTTTGAATTCCAGCATTGTGATATCCAACAGGAGTCATTAGAGCAATCTGCAAATGAACCATTTGAAAGGATAAACAAAAAAGGGAGGTATACACAGATGGGGATAGGTGGGTAACTAGTCTGATTCACCAAGGTTTTATTAAACCCAGTGATTTCTACAGTAGAATTAATATATGTTTCTGTAGTTCCATCAGGTCTCTGGGTAGCAGAATTTAGCTCCCAGTACTGAACAAATTTTGAAGTACCAGTAAAGGATGCCTTTACAGCAGCTCCCCTTGGATAAAGACCAAGGGATTGAGATCTGTACAGCTGCCATTAATTCCACAAAGCACCCACTTATGAAAGGGGTGCATTCTAAAGTCCTGTAGAAAGAGTCCCTGTTTCATAACGAATTCCGTCCCTGGGTCTACCATCATGTTGGGGGAGAAGGTAAAGGTTCTACCTTTATCAGTCCAGCGAGTAATGGAAGATTGACAATCAGACCAGGGTGGGATTAGCCCCTCATCCTCCCAACTACAATGGGGGGCTATTCTGGGTTGACGAGGATGTTCTCTGTCTGTAAAATTAGGCGATAGAAATGTGCCATTAATCCAAATTGCCTCTTGCCAGAAGGTCCGGTTTGTAATCGTTTTATCTGGATCAGTAGTATCCTGGGTTCGCCCCACCCAGCCTCCTTTCTGCCCATCAAACATTCCTAAGGCTCGGCCTGTGAGCTTGTTGCATTCTTGCGTTACATCAATTTGAAAACAGAGAGAACCTTTTTCCGATAGAGAACGATTTTCCCCTAGTGGTGCCCAGGTGGGATCATATGGTAAGTATGGCAGTTCTAAAGTTTTATTAGTTGTAAAAATCTTAGGGAAAACAACTGCATCATGCCGGACAGGCATGGGCTTCGGGAAGGCAGACAATATTGCCATCTCTGTTCTCCCCAGATACTAGCAACCCATATCAGTATCATCGTCCAACAGATCGGCCGAAGCGGTCGAGGGCTCCATAGTGTCTTCATTTCTTTTTGTCAGAATCCGGCACATCAATCTTTCAGGCACCCAGAACAGGTTTTCTTCTTCCTGTGGAAAAAGCACAAACAGCTCCCCTGGATCTTATTAAAATAGGATCCGGGCCTTTCCAAGAACCAGACAATACATCTTTCCATTTGACCATTTCCTTTGGCCTGTCAGGTTCTGAGTAGTGTTTGTCAGCCGCAGAGTGTCCCTGCTCATCAAGATTAAAAAAATTAATGGTAAAGAGTGCCATAGAGACAACTACTCATGGTATGTGGGGTAACACTTCATCAGTTCCCCCTTTTTGTTTTATTAAATACGATTTGATGGTGCGGTGAGCACGTTCTACAATGCCTTGACCCTGAGGGTTATAGGGAAGGCCAGTGAGATGAGTGACATCCATTTGATGGCAGAATTGTTGGAATTTTGTTGAGGTGTAGGCTGGACCATTGTCAGTTTTTAAAACCTTTGGCTTTCCCCAAGCACTCCATGCCTCCAGACAATGTTGTATCACATGCGAGGCCTTTTTTCCCGTTAAGGGTGTGGCAAACATAATGCCATAACAAGTGTCAATTGACACATGTAAATATTGACTTCTTCCAAAAGAAGGAATATGTGTGACATCCATCTGCCAGACCTGTAAAGGCCTTATGCCACGTGGGTTTATTCCCACATGAGGGATAGGTAAGAATTCACAGCAATTTTGGCATTGAATAACAATTTCTCTAGCTTCTTTTCTAGTTAATGCAAAGCGGCGGCGTAAAGTTTCAGCTGTCACATGAAAGCGCTTATGAAATTCTTTTGCAGCTTCTGCCTGGGAAGACAGAGCAACAGCCATAACCTTAGTGGCTTTGCTCGCCAAATCATTTCCCAGAGACATAGGGCCAGGGAGGCTCGAATGTGCCTTGACATGAGTAATATAAACAGGGAACCATCTATTTAATAAGGCAAATTGTATTTGTTGAAAAATGTTGGCAACTCTACTGGAGGATTTTATTACCCCAGCTGTCTCAAGGAGATTAACTGCATTAACTACATAGGAAGAATCAGACACAATATTAAGCGGTCCTGGGAAGGCCCCAAGAACCTCCAGTACCACTAAACATTCCACAACTTGAGGTGAGGTTTCATTATATTGCTTAGATACTACCTTACCATTAACCACATAAGCACCTATACCAGTTTTTGACCCATCAGTGTACAGTACAATCCCATCTGTGAGTGGATTCTTGGCTGTTACTTGCAGAAACACTATAGCCTGACTCAGGGCAAACTGTAAGATTGGATGCTTTGGATAATGATTGTCAATCTGTCCTGAAAAGGAGGTGACTAGAATTGCCCAATCATTAGATGTAGCTGCCAAGGTTTGAATTTTCGCAGCAGTATATGGCACAATCAAGGAATTAAGGTCTTGTCCAAAATGAGTAATAGCTGCTTTTATTCCTCGAAGCACAAGTTATGCAATTGCATTAGGATACCAATCTATCATTTTTGCAGGAGATGCATTTGGATGAACCCATAATAAGGGTCCATTTTGCCACAAAACTGCGGTTGGCAACTGGGCTGTCTTAAAGACACACAAATCAAAAGGTTGTGACTCATCAATGCGTTGTAATTGAGCCTTTTGCAAAGCATTTTCTACTGTCTGCAAAGCCTGATTCGCAGCAGGAGTAAGGGCCCTAGGGGAGGAGATATGAGAATCCCCTTCCAAAATATCAAATAAAGGTTTTAACTCTGCAGATGAAATTTTCAAAAATGGTCTCAGCCAATTTATATCCCCTAATAACTTCTGAAAATCATTTAGGGTATGTAAATAATCTCTACGAATCTCTAACTTCTGAGGAACAACCTTATCAGGATAAATTATGGACCCAAAAAAGGTTCCCATTTTTGCAATCTGCACCTTTTCTGTGGCAACGTGCAGTCCCCATTGCTCTAAAGTTCTCACCAGAATGGGAAAGGCTTCTTCCAAAATATCCAAATCTTTATTACACAGTAAGATGTCATCCATGTAATGTACCAAAAGCAGGGAGGGAAATTGTTCTCTTATCGAGCTTAGGGCTAATTGTACATACAACTGACATATGGTGGAACTATTTGCCATCCCTTGTGGCAGAACCTTCCATTGATATCTCTTATCGGGTTCTACATGATTAATTGCTGGAACCATAAAAGCAAATCTTTGCTTATCTTGGGGACACAAGGGGATTGAAAAAAAGCAATCCTTAATATCTATTACTATAATCTCCTAATTTCAGCAAAGCTGAAATCAGCAGTAAGCTGCGTTGAATTGACCCTAGTAATTGCATCTGTGCATTAATAGCTCTCAAGTCATGCAAAAGTCTCCACTTTCCTGACTTCTTTTTAATTACAAAAATAGGAGTATTCCAAGGTGATGTGGAGGGTTCTAAATGCCCAAGTCTCAATTGTTCATTTACCAGGGTAGTACCTGCCTCAAGCTTTTCAGAGGAAAGAGGCCATTGAGGAACCCACACAGCTTCCTCTGTGAGCCAAGGTATGGGTATAGCGCCCTCAACGGCCCCTAGGAAAAACCCAAGCCCTTCCTTCCTTTAATGCCCTCCTGCAGGACAGGCTCCAGTCGACCCTGTTCTGCCTTTCCAAGTCCTTTGCCTTCCTTATATCCCATTTTCTTCATCATTTGGGTAGCTGGCAGTGAGTATTCATTGGATAAAACCAAACCTAAGGCCTGCAATATGTCTCTTCCCCATAGATTAACAGGGAGAGGGAGAACATAAGGAACAAAGCTACCAGATTGTCCTTCAGGGGCTTGCCAATTCAAGGAACATGAACTAATTGTGGGGATGGCTTCATACCCTAATCCCTGTAGGGAATGGGATGATTCTCTTACAGGCCAAGATTTTGGCCACCAATGGGAAGAAACAATGCTTTTGTCCGCCCCTGTATCTAAAATGCCTTTGAAAGTTTTTCCTTCTATTAGTAATTCCCAGGATGGTCTGGAATCAAGATTCATGACCAGATAGGCTGAATCATTTCCAGAGGAGCCAAACCTCCTTGTTCCTCGAGGGAGATCGGAAGAGGGAAAGTGGTCATGCAAACTTGGCAGGATTACTAGCTGAGCAATCCTGTCTCCTGGTGAGATGGAAAAAACACCTTGAGGGCTGGAGCAGAGAACTTGAAGTTCTCCTTCATAATCTTGATCTACAACTCCAGGGTGAACAATGAGTCCTTTCATTGTCAAAGAAGAACGGCCAAGAATTAGTCCCATACTTCCTGCTGGTAGGGGTCCCTTGAAGTCTGTAGGTATGGGTTGTATACCCATCTGTGGCATTAACATGAATTGGGCAGTGGAACGCAGGTCCAATCCTGCTGAGCCCTGTGTTGCTCTACGGACGGAGGCGTCCAGCTTTTGTTCATTGGAGTCCCATATGTTTTGGGGCCCTGAGACCTGGGGCCCTGAAGCCTGTTTTTTGAGCTGTTCTCATTTTCTCCTGGCTGTCCTGGCTGCAGCAATCTTCCTGTGATATCCCTAACAGAGCGACATTCGTCAACCCAATGGTAACCCTTTCTACATTTTGTGCAAATGCCAGGAGCTTGTTTCTTGTTAAGGGCACGGCAATCCTTCTTTAAGTGTCCGGGTTTGCCACAATTGTAACAAACCTTATGGTCTGAGGTGGTTGGACGTCTCTGTCCTTGCAGAATGGCCGCTAGCCCTGCATTAGTTAAGGGGCCTCCAAGCTCACGGCATACCCTTAACCAATCCTGCAGTCCTTTACTCTTTCTAGGTGTAATTGCTGCTCTACATTCTTGTGTAGCTTGTTCATAAACGAGCTGTTCTATTAACGGCATAGCTTGCTCAGGATCTCCAAAAATTCTTCCTGCTGCTTCAGTCATTCTAGCTACAAAGTCTGAGAAAGGCTCCTGGGGGCCTTGTATGATCTTTGTTAAATGTCCCCCTGATTCCCCTTTCTTGGAAAGTGCCTTCCAGGCCTTAATGGCAGCAGCTGAGATCGGAGAATATGCTCCCTAATTATAAGTTGTCTGATTGGCAGCATATTGTCCCTGTCCTGTCAATAGATCAAATGTCCAGTTTCTCTGATCTCCCTCCGCAATAGCATTAATCTTAGCTTGTGCTTGGGAGGCATCATACCATAAGGCTTTCCATTCCATATATTGACCCATGCTAGTGAGGGCTGCCTTTGTTGTGGTCTACCAGTCTCCTGGGGTCAAGGCTAAAGTTGCAAGTCTTTCAACTTGAGATACGGTAAAATTAGCACTGACCCCATAATTACATACAGACTCGGCAAGTTCCTTTATCTGAATGTACTCCACGGGCACATGTACGCGTCCCCCTTCAGCACCCTCAAAGACCGGAAATGCCTGATGTAGTTTTTTTTTGTTCCTCTCTAGAGAGGAAAGAGTCAGAATAGAAAATTTCCACATAAGGTGGAGGAGCACTAGGGCCAGAAAGCCGAGAGGCAGCCTGCCCTGTGCCCCCAGTGACCCTAAGTTTTTTCTCTGATCTCTTCGCTTGCCTTTCATCTGGATGATACCTTTCTTCCTCATAGCGAGCTGCCTCTTCCTCTAAATCCTCCTCCTCTGAGGGACTGAGTCCAGTATCTGAATCTGAGCTATCAAGTCCCAGAGCCTCAAGTTCTTTTACTGGGTAAAGGTTCTTTCCTTTTGGCGGTTTCTCCTTTTCTTTCATTTTCTCTCCCGGGGCATCCTTTCCCCTGTCTCTCACTTCCTCGGATCCAAGGCCCGTGGAAGGGCCTTTTTTCTTAGGTACACCCTTTTTCTTCATAGCTCCTACTCTCTCACCCCACTCTGTTTCTGACATGCTGTCCTGAACCTCCTCCAACACTCCCTGTCCTGCCTTCACTGATGGGCGGCGTCTCTCATCCTCTAGGCATGATTTTATGAGTTTCCAAAGCAGCATAGTCCCTGCCTTCAATTTCCCATGCTGTTGTTCTCTGACCAAATCCCCTCTTAACTTTTCCCATGAAGCAAGTGTCAGGGATCCGGAGCACGTGTACCATGGCGCTATGCGATCCACCTCCCTAACAAAGCAATCTAGAGTTTTTGCCGAGACTTTCAAGTCGCGTTGTTTTAAGAGAGACTGTAGCACCGTGACTACTGATTGTGAAGCCCCCATACTGCTCCTTTATCTACAGGAGAGGCTTATGTATCAGGTAGGCACCGTGGCTTATCTACGTCCATCTAACTGTGTCTGGCGGTGGTCGGTAATAAACACCACCCGTGGTGAGTGCACAACGAAACCAAAAGAAACAGGATGAGTGCTGCAAGAATAATCACAAAGGTTTCTACTGCCCCTTCCCAAGGAGGAGAAAGATCAAGACCAAACATACCTCTCAGAGCTTACCTTGTCCTGCAGTTCTGAATCCACCCCGCGACTGGGGGGGGGGGGTCTCCTCGGGGCCGGCGATGGTGAGGTGTTCCCAGGTTTCCAGTGCCGACTGTCCTGCGCTATCGTCTCGCCAGCAAGAACGCACACGGAACACAGGATCCTTCTGCAGCAAAGCTTTATTGCATCTTGGAGAGGAAGACCCCGAGCCCCAAAAAGGGGCTGCTTACATACACCTCAGTGCTGCGTGTCCACACCTGATTAGCTGCTCACCCATGACCTCATTTACACGCCCCGGTATAGGCAGTGACTTGGCGTGAACACACTCTTGCACATACGCATATTACTTGTTTACCAGTTAAGCACAGCGGAAGCCGGCGCCATCTTGTGATGGCGATTGTGAAATGATGGGGCGGCTTCCCACATTCTGTGGCTTAAAAACAAAAGGAGACCAAATCCTTTGAGTTAAAACACAGTGTACTTAAATAGGCAAATCATTCCAAGGCAACATCTCCAAACAAAAGCTTGGTGAGAGTTTATGCCATGACAGAAAACCACCCATGCTACCTGTGACTAATTGAAAGTCTCACCCAGGAAAAGACTTTCTGCCCAGGACACTCTGTCAATCAAAAGCAATGGCCGACCACATCATTACCAAGGCAGCCCAATTCTGCTGCTAACTGTTTTATTCTTTTGCTTCTGTTTACTATATATGTAATAAACCCATTGATTCCAAACACCACCACCAAAAGCATGACTGTAGTAGATCATTCTCAGTAGGGAACATAGAAGATGTCTAGAAATCGTCATCAAATTCAAGACTTCAAAGTTCATTGAAACTCTGATCCCATTCAAATGAAACTTGAACTCTTAAGGGATCCTCTCCAAAGTTCCAAGTTTTATCAACTCTCTGGCTCAAAATATAAGCAGAAACTTGGTTGTTTTTTGTTTTCTCAGCTGCCATGACAAATTACCTGACAAAGGCACCTTGGAGGAGGAGAGGTTTATTTGGGCTAATAGAAGGGATTAAGTCCTTTATCACCCTGTTTATTTCCCTACTGGATAGTTGAGGCTTCTCATATCCCCATAGCAGAGAAGCAGCTAAGAATGAGACCTGGATCAGGATTGGATATAAGCCTCACGGCCAACTTATAGTGGATCAAACCTGCCATTGTCTATCCCTGAGACCCCAGAGTTCCACAGCACCACCAGTTGGTTAGCAAGCATTCAAACATACGAGCTAGTGGGAGCATTTCACATCTAAACTGTAATGACTGGTCTGGGGTTTAGAAGGGAAAGGGGGTTCCTAGATATTATGTCTAAGATGACTCAACCAAGCTCCAAGCAACCAACTATTGGGGGAAGATGACTGTACTGGCTGGTTTTGTGTCAACTTGACACAGGCTGGAGTTACCACAGAGAAATGAGCTTCAGTTGAGAAAATGCCTTCATGAGACCAGCTGTAAGGCATTTTCCCAATTAGTGATCAAAGTGGGAGGGCCCCTTGTGGGTGGTACCATCCCTGGACTGGTAGTCTTGGGTTCTATAAGAGAACAGGCTCAGCAAACCAGGGGAAGCAAGCCAGTAAGGAACATCCCTCCATGGCCTCTGCATCAGCTCCTGCTTCCTGACCTGCTTGAGTTTCCAGTCCTGACTTCCTTTGGTGATGAACAGCAATGTGGAAGAGTAAGCTGAATAAACCCTTTCCTCCCCAATTTGCTTCTTGGTCATGATGTTTGTGCAGGAATAGAAACCCTGACTAAGACAATGACCCTACACCATAGAATTATTATCCTAGACTAGTGGTTTCTCAAACTGGGGCTCATGATCCCCACAGGAGTTGCATGTCAGATATCTACATTACAACATATAAAAGTAGCAACATTACAGTTATGAAGTAACCATGACACAAGGACCTTTGAATTATTTGGAATCTGAAGATGAAAAGCTGGGTTATAACAACCTCCTTGGAGCAGGAACACTTTGCAAACTCAATCAGCCATCACTTTCCAGTTCTTGGAGCCTGCTGTTTCTGAAACTGGTTCCTATAGGTTTCCAGTATTAATGTGAGTCACCCTGTGCTGTTGCAATAAATATCCCTTTTCTCCTGAAATCAGAAGAGAACTCCAAGCCACTAATCGCTGGAACACTGAGTTGCTACACAGTTTACACAAAGAGAGGATTATAAAGTCAAGTGTGGGCCAATGCTATGATGCTACTTCCTGGGAGCTGGGTACTAAAAGCTCTGCCAACTACTTTCCTAGGCTCTCTTGTAATAAAAGAAGACAGAAGCTGTGAGTAGAGCTAGGGTGGAGAGGACCATGGACTCCCAAGTTTTTACAGCTTCAGGAAGCATGCAGACTTTCAGCATCCTGGAGGATAGATAGTTCAATGGCAGCAGCAGTCACAGAAAGGTGACCAGACATCCCTGTGTTGAAACTCAGCTCCATTATCTATTTACACTGTTATCTTGGGCATGAAAATTAGCCTCAATTTCCCTCATAGGGACATTACATAGATAAGATGACATAAAGCTGTGCACAGAATGATATAACACATGCAAAATGCCTGGCATTCAAGAAGCACTCTGGACATTTTAGTTTTCCAGCACTTGCCAGAGTATGGTTTGGATGTATGAACAGAGATTCCTGAGATCTTGTCTCAGTAAATCTTATCCTAAGATGCAATAAAAATATAAACAGACAACAACAACAACAAGCTCACAACAGAAATGAATGCTTTGAAAAAGTCAAATATAGGAAAATTTAAGAAAGTTAAGTAGGGTAGGGAATGTTAAATGAAATTTCTACAAAGCCTAATTCTCAAGAGAAATGTAATGTCAAAACTAACCCCTCACCTGAGGAGAACCTAAGTTGTAGGAGGGGTTCTGATGCTAAGGTCCTATTTCTCGATTAGCTCTTCATCTATCAGTAAAGCCATGGACCAATTGCTGGATGAAAGGCATAAGCAGAACTTCTGGGTCCCGGCAGGAAAGTGGTCAGAGGCAGGAGAGAAGGAGGGGAGAGTTCTCGATGTTTCAAAGAGAAAAATGTTAAGCAGTCATGTGAGATCTCGGGTAGAGTGGCCACAGATTACTTTTACAGGTGGGCAGTTGAAAGTGTTTAGCTGGGACTAGATGTAACTGAGTGACTATAGTTGAGGGCAGGTTGAGAGATGCAGGGCTCAGAGTATTGATAAGGGCATGCTTCTCCAGGCGGGAGATAAGTAGAGTCCAGCAATTGTGCCAAAAAGACAACTGTGTGTGTCTGTATTTTTTATCCATGGATCCAATATTTTCTGGGTGGGGGATGATAGTGGGTTCAGTTCCCCGGATTAAGGAGGGTAGCAAAAGCTACATGCAACAGTAAGTCAAATATGAGTAAGAAGTCTTACTCAGAAAAATCACGACCCTGTATTAGCAGGGACAATACATACCATTTTGGAAGAAAGCTCTTACTACAGATATTTTCATATCCTGGTTATTCTTTATCTCTTTGTGTAAAAATGTCATATTTACTAAGATTTTGTCTGAGTTTTAGCAGATGTTTGGAGAGAAAACACATTTTTATCACTGTATCTCCTGCACTCTTTCAGAGCACAGACACTAGAGAGAAGCATTTGGAGTCAAAAGGAAGTTAATAGAAATGGCTGAAAGGGCTGGATAATGCCTTTGCACAAAAGGATGCTGGTTTTGGATTACTCGATCATATAGTACCAGTTAAGGGCGATGTTTTAAAAGATCCTCACCTCTGCCCATCCAAGTTTAAATGAGAAAACACAGGATCTGTTGCTAAGGTACATGTGGATCTGAAAGGTCTCCTGTACTTTGGAGGGAGCTCTCCTCATAAGGCACTGTCTCTTACCTTCTGGGTTGGTGTGGGCTGGCTTCTTGCCTCTAGAAGAAGGAGTTCCAGGAAAGAGTCAGGTCTAGTCTGGCTAGTGAGGGAGCCACCCTCACTTTGATTACAGCCACTTATGTTCAATGTAGCAATCAATATAAGGGTACTTGATTTTACATTTTTCCTTCATATTTCATCATAACTTGAGTTACAACTACAAATTATCAAAAAGGCCCCACTTTTGGCCAATGTGCACAAAACTAAGAGTGTTTGCTATTCTCTCTGACCTAACTTGGCTTAGAAAGTTCTCTTCTCTTCTCTTCTCTTCTCTTCTCTTCTCTTCTCTTCTCTTCTCTTCTCTTCTCTTCTCTTCTCTTCTCTTCTCTTCTCTTCTCTTCTTTTCTCTTCTCCTGTCCCCTCCCCTCCCCTCCCCTTCCCTCCCCTCTCCTCCCCTTCCTTTTTCTACCCACCTCTTTCTCTCAGATAGGATCTTGCTATATAGCTCAAAACTGCCCTTGAACTGACAATCCTATTGCATATGTCATCTGAATGCTACACCTGACTTGAAAGTAAGTCTCTTGATATCCAGGTCAATATTCCTCCACTTTCTACAAAATATGTAATGGTAAGAATAAAAGGTATTAAAACGCAATGCTCTACACAGATCTAAGAAGCAGTTTTAGTTCTTTCTTGAAATTTAGTTGTAATGGGTGCTCTAAATTTCATCAAGCACAACAAAAGAATTTAAAGCAAATGCTTGACTCTTATACAAATGGCCATGAGTGTCATAAAAGTGCTTATCTGGGGATAACCTGAAAATGAGGCATGACAGTTAAAAGAATGAAAGACACAGAACTGAAATTTTATGTAAGAAGTCAGCCTTTGAGAGTGGTTGCTAGAACTGTTCCAGTCACTCGTCAAAAACTAACAGCTTGGTTGACATGAAATTTATGTGCACATAAACATGGCCATGTGAAGACTCACAGATCAGTCCTGAAAGCACACTCATACTTATGCAGCCACCGCCACCACCAATTTTACATTTTCTTGATCTAGAATGAAACCCCACAGCATCTACAGTCACTTTTGTTCCTTCCTTTCTCCCAGTCCATGCCGTGGTGACCACTCATCAGTTTCTGTCTCTTTAAGCAGTTGAACATTCTGGGCCTTTCATATGAGTGGAAATAGACAGCACACTACTCATAAGTGGTCTTCTTTGTTTAGCATCCTTCTCTTAATGTAATGCTTTCTGGGTTATTCATGTTGTCATACATACCAGGACTTCACTCCTTTATATTGTCAAATAATAGTCTAGTCAATGGACTTTCAAATCACCCCTCCTTCCATTATGAGTGGTGTTACAAATACTCCCATATATATTTTTGTGTTTAATTTTTAAATGGATATATGTTTTTATTTTTCTCCACTGTTTACTTAGGAATGCAATTCCTGCTGTCTATGGGAGACTTGTTTAATCTTTTGGTAGACTTCCAGGATGATTTCCACAGTGGCTGCACCATGTAAATTTCTACCAGCAGTCAAAATGGTGAATCATTTGTAAACTCTCTGTGGAAGTATAAATGAGTATACTATGGAAAACAGAATGGGGGTTACTCAAAACAATTTAAAATAGAACCAAAATTTAAAATACAGCCATAGATGCCTGTAACCCCAGCACTCAGGAGGCAGAGGCAGCTTGATCACTGCAAAGTCAAGGCTAGCATTTTTGACACGTCACATTCTAAGGCACTGAAGGTTATATAATGAGAGTCTGTATGAAAACAAAGGTTTCGGTAGAAGATGGAGACCTGAGGTGGAGACCATACATGACCCTGGGTTAGACCAGAGGCACAAGGGAAGTTCCACATCTACAGCATCAGTGGAACCCGGGCAAGGGGGCAAAGGTGGAGCTGTATTTGACCTGGAGGAAGTTCCACAGGCTGCAACTGCTCCAGCTGAATCTTTGAGCTCAGCGTGGGGATGGGATCTTACTCTCGGTAAGGCCCACAGGTACATGCTGAGTTCAACAACTAGAAAAAGCTGCAGACACAGGAAGGAGGCTTGAGCTGACACAAGACAAGACTTGACCCTCAGAGGAAGTCTTGAGATGGAGCCCCTGACCATAAATACCAGTACTATAGAGGCAAAAGATACTACAATTCTACAATCATTTGGTTCTCTCCTGAATATCACAGATGCCACCACTGGAAAATGTGTCTTGAATTTAAAAGTCAAAGTAAAATATTTGAAAGTAAGAAACTTCAACCATCAAACTAACTCCAGATGTTCCTGTCCCTGCAAAGAAACAAAAACAACATGAAAACCAAGATAGTATGTCTTCCTCAAAGATTTCTAAGTCCATAGTAATAGCTCCTATGAGAGTGATTTAGAAGAATTCCCAAAGAATTTAAAAGAATAATTAAAACCATGTTCAAGAAACTTAAGGAAGACATGATGCACTCCAAGAGAGCAAAACCAAGGCTGAATGACATAAGGGGGTCAGTGTGCCATATGGAAAGTAATTCAGTAAACAAGTAGAATTGCTGAAGAAAATCAAAACTGAAATGATTCTGGGCATAAAAAGCTCAATGAGCCGAAAGAAAAGATCAGTGAATAGCTTCAACAACAGAATAGAGCATTGAAAGATAGAGTATTCAGGCTGGAGGACAAAGTAGAGGGATTCGATCATACAATAGAGACATCAGTCTATATTAGCATATGTTTATCTTTCATATATACATACATATGAAAGATAGATATATACAGAAAGAGAGAGACACACAGAGAGAAAACATAGGAAAATGCTGAGAGACTATAAAAATAAAAAATCTTCAAATTATGGGCATAGAAGAAGAAGATACCACAACAAAGGTAAGGAAATATTTTCAATAAAATCAAAGATGAAAACGTTTCCAAACCTAGAGAAAGAATTGTCTAGCCAGGTACAAGCAGACTAGAAAATACTAAGTAGGACTAGAAAACAAACTCCCTATGACATAGTACATTTAAAATACTAAAAACACAGACTAAAGAGGAGAATATTAAAGCCACAAAAGAGAAAGGTCCAGGTACATTTGAAGGTAGGCCTACCAGAATCATGTCTGGTTATTCTACTGAAAGAAACATTGGAAACACTGGAAGCCAGAAGAGCCTGCAAAGATGAATTCTAAGATCTGAAAGAACACAACTGCCAACCCAGACACAACTGCCGTTCTCAGAAAACTATCTTTTAAAACTGCAGGAAAAATAATAGTGGCCATGGGGAAAATTGGCTAAAGGAATTTATGATCACTGACTCAGCTGTACAGAAGATGATGGGTGGAATCTGCTTCAGTCTAAGAGAAGGATAAAGAACTGAAGAGTCCCCAGGAACAACAATGGTAACAGGACAATGACAAGCAAAACACAAGACAACAGACAAGGAGAAGTAATCAAAATGATTCTGTTTCAAAATTAATGAAAGAAAAACAAAAAATTACAAGGAATTGATGAAACAAAGAGCTGGTGCTTAACAAAGAAGAAGAAAATTGACACCCCCCCCCTGGCCAAATACACCAATAGTGGGAGAGAGAAAACCCGAATTAATAAAGTAAGAGCTTAAAATAGAAACACTACAACACACACCAACCAACAAAACCCAGAAATTCATGGTGGCATAACTTAAAAACTGTACCTGAACAAATTGGGAAACTTAAAAGAAATGGA
Source organism: Mus caroli (assembly GCF_978045245.1). Lineage (NCBI taxonomy): Eukaryota > Metazoa > Chordata > Mammalia > Rodentia > Muridae > Mus > Mus caroli. The sequence goes on along the minus strand of NW_028227275.1, from coordinate 31,082,610 downwards.
TGAATTTCTACATGCATATGACATATTAAAATTAAATCAGGATGAAATAAAGTCTCTAAACAGATCTATAATCAGCATAAGACTGAAGCAATAATAAAAGCCTCTTAACTTAGAAATAATCTGGACTAAACAGATTCACTACAAAACTCTTACCAGGACTTCAAACAACCACAAACGCTACTGAAATTACTCCATGTGTTTGTTTGAATGAGTATTCAGGCATTAGAATACTTGGTCCCTGTAACTTTAATTTTTTTAAACATCTATTTTTTAATGATGGTCGTTAGATGCTTTAACCTCCCTTTTAACCCACCAGAGATAGTTAAAAAGGATTGTGGGAAGGTGGAGGAGGGGCAGATGGGCAGGGCTGGAATGGACCTGTTTAGAAAGGTTCTTTGGAGCAACTCCTGTCTGTGTTGTCTGGAAATTGGCAGCTCAGTTCACAGGTTAGCAGTGACAGCTTGATACACTTCATTGAATTCTAGTTCAGTAGAGCTAACTCATAGCAAACATGAGTCAGCAGTGGTGTCACTACCTAGCAGAAATAGCCAGATCTCAGCCTCAGCACAAGTCAGCAGGAAGGATCTTGAGGAATGTCAGGGAAAGCTCTCAGCTTTGCCTCTCTCAGTGAAGATCAGAAGATTCTAGATCAGCAAGCATGGCCCAGTGAGCTCTCTAAGCAAGCCGAACTCAGCCTCCTCTCTGTCCACTGTGTCCTTGTAGACTCTCTCCAAACATCATGTGTCCTCCATGTGCCTTGCCTCAGACCATGCATCAGTCTCAGCTGACATCACTCCGCCCATCATCTTGAGTCCTTGGAAGTGGCAAGAAACTACAGCATGCCACCAGAAGTGTTTTGGTGGTTTTCTCTCTATGGAATCCTGACAAATACAGCTCAACTATGCAATGTAAGGCAGACCAATACACGAGTGTCATTAGCAAAGAATCTCTCATCACATGTTCTTTCATGTGCTTGCTTTAGCAGAACATCCTCTCTCCTGTGTCTGCTTTGGTGAGACATTCCTTCACATGTTTGCCTGAGAAAAACACAATGCAACCCACTTTCCAAAGAATCCCTAAGTTTCCACTACAGGTCCCAAGTTGACGGCACTTTGGGGGAAACGTAAGCTATTTGAGGTTCTCATAGAAGTAGGGGGAAGGGGGATTGGATAGGGGATTTGGGGGGAGGGGAACCAGGAAAGAGGATAACATTTGAAATGTAAATAAAGAAAATATTTCATAGAAAAAAAGAATAAAAAACCAAACCAAACCAAAACAAAAAGAGGAAAGTAAAAAATAAAAAAGAAAGAAAGATATGTGGTGTTGTTGGAGCAAGTGTGCTGTTGGACAGAATGTAAAGTGTGTTGTTTTGAGAATTTAAAGACGCAAACCATCTCTAGTTCACTTCACTTTTTCCTGTTTGTGGTTCAAGATGTGAGTTCCCAGATTCCTGCTCCAGCTGCTATGCCTACAAGCTGGCTTCCATGCTTCCCAAACGTGCCATGCCTCCAAATCATTCAGGAATTGTAAGCCTAAATACACGATCTATAAATTGTCTTTTCTTTACATTACAGCAATAAAAATGTGACTAATACACCCCATAAAATAGAAAACCAAGGAAAGCTTCCAAATTCATTGTACGGACTGAGTATTGCTTGTATACAAAAACCAGGTGAAAACATCACAAAAAACACTAAAAGTACAAACCAGCCTACCTGATGAACACAGTTAAATGCTCAATAAAATGCTCACAAATTGAATTCAACACCACATTAAAATATCATTTATTATGACTAAATGGGCTTTATTCCAGCAGTGCAGGAATGGTTCAACAAGTATAAATCAATAAAGGTAATTCATAACATTATTGGGATAAATGACAGAAATCACATTGTCATCTTAATACACACAAGCCCTTTGACAAAGGCTAAATAAACATTTCTCCATGATTAACATCATAAAGAGGCTAAAGATGAAGAAACCATGATTCAATATAATAAAGGCTGTCTGTGACAAACCTATAGCCAATATCACTCTAAGTAGAGAAAAACTCAAAGAATTCCCAGTAATACCAGGAACAAGACTGTCCACTCTACTGACTTCTATTCAATATTGTGCTTAAAGTCTTAGCTAGAGCAATAAGAGAATAGAAATAAAAAAAAGATATAAATAGAAGTTAAAATGTCTCCATTTTCAGAATATATTATTCTATATACAAGAGACCCTACAGATTCCATCAAATCCTTTTAGATTTGGTAAAGCCCTTTCAGCAAAGGTATAGGACACAAAATCATGCGCGGGCACACACACACACACACACACACACACACACCTGGGAATAAGGCTTATAGAAGAATAAAAGGCCTCTCCAATGAAAAGTTTATGACACTGAAGAAAGAAAGAAGACACTAGTAGATGAAAAGACAACACATGCTCATCGTTTGGGAGAATTAATACTGTAAAAATGCCCATCCTACCAAAAGCAATCTATAGATTCAAAGCAATCTCACTCAAAATTCCAACAGCATTCTTTACAGACCTGGGAAAAAATTCTGCAGAGACACAAAAGACTAAGAATAGCCAAAGCAATCCTGAAGAAAAAGAATTCTACCGAAGGCATGGCCATACCTGACTTCAAATTAGGCTACAGAGACCCAGTAATCAAGGCAAAGCAGTAACAGCACAAAGGCAGATCAACACATCAACAGGATAGACTTGAGAACCCAGAAACGAGTCAACAAAACTACAGTTTTCTGAGTTTTGACAATGATGTCTAAATATGCTTTAGAGACAAGACAGCACAGTCAGTAAATGAATGGCACCTGGACAACTGGATTTCTAAATTCGTAAAAATGAAACTAGAATCCTCTTGGTCATGCTGCACAAAAGTCAGTGGTAAATGAACCAAGGACCTCAGCTTAGGACTTGGCACTCTGAAGGTGTTAGGGGGAAAAGTAGGGTATAGACTTTAACTCACAGACCCACCTAGGTAGGGACTTCCTGAACAAGGCTCTGGTAGCACGGGAAATCAGACCAGCAATCAACAGATGAGGTCTCCCAAACCCAAAAAGTTCCTGTATAACAGATGAAACTAAAAGTTGGAGGGAAGAAAGGAATGGGAGAAATTGTATGATTATATTATAATTTTAAAAATTATTAAGAGATGTTCTCAACGTCCTTAGTCATTGGGGATTTAAATTAAAACTACTTTAAAATTCTATCTCACCCCAGGAGGAGTGGCCATCATCAGGATTACAAATGGCAACAATAAGTATAAAGGAAATCTATTTACTGTTGGTGGGAGTGTACACTAGCCTAGTAACTTTGGAAATCAACCTGGCAGTTTCTCAAAAAACTAAACATAGAGCGGCCATGTGACCCAGTGTGTGTGTGTATAAATATGGTCCCTATAGGCCCATGGGAAGTGGCACTACAAGGAGGTATGGTCTTGTTGGAGTAGGTGTGACCTTGTTAGAGGAAGTGTGTTACTGAAGGGTGGGAAGCTCAAGTCAGACCTAGTGGCTTACTGTCTCTTCCTGCTGTTTGTGAACTCTTAGCTCCTCCAGCACCATGTCTGACTGTGTGACACCACGTTTCCCACCACGTTTCCCACCATGTTGATAATGAGCTAAACTTCTAAACTGTAAGCCAGCCCCAATGAAATGTTTTCATTTATAGGAATTGCCATGGTCATGGTGCCTCTTCACAGCAATAAAACCTTAACCAAGACGCCTAACTGTACCACTCCTGGGCACACTCACTATGAACTTATATCCCACTGCAGAGAGACATGCATATTTTGTTTACTGCTGCTCTGTTCAGAATAGCTAAGAAATGGAGTCAACTTCAAAGTCTATCAACATATGAATGACTAAGAGATCGGGGCCACATACACTCAATGGCATATCACTAGGCTGTAAGGGAAAATAAAACCATGAAATTTGCAGACAAATAGCTAGATCTGAAAAGAAAATAAGCTAAATGAGGCAAGGCAGGACCAGAGAGACAAAATCTGCATGTTCCCTCTCATGAAGATCCTAGGTTCAATCTTCGGTTTTGTATGTTAAGTAGGTAGAAGCCAGGGAACTAGAAAGGGGTCTTCTGGTGGGGACATACAGGTTGGGGAGAGGAATAGTTTGTCATAGATATAGTTATAGGCAGAAAAGCTTAAATGGGAAAGGGTTTATGGATATGGGAAAAACAGGAGGTGGGAGAGAGGGCTTACCCACAGGAACAACTACGTGAAAATCCATGTAGAAACCTGCTATCTCACAACCCACTCAGAAAAACAAAAACCCATAATCATAGCCAGTCCAAATTCCACCATGTGGTTGCTGGGAATTGAACTCAGGACCTCTGGAAGATCAGTCAGTGCTCTTAACTGCTAAGCCATCTTTCCAGCCCTCTTTGGCTTACATGGTGGCTCACAACCATCTGTAATGGAATCCAATGCCCTCTTCTGGTGTGTGTCTTAAGACAGCTAAAGTGTACTCATATAAATAAAGATAAATAAATAATAAAAATCTTAATAAAAGAAGAACTATGTGTCCTTAACACCATTTGGAACATCTTCTGGGTATATGCCCAGGAGAGTTATTGCTGGATCTTCTGGTAGTACTATGTCCAATTCTCTGAGGAACCGCCAGACTGATTTCCAGAGTGGCTGTACAAGCTCACAATCCCACCAGCAATGGTAATAAGGACACATGCTCCACTATGTTCATAGCAGCCATGTTTATAATAGCCAGAAGCTGGAAAGAACTCAGATGTCCCTCAACAGAGGAATGAATACAGAAAATGTGGTACTTTTATACAATGGAGTACTACTCAGCTATTAAAAAGAATGAATTTATGAAATTCCTAGGCAAATGGATGGACCTGGAGGGCATCATCCTGAGTGAGGTAACCCAATCATAAAAGAAGTCACTTGATATGCATTCACTGATAAGTAGATATTAGCCCAGAAACTTAGAATGCCCAAGATACAAGTTGCAAAACACAAGAAAATCAAGAAAAAGGAAGACCAAAGTGTGGATACTTCATTCCTCCTTAGAATAGGGAACAAAATACCCATGGAAGGAGTTACAGAGACAACGTTTGGAGCTAAGATGAAAGGATGGGCCATCCAGAGACTACCCGACTCGGGGATCCATCCCATAATCAGCCACCAAACGCAGACACTATTGCACATGCCAGCAAGATTTTGCTGAAAGGACCCTGATATAGCTGTCTCTTGTGAGGCTATGCCAGTGCCTGGCAAATACAGAAGTAGATGCTCACAGTCATCTATTGGATGGAACACAGGGCCCCCAATTGAGGAGCTAGAAAAAGTACTCAAGGAGCTGAAGGGATCTGCAACCCTATAGGTGGAACAACAATATGATCTAACCAGTACCCCCAGGGCTCATGTCTCTAGCTGCATATGTAGCAGAAGATGGCCTAGTCAGCCATCATTGGGAAGAGAGGCCCCTTGGTCTTTCAAACTTTATAAGTCCCAGTACAGGGGAACGACAGGGCCAAGAAGTGGGAGTGGGTGGTTTGGGGAGCAGGGGGGGGAGGGTATAGAGGACTTTCAGGATAGCATTTGAAATGTAAATGAAGAAAATATCTAATAAAAAATTAAAAAAGAAAATAATAAAAATAATTACTCAGAAAAAAAAAACTATGAGGTTGGGAGGGGGATATGGATAGAGATGAGGGAAGAAATGGAAATATTTAGGATCATTTTCAATGAAATATGCATGAAACCCTCCAGAACAAAGGAAAAATTGAAATGCATAGGTGGTTTGGGGAACATTTCCTCCACCCCCGGAAATCAATAGGGAAAGAGAGTGGTCCGATTGTTCGTCGGAGACAAATCCATTGCGGAGCCGAAGAATGCTCTTCTGTGTTAGGGGCAGGGATGACACAGACTTCCCATCAGCAGCTGTCCGAGGTTAGGAGCAGTGTGCAGTCCCAGGAGAGGAAGAGGCTCATTGAATCAATCCTGTGACAAGATGACTCAGAACTCTATGTCCGCAGCATTTTCAGCATCTCACTCACACACCGGCACCTGGCATGTGATGCCTGTTTCAGTCTTCTCCCTTAAGCTGCAATGTGAACACTGAACTTGGACTGTGATGGCTAAGTGCTGAGGGACAGAAATGTACTGGTGTAGGCTATGAAACATAAATGGATATTCCCTTTGGAAACTCAATTCAATTCACTTAGGCCAAACATGCTAAGCAGATGCAGATGATGAACTAACAAGCACAAGACGCAAGCAGTTATCTTTCTTTCTTATGTCCCATTTCTTGTGTAAGAGCAACCTAGCCTCTGCTGCCTTGAGCATCACAGATTGTTTGCTTGTTTGTTTGTTTGTTTGTTTCAATGTAAAGGTTTGCCAAATACAGAGATATCACTAATAATAGAACGGCTGGCAACTAGACTGCACTATATTTTCAAGTCAGGTTCAGTTCTTTGTAAAGGTCTCTGTTGTACACAACCTAGTGAGCTACAGTGCTTGGACAGACACAGTTACAAGGTGTCTTAGTTAGGGTTCCTATTCCTGCACAAACATCATGACTAAGAAGCAAGTTGGGGAGGAAAGGGTTTATTCAACTTACACTTCTGTACTGCCTCACCAAAGGAAATCAGGACTGAAACTCAAACAGGTCAGAAAGCAGGAGCTGATGCAGAGGCCATGGAGGGATGTTCTTTACTGGCTTGCTTCTCCTGGCTTGCTCAGCCTGCTCTCTTATAGAACCAAGACTACCAGCCCAGGGATGGTCCCACCCACAAGGGGCCTTTCCCCCTTGATCACTAATTGAGAAAATGCCTTACAGTTGGATCTCATGGAGGCATTTCCTCAAATGAAGCTCCTTTCTCTGTGATAACTCCAGCTGTGTCAAGTTGACACAAAACTAGCCAGTACACAAGGCAAAACGGTTTAAGGGATGTTGTTCTGGAGAGAGGAAAAAGGGATAAAGGGAGGTAAGTGGTGTTTAAGGGATAGTCCAGTATTGCCAATACCACACTCCATGGGAGAAAAGACTTGTGATGGACAAAATGCTCCTACAAATTCTAGGAATCTGAATATCTTCTTGGTACTACTTTAAAAATTATTTAAAGTGATTTTTTTTAAAATAACATTATCTCACTATTGCATACAGTCCTGTTTGTAGGTATCAGTTAAATACTAAATATTACATGTCTGTCAGTGTTTCTCACACTCTTGAACACAGTAACCAGTAGCATCAGGAGGGTTTTTTTTTTTTTTTTAGAATCACAGAATCCTCAGATTTCAATGTTCTTCCCCAGTGCAAAGCAGACATTAGAATAGACACAAATAGAAAACCCATAGTTTAAACGATCTGGTGTATGTTGTTTGTGTTATTTTAAAGGATAATGTACATCATATGTTTAGGCAGTGATATAAATAAACTGTAATTCAAGGAGAAAAAGAAAAGAAAAGAAAGGATTCCATACGGTCCAACAATCCTGCTACTGGGCACACAGCACAGGAACAGGTCATAGTAACACAAAACTTAACAAATGGTAGCAACGTAGTGTCCATTAACATAAGTAAATAAAAAAAAAAGTAGTGTACTAAGCTGGAGAGATGACTCAGTGGATAAGAACACTTGCTACTCTTGCAAAGGACCCCGGTTCAATTCCCAGAATCTATATGGTAGATTATAGCCATCTGTAACTCCAGTTCCAGAGAATCTGATGTTCGCTTCTGACCTCCACAGGTGTCAGGCACACATGTGGTATACATTACATACATAAAGGGTAAATATTCATACACATAAAATAAAATAAGTCTCTAAAATGTTAGGTTTTTGGGTTTGTTTGTTTGTTTGTTTGTTTTTGAGACAATTTCTCTCTATAGGTAGCCCTGAGTGTTCTGGAAACCAGGCTGGCCTTGAACTCAGAGATCCACCTACCTCTGTCTTACATGTGCTGGGATTAAAAGGTGTGTCCCACCACTGCCTGACTGATTTTTTTAAACTTTTTTTTTTTATCATTTCTTCTTCTTTCTTTTTTTATGGGACCTTGCTGTCTGTTTGTGGATAGCAACTATTTCTTGGCAGCAGCCTGGGTTGTTTGGGGATTTCCATGGGACCCCTTTGGGCCAACAACTCAACTGAATTGGATGTAACCCACTACAGTTACTGGAACCAGCTTACAGTTGGGAAATTGGTAGCAAGTGATATCCAGTTAGGACTATCCCTCCCTCCCTCGTTATTTGGGGACCTCATTAGGATTGTCTTCATGTGTTTTAGGAAGTTTCCAGTGCACTGGGTTCCCATATCACCCTTCAAATGCTCCTCAGTTCTAGCTGTCTCACCCCACAGTGTCTCCTTCAATCCTCTTCTCCCTTCCCCCCTCAAATGAAGGAGACACGCCTATACACATTCATGTACAAAAAAAAATCATTTAAAGGGCGAGAACATCCCTGGCTAGTTTAAAGTTATAGTTCAAGGAAAGATGTCCACAAGCCGTTGGCTTTCTATGGCTGTAATAAACCCCATAACCAAAGTCAACTTGGGGGTGAATGGGTTTATGTCGGCTTACAATTGAAGTCCAACAACTGCAAGGAAGTCAGGGCAGGAACTCGAGGCAGGAACCTGGAGGCAGGAAGTGAAACAGACCTGAGAAAATTGCTGCTTACTGGCTCGTTCTTTATGACTTGTTCAACTTGTTTTTGTTTGGTTGTTTTTTTTTTTTGTTATTGTTGTTTGCTTGTTTTGTTTTGCTGTTTTTTTAAAAAAATACATTTCAGAACCACCCGCCCAGGGGTGGTACTACCCACAGCCGGTTGGACCCTCCAACTGCAATCATTAATCAAGAGCTTGCCTCACACACCTCTCTACAGTTCTGTCTTCTAGGGGTGTTTTCTCAGTTGAGGTTCCAAGATGAACCTTGCTGATGTCACAGTAACAAAAACTAACCCGCAGGACACAGAGCCCTTGTTCCAAAGATTAAAATGGTGGACAGGGACAGCTTTGGGCACGCCCAGGCTTTGGTTTTGCTCTGGTGTAATAGATCTCTGTCTAAGCATATAGGAGATAGGGCTCTGCATAAGGGCAAGGGTCTCACTGCAGTGCCTCAAGATGAATTAAAAAGAGGAAAACCTAAGAATACACTATATCAGAGAGAAACCTTGTACACAGATATAAACTACCTGGATAAAAAAAAGACTTATCTTGCAGTTGCTGAGAATCAGAAGGCAGGAGGGGTGCTAGTGGGGTATGCCTTTAGTTCCAGCACTCAGGAGGCAGAGTTCAAGGCCAGTCTGGTCTACAAATTGAGTTTCAGGACACCTAGAGCTGTTACACAGAGAAACCCTGTCTCAATACAAAAAAAAAAAAATCAGAAAACTGAATTGTATGCCCTCAGAGAGACATAACTAATGAATCATATATCCTTAGGGAGTACTTAGGCTATGGACTGGATGGCTTCTGTGTGCTTCTCTATGCCCTGAGCCTTTTAACTCTGCTCTGGGTTCATAGAGCCTCACTTCCTAGGCTGCCCTTGTGGAAAGGCTCTTTCAGGCAAGGTGACAGTGTTTAGTAAGCTTTCACTGAATTATGGGTTGCAGAAGCAAACTGAAGCTTACAGTAAGTTCTGTCTCTTGTACACAGAATCAGGGGAAGTGACACATCTGTGGTTCTCTGGCTTAGCAATGAGTGTGGGATGCAAAGTCCATAAACACATCTTCTTATCAAGGGACTCCAGCTGATGGGTAGTCACTCCTGAAACAGATCCAATGGGAGAAAAGTCAACGTGTTTCTTTGCACCTCTCTCCTTACCAGGCCTCAATAGGAAAGTGGTATTTTCCAGTTTTTAGGTGGAGGTAATTGTGAGCCTTGGGAGACATACCCTTGGGTTTATCAGAGTAAGGAGAAATGACTATGGCTCTCTCAAGTCACTTAGTACCTATTTAAAAATAGCACAACACGATGATAATACTATTTATTGCATTGTTGAAATGGAGTAAACCAGTGCTGGAGAGATGGCCCAGCACTTAAGAATAGCTGCTGCTCTAGCAAAGGACCCAGGTTCAGTTCTCAGCAGCCAGATGGCGGCTCCCAGTCACCTGCAACTCTCTTCCAGAGGATCGGATACCTATTGTGATCTGCGCACTGGTGCACACACACGAACCCTTGTTCACACACATGTATATAAAATATTTTTTTAATTAAGAAGAAAATGAGGAAAATTTGCACACTCTATAAAGCACAGTGGTTTACACTGTGGTGGGACTCAGGAAGTAAAGGGAATGGGATCATGAATTGAAGGAATTGTCAGTGCCTCTGTACAAGTGGGTGGGATGGCAAGCAATCCATATTCTGCATGTGCGTTTCCCAGAACATTCCTTAGGTGTGGGGCACAGTGGGACATCTTGATGGATTGGAAGGTTTGTGTTTCTTCTGCAAAACCCTACTGTCTGGAAGCCTCCCAAAACAAAAGGACTTGAAGCAATAGTGTTTGTCTAACATCTGGAGGTTGGCACACATGGTAGTTTTGGTTTTATCTTAGGGTCTGATATGGTGGGATACCTTTTCAATCCCAGCAGGGATGACCTCTGTGAGTTCCAGGCCAGACACTATCTCAACAAAAAAAAGTCTTAGAAAATGTTTGCGGTTCTGGGAAAGGTCTGAGACCTGCTAAGCCAAGCTAAACTTGTCAGATGCATGGAATCTCTTGTCTGGGCAGCGCTGTCTGGGTTCTAATGACTAGAGATGGGGATGTGGCCTCAAATATTTCCCAAATCAGGACAGAAAGATGGGAAAAGTAAAGAAGTGACTGATTCGTTTGATCTGGTTTGTATTTCTCAGTGGTGAAAATAGAGTATTCAAACACAACTAAAAACATGTTATGAAGACTGCTTACAGAGAAATGCTCTTTTTTTTTTTTTTGAGAGATTCATCTCAGAAAAGAGCACTAAATCGCAGCAAACCACGTTCACTCAGAGCCAAAGTGCATATGACCTTTGAGTTGAATATAATCGATGCCCATAGACCTGAATGGCACACTTAATAAACCATCTCAGAATTTCATTTACAAAAGGAAATTCCATATGCAAAGAGAAATTAAGTCAACTGGCCCCCCTACGTTTTAAATTTAATTTTATAACATTAGGTTTTTACTTAAGTTTTAACCTTTGCTTCATCTCTGAACCTGGGTGGAAAAATAAACTCGTCAAGCCTGTGGTTCTCAACCTGTGGGTCTCCACCCCATAGGGGTTGAACAACCCTTTCACAGGGGTCACCTAGGACCACTGGAAAGCACAGATGTTTACTTTATGATTCACAACAGTAGCAAAATTGCAGTTATGAAGCAGCAACAAAGATTTTACGGTTGGGGAGTCACCATGGCACAAGCAACTGTCTTTTTTTTTTTTTTTTTTTTTTTTGGATTTTCTAGACAGGGTTTCTCTTCATAGCTCTGGCTGTCCTGGAGCTCACTTTGTAGACCAGGCTGGCCTTTAATCCCAGCACTCGGGAGGCAGAGGCAGGCAACTGTCTTTTAAGGGTGGCAGCAATAAGAAGGTTGAGAACATCTGTTTTAAGCAATTTAACTTTAAGAGATATAAAATCATACCCGTGGGTATTGTTAAGTCTCATCTGTCTTTCCAAATATCCCTGCTTATGTCCTTAATAAGCCCAACCCTGCTTTATAGTGATTCAACCTGAACTTGAACTTCTTTCCTACAGTGTAAATCAAGATCCCAACCGCTGGTGGGGTGGGGTCCCCTAAGTGGGGACCTCCGCAGGCTATAGACAGCAGCACCACACTCGTCTCCTGATGCCACTAATAGCTCCCATTTCAGAATCATTGTGGCTTATGGATTATCTTTGTGGGCACTAACATGGAGAACTAAGAGAGGGACAGTGAGCCATGTCCGTGACTCCCACAAGGCAAACGCTGGGCTCATCAGTGGCCTTGACCCCATTCACTTGGCAGACCACATTTCCTTTTCTAGTTATGTTCTTTGTCACAGCACAGAGTGAATGAGCAAACAGGTTGGGAATGATGACGTCCCCAGATGGGTAGCTGTCTGACGGTCAGGAGTTTTTTCTACTCACTAGAGCATGATTCAGTAGGCTGAAGCCCGCCTGGTGAGTTACGGGTACTGAGAGAACCCCGCCCAGGAGCCACTTCTGTTCTCTCTATATCATTTCCACTGTTCATTGGTGGGCAAACCGGAGAAGATTTCACTAACCGTTTGCTTAAGGATTGTAGCAAGCCACAGTCATCCATCGGATGGAGCACAGGGTCCCCAATGAAGGAGCTAGTAAAGGACGCAAGGAGCTGAAGGGGTCTGCAGCCCCATAGGAGGAACATCAATATGAACTAACCAGTACCCCCAGAGCTCCTTGGGACTAAACCACCAACCAAAGAAAACACACGAAGGGATTTGTGGCTCTAGCTGCATATATAGCAGAGGATGTCCTAGTTGGTCATCAATGGGAGAAGAGGCCCTTGGTCCTGTAAAGGTTCTATGCCCCAGTGTAGGGGAATGCCAGGGCCAGGAATGGGAGTGGGTGGATTGGGGAGCAGGGGGGAGGGGGAAGGGGATTGGGGATTTTCAGAGGGGAAACTAGGAAAAGGGATAACATTTAAAATGTAAATAAAGAAAATATCTAATAAAAAATAATTCATACTACTGAAAAAAAAAGGATTGTCGCAAGCGCACTGACATTTTCATTTTAAAATTGAGTTATGGGACATGTAACTTACTCTCCCTACCATGTGGGGAGGGTAGGCACTCTGTGAATGGCCTCAATCTGTCTCTTAGCTCCTCCCCGCTCTGTTCTCTCAACCCAATCACATCTCGACAGGTATTCCTGTTCCTCTCTTAAGATACACCGCCCTCCACTTGCCACCATACGGTGCGCAATCCTCCGAGTCCATCCAGTCTGGTTCTGGCTGCCTGTTTCTAGGGATCTGTTTCTGGTGCTGCTTAGTGGCTAAGAGGAAGGAGCATTGGTCCTTTGGAAAGGGCAAGGAAATTGGCTCTGTTTGAACTCCACATCGGTCTCGCTGCAATGAAGTTTCTATAAAAGAAGGCAAACACTACTTCTCCCTAGAAGCATGTCTTTATTATTTTTTTTTTCTTCAAGCTACCTTGTTTGCTCTATGTGGGAACCACAGATTTTTATTGTCCTGGTGGTGACTTTACGTCATATGAAGTAAGCACCTTAGTCTGGTTCTCCTAAAGGATTTTTGTTTCTTATTTTCTCATGTGGACCCTTCAAACCACTAGTGTTTCCTTTCCTTTATCATCATCATCATCATCAATCATTTAGTAGGTAAACTGCTCTGTGGTCAGAGTAGGGAGGCAGGTCAGCTATGTTGAGGTACATGGAGCTCTGAGAGTTTCTATCTGTAGATAAGCTCCCTATTTCTGATGTGCCACAGGGAACGATTTTATTATAAAGGAATTTGAAAGAAAAAAAAAAGTGGTATCGAAAGATGGCCTAGTCGGCCATCAATGGAAAGAGAGGCCCATTGGACTTGCAAACTTTATATGCCCCAATATAGGGGAATGCCAGGGCCAAAAGAATGGGAATGGGTGGGTAGGGAAGTGGGGGGCGCTATGGGGGACTTTTGGGATAGTATTGGAAATGTAATTGAGGAAAATATGTAATAAAAATATTAAAATAAATAAATAAATAAAAAAAAATACTTACATTTTCAAAAAAAAAAAAAAAAAGTGACATCTTCATGAAGGTTGTAAAATAAGCCAGGGGTGAAAGTGAAATAGAAAACCAGAAGACTGTCCATAAAGGAATGCTGAAGGTCCGACTTGGGAGTTTAACTTACCATGAGCCCAACTGTGAAGGCGAGGGGCAGAAGCGCTGGGACATGAAGATGGGGGAGGGCTGTATGTGAGCTAATTCTGCTATGAGTCTGGGAGGAGAGGGGCCACAAAATCCATCATTTGGAAGTTAAAATTTATAACCAAGACAGAGGAGGAGAACAGGTGCGCTGACCAGCCCTGTCAGGTGTCAACAGGTGGCAGCTCCAGCCCTGGAGGCTAAGGCAAGAAGATCATGAATTAAGAGGCCAGCCGAGACTACATAGCAAGACCTCATCCCTCACCACCACTCACCCCAACACACATAGAAAATCAAGATATAAAGGAAAGATAGAGGGGAGGCATAAATCAGAGTCTTAGATGTTTACAGAACGATAACAGTAACATTGACAGGAATGCTATTAGCTTATTGCAAAGAAGTGAGAAAAGTTGGCCCCGATCCTGCCTCCCACAGCTCTCTTCCTAGACTGTTTGGTTCTCTGCCAAGTTCTGAGGAATAAAAAGCCCGAGGCGCTCTGCACAGAAGAGAAACTGCAGCTACAGAAGGGAGAAATCACGGCAGAATCATCGAGGTAAGACTGAGACCAAAACCGAGGGAAATATCTAGTGGGTTTTGTAAAGAAAAAAAATCTTAGGACCTGTGGAGCGCCCCTCCCTTCTTATTTCTGAGAAATAAATCACTAGGCTGGTTTGTTGTCGTTGCTACTAACTCATCATGGCATTTGCTTTCATCTGGGTGATGTTTAAAATTATTAAAAAATTGCATGATATAGGCAGTTGTTAGCCTTTAAATCCCCATTCATGGCAGTGAAACTTTACAAAGCAAGATGGTAATCCAACTTCCTCCTTTAATGCTTAGCAACTCTCTGCAAGTGGCTGTCAGTAAAAGGAGGGACACAGAAAAAACTGAGAACAGAGCATTTCTGGAAAAAATAAGGAATCAACTGTCTAAATGGGTAAAAAATTTTAAAACTCATCAATTGAGATTCTATTCACTCGAGAAACTTTCTTCTGAAGGCTGCTGGTCCTTTATGCTCCTGGCAATTTTTCTTCCTCATAGTTTCCTCTTCTCAATGAAGGTTGAGTGGTTCTCAACCTTCCTAATGCTGTGGCTCTTCAATAGTCCTTCATGCTCTGGTGATCCTCGACCATAAAATTATTCCATTGCTACTTCATAACCGAAATTTTTGCCACTGTTATGAGTGGTAATGTAAACATCTGATATGCAGGATATCTGATATGCAGGATATCTGATATGCAGGATATCTGATATAAATCCCTGTGATTCCCAAAGGGGTCTCCATCTACTGATTGAGACCCACTACTCTAACTGCATGCATGTGCTTCAGATATTTTAGTAAAGAACACAGCATGAAATACCTTATACTGTGGTCACGCAGGAGCCAGAGACTGCATGTGGCTGTCTGTCTTCCCAGTCTGCTTTCCACCTGTGTCTGCTTCAAGTCATCTTTGCTTGCTACTGTGGTCCACCACTGGGTCCAGCATCCTGGAAAACTGTTTTTCACTTTTGTCTTTCAAATCCTTGTTGCTCCTCTTCTGATTTCCTCCCGGATGACACACAGCTCTGTGTTCCAAACCTCTCAGCATCCTCTGATTTCTCAGAGTTAGGGGCCCCTGAGTCTTGTCACACAGGAAGACTTTCCTTAAACAGTTAAGCACTCCCGCGAGTAGCTTGCACTGTTGCCCGCCCGCCTGGCTCAAGTTTCACATTTTCTCCGTTCTTCTCTGAGAGGTTCTGGGATCTCCCATGCAACTGTGAGCAGCAGTAACTTCTGACTTCCTCTGGCACTTAGATGCTATTTCTTTGGATCACTGTTAACAGTGTGTACTTCACATTTACAGAGAAAATAATTCCATGGTGAGCTTTAACTTTCATGTATGGGTCGAGATAGGGTGGGAGTAGATAAAAAGGTGACAGATTAGGATTGCTACTCCGGGGTCTGCCAAGGAACACAGGAAAAGAACTTCGTGGGCAGCTTCTGGGAATGGGAGTATTGTTAATGCTCTATCCATAAATTAAATCACTGGAAGGAAACATCACAGAAACACAGTGCTGGGAAGGAATAAATATGTGCCCGGGAACATTTATGCTAAGGAAGTCTGATAATGTGTTTTCTGTCTTGTGTTTTACATGAGTCTGACTTTGCCAAAAATCAATGCATTGTAACAGTTGACACTTTTGCAAACATTGTACGTACAAGGTTGGGGGACAGACTTCCCCCTTTGAGTCTCAATGTGCAGAAGGGACAGTTAGATACTGCAAGATCAAATATGAACTCCTCAAACAGTAGAACTGTAATCCTGTGGAGCAATGAAAACAGATGGTTGGGTCAAAGGCTTCAGGGTCGTGGTAGGATCTCTTATCTCGGTGTTTCCTTACTGTTTCTCAGGTGTCGATGTCTGGGTGCAAAAGGAATTTGTTGTTGTTGTTGTTGTTTTATGGTGCTGTGACTCAAACCCAAGGCTTTGGACACACTAGATAAACATGCTACCACTGAACTGTCTCTCCAGGCTGCAACAGGCACTTCTAAGGGAACAGTCCTTACAGGGCAGGCAGACCTCTGGATGAGAGGAGACCAAAGGGCATGGGGAGTTTGGGGAACATTTCCCTTGCTGCTGACTCCTGACAATACTGCTTTTGCCACCCGTAAATTATACCCTCGAGGGGCTTTTTTTCTTTTCATTTAGAGGAAACACATGATTTAGTGCAATAGACAAAAAAAAAACAAAAAAAAAAAACAGGTTTTAGTGGCAGCTTCAAATCCATTATCTAGCTATTATTTATCAACTATGCGAATCTGTATCTTACCCAACATTCCTGAGCCTGATTTTTGCCCCCTCTTGTATGAAATGTGACACAAAACTATCAAATAAACAATCATTAAAACCCTACTCAAGAGAAGGTCTGTGACTGACTCCACAAGTCGGAAGTGACTGTCGGAGGTTACGGCTACTGAACGTGAGATGTTCATCTCCAGTGATCCTGTTCTTGCCACCCCCGTGACACAAATGTTACCGTCTCCATTTGTGAGACCAAGAAAGTGAAATTCAGAAAGGTTGTTCCTATCATAATAAGTGGTAGAGTTGATACATTTCCAGTCAGGGATTAAAATCCAAGGCTCAGTTTCGTTAAGAAACAAGAGAAGACAAAGAAGCAAGCAAACTTCTAACCCAATGTCATTAATGTCTTTATGCCTCTCTGAGAAGAAACACTTTTGATTCAAACTTCCCGTCATTTTCAAATGCAAACTATTAGTGAGAAGACACCATACTCCTCCACTTCTTTGGCCAGGGCTGATCCCACTGTTACCTCAGTGAGAGATTCCCACCAGCTACTGCCTCTTCTCTGTTTCTCTCATGATTGCTGTTGCTATGAACAAGAAGGACCCACCCACAAACTTGGCTAGGTGCTTGACTGGTTATGTCTAATTCCCTTCCACTTTGAACACCTCATAAATCAAATGAATTTTTAAAAAAAAAAAATTCCTTAGCAGTTTGAGTCCATCTGAGAATGCAATAATAATAAAAATAAATTCCATCAGAAGAATGTTTTGCTCATCAATTCCCGGAGTCCTAATAGAGACGTGATGTCTCGGGGAGGAGTTTAACCAACCTTCACTGCTGTGTAAGGCTATTCTGCTCATCTCAACCACAGTTACCTTGCTGGCTTGTGAATGACAGATACTTAAGAGATTATATTTAGTCAGGTTATATTTTCCTTAGCTCACTTATCTGTGTGCGTGCACTCATGGGCACCTGTGTGTGCCTGGGCATGTGCATAAATGTGTTGGTCACAGGACAGCTCTATAGAGTCTTTTCTCTCCTTCCACCTTATTGAACTGGGCTCTTTGGATTTGCACAGTAAATGCTTTAACCAGCTGAGCTTTCTTGACAGCTCCCTATCTCTTTCCCCAGTTAAAGAAAGTTTTGGGTTTTTGAGACAAGACCGTGTAACCCAGGTTAGCCTGGAACCCCTCAGGCTAGCCTTGAACTCATGACAATCCTCCAGCCACAGCCTCCCAAATGCTAGTATAACAAGTAGGCTTGACAACCACACAGGGTTCTTCTCCCACCCACCCCCAACCCCCACCACCACCACCACCAATATGGGAAGATGAGCTTTTAGCTGCTTTTTTTCTCTTGGAGCTTATCCCAATCAAACAGGGACTTCCTCGGCTATGAATGTGTTAGTTCAGGTCTCTCCTTTCTCGGTTGTATCTTCTGTTATCTTCTATGCACCAACCATATTCAAAAATATTTTGTAGCTAGTTGTGGTGGAGCATGACTATCATCAAAGCACTGGAGAGACAGAGGCAGGCAGGTCTCTGTGCGTTCTTCCCAGGTCTATATAGAAAGCAAGTTCTAGGCCAGCCAGGACTCCATGAGAGCCTGCCTGCCTCAAAACAAAAGCAAATCCACTTTGAGGAAGGCACATATTTTTTTCTTCACTGACCTAAGAGCATGTTTTGTGAATACAAACATACCTGTCATTATGTAGTAGACATTTAATATGATAAACTGGGTGCTTTTAATTTTTTTTTGTATTCTCTTCTCATATATTACATCCCAACCAGTTCCCCCTCCATCCCTTCCTCCCAGTCTTTCCCCCATCCGCACCTACCCTTTCCTCCAGATCCATTCTGTCTCCTCATCCCCTCAGAGAAGAGCAGGCTTCCCAGGGACATCAATCAAACTGCATAAAAAAAGCTATAAGAGCAGGCACATACCATCCCATCAAGGTTCGACAAAGCAGTCCAGTAGGACGAAAGGGGTCCCACAATACTTGGCAAAGAGTCGGGGACAGTCCCTGCTCCCACTGTGAGGATTTCCACAGGAATGTGGCCAAGCAACTCAGTCATAACATACATGCAGAGGACCTAGGTCAGACCCTTGCAGGTTCCCTGATTTCTGCAAGTTAAACTGGGTGCTCTCAACTGCAAGGAATACAAACAGCTTAAGGGAGTGTCACTCTTAGGATGTGACATCAAGCTTGTGATCTGGACATTTGACTATTATCTCCTTCATTATATCAAGTGGAAGACGCCTCCTTGGTATCAGACCCATGAGAGCAGACTCGGAGACAGAAGCATTAAAGCTATTGGTATTCTGATAACAACAGGGTGAATCTCTTTGGTGTGATCTTTGAGAAGAGGGGGACTTAACAGTCCTTTCCATTCGGTAGTTTCGAATGGAACCCGGTTCTCACAGTTACTAAGTCAGGAAGACTCAGCCTGCTATCGGCCCCATTTAAAGAGCCAAGGCAGGGATTCAGCTAATGGCTGCTGCCACATAATAAGTTTGCCCCACAATGTTGGTGAATCTTCAGCCCTCTGAATGGTACTTCTGTTAACGTGTAATACATAATCATTAGACAGCAGAATGAAATATCCAAGGTATGGATTGATGCTTGGTTGGCTGAGCTCCACGGCTTGGAACTCTCATTATCTCTGCGTGGAAAGCCCCTCTGCCCTGAACTTTCAAACTTCTCATCATCAGCTAATATTACTCAGTGCATGATGCTGTTAGTCTCACCTCTGAGAAGACCAGTGCTCAACAGTCTTTGTAACTTAATGTTTTTACTTCAGCCCAATTTCTGGTAACCCTAACCGAGACCACCAGGAATCCTATGCAAAAACAATAAAAACAGGAAGTAAGGGGGCAGCTGGAGACGCTCTCATGAGGTGGAATGATTGGAAGCAAGAACAACCAGCCTTACAGCTGAACATCAGCATTGGGAGGGACTCTTGTTTTGGCCTTTGGTGTGCCTGCCAGCTGGCTTGGGAAGGTGTCATTGTGAAACACGGAGCTTTTAACTGCCTGCTCTACAGCCTGAGTGTTTCTGTCACCCTCCAATGTGGACATCACAAACACTTGAGAAAAGCTCAAACTAAAAGCTGCACTAGGAGTGACTGTAGCCTTTGTACAAGGGAGAGCTTTATGCCATATGGATATACTTAAATTAACTTTCTAACAAAGGTGACATGAAGTAGTATTTTAATTGGAAAACATTGTGTAGCTGCTTTGTCTTCTGAGTGCCACTGTGGACTTACAGTTTTACTATTGTTTTGGCTTTACTATTGTTTTGGCTAAGTCATTAGCTATCCTTTTGAGTCAAATTGACACAGATGACAACTTGATCTGCTTAATTTTTAAAGTGCTAATGCTGTGCTCTTATTTATTATTATTATCATCATCATTATTATTTTGGTTTTTTTTTAAGACAGGGCTTATTTGTATAGCCTTGGCTGTTCTATAACTAGCTCTGTAGCCCAGGCTGGCCTCAGACTTACAGAGATCCGCCTGCCTCTGCCTCCTGAGTGCTGGGATTAAAGGTGTGCACCACCAACACCTGGCTGTTTTTTTTAAAGATACATTTAGTTTGAGCTCTGAGTGTCTGCCTGCCTGTGTATATGTGTGCTGTGTGTATGCCTTCTGCCAGTGGAGGCCTGAAGAGGGCACCAGTCCCTTGGAACTAGAGTCTAAGATGGATGTGACATGCCATGTAGTGGCTGTGAGTCAAACTCAGGTCCTCTGCAAGAGCAACCGGTGCTCTGAACCACTGAGCCACGTCTCCTGCCCTTCATGTTGGTTTTATTTACAGGCTTTCTTTTAACTTGGGAGTAATATTAGCTCC
Organism: Mus caroli; assembly: GCF_978045245.1. Lineage (NCBI taxonomy): Eukaryota > Metazoa > Chordata > Mammalia > Rodentia > Muridae > Mus > Mus caroli. Next base: position 31,062,142 of record NW_028227275.1, on the reverse strand, counting down.
TGGAGCAGATAGGGGTCTGTTTAATAGCTTAGTGTATGAACTAAAGGGTCAACTGATGTTTTTAAATTTTAAAACATTGGCTGCATTGAGAAGAACATGTGTGTGTGTATGAATGTGTGTGTGTGTGTGTGTGTGTGTGTGTGTGTGTGTGTGTGTGTGTAAATACTGAAATTTAAAAAAAAAAAAAAAAAGGTAAAATGATTCTGCCACTCATATAAAAAAGGATACCGGGACCTGTGTGATGAGCCCATGACATGTGGGAAAGTTCCTCCCACATTCCTGACAACCTATCCCAACTGCTGGAACCCACATAAAGGGGTGGATGTGGTGGTTACAGTCTGTAATCCTAGCAGTCCTAGAGCAAGATGGGAAACAGAGACAGGAGAGCCAGCCACAGGTTTGTTTATACAGCACAGTAGTAGAAACAAGAAAGACCCTGCCTCAGAAACATGGTGGGAAGAACTGACTCCCTAAACTGTCCTCTGACCTTCAAAAGTACACCATGGCACAGACAGACAATAGGAAGAAGGAGAAGAAGGAGAAGGAGAAAGAGGAGGAGGAGAAGGAGAAGAAGGAGAAGAAGCATTTTAAATAAAATGTTTCTAATATTTTAAAAAAATTCTTCTGTGCAATTATTTTAAAATAGTCTCTCCCCAGCCAGGCAGTGGTGGCGCACACCTTTAATCCCAGCACTCGGGAAGCAGAGGCAGGCGGATTTCTGAGTTCGAGGCCAGCCTGGTCTACAAAGTGAGTTCCAGGACAGCCAGGGATACACAGAGAAACCCTGTCTCGAAAAACAAAAACAAAATACAACAACGAAAAAGCCTCTCCCCATCCCCAGAGGAAGTAAGTTTTGTATTTATCCTCCCTTTTTTCTTTTATGGTTATATAAGAGTTGATTTTCAAAGTCTTTTTTGGCTGAGAGGGAAGGTTGTTGCTATAAAACCTAGGCTGCCCTTGGACTCAGGATCCTCCTGACTCAGTGTTGGGACTATAGACACCACTTTTTCTAGCTCAAGGTCTTGAAAACTCATTTTGGCATTATCTGTTCATCTATAATTACTGATGCTTGATTCATATACCTGTGATATCCATAATCATTTTTATGTAAACATAGATATACTTTTTTTTTTTTGCTAAATATGCCAATGTGGTGTTTTACTGTCTCATGAGAACAACGTGATATCCCCTACCGTGTGTGTGTGTGTGTGTGTGTGTGTGTGTGTGTGTGTGTGTGGTATATGTACTCCTGTGGGGGGAGTACACGCACGTGGGACCCAGGGGTGTCCAGCTCCACCACTCCCTGACTAATCCCCTGACGTGAGGTAAGCCATTCAACCTAGTGTCAGGCTGGCAACCAACAAGCCCAAGGGAACCTCCCGACTCTGTTTCCCATGGCGATAAAGTTGCAGGCACGCATGGCCTCACCTGATGTTTTATGTGGCTGCTGGGATTCAGGCTCAGGTCCTCATGAGTTTGCACAATGGGATTCTCCCCCTCTGAGCCCCATTTTCAGCTTTTTAAAAGACTTTACGTCCATCTTGAGAAAGAGGGATGAAGCCGTTGAAAGTCGCTCCCAGGACTCTGTCTTCGCCTAACAGACACCTCAGCCACCGCTTTAACATGGCTTGTGGTTCTTTAGGGACTGGCAACTTTGTGTGTAATCAGAAGCTCACCCTCTCTCTAACGAGGAATAGGAATTTGGCTTTCCCATCCCCTAACTGATAATCCCCTTAATTTAAAATTTATTCTCAGGTTTCTTAATCCTTATTAACTAAATAACAATTCTTAAGGATTATCTTATTTCTTATTATTACTGCTAACCCAGAAAACTGTGAGTGTAGAATCCATGTATCCCTGAGTAGAATCCACTGATTCCCTTAGCAGCAGCAGCAGCAACAACAACAACAACAACAAAAGCTGGTATCTTATTAATTTGTAACAAATATACTGAATATGGCACAAAACTGAACAAACTGTATAGTTTTTAATGAACTGTCATGAACTACACATACCTATTTAATTATATAAACAAATCAGAAGACCTCTGAACCCAAGAAACATCGGAATTTACCCCTCTAGTGATCCATCTCAAAGGTAACATGATTCCTAAGGTCCTCTGTGCATAACGATGCTTTCTGCAATGGCAGAGAAGATCAGTAGTCCCAGGAGACTATAGTGCCACCATGACACAGGGGCCATCTTGCTTTGCGTAGCCACACCCTGTAAGGGTCGCAAAATGATGTATTTCTCAGCATGGGTCCCCATCGGCAAGCAATGCGTGACTGTGTTATACGTGGAGTTTTGGCTGACCAAGAATCTGTGTCCCGCCTCCTGCCTTTCCCTCAGGATCGTGTGTTTAGCATACAGCTTTGTTGCTTGTCAGGGTAGCAGAAGCTTTTTTTTTTTTTTAAGATTTATTTATTATTATATCTAAGTACACCGTAACTGTCTTCGGATGCACCAGAAGAGGGCGTCAGATCTCATTACGGATGGTTGTGAGCCACCATGTGGTTTCTGGGATTTGAACTCAGGACCTTCGGAAGAGCAGTCAGTGCTCTTAACCACTGAGCCATTGTGGTCTCCCTTCCCCCATCTGCTTGAACCTGCTTGCTCAAGGGTGGAGCTTCCTGCTCATTCGTCCTGCCACGCCTACTGCTGAACCCTGTCGCTTTGCTGCTTGGAGGAGGCACACACGTGTTTGTCCTGCTACTGGACCCTGAGTTACTTGGCAGGAAATCGGGTTCCCTCCCCCTTCCTTTATAACTGAGTGTCTGGAAATAGTAAAATTGAGCTTTGATCAGAATCTTGTCTTAGCTTCATTCCCTTCTCTCGCCGCCTAGCCCCTCTTCTCTTCCAGGTTTCCAAAATGCCTTTCCAGGCTAGAACCCAGGCTGTGATCTGCTGGCCGGACACAACAAGCCATCTCATCGCTGATTAGAACTCCCCTAAATACGCACCTCTACTTATCTATTACAGCTTGGATGGACATGTGTGCTATTCCCCCGCTTAGAGTGTATAATGGGCTCGGAACCGTCCTTAGTGCCTTCTGGTGAACACTTTTGTGCCTTGGTACTGAGTCTCATACCTTCCAGGCAAACTTGTGGGACAAAGATGTCATTTGTTGGGCTTTGGTGGGAAATGCCACATTGTTTTCCATAGAGGTCATAGAATTCTACCAGTCATGCAGGAAATTTCAAGATCCACCCTAAACTTGTCAGTGCTTCTGGAATGTTTCTCTCTCTCCTGACATCCTGATACCTTGTCTAGAAACTTGTTCTGCCAGTTTGATGAAATGTCATTCATTTGCATCTTTCTCCCCCTCTCCAGACTTGCGTTAAACACACTTTAGGAAAAAGTTTGGGAACAGAGGCCCTCCTCAGCCATGTCCTAGTTACAAAGCAACGTTTGTTAATAGTTCTCATATCGCACTTGTGTCTCAGAGGGAAAAACAATGGATCCAAAGCACATTTGAAACATTCTGCTGCTGGGTGGGCTGTCATGGGGTTTTAATCCCAGCACTTGAGAGGTAGAGACAGGTGGGCTGAAAGTCAACCTGGGCTACATAGTGAGATTCTGTCATAATCCCTTGCTCAAATGCTCTGCTGTAGCAGTGTTTGTTTGTTTGTTTGTTTGTCTGTCTGTTTGTTGTTTTAATCCCACAGTGGTTGGGGGTGGGGCACAAAGAACAACAAATTTTTAGACTTTGAAGATAGTTGCATTAAGGAAATTTAGTTAGGCTATTGTTGGGCCATTACAAATTAATTATAATATACCCCACTAATTTTCTTAGTTAACTTGCAAGCACTTTATTAAACAGTAGTGAAACACACACACTTACATCAGAATAACATATAGATTTCTTTTGAGATAATGTCTCCACTCTTTGACCCATACTGGCCTGGAACTCACTATGTAGCCCAGGCCAGTCTTAAACTTGTGGCAGTCCTCTTGCCTCAGCCTCCTGAGTACTGAGGTTATAAGTGTGAACTAACCTGCCAGGCTTGAAAACACAGAAACTAGCATGCATGTATTTGTGCGTGTATGCGTGCATGTGTGTGTGTGTGTGTGTGTGTATGTGTGTGTGTGTGTGTGTGTGTGTTTATAATTAAATGGTGTTGGTACATCTCCATGACTGCAATTTTGCTATTGTATCTATTGCTTTGAGCTTCCTTCTTTGGGTATTAAATATTAAAGTCTAGAATCTACTTCCCTCATTTCTACAAACACATGCTTCACTCTTTCAGAAACTCCCCTTGTTAGTCCTCAATGTTTTCTAAGGTTGCCTCTAAATGAAGTTTACAGTGCGTAGGGTCTATTGTGCACCAAGAACGGAGTTGGGCATACTGCCTCTAAATATAAACCTGTGGTATCTGGGAAAAAACAAACTTCCTTTTAGTGTTTTGTGTATCTGAGAAATTCAAACAAGCCTGCTCCTTTATGAGGGTAGTAATTTAAAGACAGTGTACTTTACTTTGAGGCTCAACCCCCAAATCCAACATACTGCAGTCTGGAAAATCTCATACTTCCCTTAAAAAATAAACAGCAAACCAGCTGATGAAATTCAGGGCCTTGCCAGAAAAGTTATTCTAGCTATTATCAGGATCTGTGCACACTGCGGAAACCATCTAAAGCTTTGGTATCTAGGTACCCTTTCCAGGCTCGCATTAGCCAGCAAATTTTCTTCCTCAGTTAAGCAATCTATTTTGACAGAATTGCTGCCAGTTGTAGTCCTTCTCAAACCTGGCAGAATATTAGGCAAGAACTAAAAAATCACTTATCATGCATGCATATAATATTTTCTCCTCATGAATGAGCAGAGTGATATATTTTGAGGTTACCATTCCTTCTTCTTGGACACTGTCTTCCTTTGTGGGTCTTCAGCGTTTCAGACACATTTAAGCCACAGCGGTTCTAAAGGGAGCGGAAGTAAAACAAACTGGATTTCCCCTACCCCAGTTGAGTGACCTGATTAATTCAAAAGCCATGCTATGGGTTGGCATCTCTTCCCTTGTATATTTCTTGGCAACGCCTTTGTATACACCGTGCTTTCTCCTACCTGTCCTCTGCTGCCTTCCACACGATGTTGTGCCGAACGTTCTGTGACTCAGCACGTGTCTACAACCTGCCCCTTCTACCCTCGTACCTTCTTCTACACTATAAGGTGAAAAATAAGACTCCGTTCCCTCCCACCATGCAACAGAGCGAACAGATGGGCAGGGTCTTCCCAGAGAAAGACTCACTACCTACGTAGTCAGTTATTTAACCCCATACAGGAAACAAGAACAGCCAAGACAAACAAACCCCTCATAGGCTACACCATAATTGTCCTCACATTTCCTTTCTTCTCTGCTGTTTAACGTGTTAAAGAAATACCAGGAGAATACGAGCATGATATACACGACAACTGCCCTGTGAGCTGAAACACCCGAGTCCTGGTCCTGGGTCCAACCGACTCCAGCTCACTATGTCACATGCCTTATCATTAAAATAAGGTGTTTGGGACGATTGCTGCAGTGTCAGGGGGACTTCGTAGATGCCAGAGGTACTTCTTTGACTATCTGGTGCTAGCTTTAAGATCCTGGGGCTAGTGTTAGCCATAATCACCCACCCAGAAGCCTATGCTAAACTTTGGGGTTTTGTTCACCTACAGCTTTTCTCTGTCTTCAGAAACTGACATTAAAATCTCCTTTTAAAAGGTCCATCTGTTTCACAAGTAATAAATCAAGACGTGGAGTCCTTCCTTCCACCTTCTCACTCCTGCCTGAGATCCTTTGGTATCTTTGGATCTGAGAACTGACATTTTTGTTGTTGTTGTTTGTTTGTTTGTTTTTTCAAGACAGGGTTTCTCTGTATAGCCCTGGCTGTCCTGGAACTCACTTTGTAGACCAGGCTGGCCTTGAACTCAGAAATCCACCTGCCTCTGCCTCCCAAGTGCTGGGATTAAAGGTGTGCACCACCACCGCCCTGCCGAGAACTGGCGTCTTTAAAAAGTTCTTTAAGACTCAGCCAGCGTGTATATCTTCAGTACTGCTCCTTCAGACACACAGTAGACTGTCCCATTCTGTGCTCCAAACTATCTACCTCATTCACGTTTCCATCTCTTTGTGTCTGTGGATTGTATCGGAACGAAGGCTTTTACACACTTCCCAGGTCATGGACTTGATCCACCTGTGTCAAATCTGCTGCTTAGCTGATACACTCAGTGTTCGTTTTAATACTACTACGTTTTCAAGGTCTCAAATTCATATTTTTTTATTTCTTTGCTTGATAAACAGATTAAAAAATCAGTTGTTTCACATTCCTCTCCAGATTGTTCCACTGAATGGATTCTTTGTGGCTGGTCTCTGCTTCTGCTTCTTTTCTCTGTGGGCTCCCGCCACCAACCTCAGAACTCGTATTTACTTTATAAAATCGGACTATAAACTATCCGTTTGCCCTGAAGCCTCTCCCAAGGAATAGCTGGTGGTTTTCAGCCCAGCTATCATCTTTAAGATCTGTGTTTGCTGTTCCCATTGGTTTTAAGATACTGTTGTATTAAAACTGCTTTATATTTCAGTTTCTAGGGCAGAGTTTTAGAAGCACAGAGGCACTGTGCTGTCAGCACACACATTTGTCAGAGGACAAGTGACTCTCAGAGGGGTGTGGCTGAGACAGGCTTCCTAGCTGCCCCTTCTGTGTTTCTGGTTTATCCATTTCAGTCCTTCCTGTGTTCTGACTGCAGCCCCCAGGGAGCTCAGTTTCAGAATCTCCACCGTGGGCCACGTTTCTGAGCCACATCCCCCAACTGTGGCACTTCGTGTAACTTTCTATTTTTCTCTGGGGCAGAAAAGACGGTTTTAGAAGAAAACTGATCTTGCCTGCTGGCCATTGTTCTGGGGACTACAGTGCAGACTAACCTCAAATCGGAGATCCTCTGCCTCCATCTCCCAAGTACTGGGATTACTGGTGTGTACCACCACATGCAACCTTTGATTCTTTCTCTCTCTTAAAGGCTTTTATTTTTATTCTATGTGTATGAATGTTTTATTTACATGTATATTACCACATACGTTCCTGGTGCCTCTGGATGACAGAAGAGTGTCAGGTCCTCAGGAACTGAAGTTACTGGAAGTTGTGGGCCAACATGTGGCTGCTGGGAACTGGCCTAGGTCTTCTCCAAAAGCAGCATGCGCTCGCTCGTATCTGCTGAGCCATCCCCCAGGCCTGATCATTCCTTTTAATGTTTTAATTTCATCATTGTCATCAGGAAGGTTTCCATGGTAACTAATCCACCCTTAGGCTGGAAACAATTTTTGCCTAACTGAATTTATAATGACCAAACATGACTTTAAACCTAGAAATTATGCATTTATCAATAAACCAACCATTTTGCCTTTTGTTTATGCAATGGGGTTCTACGAAATGTTACTTTTTTTTTTTTTTTTTTTTTTTTAGGAAATACTTTTTTGACTTGAAATGTTCTGAGAGTTCCCCCTCTAACCACAGCACGTAGATTTCTCTTTATGACACTGTAAAACCTGCTCTCTACAGAGATCGCACCCCAGGGTGTCTGAAGTCTTGATTATGATTCTCACTCACAGGGCCTAATGATCCAGATTGCACTGATCTAATGCCACATTTGCAAACTCCCAGTTGTGTTTTCTCAGCAGAGCAAACCTTCGATACCTAGGGAGTTGTAATCTCAGGATGGAGAGGAAGTTTGCTGGGCTGTGAGGGAAGCAATAGATCTGGAACGTAACAGGATTAGATCTCCCCACCCATTTCCTTAAAGTGTTTGCTTGAGCTTTTAGACATTGTACCTTGGGTAAATTCCTTACATATCTGTGCTCCATTTTCTTCATCTGGGTATGACCGAACATAGTACCACCCTGGCAAGATTGCCGTGGTGACCAAGTTAATTATATAAAGTACGGTACTTGGCACACAATACTTAATCAAGTGTGAATTATATATATATATATATATATATATATATGTAACTATATAAAACACTTAATGCAGCACAAACTAGTCACATGGTGCTTATTCAAGTGTCAAACATATTAAATGTATTTTATTACATTTATTAATATATTAATATGTAATAAATTAATATGTTTACAATATATTAAATGTATAATGTAAATTTCAAAAATGCATCCCTGGTTGGGAATAGAAAAAAGAGAAATTGAAACAAACACTTTATTTCTATTTGATATTTCATATTTATTTTGAATTTCTATAAAAGTCATTTATGTATTTACTTACTAAGTTTTACTTAAAAACCTATTCTACATGTAGGAGAAAAATTTGTTTTGCCCTTCAGAGTTAAACTAAAGCCAAAGGTCTATGTGTTAAGCACATCCTTCTCGAGGTTACACGCACCTTTCCTCTAGCGCTAATAGTTCTGAATACATAAAAGCAAAACGAAACAGCAAACACAACTGTGGGCTCGCCTGTGCACGGGAGCTAACAGTGGACAGAGGGGACCAGGATGGCATCCTAGGAGTGAGCAAGGAGTAGGTGCAAATGCAGGTACCCAAGGGGGACTCTGGGAGACAGGAGACACCATGAAGGACACATACACTCGCCTTGCTTTTAAGACAGGAAACCTGATAGAACAGTGAAAGGTCCAAGAAGTGGGGGTGGGGATATGCGGTATGGGAATCCTGAGCCTAGGATCCTAGGATCAGGAAGCCAGTTTATCTTTTTCAAAATCACACCGGACTTAATGCACACACATCAGGGACATTCAAAACACGTGTAAGTATAGAGTAGGTTTTGAGAGGAAGTCAGGAAATAAAAGGATGCCCTGAACTGAATAAATTGAATGGTCAACCTAAGATTGGAGAGCATGGCCCAGCTGGAAGGTCAGCTACTCTACTTTAGGAAGCGTCACCACCCAAGAACAAGAAGACAGGAGTCCCATTAGGCTAAGATATATAAAATTATCACTCTGTAGGCCACAGATAGAGGTGGTGTCTCACATATCTTCAGTGGGTGATGCTTACCTTACCTAGTTCGTGGAGATTTTGCAAGCGCTGATCCAAACTACAGGATATGTACTAAATGCCTGCTATCTATAGTTGCCTGGAAAGCGAAGCTGAAGCCAGCACAGCCCTCATTCACGATGAGGGAGCAGGTCAACGAAAGGGACAGAGAAACAGTTGGGAGTGATAAGCAACGGAGTCACCTTAGCTGTGGGACATTAGGGAAATAAACATTAGGATTACACTCCAAGGGTCAAAATGAAACATTTTCCAGCATCACTGGCAAGGACAAATGAGCCAGGCTCTGCAGGTGTGGAAGCAGGTGGGCACGGATGAGTGACAGACACCTGTGTCCTAGGACGTAAAAGGTACAGGGTGTGGAGGGAGATGATAGAGGCTGATGGGGAGGGCACTATATCCAAAGAAGTAACAGCAAAGCAGAGCAGAGAATCACAGATAATAAAAGCTGGGGCTGGAGAGAAGGCTCGTGCTTAAAAGCACCTGGTGTGCTTCCTGAGGACCCAAATTGGGTCCCTAGGATCTATGTGAGGGAGCTCACGTCTAATACCCTCTTCTGGTCTCCTTGGGCAAAAACAGGTGTGTGTGTGTGTGTGTGTGTGTGTGTGTGAATTAATTTTTAATAATTAAAAAACAATACTAAGTGCCTCTCATTTTAAAGGCTTAAAGAAAATCTTTCCAGTAATAACACGGTCCTCACCCTCTTCTGGAGGGTGATCTGTCTAGACTCATTGCTTTGCCAGCTTTCTCCAGGGAGCATGTCCTTTTCCAGGGAGAGGGAAATTTCAGAGCAGTGGGAGGAAGGAAAGAGAAAGTAGCTCAGCTCCGAGGAGGAGGAGGGAGCTTTCACTACAGCTTTCCCTTCCCTTATTCCAGCCTCCGCCTGAAAGGAAGTGAAACCCAAGAGGGCACAGAGTCGGTGTAAGAGACCCACTGTGCATCAGCATTGTCCTGTGATGAAGTCACGCAGCCGTCTTAGAAAGCTTAGCCATCGACTATCAGCTAAGACCATGTGATGGTTTCAACTTGATATAACTTACAATGGCTGGAAAAAAGAGCCTAACCGAGGGGTTGTGTGCAGCGGGCCACACTGTACTTTGGCTTTGGGGGATGGTCTTAGTTGGTTAATGGATGTGGAGGGATCTAGCCCACTGTGAGTGCCACAGTTAATTCCCTGGTGGGGAGGAGGAGGCTCCTGAGCAGTATAGGAATGGAAAAACTGAGCTGAATGCAAACAAGCCAGCACTGCGATGAGATGTGAACAGCTGTTGAAAGTTCCTGTCTTGACTTCCCTCACGGGGCTATATAACCTGAAATTATGAACTTAAGTAAAACCATCCTTTTCCCAAGTTGCTTTTTTGTTGGAGTATTTTATCACAGCTGTAGAAATAAAACGAAAGCAGATCATTTAGGGGCACTGCCTCTCTCTATGCACTAGCAATATGTCTTTGAGATCCTATCACGGACTCATGAATCCTCTCATGTCAGGCCATAAAGGCTTGACACAATCGCAAACTGGAACTTGAGGCCCTGGGATCCAACATCATCCCATCCTAGCAACGTCCCCCATGCCTTCAGGGAAAGAGCTTGTCATCAGATCTGGCTTTACTTACAATTATCAGTGCAGCCCTTGCCAGACCATCCCTCTGGCAAGAGGTGAGCGACTGTTTAAGCCGCTAACAGGGAGATGACCGTATGCAAATAGCTAGTGAAAAGGCCCCAGGCTCACATAAGATGGATAGCCAAAGCTGTGCAGCTGTAGTCGCCTCACGGACACTGTCCTCACTCAGGAGTGTCCTAATGGCTACAGATGACTCAGCAGTTAAGAGCGCATGCTGTTCTTGTGAAGGACATGGGTTTAGCTGCCAGAACCCACATCTGGCAACTCACAACCACTGGTAAATCCAGTTCCAGGGATCTGAGACCCTCTTTAGCCTGTGTAGGCAACACTCACACACATGCATGGTGTGCATAAATGCACACAGGCACATACAGTGCACATACATTTTTTAGAAACTATATATATATATTATATATTGTTTTATTTTATTTTTTAAAGACTCTGACCTATTGTAAACTCCCCGCTCACCCTTCTTCTTGGCCTTCAGATGTTTCTTGTATAGCAGCCATAGTTTTTTAAAAAGGGAAAGGCCGGGACCCAAAGCTCAGTGAGTAGGGTGTTTGCTTAGCATGAGCAAAGTCCTGGGTTCTAGGCACGATGGAGATAGAGTCAAGAGAGTCAGAAGACCCAGACTGAATCACTGAGGTTAGGTACAGTGGGTAAAGGTGCCTCCTGCTAAATCTTGTAAGTTTGATGCTTGGAACCCGGGTAGTAAAAGAGAGCAGCCGTCCCTGCAAGTTGTCCTATGATATTCATGGCCCGTGACTAACAAATAAATGTAATTTTAAAAATTACACTGTCCTCTACACAGTAACTTGTATCAAGGTCTGGGATATGTGAATTTTCATCTAGAAGAGGAGGAGGAGGGAAGGAAAGAAAAGAGAAAGGGAAGGGAGGAAGGGGCAGAGGGAGGGAGGGAGGGAGGTAAGAAAGAGAAATGAAAAAAAAAAAAAAGGTCAAATCACATCCATATTGCTTAAAGCCTTTTCTTTGGCTCCTTCTGTCTTTTAAGTTGAGTCTAGGCGGGGCTGGTGAGATGGCTCAGTAGGTAAGAGCACCCGACTGCTCTTCTGAAGGTCCGAAGTTCAAATCCCAGCAACCACATGGTGGCTCACAACCATCTGTAATGAGATCTGACTCCCTCTTCTGGAGTGTCTGAAGACAGCTACAGTGTACTTACATATAATAAAAATAAATAAATCTAAAAAAAAAAAATGTTGAGGCTAGGCTACTTCCTTTGGCTTCTTGAGCCCAATCAAACATGCCTCCTGCTCTCTACCATCTCTAACCCCATCTACTATGTTCCTGACAGCCTATTGGGGTTCAACCAGGCTCACCCGTTCTTTAAGCAGATTATGCCCATCTTGAACTGAACCCTTACCCCGGAGTGTTCTTTGCACAGAAGGCGTTTCTGCCCCACCCCCAGATTCCTTGCACTTTGTGGAAGGACCTTTGACATTAAGTTGGGACTGCCCTTCCTCAGCACCAGCTCCGTTCTGGGTTCCTGACGTCAGTGTTCGGGAAGATTGTATTTGCCTGAATATTACTTATCAGCCGCCTGCCAGTGTCGAGTAAGCTTCAGAAGGCAGGATTTTGACTGGTTCACCACTGCCTTCCCAGCACCTAGCCTAGCAGCAAACTGTTTGACTCATTGGTGTCATCATTAGACAGCCCTCGGTACACAGACCCAAGTCTATCACTGCTATGACCTCAAGAGACCTCAGAGAAGTTAGATTTCCTTGTAATGATTTCCAAACCACTTAATTACTTTCTCTAGGGTCAGAGGTTGACTTTCCTCTTTTCGATATTATCTAACTTTTCCAAGTTGCTTCACAAAGTTTTCAAAGAATCTCACTGAGGAAAGAAAAGTCAGTAGCCAAACCGACATTCTGGTGGCATATCAACAGCTCTGATCAGGGAAGAGAATTGCCTGACACCTAGGAGGACAGGGGTGTCTCGATAAAGGACTTGCTGCTTGACCAGATGTAGAAAATACACCAAACTGAAAAGAAAATCTTCACGTGGTATCCCATGGGCTCATGCTGATGGACGTCCCCGACCTAAAATGCCATTTCAGTATTCATTTAATGTAACTTCCTAAAGGCCAAAGAGGCCGCCATACACATTAGTACTTTGGAGAAGATGACAGCTCACACTTTTTGCGTTTGAGACTTGGAACTATGGCGTTTCTCATGCTGACACACAAGAGCTTTGTGAAGTGTGTGGATGGCCCACATTCAACCTTATACATGGTGTACTGGTCCCTCAAACGTGACCCCAGCTCTTTTCTCACCATATTTTATCTGGAATATTTTAATTGGTCGTCAAACTGGTCTTCTTTACTCTCTTTTTCTTTGGATGGCACATGACAGAGTCAGAAAATCACGCCCACAAAGCATAGTGAATGTTTAACACGTTAAAAGCTTCTGCTATCAGCCAAGCATGGTGGTATATGCACTTTAATCTCGGCACTTGGAGGCAGAGGTAGATGAATCAGTCCCTGTGAGTTCAAGGCCAGCCTAGTCTACATGGAGAATTCCAGGCCAGCCAGGGCTACATAGTGAAACCCTTGCTTCAAAAAAATAAAATAAATAAATTTTAGAAGTTTCTCAATATCAGTGTTCCTTATTCTATTCGCAGGCCTCTGCATACTGCTCCCAACATAAACACTAAAGCTTGACTTTGTCTAAACTGGATTGCAAACATAATTGGAACAAGCAATTGAAAAACAATAGCATACATACATATATATGCATATATATAAAAGTATGTATATATACATATACAATCTACATATGTATATATACATACTTCTATATATACATATATTATGTTTTATATGTAGATATATATGTGTGTATACATATATAGTATGTAGATGTGTATATGTGTGTGTGTGTATATTATATATATATATATATATAATATATATATATATTGAGGCTGGTCTCAAAATCACAAAGATATTGACTTCTGCTTCCAAGGTGCAGGGATTAAAAGTGTGTGTTACCATACCTCACCACAACTTACATTTCTATGCTAACAGTAATCATGAATCAATCAAAAATCCAAGTATAAAATGTTAAATAATGAGCCAGGCATTGGTGGCGCACGCCTTTAATCCCAGCACATGGGAGGCAGAGGCAGGCAGATTTCTGAGTTCTAGACCAGCCTGCTCTACAGAATGAGTTCCAGGACAGGCAGTGCTACACAGAGAAACCCTGTCTTGAAAAACCAACCAACCAAAAAAAAATGTTAAATAATAAATATTAGAAAATAGCATAAGCAAATCTTCTTTTAGTCATAGATGCAGAAGATATCCTAAGTTGAGACACAAGCCCCGCAATTTTAAAATGAAAGTACTGAATATTTCCATATGATATTTAGAAATTAGATATTTCCACACAAAATTTATAAATTAAAATTTCGTTTAAAAATCCAATAAATAGGACCAAGGGACAATGTTTCAATAAACATTGCTGACGGGGTTACTTTCTTAACTTAAAGACTGTATCTCATTATTGTGATAAAATTCCTGGTAGAAGCAACGTAAGAAGATAGGGAAGATAGGGTTCATTGCAGCTCTCAGGTCAGGTGGTACAGCCCGCCACGGCTGAGAATGCACGGCAGCAGGAATTCTGATATAGCTGGTCACATGGTAGCCTCACCCAGCAAACAGAAAGCTATGAAAGCTGGTGTTCAGTTCACCTTCTCCTTTTTATTCAGCCCAAGACCCTAACACTCAGAGTAGTGTCCACAAAATATTTCTATTCTTTAGAAAGATAAGTGTCAAAGGTGACAAAATCTATTGCCACCTCAGGGTGGAGAGGGGAGAATGGGAGCAGGGGCGGGGAAACTCACGCAGACTGTTGACCAACTACAACATAGACTTTTGGATGTCACATGGAAATAACTATTAAATCATGAGGTGCATGCACCTCTTGATCCAGAGGTGAATTGCACTATTATAAATTAATGTTAGCAAGGAACTTGGACATTTTCTAAGAATTGTGCACATGTACCACCCCCCTGAGCTGGAATACTAATGTTAAGGGAACAGAAAGGAGAAGCCTAGAAAGAGCCCAGTGTTAAGCACGAAGGGACTGGTTTATTTTAACTTATAAGGTTGAAAGCAGAAAACACTCAGGATCCAGGGTTCATTTTAGAGAATGGAAAACGCTGGCTCCCGAAGCATTTGCAGTAGGATTCCGCTTTCCAATTAGAAACAGATACATGTGTGACATAGCCCCATCGAGGAAAGAAAAAACTTGAGAGCATAGATACTTTCTAGACATCTACATATTTTCTAAGGGCACACATATATCCTTTTTACAGTCAAAAAAATATTTACCTGAAAAAAAGAACAAACAAACAAAAAAACAACTTTCTCCAGAAAAGGTGATCTGATCTTAGATATCCTATATTCCAGAAAAGGCATCACTGAACATCTGTTTTAAAGATTACATTTAAAAGCCAGTAATGAAGTATATCTCTGAAAGGACGGCTCTGTTGGGAATCTGTCTCCAGGGAACAGCTACACACCCACACATTCCATTCAGATCGCTCCATTTGCATAACTTTATTCATCAGCTTCTGTCACCAAAGTTGTTTAATCTGAGCTACCATATAAATAGAACTGAAGCGCGACTGCCTTAGCTCTCCACCAGGGCTCACTGCAGGAAAGTACAGCATTCAAGACCAGCTATTTCCTGTCTCTAGTGAGGTGAGTGCCATGCCAATCTACAGGAACGTTTGCTCTGCTTCTGAGGGGGAACCAATAGTAGCGGCTATCAGCTCTCAAGTGATTCTGATATAAAGAGAGAAAAGACTTGCTCCTGGAGAAAGTGGCTTGTTTATCAGAATGGGATTTGAAACCAGTTCTGCATTATACTTTTAGTTTTGCAATTCTGATAAAGATGCTGACATTCTTGGTCGATGTGTCTGTCCTTAATGCTCATTCCTTAATCTCTTATCTGTTCAACCATGCAGGCTAGTAGTCCTTTAGAGCAAAGTTCTTCTACATGAGTTTGCTCAAGCTCGTCCAAGGGAGGACGAAAGGGAAGGGAAGGTTAGGAGATCAAATAATTACTGAAGATAGAGAAAGGCAAAGGCAGGCAGGGCGTCTCAGTGAGGGGCTGCTGGTATTGTTATTATGTTAACATGCATGAACTCTTAAGTCTCCAAGAAGAGAGGCTATTGACTGCAACACACAGGTTTATTTAAAAGGCAATTTTAATGACTAGAAAAACATTGTTTCTAGGACACATGCACCCTTGGGTGAAAGAGAAAACAGAAATCAGCACTGTTTCTGAAGCTCAGCAGCTCAGCACTCGCAGTGTGCAAGGGACCTCAAATCCTCCTGGTACAGGCAGGCTATTATTATTTACACTGTTTCCTGCCCAACTGAAAATCTGACCTTTATATGGTTAGCTATTACTCCACACAGAAGGCTTAAAAATTAACTATTCTGTAAAAGTTATAACTCTGCTTTAAAGGAAATTATTTATTCTGAGCCAGCAAGGATGACTGACCATTGTGGCTTAGTAGTATGCATTCAAGTTACCCTAAATGATACATTCCTAAGTGAAAGCCATTACATTAAGGTTTTCAGGCAAAGAATAAAGGCCATTATACACCAATATATTCAATAACTGCATTAGTCATGACACGTTCGACACACAGAAGGCACAAAAAAGGGAGGAAATGTCTCTTGGAGGTTTTGAATGCTTGCAGCTTCTTAGCTTGGTGCTAAGCATGAACAGCCCATTCTGAGAGCATCAAATCAGATGCCATTATTAAAAGAAATGGCTGTTTACACAAAAAGTCTAAGACAGCCAGAGATAAAGTTTGGCTCTTGATCAATTGACCAACGATCAATTGACCAATGATCAAGACAATGACAATAGTTTACTCAGTGAACGAGAAGAGTGCATGGGATTAACACAGCCTCAGCTTCTTCAGGGAACTCTGCCTTATGTTAGTTAACATCTTCCGAAATTTATGATTACTATTTCAAGAATATTAATATTTCAAGAAGCTGGCCATTTGCTTTGAGTATAAGAAGGGCTGAATGTTTGAAACAAGATACCAAGTTCTAATCCACCCCTCTCCCACCCCCCAGTCCCCACCCCGCACCTCCTCAAAGTTGTTAACTGATGCAGTTGTTGGATGTATTGGCATATGGTTGCCTTTGTTCTTTGCCTGAAAGCCTTCATGCGACTGCTTTCCACCTAGGAGTGCATTGTTTAGGGAAACTTGAATCAATGCTACTAAGCCATGACCAGCTATCATTCGCTGGCTCAGAATCAATGGTTCCCTTCAAAGCAGAGTTGTAACTTTTATAGAGTAGTTAATTTTTAATCCTTTTTGAACAAGAGAGAGAGAGAGAGGATGATAATGGAGGGAGAGAGAAGAGATAACATTTTTAGTTTCATTGGGGGGGTGTACAGGATAAGCGATAAGTTCTACTTTCATTCTACACGTGGGTATCCAGCTCTCCCAGTTTAAAAAAAAAATTTAAGGCTATATTTTTCTGATGTGTTTTCGATGCCGCTAGCAAGAATTAGACGGTTCTATTGGTCTGAGTATGACATAATTATATTTTAATTTTTAAAAAAATGTAAGAGAAAATAGAGAATGGGTTAAGGTTGAAACAGTATGGGGAAGATAACGAGATTTAAAACTCAAATGTAAAAGAAGTAGATAAAATTAGACAGAAGAGGGATAAAAATGTTTTTAAAAATCAAAATAATAAGTAATAGTTTTAAATGAGAGGAAAATAAAAAGAGAGACAGAAGCACCTTTCCGGGTCTGTGAGCAGAGGGCAGAGGGTTAGAGCTTGCTCCCGCTAAGCCGGCTAGAATAGCGAGGCCAGTTGAAGGCACACATCCTCAGCCTCAGGGCTGTGTTTACTCTAGACTCTAAAAGTGTAGATGCTTTCTTCCTTTGCACTTATGGGGCCACGGCATCCCCCGACAATGTCTACATTCCTTAGGCTTGGGCAGGTTATCATCCACTGAGGCTCTCTGGAGTCCGCGACTGTGGCAAAGTCCACCTAGTTCATCTCAGGGTGAAGGGAGCAAACGGCTCTCCTAGTTATATCCAGATGGAAGAGCAATCAGCCTGCCTTGGTTTATAAGTAATCTGCAGCTACCTGCTTGGAGGCCTCAGTCACCCTCAATCCCAGGAGCTGAGTAGTCCTCGCCACCAGAGGGCAGGAGCAGTGATCACCGCGTCTTCCTCAACTCAGGATCCCCATAATTGAAACTTCTCATTGGTTCGTTCATACCCTCCCCTTCCAGGATTGCCTCATAGCCGGTCACTATGGCAGCGTTCCCAGGCATCCTGATTTGGCACCTGTCTGTATTTTCTGATCTTCAGAGTTGCTGCTGGTCACAACACTTTTAAGCTACCGGAGAGTGACGGTGTGGCGTCTTTACTCTAGGCAGCAGTAGACAGGAACTCGCCCTTAGACCTAATTTCTGCTCTGGCTTGGAGAACTGTACGGTTAGCCATGGGTTTCTCCCGCTGCGAGCAGAGCAATTCAATTCTTAAGGTCACCTAAACCCAGATGAGCATGTGATTGTTGCTCCCTCCCTCCTAATCCTGCCCAGTCCCTCTCCCCATCCTCCACCAATGCCTAGAACCGGGGCTGGAGCTCTGGACTGCTTCCTACTTCATGTTATCTTTTTGTTTCTCCATGAATTTTAATTGCCCTGTTGTTTTTGTTGTTGTTTTGGTTTTTCCCCCTTTATGCCCAGTGATTTTCCACTAGATCTCCTTGGGCTATAGTTTGTCCTTTGTTACCCTGGTCTTTGAACTTGTGAGAAAATCGGCAGCCTTACTCCATTTATTCTTGAGGAACCATGCTTAATCTTGATCACTGCCTGCCATTACTCTTTTTAAACATTCAGCTGGTGCCAAATCTGACCCGAGGAAACCCTCCACGGTGGCTCCCATATGCTTTTGACACAAACTCATTTAGTTTTTAATAGCTGGATGTTTTCTGGCATAACGTGTTTTATGGTCATTATTACTTTCCTGGCCACGAATCTGGAGTCAAAGTTCCTTCCAGTGGAGAAAATATTTAGAAAATAAAATGTATACACACACTGCTTGGCCTTTGTTTAATACTGACTCAAATTTAACATCACAGGGCATTTGCCTTGGCTTCTGAGTTACGTATTTATATTTCTTCTCCCCCCCCCACCCCTACAGTGAGAAATCATACAAGATTAGTATCGCTATTTTTTTTTTTTTGCTATATACTACAACAAAACAATACGGAGATTTCAACACAAACATGGCATTAACAATAAGACTACTCAACTTCAGATTTCTCTGTGCTTTCATTACTTTATTTTTTGATTCTATGGCTAGGTTCTAGCCTAAATGTAGAGTCAGAATACTATGCTCAAATTTATTCTTTTTCCCCCCCTGTATGGCGATCAGTTTCATGGTGAGATAGCCAAGGTTGTTTCTGATGACTTCAGGTCCATATAGTTGGATTAATGTCATATTTTAATCCCACAGAAAACTGAAAAATGAGACCTAGAATGAAGTATTCGAACTCCAAGGTTTCCCCGGCAAAGTTCAGCAGCACCGCAGGTGAAGCCCTGGTCCCGCCTTGCAAAATAAGAAGTAAGAGCTCTCTCTTTAATGACTATTAAATCTATTATCAAATATTTATTATTTCAACATGAAGACAGGCAACCTTACCAAAAACTCTCAAGTATACAAGAGCTGAAAAGAAAAACAGACGGCTTGTTGTTTTCTTAAACAGACTTCACATCATCACCGTTGTTATTTGGTACAACATAGGACAGTGACCACTTAGATGTAAGGGACTGTGGATGAGTGTGAACTTAGTGAACCATCATCTTTTGCCCTCCCCTCACAGACCTGGAAAGGGGCTTCTGTCTCTCTTTTTATTTTCCTTTCATTTAAAACTAGTCTTTATTATTTTGGCAGCCCTCACATCTCCTGCCATCAAATTTTCAAAACCTCACCCCTGGTTAACTGACAGACCTCTAAACAGACCCACTTTCACCCTGCATATCTGTCAAGGACCTTTGGAGTGTCAATTTAATGGTTATCTATCTGTAAAGGAAAAAAAAACCAAGTGAAAATAAAGAAGAACGAGACAAATATAATTATTTAATTCCAAGTGCAAAGTTTGCAACTCTATGAAAGAGAAATGAGGTTAAATAGAAGATCCATGCCTTCGGCGTACATGTCTTAGGAGCCAGGGGTGTGGGATCTTAGACTCTTAAAATCAACAATAGAGAGAGGGACCATGACTATTTACATCATAATTTTTATATTGGACTAGTAACAAGAAGGATAGCAGAGCTCTGGTGGACAGAAAGGAAGTTAGAGGGTGATGGGAAAGGACAGCGCTGTCCCCTTCTGCCCTTCCCGAGGTGCTGGACCGCTCACACACTTCTTTCAAAGCCAGGATTTAAAAGAAAAACATTTGACAGTGGTTTCTGAATGGCCAGAAAAAAATCACAGTTAAATTAATCCTTTCATTTGCAGTTATGTCAAAATGCTCTGTGCAGATATAATGACTCAGTGCAAGTGACTCGGTGTTCCCAAGTTTCCTCCTATTAAAGAATGCCCTGTCTTCTGATCCAAGAAAATGAGGCCCTTTATCGGCACTGCCTGGTGGAGTAGACATGCCAGAATGCCTGACATTGGTGCCAGAGCTTGCTTCGAATACTGAGACCTTACAATTCACATGTTCTAGTTTTCATCTCCATCTGACCCTGGAAGGCTATTTATGATGCCCAGGACATGATGGACTTTTCTGCATGAGACTTAAATTTTTCTTGGGCTAAGTAAAATGAGAATTACTGGATAACGCGTTAATCTTTTTAGTTCAGTTGTCTGAATTTGCATTTGACTGCTCCCTCAGACTGCAGTGCTGACTTACGTCTTCCCCTACCAAATAAGACTATGTAGCTCACACTGATCTGGAGACTCACAACCCTCCTGCTTTAGCCTCTTGGGTACTGGGACTAGAGGCATGACCACATCTGGCCAGTGGTCCTTTTCTTTGATGGAGGTAAGAGTCTAGTGAGTAGCTTTGATATTAAAGACATTGCATTATTTAATTTTACATCGCTATGGCCAAATACCCAGCAGAAGCAACATAAAGGCTTCATAGCTTAGAAGATACAGGCCATTAGGATATGGCAGGGATGGTGGCTGGACCAGTTTGATCTCTGGTAGCCTTAGCTTCCAGGGGCTTCTCATATGGCACCGCCCAAGAGTGGGAGATGAAGGACCAGGCTATACTCTGAGACTGTCCCCCACGGTCTAGGTACATCAGCAAGGCCCCAAAAGTTTCACAATCTCCCACACCATTTCACTAGTTTGGGACCAAGTGCTCAAGGACAAGATTCTGTGGGAACATTTAACTGTAACACACTTCTTAGCACAACTCTGAGCTGTGTAACTTTGGGCAGTGCCAGGACTCCTAAAAGCCTCACATTATCATTGTAAAACTAAGATAAAACTTTGCAAGATTATCAAGAATGGCTAAGTTAAAAGACACATAAAAGTAATTAGCAGAGTGTTTGGCCTCGTTTTTATATGCAGTCAATGGCAGTTCTTTTAGTATCAATAACCTTTATGGCTTACAGCTATCCTCCAAAATTTATGATGAGCAGAAATCTCCTATGGATGTTAACGTGCCCCTCAGTTAGGCAAAGGCTGGTCCATACTGAATGTAGAGTTGGTCCTTCAAATGGAATTATGAAAACAAAACACCAAAAAAAAAAAAAAAACCAAATTTCTAAAAACCTAATGTCTTTAGACCATCTGGCAGCAAAATGCAACTCCAGCCTCTTGTCTATTAAATCCCAAGGTCTGGAACGGCTCATTTTAAAAGGCAACTTGATTGAGTTCAGAACCACTCAAAGCATTCGTGAGGCATGTCTTTAGGTATGTGTCTATGACAGCATTCTCTGGAAAGGATTAGCTTAGACCCACCCTGAAAATGAGTAGCTGCGACATCCCCTGGGCTGGATCCAGAACTAATTAAGGAGGATACGGATAAAGACACACCTTCCCTCCATAAAGAACCTGAGACACAAGCAAAACTAATCCCTTTCTCCTTTAAGTTGCTGCTTGTCAAAGACTTGGTCACAGTAAGGAGAAAAGACTTTATTTCATTTTGCATATCCTATCTGTGGCTTGCTGTAAAATTAATGAAGTTAATTTTTAATTAAGTAGTGCTATTCCAGCCTCTGTTGGAGGCACTGTGTATATTATAGGATATGACCTACATAAATCTACCTCTTTTTTTCCTATTGTTAGGATCCCAACAGAAGACCAAAGAAATCTGCCATGTCTACTGCATGAGACTCCGTTCTGGCCTCACCATAAGAAAGGAGACTGGTTATTTTAGGAAAGAACCCACGAAAAGATATTCACTAAAATCGGGTAAGTACATTCATGGACAGACTGGTGGGCATCTATTTGCTTTTACTTTCCATACACACACACACACACACACACACACACACACACACACACACACAATTGTTTTTCTTACCTAAATTCTCCTTGAGGAAAAGAATGCAGATGATAATGTGTTGGCCATTGTAGAAAGGGTTTTTCTATTTTAGAATTTCTAAATAAATATTCAAAAAGTCTATTCTAGAATCCATTTTAGAAATGGATACACTGGTTCGTAAAAACAGAAGACACAAGATTATGTGTAAATATGTAATCCTGTGGGGTGATATTTTGTAATATAGAGAAAGCAAACTAAATGGTTCATAGTGGCTGCTTTGGAAGGCAGTAACTGTGGTGAGTGGCTTTCTGTTTATTTGTTTGTTTGTTTCTTCCTTTGGTGTACTCTACTGGAGTGCAAATGGTCTTCACTTTACATCATCATTAAGGAGGAATTGATCGCATTAGACCATTGGGTGACCACAGCCCTGGGATCACTTACCGCCGTCGCCATATTGGCCATCAAAAAGGATGGCATATTGGCACAATGAAGATTGCTGACTCAGCCCAAGCGCCACTGCTGTCTTGCAGGTATCAAGCATGAACAGAACTTCTCTGCCTATCCACGGGATTCTGGGGAGAGATCCCTGCTTGGCAGTATCCAAGCATTTACTGCGTCTGTTGACACATTGAGCATCCAAGGTATGACTGCTCATAGGGGATGTGTGGGGTGAGGTGGGAGATAGTTACATGGGGCTTTGGCAAGGGCTATTGCATGAAGCAAACTCAGGAGTATGTCTTCATATGTATTAGAAGCGTTTGTTTCCTGCTTGGGTACCAGTTCAGTGGTATCCAAATTGGGTGTGGTGGAGCTGTGCCTATTTAATCTATGGTTAGCATTCCACTTGTATTTTGAAATACTTGCTTTAGGTTGGGAGCATGTCTTCATCAGTCCTGATAAATGTAATATCCTTGGAGAGAGGAAAAAAACAAAGCACCAGTCCCCACATTTCAAAATGTTCACCATGAAAGAAAATAAACGAACTATCTTTTAAAATAACATGATGTAGCTTGAAGAATAGTTTAAAGTTTTGACCATTTTTGCTGAGTTCTAAGTAAAATGGTAATTATCAAGAAGTGAAGAGAACCCAGGGTGTGTAGTTCAGTGGTAGAGCATTTGCCTTATGTGCCAGGCTCTGCACATAGTCTCTATCAATGTGGGAAAAAGTCAAAGTGAGGGTTGGGCATAATGGCATGTAATCTCCATCCCAGTATGGGGGAGGTAGGTGAATTCTTTGGGTTCAGGTCTGCCTGGTCTACACAGTGAGTCCCAGAACAGTTAGAGTTATATATAGTGAGAAACTGTCTCAAAGACAGACAAAAGGCCAAATTAAATAATTAACAAATTAGCAGCCCCATCACTAAGGAAGCATGATTAAGAATCACATATTGCCATTCTAATATATATTATTTTTATATGTGATCTTATATAAAACAACTTAGAATATATTTTATGTATAATATATATATGTATATATTATGTATACTTAGAATATGTTTAATATAAATATATTAACCTCCTGGTCAATATTCAAGTTTCTCACAAACTGGATTTAAATTACTTTGGTTTAGATGTTCACATGCAAATTCTTTCTATTTTGTATATTATTTCTTTGCAAAGTTCAATAACATGCAGAAGATACAGTAAATTTGAATGTAGGACCCTCAGATGGACCCAAGCCTGCTTCAGTTTACCCGTATATGCTTTTAAAATGTTATCATGTGCTCTGTATGTGTTTCGATTGTCCAGGCAAAAGCAGAACTAGCTTACATCTGCATCCCCCTAGACCAGCGACTCAATCTTCCTAAATGCTGTAGCCCTTTAACATAGTTCTGCACGCTGTGGTGACCCCAAGCATAAACTTACTCTTGTTGCTACGTCATAACTGCAATTTTGCTACTGTTATGAATCCTAATGCAAATATCTGGTCTGTAAGATATCTGATATGCAATCCCTGTAAAGGGATCATTTAACCCACAAAAGGTCTGGACCACCAGGTTGAGAACCACTGCCCTAGAGTGTTGGAAATCTCTAAGTGATCATGCTTTATAAAGGGGAATACATTCAGCTATGTCTTCTAAAGCATGACCATTCTTTTCAGCTGTCCCCTAGGCTGTGTGTTCCCTGTCCTCACCCCAACTGTGCAGGAAGGTAACACCTCTAATCCCACCCTGGTATCAGCTATGGTACTTAGCTTTTGCCTATGTTACAATGACAAAGTATAGCTCACACTAAAGACCAAAACTCTTCAGAGGAAGTAATTCATATAAATAACCAAGAGAATGGTTCATAGAATCCTTTGTTTTTTTTATTCTTAATGACAGGAACTTCACTTTTAACACAATCTCGTGCCTCCCTGAGTACATACAATGACCAATCTGTTAGTTTTGTTTTGGAGAATGGATGCTATGTGATCAATGTTGATGATTCTGGAAAAGACCAAGAACAAGGTAGAGTATCTCCTCGCGTCTATACTTAGTAATGACTGGCAAGGTTTTAAAAAAAAAATCTACCAAGTTATCAACAGTGGATTAACTGCGCTATTCAACAGCAGCAAGTTTCACCATCTTTGGTAATTTTAGTCCTTCCTATGTCCAGAAGGTCTCAGTGTAGTCACGTTCTTCAGGGAATAAATCAGACATTGAGAAATACCTATTGAGAAATACGAAAGAGGGACTACATGTATCTACAAATGCTGAATAATAAGATCTTGTTCACCTTTTCAGTATTACCAAAGCATAGTCTTTTGTGAAAGATTATCCCTTTGTCATAAACAATACCACCTGCGTATTGGGGAATTCATCAGAGCAGAATATATTTTAAGATCTTTCTAAGAATCACCAAAGTTCCGCTTTTTTGGTATATGACAAAAGGAGAGGGAGTTTGTGATCCCCGCCCAGCCCAGCCCCAGGATGGGATGGAACCGAAACCTTTTGATACATTTCTCTGTCACGCAGTGATACCCAATGTTGTCTTTCAGACCAGGTGCTACTACGCTACTATGAGTCTTCCTTTCCCGCAAGTCAATCAGGTAATGTGGAGGCAGGGAGAGGGGGTGGTGTTTGCATTCTCATCCAGAACAAAGCTGAATCTGAAGTAGCCCGTGGTTATCATGAAAAAGAGGTTCAGAAGGTTATCTTCAACCCCACACTCACTGTAAAAACCTTACCTCATCTACTTCTGAATTAGTAGGATAAAAGCCTAGCTGCACTTATAATAGTACAGCCCATCTCAGCCAAGACTCAAAAGATTCTGCTCAAAGGTTGCCCAGAAGCAGTTCCTTCTACATCATCAGTCCGTCCATGCGGGATGGCTCACCACTATGGCCAGTCAGCAAGAGACAGGAAGGCAGGTGAATGCATATGTCTTCCGCTTCAGGGCACAATTGTGTACCACGTGCCTGCTTATCTTCAGTTGGTCAGAACTTAATCTGAGAGCAACACGGAGCCCTGAGAAGGCAGGAGGGGGAAAGTTCTATTATCTGTTATCTATTAGAGGATAGCTCTCAGCAGCTTCCCATGAACAGAGGGAAGCCGGTGACCAAAGCAGTATCCATTGGCATCAGTTGAATTACAAAAGATCAGAAGAACAACAGAAAGTAAAAATTAAAACCTCTCCTCAGAAAGATTTAGAAAGACTCTTGGGCTGGCCTTGGTGGTGCACACCTTTAATCCCAGCTCTCAGGAGGCCGAGGCAAGCAGATCTCTGAGTTCAAAGCCAGCCTGACCTACAGAGTGAGTTTCAGGACAGATAGGGCCACACAGAGAAACCCTATCTTGGGGGAAGGAAGAAATAAAAGGAAGGAAGGAAGGAAGGGAGGAAGGAAGGAAGGAAGGGAGGGAGGGAGGGAGGGAGGGAGGGAGGGAGGGAGGGAGGGAGGAAGGAAGGAAGGAAGGAAGGACTACCTGATATTTGGATGTAAATACTTTTAAATGGATTAGTGAGCTATTTTCATTTGCAACTGAAATTCTTTGGGTTAAGTTAAATTAAGATGAGTTACAAGACTTAGAATTTTTGATTTGTAATTTCTTTGTCTTACTTTTAATTGATAGGTAAAATTGTATTAATCATGAACCACGGGTGATTTTTGCTTTGGAGCAAGCGATTTTTTTTAAGAAAAGATTTTATTTCTATTTAATGGGTATGAATGTTTTGCTTGCATGTATGTAAGCGCTTGAGATGCATATAGTTGTGGAGAAAGCTAGAAGACAGCACTGGATGTCCTGTAACTTATGGGCTCTGGGAA
Source organism: Mus caroli (assembly GCF_978045245.1). Lineage (NCBI taxonomy): Eukaryota > Metazoa > Chordata > Mammalia > Rodentia > Muridae > Mus > Mus caroli. The sequence continues at coordinate 31,035,764 of NW_028227275.1, read as the reverse complement.
CTGAATGCAGGTCCTCTTGCAAGGGCGTCAAGTGCTCGTAACGAAGGAAGTATCTCTCTAGTCCCAGAGCAGGAGTTTTGCGGTATCTATTGTCTCTGTCTAATAGAGAGGTCAAATGAGGCCAAGTGGCAGCTATATCACCTCACCTTATAATTTTCATTTTAAGGCGACAGTGTGGATGGGAAGAAGCTGATGGTGAACATGAGTCCCATCAAAGACACAGACATCTGGCTGCATGCCAACGACAAGGACTACTCCGTGGAGGTAACAGAAATATGATCATATGACGGCCACATTTGGTTCTACATGTTAACGTGCATTTAGATGCTAGGGCAATTTTGAAGGTAGAAGTACATACACACTGTTGAAAATAAACTACAGTCAGTCACTTCTAGTGACTTGCTTGGGAGTAGGGAAGGGAGAGAAGTGTGAGGTGGCCTTGTTGCTACAAGTCTGGTCTCCAGCAACAACACAGAATCACTGGAGAACTTGTCAGAAAGCAGGATTTCCGGCTCCCCCACATCCGAATCAGATCTAAAGTCTCCAGGACAGGAACTCCATCCCTTCACCACAGTTTGAGAGGCACTTCTGCACAGAGTGAGTCACAGCCTTTCCATTTGGCTATGTTCTTCCAGAATTGTTTTAGGATTATTTATTTTATGCATATGAATGTACTGTCACTGTGTTCGGTCACACCAGAAGAGGGCATCAGATCCCATTACAGATGGTTGTGAGCCACCATGTGGTTGCTGGGAATTGAGCTCAGGACCTCTGGAAGAGCAGTTGGTGCTCTTAACCACTGAGCCATCTCTCCAGCCCTGGAGATATATAGTTTCTGGCTCCAAGTCTGTCAAGGGGAAGGCAGCAAATGTGCCCATGCATCAGCAGTTTGGGGCAGCATTACATTCTACATCTGGTTCATTCTTGCTCAGCAAACAGCAGGTGTACATCAGCCAAGACAAAAAAAATTCCGATCATGTAAAGAACAAACAGGCCAGAGTGAGAAGGAAGGAAGGAAGGAAGGAAGGAAGGAAGGAAGGAAGGAAGGAAGGAAGGAAGGAAGGGAGGGAGGGAGGGAGGGAGGGAGGGAGGGAGGGAGGGAGGGAGGGAGGAAGGAAGGAAGGAAGGAAGGAAGGAAGGAAGGAAGGAAGGAAGGAAGGAAGGAAGGAAGGAAGGGCATGGGAGAACATAATAACGAAGATGATTTCTATAAATATATACCATTTCAAAGCAATCCAGCCACGTAAGACATCAACACAAACAGTCCACAAAGACCAGCACTCTTCTCAGGTGTACATGATGCAAAATCTAGCAGAAAGAAAGCCTCAAAAGTAACAGTGGGCTGCCATGGCATATCAAGTTCTTGCTTACTATTTCCTAAGCCCTGTCTCTTTAATCCTCACAGCAAGCTTATATGGAATAATTGCCTTGGTCAGCTCTTGCACAACAAACTATTGCAAAACTCATTGGATTAAAATGATAATCACATATAGGTCCCCAGCAACTGAGAGCTCATTCCGACGACCTGAGTTGGCTCCCCAGTATTCATTGGTAGGCGACTCACAACACCTGTAGCTCTCGCTCCAAGACAGTCAGATGCCTCTGGCCTTCATAGGCATCTACACTTATGTGCACACACCCAGACATAGCCACATGCATATAATTTAAAATAAATTCTTTAAAATAACACAAATTAAAAACAATAATCTGTCTGTATTTAAATGAGCTTAATTTAATTGAACAACTTAGTTTAACAATCAACTTAATTAAAATATGTCTGTATTTAAACTGACAATGAACGAACCTAGAGGGCATGCCTAACCAATCCACAGAGAGTTCTGGCTAAACTGAAAAGTCGAGGTTTACTAGATACATACTAGACAGACATGTTCTCTATATTAAAGGCAATACATGGCAAAAATAGAGGGGAACAAATCCGGATGTTTTGTGGTAGTTTGTTGCACAGAAGCTGACCAAGGTAATTATTCCATATAAACTTGCTGTGAGAATTAAACAGATGGGGCTTGTGAAGTACGAAGGAAGTTGACCTGGTCAGTCTCTGCCAAGCTGCTTATCCAAATGTATCAGCTCTCCACGAATCGCTTTCACCTCTTCCATGCAGCCTCTCTGTTCCATCCACTGCTCATTTCTCCCTCCTCGACTCAGTACAAACTTCCTAGAAGGTTCAAGCTATAAGTGATCAGTCCCCCTTGGATGCTGACCCAGGAAGGCAATGTTAGCTCCGGACTCCCCATTCACACCTTGGTTTCTTCTCTTTTTCCCTCAGCTTCAAAAGGGTGACGTCTCGCCTCCGGAACAGGCCTTCTTCGTCCTTCACAAAAAGTCCTCTGACTTTGTTTCATTTGAATGCAAGAATCTTCCTGGCACATACATAGGAGTAAAAGATAACCAGCTGGCACTAGTGGAGGAGAAGGATGAGAGCCGCAACAATATCATGTTTAAGCTCTCGAAAATCTAATGCGACAAAAAGCCTGTGGGTTCTGGGTTGAATGACTGAATGCTTCCAACTGAAGAAAGAGTAACAGAGAGAAAGAAAGCCATTCTTGGCTTACGATGATGTGGAATGTTATTATATAGAAAAATTCTTTTATTTCCTTTTGTTCAGCTACATGTTCAATAAACTCACGGATATATGACTTAAGGCGTCGGTAAAGACACTGAAAGAGATTCAGCCTTGCCCTTTCCTTTTCTCTGCCTTGAGTCCTGTATGAAATCACACTCACAGACTTCAGAAGAGCACGCACCACAGCGCATGGTTTGCTTTAGAGAGGGTCCATTTCAAAAACCTTCATAAAAACAAAACAAAACAACAAGACAAAACAAACAAAAAAACACCTATTTCCCTGGTTCTAAACAAAAGATTGTAATACTAGAGCAGTTAATGGGGGGACTAGCTAGGGGGAGGACCAAATAGGGGGAGGATCAGCTAGGGGGAGGACCAGCTAGGGGGAGGACCAGCTAAGGGGAGGAACAGCTAAGGGGAGGAACAGCTGCTGCAAAGACTGACTGTTTCTCAGTTATAATAAAATGCCGAATGCCTCCGTAGATGCCCCCAGGCAACCCTCAGATCAGCCCTTTCTGTCAAGAGTGACGTGACCTGTGCTTGCTTCCTTCTTAAAATTCCAATTTTTTTTTCTTTTAACACGTTTAACATTTAACTTTAAGCAAGCCAGCTTACCTTAGGAAATGAAAGACATCTTAGTTCACACTCGTGACTGAAATCATTGACTATGTCTAACAAGCTTAAAGTCTCCTGTAAGAACTGATCCGGATATACACTAGGGCATCCCAATAGAATGGGATCCCATGGTGCAGTCTGAAGCTCTCCTACTAGAGACACTAACATCAGCCTTCTCGCTGATTTCCAAGGAGCTATGACTTTAGATGCATGCATCTGCTTGGATGAGATGTCTCGGCTGCTTGCTTTCCTTATGCACACGTTCTGTTTGGCTTCACAGCGGCAATGCTCACGGAGGAATAGCTTAGCTTAGCTTCTGCCCCTTCTTTGGTTCTTTTGACCACCATATCCGTAACGGCTCTCCTACTCCCTCTGCTTTGTTTACCTTTGCTCTGATGTCTATATACCAACACACTTATTCCACTGTCTTTAGCCTGCACTGCAGAATTTTACATATACCTTACTGGTTACCAGGTTGTCCCCTGAACAACCTTCCTTTGTGTTTTACTGTTATTAAAGTAGTAATATTTGTATTCAACCATGTAGTAATATTTTAAGGCACTAAAGGAATAGTTTTACTTATTTAGACAACAGCAATTTCTACTACATTTTTATAAGCTTAAAACTTACATGTTTTAAAACTTAAAACGATAAAGACAATAACAACATTGATGGAGTATGATATGACCAGTTCTGAAAGAGTTAGCTCTTAACTTCCAGTCGAGGAAACCTATTGTATACAATAGCTGGAGGGATGCATGATCGAAGAGGCCAGGAACCGCTGTGTAGGGTCGTACGACTGTAACAGGTATAATTGTTTCATTAATTTGTCACAGTCTTACTGTAGAGGAATGTAAAGGCGGAATCTGCGTCATTCCTCTGGAAACCACAGTGTTGGTTGACTCCATGAAACTGTACAATATCTTTAAAGTAGTAACTACGTAGTCAAATGTGCTCTTGACGTTGTTCATAACTTTGAATAAACCATTTTTTCAAAACCACGTGTGACCACAAAGCGCTCCAACGTTCCGAGTTCTTAAATGAAAATGAGTATACCCCAGTGCATCACTGTTGACAAGTGAGGCCGGTGGCTGCTTGACAACTTAGGGTGTTAAGTGAGACTTTCCAGAACACGGAAGGGATTCTGTCTGTTTCACCTTCATCCCCCCAGCTCCTCCACTCTCTCAAATAGGAGACTTTCGCACCAAACCAAACATCTGCCTCCATGGTCCTACATCAAATATTAACCTGGAATTCCCGATTCCTTATTTCTTTTCTGTTTTGTTCTCTTTTAGAACATATTTTCAGAGCTGAGGCAACATTTTGAGCAAGATGAGGACCAGGGTTCAGACCCCCAAGCTCCCATATAGAAGCCAAGAGTGGCTGTAAACCCCAGGGCTAAGGAGGCTGATCCTGGGATGCTGCTGGCCCTGCCAGTCTAACCAAGCTGGTGAGCTCTGGGTTCTGAGACTCCGTCTCCAACAGGGGAAGAGTTCTGACATTGATCTCTGGTTTCCACACACGTGCGTATGTGCACACCACACACACACACACACACACTTTCCACATTACTACAATCAGTGTTATTGATTAAAATATTCAAACATATTGGCATTTTGTCATACTTACATGTGCTTCGATGGCTCATAATAAATATTACTGGGAATAATCTGTCCATTCAATTATATCAGAAATGATAATTTTATCTGATATCTGAAAATTTAGTCATGTAATCTTGTTTATATCCTTTAGGTCTTGATGTATTTGGAGGATTTTTGAAATTTTTTATTTTAAAAAAAATTTTTAAAGATTTATTTATTTATTATATGTAAGTACACTGTAGCTGTCCTCAGACACTCCAGAAGAGGGCATCAGATTTCGTTACGGATGGTTGTGAGCCACCATGTGGTTGCTGAGATTTGAACTCGGGACCTTTGGAAGAACAGTCAGCACTCTTAACCACTGAGCCATCTCACCAGCCCAATTTAAAATTTTTATACAAAGTTTTTTGATAGTATTCTTTTCCTTCCCCTAATTCCTTTCTGATTTTCTCCACACCCACTTTCTGGGGTTTTTTTGTTTTGTTTTGTTTTGTTGTTTTGGGGTTTTTTTTTGGCGGGGGGTGAGTGTGGAGGAGTGGCTCTCTCTTTCTCTAAAGAAAAAAAAAAACATAAAATCAAAGCAGACAAACTAAAAAAGAGAAGGTAGATAAGACATCAAAACGAAACAAAACACACACACAAAACCATGGTGTCCGTCTTGTGTTGCTCAGCTATAACTGGCATGACACTGTGCAGTCTTGTGCGTGCTCTCACAGTCTCTGTGGGATCCTGTGTTTATCAGCACTGTTGTGTCTGGAAGACAGTTTCCTTGGGGTCCTGGGAACACTGCCTCGGCCTCCTACAATCCTTCTGCTTCCTCTTCTGCTTCCTCTTCTTGATGGATCCCTGATTCTCAACAGGAGAGGTTTTATGAAGACATCTCACTTAGGGCCAAGTGCTCCAAACTCTCCCCCTCTCTGTACCTTGTCCATTGTGGATCTCTTTGTTAATTCCCATCTACCACAAGAGGAAGCTTCCCAATGAGGGGTTAAGTGACACTCTGCTCTATGTGTACAGTCATATGTCATTAAGAATCATTCTGTAAGCCAGGTGGTGGTGGTGCACGCCTTTAATCCCAGCACTTGGGAGGGGGATTTCCGAGTTCGAGGCCAGCCTGGTCTACAAAGTGAGTTCCAGGACAGCCAGGGCTACACAGAGAAACCCTGACCAAAAAAAAAAAAAAAAAAAAAAAGCAAACAAACAAACAAACAAAAAACCAAAAAACACCAAGAATCATTCTGCTCCTTTAACAGAAAAATACTAGATTTTCCCGTAGGCCTATGACCTCTCTAGCCCTAGGTTCTTGGTCAATTCAGCAGGGACAGGTATGGGCTCCATCTCATGAACCCAGTTTTTAAAAATGGTTGGTTATTCTGTAACATTGTTCCACAGGTCTATCACGCAGGCAGGTAGATCGCTGGGTAAGACTTGATAATTACTTTTCTCCTCCAGTAGACTGCAAAGTACCTTGAGAACTATGAGCGCTTGTCAGTAGGGGTGAAGCTTTCAGTTGGGCACAGGCTCAATTTCTTATGTTCAGTGACATAAAGAAGCTGCTGTCTTCAGGTTACAGAGAGTAAGCAATTGCCTTAAGCAACAGTTTGTGATGCTGGGAGGTTAGCATATGGAACCCCTTTGGCCAACAACTCAGCAAGATTTAACTCGTTCTGGGCACAGAAGATGTCTTGTTGGGGCATTGTCTCCTACATTATATGGTGACTCCATTTAAAAATATATGTATATCTTTTAGAAAGCTTCTGTGGTATTAGGTGTGCATCTGGCTTTTTAAAAGTTTTTTATGGTGCGTTATCTGTCCCCTTATTCTCTCCTTTCCCTTCCCTCTCATTCCCTTTTCCATTTGTTCTATTTGTTCTTCCTTCTCTAGTTTCCCTGTTATATCTCTTTATAACACTTGACTCTATATCCCCTTCCCTGTAAGATTCTCTCCTCCCCACAGGCCCCTTACAAGCTACCTAATCTGTCGTTATTCTTCTTGAAGCATACGAGAGAGAGAGAGAGAGAGAGAGAGAGACCCTGTCTCCAAAAATAAGTTGGTTGATTCCTAAAGTGCAGTAGTTAAGGCTAACCTCCTTGAGCAATCCACACACATGCACAAATATGCACACACACCTACACAGAAAAACGTTCATAAAAAGACTCACTATTGCCAGGCAGTGGTGACACATGCCCTTTAATCCCAGCACTTGTGAGGCAAAGGCAAGCAGATCTCCCAATTCAAGGCCAGCCTGCTCTACAGGGTCAGTTCTAAGACAGGGCTACACAGAGAAACCCTATCTTGAAAGAAGGGGGAAAAAAGGCAAACCTCATTGTTTTCTATGCTTACTAAAAATTAATGAATAAAAATAATCTGTGTTGAAAAAAAACAAAACTATGCTGCTATTATTTTAAAACTTCTTGATCTTAGATTGTTGTTGCTAAACGAACACTGTTTTTTTTTTTTCAACTGTTAACTCTGTAAATGTGACGATAACAAACCGAGGCTAGCACTCACTCACCCTGACTCTCCCCATTCATAAGGGTATCTAGCAGGCACTCCCTTTTCCTATGTGCAATACTTGGAGGAAACTAATTTGGCAAGCTTTAAATATTTGTCAGGATACACTGGGCCCAGCCCTTAATACAAAGTTAAATACTCAACTTGCCTGGGACTCTGCAGAATTGATACCTAAGTCATTGTCTTGACTTCTGGAGTCAAGACTTAGGCAGGAAAGTCTTGCCGAGCCACAACTGGTGGAGGACAACTTTAAGAATCATTTTTGTCACTGATCCTTTTAAAAAATAATAATAATGAAGGTGTCACGTCTTTAAGAATTACCAGAAAATCCAAGAACCCTGGGCACCTTCCCTACCTCCTCTCTCCTTTCTAAGCTTGACTGTGCACCTCTCGATCTATAGCCAGGGCCCTAGCTCCCTCTTTCACATTAGATGGGATTTCCCTATGGCACGGAGGCAATCGCAGTTAACCATTTTCTCCTTAGTACTCAACAGAGTGTAAGACTTCTGCAGACAGTCCAAACTTAACTGTTCAATAAGTAGTAATATATAAACAAAATAAATCTATCCTCAGTGTACTTAGCAGCAATTCTTGGAAACAATATCTTCTGCACATACGAATCTAGTTTAAGCATCTATTACAAAAACCATTGTCAAGTTCCAATTTAATGCCTTCCTGAAGGCCAGCCTGATCTGAGGGTACACAGTCAGTTTTCTAATCCCCGGAGGTATTAAACTGTACTCTCTTACTATTATTATCATGATCGTCATTATAATCATCGTTTTTATTGTTATCTTTTCCAAGAACACAAGGACAGCATTGACTGGTTATGTTTTTAGGTGAAAAAGGTCCAGCTCTGGAATAAAGTGTCTCAGAGCCCCGACTGACACTTGGGTCATCGTTGTTGTTTTCTGTTTACTTCTTTTTCAGGTGGAGGTCAAAGGTCACCGTGAGATGTCTTTCTCAGTTTATCATGCTAGTTTTTCTTCGACAGGGTCGCTTACTGAGCCTGGAGCTCACTGATTGGTAGGCTGGCTGGCCAATGAGCTCCAGGGTCCACTCGTCTCTCCACCTGGAACCTCAGGTTTACAAACTTATACTATCACGTCTGGCTTTTTTTTGTTTTTCGAGACAGGGTTTCTCTGTATAGCCCTGGCTGTCCTGGAACTCACTCTGTAGACCAGGCTGGCCTCGAACTCAGAAATCCACCTGCCTCTGCCTCCCGAGTGCTGGGATTAAAGGCGTGCGCCACCACGCCCGGCTACGTCTGGCTTTTTATGCAGCTGTCGAGGATCGAAACCCAGGCCCTCATGCTTGTGACAGGGTGATGACAGGTGACTTGCTGATAAGTGACTCCTCAGCTCCTGCCTTCTCTCTTCATCTTTAAGAAGCCTCTAAACTCATGCACCCTGACTAGGACCCACTGCCCTGCAACTAGACCTGGAAGATTCCTTTGAGTCTTTCAGCAAGCTCCTCCTTGAAGAAGAATCCATTTGAGACAACCTTAAAGGCATCTCCCACTCAGGCGGACAACAGAAACATCTACATATGTCATGCAAGGGGTGACACCTATGGCATCTTGCTCACTCTATCTCTGACCTCCAGCCCATGTCAGCTCTGTAAGAGAATCTGTGTGTTTTCATTTTCTTTTTTTTTTTTTCAGATTTAATTTTTTTTATGTGGATGGGGGTGTTCTGCCAGTATGTGTATCAGTGCCGTGTGCATGCCTAGTGCCGGTGAAGGCCAGAAAACAGCGTTGGATTTCATGGAACTGGAGTTACAGATGGTTGTGAGCCACTATGTGGGTGCTGGTAACAAATTCAGGGCCTCTGAAAGAGCAGCTAGTGCTCTCGGTTGCTGTGCCACCTCTCCAGCCATTCTGCATTTTCTTAATCATCGTCCTGATGATCTCTTCTCTGAGGTATCAAAGCCCCATAGACTATAAATATCGGGCTTGAATATATGTATTTGTCCGTGTTTTCCATAGAGGAAAGAAAATGCCCCATAACAAATTCAAGTGGTTCCCAGTTTTCCACACCTGACACTTTAATATCCAAGCTTCCTTTCTTCACGATTTCCTGTAAGTGCTGAGGATCTTCATCTTATGGGAAGACTGTGTGCAAGCTCTAGCAAAGGAGGACTAAATGAGACCAGGGACCTAGGGCCAGGTTCTGTGTAAACCACAGAACTTCTCTCTGACCCACGAGCAAAAACAACATCTCAAACTGTTTCTACCCACAACACTTTTGTTGCGGCTGCTTGCCACACCCACTCCAGTGAAGTCTGTGTGGCAAGCCCAAATGCTTAGATGCCGTCCAGAGGCAAAAAGTTTCATGGAAACTTAGTCTCCTGGAGCCTTGGCATCCCATAGCATGAATGCTCCAAATTTGTCCCTGCGATAGTGTGAAGGGTCTTGCATGCTTTCTTGCAGTATTTTACAGGATAGGAGCTAGAAAATTCAGGGCTAGTTCAAAATAGTAAACTTAGAATTCTCATTATAGACATGAATGGGAGCCTACATTACATAATAGTAGAAAGAAGGTGGGTTGTGGTTTAAGGAGGAACTGGAATATTGTATTATTCATAAAAGAGTTAGTAGACCGGTTAATAGAACAGAACTTCCCTGGTGCATGTTTTTCACTAGGCCCAGAGGAATACCATAATTAGATATTTACTAAGAGACCCCTGGTGGTAGGTTTAACAATAGACCAGAATTGCATCTAGGCATATTAGTCCTTTCACCTGGCTCCTGTGAATAGCTGACTTTAGATAGGGCTAATCTTATCTCTGTTGTAAACATTGCCTAGTTTCTGTCAGTCTTTATGTATGCATTTCTCTGTTTTGTGTCACTATGCATAAGATAATGTCAATGCATGTGTGGCTGATGTGTCACCTAGTTTCTTGTTTTTCTTCTGTAATATAAGTCTGGTGCTTGCTTTGAAAAATTACATTCAGATCAACACTCTCTCGTGTTCATATCTGTTTGTCATTTTTTCATCAACTCCTTGACCACCTGTCTGGGACCCTGATTCTTCTGTGGGTTGAGTGACCTACTGAGTCCAGTCTGTGGTAGCTGCTGATATTGTCTTCTCTCACCAGCCCCTTCCTTAATTCTCCAGATACCAAGTGTGCATTCTTCAATTCAATTCTGACACAAAAGTTCAGTTTTACAAAACCACCCTACCTAGATACCATCCTGAGTTAGCACTGGGACTCTGCCTCTACTCTCTCCAACTCAAGTAGTGAAGATGGAGCCCAGGGTCTTGTGTATGCCAAGCAAGTGGTCCACAAACAGCTATGCTATCCTAAGCCCCATCCCCAGCCCTTCTGACACTTTCAGGAGTTCCTGAAACACCCTGTGATAATTTGCTATAGTAAGCTACAGAACTCAAGAAAACCCTTCTGCCTGCTATTGTCATTTTATTACAAAGGACACAACCTAGGAGCAGGAAGAAGGAAGAGATACCCAGAGCAAGGCATGGACAGGGCTATGGGTGTTAGCATTCCTTCTAGGCTCTGCCCAATAGTTACTTGGCAACACCCAGGTATGCCTGACTCACTATAAAAGGGGCTGCTTGCCCCCTCCTCTCTCTCTTACTTTCTTACTCTCCTACTTTCTTACTCTCCTACCCTCTCTTGTCCCTTCCTTCCCCATTCCCCTCCTTCCTCTTTCTCCACATGTTTCTAGCTGGCCTCTACTCTTTCCTCCTCCTCCTCCTCCTCCTCCTCCTCCTCTTCCTCCTCCTCCTCCTTCTTCTTCTTCTTCTCTCTCTCTCTCTCTCTCTCTCTCTCTCTCTCTCTCTCTCTCTCTCCTTCTCTTTCTTTCTCTCTTTCCCTATCTCTATTCCATCTCTCCTCCCCATCGTATGGCTGGTACCTCAGGGTGAAGTGATGCCTCAGCATGAACCCGCAGAGTTACCCCCTTCCACCTCACCATACCACGCCTCTTCCAAACATGTTCTGGTTCTTTATTTTTTATAGAAAACACAACACTGGTGCCGGGACCCGCTTCTCTGGGATGCTGCTTGTCTTGTGTTTACCCAACATAAAGCTCTTTGAAGTCCCTCTTTCAGAAGTTTTCAGGCCAATGCCATTACAAACATATGTCCAAGTCAACATTTGCTGCCGGTGATTGACCCCACTTCATCCCTATGGTTTCTCCTGGAGATTAGGCATGCCGTGTAAGATGGGAGACTGACTTTTTGGCTAATCTAATCCTCTCTCTCTGAGTCCTCTGAGGCGACAACTATTTTGTTAGCATACAAGAGATACCCTTATCAAGAGTTTAAGGAGTAATGCAAAATAATCATAGTAGAAGCCCAGATATTTATTTATTTTATTAAACAATAGCACCTTACCTCCTATTTCACAGTAACTATTGGCCTCAGGGTATAGTTAAATTTTAAGCACTCATCATTAATATTTACAAATATACAATCAGGCCTATTATTGCTAGGTCAGTGGCATCCATACTTGCTTAAGCGGTGAACGGCCGTTTGTCACGTGGGTCCCACCCAGGAGCAAATCACTAACTACTCTCAACCTTGCTTCCCCTCCCTGGTTTGTAAAACAGGAAGAGCTATTTTAGCCTACATAGGTCTTCTGTAAATCCTGGATAAGACCGTGTATGTAAAGGTGCTTGGCTAACCGGGGGGTGAAGCACTTTATAAAAATAATGTACAAGCTGGGTGTAGTGTTGTACACATTAAATCTCGGCACCCAGGATAAAGAGACAGACTGATCTCTGTAAGTTTGAGATTTGTCTAGTCTAGATAGCAAGTCTGGATAGCTAGAGCCATACAGTGAGACGTGTGTGTGTGTGTGTGCAGGCACATTTGTAAAACAGAGATAGATAGATAGATAGATAGATAGATAGATAATAGATAGATAGATAGATAGATAGATAGATAGATAGATAGATAGATATCACGTGAAGGACAGAACTTCACCTTGGTTTGCAGTAGTTGTTAAGTTCGGTCAGGATTACATGAGCAAGGATCTCTTTCATTACGCTCATTGACAACCTCTAATCTCACTTGTTCTTTCCTCCCACTTGTCTCACTTGTGTTTTTAAAGCAAGACTTGCTGAAAGGTTTAAAGCACCCCTCAACTGCAAACGCCCTTCTGAAAAACCAGTGGGATTTGGGATGCTGAGAAGCAGATTCCTGCCTTATTAAAGTGTTTAAAAGCATGATTTCATTTCAGAATACATGGACAGAGATGGGAGATTCAGTTGGCCTTTATCCCCAGTTCTGAGGAATTATGTTCCAAATTCTTAGAAATTCCTAATTGCTATACCAGGTTAACAAACAGTGGCCAGGAGGTTCTAGCAGGCAGTAGGGTTCGTTCATGTTGCTCCGAGATCTACCCATTGCCCTACACAGCTCAGACCCCAAGCAGGGAAAACCCATCATCAGCCTCTTGTTCAGAAAGGACTTTCCTCTCCACTGTAAATTCAGCATCAGAAAGGTATAGATGGCAGAACAGAAAATACTGTATGCTTAATAAAGAAAAAGACGTGACAAAACTGTAGTTTAATGAAAGAACAATCTGATAACTGTTTCAGGGTGGCGATTTCACAAAGAAGGGCCTAAAGTTCCTGTATGAAGCCCTATCGGGAACTAAAACATAAAACAAAGAGAAGGAATCCTAAGAAAATAAATTAGAGTGAAAGAAAGGAGCTTCTCCCCTCCCCCGCCCCTGAATGCCAAGGTGTTGAGGAAGTCTAAGATTGGCACTTCCTTGTTCAGGTTCAAATCATGAAGCACCTTTCTATCCCAGATGTAGTCATGCGGAAGCAAGACCGACAGTGCTTGTGTCTTTCCATATTCGACGTGTGTTCTGTAACCAGTGATGGTTTGGGGCTGTCCAAGCTGACCAAGGAGATGAGAAATCTGAATTAAGGTGTATTGAAGAGAAACAATTACAAATGACTCATTACAGGAGGATGTTAGAACTCAGTAAAGAGGACCCACCTGACTGAATTCTGAAAGCCACCAACAACCAGACAGAAACAAAATTTCTTATGGAATTGGATACACGTGGAAAGAAAAGAAAAGAAAGGAGAAAGGAGAAGAGGAAGGGGAGGGAGGAGAGGGACAGGAAGGGAGGGAGGGGGAAGAAAGGGAGAAGGGGGGAGGATATTAAAAAGAAAAGTGTGCAGAAAAGCATAATTAACTCACAAACACAAAACTCATAAAAGCAAACCCTTCTCTTCTCCATTCCTCCATCTCTCTACTGAGACATCAGAAAGCACCATTAACAGAAAAAATCTCAGAGAATACAGAAGAGGAAGAAAGGGGGGGGGAGCTTTAGGAAGTAACAGTGACTCTGAAAGAAAGAAACCTTTAGGAAGAACTTGCTAGCGCTAAAGAAATTTCTTCTCTCTCTCCCTTTATCCCCTTCCTTCTTCCTTCCTAGCACCCAGGGCTCAACACAAGGCCTTGAACTTGCTAGGGAAGTGGTCTACTATTCAACTACATTGGCATCGCTCCTTGGTTTTCTAAAACCAATATAATTCTGGGAGAACTAATAAATGGAGCCATTCTTATTACGACTGTAAGTGTGGAAGACATCAACACAGCACAGAGAAGAGAGAACCTGAAAGCAGAGAGGGGAGCAGGAGCCTCATTATGATGTGAAGAAACCAAAGCCCAGATCCTAGGAATGCTGCACAAAGAGATATGAGCCAAGTCCCAGTGGAGCATGGAACAGAAGAAGTGATGCAAAGCCAGGGCACAGACACATACAGGAGAGGAAGGACTTTCAGGAACTCACAGGAGAGAGACCCATTAGATGATACTCAGAACAAAACAAGAGAAAGCCAAGACCAGGTGAGAGATTCACCTGAAAATAAAGTTATCTTCATTGCTGACTATCTTTAGCAAGGACTGCATGTACTGTCAACTTTGTCTACTATGAAAAACTCTATTTTAAAAAGGGATGACCCATAGGGTCCCCAATGGAGGAGCTAGAGAATGTACCCAGGGAGATGAAGGGGTCTGCAGCCCCTCTAGGAGGAACAACAATATGAACTAACCAGTACCCCCCAGAGCTCCCAGGGACTAAATCACCAACCAAAGAAAACACATGGTGTGGGACTCATGGCTCTAGCTGCATAGGTAGCAGAGGATGGCCTAGTCGGTCATCAGTGGGAGGAGAGGTCCTTGATCCTGTGAAGATTATATGCCCCAGTGTAGGGTAATGCCAGGGCCAGGAATGGGAGTGAGTAGATTGGTGACCAGGGGGAGGTGGGGGAGGGGATAGGGGTTTTTGGAGGGGAAACTAGGAAAGGGGATAACCTTTGTAATGTAAATAAAGGAAATATTTAATAAGAAAAATAAAAAGGGATGACTCTAGGAAAGTCTCTTTTGGTTTTTTTTTTTCTTTTTCTTTGAAATTTCCTAGGCCAGTTTGTATTACATAACTACTCTTGGGAGTGGGACCTGCCCTAGGATGTGGTCAATCTACTATGGATCACACAGTAGGTTGGCAGTTAACATGAGACTCTTATCTGGTCACCATGCAAAGACTAAATGTTAGCATTTCTTCTAGGCTCTGCCCCACAGTTACCTGGCAACAGCCAGGTATGCCTGACTCACTAGAAAAGGGGCTGTTTGCCCCCTCCTCCCTCTCTCTTACTTTCTTACTCTCCTACTTTCTTACTCTCTTACCTTCTTTGTCCCTTCTCTCCCCATTCCTCTCCCCCCTCTCTCTCCACATGCTCATGGCCATTCTCTCTCTCTCTCTCTCTCTCTCTCTCTCTCTCTCTCTCTCTCTCTCTCTCTCCCTTTCTACTAACCCCTCTAAACCCCTCCCATGTTCAAAATAAACTCTATTCTATACTATACTCATGTAACTGGCACCTCAGGGGAAAGGGATGCCTCAGCATGGGCCTAGAGAGGCACCCCCTGCCCCTGCACCATACCGTGCCTCTACCAAACATACCCCTGGTTTCTTTTTCTTTTTTATAAAACACAACACTAAGAAACCCTGGAGTGCTCAACCCTGAATAGGATTTACACATCACACCCTCCACCCAAGGTCAAGGATCTTCAAGGAAGAGGGGTGGAAAGATTGTAACAACCAGAGGTAAGGGATAACTTCCAGGAACATATTTTCTGGACAAAACAGGGCAATTATACATAAGACCTCACAATCATGAGCGTATATATACTCCTTACTTTAGAAGCCACCCAAATACCACCATGGAAGGGGCTGAGACGGGCATGGAATCCCACCACTAGCAGAGAAACTATTGGCATCTGATGCTTGCTGGGATAAGGAGAGCCAGTTTTCTTAAATGGTGTGATCCATAGTAGGTTGACCACATCCTAGGGCAGGTCCCACTCCCAAGAGTAGTTATGTAATACAAACTGGCCTAGGAAATTTCAAAGAAAAAGAAAAAAAAACCAAAACAAATAACACAAAGGAGAAAACTTGAAATGAGATGTAAGAATGGGTCTAGGAAGAGTTGGGGGATGACCACGTAAGACCAAAGTATGTTGTTAGAAACTCTCAAACAACTAAAAAATATGATTCTTTAAAAGGGACCGAGTGCCATGGGAATGATTCTTAGATTTCTGGCTTGCACATCTGGATGGCCAAAAGCATAGTTCTGAGAATGGGAAAGAAAAGACTCGTTGATGGAAGAGCTCCAGTTTGGATGAGCTGCGATAGAAAGACCTGGCATACTCACCTCTGGTCTCAGACAAGTTCCTCTATAGAGGATGCTGGAGCTGGGAGATGTCATTCACAGAGACATTGTGGATCGGCTGCTACCTAACTCATTTCTAGTGGCAGACTCACCTCCTCACTGTCCCTTCCAGACAATCATCATGAACTTGTGGCTTACACTCAGAGCAAGGACTTGGCAGTGTAAATGGCTCATTAAGAGACACTTGTAAAGCAACTTTTGATAAATGAAACAACTCAGAGCCCAGAAGTCCCTCCTAAGGTCACCGTGCACCTTCCATGGAAGAGGCTAGAAGTGACATGGGCATTCAAATATTCTTGAAACTCTGCAAGGCAGCTCTACTATTTTGTCTCATTTACAAGTAGAAGAGCCAAAGCACAACATTTTAAGCATTTCTCAAGACTACGTAGCATTAGAATTTGGCTAGTTAGCCACACCAGCACTAGAAACCAGATGTGTCTGACTCCTCTAACCCTCTCACCATTTGCTTTGGGATTATTGTTTTGCATAATAAGATAATCTAAGAAGTTAACAATGTTTTCTTGCCCTAGAATATGAACCGCGTCTCTTCTTTCCCAAGAGGTCCTTCTTCTCTTCCACCTTCCATCCTTTCTGTTCCAGAGAGATGCAGAGAGACGGGATTCGATTCTTAAAACGGAATGTTGCTTTGCTTGAGAGCACATTTGGTATTCTTGTAAGTGGGCTTCGTGGGGTAAACAGACCCCTTGGCATGGTTGCCTTCATGGAGAGAGCCACTCTCATGCGCTGAGAGGGAGGGGACAAGTTCCTCAGGCAGCTGCTGTTCTCATCAGTGGTTGTCACTGCCTGGGCTCTGAGGAAAGGGTAGCTCTCAGGCATTAGCTCACTGTGATTGCAAAAGGAACTGACCACACCCTCCCATGGCTCGGCTGGCTCGATTTATTAGGGTGTAAGGTTTCAAAATGAAGACAAAGTCAGTGTGCAAGTCAAAGACTAACAAACTTGTTTCGAATTGGTCATGAAATTGTTTTTAAAGTGTTTTCTTGTATACTCCACTCTTGACTTTCTCAAGTCAGAGTTTCGAATCAGCAAATGGTCTCTCTTTTACAGCCATTCTCCCTACTGTTATGGTTTGTTTTGTTCGTTTGTTTTGTTTTGTTTGTTTGTTTGTAGACCAGGTCTCACTACGTTACTTTCTCTATGTAGACCAGGTTGGCATGGAACCCACAGCCTTTGTCTGGCCCCCAAGTTCAGGGGTTATAGCCACCACACCTGGCTTAGAAATTATTTTGAAAGTGGAGGCAGAAAGAAGGGACACGATGAAGTGCGTTGCTTGGGTTTAAGAAATCATTTATTCTACATTTTCTGGTTGGACAGTGTAGAAGACACTGTTCAGTTCAGGGACGATATACGTTGTCAGGCGATCCTTCCTCTTTTGCTCATCGGCAGTGAGACTTACATCTGCTACCAGGTATCCAATCAAGGCTCCGTTTCTTTCCGTTATACACTGCCCTGCTCTGAACACTCCCATGCTTTCCTCATGTCCCCCACCAGATATGTGCAAGGCTTTCTCTACAAGTACGTTATGGCTTAGATGGAAATGCCCTCCACAGCCTCGTGCATCTGAATACTGGGTCCCCATCTGGTGTAGTTTGGGGAGGTTGCGGAACCTTTTGGATGTCGGACTTAGCTGCTGGTGTACAGACGTACAGGTGGGGTTACACTCATGCTGAACACTCTGCTTCCTGGCCGCTACCATGTAACGAGCCACCGCATGCTTCGACTGTCCCAGCCCTGTGCCATGTCTTCTTGTCAGGATGGATGAGTGTACAGGGAACCAAGATAAAAGTCGTTCTCCCTGATTGTGCTCCTGTCAGGTGCTCGATCACAGGAGCCAAGAGAGTGGGACTGTAGTCTCCTCAGGGAGAAGAGTGTTTAATGCTGCAATGTTTTCTGAAGTGGTTACCCCACCTTATGCTCCCAGGTGTAACATATGCATTCTTTTTCACTTCACGTCTTACCCATACTTTATTGTTAAACTACAAACTTTTTGAGAGTCTCATTGGCTGGGCGTCATTCTGTTCTTGTGTTAACGAAGTGCATTATTTGACTGTTAATGAGGTAGTTTAATAGGTTATTGAGCCGATTAGCTTTCCTGCGCAGTGAAATTCCTAGTCACGTATTTTATCTTTCTATTGAACATTCCTAAGTAGGAATGCAGCGCTCCTGTACAGATGGATCTTAGATGCTGACCTTTTACCAAGCATAAGGGCTGTGGAAGTTGATATCCTCTGAGTTTGTACTTCATATTTTCTTTTTTGGCGGGATGGTGTGATGGCGGTTTTCCTTTTTAGATAGCGTCTCAAAGTGACTATGTGGACCAAGTTGGCCACAAGTGGTGACCTCCCTGGCTCTGTCTCATATGGGCCACTCTATCTGAATGTGTTTATTAATTTCTCTATTTTTATTCACGTGCATGTCTCTGTGTGGATCACATATGTGCAGGTACTCACAGAAGCCAAAAGCCTGGAGCTGGGGTTACAGGCAATTTTAAGTCCTGGGAACCGAACTAAGTTCCTGTGGTTCTGACAGCTGATCCACCTCTCCAGCTCCGTGCACTGGCATGCTTCATCTTGTAAGGTTTAGTGAATTTATATTGTGTGTGTGTGTGTGTGTGTGTGTGTGTGATGTTAAAATAGAGCCAAATTTAATTTACTGTTTTTGTGATGTTTTCCTTTTTAAGAAATCTTCCCAAAACTGTGTCATTAAATTTAAAATTAAAGGAATGTTAATGGCCAGGCAATGGCAGGGCATGCTTTTAATCCCAGCACTTTGGAAGCAGAGGCAGGCAGGTCTCTGAGTTTGAGGCCAGCCTGGTCTACAAGGTGAGTTCCAGGACAGTCAAAGCTACACAGAGAAACTCTGCCTGAAAAAAAAAAAAAAAAAGGAAAGTTAGTGGAACTTTAAGAGTGAAAGAAGTGCTTTCCTATTCCATGCTAGTGAGACACACTTCCATCTTGTTTCTAACCAGTTTACACTTGTTTTAAAGATGTATTTATTTTTGTTTTATATCCATGGGCATTTTGCCTACGTATATGCACATATGTGCAGCATGTGCATGCAGTCTCTGTGGAGGCCAGAAGAGGGCGTCAAATCCTGAAGTTACGGATGACTGTTAGCTGTTCTGCAGGTGGTGGGAATTGAACCCAGATCCTCTGCAAGAGCAATGAGCTCTCTTAGCCTACCACAGAGCTCCGGCTCATCTCTTCAGCTTACCATTTTATAAATTTGCCTTTTGAGTGTCAGTTTTGCTGCACCCAGAGTTTATCTTTATGACATTGATGGGGCTGGTCAGTTTTCCCAACAGCATCTATTCAAGCATCCACTCCTTCTGTGCTGAGCTAAGTCCCCATACACATGCATGGATTTCTCCCTTGCCTTCATAGTCTCCCTCACCAGTACGTCTTTGAATAGGTAATCTTCATAGCCAATAGGCTTGGTCCCACACTTTGTGCTTTTTCTGTAGGTGTCTCATCTATTCCTAAAGTTCTGCATTTCCACATGAATTTTTAAATGGATCACTGTGTTTAAATACACAGTCTACATTTTCCTCAGAATTGCATGGAATCTGAAAGGTAATTGAAGAAAGTGAAATCTTTACAGGAATGCCTTTTAACCCACAAACACTGTGTGGTCCTTTATTAATTTGGGTTTTATTTTCTGTCTCTCAATAGTTCTAGACCTTCTAGGACATTTGTTGTGTTACATTTCTTGTAACTTAGTATTTCTTGGTTTTTGGTTTTTTGTTTATTTGTTTGTTAGTTTGTTTTTCGAGACAGGGTTTCTCTGTGTAGCCCTGGCTGTCCTGGACTCATTCTGTAGACCAGGCTGGCCTCGAACCCAGAAATCTACCTGCCTCTGCCTCCCAAGTGCTGGGATTAAAGGTGTGTGCCACCACCACCTCCCCTTAGTATTTCTTGATGCAATCAAATTTTATTATGTTGTATTTTCTTTTGGTATCTTACAGAAGCACAGTGAGTTATATTAATACTGTGTCCAATAGCCTTGGAAAGCTTAAAACTTTGTTGTCAACTCCAATAATGTACTCAGTGACTAGTTGCTCAATCTTCATACCTTTTGCTTCTTCTGCTTCTCCTACCCTAGTGCTTGAGGGCTGCAATGACTGTCTTCCTTCATCTTTGCTACTATAATGTCTTCAGCATAGCAACACTTGGGTCATGTGAACACCCATAGTTAAAGCTGCTAAGGAGTAAATAAGTTGCTCAAGATGAAAAGATGTCTAAGTGGGACCATGATTGAACCTTGATTTAATCTGTATCCATGTATCAAAAAATAGGGAATAAATTTTGATTTAAAATTCAGTCAGACCCATGATAAACATAAGAGCTTTTGAGTTCTACAAAACTTGAGGCAGTCCTGGGATTTACTCCAAAGAACAAGGATCTAATCCTTCTGGGAACCACCTGCCAGCTCCCTGCTGCTCACAGGATGCTGCTGGAAGAGAGGAAGGGGAGAGTAGAAGGGAGGAAGAGAATAAGAAAAAGAAAAACAGAGGAAAGTGGGAAGGAGAGAGAGGGAGGGAGGGAGGGAGGGAGAGAGAGAAAAAGAGAGAGAGATTACTACCTAGTAGTACAACTAAGAAAAATATCATGCAAAACAGAATTTATTTTACGATTTATTTATTTTATGTATACAAGTACACTGTCACTGTCTTCAGGCACACCAGAAGAGGGCATCAGATCCTATTACAGATGGCTGTGAGCCACCATGTGGCTGGGAATTGAACTCAGGACCTCTGGAAGAATAGGCAGTGCTCTTAACTGCTGAGCCATCTCTCCAGCCAAAATATTTCTCTTTTTATTCTTTAAAAAAGATTTTTAACTAAAAAAAATTTTCAGCCAATATATTCTGGCCAGACTCTCCCCCTCCCCCAGATCCTATCCACCTCCCTATCCACCCAACCCCATGTCTTCATGTCTTTATAAAACAACAAACAAAAATAATAAGAAATTCACATACTTCTCACAAAATGAAAACCAAAATCTATAAGTAAAAGGCCAATAAGCGAAAGAATGCCCAAATAAACCAACATGAGACAAAAAGTCTACAAAAATAGCTTTGAGTTTGTTTTGTGTTGACCATCTAGGGCTGGGCATAGGGCTTATTCTGAAATGCGGTTAACAGACCCGGTGAGATTCCATTGGAGAAAATTAATTTTTCCTTTGGAAGTAGGCATCAATTGCAGGTAGCTTCTCTGTTAGGATATAGGAGTCCACTTCCCACTTCCCCACTGTCAGTGCTGGGACCATGGGCTTGAACCTATGCAGACCCTGTATGCGCTACCAGTCTCTGAGAGACCACATCAGTCCTGTAGTGCCTGGAGGATACTGTTTCTGTCATCCATCCTCTCTGGCCCTTAAAATCTTTCCACCTTCTCATCTGCAGGGTTCCCTGAGCCTGAGGTGAGGCTTTGATGACAACATCCCATTTTGGACTGAATGCTCCATAATCTCTCACTGTCTGTGCATTAGGCAGCTGTGAGTCTCTGTGTTAGTTCCCACCTACCACAAGAAGGTTCTCTGGTAATGGCTGAGTGAGACATTGGTCTATGGGTATAGCAGAATAGCATTAGCAGTCATCTTGTTGCTATGTTCCTTTAGCAGAAACAATAGCATTTGGTTTTCTCCTAGGACCATGGCCTACCCAGTCTCAAGCTCTTGGCCCTTTATGCAGTGTCGTGCATGGGCTCCACCAGGTGGAGTGGGTCTCAAACCCAATCAGAAAGTAGTTGGTTACTCCCACTGTGCCACCAGCGTCATATTTTGCAGGCAGGCCACCACTATAATCTCAGGGTTTAAAGCTAGGTTGATGGCTACCTCTCTCCTCTAACTGTGTGCAGAGTACCTTACAGTACTGTGTGCAGAGTACCTTACAGTACTGTGAACCAGTAGGGGCAAAGCCTCTTCTTAGGCACCAGCACGACTTCTCTGTTCTCTGTGTTCAGTGAGGTATGGAAGTGTCGTCTTCAGCAAGGGCACCACCATCAGTTTGCAGAGAGTGGCTGATAGCCTTGGCAATCGCCTGAGGTGTCTGGGGTTTCCCTGGTGCCCTTTGTCACACGACTCATCTAGATGCAACACATTCAAGATGTTTAGTGGAGCACTGTCTCGGGCCACTGTTTGTTGACTCCCTTTAGATTTCTCTCATATATGTTTATATTTTAGGAAGTTTCTACTGCTGTAGGCTACCATATGGCCCCCAAATAACCCTCAGTCTTACTTGTTGCTCTCCATATTCCCTCCTTTATGCCCCACATCTTTAGTTACTGTTGCTGTGAAAAGACACCATAACCAAAGCAACTCTTATTTTTATAAAAGCATTTACCTGGAGGCTTGCATACAGTTTTTGAGGGCTAGTCCAAGATCATCATGACAGGAAACAGACAGGCATGGCTGATCTGCAGGCAGCAGGATGAGAGATAGAGACTGGGCCTGGCATGGGTTTTTGAAATCTCAAAGCCCACTACCTAGTCACACACCTCCTCCAACAAGGCCACACCTCCTCCAACAAGGCCACACCTCCTCCAACAAGGCCACACCTCCTCCAACAAGGCCACACCTCCCAATCCTTCCCAGACAGTTCCACTAACTGTAGACCAAGCATTCAAACCTAAGAGTCTATGGCGGTCATTCTCATCCAAACCACCATTTAATCCTCCCACTCCAGCTCCTATCCTGTCTTTTCACAACTTTTCCCTTCCTTGAAAGATCCTCTTCTCCCCCACCCCCACCAGTTCCTTACTAAATATCTAACTTCTGTGGTACTGTAAACCCTAGCATGCATATCAAAAGCTGCCAAGCCTACATCCACATATAAGAGAAAACCTGCGGCATGTGTCCCTTTAGGTCTCAGTTCACCTCACTCAGGATGATTCTTTTTCTCTAACTCCATCTGGCCACCTGCAAATTTTGTAATTTTTTTTTGAGTAATATTCCGTTTTGTAAATGGACCACATGTTCATTATCCATCACTCATCCCAACCTCCATATGTCATCAGCTGACGAGCATCTAGGTTGTTTCCCGTTTCCGGCTATTATAATAAACTAGCAAAAACACATGGATGGACAAGTATCTCTGTAGCAGGATGTAGAGCCCTTTGGGTGTATGCCCAAGTAGATCTATTCCCAGCTTTCCAAGGGCCTGCCACACTGATTACCACTGGGGCTGTACAAGTTTGTGCTCCCACCACCAAGTGCCCCCCCTTCCTCACACCCTCCCCAGCATGAGCTGTCACTCGTGTCATTGACATTCTGACAGGTTGGAGACGGAATCTCAGAGTCCTTTGCATTTGCATGTCCCTGACTACGGATCTGAACATTGCGTTAAGTGTCTCTCGGCTATGCGTGTTTCATCTTTTGAGAACTCTCTGATTAATTCCGTATCCCATTGTGTCTTTTACAAAGCAGAGTATTTCTTTTGAAAATGATAAAATTACGATCGTTGTATCGCGCCATCTATTTAGATCTACTCCACTCAAAGCAACTACCACATAATAGTTTCCCCAGGGTGGGAATAACTCTCAGATTTCCTACAAAGTAATACCCATTTGGATAGTTACAGGCCAGGGGTGCAGATACAGATTATAAATACGGATTTAGCGCAGATAAACGCGAGGGACTCAGTATGAGAAGAGTTTACACTGCCACCTAGTGGAGTGTTTAGGGAAAAGACATATGTGCCCTTCAATATATTTTAACTAAGCAATCTAGTCAATAGAAATAGATCCCTCTATTCTGGGAGAAAACAAAACAAAACAAAACAAAACAAAACAAAACAAAACAAAACAAAACAAAACAAAACTGGCCAGGATCTATAAAACACTTTGCTATATAGTGGACCATAGTGGATATACCATTGAATTAAACGTCTAATGTCTGAGTGCTAGCTCTGAGGCGCCGTGTTCCTAGCCACATGATTTTGAGATGAGTCCTGCTCCTGCTCTTAGCTTGTGAACATTTGTGAAGTGAAACAGCCACATCACGTTAGTGTTTCTGAAGCAACCGGCTTAGCACACTAATCCTAGTGCCGTGGGTTGTTTTTAGACTTTGAAATATCTGATTATAACAACAAAATCGGTGTATTACAAGTTCTGATGAAACCTTTGCTTCGGTAAAATGTATGTATGAGTGTGCATGTGTGTGTGCGCACGCGCGCATGCGTGTGTGCTTCTTGGGACCCCATGTAAATGTGCTCATTTCCATAGGATCTATAGAAATAAGGGAGTAAACAAATGCTCTCAGGCTACAGTCCTACAATCCCAGGATTGTGTGAAATCTGAGTGATGCCAATTTGCCTTTGCCAGATTTACAGAGAGGCGGCTGGCAGACCGTTTGCTGATGGGTGGATGCTATCTTTTATTTTTCTCTTCTAAAACGCAAAAGGCTGCAGTTGAACAGATGGTAATATTTGCCTGTTTTCTTTTACTTGTCCAGAGGTGATTGCCCATCTGGAAATTCAATGTTTCTCAAAACAGTGTGTAGGGCTGTAGGGGGAGGTGCTGATACTGAAGTTTGGCTCCCTAATTGGTTCTTGATTTGGTCAATAAAGGAGGCCAGGAGCCAGTTGCTGGGCAGAAGGGACAGGTGGGACTTCCGGGTCCCTGGAGGGAAAAGGAGACACAGGGAAAGAGAAGGGGCTTTACAGCTAGGCTTTGGACGGAGAAGAATGAAACAGTCATATAGTAACTCCAGGAAGTTAGAAGCAGCGGCCTCCGCAGGTAGCCAAGGAAGTCAGCAGAGGTGAGCTGATACAGGCGAACTGATAAGTTTAAGGCAGGAGATTCTGTGCCTAGCAATTGTGTTAGCTGACAAATTCTAAAATAATAAAGTTGTCTGAGTGGTTTTCATCCTCGGAGCAAAGGTGGAAGGAGAGAGAGAGAGAGAGAGAGAGAGAGAGAGAGAGAGAGAGAGAGAGAGAGAGAGAGAGAGAGAGAGAGAGAGAATGGGACGGTTATGGCAGCTTGGTGAAGTGAACCTGGGAGGAGCCAGAGAGCGTGGGCAACAGCTTCAGGCCTGTGATCCCAGGCAAAATCATAAACCGGGAGGAACAAAAGAGATACCAAGAGAGACCCAGTGATCAGAGTGGGTCTGGCAGCCCCCTATCTCAGAGCTAAGCAAGGAGGAGCCAGAGCGTTGGCCACCGTTCTGGGCAAAGGCGGGGACGTGTTTTTATTATTACCCACAACACAGGGCCAACTCACTCAGACTCACCTGGAACGCCCCTTAAAGTGCATTCTTCAACCTCCCCCACTGCTAGCACTAACAAAGCAGAACACAGCCCCTCAAGCTGCGGGGCCCTCAAGCATCCTAGGTGGTTTTTACAGATCCTAAAGTTTGAGAAGTATTTTTCACGTTCAGAATGTTGTTGCCCAGGATGGCCTTAGACTCACTAGGTAGCCAAGGATGGCCTTGAATCTGATCTTCCTGCTTCCACCTTCCGAGACCATGGATTGGAGGCATGCTCTACCTTATCTAGCACAATACAATTTTGAGCAAAAGTGAAGTTGATCTACACCTACCAACATTCTACTGTCCTTTCCTGCTAACTCCTAACGCCTTCCCTAAAGAGAGAGACTTTGCTCATTCCCATCTCAGAAGGAAAGACTTAGAAGAATATCAAGAGAATCAGACATGTTAAAGTACTGGTAAAGTCTGGGTCTAAGATGTACAACATCTACCAAACTCTTTGAAACCAAATATACTTTAACTTAGTAAGCCATATTTGACAGCCATTGCTCTTTTATGCATAATTTATGCATATGTAATTCATTCATATGCCTTATTTCTAAAGTGGATCTTATGAACAAAGCTCAAATTCTTTCTCTTGCATGCTTCCATATCAATACTACTGAGTATGTGTGGTCTGTGTCATAGCTACTGAAGATACAGTTCTCAGAACAGCAACAGCAGCACTCTCTAGAAGGTTAGAAACAGATTTCTTACCAGGCTTGGTAGCTGATACTTGTAATCCCAGAATTTGAGTACTCAGTAGTAGAGACAAGAGGATCATGATTTTGAGGCCATTTGGGGCAGTATAGCAAGTTCCTGGCCAGTCTTAGGTACAGAGCAAGACACTATCTCACAAGACCAAGGACTAATGGTGTATGTAGCTCAATGGTAGAGTGCTTTGAAAGGCCTAGGGTTTGTTCTCAGAAGTATGGGAGGGAGGTATGTATCTGAAGATCTTCATAAGGATGTAAATTATCTTCATTATATGAATATTGATTCCAGGCTAATTACATGTATTTTAAAGTTTAGGAGACAATGGCTCTTCAAATGCTTTACAAATGTTAGGTATGAAATAATTGCCCAGTGGCTAGAGCTAGGATTTCCTATGGCCCTTCGGGTGGGCAGAGATTTCTATGAGCTCCCAAAATTTCTATGTTGAAAGCCTAGTTTGTGATGCCTTTGGAGGCAGAGCCTGAAGGAGATTAGTTTCATGGTTTTCATGAAGGTATGTATTGCTGTCTCAGTATGAAATGTCTGCCGTATGCTCTCACTGTGTGTTTGAGGCATAGTCCCCAGCTCCAGTGCGCTGCACTATTGTGGGAAGTGTTAGCAAACCTAGGAGGTAGGGTGTAGTAAGAGGAAGTGAGTTTCTGGTGCTATACCTTCACCCTGTATAACGTGACCTTGGTCCCTCCCTGGTCCTTTCCTCTACCACGTGCTCCCACTACCTTGCTGTGCTCCCTTGTCTCAGGCTCCCCCAGGTTTGCTCGCTGTGTTGAAAAGTCTGATATATACTTGAGGTCATGGGGTGGGGGAGAGACACCAGAGGACTGTGGCCATGGGAGGACATGATGAGAAGGTGACAAGCCGGGAGAGAGGTCTTCAACCACAGAGCAAACCTTCGCCATCTTTATATTTCATCTTCTAGCATCCAGAACCGTGAGCGGCATTTGTTGTCTGAATCACACACCCCGTGGGGCTTTGTTACAGAAGCTTGAGCACTAAGCCAATCACAAGGAATCTCTTCAGACTACACTGTTCTTCTTTCTCTCAAAAACATGGAGGGGAGGGGAGCTCTAATTCCCCTGTGGCCTGGGTAGAAAAGCTCAGAGAAACACACAAGAGAGAAAGTGAAATGGGGAAGAAAGAAATGATTTTTAACAATCTGTGTCATTATCATAAAGGTTCTGCACTAAATGAAGTGACTGTATGTGAAATGTGTGTGGGAAAAAGGAGAAATCGCTCAAACTAAGCCTGAAGTCTTCGAGACAAGGAAATGTGCAAATCAGGTTGAGTATAAACAGACATGAGAACCATGAAACGTCTAACCCAAATGTGAGAAGGACACTAGGGCAAATGGTGGCATCTTCCTCACTGGAAATTAGAGAATCCATCATAGAATCACCAACACAGATACTGTCTGGGCATTGCCATATGTTGTGACGTCATACCTCACCCCCAAAATGTCACTACTGCCAGTCTCAGGGAAGCTGGCATCTACTTGAGGAGTTGTCTAAATACATAGCCTCCAACTTAAGCCTTAAGGCCTGAGAGATTGGTATATTTAGTCCATATGGAAAATGACAATAAGATGAAAAATTACTGCAAAACTACTTTTTAAACATTTCTAATTTTAGTCTAACTGCCCAGGTCCCAGTGAAAGACTCTATCTCAAAGTAAACAGACAAAAATGTATAAAAACAAGGGTCTTCAAGAACAATATCCAAGGTGCCCAAGGTTGACCTCTGGGCACCTACACACGTGCACACACACACACACGCCCCCCCATCTCCATACATGTATCCACCCCATTGCCTTACAAAAGACAATTAGAATCTCTCGTATGTGTTTTGTCACCTTTCTTCCCGTGCGTCTTTCCTCGAATATCTGATTGCCTCTGCCGGCTCCTACATTAATGCCAGACTCTAGAGCAGTAAACAAAGCTCCGAGCCCTGAGCTTCTGAGTCCTGAGCTTCACCAGCAGACATTTCCTTTTCAGCCAGGAAGCTCCAGGGTCAGATGTGGTGTGCCAAGAGCAACTTGGGCTTGTAATTTTAAGTAAAACTAGAAGCCAAAGACATGCCAATTGAAACAGGAAGGCCTGATGATTCTCCTCTGGTAAACTGGCAAAGATTGGAGATAATACCTACAGTTAACAAAGACACAGGAAAACAAGACAGTCTGCATGCAGCTCATACTAGCTCCTGGAAGCTGTATCAGCCACAATTGTGAAAAGGAGCATAGGCAGGAAAATATTTAGTTTAATGACTTAATAGAAAGTAAAAGGTATATCGGCAAACAAGCTAGCTGCATGATAGATGCCACATTGAACATGTATGTAGCCCACGGTGATTGAACATGAATGTAGTCCCACAGTGATTGAACATGCATGCAGACACACAATGATTGAACATGTAGTTAGTTACACAGTGATTGAACATGCATGTAGTCTCACAGTGATTAAACATGCATGCAGTCCTACAGTGGTTGAACATATATGTAGTCCCACAGTGATTGAACATGCAGTTAGTCACACAGTGATTGAACATGCATGTAGTCCTACAGTGATTGAACATATATGTAGTCCCACAGTGATTGAACACGCAGTTAGTCACACAGTGATTGAACATGCATGTAGTCCTACAGTGATTGAACATGCATGTAGCCACATGGTGACTGAGCATGTATAGTCCCACAGTGATTGGACATGCATGTAGTCCTACAGTGATTGAACATGCATGCAGTCCCACAGTGATTGGACATGCATGTAGTCCCACAGTGATTGAACATGCATGCAGACACACAATGATTGAACATGCAGTTAGATACACAGTAATTGAACATGCAGTTAGTTACACAGTGATTGAACATGCATGTAGTCACACGGTGACTGGACATGCATGTAGTCCTACAGTGATTGGACATGCATGTAGTCATGCACATAGTGAACATGCTGAGCTGGACATCTGGTTTACCTCCACGATTCAAATTCTCTCCTTTCTCCACTCTTTACATCCTACTCCATTACTGACCACATCAAACAGGTTCCCTGGCCCTCTGGTTTCACTTGGGTGAGGCAGATAAAAAGCACTAGCAAAAGACAGATGGCTTCTTCAAAGTGTGACTCTGGACCTGCAGCCCAGTCACCTTGCTGGGCTGTAGCTCAGAAAGAAGCAGTTATATTCAGCTACTGAACAGCACCTCCTTCAAGGAGATTCTCTCCTCACCTCTCCCCAAGCTCAGTCAGAATTAGGGACGGTAATGGTGTCCGAGTCGCTAACCATGCTACCATCACATTCTTAAAGCCCACACTCTCTTCAATCGTCCATTTCAAGGAAATCATCTATTTCCAACAATTCTATCTCCCGATTATGCTGCCACCAGAATCAGGTTTCTCTGCTATACTGTAAAACACTGTATGGGTCTGCCATAGTCAATACCCCGGTGAGGAAGATGTAAATTGCTTCTTAGTGAAGAGGTTAACCTCTGCCCCAAACCCTGTGTGTGATCTCTCAGGCCTGACCACAGGCAATTACGGAGCACATGGGAAAAATCTGCCCTCCCACACCAGACTTGGAAAGCCACCAAGGTACTGAAACCTCAGACTGGAGTCATGGTCAAGGACGCAGGTCAGGTCGCCCGGGCCAGCATTCATGTTCTTGACTCAGGCACCTCTATAGTGGGGTAGGGCGCTTCTGCCCAGAGGCCTTCTTCCCAGTTACCTGCAGGAGGTACGCCCAGGATCCCTTTCTTCACTCTAACCCAGCACTCAGCTTTTCCTACCTGCATCTTCTTTCTGTCCCCCAGATCCTAAAAAAACGCCAGAACCTCTAGCTCAGGCTGGACCTGCTGAACCCGGCACTGTTTGGTGGCGAAATGGGACCATGGGAAGCCGGAGCTTTCCTTTGGTTCATGTCTTGATTATTCCGCAGGAGGGATTTTTACCGGGCGGCTCACCTCTCTTCAGCGGCATTTAGGTTTTAAATTCTTTGTTACAGGCACCAGTAGGTGCACATCCGTGTACAGAACAGCTTCAAGTTATTGAAATACTCATGTTCAGGAAACCTTCACTTTAGTCAGGTACAAAGATGCCTTGAGAAGACAGGAGTCTCTGAAGCAGATGCAGACTATGCCTTGGCAAAAGGAATGGATTATTTCCATGGTAATAACTTTACCTCACTGAGCCAGAATTGGGTTTTTTTAAGCCTTTGATACAGCCTCTAGATATATTTTGTAGTTGGTGTGTATATGTGTGTGTGTGTCCCCAGGTGGGCACCCCATGGGTATGCATGCAAAAACCAAGAGGGAGGCAGTTCTAGCTCTCTCCACCCTAATCCTTAGAGACAAACTCTCTCCCTGAACCTGGAGCTAGGCTGGTAGCAGCAAGCCTTAACAATCCTCCTATCCCTGACAGTGCTAGGGGTTACAGCTTGCACCGCCGTGTCTGGATTTCAAACTCAGTTCCTCGTGCTTGAACAGCAAAAGATCTTACTCCCTGAGCCATCTTCCCAGCCCCCTCATCTCCATCACCATCATCATCATCACCATCACCACCATCACCGTCACCGTCATCATCAGATTTTATCTGTTTACATGGGAGAGGGGAGGGTGGCACGTGCCACAACATGCATGTGTGGGTCAGAGGACAGCTTGCCACCCACCTTGATTTTTTAAATGATGTTTGTTTCCAATGGTCTTCATAGAAACCAAAAACATTCCTTCTTTGATGACGTTCTGTTTGTAACTTTCAGGCCATGTGAAATATTTTGAAGATAGTTCTCAAAGTTTGAAAGTCTATTAGCCAGTGTTTTTCTTTTAAGACACTGAAGTGCTGTCCTTACCTGGTGGGGGGAGGGGGGATACTGTGATCATCAAGGTCGTCTTCCCACTCTGAGGCTCAACTCATTGAATTCCAGATCCGTTATGTCTGCAATTCCCCCAAACTCGGGCATTGGGACTACATCATTTGTGGTACCAGGGACAACATCTGCACCTTCCTCTGTGTATTTTGTTGTCTACCTTAGAAATTTTTGTATGGTGCTTTGTTATTTTTCAAAAATAAGATGCTGAGCATTGTGGCGCATGTCTGTCATCCCAACTCTTAGGGGACAGGGAGATTGCCAGCCATCTCAAAAATATCAAAGCCAGGCCATCTTGGAAAAAAAGTCACATTGAAATGTGTGTATACATTGAGCAAGGCTTTGAACATGTATGATTTAATATTTCTAAGGGAAACAAAAGCAATGGAACCCACGTGTGGACACCATGTTACATGTGGTGATAGTACACAGGGAAATAGGGTCCTAGCCATGGACTGCTGGTCAGGGCTCATGCACGCTTTGATAAGTGCTGCCTGGTTTCTCTCTGCAGAGGTAAGAGCTGCCTACCATCCCTGTTTCCTCTGTCGTGTGAGCGCTGTCATTGATCAGGCAGAATGGCATTGTGGTTTTGCCAATCAGATGGAGGACGGCCTCTCAATGTAGCTGTACTCTGGACTCATGCAAGCATTGAATCATATGCTTAAAAAAAGAAAGTTCTTTAAATACTAATACAAAACATTCTCCCAGAAACCACAAGCAAAGAAAGCAGAGGGTAAAATTAGCTCGGCGTGCTGACATTTGTGCCTAAGGAAGGGAAAACATTTTGTCCCCATATCTATTTATATCTGTACAGAGTAGCCTCAGAGTAACACACTGGAAGGGAAGGCCTCGATCTTTGGGGAGCCTGGAGCTGGGGGGAAGACAGCATTCCTGTCACGCTGTTCTGTGTCTGGTGACTGCTTTGCATAGTTCCCTAAAATCAGCATTTTAAAAAAAGAGAATAATTTTGAAAATAAAAGTACTTCAAATATTCATAAATCATTACAGATTAATGGATATTTAATGACATGAGGAATGTTGATATGAACTTCTGGGAGAAAATAACAGCTTATTTAAAAAAATTGTCCATATAATCCAAAGCTAGCAACCGCACCCTCATAGGGAAAGCATGCTGGCAAGGTAGACCCAAGAGCTTTAATGATTATCTCTGGGTAGCAGAATTCCTTTGCGAGCCTCTCCTCACTTTCTGAATGTTCTGCTTTTAAAATATTACTTTCAAAGCCGAAAGGGAGTGCCAGCTTTGAGAAGCTCTCCCAAATCGCTGGGGAGGTGGCTCGGCAGCAGGGTGCTTGCTTGGTAGGCCCAAGGTTCCGGGTTCAATCCTCAACACTGGAAGATTCTACAAAAGAGACATGGCCTCACATCTGTTTATAAATGTGCATAAAAGCTCCGACAGAGCAGCATAAATAATCTCCATAGTACTTGTTTCAAATAAAAGAAGCAGGGCCGGTGAGAATGCTCAGCAGGTGAGGTCACCACGCTTGACAACCTGAGTTCCATCTACAGGTCCCACGGGTTAAGGAGAGACTCACATCTTATAAGTTGTACACACACAGACACTACCACCACAAAGAAAGACACACACATAAATAATGTAATAAAAATGTTCACGAGAAGCCACAGAAGGGTGTTTATTGCCAATTCCACACATGCGCATGAAATGGAAAAGTTGTGTGTTGCTGTGCACCGGACGCGAGTTAGGATTGGAAAGAGGCACTCAGCAGTGTGCTGGACTGCTGGAAATATTTGTGCCTTCTGTGCTTGAATAGGCACTTTACCTACATCTTTCTTTTCAAAAGATTTTTTGGAGGATTTATGCCTGTACACATACATGAAAAAAGTATTCTGAGAGTTCTATAAGCATCTCAAATATCATACTAAGATCAGGCAAGGGCAAAGAGATGACTCTAGCTTCAGTCAGGCCTGGGTTTATTAGCATGACAGGATTCCAGTCCTGCCATTTATTAGCACGGTGAATAAGAGCAAGCTCCCTAGCTCTGCTTCCTCATCTGTAAAACGGGGTGCAGCAACAGTTTTCCCTCTTAGGAACGTTGTAAGACTGGTGGATGTGATATGCTTTAGAGGATCTATGGGTTACAGTAAGTGCTCAATTAAGGTTCCTTCTGCTAAAGGAAAACGCAGAAACTCTCTTTGTTGACTCAACACATGAACTGCTCATCTGTGGGCACTGTCAGGCACAAACATGACCCATGTGGAGTGCATAAGTCTTCACAAATGCCTCCAACAGCCACGGGCCCAGTTTACCAGGAACCAAACAAAAAAGTGTTGTAAAAGCCAGAATTTAAAAAACAATAAGGCAACACTTAGACCAAAGTATATTAATATATGCAAATTTTTCTCAAGTATAGTGGTTCATACCTGTCATCCTGGAATTTGGGAGGCTGAGGCAGGAGGATCATCTTGAGTCTGAAGCCAGCTTGGGATCTATAGTGAGCCCAAGGCCTTGGTTAGATAGTGAGACTGACATCTTTCTTAAAAATCCAAAAGACATGCACATTTGGAGTCACACAAACGTTTTTACGAAGTTTCTAATGGAATTTTCACACTGGGAACCAGTATTTCACACAACCATTTAGAATCACAGATGGGAAATCTGGAAAGCACGTAGTCGGAAGACAGACTAATTTACAGATGCGATGGTCTTCCCTCTGTGGGGTGTCCACACCAACCAGTACAATCAGTGGTACATGATACAGACTTCCAATGACTGTGTCTCTGTGTGTGTGTATATTTGTGTGTCTCTGTGTGTGTGTCCCTGTGTGTTTGTGTGTCTGTATGCATGTGTGTGGTATGTTTGTGAATGTACACACATTTGTGGAGGGGGCCGTGCCTGTGAGCATATGAGGGTGAGAAGAGAACATCAGATCTCTCAGAGTTGGAGTTATGGGTGTTTGCAGGATGCAACTTATTGTTCCATGAGTCCTGGGATGCAAACCCCAGTCATCATGATTGCCCAACAAGCATTCACAACACCCGAGCCATTTCTCCAGGCCTGATAGTACAGTTTGTAAGGGAAACTATTTGAGAGAAAATTCAAAATTCTCAGAAAAAGCAAGACAAAAGATCTTTCACACTCACTGTTTACAATTTAAATTTTTCTTATCACTAAATAGAAATAGCTTACTTCTCTGGGATAACGAGTCAGTAGCTGTACATAATAAAATCATATCAATCTCATGCCAGTCAGGAACATTAATGACTTTAGAGTTTCTATTGCTGTGACAAAAAACTATGACCAAAAAGAAAGTTGGAGTGGAAAAGATTTATTCAGCTTATGCTTCCATGTTGCTGTTCATTGTTGAAGGAAGTCAGAACAGGACCTCAAACAGAGAAGGAACCTGGAGACAGAAGCCACAGGTGGGTGCTGCTCACTGGGTTGCTAACCATGTCTTGTTCAGCCTGTATTCTCATAGAACCCAGATTACCAGCCTTGGGAGGGCCCCACCCACAGTGGGCTAAGCCCTTCCCCCCATGAATCATTAACTAAGAAAATGCCTTACAGGCTTGCCTACAGCCAGATCTTATAGAGGTATCTTCTGAATTAAGGTTCTCTCCTTCTGGATAACTCTAGATTGTGAGTCAAGTTGATATAAGACTAGCCAACACAATTAACAAGGTCATGTATACATACACACACATACACTGTATTTTCCATTCACCAATCACTATTCTAAGTGCCTTTCCTACACAGAATAACTTAATGAATTACTTAGCACCTCTACTGCTACGCCCATTCCAGTGAAGTCTGCCTGTTGGGGTCGAAAGGCCTGGAGGCAGTCACGAGGCAAAGAGTTTCAAGGAAACTCAGCCTCCTGGAACCTTGACATTCTCATAGCCCATATACTCAAACCATGTCCCCACGTTAGTATGGTGTATGCTCTCTTTCAGTATTGTTTTATTATAAGTGCCTTTAAAGATTAACATAGGTAAGCCTCCACCAGTGTTCCAACCTCCTAGAAAATCCTTGAAGTCGAAGAGCTAGGAATTCATTAAAAATGTTACCTAACATTCAAATTCACTTCTAGTAGAAACAGTGAAACTAATTAGGCATTAGAAAGAACAGAGCTAGAATAGCTCAGGGCTAGTGTGCATAATGATTACGTAGGACAATAGCTGAGTCTCACCACACAGGGAACATACAATGGCCTAGCGAATAGGTGGGTTAACCATGAAAGAGTTAGGGAATCCCCCTGGGACAGGTTTCTTCACTAGGCCCAAAGGAACAGCATAATCAGGCATTTTCTAAGAGCTCCTGGTGGTGGGTTTAACAATAAATAGACTAGCATTACACCAGTCCCCATTCTAAGTGATAAACTGGCCTGGTCCCTGCCATCTTTTGATGTATGCATTCCTTTTGTTTTGTGTCACTGTAACTTCACCTGGCTCTTTTTGTTTTTCTTCTGTATAAAAAAGTCTGGTGTTCATTTGGACAACACACTCAGATTCAACACACTTTCTTGTGTCGTGTCTGTTTGTCACTCGCCCACTCTAGGCCCATCTGTCCGAGACCTTGATTCGCATGGATTGAGGAGGGCCCATTGAGCCCCCAGTCCGTGACACTCTACTTTATAGATCAGAACCAAGGAATAAAGAGATGGAGTAACTTTCTGAAGTTGTACAGATGATAAATTATTACTGTAGGCTCTCGCTGTAGGCTTTTAACCCAAGACAACTGAAGTAAACCCAGGGCAAACAGCGCTAACCTACCTCTCTGAACATCTCCAAAACTCAGCAGCTCTGTCTTCACATGAGAGCATCAGATAACTTCACACTGACAGACGTTCTACAAAAATACCTGAGGTAAATTCCTCAACACTCTGTGATGAGATGAAGATGAGAGAAGTGTGAAAAGCTGTCACACACTAGAAGAGGATACACAATGAGTGAATGTGTTGAGGTACGGTGGATTTAAGAAGACGAATATGAGAGAGGCCCTAAGCCATGAATCTGGAGCTCAGTGAGCATCAATCAGTATCCTAACTGTTCTTTAGCTGTGACAAATGCCCCTGGTAGATAAGACACCAATTAAGCGAGAAGCTAGAAGGGTGCTCCACACTCTTTGAACTCTTCTGTAAGCCTTAAACTATTCGAACATGGCTCTTGGAGGAGACCCTATACCCACCACTTACCTAACCAGCATAATCCCTCAGTACACTCTAAATATTAGGCAATGTTTTAAAAAAATGCAACGACCAACTAACTTGGTTTTTACTTTCTGTGTCCACCTATCCTTCCAGTGTTTCTTAGTGAGCTGTCCTGCAGATGGACAGCCAGCATCGGATAATACAGAGGAAGCCAAGTGGGGAAATTCCCATTCTACGGCAATCTAACTCCTACACAGGGTGAATTTACCTTGTTATTCGGAGAAAGTCACCTGGAAGATCCTTGTCCTGAAAGGAGTAAAAATCACAAGTGATTTGTCTATCTCCTTTAAACACACACACACACACACACATTTTTTGAGACTAGCATATAATTTTATCAATTTCCTCCTCTCCCCCCCCCTTACTCAACTCTTTTTCTTTAATTTTTGTTGTTGTGTGTGCACATTCATAAATATAAGAATGCAACCTGCTCAGTCTGTATAATGTTTCTTGTATGTATATTTTCAGAACTGATTATTTGTTGTTATATGACCAGTCGGCGACCTTTCCCTAGGGAAAGCAGTTTTTCTTGCCCTCAGCATTCTTTAGTTGCCGATAGTTGTGTAGGGTTGAGGCCTCTGACTTTTCCCCACTCCCACTGTAGCATGGGTATGGGAGTCCTCCTTGTTCAGCACATGTGTAGGTGGCCATGTTAGTGAGACTCTGGTCTAGCTTCTTCTGACATTTCTAGGAGATACAATCTCACAGCAAACTCCCTGTTCTTCCAGTTCTTAAAATATTTCCATCCCCTTTTCCAGAATGACTCCAGAGCCTTGGGAGCAGGAGTTGTGTGGTAGAGGTGCCGCTTGGGACTGGGCTCCACAGCTCTGCATTTTGACTGGTTGTGGTTTTCTGTAATGGTTTGCATTTGTTGTAAAGAGAAGGATAAATATTTAGAATGTAGTTAGGGATTAAGTTGGCTTAGTTAAGTGGTGGTTGTAGGTTCTCCTCTAACCATGACTTCACCAGGCTTGGCTAGCTGGCTAGGTTTCCAGTACAAGGGATGCTTTTTCTATTGTTGAATGGGCCTTCAGTCCAAATAAAGATGCATCTCCTTTTTAACTGAAGAGAATGTGACTGGTGCCCTTACCCTAACCAGGAGAATTTACAAAGATAGATGCAGACATTGTTCAGTGGCGTTTCCTTAGCTCCTGATCATCACACCATCAACCACACTGAGATCACTCACATTTCTGAAAGCCAAATGAATGTACTTTGAATGCTGACAGCAGGAACTCAGCTAGGTCATGGAAAACCCCAACTAGAAAAAGGCTTCACTAGCCGGGCGGTGGTGGTGCACGCCTTTAATCCCAGCACTTGGAATTTCTGAGTTTGAGGCCAGCCTGGTCTACAAAGTGAGTTCCAGGACAGCCAGGGCTATACAGAGAAACCCTATCTCAAAAAAAAAAAAAAAAAAAAAAAAAAAAGGAAGAAAAAAGAAAAAGGCTTCACTACACAGGAGACACCTGAGGACTGGGGAAGAGTGGGAAGAGCAATGGACTTTGCGGGTAGAGCAAGCAAGAGACACAGGCAAATGCTTTGAGGCAAGAGAGTGTGAATGAACTTAGTTTTGTAGAAATGCAATCAGCCTTAAACCAGGAGTACAGTGTGAGTCCTGGGAAGGGGTAAGGAATGGGGCTGCAGAAGGAATATCTTAAGTGAGCATCAGGATGTAGTTCAGGAAAGGGAGTCTAATTATGACTAAATCACTTAAGCCCTAAAACATTAAGTGTATGCATGAGGACATACTATGGGCCCACCTTAGGGTGACACGTTGCAGACGCTGACCTTTGAGGACCCAGTGTCTCAGTAAACCTGTATCAATGGTAAAGGCACACATGTATTGAGACTTAGGCCATCACAAACTACCATACATCAGGGGAAATGACTAAGTTGCAGTGCTACTCCCAACATGGATGGATCTTAAAAACGGTGGGCAAGTTGGGGAAGAATGCATAGGCATGATTCAATTTATCTCAGGTTCAAAAGCAGACATGACTAAATAATACATTTTCTATTAGTATATAGGTGGTGACATCTGATAAGGACAAAAAGGACTTGGCTGATCTAAAATTTTGGTGGCAGTTAACTCAAGGTAAAGGAAGGACAAGGGCAAGAAAAGAACTGTGATGTCATTGAAACACTGTTTCCTTAGACAAACAGCAGCTAATTGCTTGGTGATAACTATCACAGAGACATGGCCATGTTGTATGTATGATATATTTCAGAAAGTTTACAAAAAGATTTTTTTTTTCAAAAATGAGGCCTTTTTTTTTTCCTTTTAAAAGAAATCTAGTTTAGGGGATTAATATCCTGAGACTGCTAACTATGTAACCTCAGACAATTGTCCTTGAGGTAATGCCTGATTGTGACCTATAAAACTGGCAAGACTCAGCCTCATAGTTAATAACTTTTTCTGTATTTGCAAGTCTGGACTTCAAAACCAGGACCAGTAAGCTAGGTGCTTAACCCTCATAATATCCATTTTCTAGTCTTATCTCCCCAAGTTCCCCCCTTCACCCTGCCTCTGTGTGTGTGTGTGTGTGTGTGTGTGGTCTATCAACCTGGTTAGCCTTATCAACTTGACATTATCTAGAATTATCTGGGAAGAGAATCTAAACGGATACATTGTTTAAATCAGATTGGCGTGTGGACATGTCTGTGAGAGATTGTCTGGACTGTTAATTGATGTAGGAGGACTCAGCCCACTGTGGGCAGCTCCATGACCTAGGCAGGTGGTCCTGAACTGTATATAAATGCTAGCTGAGCACACACCTGTCTGATAGCTGGCCAGCAGCACTCTCAGTGCTTTCTGCTGTGCCTCCTTTGTTATAAAGTAAATTTCCTGGTCAAAGGTAATGATGTGTGAAGTCAAGCAGGCCTTGCTTTAGTTTCCTTTAATGGTAACCTGGAATTGTAGGCCAAATAAGCCCTTTCTCCCACAAAGTAACTTTTGGTCATGGATGAAGAAACACTGAAACAGAAATGAAACTAGAAAAGTAGATAACCTATATGTGTGCAACTAAGTATAATGTATATATATGTATGATGTATGTATATATGCATATGGTACATGTATGTGGTATGTGTCCATTTGTGTGCACATTCATGTGAGTATGGGTGTGTTCATGCCAAGACACATGTGGCAGTCACAAGACCACCTTGGAGGTCAGTCTTTGACTTCCACCTTGTTTGAGATGGGCATCTTCTTTGTTGCTCGTTATTGCATATTCCCAGTTAGCCGGCCCACAAAATTCAGGGCCTTCTCCTGTCTCTGTCTCTCATCTTGCTGTAGGAGCACTGAGCTCGGCTATTCCATGGGTTCTGGGGATTTGAATTTGTTTGGCAAGTACTTTATCTGTTGAGCTGTCACCTGGACGCCTAACAGCGTTTCTGTGCTTCCCTCTCAAGAACATTGAGGTTGAAGTGACATGAAAATATTAACAATTCCTGGGTCACAGTCAGTAAACACTAGCTGTCTCCGTTTGCTGTTGTTTTTATTTTTAAGTTGGATTTCATGGTGGCATTTCCATACAGAAATATCAATATAGTCTTTTCTTCATCCATTAGTTTTATTATTAGAGCAGATATTAACAAAAAGCCAATTCCTGACCTGTCATCTCTCTTATAATAGGAATAAAAAAGTGAAAGTCTGATCTACATTGTAGTAGGATCCAAACAAAGGTGTTGATGTCCCCGTGACAGCAGATGGCTGCACCACTACCGTATTTCGCCATTTAAAAAAATGCACATTTTGTGGCATTTTAGTGTTCGTAAAATTGAAATTTCATCTTTTTTTTTTAAAATCAATGTGCAACTTAACATTGTTGGACTTTCCTTCTAGAAACCTCTTATTAAAATGAAGCTGTGTCTTGGAACTGATTGTGCCCCAGGATTGAGGAAGTAAAATAATTATTATGCTGTTGTCATAGCATGCACAACTGTTTAAAGACAAGAATAGCTAAGCTGCTAGGGACTGGAGTCCAAGATGTGGTGGGTTTTGTCTTTGGTTTTTGTATTCCAGCAAATCTGTCACAATGATCATAACCCTTAAGAGGTTTGGAAGTTCCATTAATACCCTTTATATATTGGTACCCCTGCAGCCTTAGATACAAGGAAGTCAGGTTGCTTTGGCCCCAATTTGCTGGCTCTAACCCCTCAATGCAGCGCCTGGGGACTTTAGCATGCAGGCATAATACAAATGCTGTTCACGCATGCACGCATACAGCCCCCACTCTGAATCCACTAGTTACTTCCGGGAGTCCTCTCCACTCGGGATTAACCCTTCCATGCCCATTAACCCTTTCAGTTCTCTCCTCTAGGCAGATAAACACCCTGTACCCAGCCACTTAAAGACTCCTGCTCCCACTCTGAACCCTGCCCTGATAAAACTCCAGCCTCCTGGTATTCACAGCCCCTAGATAAACTCTTTTTTTTTTTAACTAATGGGTCATACATATAGAAACATGCCACTAGCTCCCTTGAATGCCTCTGGCAGGCAACCCAGCAGCATGGGCGGTGCCTCTGCTAGAAAGGCATGCCAGTCAGGTGAAGTGGAGGTTAGAGAGGATAGTGAGAACCCACTAGCAATTTCAGCATGTCCAACCCCCTGCTCCCTTCTAAGGCATTCTCTGAACTTCAAGATCTTAAGTAGAGAACCATGTCTCACTCTGTTTTTTTCCTTGGCATGGGCAGACCACTGATATCTACCTGCATCTAATAAAACAAGTCTTTCTGACTCACAGGCCAGCTTTATCCACAGCCTTCTGGTATTATCCCTAAAGCTTATTTTCACAATACTATCAGTTCTTTCCTAGTATGCAAAGAGGAAACTCGGGCCAAAACTGAGTATACAGGATCTCTAGTTGAGGGTATTGCCTTACATTTATATTCCAGGATTTTTATTAATAAAATATAGAGGTTTCTATACACGACAGAAGTTTTTTCTTTAAGGTCTCATTTACTTTTTACATTTGGAAGGACTTTTATAAACCTATCCCTCTTACTGGGTAAATACGTCAAAGATTTTTCCTTTAATAAATGTAGGTCATTAGCAGCTTCAGCTTTATTATAAACAAAAGATAAGAAAACCACAAGTTCCTGAATTGATTTTGTCGTTGCCAAAACAGATTCAAAAAGCTTGCAGTTTCTGAGGAGCCATTTCGTGTGTTTTTATATCATATAGGTTACTTCACTTTGGGATCTTTATACCTTAAAAGAATAGCTTTTGGAAACATCTGATTAGGGTCCCTGTAAATTAAATGAAGTTTTGTTTAGTAGATCTGTTTCAAAATGTAAATGTTTTCAACTTGGTTAAACAGAAGCCTAACAAAACAAACTGTTCCATTGTGCCACTTATTTATCTAGGTTTAGATTATAAGGTGAGAACACTCCAACCAGGAGCCCTCCTTTGAGACCTGCCATGTCTTGATATGGAATCTGGAAACCAAGGGTTAGAAATGGGCCAGCCCAGTTTTGATATGAGGGGAAAAACTGCATCAAATAGAATCAAAGCTAACAAAGAATTCATGGTTTTAATTAAGAGCCAGGAAACATATATACAAGGAAATGGACAGCAAAAGGAGAGTGGTCAAAACAGTCCAAAGAAGGAATATCAAATGGCAATTTAGACCCAGTAATTTGAAATATCAATTCTAAATGATCAATGTATGGTCCACATTAGCTACTTAATCCAGGGGATTTTAAAAAAAACTGTTAATTATCAGTTAGTAATGAGCAAAGTATTGTCAAAGTCTGGACATATTCTTGAAACCACGGGAGTCTGAAAAGGCAAAGGAGCGAAAGTCTATCCAGGGACAAAATGGCATTTCGGGACGTGTTGCTGCGAATTTTTATTTTCAGACCTTCATCCATATGGGGAAATCCCACACCAGCCTTCATATTCTCAACAAGGACAGCTATTATTTTTAATGTGTATATGTATATGTATATATACCCATAATATAATTTATAATTATCTCTGAGGTAATACAATAATAAACACTACATGGTATTGTATTAAATACAAACTTGAAAGAGGGTTGACGTTGCCTTGGATGCAGATACACAGACATGAGCATAGCAAATTCCTGAAATGTGTGTGTGTGTGGGGGGGGGGGTTGTGTTGTGTTCCACCGAATAAAGCTTGCAAGGATGACTAGAAGATCACTAATCCT
This sequence comes from Mus caroli, assembly GCF_978045245.1. Taxonomy (NCBI): domain Eukaryota; kingdom Metazoa; phylum Chordata; class Mammalia; order Rodentia; family Muridae; genus Mus; species Mus caroli. The sequence goes on along the minus strand of NW_028227275.1, from coordinate 30,993,526 downwards.
AAGATTTCACCAAGGATATTCTCTGTGGACAGGCAGCCAGACAAGCATCTATGTGACACCTGACACATGCCCTCCCTGGGTTAACATCCTGATTCCTCTGCCTATGAGTTACACATGCTGAGTGACTTGAGGAAAGTAGTGGGTTGCCCTTTCTTACTTCATCTAATCAGCCCCGGTCTGCTTGGCAGATCAGCTGCAGCAACTGACAACCATCGATGTAGACCGACATGCTTTCAGAATATGAATAGATGCAGGCTGCGGCAAGAAAACACAACTGTGGTATTAAAAATGCTGTCTGCTCGGGAGGCAGAGGCAGGCGGATTTCTGAGTTCGAGGCCAGCCTGGTCTACAAAGTGAGCTCCAGGACAGCCAGAGCTATAAAGAGAAACCCTGTCTCGAAAAACCAAAAAAAAAAAAAAAAAAAATGCTGTCTGTTGCAAAAGTTTTATCACTAAATTCTCAAGGTGAGATATTTCCTTTCAATCAGTTTAACTCTAAAACAAAGTAGAACCCAACCAAACCCAACCCAAACAAACCCCACTATCTTCAAAGTAAGCCAATTGTGGCTGCCCAGCCTTACTTTTCTAATCTGCTTTCCTGCCTTCTGGCATTGTATTACATACTACTGATTTCTGTGGTACTTTCAAATCCTCGGAGTTTCTTGGAGACCTTTTGGAAGCCTGGGCCAGGAAGATGAGGAGGTGGGGGAGCCTGGGAAATTTGAGTTCCACACCCCATCCTAAGTATTTATTTATCTTATATTTTGGGTTCCTCTCACGTTTCTGTTAGAGTAACCTCTTACGGATCTCCACCGGTTTGGAAACTGCTCATGTGGTAGAAAAGGGGCGCCAGACAATTTGGTGTGCACACCTGGCCTATGTTCCAAGTGCTAGAGCAAAAGAAATGTCTCTCGATTATAATCTGGGCTCTGCCTGCCTCACAAGGACCTTGTGATGCAGAAATAATCTCCTGAAACACCCCCATAGAGCAGTCAGAAATGGAAGTAAGTGCCCATGACCCCCAGCCCTTTGGGCCGGAAGTCCCGCCCCTGAGGCGTGCCTCTCACCCACATCCAACCCCTACCACCCGGAAGTGGATCCTCATCAAAAGCATCCACTCCTCTCGACAGGACGTAGACTCATCGGCCAAGATATGGACCAGTCTCACCTCAAGTCCTGTCCCACTGGCCAGAAGTCTGAGCCTGCAGGCCTAGCTGTCAGCTCCACCAGCCCCAACTGTTTCTCCTCAAACCAAGGATTGGACTCCGTCTACCAAGACCTGGACCTGGACTCTCTGAATGAAGATCTTTCCTTGCCTGTTCCAGATGCCATGACAGAGACCTCTGCGTCCACAAATGAATCCCGCCTAGCTTCAGAACCAAATCTGACAGAGGCTGAGCAACTGGAGCTCAAATCTGAGCTTACTAAACTGGAGGAAGAGATCTTAAACTTACGTGACCTGCTTGCAGCCAAAGAGAAGCGGTGTGGCGAACTCAAGAGGAAGTTAGGCTGCGTGCCCTTGGTGGGACTGAGGCAGAATCTGTCTAAGAGCTGGCATGATGTTCAGGCCTCCAACACCTACATGAAGCAGAAGACGTCAACTGCCCTGGCTTCGGTGGGTTCTGCCATCTGCAGGAAGCTTGGAGATGTGAAGAATTCGTCCACGTTCAGATCTCTGGAAGGGCTGGTGGGAACAGTCAAATCAAGAGTTGCAGGTGGCAGAGAGCTCGGCAGTGGCCTTCTCCCTTCACCAGTGAGTGGCAGTGATCCACACTCGACTCTGGGGAGTGGATATGAAACTGTTCCAGGGCTTGATGAGCAGCTATTTTCTGTCCTGAAGCCAGAGTAACCCCTTTGTTAGCCTTGCGTGGCTGCCAAACCTGTATCTATGTATTCCTTCTCCCGTCATCGCAGTTGTCAAACAAAAACAAGCAACCAACCAACCATGGTAAAACTACTCTAATTCTGGACATAGATATGGTCCAGTTGTGATAATGAGGACACCCATTTCTGCATAGATATTTGCTGTTCTTAAATGAGAAAGAAGCCCAAGATTTATACTAGTTAATAATACTGAAGTTTGTAGAAGAAACACGTCTCTATGTTAGCTTTTCTGTGGTTACTTTTAATGGACTCAGTAATGGCTCCAAGGGGTCTTAGACCAGATCCTAAACTCCTTAAACGATTAGTTGATTAGGAGGCCAATGAGATTTCTGTCTGGGATTGGGAAAAGGGATGAAGCAACCTGGCTAGATATTCTACCAGCACCACTTGACCTGCACCCAGTATTTTATTGCAGTGTTGGCGATGCCACCCAATGACTCACGTATTCTGTAAAGTCTCCTGAGCTTCATCCCTGTCATCGCAGCTTTTTAATTTTAAAACACAAGAAACTGTCCATTTTAAGACTGCCAGAAAAGAGAAAAAAAAAATATTGGCCACTAAGTGTTACTCTAAAACTATACATTTTATAAAACTTTCATTATTCAACGTGACCAATTCAGCCAATCAACTTAGCGTTAATACAGGAGATGTATTTTGGACTGAAAGTGAAAATTCTAATTTACATTGAATATACTTTTGCTCTCTTTTTGTATTAAAGTTGTGGTTTAAAGTTTAACCCTTGAGGCAGCATGTCTCCGCCACCAATTGCATCTTATTCTGCAGCAGTTGCCAACTAGTAATCACCGTCAGCTAAGGGGCACAGTGTATCCAGATTAAGAAATATAAGCCTCCTCCTACCTCCATCTTAAACATTTTAGTCCCCTGTAATGCTGGCTGCTATGACTCTGAAAAGGCCTTATTAAATATACATCACTCTTCTGGTTGACTCTAAACCTGCCTGTTTTTTTAACTTCAACTCGGAAGGAAGAAGGACTTCCAAGATCAATAGAAACCTGTAGGAACTTGGTTTGAGTTTGTTCAAGCGTTCTAATATCTCATTTTCACAGGAACTGTGTTTTGTGTTATGTTTGTGTTTTGTTCGTTATTTTCCTTTTTCAAAATCCCTATCCCAACAGCGTCCTCCTTGTCTCCCACACTGTCTGGAGTAGGAGCTGGTATAACCTTGAAGCCCAGCAGTCCACTGTCTGTTGGAGTATATTTCAATAACCTGTCGTTGCCTACAATTTGGCCCTTGAGTTCAAGCACCTAACCCTATTTTGCTATTTCTTGAATGTTTCTCTTACATCCCCTTTTGTTCTCTACAGTGAAACTAAATACTGCTGTCAGTGTAGAAGCTCTTGATAAGCTGTAAAGCCATTGATAAATCCCAGCTCTCCACTGAGTCCCAAAGGCCACGTTTTTGCTTGGATTAAAAGAATTTATACAAGTCTTTTGCATGTTTATTTCTTGATTTATTATAATTATCAATTGAGATGGTTCTCAGTGCTGGAGAATAAAAGACAACAAGAAAAAGTGAAAGTTGACCAATGGGCAGCGACCTATAAGTCAAAAAAGCTTGAGTTGTGAACAATCTTATCGATAGTGTGGGCCAAACCTAAAATATATCCTCTTTTATTTAACAGCTCATAAGAATAATAATATTTTTTCCCAAATGATTTTTTTGAAATGGGGTCTCACTATATAATAGCCCAGGGTATCCTCAAACTTGTGATTTACCTGCCCCAGACTTGTAAGTACTGGGATTACAGGAATGCTCCTGCTGTTCAGGCTTCCCTTCAGAGCATCCTGAACGGCCATGGATTCTGAGAGGGAAGCAAGGCAGAAGCTCAGGCAGCCGGTGAATGCTGTGAGAACAATCTCTGGAGACAGCTTCTGTGAGATAGCTCATTTTAGTTGGGGGAACAAAAGCTATTCAAACCTTTGTGGGATTGAGTAAGGGCTATCAGGGTGAATGTACATCATTGGCCAGTGCAAGGGTGCTTGGGATGCCTCATTTGCATAAGAAGGAACTCCAGGTGCTGTTGGAGATGACCTTAGACTGGGAGAGGATGTTTAACTTGGCTACCTGGCCTTGTGACATTCTGGGGTGGGGGTGGGGGGGAGGCAGAGACACAGCCATCCTACTCCTGCTGATCTCAGGACAAGATTTCTGGAGTTTGGACACACCTCCAACTCCACTCTTGCTCCAGGCCTGCTCCCCTGAGTCCCACAGTTCCCCAGCCCCACACATACCTAAACACCTTCAAGAAATTCTCAATTCTATGACAACAGTAGAGGATGTTTGCAATTTTTGTCGAGTCATTATCCTACCATGTTTAAGTTAAAGTAAATCTTCAACTAACTGGCTGACAGGATCCTCTATTTTATTTTATTTTTTAATTTTTGAGGCCTTTTAGGCATTCAAAGACAAATGGGTTTTCCTAAGACAAATGGGTTTTCCTAAGACAAATGGGTTTTCCTAAGACAATTGTGTTAGGAGCTGTACCCAGGTCATGGAGGTACAGTGGTTAAGTAGATATTGTCCACATTCTTTAGAAACACTCGGATTCTCTAGTCATTGGATTGGGATTATTGGGATTACACTCTGATAAGTGCCTAAACAGAGATGTGTGCCACAGATGAGGGGAAACCTCTGGAAGGTTATGTTCAACTCTACCTTGGAAGGTCAGTAAAGATTATATAGAGGCTAATATATACATGATGGCTAATGTACTTGGGAGTCTGAGGCAGGGGACTAAGAGCTTGAAGCCAGCCTGGACTATGTCTAGCATCTGGAGGGAAATGAACAAACTTCACAGGGGCATAAAATTTTAAGAAGACTCGAAGTTTGCCAGACAAGCACAAGTAGGGTATGCATATGGTGTGCAGAAGAACTGAGCCATGAAGGAATGTACCAGAAGACATGTTCCAGGAAAGACCTGTACATCATTGAGGCCAGAAATGGAAGGGGTTGGTGAGCAGGGAGTATAGAGGAGTGGGGCACAGAATCCTCAGTACGTGGTCCTCTTCAGAGCTCCAGGCAGAAGTACTTAACCCTGGAGGAGCGGAACACTTCAATTAGAAGCACATTGAGAAACATTTGGGAGATAGGATCTTACAGGCTGAGGAGCCAACCTCTTGGAAGAGACAGATGAATATATTTCCAAGAAAATAAGACTTTATAATTATGAAATAGAAGTGGTATAATCATTTTGGATTTTAAATGGATTTCATCATACCCGCAACAGTGTGGGGGTGTGGTATGAAAGGCCTTCACAAACATGGGTTCTGTTTATAAAGGTTTTTCTCCATCTCCATTTTCTCCTGCTTCTACCATGAGTTGGGTCTCCTTGGTTCTTGTCTCATGTACCTTCACAATCCCCTCTTAGGTCTTTGGATATTGTAGCTTAATTTAAGTGTATTTAACTTAAATTGGTAATTTTAAGATGCAATTTCCAACAATTTCTGGAATGTATATACACTCAAAGACTCCTATGGCTAAATTTGCTTAACCCTGAAAAGCACTGGCTGCAGAATACTGAACAAACCCCCCCCTGGGGGGCGTCCATTCTCTGGGCTTGAATCACCCATAGAGGCACAAGTATTAGATTAGAAAGCAGAGATTGGAAGGTGGCTTAATCATGGCCTCCCCCATAATATGTTGAAACCCTAACATGAGGATGACACTATAGGGAGGGAACTAGCTCTCATGAGTATCTTGTTAAGTGGCATCAAGGACACATGGTTGCATTTTCCACTGTGAGAAAACCTGATAAAAGGCACCATCTATAGATTAAGAAGCAGTTTGTCTTCTGCCTTGGTCTTGGATTTCTTGACCTCCAAAACAATGAGGAAAATATTTCTGTTGTTTATAAGCCCGTTTAGAATGCTTTGTTATAGCAGCGTGAATAAACCAAGACCCAAGAGTTGAGTGTTCTCACTGGTCACATGCTCCGCGTTGGTGGCAAAGGCGGGGCTAGATCACCAAGCCTCGAATGCAGTAGCATTATACATTCCCTACACACCACAGTGTCACGTTCAGGAAAAAAAAATCACCAGAAACTGCTGGAAGCTTCTGCAGCGCTTGCTTCTACTACGTGATCCATTAAAAATGGTAAGTTCCAGATTTTCGGGAAATCCATCATCAACACTCCATTTTTATATAGGTACTGAGAGGTGGGCAGTAACCATTGGCCCAGAACTGCAGACTTTAGGTCACAGATCTGATGGCCTTAAACATTGAGGAAGTAATGATGCCATGCATTGATGCTGCTAAGGAGTAGGGCCAGTTGCACCTGGGTTATAGAATTGCAATTCTTGCGGAACTTGAGTATAAGAGAGCAGAGTAAGCCATACATTGTCAAAATGACTGTAGAGAGATGATTGGAAGGTAAGGTGTTTAAAAGGTACACCAATTCTGTTTTCTGGCCCAGACACAGATTTCATGGACAAAAATCAGTCTGATGACATGATTCAGGGACTCTGGAAACTGCCGAAGTATTGGGTAAGACTTGGACTATAAATTGTGGTTAACTTTAGTCAGCTCTAATGCCTAGGACCTTAACTCTGTCAGGCAGCTATGTGTATGCTCATTAAGTGCTCTGAATACAGCTTAGAGGAGCTGGGTTTGGCAAAAAGGATGCTGCCTTCCAAATATTGAACACCTGTAATTTGATTATTGGTTACTGTTTCTAATCACAAATATACACATGAGAAAATGGGTAGCCAATGTCGTCATGCCTCCCACTGCTGCTCTGGTCTCTTTCTTTGGCAAAGTGATACCTGGGGTATTTAACAAGCCAGTGCATAGAGACCAGGGATGTAGTTCATTGGTGGATAAGTTGACAAGCATTGTCAAGGCCCTAGAGTTGATCACCAGCACCACAAAGAGAAGGAAAGAAAGGAAAAAACAACAGACATAAAGAAAATATGAAGAAAAAAATAAAAACAAAATCATCAGAAAAAAATTTTTTTCCTTGTGTCCTGGAAAGGGTACCAAATGATTGATTGTGTATGTCCAGGGAAAACTTAATATATGGGGCTGATCAATAGGACAGGCTATGAGAATCAAAAAGAAAAATAAAGTGTCAACAACCATGAAAGAAAACACACACACACACGAGAGAGAGAGAGAGAGAGAGAGAGAGAGAGAGAGAGAGAGAGAGAGAGAGAGAGAGAAGGAGAGAGAGAGAGAGAGAGAGAGAGAGAGAGAGAGAGAGAGAGAGAGAGAGAGAGAGAGAAGTGGACAGCCGTGAGCATGTGGAGAGAGGTGGGGAGAGGAATAGGGAGAGAGGGGACAAAGAAGGTAAGAGAGTAAGAAAGAAGGAGAATAAGAAAGTAAGAAAGAGAGAGGAGGGGGCAAACAGCCCCTTTTATAGTGAGTCAGGCATACCTGGCTGTTGCCAGGTAACTGTGGAGCAGAGCCTAGAAGGAATGCTAACATTTAGTCTTTGCATGATGACCAGATAAGAGTCTCATGTTAACTGCCATCTCCTACAAGCAGAGACTTCCCTAGAAGTCTGGCTTCCACAGCGATCATATTATGCAAAATGACTACTTTTCAATGACAACCAAACAAGTCATAAGGCATATGAAGAAACAAGTAACTATAGCACATTCAAAGGGTGACAATGAGCGAAAAGAAACTCCCAGAAGAAGACCCAGAGGAGATATACTAAGCAAGTACTTTGAAAACTGTAGGGGGAGGTGCTGATAGTAAGCTTTGGTTCCCTAATTGGTTTTTGATTTGGTCAATAAAAAAAGTGGGAGCCAACTGCTGGGCAAAGGGGAAAGATGGGACTTCCAGGAGGAAAAAGAGATTCAAAGAAAGAGAAGGGGCTTTTCACCCAGAACGCAGCAACCCTGTAAGGTCTTGGGGTAGCTAGAACCCGCGGCCTCCACCATTGGCAGAGGCTGGCTGAGATAGACAAGTTGATAAGGTTACAGCAGGAGATTCTGCACCCAGCAATTGTGCTATCTGGCAAGTTCTAGAATAATAAAGCCTTCTGAGTGTTTCATCCTCAGAACAAAGGTGGGCAGAGAAAGAGAGAAGCCAGGTTGGCAGCTGGCAGCTTGGCGAAGCTAGTCAGGAGGAACAAGAGGAAGCCGAGAGTGGCCAGAGCGCGGGCAGTAGCTCCAGGGTAACAGCTCTCAGACAAGCAGAGAGAGGGGTTAGCGGCAGCGGATCTCAGAGCAAAACTGGGAGGGGCGAGAGTGCGGGCTGCACTCCAGGAAAGGCAGAAGCGTGCTTTTTAAAATTACAGGCAACATAAAACAACTTTTCAAGTTGCTCAAGGAAGTAAAGGAAAATTTGGAGGAAGGCACAAGGACACGATGCCAGAAGTAGTGGGAACAGTGGTAAAGCTGGGGGGGGGGGGGGCAAAAAAGACAAGAAATCTGGAGTTTAACTGTTCTATAAACAGAGTGAAAATAAATTGCAGATTCAAAGGAAGATCTACCATGAAAAAGACAATCTACCGTTAGAATGAAATTGTTCCTGACTCTAAAGGGAAGTGAACAGAGTCCAGGGCTGGGAGGTTGAGTAAACCGGTGTTGCAATATGGGAATTCCACAAGAAGAAAAGACGGAAAAGGAGCAGGAGGAGGAGAAAAAGCAGAGGAGACAAAAATCCTCAACCAAATACTTGAAAAAACATTCTAGAGAACATCGAACACCATTATAAAGTTAGTGAGATTCGGAGATATCCGACATAAAAATTAACAAGCATGAAACAGTGTGTAAATAGAATCAAATGCAAGACTACAAATCGTCTCACTGCATGTAGAAAAAAAAAAAAAAACATTAGAAAAAAAGGAACAAGCCGGGCGTGGTGGCGCACGCCTTTAATCCCAGCACTTGGGAGGCAGAGGCAGGCGGATTTCTGAGTTCGAGGCCAGCCTGGTCTACAAAGTGAGTTCCAGGACAGCCAGGGCTATACAGAGAAACCCTGTCTTGAAAAACCAAACCAAACAAAACAAAAAAGAAAGAGAGAAAGAAAGAAAGAAAGAGAGAGAGAGAGTGAGAGTGAGAGAGAGAGAGAGAGAGAAAGAGAGAAAGAAAGAAAGAAAGAAAGAAAGAAAGAAAGAAAGAAAGAAAGAAAGAAAGAAAGGAAGGAAGAAAGGAAGAAAGGAAGGAAGGAATGGGCAGAGAGGTTATAGTCAACCAATAATGAAAAGCACAAAAGCATGTACCCAAGATCAACAGACTTCAAAGTGGCTGAATTCTAAGACATTTACCCCACAACACATTATTCTCAAACTTTTCAGAACCTCAGAGACTGTTGAAAACGGTAAGCCGGCATCTTGTTACATATAGGGGATGTAATCAGAGATTTCTAACAGAGAACTCTGGAAGTTAGAAAGCCCCTGCTTCAAAAAGAATATTAATTAAGGGCTGATGAGACAGCTCAGTGGGTAGCAGGGCTTGCTGCCAATCCTGATAACCTAAGTTTGATTCCCAGAACCCATGTGGAAGGAAAGAACCCACTCCCACAGGGTTTCCTTTGACCTCCACATGCTTGTCAGGGAGATTCATTCACTTACACGCACACACAAAATAAATGAATGTAATTTTAAAAATACCAATCATACCCCATCATATTCTTACCCCTAACCTTTCCCTATCAGCCAACATTAAGTTACAATGTGATCTCTTTATTTGCTAGCTATAGTCTAAGACAAATAATTAAACAAACCCAGGTTGTCTAACTCAGATACGCTTAATACTGGCTCTCAGTCTTGTCAGAAATCTGCTAAATGTAGCATTAAATGTTTAAGCTTATTGCAATAGACAGTGGCTCCCAAATTCCGACAGTTTACCCCCCCAAAGGTCTCCAAGGAGATATGGGCACAGCGACAAGATTCTACCTGGATTGTGGTATGATAACCACTGAGAGATTCTGCTTCACTGCCTGCCCACTGCCAGGGCTTGGCCTACATTGAGGACAGACAGAGGCTACCCAGAGTTAAATGGCTCATATTGCTTAAGTCTTTTCTCCCATGTTCCTACTCCACAGGAAAAAGCTTCTCTGGGTGAGGACCAGACTGACTGTGTCCAAGTTGCATTGGAGACCACAGGCACCTGGACTATACAGTAGTGGACTATATAGACTAACCTCTGTCATTTTAATTAATCCATGACACTAGATTATAATCTATTTTTCCCAGATTTCTGACTCCATTGACAGCTAACTGAACCTTGACAGCTAGAAAACAGACCTAGCTCCTTAGTCCAAGGTAATTCACCACTATCTTAGCTCATTAGCCAATCTGTTAACTATTTTTTTTTTTTTGAGACAGGGTTTCTCTGTGTAGCCCTGGCTTTCCGGGTACTCACTCTGTAGACCAGGCTGGTGTTAACTAGTTAAGACTACCAGAGCTCTTATCAAAGAGAGACAGGTTTTCCCTTGCTCACAGGCTTCATGATAAAGAATAAACAAGTTCAGATATAAGCTTTCACAGATGTAACCTTGTTACTACCTTATCTAAACTAAGTTTCCAGTGGCTAAATGCTTCATATTTTCTCTCCTTGCTATGTCACTGTGCTAATATTAGCCAATCAAGCTCTTATGATTTAGCCAAACCCTAATAAAATATACGATACAACTTTTAAAATCACAAGTTCAAATTTTAAGTTTCTTTTGGTTGCCTTTTAACTATAGACTTAAAGTGTTTTTAGTGCTAAATCTATACTATCCGATATCATACTCAAATATAAGTTTCCTTTGGTTGTCTTTTAACTATAAACATAAGGTGTTCCTCATGCTAAATCTATATGATCAGCTGTCATATTCACCAGGTCAAGGTTTTTAAATGTAAACTTAAAATTTGTGTGTGTGTGTGTGTGTGTGTGTGTGTGTGTGTATATATATATATCATAATGAATGAAGAGAAAAAAATGTGTGTGTGTTTCAGCATCTTGCCAAGTCCAGAGTTTACTCAAAATCTACATCCAGGACAGCCCCAGAGAAGCAACTCACAAACGCTCCATTCTGTTCTCACAGTCAGATGTTTCCTTTTTTTTTTTTTTTTGGTAAAGAAAATTTTCTTTTTTTTTTATTAGGTATTTTCCTCATTTACATTTCCAATGCTATCCCAAAAGTCCCCCATACCCTCCCCCCACTCCCCTACCCACCCATTCCCACTTTTTGGCCCTGGCGTTCCCCTGTACTGAGGCAGATAAAGTTTGCAAGTCCAATGGGCCTCTCTTTCCAGTGATGGCCGAGTAGGCCATCTTTTGATACATATTCATCTAGAGTCAAGAGCTCCGGGGTACTGGTTAGTTCATAATGTTGTTCCACCTATAGGGTTGCAGATCCCTTTAGCTCCTTGGGTATTTTCTCTAGCTCCTCCATTGGGAGCCCTGTGATCCATCCAATATCTGACTGTGAGCATCCACTTATGTGTTTGCTAGGCCCCGGCGTAGTCTCACTAGAGACAGCTATATCAGGGTCCTATCAGCAAAATCTCGCTAGTGTATGCAATGGTGTCAGGGTTTGGAGGCTGATTATGGGATGGATTCCTGGATATGGCAGTCTCTAGATGGTCCATCCTTTTGTCTCAGCTCCAAACTTTGTCTCTGTAACTCCTTCCATGGGTGTTTTGTTCCCAATTCTAAGAAGGGGCAAAGTGTCCACACTTTGGTCTTTGTTCTTCTTGAGTTTCATGTGTTTTGCAAATTGTAACTTATATCTTGGGTATTCTAAGTTTCTGGGCTAATATCCACTTATCAGTGAGTTCATATCATTTGAGTTCTTTTGTGATTGGGTTACCTCACTCAGGATAATGCCCTCTAGGTCCAACCATTTGCCTAGGAATTTCAGTCAGATGTTTCTACTGGACCTGCTCCTTCCTACCCACAGATCCTGGACAGCAAGGAAACAGCCAACTCTCCTAAGCCTTGACCAACAGTCCCATCCCCATTTTCTTAGGTTTCCCAGGCACATCACTCCAAAGTCAACAGGAAGTAGCTAAAGACCACCACAACCTTAGCCCTACTTCACCATTGCCTCTTAGTTTTTCCTTTTTAAAATTAAACCAAAATGGAGGAATGTTAGCATTCCCTCTAGGTTCCTCCCCACAGTTACCTGGCAACAGCCAGGTATGCCTGGCTTACTACAAAAGGGGCTGTTCACTCCCTCCTTGCTGTCTTGTCCTTAATGTCTTACTCTCTGCCCCTTCTCTCCCTCCTTTTCCCCCTCCCTCTCCCCCCTCCATGTGTTCCTGGCTGCCCCTGCCCTCTTTCCTCCCTGTCTCTACTTACTTTTCAACTCCACTTCCCATGCCCTAAATAAACTCTATTCCATATCATATCTGGTACCTCAGGGGAAAGGGGTGCCTCAGCATGGGCCTGCTGAGGCATCCCTCTTACCTCACCATACCGTGCCTCTCTCTACAGAAACATATCCTGGCCTCTTCTCTTTTTTATAAAACACAACATTGATGCTGAGCTTCAGATTTAGAAACAATACAGGGAAGCCAGGCATCTCTGGCTGTTGCCAGGTAGCTTTGGGGCAGAGCTTAGAAGGAATGCTAACATTTGCTATGCTGTCTTCAAACTCATAGTTTGCCTCCGTTGGCCTCCTAAGGGATACAATCACAGGTGCATAATACCCACCGACAAGGAAGTTTGATGTTAGTTTATTTGGGTTTTGTGACCACACACACACAATCTATTAAAATGTATAATAAAAACACATGATTTAATAAGGCATAGTGGTAGCTCCAGCACTCAGGAGGGAGACAGGAGGATCATTATGAGTAGGAAGCCAGAGTGAGCTGCAGTGTGAAACTGTATCTCAAAATGGCTGGAAAGGTGGCTCAGCAGTTAAAAGCGCTTGCTGTTCTTGCAGAGGATGTAAGTTCCATTTGGGAGGTCCACTAAGAAATAAAAACTTTGGAAATGGAAGTCTCAGTTTCTCAGGGAAGCAGACTGGGACAATGGGCTGTTAATCATTAATGACTCTGGAAGCTCAAAGCTGAGCGAGTCCCTGGAACTTTGTCAAGGCCTCACCAAATACAGTAAAACTAACATAACTGCCAATCAGAAACTGGCCTGTGTGATTTTCCTGGCACCCACCAACGAAGTTTTAGATTACCTAACACTGGCTAAAGTTCTATTAGTTTTCTATAAAAGGCTTGCCCGCCTTTGTCAGGGGTCGCTATTTTTGATAAATGGTTGACCCCTGCATGCTGGTCATTTCTGCAGAACAAACACTCTTAGCCTTTGCATACTGTTTGAATCAGGGGTCTTCCTTCAGCTTTATTCTTGGATGCTAACAGATTCCTTGCACTGACATCAGGTGCCTCACAACTGCCTGTCACTGCAGTCCCAGGGGAGCACACACTTTCTGGTATCCACAGGGACCTGCACTCACATACACACACCCTTATACAGATACACATACTAAGTAAAAGTAAAATAAACCTTGAAAGGAAAACATAAACACAAGTTCATCTTAGTAAACTAAAACTTATCTAAACTCAGATTACAAACTTCATTTTAGCACATTTAATATTCTGTTCACACAGATGAGACGAAGAGACAGCGTAACTGACACGGCTGAAAGTCTAGTTGATTCAGAAAAGATGCCACTGTCAAGTGAGCTCCAGCTGCTATTTCCATGCAGGGTAGCAACATACCATACTTGTGATATCTTGGGATAGTCTTTTTGTCCACTGCATAACGGTTGTCTTTGTATTACTCAAATGCTGATTTGAGTAGAAGAGTTATGAAGCATCACCTGCCTTGGTATTTTGTAAACATTCTTCTCCAACACCTTCTGATTGGTCAATAAAGAGCTGGCCACCCAACTAGCTGGGCAGAAGAAGTTAGGATGGGAAAGGGAGAAAAGAGGGAAAGAGAGAGAGGGAGAAGCAGAGGGGGAGGTGAAGGGAGATGAGAGGGAAAGGGGCAGGAAGGGGGAAGAGGACAGTGAGGAAGGAAGAGGAAAGGTGGCCAACACAAGTCTAGGAGGAGTTGTGAGGAGCAGGTCACTAAGAGATTCACCATGAGGACACACATGGCACAGAGCAAGTCAGGATGAGACTAGATGCAAGTGGCATGGGCCTGTGGCTTAGAGGGTTAGAATAGCTCACAGCCTGCCCATTTCATGCTTACAGCTTGTTCGTAAAAGACCAGGTCTCAGTTATTTGGAAGTAAGAGGGGTGTAGCAACCCCCGGAAAATGCTACTGCAATCCCTCTCTTTTGGGGAGCCCTTAACAGAACTCTAGTGCATAGAAATATCTGTACACTGAATTTTTGCCCTTTGTTTTAATATGCTGGGCATTGAGGACCAGGGCCTTGGACATGCTAGGCTGTTGCAGGAAATATTTTAAAAAACGAATGTGGCATTGGATTACTCCCGTACTTGTGCCTCTGTCCCGGCAGCCTGGTTGGCCAGGCACTGGTGGGCAATGGCCGACCTGTTTTTATCTCGTGGAGATTCTGACTCTGAACGTCACAATCTCTTCCGCCCAACTCTCTAGATTCCCACCAGCGGGTCACTACCAGACCAACCCCGTGCTTCAAATCCTCCACGGCCTTTATGGTGCACATCTGGCAAACCCACGCTTTGCCCCTATATCGTTCTCTCTTGAACCCAGATGAGCCACCGAGTGAAGGAAGACACAACACAAACTTAGTTTAGAAACAATGGTAACTCAGTCTCTGGGCGTAACAACTAAAATCCTAATCTTGTCAGCCTTACTTAAATCTGATACCTCCAGTGGTGAATCCTTGGGGATCCACCATGATATCAGGAAACTCTAGCAGCTACATCTCACCCCTCTGAAGTCCGTTCCAAAAAGGACCTAACTACTGCCTGCCTCTTCTCCTCCGCTGTCCAACCTGGAAGTCCCTCCTCTTACTCGCTCAGTGATTGGTTCCTTTATTCATTAGGTGATTCGTTCACCTGAACTGCACAAGGCCCATCCACAACACTAGGTAAGCCCTTACCATGGAGATATAGCTTCAGGCCTGTATGTTTTTCTGAGGACTAAGAAAAAAAGAAGAGAGACCACAGAATAGCAAGAGCTGATACATGTTTTCTCATAAGACACTTCTGTAACAGTTTTTATACATTGAAATATGTCCTGGAGACATCTAAAATTATTAAGAACAGTAATAAAGCCCAATAAATTTGCTGTGTGTCAAGGAGTTCACATATATTGCCATCTTCAATCTTCAATAATGCCCTTTGAGAACAAATTAATATTCCCATTTTACAAATCATAAAAACGGAGCATAAAGATGGAGGGCTTCATTTAAGTCTTCATAGCTTATCCAAGGTAGTGAGAACATTTGAATCTAAGACCATGTGACTCAGAGCCACGCTGATATTTCTACTATTAAACATTGGCCACTATTACCAAGGATGGCCCTGGGCCATCGCTGTAGTACAATACACCTTTCTCTGTAGGACAAATGGTCACTTGCTAGAAGATGACATTCTTGAACATTATTGTCAGCACAGAAACAACCCATAATCTTAAAGCAAAACATGTCATACAACAGTCTTTGTGAAAGTAGCTTTTAGAAGTAAAAGAAGAACAATGCAGTCTGCATAAAAGACTGGTCTTACGGGGAGCTAGGTATCATGGGTGACGGTAACAAATACCGACAGAAGAGGCTGGACACATACACAAACCCTCCTACACACACAGTCACCACTCGGATTCCAGCCGAGAAAGACAGAGGAGGCTGGGTTATGTGTGAGCCTCGCCTCTATCCTTGGACAGAGGCTTGTTAATGTTGGGAGACTCAAACTTGCTAACTGGTTGTCACAGACTCCTCTTTTGAGGCTGAGTCTCAGGCATGGGTCATAATGCTTATTTCCCCCAGTTTAGCTGGTAAGGCTCTAGAAGATAAACCCTTCCTCCCAGCAGAGAGTGATGACTGCTCCCGTGAATATACCCCCATTTCCCCTATAAAAGAAAAAAAAAAAGCCATTAGGTTCCAGGAGCTGAGCCATTATGTTCGGTGCCTCCTCAAATGAAGTATGTTAGAAACAATCTGTTTGTAACCCCCACTTCCATTCCCAGCCAGAGTATCGGGTGGTCATGAATTGTTATGAGTTGGTTCAGAGACTTTTACTGAATTGTGCCTAAATTCTCTGGATGGGTGAATAAGGATAGATTTAACTTCCCAGAGCATCTGCTGTCCCGAGCGTCCTTGAAAAAAGAATGAGGTTTGTATTTCCATCCCAACCTCAGAAGATTGAGGGGACCCCACAGTAACCTGCTCTTAGGACTCTGAACTCTATTCTGTGATGTCAAAGTCTTTAGGCTCAGAAAGACTAATATGAATCATCAAGAAATCACATGGGCCAACTAAGTCATAATTGGTTAGAAAAAAATAATCTTACATTTGGAAGCTGTTGACACAGACTGCTATTAGATGGCCCAAAGATAGAGTGAGATTACAGAACTGAGTCGGGAATCAGGAAAAGTGAGATTCAATTTATTAAAGAATGAGAGCAAGTGAAAGTAGACAAAGGCAATGCTGTAAAGACTCTCAGAGTGTTCATGACGAAAGTGATGCCACCCAATGAAACAAGAGGTTACATGGGCAGATTTGTGTGTTCTCATAACAGGTGCGAGGCTTCCTACTTATTCTTGCTTGGATGACTTAGAACAGGTCCTGTTTCAGTCCTGCCTGCTTCTTGCCTGGAGATCAGGATGTCAGCATGGAACCTGTCAGCCACATGTCTGTGTGCCACCTTGCATCTTCCCATGATGACCATAGACTAACTAACCCTCTGCAACTGTAAGCAAGCCTTGAATTAGATGCTTTCTTTTGTAAGAGTTGACTTGGCTACAGTGCCTTTTCACAGCAATAGAACACAGGAACTAAGACAATGGTCTCTTTCCTTAAACTATTTACAAGTCAAAAGACCAATTATGATTATAAGTCAATTCTGGTGTAGAAAGTTGAATATGTACTACTTGCTACATTGACAAGAATGTTCATAATACTGGCTTGCTGATGATTACTGAAAATAAGTATAAATTAAAATAACTAGCTCTGCTAGTTAATCTAGTTATAACTAGATTGCTAGGTACTTAAAACATGTATTAGTTCAGACAACTTTCAACACTACCTATATGGTTTCTCCTTAATTTTATTAATGTTTATATGAACAGTAGAGAGAAGCTGTCTTCCAAAACTGATTTCTGATTACCTACACATTTATGTTCACTTTTTTTTTTTTTCGAGACAGGGTTTCTCTGTGTAGCCTTGGTTGTCCTGGAACTCACTTTGTAGACCAGGCTGGCCTTGAACTCAGAAATCCGCCTGCCTCTGCCTCCCAAGTGCTGGGATTAAAGGCGTGCACCACCACGCCCGGCTTATGTTCACTTTTTACATCTATTTAGTTGGATAAAGACTGTGTGAAGACCATTTTCTAAGCTGAGATTTCCAAGAAAACAAAACACAAAGCAATCTTGTTGCTAGTATATTGAGATTTCGTACCAACCAGTCAAGAGGTAGGAATTCTTGCAGAATTATATGGATTAGATGTGATAGAGGCAGGCTGGGCAGTGGTGGCGCACACCTTTAATCCCAGCACTTGGGAGGCAGAGGCAGGCATATTTAAATTTAAAGTGTTCAGAATTTAATAGGCAAGATATAGCCAAAATTGATTATGATACAAAATCAAGGTTCTCATTGGTATACATTTCTAATTGATATAAAATTGAGATTAATATTCTTACTTTCATATAGGCATTATATCTATACAATACATTTAAGAATATGAAGCTTAGACACAGTCCTTCTATAACTGCTACTATAAACTGTTTTCATTTGATTAAACATATGAGTTAAGGGCCAGATAGCAAATTCTTGGCTCTGAGTTAATTGCTAGGGTATTTACAAGATATTTTATTTAGAAATAGCTGAAAGTAGTTAACAGACATTAGTCCAGATTATTTTACATAGATTGATAGTTTTCAAAAAAAATGTCAGAAATCCGAAGAATGTGACATTTAATGTTACCCTTTCACTTGTTGAAATATAACTGCTCCTAACAACTCCCCATGTGTAGATTCAAAGAAGAAACTGAACGTCCACACCTCAGGTGAGGTTGTACATTGTGGCAAGGTAGCCACTAAGCAGAAATTGCCTATTTCTTCTACAGACCAATACTGTCCGTGAGAGGACAGAAGTTACAGGTTAGGACAGCTTAGTTCTGCTGAGATAGCATAAGCTAGTTCTTAATATTTCCTGTCTCAAAGGCCTGTCAGATGATCCTGGGCCAAAAGGCTGAAGACTGATGCTCTAACCTCCTGACATATTGGGGCTATATAGGTAGCCAACTGCCTCTACAGTTTGTCTCAGTTCTGGATGCTATGTTAGGCTTCCTATATTTTCAGATACTATTGGTTGTTCTTGAATTTCTGATGGGGTTGATGAGTAGTTACAGTTTCATAGCCGACTCAGACTACTTAGCGTTGAGAGAATATATCTGAGAGGACAGTGTTCAGATAGTATACAAGCTAACCAGGACTTAACTGATACAGAATTGTACGCCTTTTTAAAGTTAGGATAGGCATCAGAGTGTTCTAGTCAATTGACAAAAATGATAGCCTAGACGTTAGATGTATCTTATACCTTATAAATTATACAAGATGGTAATAGGTATGCTCAATTTATATTTGAGAGGAAAGAGCCTTTTAACTGAACAAAAAGGGGAAATGTAGACTGCTGTCTATACGCAGGTGAGGGCAGGCACAAGATGAGGTTAGAGCCTGTGATCGGTCAGTGGATAAAAAAGGCGGGCTAAGAGTTTTAGAGATGGGACAGATAGCAACACACAGGGAGAGGGAAGGAAAATGGAAGAAGAGAAGGGCAAACCTGAATCGCATGGGTTTAAATAGCTACAGGTAGCTATGAATATCATAGAAGGAATGCATTCATTCAGGACAACTTGTCCAATCTAGGTGAGTAGCTTGTATCAATATCAGTTGGCTCGGAGTTCATAGTGTGGGCGTTTTGTGGGTTGAGAATTTACTGATATAAATCTGGCTGATAAACTACAAGCCTCTAGAGTTTTAATCTTACCGGGTTACGGGGATTTGTGACAGCTAACAACTGCAGGAGGCAGATAGCTGGGAATGTGAGCAGGGTCAGCAACAAGAGAACTGCGAGTTGGGCTGGGTGCTGTTGCATGGGGACCATGGGAACCTAGGGGGCAGGGAAACCATGTTTCTAGAGCAGAGCCAGCGCTAGTGTGGGTTGCTTTTTTATATTTCACGCAACAGATATGCTCACAGCTTTTAAAGGGAAGATGTGAACTGTCTTTACAGACTCAAGTGTTTAAACACTTGATCCCCAAGTGGTGGCATGCTTTGGGAAGTTGTGGAGCCCTTAGGGGATGGGCCCGTGGTTATTCACTCAAGAAACTTGGTAGCTGAAATGGGTAACTGAAATCCCATCTTGGAAGCCTGCTTTTTAGGACTAATTCATGAATCCATATTCTTAGCTTCAACTTCCCCCACTTCTGCCACCAGACAGAACCCTTAATTCATATATACATTCAAAGACTAAGAGAATATCCCTAGCACAAGCTTGCAGACCCTAGCACAGTTATTCTTGCAAATGCCCAGAGTCTGTTTAGGAACAGCTCAGTGTACTTACTTGGGAAGCACTGTCAAGATTTTTCTCAAGGGAATTTTGTTCTCTCACTTGGTCAGTAGACTCTGGGCGTTTGACTTGGTCTAGCTCTTGAAATTAGGTTGTGTTCCCAATGCAACTCTGATAACAGCTTCCTTCTTTCTCCCTCTTAATTTCTTACATTTTACAAATCAAGTAATATACCATTTTCTGCCTGCCTTTTCCCTAAAACAGTCATAAATCTGTGTAGACTAAAGCACTCTCATTGATACCTGTTATAATAATTATAGCTGTTTTACCTATCAAAATTAGGTGCTGACACTGGTCTCTGTCATTCTGGAACCCTACCATCCTGTAGATATTAGGCAGCCTAATCCCATGGCCACATCAATAAGCCTAGCTTGCAGAAAACAGGTATCCCAGTGTTTTAAATAGGCTAATGTACCTAGCACGAGAATATTTTCCATTGCGTCAGGGATGAAAATGCCCCCCTGTTCCTTCCAAGGGAACATAGTAATGAGTTTCCTGGTAAATCCATTCTGATAGTGCTATTTCCCTGAACCAGGTCCCTTTTTTTTTTTTTGCCCAGTGATATGTCAAGATGTCTGGTAATTTTAGTTCACAGGCTATAAGCTCCTAACATGTTCGTGTGTCAATGACTAGAAAGTAGAAACATATTTAAAGAATCTCTAGGTCCTAGAACATCGAGTCCTTAGTCATGGAGACTATCCTCGCCAGGGACCTCTCCCCTTCCAGTGCTATGATCACCTCCACCCCCAATATGGCATCTTCAAAACCCACTCCCACACGTTTCTGCTTCCCATCACACATAACTGCCAGGTCTGCTACTTGTTTTATAGGTAAGCTATTTACTTCTCAGGCTGTACTGTAGTGATCCAGGTTACTGGCCTGGAAAGAATAAGATTTGGAGCCAGGCAGTGGTGGTGCACATGTTTAATCCCCAACACTTAAGAAGCAGAGGCAGAAGGGATCTCTGAGTTAAAGGCCAGCATGGTCTACAGAGTTTTGGGATAGCCAGAACTATGTTAAGAAACCTACTCTCAAACAAAACAACAGCAGAAAAAAAAAAAAAAACAGATTTAGTGGAGGCAGTTATCATCCTGTTGAATGTCTGCCTCAGTTGGGGTTCACAGTCTCAAGGCAAGGGGCTCTGCTCTCCATTGATGAGAGGGATCCGAGAAAATCCACTAGCCCACCAACATTCGAGGACGTTTTCAGTTTACCATTCTTGGTTTTGTTCATTCAACATACCCCCAGCCCAGGTCTCAAAGCCCTCCTCACCATGCGGATGGTAAAGTAGCTTCCATGTGGTATATTCATTCAAGGCACAAATATATTTTCTACATCACTGCTATCTTTGGAATTAAATGTAGATATGATTTTCTAGCCCTTCTACCCTGGGGCCTGACTGCCATCGAGAGTTAGGTTTCCAGAGGGCATTTAAGCAAGCAGTTAGCAGTGCTTGCTGTACTCTTTCCTTTTTATAAGACTTACAAAGGCAGCCACCCATCTCAGAAGCCTTGTGGTCATTATTTCCCACGTACGGATCTCCTTGTTCCTTGACTCTCCTTCCCAGATAACCACAGGCTAATCAGCTGTGGTCTCCCTGTGGGGTTCTAAAGGGCTCACCATCAACAATGAACCTACTGCCTTCAGTCAAGAAGGTACTTGAAATCCCAACCCAAAAGTCTGCTCTTTAGGGCTAATTCCTGAATCTGTTTTCTTAACTTCAGTTTCTCCCACTGCTGCCACCGAACAGTGGCAAATCATTTGTGCTAATTTTAATGATAGAGGAAGGAAGCAAGAAGGAAGAAAAAGAAAGGGCGCAGGAAAAGGGAGTCGATGTGACAAAGCTGACTGCTAAGCTGAGTAAGGTTTACAGCAGCCCAGTACTGTGGCCCTCTCTAGGACAGACACCTTAGCTTGGAATTGTGGTCAGGAAAACGAAGGATAGGAAATGACTTGCCGGTTCCCTCCCATTTTCCATCTCTCCTTAGTCATCTTTGCCTCCTGTACAATGGTACATCCTTACCCACTGGATCCAGATGAGTCAGGTGGGACCCTAGAGCTCTTGCCACAAGCATCTGAGAACCCTGTGGTTCAGGGAGTGATGTGCACATATGGAGGTGTAAGAGCTAGGATTGGTACGGCTGTTAAAACAAATGGGAAGTCGGCGTTATCTCTATGAGAACTGTGCAAATTTGGTGGCAAGCCTGTTTACCCACTAAGCTGTCTCTCCACACGCATGCACACACACACACACACACACACACACACACAACTAGTCCACAGATTAAGTTTAAAAGATCAAGACAGATCTTTTAAAAGGAGGGTGCTGCATCCAAAATATGCTCCTTGAGGGTTGCAGTTATTGTGATTGTTCATGGGAGAAAAATGATGGGTGAGAAAGGGAATATGGTCCAGGGGCTTGGATGCAGCTTGATGGCAGAGCACCGTCCTACCAGAAGGGCCTGGAGTCCACCCAGTACCCCTGAGGGAATAACTTTGGTTGAAATTGATGCCCATATTATGTAGTGTTAGCGAATATGCCAAATGAAATTTAATTGTCAAAAAAGATAGAAAGAGAGAGAGAGAGAGAGAGAGAGAGAGAGAGAGAGAGAGAGAGAGAAAAGAAAGAAGAAAAGAAAAGAAATTCAGAGAGAGTGAGTGTGGTGTGGCAGACAGCATGCCCTTGTCAGAGGTTGCTCAGTGTATGAGGCTGTTTGACACTAAGCTTGATGCCTGAGTCCAGACTCACATGTTAGAAAGAAAGAGCCAACTCCAGCTGGTGAGGAAGGATTGTCCTCTTAATTCCACGTGTATGCTATAACAAACATACAAAATAAATAAATGTAAATAGAGTAACATCGGACAGAATGGTCTTAGAAATCGGATGTGGACTCATTTGTGTCCTCTCCTCTATTTTTACATATTAGTATATTGTCCCTTAGTCCACATCTGCTCTGCCACAGGGCACGGCCTCGTGGGGAGGCAGAATGCTGGGAGTTTGACTCTGCTTACCCCACAATGCTGCCGGGGTGGGTGCTGGGCTGTTTGGAAGCACTAAGTCACTGCTCTGGGGGTGGGAAAGCACGGTCTTGTGGGGAAGCTGGAGCTGGCTCGGGCGTCCCTGGGTCTGTGATGAGGCCAGGGCCATGGGGTTCTCAGACTCTTGGACATTCAGGAGCTGCTGGAAATTGCAGAAGATCAGAAAATGGAGTTGGGGACTCACCGGCTGGGTGGGGGCAGTGTCTAGTGAGGGGGAGATAAGGGAAGTGGAGAGAGGAGCCCTGGCTTGTCCCAGTGGGTGATTGTACTTAGTTTAGCAGTGGCAGTCTTGGTGGAGATAGTGGCTAGGAGCGCAGAGAATCCTTCCAAGGAGAGAATAAAGCTGCACCTCTGTAGACAAAGGCCTTCCCCAGGTTCCTCATGGCAGATTTTGACAAGAGACGGTTCATGGTTCCAAACAGTTTATTGGTTGTTCGTGGTGGAAAATAGATGCATAATGTACCATAATGCATTTACCACTTTTCAGGGTGGGCCTGAGATTAAATACCTTTTGCAGAGAGGAATATCCAGGAAGGGAAGCTTATTGGCTAAGCCCTCAGGACCTCTAGGTACCTCATTAGCATGGCGAACTCTGTTTGGAGCCTCTGTGACCGTAGGACTCATTTCTTTTATATGAGAAGCATGGCACATGTTCCAGTCCAGGAGTCTGACAGGGAGCAGGAAGTTGCCTAAATTTCAGGTGTGTGCCCCCACTCCAACCCCGAGTCTCCAGGTTTCTACTTTACCAAACTTCCTGGCATGATTTTTTACGTCCCACAATTTACGTCCCACAGCATATTAAAATTCACGTTTTGAAATCTAGCTCCTGGTGTGACAATGTATGGAGATAGAGGCTTTAATGAGACAAGGTTACATAAGGTTGTTAGGATGGGTCCTAATCCAATATGGCTGCTATCCATGTTAGAAGAGAGCAAGACCTGGGAACCTTGCTGTTTTGAACACAACTAACCTATGACAGAGAGGTAGACATGTGAGTGGTGTCAAAAAAAAAAAAAAAGGTTTATCGTTCTCATATAATGGGAGGGGTAAAGAATTGATGATCTAACATCTAACTCTAAGTGGTGCTACTGATATTTGGAAGGTTCCTTCCTAGAGACATGGCAGAGGTGACATAAGTGGGTGTTGTAGTTAAGTCCTGGTCTGCCTCCTGATCTCTCTACAAGTGGGCCATAAGTCTGTCCATGGACCGCAAGCAACACATTCATATCCACTGATGGGGAAGGACAGTGAGTGTATGTTGGGTTTGATGTTCCTTGAGAGCAACAGAGGCTAGCTGGTCATAGCCTCCGTTGTATTTAGCCAAGGCAACCGGGGTGTCAGATTCTTAGAGGTCAACGAGGTCAGAGGCAGTTGAGAGGCAAGAGATCTTAGTAAAAGACATGGTTATCAGAAGGGTTGGTCCCTTGTTGCTAGTGTGTGACTTGTGTGCATTGACGTATATTGGAGACCAACAACTGAGCTGCTTGGAGCCTGGGTTTTTAATGGCCCTTCAGAGACTACTTATCTTATTCTTACAGACTTTTTGGTCCCTGACACTGATTGGTGCATAGGCACCTGCTTCCAGGGCGATACTGGTACACTCAGCTGCTTTCTTCTGATGTCATTACACTCTGATGTCCGGACACTGAGTAGAGTGCCGCCATCTTGTTTCTTAGTTTTGTTCTAAGTGTTCGTTACTGTGGGGCAGTGGACCATGCCAGGAAACTTGATAAGGTCAAGTGGCTTCAGAAACCCCGGACCTTCAGATCTGAGGATGGTAGCACTTCACCTACTTCTGACCTGGTCCTGTCATGTGACCATGGCACCCCATGGAGAGGACCTTGACAATCAGTCACTTGGGCAACACCCTGAAGCCCCTCCACATGCAGATGAGGCATCCCTAACATCTCAGAACAAGCCAATAGAAAGCATCCCAACCCGTCCCAAAATGTGTATAAGACCCTGTCCACAAGGAATAGTGCATGGGAGCTACTTCATCAAGGAACGTCTGAGAGTGTCTGTCATATAAGAGCTGTGACACTTTGGGGAAGAGAGTTCTCCCAAAGCTTTCGCTGCTGGGAGCTGCTTGAGCCTTCTGTAGTCACATCCTGACCTTGGCTCCTAGCCGCTGTGACCCACTGGCTAGCCAAGCCACCTCCCTCCCCAGCCCTGCTTAGCATCCAGGTGCTTGCACTGACTCCCGAGCAGCACTGGAGGCTTCTGAAGAGTCCTGGCAGTTCACCCAGATCTGACTCCCCATCTCTGCCTGAGCCAGTCTGCAGCATAGCATCTTGGAGCAGCAGCCTTGGAAGAGCCACTCCAGCTGGCCCAAAGCTGCACAGGTCTCCATGGAGAGTGTCTGGTGCATAGACAGGCACATTACAGAAGCACAGAAACTAAAATAATGAGCTGGCTGCGATGGCTCAGCTGGGAAAGGAACTTGTAGGGATGTTACAGGACCAAAGGCTAGAGTTGGATCCCCAGAACCCACTCAGATGTGGAAGGAGAGAACCACAAACTTGTCCTCTGACCTTCATGTACACACACACACACACACACACACACACACCACAATAATAAAAAAAGGATATGAAATTGGAAGAGGTATATTTGGGGAGAGTGTCTCAGAGGCGTTGGAGAAGAAAATGGAAATGTATGATCAAAATACAGGGTATATATATCAGTGGAATTGTCAGAGTAAGGTAAAATATGTAATTAGGGGCTGGAGAGAGGGTTTGGTGGTTTAAAGGTACCTGCTGCTCTTAGGATTCAGGTTTGGTTTCCAGTACCTCTGTGGTAGCTTACAACTCTCATAAGTCCAGTTCCAAGGGATCTGACACTCTCTCCTGATCTCTGAGGGCTCCGGACACTCATCTGGTGCACATACATGCATGAAAGCAAAACACGCATAGACACAACATAAATTAAAAACAGAAAATTTTGAAAAATAAAATAGGAAGGATTTGCCGGGTGTGGTGCCATACACCTTTAATCCCAGAAGATCTCTGATGTGAGGTCGAGTGGGTTCAGAAATCTCCGTACCTTCAGACTTGAGGACCTTAGAGGTTGCACTGTAAGACCCCCCATGCTGGGCCTCCGCTCAAGCCCCGGGATGAGCTGGCCAGCACCCCAGTGTCCCGAGAGAAAACCACACCTGATGCAAACTGCGAGAGGTTTTATTATCAGCTAGCTGAGGACGAAGGGCAGGGCAGGGGAGTTCGACCCCGAGAGGTGACAGTAGGGGGCTTTTAATGGCTAGCTGAGGAATTGGGAGGAGTTGGAAGGAGTTGGAGGAGTTGGGAGGAGAGTTGGCTACAGCTCCTTTCTGGTGAGGGGGGGAGTGAGCTGCAGCCTCCTCTCCGGATCTTCTGGAGTGTAGTCAAAGCCTGTGTCTTTGAGTTCATAATGGTCCTTAAGTTCTTTATTTTTCTCTCTAGCTATGAGGGTCATAGCTCTTTGGGCCGCCTCTGTGGCAGCCTGGTCAGCCATCTGATTTCCCTTTGCTATGGCATCATGGCCTTTCTGGTGACCAGGGCAATGCATGATGGCCAGTTTTTTGGGCAAGTGTATGGCTTCTAATAGGCTCAAGATTTCTTCTTTATTTTTAATATCTTTCCCAGCAGATGTGAGTAACCCCCTTTGCCTATAGATTGCCCCATGTATGTGAGTGGTGGCAAAAGCATACCTGCTGTCTGTGTAGATATTGATGTTTTTCCCTTCTGCCAGCAGCAAGGCTTGGGTGAGTGCGATTAGCTCTGCTCTCTGGGCTGTCGTCCCTTCAGGCAAGCTGCTGGCCCAGATAGTTTGTTTTCCGTTGACCACTGCTGCCCCTACTTTTCACTTTCCTTCGACCAAAAAGCTGCTACCATCCGTGTACCAGTTGGGGCAGCCTGGCCATGGCTGGTCAGTGAGGTCTTTCCTAGTTCTGGTTTCTTCTACCAGGATGTCCATACAGTGGTGCACTGGTAGGGAGTCCTCAGCTTCTGGCAGCAAGGTGGCAGGATTCAGGACAGCAGGGGGTGCAAACTGCACTCTCTCAGTCAGTAAGAGGCTCTGATAATGGGTCATGCGAGCATTAGTCATCCAGTGATCAGGCAGTTGTCTAACGATGCTTTCTAAGGCATGGGGGGGGGGTCTACCACTATAGTTCGTTGACCTAGAGTCACTTTGTCAGCATCTTTGAGAAGTAGTGCCACAGCAGTGATAGCTTTTAAGTAAGATGGCCACCCACTGGCCACTGGGTCCAATTTTTTTGACAAGTAGGCCACAGGTCGTTTTCATGACCCCAGAACTTGGGTCAGGACCCCTCTCAATATTCCTGCTCTTTCGTCTACATAGAGAGTGAAAGGCCTAGTCAGGTCTGGCAGGGCTAGGGCTGGTGTACTAAGCAAGGCCTTTTTCATTTCTTTAAAAGCCTCCTGGTGTATGGGGGTCCATGAGAAAGTCCCAGTCTCTTTAGTAAGGGGGTAGAGTGGGGCTGCCAGAGTGGCAAAGCTTGGAATCCAGAGCCTACAAAACCCAGCCGTGCCCAGAATTTCCCTCACCTGCTTCGAGGTTGTTGGGATGGGGATTTGAGTCACAGTCTTTTTCTGAGCTTCTGTCAGCCACTGTTTCCCATGTGACCAGAGAGCTACACAGAGAAACTCTGTCTGAAAAAGAAAGAATTTTAAAATGATGTGGCTATACTATAAAGTCTTATATAACCAACAGTTTGCTATTAACTTTTTTATAAAAAGATGGAAATATTGAAATTATATTTTAGTAAGATAAAGACATAAAAATTTTAAAAAGGGAACACCCAGGTGTGGATGTCCTAATGACAAAGCTGGGTTGAACTGACTGCTTGAAGACACTACCTTACACGGTTACCATCCTACATCTCTGTGCCAGGACTGGGTCCGACCCGGAAAAGAGAAGAAGACCACGCTTCCTTTGTATCTTTGTCGTTTCCGGCGCCTGCCTGGCTAGACTTCCTGCTTCAAAGGAAACAGTGTGGGCAGTAGGGTAGGGCTCCATTCTGTCTGCGTACAGACGGAACCATGAGACCTATCAAACCTTTTTCTAAAATTTTGATAGCAAAAGCTGCTGAGCTGAAATGGTGGAGCGCATCATCTCGCAAGGGCAAGCTCTCTGCCGCAGTATGCTCGCGCACTCTGAATTTACTTTGCAGTTAAAATTCATCCGGCATATTCGCTGGCGTTATATAAGATGTGTATCAATTTCAACCACACGTTATTCTCCCAGTGGTGTTGGGGAGACTCACAGTCTTCATGACAGACAAGAGCTCTACTGTCAGGCTGCATCCTGTGTCCCTGGAACACACAGGTTCTCTTTCCAACCCATGACTTTTCTCCCATGAGTCTGTGAATAATAGAGAATAATAGAGAATAACTGCAACCCTCAAGGAATGTGTTTTTTAAAAATTCTGTGTTTTATGTCTGGAAAAATGTCTCATTGGGTAAACCTTCTTTCCACCAAGCCTGCTTAACTGAGCTTGATCCAGAACCCAATCATGGAAGGAGAGAACTGACTTCCACGTGAATGCTGTGACATTCTAGTGTAAACACACACACACACACACACACACACACACACACACACACACACACAATGTAAGGCATTAAAAAAAAAAGTCTTGTTCGGTGATGGTGGTGTACACCTTTAATTCCAGCACTCAGGAGGTAGAGGCAGGGGGATCTCTGAGTTCGAGGTCAGCCTGGCCCACAAATGAGTTTCAGGACAGCCAAGACCACACAGAGAGACCCTACCTCTAAAAATAAAACCAAAACCAAAAATCTCTCTTTAAAAATGCATCTTGAGCTGGGGATGTGCTTGCCTCACCTTTAGGAAATCTGGAGTTCACTTCATAAAGCCGACTGTGGTGAGACATGCCTGAAGTCCCAACACTGGTAGGTACAAGTAGAAGGATTAGAAGTTCCAGACTGTCTTCAACCACATGGCAAGTTCAAGGCCAGGATAGGATATATAAGATCATATCTCAAAAATAAAATTGCTCTAATTTGTCTCCCCTATCTTATGCTCTCAGGTGAATAGTTTTGGATCAACTCAGTGAGTTCCAGACTAGCTGGGGCTATGGAGTGAGACTCTACTTTTAAAAATGCAAAAACAATAGCATAGGCCTGAGGGCTATGGGTCCAAAGGAAAAGAATAAAGCCTTTTGAATGGGTTAGCAACAGTTCCTGCACTTGCTTCAACATTCTCCCTTCAAGGTACACAGTACAGCAGAGAGAGCGATCTTTCTTCTTCACAGTCAGGTTCTAGACTCTATGCATGTACATAGTCCATATACTTTACAAATATGCCCTGACACAGGAGTCATATACTTGTCCCAAGTTCTGAGCCCTGTACCCTACCTTCCCCTAAAACAAACTGCCTGACATTGAGCATTTCTCCAGGCCTCATTACTCTAGCTAGTCCAAGAGAACAGGAACTCCAGCATAACAGTTCCAGTTTGTGATTCAAAGCTTTACCCTTTTGTGAAACCTTTGCTAATTTAAAGTCCCCCCTGTGCTGAACACACACACACACACACACACACACACACACACACACACACACACGAGTACACATGGGCACCCTCAGGTACAAGTGTACACACATTCATTTCTACATACACATATGAGCATGCTTGTACAAGCGACAGGCAGGAAAGTACCTGTGCATACCCATACATACATACAAGCATATGCCCGACAAAACACTACCTTTCCAAAGCCACTAATCTACTCTCAGTACTAATTGTACAACCCATAGACTTTAAACTGAGTTTCCCAAGCTGAATAAGATATTAGCATGATACCATGAATTTGAGAACAGTCAGGGTTACATGAGATTTTCAAATAAGCAAGAAAGAATGAAAACCAAAGAACAATGACAACAGAAGCCTTTAACCAGACCAAAGTCTTACACTGGGCTTTCTTCCTAATTAATCTCTAAGAGAGCAGCAGAAACATCCTTCGTGGTATCTCTGTACAGATCAGCCCTAAGAACAGGGAAGTGGTTGATGTTTTCATTTATACCATCAATAGGCAGAAAATAAACCCCTACGTTTTCTTAAAGGGATCTCTAATTATGTAATTGTAAGCATATAAAAATGTAACATGTGAGCAAACAGTAAATGTTCAGCACATTTTTACACCCCCCCCAACCCCCAGCTGATGAGGTCAACATCCCCTTATTCTCTTCCCTATCCGTACCACCTATTTCTCTATTCGCCAAAATGTAGGCATCTCTCTCAAGCCAAAAGACTGGTCCTCCTCTCAGAAACCCCTTCTTCCCTTCACTCTCTTAGACAGTTCTTTTCAACTACCAGACATCTCCACTGTAGGCACATTTGAGATGTATTTCAAATGCCACACAACTCAAATGGAACTCATTCCATTGTCTTCCCTTTTCACATTCACAAATTCTACAACTTTCAGGAACTGGGTTTCCTAGAACACTCAACAATTTATTCTCCTCACCATCTCTAATTTTTCCAAAATGGACAACAGTTGGCTCTTGGCTAAATTTCAGCCTCTCTCACCTTCCCACAGCTTGCTTTTTTTCCCTAAGGCCTCCTTCAGCACTCTGTTCTATTGTCATTCTAAATACTTAAACACATCAATGCACATTTCAAAAAGCCCAGGTTTCCCCGGGAGGCCTACAAAAGTCTTTGAATGCTAATGTTCACACTTGCCCTTCATTATTTAGTCAACCTCTCTCAGATGTGTAGTGTCTTCTGATGTGTGAAAATGCACTCCCAGGCTTTGCTTAAGCACCCTATCTTCTTTGAATCTTCCCAGTTTATCTAAATTCTCTTAATAACAAAAGCTCTAAAAGACCTTCTTTGTGCTACTAAGGGAGTGGCAGGAAGCTAACATTCCCTCCGGGTTTATATGCACTATTTTACCTGGAGGAAATTGAAGCGGTTTGTTCAAGATCACAGTTAAACAGAAAGACTGCAATTCTCGCGCATCCCAACCCGTGAGTCCAAGACCCAAGGCTTCGGACTGCAGCACACCGTTGGCAGTGCATCACGAAAAACAGCCCAAGACCCTAGCATATCCTTGTAACAACAAATAGTTGCTCCCTTCATGGGTCAGATTAGATGTTCTCAGATGAATCTGTTGCCTCATCAACTAAATGTTTTAATTAGGAAGTTGGCAAGGTGACTTAGAGGCTCTAGGTGCATATATCTATCTCTATATATCTCGAGCTGACAGAGACACACAGTATGTAAGCACATTTCACTCTTCCTGTATTTCCATTTAGGCCGTCTTGACTAATCAATTTGGTTGTTACAAAGTTATCCCTCTTATCCTCATGGGAATGATTAGTACTGACATTACGGATACCGGTGAATGTAAGATATGCGTTTGCTTTGCTTTGTCTCTTAAGTCTTCCATTTTTGGATGGGTCCCCTGAGTGTGTGGGGCCGTATCCCGCCCTGGGATCTCCGGATTTTTGGATCGGAGGTGTACAGTTCTGCAAAGCTAGGATCCCTGCGGCCAAAGGCGCCCTTAGCGCAGAAGGCCCACTCGGTTAGGTCCAGCTCCCGCTCCGGCTACCCATTCGGGAAACGTGGGTGCGAGGCCTCTGCCCTGGGGCCTCCCGGAAGCGGGTTTCCTCGGCGGGAGGGTCGCGCGGGAAGCACGTCCATCAAGCCGACGGGCCCCGGGAGAGGCCGCGTGGCGGGCGCACACCCTGGTGTGAAGTCTCGGGAACGTAGGCTGCGCCCCCATTTCTCGCTCACGCCAGCGCGCAGCACCGCTAGCTATTGTTCGTGGTTTTTGAGACCGTGGAGTCTAGGCCTCAGGAGACTGCGAGGTGACCAACGACAACGGGGGCACAGGGCGAGCTGGCCCGGAGGAGCCTGCCCAGCCCCGCCCTCCTCCGAGTAACGGCTCTGGAGGCCCCGCCCCCTCCCATATTAGCGCCCCCCGGGCTGTGCGTGGGGCGGAGCCCCGCGTGGATCTCGCGAGATCCGGGTTGGCGCCGTGACCTCCATGTGGGAGCTGCATCTCTATAAGTAAACAGTGCGCGCCGCCGAGCCATGGCTCCTTCCTATTTGTGAGGCGCGGGCTGTGCTCGCACCTCGGGCGGGTTCCGGTTTCCTTCCACCGAGGAGGGGCGGGCGGGCGAGCGGTCGCGCGGTCTAAGAGTGTCAGTCCTCGCCCGCACCCGTGTTCGCCGAGCCGCTGCCGCCGAGAACCGGATCCTCCCGTGGAGGCGGCGGGGACCGGGCGGGGCGCGGCGCGGCGCGGCGCGGCGGACCGAGCGCAGGGCCAGACAAAGGGGCTCCGTCCCCTGTCCCTGTGCCGCCGCGATGTGGATCCAGGTCCGCACCATCGACGGCTCCCAGACACGCACCATCGAGGACGTTTCTCGCAAAGCCACCATCGAGGAGCTGCGCGAGCGGGTCTGGGCGCTCTTCGATGTAAGGCCCGAGTGCCAGCGTCTGTTCTACCGGGGCAAGCAGGTGAGGCGCCCCGCGGGGAGCCCGGGCGCGAGCAGCCGGCGTCCCGGGACGAGGCTGGGTGTCCAGGGCTGCGTCCCGCTATGCTCGGGATGGGGCCGCTGGCGGGGCGCGGGATGCGGGGCCCGGAGCTCGGGCCTGCGGCTGTGCCCCCCACCCCCCACCCCACAAGCGCGCCTAGCGGGTCGGAAGGCCGGGGTGCGGGCCGCGGTGTGTAGCGGGGCAGCGGCCACGGACATAGCCTCCGAGGGTCCTGGGGGATCCTCTTCCCGCCTTTGGGGGGGGATCCGGAGCCTGGAAAGGCAACAGGCTCCGGCAGCTATGCCGGGGCGCGGGAGGGACGAGCTGGCTTTATTCGCAGCGCTGTCTCGACTCCTCTAAGGACTTGCTTTTCTTCCGTGTCCCCGGGCTCCTAGATGCGACGTGGAAAGTGAAGCACCTTAACCCTGTTCCCTCACTAGAAGGATTTGAACGCTGAAGATCGGAACAGTGGCAGAATGCGTGCCCCCCCCCCCCTCGTCGTCAGTCTCAGACTGGGGATTTGTTCTATAAAAGATCAGAGATCTCTAAGGAACGATGATTGTAACCTGAAGTCGAGTTTAAGTCTGTTGAATATTGGGACAGATTAGACTTTACCTCTCATCTTTGTATGGTCCCCTAAGTTCGGGCTTTCAACTCAAACCTTTCAGCATAATCAGCTGTAATTAAAAAAAAAGCCAGAAAGTTGTGTTGGGCCACAAGGGTGCTTGTGGGCATCTCCGTTAATTTTAAGTAAGGCTCTGCCTGATGAGGCTAAGACGTTTCCTATCCAGTAAGTCTCAGTCTTATGATTAGACACCCAGACCCATATTGTTTTTCTTGCCTTTGTCTTTAGTCCACTAAAAAAGTTGGCATCCTGCAAGTCAGTTGACCACAGTTTGGCTCCAGTCCTGAGTTTTGAATTAAGTGCAGTTCTCTCTGATTCGATGGAAGTAGCCTATAAGCCACAAAGAGTTTAGAAGGAATATTTTTGTTCCCTTCACAGATTTACAACTTCTCAGACTGGTCAAAATTTTCTAAGTAACAGATTATACAACGGGCAAGAAAAAGCCAGGGTTTTGGTAAAGTGTTTGGAAGGCCTCTGACAGAAAACCTGTAGCACTTTCTGCTCCTGTTGTATCCACTTTTATATTGTTTCTTGAGTGTTTGACCAGTAAAGACTTTACTTGTCTGGAAAGTTAGTTTTTAAACAGTCATACCTATTAAATACTTGGTAGCATTGTGTTGCTGTGTCTCAAGTGGCTGGTATCTTTTCCTTTTGGCTATCAGTGAAAGGTATACAAATAGTAATAATATCGTACATTGACTCCTAGAATAGTTGGCTGACTCCAATACAAGAAATAGAAATGAAAGATGACTTATGAAATAGACTAATAATCAGAAAATGGTTCCTGGTTGGGGGTAGAGAACCCTAGTGGCCGACCCCTCCCCCCATTGTTAGTGATTCACTACTTCTCTCTCCACAGCCCAATAACGAACCATTAAGGATAAAAAAGAGAATTCCAGTGCCAGCCTTTGACTTGAACACCAGACAAGGAAAACCGTTGACTTTCTTGTGAATGATAACTCGCCAGGGCATAGTTCCCATCTCCTTTTGTCTTGATGTTCTCCAGGTGGTGGAGATAGCAAAGCATGTCTTTAGCAGATAGTTAAGTTGGTACCAGAGAGAGGGCTAGCCGTTTCCTGTAAAGTGAGTTTATGTTTAATAGAAAAGAGGTGTTCTTTTTCATATGCTTTATTGTCATAATGTTATAAAACAGGGTGAGGTTTGAAAAGCAGTGCAAGGAAGTCTACGTTTTTTTCTTTCAATGTGTATGGTTGCTTTGCCCACATGATGTCTTTTGTACCATACACATGTCTGGTTGCTACAAAGACGGAAGAGGACTTTAGGGCATCAAACCTCCTGGAACTGGAGTTGGAGACAACTGTGGGCGCTGGGAATCAACCTTGTCCTCTGGAAAAGTAGCCTGCGCTCTTAACCACTGAGCCATCTCTTCAGCTAGACATGATCTTACGTACCACACACCGGGCTTTGATCTTTAACTCTTAGAATGTAGAGCTCCTGAGACTATAAAAGAATTCCAGTTTTCCCTGCCTTCTCTTGTCATCAATATTGGGATAGTCTTAAGTAGAATGTAGATGTGGAATATGAACCATATTGGAAGAAAAACTAAACATTTGACACTCTAAATTCTTTGTTTTCACACGGAATAAAAAAATGAAAGTATTTGTCTATTTTTTTAAAAATGTGTGTTATTTATTTCTATTATATGACTGATAAATGACACAGCTTCAGTGCCTCTACTGTACCCTGAGTTCTGTCAATGACTTCCCCTGGCTTTTTCTGGCCTCTGACACTTCATTTGTTTCCCCTTTGGCTTTTTTTGCATCTTTGGTGCAGCCCTTTCTACTTCCTGGAATTTCTTCCTTAATGCAGTCAATATTCACTAGTGTATTTGACAACGTCGCAACTATTCTCTTTCTTCAGAATTGAAAATCTTGTACCTTGGATGTCTATTATGGCAGCTCTCAGCTATTTTACTTCTATGAGACATTGACGGTCTATAGTTATATACGTCTTTCTAGCTCTCTAAACTTATGATTTGTTAAAGACTGAAGCAAATTTGCATGTTTACAAGATGGATTTTTGCTTATTTTTATATAAAGACTAAATCTGGGTTTAAGATTTGATACTTCAGGACATAGAACAAGATTCAACATCTTTTAGAGTCAGCCAATAATTTTGATTTTAAAGTCAATAATGAGAATACTGCTTTGCATAAATATGTAGTACAAAGTGGCAAGTATGTTTAGGACTTTTCCAGAAAATGTTGGGAATTCTGTCTTAATCATAAATTCATTCAATACTTTAAAATGAAACTCAGGTCAGTAATTCAGATAGCAGTCTTTAAAATCAAACATTTAAAATAACAGTATAAAGATATATTAATTTGATACTTATTTGCTGAAGAATGATGCACGAAAGTACTGAAAGTCACTTTTCTGCAGTTCAGCCATTATGTTTCTAGGAAAGCAGAAAACCTCATAGATACAGGAAACATGGAGCTCATGAGCTACTGGATCTGAGTGAGGGGGTTCTAGGGAGCGTGTTTATTAGCAGTTGTCTGTCATGATGGCATGCAAAGTGCGTAGATTGTGGTTTTGGTCCCGAGGTTTCAGTGGAGTCACTGCTGTGCAGCATGGACTTCTGACAGACAAACATTATCTTTTTAATTTCGAATTCATTTTTTGAAATTGCACATTCAAAAACTTGTCTGGTTTTGTTCAGGGTCCCGTCATCAGTTATGGGGCCCCATGTGGATCCGCAGTCAGCAGTTGAAGAAGCTGGGTTCGAGGCGAGCTCATCCCTTCCTCCCCGCTCCAGAGCATAATTTGCTTGGGATTCTCCTGCCTTGTCATGCTGAGTAAAAGGCTTACCTGGACTTGCTATAGTGCTTCATTTTACTTTAATATCGTGTCTGTCTGTATTTTGGGGAATGGATTACTAGCAGAGTTGGATATTTTATGCTATTTTAGTTTTGTTTTGTTGTTGGTGGTTTTTTTTTGTTTGTTTGTTTGTTTTTTGGTTTTCTGAGACAGGGTTTCTCTATGTAGTCCTGGCTGTCCTGCAACTCACTTTGTAGACCATGCTGGCCTCAAACTCAGAAATCTGCCTGCCTCTGCCTCCCACGTGCTGGGATTAAAGGTGTGTGCCACCACTGCCCGGCTTAGTTTTGATTTTCTACTTTAAACACTTAAAATTTTAAAGAAATTGTCATAATGTTCATTACTTTAGGCTCTTTGGGGTGTTTCTTTGGGCTTGTCAGAGTGAAAGGATGAATGCACATTTTATTCTTTGGGCGCTTCCCTTCCTTCCCAGGGAAGGTTCTGGGCAGGAAGAGTACCTTCTTGCTGCTGTTTTAATTCTTCTTACATTTATGTGTTTGTGTGCTGTGCTGTAACATGTTCGGAAGTCAGAGAACTACTTTCAGGAGTCAGTTCACCATGTGGGTCTTAGGGATGAGACGCAGGTCCTCGGGCTTGGCAGCTCCACCTTTGCTCTCTAATCTCTCTCTCTCTCTCTCTCTCTCTCTCTCTCTCTCTCTCTCTCTCTCTCTCTCTCTCAAAGCCCTGCCCCTTTATTTGAAACAAGTTTTTAAAATTTAAATATATTTTGAAAATATTCTTCCCCTCCTCCAAGTCCTTCCAGATCCTGACCCCCCTCTTTACCCACCCAACTTTAAGTTCTTTCTCAAAGACCTAATATAACAGCACACCCTCCAGAGTCAAGAAAACAAAATAAAACCACGCCCAAAAAGAACAAAACATAAAAAAAGAAAGAAAGAAAAGAAGACAAAAGCGCATAAAAAGCCTGCTGAGTCCATTATATGTTGTTTAGCCACTTCCAAACACAGGCCTGTCCTGGAGTGGCTGAAATACTCAGTGTTACTCTGAGAAAACTGATATTCCCTCTCACAGCAGTTATAATTGACAGTTCAATTGTTAACCTTTACTCTAATGGCTGGGTTTTCATTCATTCGTTGATTTAAAAAAATAAATAAAATATAGATAAGATAAAGCAAAAACTATCACATCAAAGTCAGACAAGAAGGGAGAGAGTCCAAGGGAGGTAGCAGCCATTAGAGACCCACCCATTCCTGCACTCAGGAATCCTATAACAGCACTAAACTGGAAGCCATAATAATATCCGCAGAGCCTGCAGCAAGCCCTGTGGTGTGTGTGTTGCTTTCAGACTGTTCATGTGAGCTTTGATCATGTTGATTTAGAGGGCTTCCTTTTCTTGGTGCCCCCCCCCTTCCCCCACTGGTTCTAAAACACCTTTTCTGCCTTCTCTTCCACAGGGTTCCCTGAGCGCTGAGGGGAGGGATTTGGTGGAGTCATCCTGTTTAGGGCTAGGTTTCTTATTCTGAGTAATGTCTGTCTATGGGACTATATTTGTTCCATTTGCTACAGGAGGAAACTTCTCTTGTGATAATTAAACAAGGTACTGGCTAATCTATGGTTATTGAAGGATATCATTAGTATTTCTACACTACAGTTTTCCCCCTTATTTTAGACCAGTATTATTTGGTTTTACCCTAGGTCTCTGGGCTATCTAGTTTTAGGTTCTTGGTCACCCAGTGTTGGTTTTTGGTTGTATATAAGGAGTGGCCTTAAGTCAAATTAGATGTTGCTTGTTTATTCCCAGGCATCACCATTGCCCTAGTATATCTTGCAGGCAGTCTATCATTGTTGTTAAAGGGTTTGTGGCTGGGCTGGTGTTTATGTTTTTAATATATTAGCATTCCTATTTACATGAAGGTTTATTTGTTTACTGCCCTGGGGTACTGGCTGTGGTGTGTGTCTGTTGAGGATTGAATTCCTGCAAGCTACTCTGAGCCCCTCAGGTTAAATATGTTAACTAAGCAGTGAGATGTAACTGAGGGCCTGGCCTCTTTGTTCCCAGAAATAACAACTCTGAGACTTACTATTGCATGAATAAATGCCGAAGCCAAAAGCTTTGGCTTATTCCCTGACTGGCTCATACCTTAGCTAGCCCTTTATTCTATCCTAGGTCTATTCTATTCTAGCCACCATGTAGTTGATGACCTCTCCTGTTTTTCATGCTACTGTCTCTGGTTTTGGGGGGCAAATCTCTCATAGGCTTTTTATTGACAGGTGACGCTTCCACACGATAGTAAAGATTTACTCTACAGTGAGATAGATAGTACCTAACTTAATTCCTGAATTTCTTTACTGGGAAGCTTGTAAACTTCTCTATCCCTTCTTTTATTTAGCAAACACGAATACTTAGGATCTGTGGAATTGTGCTAGTTATGGTCTTGGACCCACCTCATAGACCTCACATTAGTGACTTCCTAACTAAAGGGCAGCTGTTTTTCTTTGCCCTTTCTCTGTGGTTGAGTTCTTAGATATGTTCCTATATCACACAATTGTGTTTGGTGATGGCTGTTAGATAAAAGATTAGTGAATGCAACACTTAAGCTAATATTTCTGAAGAAATGGTAGTTTTGATCTTTAAGGAGTTGAATTTTCTTGTTATTATCAGTGAAATAGTCAACTGTTTATACTTTATGAAGAAACAAAATAGAAGATTGGTTTCCTAGGACTGCTGTAACAAAGTACCAAAATGGCTTAAACCCACAGTAATTTATCTCAGTTGTAAAGATTAGAATTCAAGGTGTCATCAGTAGGAACATGCTTTTTGATAGCTAGCTTTAGGGGGATTGTCTCAAGGCTTCTGTTTATGGGAAATAGTGTTTATTAGCTTGTTGTCTTGGCTCCAATTACACGACTTTCTCTTCCATGTGTCTTTTTTCCATTGTTCTCCTGTCCTTTCTGACTCTGTTCATGTTTGTTTTTATCATGACACCAATCAGACTGGATTAGAGGTTCACCTTGTTAACTCATTTTAAATTTGTTACTTTTTAAAGACCCTGTGTCCAAGCTGGATCATATTCTGGGGCATTAGAGGTTAGGACTTGAACATGTGAGTGTGTAGAAGACCCAAGTTAATACATAACAATAAGTCTTGGGTTACATCTAAAGACACTATTTCTAGATAAAATTAGGTCCTGAGGTAGGTACCCCATTCCCTTGGTGTTAGAAATAGAATAGGTTTTACATGTATCAGGTAGGGTCTACTGAGCTACACTCTCAGCCCTTTGAGGTACTATAGAGTAGGACTTCCAGTATACCTGATTATATCTTTTGGGAGGTGGGAGTAATCGTGGTGCTGGGCACAGATTAATTAGTCCAAACCTTCTGGAAATGTGCATGGATTGCAAGATAGTTGATATGTTTTCCTAGATAACTTTGTGACAAAGCTTGCTAATTGCAGATGAATAGAATTAGAGAACCTTAGAGAAATGGAATATATTTCTGATTTGCTTTTCAAAATCTTGCCTTACTTAAAATTATTAATAGTGCTTCAGAAAGATAAAGTGCTTGATGGCCATTATTACATGTGGGTTGTAAAAAAGTTAATAAAAACTCCTTGCTTTCAAAATTTATCTCTCCACTCTTGGGAATTTAGGTACTGTTGACTAAAATAAAATTTGTTAAAAGAGCCTTGGTGTCATATACTTGTAATTAGCACTTGAGACAGGATTGTAGGTTTGAGGCTAGCCTAGGCTATATAGAGAGGCTCTTGAAAGACTAGGAAACAGCAACAAAAAATAATGAGGTTAGATATGGTTTAGAGGGGGTTACTTGGGGGGGGGTAGCTACAGCATGAGATTGCAGCAGCTATGATATGGTTTTTATTTTA
This sequence comes from Mus caroli, assembly GCF_978045245.1. Lineage (NCBI taxonomy): Eukaryota > Metazoa > Chordata > Mammalia > Rodentia > Muridae > Mus > Mus caroli. The sequence goes on along the minus strand of NW_028227275.1, from coordinate 30,954,155 downwards.
ATAGCAAGTAGTGTTGCTTTAGTTTGGAGTAGTTCTTCAGAATTTATAGGGGTTCAAAGAAGGATGCTGATATTAAAAGCCATAAAACATTTAGAACCATTTCATGATCATTAAGTTGTAATGTCACTTTTAATAGTTTATCTAGGATATTTGGACAAACTAAACATGTCAGAATATAAGTTTTGAAATAAGTACTTCAATATAGTTTCTATTCCTTTTGTAGTTGGAAAATGGATATACTTTATTTGACTACGACGTTGGACTGAATGATATAATTCAGCTGCTAGTTCGGCCAGACTCCAGTCTTCCTAGCACATCTAAGCAGAATGATGCTCAGGTTAAACCCTCTTCTCATAATCCGCCTAAAGTAAAGAAAACAGCGAGAGGGGGATCTTCCAGTCAGCCATCGACATCAGCTCGCACTTGTCTTATTGACCCTGGCTTTGGACTATATAAGGTATGCTGTCTTCAGACTTACTAGTTGTGAGAATACAAATGTCTGTTTTCTTTGGGATGCTGGGAATTAGCAAGCATTGATTTCCATTAAGTAAAGATTGCAGCTGTTCATATTCGGTCAGGAGTAGTCTTTGAAAATTTACCACGGGCCTGGGGATAGCTTAGCTAGTGAGTGCTTTGCTTACAGATAGGAGACTCTTGGTATAATTCTCAGTGCTACCAGCAAAAAAAAAAAAAAAAAAAAAAAAATGTTGTGGTAGAAAACTATAAATTGTGTATGTTCAGTTTAAAGAAGAATAAAACAAACATACTTGTGTAATTCCACCCAGGTGAGGATGTGGAATGATGCTAGCTAGCGTTTTTTAAGGGTATCACTTGCCTCCCCCACACCCAGTGAAATTACGTACAGTGTATTACAAGTTTTTTCTTACTTCTTATGTATATTTGTCTAAACAATACGTTTTATGTATAGCTAGATCTCTTCATAATGAAGTTCTGGTGTTCTTCAACATTGATGTTTCTGCTGTATATAGTTATGTTGTATTCCTTCACATTATTACATTCTACTTTATTGACATGCTATCATATATCTAGTGTGTATTTGTTAGACGACTGGGTAGTGTTCCACCTTCAGTTTTTACCAGTGCTGGTTAATCAGTATATACCCTGGTACATATATTCTAGAATTTAAAAAAAAATTATTTTTAAAGAAAGGTACTGATTGCTCATTAAAAGTATGCTGTGAAGATTTTCTGTGGTGTCATGGGTCTGTGTGTCTGTCCCTGTGCCCACACTGTTTTAAGCACTGTAGCTCTACGGATTTTTTTGATCCTTCTTTGTTTTTGTTTTTTTGCCATATGGCTTTCTATATAATTGCTATAAAAATTGTTAGAATTATCTTGTATAAAACTACAAATGACTACTGATATTTTAATGAGGATTATCTCTAGATAGCAATTTTTAGAATTAATGTGTTTATGACTTAAATTCATGGACACAGCTCTATCCATTGGTTTATGTCTTTGACATTGTTTAATGGATATTTGACTTATGTCTGATAACTGTATTATTTATACTATTTAAATGGTCATTATTTACTGGTAAATAAAAATTCAGTTGGCTTATCTATTGATTTCTATCCAGAGTTTTTCAAATTCTGTTAGAAATGGAAGGATACTTTGGTTTTATCCTTTCTAGTCCTTGCATTTTCTTGTGGATAAATGGGTACCTAGACCTGTCATTTTCAAAATAAGAAATTGGTTGGTGAAACAAATTAAGAAAATGTAAGCAGAAATAATTTAGACTCTATGGGGAAAATGTAAACATTTGTAAGAATAGAAGTAATCAAGAAATTAATAAAGAGCTTTACTACCAAGAAGTATGAGGCTTTTGTACCAGGTAGCTGTACCGGTAAATTGTTTCAAACCTTTAAGAAATAGGTAATTCTGATGATACATGAATTGACCCACAGCTTAAGGAAAGAAGGAAGCTCTTTCTTGCTTCTTAAATGAAGTGAAACACTATTACTAAACATGACTAGAAGCAATTTGGTATCCTAATACTATTTGAAACACAAGTTTTATTTAACCAGTAGACTTAATGTCTTAAGTGATATCTTGACAACATACGGATTGTCAGAAAGTTAATAGTTAATAGAAAATAGAGATAGTTAATAGAAAATGTAGTATAAATTCAGTATTGTAAAAAATTAAAGAAAATTTACCCTATATTTATAAAATATTTTCTGCATCTAAAAACAAATTTGAGCCCATTCATGATTTTGAGTAAATAAAATAGATAAATATCTTAACCCATACTTGGCATCATTTTCAGTGATGGGGAAAAGCTAGAAACAGCCAGTCAGAAAGCCAGTACTGGGTTGGCATGGCATGTGTACCTGTAGTCCCAGCAAATGGGAGGTGGATGCAGGAAGTCTAAGGTCTTTCTGGATTACCTGAGACAGGCTCATGGGAAAGGAAAGCTAACCAATGCTGCTGTTACTCGCCATCACCCTGGAAGTCCTAGATAACATAATGAAACAGGAAAACAGAATCAACATGAGACCAACGGTAATGTTTATTGGTAAAGTTGGAGGAAATAAATGTTTTAAAACATGAGCTACCAATAAGTTAGTCCTTTCCAAAGCTAATATTGTAATATTAGTAGATTTCTTTTCTATACTTTATTAGTAAGGGAAAACAGTGCCGTGGGTTATCTTCTCTCCCTTTTCTGTCTTCCCTTCTTCCTTGTTCTCTTTAACAAATACTTCTCTTCGTGCATACAGTATAACTTTGCTATTCCAAGTGCTGCAGTCACAGTGACAAACAACTGAGCTGTTTAGTTTATGGGGTGTTCAAAGGAACTACCTCCGTTTTATTCAGAGCACTAAAAGCCAGCTTGCCATTTTGTCTGCACTACCCGTTCATTTCATCTCTTGTAGACATCTTAGTTTGTTTTCTTTGCTAAGAATAGAGCAGTGCAGAGCAGGTAATGTATAGAGAGGCTTATTTTGGCTTATAGCTGTGGTCAAAGGTTAATGAACTGCATCTAGTAATGCCTTTCTTGCTAGTGGTCCCCATGCAACACAAAAAAAGACAGTTTATATGTGGTCTTTCTTGCTCTTAATAAATTAAGCATCCACAATTATTTATGAGAAATGAGTCTTGCCGTGTTGCCCAAACTGTTCTGGAACACCTGGTCTCAATCCTTTTGTTTCAGCTGAGGTAGCTTAGACTATAGACATACCATTTTTGATTGAGTTTCTACATTCTTCACATTTCTCCTTAAGAGGATTGAACTCTTCCTCAATCCTCAGTTGGAGGGGCAAATCTTACCCAAACCACAGCAGTAGGATGCTCTGAGTTTTCCATGGCGTTACTTTTAAAGTGGACTTATTTAGAACAGGTATTAGTTATCTTTTATTGCTTGGGCCCAATGCCTGACAAACCATTTAAAGGAGGAAGGATTTATGTTAACCTATAGTTTCAGGCAGTTCAGTCCATGTTTGTTTGGCTACATGTACCCTGACAGAGTGTCACTGCTGTGGCAGAGGAGCTTACTCTGCAGGGCCTGAGTAAGGTGGGAAATGTGGACCTGATTATATATTATATTATTTATTTATATATCTATTTTATGTATATAGCATATACCGCAAGTGACTTTCTGATTTAAAATTTTCTCAAACCCCTTAAGTTTTACAGTTTAAAGTTTATAGTAAAATTACAAAGAGTGTTCAGGCAGTTTCAATGTACCATACTCACAGTCTCTCCAATTAATGTCTTACAGTATGGCACATTTGTTACAATAAATGAACTACATTTCTTTAGGTTTTACTAAATTCTTTTTTTCCCATTCCAGAACATGAAAACACACACACACACACACACACACACACACACACACACACACGGTATTACATCTCCCGGGATTATGTATTTACTTATTAATTTGAGACTGTTTATCTCTGTAGCCTTTGTTGACCTGAACTTGTCATGTAGAGCAGGCTGGCCAGGAACTCATTCACCTGTCTCTGCTTCCCAAAGGTTGTAGTTAGAGGCTGTGCACCACCATGTCCTGCTAGAATCCTTTTTCTTTCTTTCTTTCTTTCTTTCTTTCTTTCTTTCTTTCTTTCTTTCTTTCTTTCTTTCTTTCTTTCTTTCTTTCTTCCCTCCCTCCCTCCCTCCCTCCCTCCCTCCCTCCCTCCCTCCCTCCTTTCTTTCTTTCTTTCTTTCTTTCTTTCTTTCTTTCTTTCTTTCTTTTTTCTTATTATTTTGAAAGCTGTAAGGTCTGGTCAAGCATTTTTTATAGTTTGTCTCTTTCAGGTTTTTAATCTCTTATTTTTCTCATTGATGGACTAAATTTGTTTTTGAGGCAGACTACAGAGATGAAAAATGATAACTTTTATATCTCATTTAGGGCTGGCACTGTGAACATGCTATTTAAATATAACTTGCATTTTGCATCAGTAGTTTAATTTTGCTGATACTGTTGGCGAACCTTAATCACCTGGCCAAGGTACTGTTCCTCAAGTTTTTCCACTGTTAATTTTTCTTTCCTTTCTTTTTCCATCCTGGGCTCTTTGAGAAGTCACTATGTATAGCCTGTGTTGAAGATAGAAGTTGTGTCCTTCGTTCCATTTGAGGACAGAATATAAAGAACCCTAAACATGGGAGATTTGTCTTTTCTCACCTGTTTATATATTCACTTATTTATAGCAATATGCACTGATACTTAAGATTATTCTAGATTTGGCCAATGGAAGCTTGGAAGGTTTTGGTTTTTGTTTTAAACAACACAAAACCATGGCCCTTGTGTTTCCTTACTATACTGTTGTTTTGATGGTTCTTTCTGTTTCTGGTATTTTAAGATGTTTCAAAGTCACCTGCGTATTTCCTGCTCCAGTACTGAAATGAGTCATTCTCCATAGGACATTGATTTCTTTTCTTCTTTCTCTTTCCTTCTCCTTAGTATGTGTATGAGATTTTGTGGTCATGCCTATATATATATGCATCTGTGTATTAAGGCCAGAAGCAGTATGTTTTTCATTTACTTTCAACCTTATTCAAGACATAATCTCTCACTTAGCCGAGCGTCCAGTGATTGAGTAGGCTTGCTTGCTGCAAGCATACAAGATCTGCCTGTTGCCCTACCTCAAGCACTGTAGTTACAAATGCCTGCCACTGTGCCCTCCTGCTTCTTATGGGCACTGGGGATCTGAACTCAGGTCTTCATGGTTATATGGCTGACACTTTGCTAACTGAGCCATGTCTCCCACCCCATACTGGTTTATTTGATTTGATAGTAGAATGATACTAGAAACAACAGTCTGTGTTATAGGTCTCTCTCTCTCTCTCTCTCTGCGTGGATGCATGTGTGCGTGCATGTTTATGTTACTGTGTTTCTGTGTGTCTCTGTCTATGTGTGGGCCAAAGGTTGAGGTAGGATATTCTGTGCAGTCACAATTTGTCTTTTTAACTCACTGAATTTGGAGTTCACTGACCCAGCCAGTCTGGGATTTATTTGTATCCATACTGTCTCCCCCCTCACTTCTCTACCAATGTCAGGGTTAAATGCATGCACCACTTGCCTGGGTCTTTATATAGGTTTTAGGAATCTGAACTTAGGACCTCATGCTCAGGTACTTTGCCAAGTGAGCCAGTTTATTAAAGGCCCTGAACAGAGCAAGGAACATTTTAAGAAGAATATTTTACATATGTATATAGTCACATTAGGAATTTATGTATATACATATATCTGAATATGTATGTCACTAGTGATGTCTATATTAAACTTTCATTATCTTTTACCTTTTAAACACATTTTTATGTATTTCTATTTTATGAGTAAGGGTGCTTACCTGGCATGCGTGTATGCCATGTGCATGCAGTGTCCCACAAAGGCCAGAGGAGGGCATCAGAAACACTGGCACTGCAGTTACACACTGTTAAACCAGCATATGTGTGTTAGGAACCAAAGCATGGTCCTCTGCAAGAATAGGAGTGCTCTTAACTGTAGAACCATATCCTCTGCTCCTTTCTTACCTGCTTTTTGAGGGGTGGGTAATAGAGACACTGTAGGCTTTTTCGTTCATTTGTATTTCTATTTGTGTCTAACAGGTTGTAATTGAGGCTGGACTTGAGTTGCAGATCCTTGTGTCTCTCCCTCCCAAATGCTGGTGTTACAGATGTGCATTGTCACACTTGGTCAGAAGATGCTACTGATGAAGGCAGTGACAGAATAACTTATTTTCATAGAAGACTAGCAAACTTCTATTTCTCTTTTCCAGACTATCCCAGAAGAACTTCACAGAAAACTAGTTTTCTTGGCAGGGCTCTCTTCTTTTCCATGTTATGGCTGTCAACTAGTTTGTTTGGAGATAGAGTCTTCACTATTTAGTCTAGATTGGCCTTGAACTTGTCATCCTCTTGTTTTTAGCACACCCAAGTTCTAGAGGCTGGTTATACTACCTTGCCTGGCTTTGTTTAATAGTTTATATATTTCATGTTAATATATAATATAGATACTAACTTTCTTAAATTTGTTACTATATGGTCTGGCCATTTAGTACAAAAAGGACTTGCTGTCAAATCTGGTTTCAGATTCTAGTTAAATTGTTGGTTGTATAAACTTAGAAGGGAATTGACTCTTATTTTTTCAATTAGGAACATTGTAGACCTGACACTTAACTCTAAAGAATCTACTATGTTATTCACACTGTAATTTTTAAACGTGTATTTAATTAACTTTATTTGCTGCAGAGGCTAACATGAGTTTGTTTCCATTCTCAGTTTAAAATCAAGTTACTGTTAATGAACCTTTGAAATTTTATCCAATACTTTAGAAGAGCTTATTTCTGGATAGTTAGTTTATTCCGTGAATAATTGTGTATTTAGTGCACAGTCACTTGGGTATTAGTATTAGGGACAGAGAAGTAAACATCATATTCTTTTCTACCTCCTTAGAACTTCTAAGTATTAATTTTGAAGGTAAACTCGAAATACTTGTAAATGCTGCTGGTTTGGGTTAGAGGGGTGGCTTAGCAGGTCAGGGGAGTACTGGCTGGTTTGCAGAGGACCGGTTTGGTTCCCACCTTCCACATAGTGGCTGGCTGGCTCCAATGCCAGGAGCTTGATGCCATCTTCTGGCCTTAGTGAAAACTATATGTACATGGTGCACACAAAAACAAACAAGCAAACCACTCATACCCAGGGAAATAAACTTGGAAAACAAGCTATTGTCTTTATTTCTGAATTACCCCTTTCTTGTAATGAAATTTTGATTAATTAGCATGTAAAAATTTTGTTTTTAAAAACTGGGAAGCATTTGGATTTGGTGGTCTACACTTTTAATTCCAGAGGCAGAGAGAGGGGCAGAGGGGCAGAGAGGCAGCGGCAGGGCAGGTAGATCTCTGTAAAGTTCAAAGTTAGCCTAGTCTACATAAGGAGTTTCTTGATAGTAAGGGTTATATAATGAGACTCTGTCTCCAAATATAAATAAACAAACAAACAAACAATTTAGAATCTTCCCTTTATTTTGAGTTTTGGAGGAATCTATGTCATTTTGTTTTGTAAGGATTTTTTTTTTTTTTTTTTAAGGAGGAGAGGGTGACAGTATTAGAAATGGAACTTAAGACCTTGTGGGTTTTTAGGACTTAATCTACTGCTTTGTGGCTCAGAAACACATCTTTGGGTTTTTTTCCCCTTCTTTTTGACTAAAATATTTGGACAGCAATAGAGCAGGTGAATTTTTAAACTAATTTTAAAGCTGGCATAAAGTTGAGTGGTATGTGACCAGCTGTTCAGCTTTCTTCATGTCACTTTGATGAACTAGTTATTACCAATCCTATTTGAAAACCTGGAGATATTTGAGCAGTAACCAGGCTTATCCATTCCTGTTGTTCATTGTAAGTGTATTGAATCACTGAAACTAGGTCATGAAGTACATTTATTTTCTGAAACTGTGAACTTTTAACACCTACATCAGTGTCTTAGTTTGGGTTTCTGCTGTGAACAGACACCATGACCAAGGCAACTCTTATAAAAACAACATTCAGTTGGGGCTGGCTTACAGGTTCAGAGGTTGAGTCCATTATCCTAAGGCAGGAGCATGGCAGCATCCAGACATCCAGGCAGGTATGGTGTAACAGGAGCCGATTAAACCTTCATCCAAAGGCAAACAGGAAAAGACTGGCTTCCAGGCAACTAGGAAGAGGGTCTTAAAGCCCACGCCCACAGTGACACGCCTGCTCTAAAGCAACACCTCCAAATAGTGCCACTCTCTGGGCCAAACACATTCAAACCACTACAATCGATTAATTCATTTTAGTTTGTGAGTAAGATAACTTTCTGTGATTCAAGTATGCTTTTATCTTTTAAATAGATGTCATTCGGTACAAATGATTTATTTAAAATGTTAAGCATTTAAATTTAGCTGAATGTATAGCAGTTAATTTTTTTGCATGTCATTTTATGTTCACTGGGGAATGGAGGAAAAAGAAATGATCAATAACCTATGTAATGTGTGATATTTTAGTATTTTCTGTCTCCTTTGTTTTTAGTACACTATAGCTTAATAATGACGTGAAGAAAACAGCTTCATGAAATGCTACAAAGTAAATATTTCTAAACACCACCAAATTTTCAAACAGAAGAGCAAACCCCCGTGAATTCTCCATTTTTCTTTTGTTTTTTGTTTTTTCGAGACAGGGTTTCTCTGTATAGCCCTGGCTGTCCTGGAACTCACTTTGTAGACTAGGCTGGCCTCGAACTCAGAAATCCGCCTGCCTCTGCCTCCCAAGTGCTGGGATTAAAGGCGTGCGCCACCACCTCCTGGCTTCTCCATGTTCTTCTTCCTGATTTTACACACGCACACATACATGTATTTGTATGTTTGTGTTTAAAGTGAGATAGCTTGTTTCCTTGGGAAGAACAGTGTTTTCAACTGCTGAGTCTTTTCTCTAACCACAGCTCTATATTCTTTACTTGAAACTATTACTTAAACATCTACAGTAATCTTTTCTGTGGTCTTTATAGAATTTTTTCATTTATTTATTTGTTGACTTTACATATTGATCGCTGCCTCCCCCACAAGTTCCTCCACAGCCCCTCCCAGATTTACCCCTCCCCTTTTCCTCTGAGAAGGAAGAGCCCCTAACCCCCATATCACCCCACGCTGGCATATCAAGTCAGTGCAGGACTAGGAACATCCTCTCCCACTGAGGCCAGACAGAGTAGTCCAGTTAGAGAACAGGATCTACAGGCAGGGAAGAGATGTAGAGACAGTCCCTGCTCCAGTTGTTGGAGGACTTGTATGGAAGACTATACTGCACATCTGCTACATATGTGCAGGGGACCTAAGTCCAGCCCATGGTTGCTCTTTGGTTGGTAATTCAGTCTCTGGGAGCCCCAGGGGTCCAGATTAATTGACTTTGTTGGTCTTCTTGTGGAGTCCCTATCCCCTTCAGGTCCTTCAGAACTTCTCTCAACTCTTTCAAAACACTTCCCAAGCTGTGTCTAATGTTTGACTGTGGGTCTCTGCATCTGTTTCAATTGGCTGTTGTGTGGAGCCTCTCAGGACAGTTGTGCTACACTCCTATCTGTGAGCCTAACAGAGTATCATTAATAGTGACAGGGATTGGTTCTTGACCATGGAATGGGTCTCAAGTTGGGCCAGTCATTGGTTGGCCATCTTTATACAATTTTTAACAACTTACTGACATCTAATCTATTTATATAATCCTAATTTAGCTGTTTATGAGTTTTATGTAAATAGAAGCATATTGCATTTTTAAAATTTGTATTTACAATGAAATACAAAATAAAATGAGTCATGTTTAGAGTTGGAGAAAGCCATGTTCTGAGTTTCACTCTTTATTTAGCTATATGTGTTTTTTGTGTTATACAGGGTGGCAGGTATGTGTGTACATATATATTCATGTAGCTGTGTGCAGGTGCCATGGCACATGTGTGCATGTGTGGAGGCTGGAGGACAACTTCGGGTGTTAGTCTTTCCTTTCTGTCTTGTTTGAGACAGTCTTTTTATTGTTTGCTGTTGTCTAGCCAGGCTGGCTGGCTCACAAGATTCTAGGAATTCTCCTGTCTGTTTCCCCTGTTACCTTAGGAGCACTGGCATTACAGACTGTGCTACTGTGACCAGCTTTTATGTGGGTTCTTGATAATTAAGCTCAGGTCCTCATGCTGGCTCACCAAGTCATCTCCCCAGTCCTTTACTATATGTGTTTTGAGGACAGATCTATTTCACGTCTTCACTTTTTTGGAAAAATGGAAATGATTTTGTATTATAATTACTAAAGGAAATGATTATATAATCAAAACCTGCTAATATTTACTAAGCAAATGATAGAAAATAAGATCCCTGTGTTAAACGAGTCAGCACTAGCTATGCTGATGCTTAGTGAAAAAAGACAGTTTTCAGTTTGTCACATTACAGGCTTACTGAATTGGATTTACTCAATTGTATTGGTAGGTATGGTTTGAAACCGTAAAAATACGAGGCTGGGACAAGATATTTGTTTAAGGTTATACATGTGAAAAGTTCGAATACTAAATTATCCACAGAGCTGTGTTTTCCACAGAACAAAGGACATGTTTAGAAACATGTTTGATAATCCGATCTACTTGGGAGGCAAAGACAGGAGGAATGCAAATTCAAGGCCAATCTGAATTTTCCATCACAGGTTTCAGGCAGCCTGGACAACGTAGTGAGTGGTGTTCTCTCCCTTACCCTCAAAGACGAAGAAAGGAAAGCAGGGAGTAAGGACTGGTCGTTCCAGTCTGTAATCTCAGGTACTCAGGGCTGACTGAGGCTGGGAAATTGGAAGTTCAGGGCCTAGGCACGTAGTGAGGTCTTGTCTTAAAATATTTTAAACAGTTAAAAAAAAAAGTTAATTTTGTAGTTGAAGTCAGTAGTTGCCTAGCATATGTGAGGCCATATGTACAGCACCTAGTATTGCAGAGGCGGGTCCAGAGCATGCGTGATGAACAGCAGTCCTTCTAGTATTGCTATTGGATATTAGCTAAGGCTCAGTTACCTTGCTTCTTATGCTTCAGTTTTTGTACCTTTCTAAATGTGTGTGACCTTTTCTATATGTGAAGATGTGCGTGTGTATGTATATGTACATATATGTGTGTGTATGTATGCTTTTGTGCTTGCTTATTTTCTACTTTTTGAGATAAAAACTCAATGTGTAACCAAGGTGCCTTGCACATTTTGCACCTCAGTATTGAGAGTGTTTGTTTTATACGCACACACCACAATTATGCCAAGTTTACATGTGGCCTTTGTGTATTTTCTTTCAAAAGACAGTTTATTTGTGATCCTTATCCTTTTATTAACGTACATACTCACACCAGCTTTGGTTAGATGAACAAAAACAGTAAGTTTTTTTTTGTTTGTTTTAATTAAGCCTTTTAAGCAAGTCTTTGTCTTGCAAGGTGCAAATGAACATGTATGCCTTTTTTTTTTTTTTTTATGTATGCCTTTTTTAAACCTCATCAGATTACAGGTGTGCACTACTATACTTGTGCATATAGCTATTTTGTTTTTAGATAAAAATTAAGGTCAGAGCCGGGCGTGGTGGTGCACGCCTTTAATCCCAGCACTCGGGAGGCAGAGGCAGGCAGGTGGATTTCTGAGTTCGAGGCCAGCCTGGTCTACAAAGTGAGTTCCAGGACAGCCAGGACTATACAGAGAAACCCTGTCTCGGAAAAAAAAAAAAAAAAAAAAAGGTCAGATTTAATCGCAGGTTCATGTGACTTATCTGCTTCATCACAATCTAGCCCCAAACCATGCTGCTTATTTTTATATACAAATTTACATGTTTTTAAAAATATATGAAGTATATATATTCTTTGATATTTTGACACCCGTAAAGAAACCTTGCTTTCTGGGAGAGACGAGATTGCCTTTCTTATGACTAGTGAATTCCTTATTTTGTTTTATGAATTCCTAGAAATAATACTCTGTCAGAGAGTATGTCTTTAATATACAGCAGGTCAATTCTGAGTCTCACACACTAAATCAGTATTCTTCTGATCATGGCAAGGATGTTCTCTCAGACAACTAGAGACTTTCCCAGTAGCCTGAGGCCCACTGTGACACATTCACACTAGCTAATCTTAGATTGTTTGCCCTGGCCTGGCCTGGCCTGGCCTGGCCCGGCCTGCTTTGCCTTCCTAGGGAAGACAGAGTAAAGGCTCTTGAGCTATGCTTTCCCCTCATTTCTTCTGCCTCTTTAAGTTTGTGTGTTTGTTTTGTTTTTCTCTGTGTATCCCTGGCTATTTTGGACCTTACTATATAGACCAAGCTGACTTCAAGCTCAGAAATCCACCTGCCTCTGTGCTGGAATTAAAGGCATGCATCATCACCACTGCCTAGCTCTTTTGCTACGTGAATTGAATTTTTCTTTAAATAACATTAACATCTCCTTTTTGCATTTTAATTGTATAGATTAAAATCATGTGGGTCTATATAATTTGAACACTTACAGTGATACATTATCTTTTTGTCATGCTGTATCTTCACACTGACTACATCAACTCTTAGGATTGTTCTATCTTAGCCTCTCTTGGGCTGTGTTTATAGGAACACGCTACCAGATGTCCACTCTTCTGACTAATTCTTTCTGTTAATTCCTCCTAAGTTACTTAGAAGGCTACTACCATAGTATCCTGTTTTTATATTAATTTTATGGTTTAGTAGTTTTTGTTCTGAGCTGCCATCAAAACCCAGGTTCTACAAAAGAGTTTCATTTCTTTTTTTTTTTTTTTTTTTTTTTTTTTTTGGTTTTTCGAGACAGGGTTTCTCTGTGTAGCCCTGGCTGTCCTGGAACTCACTTTGTAGACCAGGCTGGCCTCGAACTCAGAAATCCACCTGCCTCTGCCTCCCGAGTGCTGGGATTAAAGGTGTGCGCCACCACGCCAGGCAAGAGTTTCATTTCTTACATGGAGTTCAACCTATTTAAATGTTTCCTTAGCATGTTTGTGTAGCCGGACTTTACTACTTTGTGGGATATTCTTTCTTTCACCCTTTTTCCACGCTTTCAACCTCCTGACACCAGATAAGAGAGAAAAAAGTATAGAGGGAAAGCAAAGATATCCCTGTATAACGTCATCGGTCAGAAAGAGTAGGATGTTATCGATAGACTACTTCCTGCTAATAAGGGGCATTGAGTTCCTTAAAGCAAGTTTGATCTTTGCTGTCAGGATATCTAATTTCTTCTTCTTCTTCTTTTTTTTTTTTGGTTTTTTCGAGACAGGGTTTCTCTGTGTAGCCCAGCTGTCCTGGAACTCACTCTGGAGACCAGGCTGGCCTCGAACTCAGAGATCCGCCTGCCTCTGCCTCTCAAGTGCTGGGATTAAAGGCGTGCGCCACCACGCCCGGCTCTAATTTCTTCTTGTTTCTTCTTTGCACAAGACTACTTAACAGCAACCAATAACCCCAATGCCCTAGCTTTATATTCCCTCTGGGAAGTCCCCAGAATCCCTAATATCAAAGAACTGCAGAAATGCATCTGCAGCTGGCAAAAGCACGCCCCTGCTGGAACATGAAGCAGATCATAGTCAGCTGCTGTGGACAGTCTAAAGCAGCCCCATATTCCACACTTGCGAATAAAATGAAAGCAAACTCTTACAATATTTCTGTGTTTTTTTTTTTTTTTTTTTTTGGTTTTTTCGAGACAGGGTTTCTCTGTATAGCCCTGGCTGTCCTGGAACTCACTTTGTAGACCAGGCTGGCCTCGAACTCAGAAATCCGCCTGCCTCTGCCTCCCGAGTGCTGGGATTAAAGGCGTGCGCCACCACGCCCGGTTCTGTGTTTTTTAAAGAAACCAAAATTTGACAATTATCACTACATATCTATATATTTTACAATGTATTAGAGTTTAAAAGCACCACCAGCCACCTTTTTGTTTGCAGTATTTGTAAGTGGCATGCTAATAAAACAATAGGATAATAAAACTTGAGTTTTAGATTTACATACTCAAATGACAACCCTACTTTTATGAATTAATACATTTTAGGTTATTCTAAATAGTAGCCTTACATGCTAGCTTTTTACAAATTTCAGCATTTCATTTTAACTGCTTACAGATCCATAGTAGAGTTTATATTTGTGTAGGGAAAATTTTTTTTTAAACTTTTTGTTTTTGAGACAGACTGCTGTGGTCTCCTATATAGCCTAGGCTGGCTTTGAACTTGTGATTCTCTAGCCTGAGCTTCCAGAGTGCCGGGATTACAGATTACAGCACCCCACCCCACACTTCAGGTTAAAGGTGTATTGCTGTTTTTTTTTTAAATATCAACCATACATTGCATACCCTGTTACAATGATATAAATGGAATACTAAATGAAATACTACATCTTGGCGTTCTCTGAGTAAATAGTAACAAGTTTATTCTTTAGCATTGATTATTTTTGTTTTACTTTTTGCTTACAAGAGATTGTCTTTAAATTTATTAGTTACTATAGTGGAAGAAATAAGCCTGTATTCATTTAATATGTAAATTAATTTATATAGTAGATAACATGTTTATTTATGATTCTTTGTTTTACATAACCTATTGGACCATTATTTTATTAGTAGTAGAAGTAGTAGTGTTCTTTCTCTGTCCCTTCTTTCCACCCTTCTGTTCCCCTCTTCTGAATGCTTTCTTCTTACGTTGTATTGAAGCGTGCCTTTCAAGCTGTTTCATTGCTATGGTATTCACTTTGCATGCTGACTTTGGTTGAATGTTGCACCAAGATGAAAGTTAATGTTTTTTACTTATTTGTGCTTTCTCCTTACTGTGTTATTTTGGTGATTTGAAACTTAAAAAAAAAAAAACTTAAAATATATTTCTGGGCTTATCACTTACTTTAAGTTTATATTTACCTATCGTGTCAGATTTAACAAGCTTCTTAGTATAATGGCAAAACCCACAGTTTTTCAGGGACAAGATGCTTTCAGCTCTCTGGATTTACATTTTAATTAGCTTTTGCCTATAACGGCTAACGGTGCCTTTGTTTCTTCATAAAGAAGTAATTAATAGACTCATTATGATTAGGCAAACCTAAGTCAAGAACACTGCATATTATCTGGCACCTGTGTTTTAGAACATACTTTCATGCTATACCATCTGTGTTCTGGTTTGCTTTCTGTTGCTGTGATTAAAAACACTCTGATCAAAGCAACTTGGAGAGGAGAGAGCTGACTTCCAGGTCACAATACCCTACTGAGGAAAGGTAGGGCAAGAACTCAAGCAAAACTGTGGGAAAAGGAGGCTGCTTAGACTTAACACTAGCTAGCTCTCTCTTCCTTCCTTTCATTCTTCTTTTCTCCCTTTCTTCCTTATTTTTTTAAATTTTACTTACTTTACATCTTGCTCACGGCCCCCTCCCAGTCACCCCCTCCCACAATCCTTCCTCCTCCATCTGCTCCCCTTTTCCTCTGAGCAGGTAGGGGTCCCCTTAAGGATCCCCTCCCACCCCACCCTGGCACATTTTTGCAAGGCTAGGTGCTTCCTCTCCCACTGAGGCCAGACAAGGCAGCCCAGCTAGAAGAACATATCCAATAAACAGGCAACAGCTTTTGGGATAGCCCCTGTTCCAGTTGTTCAGGACCCACATGAAGGCCAAGCTGCACATCTGCTATATATAAGCAGTACATACCATATGGGGAAGCCTGGGTCCAGCCCATGTGTATTCTTTGGATGGTGGTTCAGACTCTGAGAAGCCCAAGGGTCCAGGTTAGTTGACTTTGTTGGTCTTCCTGTGGAATTCCTATCCCCTTCTGTGCCACAGTCCTTCCTCCTATTCTTCCATAAGAGTCCTCATAAGCTCCATCCACTGTTTGGCTGTGGGTGTCTGTATTTGTCTGTGTCAGCTGCTGGGTAGAAGCTCTCAGGACAGTGTGCTCCTGTCTATAAGCATAACAGAGAATCATTAATCGTCTTATCCATCCTTCAGTTGAGGGACATCTAGGTTGTTTCCATTTTCTAGCGATTATGAATAAAGCTGCTACAAACGTGGTTGAGAAAGTGTCTTTGTGAGGTGTTGAAGTTTCTTACATATCCAGGACCCCTCCCTACCAAGGAATAGTGCCTCCCACAGTGGGCTGGGCCTCTCCTATAGTAGTCAACGCAGACATTTCTTCAGACCAATCTGATTGAAGCAATTCTTTTTAAGATTTATTTATTTTTATTTGTATGAGTACACTGTAGCTGTCTTCAGACACACACCGGAAGAGTGTATTACAGACGGTTGTGAGATACCCACCGCGTGGTTGCTGGGAATTGAACTCAGGACAGTGCTCTTAACCGCCGAGCCATCTCTCCAGCTAAAGCAATTCCTGAATTGAGTTTCCTTCTTCCCAGGTGACTCTAAGGTTGTGTCAAGTTTACAATAAAAATTAGCCAACAAAGGGAAAACTAGATTGATGAGATGATCATGTGTTGGTGATTTCAGATTTTCTTTGTGAGGACATGGGGAAAAAGGTTCAAGAGATTTCTCTCCTTCCCTGGGGTAAAAACAAACAAACAGACAAATAAAACTGTCTTTCTCTTACTGGTGTCCTCACATTTTTTAGAAGAACTTTTAAAAACGTGCCTGTTTCTTAATTCCAATATACCTATGTTCTAATCAATGTTTTCATTTGAAAAAGATGTTGGTTAGGTCTGGATCATTACTGGGCTTCTGTTTTGTATCTTATACCTCTCTCCTTGTTTTATCTTTTGTTCTTTGAAGTGGTAAATGAACATATTTGCCAAGCAAGTTACTAATCCATGGCAGAACTCTTCCCAGTTTGTATACACTAGTTTAGCTGACTCTTTCCATTGTTCTTTATGAATAATTCCTTCATTTACAAGTTTTATTTTCATGTAGTGTTTTTTTGTTGGACTGGTTGGTTTTTTTTAGGGTTATAAAGAAATTAATAGAACAAATTGTCTCAATTATTTATAGTGTTGATTTTGTAATGGCGGCATTCTTAACATGATTCCTGCGTACATAATCATTGTTTTTATAAGTAGAGCGTAGACATGGGTGAGGAAGAACTAAAACATCTACTTCATTGAAGGAAATTGGGACAAAGTTTAGTTATATTAGTAAATACCAAGATTAAAATAGTACAGTATAATCTAAAAGAATAGTATGATCTAATCTGTAATCATTTCAAACATGAATAGCAACAAATATTGTTTAATAATAACTCTCAAATAATTTGAGTTATATTAAAGTTTTTGAAGCAATAGATGAAATTAAGCTTCATTAACTAATTTTAAACTTTTTTTAGGTAAATGAATTGGTGGATGCCAGAGATGTCGGCCTTGGTGCTTGGTTTGAAGCACATATACATAGTGTTACTAGAGCTTCTGATGGACATTCACGTGGCAAAACTCCACTGAAGAATGGCAGTTCTTATAAAAGGACTAATGGAAATGTAAATCATAATTCCAAAGAGAACACAAATAAATTGGACAATGTACCCTCTACGTCTAATTCAGACTCAGTTGCTGCTGATGAAGACGTTATTTATCATATCGAGTATGATGAGTAAGTGCTCATGTTGTTGAGGACTTCGTGTTTTCATGTATAGAGGCGAAGCTTTGCATTGCAAGATTATTTTGCATAGTCTTTCTGAAGAAATCATTTAGCAGTCATGTTCAGTCTTTGTTTCTGCGTGTTTAGAGATTGTTACTCAACAGTAAGGGCCCTTTCTTCCCTGTCAGTCATCTCTGGCTTAGAAGTGCCTTGTTTTTAATCATCCTACTATTGCTGTTTTAGGATGTTTAGATTTCTATTTGTCTGTTAGGTTTTGATTATATCTAATTTAGGAAACATTGTAATAGCTTTAAGAATAAGGCAAAAAACTTATCTTGCATCACTGGGAGGGGAGCCCCTTGGTCCTGTGAAGGCTTGATGACCACTGAGAGGTGGGCTGGTTGTGGAGCACCCTCATAGAGGCAGGGGGATGAGAAGGGGAAGGGGACTTGTGGAGGGGATACTGGGAAGGGGTAATAACATCTGGAATGTAAACAAATAAAATAACCAATAAAAAAAAGTAAGTAAGATTAAAAAAAAAAAAAGAATAAGGCAAAAAAAAAACCTGAAAACTCCTTTTAATTGAGATAATTTTACCCATTTGAATAAAATAATTCATTGATTTTTAATATATCCATAAGATCATGCATTATTACAAGATTTAGAATTTTTCCATCTCTCTCACCTACAAATAAGAAATCACATGACCTGTCTCCGTTTCTAGATAAAGTTATGTTCTGAAATATTATGAGGGATCTTGGCTTTAAGAGCGCAGATTTTAACACTAAATTTTTGTTATTAAAAATTGTGGAGCCGGGCAATGGTGGTGCATGCCTTTAATCCCAGCACTTGGGAGGCAGAGGCAGGCGGATTTCTGAGCTTAAGGATAGCCAGGGCTACACAGAGAAACCCTGTCTCGGAAAAAAAAATCAAAACAAAAATTATTGGCACACACAGAAACTTTTTGCCATGTGCTATGAACACAAATCTTAGAATGGGTTCTGCATTTTTATAGTACAAGATGGTTATAAGAAAACTTAGAGAGAGCAGAAATGGCCAAGGTCAATTTCTTGAAACATCAACCAATTTCCACCCTATTAAGCAAAATGCTCAATTGAACAAAACTTATCTTGCCCCAGGTTTTGAGAGTTACAGGTTCATAGGTCCATGCATCCTACAAAGAATGGTATTCTAACCTGGGGAGCCAGGATTGGGCATAACTGTGAGAGTGACCCCAAACTGGACACTCATAACTGCATAGCTTATTAGTAACTCAGTTTGGGTAGGAAGGAGGATTCATATCAGAAGATTCCTGTGTTTCAGTCTTGAGCTAATTGCTAATTGGTATTCAGGAAATGAACCACTCTAGTACTCTGGGGCTTTCCTCTATTAAGGCACAGAGTTAGAAATAAGATAGTGTTCGCTTCCATTACAGAGTGTGAAATTTATTCCTGAAAATAACATAGTCTCATTTATAATTTTTTCTTTTTTTTTTAAGTTGGATATTTTCTTTAGTTATTGTCTTTGAGATTCTCAGATAAATGGAGGAAAATTCCTGATTATAGTCAAATATCCAGTGGGACATTTAAAAATCCCTTAAAATACATGCCTTATTAGTAACATGCTCTATGGCCATCTTTAGACCAAATCCCTGTGTACTAGGCAATCGTGACATCAGACCAATGTCTACACAACTGACAGCCCGCCCTTGCATGTGTGAAGGACTTCATGGTCTTGTAGAGAATTTATGTAGTTCCCATGGGCAAAAGTTCCTTCTGTGCAGTTTTTGCAATTTAAAACTTACAGTCTTAAATGCTATGCTGATAGTGTCAAATTTCTTCTCATGGAGACATACATAAATGTACTTCTGAGTACAAGATATTCAGAATGGCTTTGTGGAATTCTACCATATCACGAGTATTTTTAATGAAGCCCAACAAGATACAGAGAGAGGGTTGAGATGGTAAGCAAATGGTGAGTTCTCCTTCCTCCTTGAGGCCATCTTATACAAAGGATGGAGTTTTATAAGGAGAAATGAAGAGTTACATGAGATAATACATTAGTATCACCATGGTCACTTGAGCATGGTTTTCATACAAAACCAGTTTTAACCCCATTTCAAAGATACATTTTCTTGAAGAAAAGCATTGTTTTTGTGTTCATTAGAATGTGAAGTTCTCAGTAAAATCTATAAAACTAACAAAACCTAGGAAACAGAGAAGAAAAAGTTGTTTCAGTGGTACAAAACAGAGAAGGCATGAAATTTTATACCACTTTCAAAGGTGCTTGTTAACAAATGTTGAAATTTAACTTCTTACAGCAATCAAGAGAAATTCATTTTAAATGGGGTTCATTATTGAAGTGAAGATAAATAAATCTGCATTACTTGCACAAGTAAAATACGTTTTCATATACTTCCGGTAATTTTTATGAAACTAAATGAAACTAAAGAAAACAATAAAAATTGAGAAAACTGGAAAAAAAAAAAAACAGAAAGAAAAGTTAGTAAGATGGTTCAGGTTTGGAGAACTAACTGACTGTTCATCCAGAGGACCCAGCTCCACATAGTCACAACTGTCTGTAACTGTAGTTCCAAGGGCATCCAGTGCTCTCTCTTGGCCTCTGTGGGAACCAGGAATGCATGTGATGCACAGCCATACATGTAGCCCAAACATCCATACACATAAAGTAATATAACAATAATAGTAGTAATAAAGAAAATTGTAAAGGAGAAGGCAACAACAAACAACTTGGTAGAAACTCATTTTCAGGATATCTGCAAGCAACAATAGACACCTTTAATCTTTCTTTTCTGATCTTTGTAGTTTGGGCTAGCTTACCAATACTACTTATTTCAAATGAATCGTAATCCTACTTTAATCATAGTCCTTGGTAATAGAACCAACAGTGAGAACGCACAAACTGAGAATGGGCTTGGCCAGGACTAGTAATGCTGGTGACATGGTGTTGGTGTAGGAGGTCTGGAGCCAGGGCATCGTGATGATGAATAGTCCTGGATTTAATGAACGCTCTGGCTGAGAGCATGAAGACATGCTCCTAGCGTTAGAGACTTACAGACTTGAGTTAGCTATTGCCAACAAGTAATGTTTAAGTTCTCGAAAGAGTCTTATCTTAATAAAAAAAACAATGTATATGGAGGTTTTGCCTATATGTATGTATGCAAACCACTTGTGTGCCTGGTGCCCATGTTGGCCAGAAAAGTGTATCCTTGGAAATGGAGTTGTAGAGACAACTAGTTATGAGCTGTAGTGTTGGTGCTGGGAATCAAACCCAGATTCCTAGAAGAGCAGCAAGTGCTCTAATCACCGAGTCACCCTCCAACCTTGAGGTTTACCTTTAGATAAGCTGGAAAAATAGTTAGGAAAAATACCTGAGGTTTTATTCTGTCCAAGAAGTATTATCATTTGGCAAAAAGTATGATACAAAATAGCACAAATAAGAATTGGACCTGAAGCTTTAAATACAAAGTAAGCCAGTGCTTATTCAATTTTACAATTTTAGAAGTCATTGAAGATGGTTTAGAAATGACACTACCCAAAGGGTAGGGCCTGTGCTTTTATTTGGGTGTTAGAATAGAGAACAAAACTTTCGTATTTATATTTATTTAGCTGCGTTAGGTTTTTTGTTGTTGTTGTCTTTTTAAATGTTGAAACTTTCTTGATTAGAATCAATGCTGGGAATGAGATAGATCAGTTGTTCTCAACCTGAGTTGTGACCCTTTGGACTTGAACAATCTTTTCGCAGGGGTTGCCTAAGATCATCAGAAAATACAAATGTTTACATTATAAATCAATCATAATGGTAGCAAAATTAAAGTTATGCAATGGCAACAAAAGTAATTTTATGGTTGTGGGTCACCATGAGGAACTGTTAGGAAGGCTGAGAACCACTGGTCTAAATCAACAGGCATAAGAAATCTACAGTAAATTTTACATGGTAAAATTAAATGCTTCACCTCTGGCAACTTGAAGAGAATTATATAGCTGGATTTTTTTTGAGCAACAAAAGATACCAGAAAGTTAGTGGAAGATGTCTTTTACAAATTCTCTTTACAACATGTAAAGTATGGTATGTGCTGTATAAAATGGATGAGCCCCTGTAACAAAATCCTCGGTAACAGAAGGCTGTGGAAACATAAGATGAGTCATGACAACGTGGAGAGGGTAGTCATTTTTCTTAAAGCTTTGTGCAATTAGAAGAATGAATTTTAAAGTAGACTTTAATACATCATCAGACAAGTCCATCTTTGGTGGAGAGTACATTGAAAAGAATTGCTCTAAGTGGCATATATAAACCGACTTAGCCCCTCCCCACTTGTTTTCCCATTTTGTCAGCCAGCCATGGGAGCACATGTGAATATCAGCACTCAGAAAGCATGAGTGTAGGGTCACCCTGAGCCACAAATCAAGTCCTTATTTTATTTTATCTTATCTGTTCTGTTTTGTTTTCTGAGACAGCATTTCTCTGTATAATAGCCTTGGCTGTCCTGTAGAGTAGCCTGACTTTGAATATACAGAGATCTACCTGCTTCTGCCTCCAAGTGCTGATATTAAGGCATATGCCATCACACCCGGCTTCAAAATCCTGTTTCTAAAATAAACAAAACAGACAGGACCTTTCTTTGTTGCTCGGCTTAGCCCCAAATTTCCAAATTTCTGGTCTCATACAGTCCTTTTTTTTTTTTAGCCTCCAAAGTATCTAGGGGTACTGACTCATGCCACTGTACAAGCTGTAATAAATCATTTTTTGCTGTATTGCAAGATTCAAGGGAGGCAATGGAACGTGACGTGGCTGTCAAATAGAGGATGCTATAATTGTACTGTACTGTGTGGAATATTGTCTTCCAGCTCCACTGTCTTACAGCACCTATGTGGCCAGGTGTAGTCAAGAGTAGAACCTCAAACGTAAGGCTGTAAAACTATGATGAATAGCAGTGGAGAAGTATATCTTTAACTTGAAGAACTTGAATCATGATAAGCTCTTATTGTAGAAGCTTCATCTGGAAGGGACTGCACAATAGTACAGGAGCAGCCAAACTTCAAATCTCTGAAGAGAAAGAACGGTTTGACCTGAGACATGGCTGTTGAATATACAGTGGTCGTTTCAGCTGTAAACTGGGATACATACAGAGAATATGTTGTAAAGAGAATCTGTAAAATTAGTGCTTACACTAGATGACTTGTTTTCACTATAGTTATTATTTCAGAGCACTTAGGATGTTGTAAATAGACTATCAGCCATCCTACTTATGATACTAAGCACTAGAGGTTTTTTTTTTCAATGACCTATGTTTTTGTTTATTACATTAAGCTTTTTTATTGCACTTTCAATGTCAAAGTGCTGCAGTATAGACTGGACAAGTGCAATGGCTTACATAAGCTGTGATTATCACTTTAAAATGGCATTGCTCAGAAGTTGCTTTAATTTTAATCAGTAAGAGGCAGGGTCTTCACACTCGTGGATTTGTGACCCTCCAGACAGTCTCCAGAGTGCTGTGGTCACAGTACGTGATGGAGGACTCCTTACTCCCCCTCAATGGGAGGTGGGGGCTGAACTCGGCTATAGCAAAGCAGGCGACTGCTCTCCTAACCCTTTGAGAAGCTACTTTATACTAAGTCTATCTTACATATTATTACACCACATGAATTCTCAGTCTGGGAAGGGAAACTCATTGGAGAATCAGATCAAGATATATAGGCATTCCTTGTATCAATCAATTTCCTTCTATTTATAGCAGAGATAACAGTTTTTAATCTATATGAAAAATGATAAATGTTTCAGAATTAAGGTTTTTTTTTCCCTTTAGGTAGAAGGATCTTAAAAACAAAGCAAGAAAACTTGAACTAGGAATCATTGACACTTTCTCTCTCAAAATTATAGATACATGCCAGACGCGGCGCACACACCTTTAATCCCAGCACTTGGGGCGCAGAGGTGGTAGATCTCTGAGTTCAAGACTAGCTTGATCTACATAGTAAGTACCAGGACAGCCAGGGCTATAGAGAGAGACCCTATTTTTAAAACTCAAAGGTTTTGTGTGTGTGTGTGTGTGAAAATGTATTTGTACAAAAGTTAATGTTGACATGTTTTTAAGATAGTAGGTTTTTCTGATGTTTATGTATATATGAGACACACACACACATCTTCTGAGAATTCCTTGATGAATATGGGCTCAGTTGTTGAAGGCTTCTTGTGAAGAATATGTAGCTTATCAGTATTACAGATGCCTAGGTTAGGCTGTTATCAGTGATTTACGTCTTAGGCAGCTAATATAAATAAAGTGTGTGTGGTTAACAAAGTGTCTGACAGACACAAAAGTAGTTGCTGTTGTTTTTTTTAATCTCCCCTTAATTAGTATCTCTTGTTTTATTAGAATCTTATCAACATGGTATTTGGAGAGAAATTTATTATCTGGAGATTTGGATTTTAATGAATCCTAAAGTTGCTTTTAAAAACACCCTTAGTGGCCATACATGATTTACACGTGAGGAAAGTTATCTCCCTTTCCTCACAATAAAATCCCAAGTCCTAGGGGAATATAAGTGTAGGAAAGCTTTTTGTTTTTTTTTAGGACAGTCTCATGTATCCTAAGCTGGCCCTGAACTGCTGTGTAGCCAAGGATTATCTTTTTTTTTTTTTTTTTTTTTTTTTTTTTTTTTTTTTTTGGTTTTTCGAGACAGGGTTTCTCTGTATAGCCCTGGCTGTCCTGGAACTCACTTTGTAGACCAGGCTGGCCTCGAACTCAGAAATCCGCCTGCCTCTGCCTCCTGAGTGCTGGGATTAAAGGCATGCACCACCACGCCCGGTGCCAAGGATTATCTTGAGCTTCTATGAATGTTGGACAAAGAGACTTGTGCTGGCTTATGTGGTACTGGGAATCAAAGGGCTCCTACCCTTTAGACAACCACTCTACCAACTGAACTCTGTCTTTAACCCTGAAAACTCTTGATGGTGTTATATGAAGAAAATAGAATGAAGAAGGATTAGAGGTGATGATAAGACAAAGGAGTATAAGCAGTTTCAAACCATTAAAGGTTAAAGAAAAGGAAGTGGACACATTTTCCCTTATGTCATTTTGGTAAGCTTGTCCCCATTTACTTTTATGGCTTCCTGAATATTATTTACTCCTGTCATATATCCTTTAAATAGCCAAGATGTTAAAAACTCAAATGACATTTAAAAGATCATCTAACAAGTCGTTACAAAACTGGGACAGTGATCTCGGGTAAGTAGAGGTCCTCAGAGACTCCTGATGATACCTATAAGACTGACTGGGGAGAAAATTCTGAGGACAGCCCGTTTTCCTTTTTCTAATAAGTTATATGTATGGGATAGAATAGTCTCACAGTGCTTTAGAAAATGTTCCCTTTGGGGGTGGAGGGGTAGGGAGTCAGTGTATCTCTCACCCTGTCTAGAAGTCACTGTTCACTATGTATCCTGAACTGGCTTCAAACTTTCAGGATGCATCCTGTTTCTGCATTTGATTGCTGGGACTGTAGGCTTGCAAACCTACCATTCCTTGTTAGATAATGTCAAGGGTTTTTTTTTTTTATATACATGTGAATATTTATATGTATTGGGCACATGTGTGTTTTAGTTGGTACCTTGGGTATCATCTTTAAAAACAACATGCACCTCCTTTGAGACAGGATCTTACTTACTTTGAGCTCACCATTTAGACTAGACTGGCTGGCCAGTGAGCCCCAGGGATCTCCTTGTTTCTGCTTCCTTGGTGTTGGGATTACAAAACTGTGAACCATCATGCCCAGTTTTTTACGTGGGTACTGGGGCTTGAATTCAGGTTCTTGTGTTTGTATGGCAAGCACTTTAACACCTGAGGTCTCTCTCCATCCTTTGATAATGTTAAATTTTACATACCAAGCTCTAAGATAATTTCTTACATGGATACCTCAAATAATTTGCAGCACAGTGGTAGTTCGTGAGGAAACCAACTCTATTACACAATTGTTCAGAAATTGTATGACTCCAGAGCCTAAGAGTTATCCAGTAGAAGAAGGTCAGATCCTCTGGAGTTGGAGTTAGATGTAGTTGTGAGCCACCCAAAAGGGTGCTGGAAATTGAACTTTGGTCCTCTGGAAGAAGAAAGAGTGCTCTTAACCACTGGTTGATGTCTTCAGCCTGTTTTACTGCGTTAGGGTCTCATGTAGCTCAGAGTGGCCTTGAACTTGCTTTTGTAGCTGAGACAGACTTACATTCCCAGTCTATCCCCCAGGTGCTGGGGTTAGAAACATGCACTGCATCTAGGTTCAAGTTCTTTATCTTTACAATAATGTTTAATGCCTGTCTATTTACCAAAATAACTAGCACCAGGTATTCTTTTTGTGGGCAGATGGTAATGGGTAAAGTGGTCATACTGAAAATGGGGCTTGGAAAAAAGCGGGGGAGCGTGTCAGGGACTTTTGAGACAGCATTGGAAATGTAAATGAAATAAATACCCAATTAAAAAAAATGGGACTTGGGTACTTGGATCCATAGAAATGTCGTAGTCAGTAGAGGGTCTATCACTGTAACCTGTGTGTTTTGGAAACTTGGAGGTCCACCTGCTCCAGCCTCATGAGTCCTGGTATCACAGGTGTGTGCATCCACCTTAGGGCCAAACGTGCTATGGGTAAGGAGAATGGAAGAATTGGTATTGGAGATTAATTGTAAACATGATAAGAGGAGTTGAAATGGTGTTTGCAATTGATTACTCAGTGTTAACCATATTTGAAGCTATTCTCAGCCTGTGGTACATATCTTTGAGTAGTCCTAGTTATAGCTACTGCAGATAGAATCTAGAGAGGCAGTTGTGAATGAACCGTTGGTGTTTTTTGATGGAAGTAATTTTTCTATAAAGTAACAAAATGGGTGTTTTTGAGAGTATTGATGTGTTGTGATTTTTTTAATTAAATCTTTTCAAGTATAATGATTTCTAGATTTCGATAGAAAGGTTTTTCTTAAGTAATGGTTGTCATGTTGGTCTTGAGTATAGGGAGCTGGAATCAATCTTGCTGCAATGACTTAATTGTCCCGTTTCTTGTTTGTGACTAATGTGTTAACCGAGGACTTCCAGGTATATTTTTCTAGTGTTTGATGGATTACAAGGTTCTGAGTGAATTATAATCAAAAGGATACTAGAAGACATTAAATGTCCATGTGACATCATTATTGCCTTGAGTTGTGAGAGAACTTTGTACTCAGAAAGCTAAATATGCATCACTTATTTCTTTACATGAGTGCGTCTTGCAGGGTGGTCAGAAACACCTCGACTCTATCCACATACGTTGTTTAGGATGCATGGCCCTGAGGTGCTCCTTCCTCGCGCCTGCACTAGGTGGCCCTTGGGAAAACACACAAGTCAGTTCTTCAGATAGACATCCCAAAGCCTAAGGAATATAAAGAACACGTATATTATATTATGCAATAAACTGAGTATTTTGTTTGAGTTGCAAGTCTTTAGTTTATTAGATTTTAGTGTTAATTAATTGAAACTTCTGTACATGCATGTGTCTTGATACATTCCACATTCCATTCCATTCCTACAACGTCTCTTCCCTATCTGTGCCACATTTCCCTCCCAATTTCATGTGTTCTTTCTCTCTCTTAAAGCCCTGAGCCCAGTGCTGCCTGTATACACATCGGTATAGGACCATCTATCTGCTGGGGAATGAGTAGCCACACCCCTTTCCTCTCCCAGCACCCATCAGTTAACAATAGTCCTCATTCAGGGGGGGACTTCCTGGCCTCTTCTGTCTCTCTCACTGGGCTATTTGCCAGCTTGG
The DNA here is from genome assembly GCF_978045245.1 of Mus caroli. Classification (NCBI taxonomy): domain Eukaryota; kingdom Metazoa; phylum Chordata; class Mammalia; order Rodentia; family Muridae; genus Mus; species Mus caroli. The sequence continues at coordinate 30,926,862 of NW_028227275.1, read as the reverse complement.
TCTCATGCAGGTGTTACGTATGCATTCACAGCTGCTCTGAGTTTAGTTATGTGACAGGCCTGCCACGTTCAGTCAGTATATACTGTTTTGCTATGGATATCTCACAGCTCTTTATACCATCTTTACATCCTCTCCTCCGTGATGATCCCTGTGCCTCGGGATGAGGTTTTGGTAGATAACATCCATGTAGAACTGGGTAGTAGGACAGTCTTACTCTTTACCACTCATCCAGCTGCGAGTGTCTGTAGTAATCACCATGTGCCAAAAGATACTTCTCTAATGAGGGATGAGAGATGCACACATTTATGGGCATAAAAAGGAGAACTTGGGGTAGTTTAATATTATGTATAAGATTTGCTTGTTTTAAACTTAAGCTTTTCTGATTTAATTTCTTCCTGTGAACATCTATTTGATGTGTTCTTTTTTATTATAACATTGAAAAATACCTAACAATGGAATGCTCTGCCTTTTAAAAGTGTTGAATAAACTCAGGTTATTTTGGTAAGTATTTTTAAAGTGCTGTATTTTGGGCTTAGATATTTTTAACCCAGTTGTGTTTTTACCGTTATAAAAACAGTAATTCATCATTGCTAATGTGTTTGAAAATGAGATGTATTTTCATATAATTTGTAAAATCCCCATATAAGCAGTTCTGAGTAACCTGTTTGTAAGTTCTAAATTTTAGGTGTCATAGGATGTCATAATATTTTCTGTTAGAATATGAAATGTTTTCTTTTTGCATGCAGCTTGACATTAAAGATTTTCTAAACTAGAACATGCCTACAGATGAATGGTGTCCTTATTTAAACATATTTCTTCCAGGAAGCAATGTTGTGGAAAAAAGGGGTTTTGTTGGTAACTGCCCTGTTTAATAGTTTTGGGTGTCGGAATTTTTAGCTTAAAAACTACTCATTGAAATGAAGCTTCACTATTGTATGCAAATTCATTTCCATTTCCCTGGAACAGAATTCTGTAGACTCTAATTCATCAATATCTGTTAGCAAAAATGGGTTGCTTTTAGTTGATAGAGATGTCATCTAGTTAAGGATAATCGAAATTACGTACTCTGAAGGGTAACTCAAAGAACTTTATTACATTTGGGGCAATGCAACTCTTACTGGAAATTTTAAGCTTTTGATTTATTTAAGCCTTATTGAGAATCTAAGTCTCACCAAAGTGCGATAAAATCCAGAATGCTCCAGCTTAGATCTGTGGAATAATGCCTTGACATATAAGGTTCTGAGAAACAGGTACTTAGACTCTTCTTCCTGTGGGAGCAGAGACCTGGCCTCTTGGTGCAGTAGAAAGGAAACTAACCATGACCCAGGGCTCAGGCTTCTTAGGAATCCTTTAAGCCTTGTTTCAGAAGTTGTTCAGGCTTCCGTTTTCCGAAGAGTATTTGGTATAGTCTGCAGTTTTCCTCAGTGTAATGCTGGAAGAAGTGGCTGCCTGGACCAGAGGTTAAGAGCACTGAGCAGCTCTTGCATAGGATGGATGCTTGGTACTCACACAGTGCCTCACAACCATGTATTTCTCCAATTCCAGCCGCAGTTGCTCTCGGTAGGCCTCTGTGTGCACCATCTGCACATGGTCCACATACATGCACACTGGCAAAAACACTCATACACAGAAAATAGTTTTTAACGAGCTTTAATTCTATGAAAGCAGATTTTTACTTAATGAGCTAAACATACTTGCAAAAGTGTGTTAGAACTCAAACATTCTAAAGTTCACACAGGCTGTCTCGGTGAAAACTTGCCATTTGACCAGGTGAGTGCTGTGATGGAGTATTTACAACACTAAAGGTACAGGATGTGTTTTTGTGATCGTGAAGAGGAACAGTGGAAGAAGCAGAAAATGGGCTTGACAGTAGACATTATTACTATATTGACAAGGGTGTGTAATAACAAAGGACTCTAAAGATGGACTAAAAATGATAGCAGAAAATGGGCTTGACAGTAGACATTATTACTATATTGACAAGGGTGTGTAATAACAAAGGACTCTAAAGATGGACTAAAAATGATAGGCATAGTGGTAATTGGAAGTCCCACTTCCAGGTTTAGGCAACATTCTAGGAAAATCTGAAATCCTTGCGCCAGAAACAAACTAGCATTTGAGAGAACCTGAGTTTACTGGGTGCTTTGGATGTAGCATATGAATAGGGGTCTGGGATGGTTGGTTTGCTTAATGTGTATTAGAGAGCAGTTTAGCCACTTCTGCTGTGCTGCTTTCCCCAAGAAAGAAGGTATAAAGTAGATAGAAAATAGGATTCAGCCCATCAGACAATGGAAGGAGATACCATCATAAAATACTGAAGTAGTTACAGCCCTTCAGGTTGGAAAAGACGAAACATTCTAGGAAAGGAATTCTGAAGATCCCCATAGGTAATGTAAGCTGTTTATAGAGGAGTTTTATAACCGGCAGAATCTAGAACATTAATCAGCAACCAAGAAGCAAAGTTAGCAGAAGGAAAACACAAAGATGGAATTAACCTATACTTCATTACTTGGCTAAAAATCCTGACCTTTGAAAAGCCACGTGGTACAATATACTAATAAGAGCAAGAAAGTATACCAACTCTTGTTTAAGAGTATGGAGTCTAGAAACATCTGCCTCTTACCACTATCTAAATAAGTTGTTTTACTTCTGGACTTCTTCAAGATTAGGATAAAATGTCTACTATGTATGTCGTAGGATTGTTATAAAACATGTGTAACAGCTTAAAAGAATTCCTGGTATGTGCTATGTAGAAGATACAAGTGAGCCAAGTAGATTTGGAGGAGCGGTAGAGTAGCCATCTAAAAAGTACAGTGTAGCATCTTATTTCTTAATAGTTAGAAGATAGATAGTTAGAAGATGGCTTTGGGGTAGAGTGCTTGCCTGCCTGGCATGCCGATGTCTAAGGCCCTGGGTTTGATTTTGTTGATGTCATTTTGCATGTTCCTCCTTGCCTCCTGCAAAAAAGAGCTAAGAACTGAAAGCAGTTGCCTCTGGGAAATACTTAGAAGTCAGGAGGTGTGGTGGGCTGGGGCAGAAGACACCATATCTTTACAAGCCTTGAATTTTAGCATGAATTTTTTGCAGATATAAGGGGGAAGTTAAAACATGCAGACAGGCAATTATGTTTAGATTTTTAACTTGTACTTTTGGTTTTGTTAAATCTGTAAACGGGTTGGCAAGTTGAGAGAACAACATAATTGTTTAATATCAGTCACAATCAACTCCTGGCCAGTTTTGGCCTGCATGTTTAAGTATCCGTGGATTATTTTGAAGGGAGTCACAGAATTTCAATCATTTGAGGAGTAAATGGCTTCATATGCAGCTTTAGTATCCCTGGTAGTATGCTGTTCAGAGGTCCAAGAAAGGTCTGCCGTCAGCTTCAAGAAGTTGAGTTAGCCGATAAGCACAGCATTTGAGCCAAGGTCTTATACTTTCTGGGTCATATACTTGACTTCAGTTCCTGGTTAATTTCTGTACCTGAGTTTAGTATTGGGTTGGACAAGACTTACCCAGATATCTGAGACCTTTCATGTCCTATACCCCTCACCTTGCCTTTCAACTCAGTTGGCTGTCACCATGGGTTGAGGGCCCTTATCACCTAGTTAAGATCTTTCCCCATATCTTTTATAACTGTCAAATTTCATGTTCCTATCTGCTTCCCAAAATACAAGCCCACAAATAGGTAAAAATGATTCTTTTTAGCATTTCTAGGAAAGAACTGACATTTGATCTCAGGCTGCCTTCCTTTAAAGGGCCTTTTATATAGCTGGCTTTGGCAGATGTTTGGATAATTAGATTTTGGGAGAATTTTTTAGTATAACTTGGGTTGAATATTGCTTTGGAGAGTCTGGAGTTTTGGTATGTACTGTGTATGATTACCTATAAGGGCAGCCTTTCATGACTGTATTTCCATGTTATCGTTTGTTTAGAAGAAGCATGTCTCTGGAACAGGACCCACAAAGCTTGAATTAGAGTTCTTAAGCTCATCCATAATCCAAGTGATTCATTGACACATAGAGCTCCTTAGGACACAGCCCATCTATAGCCATGTGGGTGCTGGGAACTGAATTCTGGTCGTGGGAGCAAATGCTCTAATAAAGTCATTAATGTTCTTCATGGCTGAACCATCTTTCCAGCCCTTATTAACTTTATTTGTTTGTGCATGTATGCCTTGGCACCATGTGTAGACTAGGTACTCACAGATATCAGAAGAAGGTGTGTGCTCCCACAGGACTGGAGCCTGAGATGGTTGTAAGCTGCCATGTGGCTACTGAAAATTGAAACCAGGTCCTCCACTTCCTTTAGCTGATGAGTCATTCTCTGACACCCGTCGACATAATTTTTAAACTTAAATATGAAACAAGCCAGGCCTGGTGGCACATGCCTTTAATCCCAGTACTCCGGAGGCAGAGGCAGGAGGATTTCTGAGTTTGAGGCCAGCCTGGTCTACAAAGTGAGTTCCAGAACAGCCAGGGCTATACAGAGAAACCCTGTCTCGAAAAACCAAAAAAAAAAAAAAAGAAAGAAACAAAATTTGTGTTCTTACTATTCTATCTCTTAGCTAACAATTGATGACTTACTATGTTAAAATCATTAATAAAATCATTTAAGTGTCATCAAGAAAAACACAATCTCATTTAAGATATTGTAACAGCAATATTTGGAAAAAATAAATTCATTACATTTTAAAAAACATAAAAACCCCAGGATCTGGAAATGTAGCTCAGCATTAAGACTACTTTCAGCTTTTACAAAAATTTTGAGTTTGGCTTCCAGCTCCCACACTTTGAATTGTCAAAACTGCCTTCAACTTTAGCACCAGGAGATGTGATGGCCTCAGCAGGCATGGTATATATTCACATGTGCACAGACACACAGAACAATAAGTCTGGAAAGAAATCCCAGCTCAATAGGGTGATGTATACAGAACATGCATTGTGCTTGCCTAACACTGTGTAAACCATGAAGGTACCTGTGTGGGGCTTACTTTGCTGGGGGAGAGTTGCAGTACAAGTGAGAAATATACCCAGTAATAAAAGACGTTGCCACCTGTTTATATGTATGTATATGTGTATACACTTTTTAAAGATATAATCCAGGGTGATCTCTAATTCCATCTCCTGCCTCCACTTCTTCAGCCCATCTTACCAGCATGTGCCACCTCCACCACTGGAAACTAGTTTTTTCTTCAACTCTGTAAATGAGGTCTTTGTATTTAGTGCATATAAATTCAGCCTTCTGTGGAAATAATCCTAAACTCTACTGTGTGGGTTGTTTTCCTCCTCCTGCAGATATCCAGAAAGTGGTATACTAGAGATGAATGTTAAGGATCTTCGACCACGAGCAAGGACCATTTTAAAATGGAATGAACTAAATGTCGGTGATGTGGTAATGGTTAATTACAATGTAGAAAATCCAGGTAAAAGAGGATTTTGGTATGATGCTGAAATTACCACACTGAAGACAATATCAAGGACCAAAAAGGAAGTTCGTGTGAAAGTTTTCCTGGGGTAAGGTTCTTGTCACTAATGCTATTTAGTTACTCAATTAGGAATTAATTCTCAGATATGAAGCATATATTCTCATTAAAGAAGATGAGGTTAGAGAGAAATTTTTATCTTAGAGGGGAATATTTTTATAAATTCTGAGAATTTTTATTACAGCTGAATATATCTTCATCTCTAAGGTCAAATAATTTTTGGAGACTCGGATATAAAAGTGTCTAACTAGAGAAATCTGTGCTTCGCTGAGTTCTTATAGATGAAGCAATACCCAAAACCGTAACAGTAATGTATTACTGTAGATGACAGCTTCACTTCTGTTTTCTAGCCTGGAAGATTTCAGGGTTTTCCTCAAGTGGTAACTAGTGGGTATTATCTTAGAGAGAGCTTTACCCCTGGGAAGTTACTACTGCACCCCTCTCTCGGCTTCCTTTCAATTTTAATTAAGTGAATAGTCACTTACTTGTCTTTAAAAAGATAGTATGTATTAAGGAGTTTCTAGATTCTAACTTTAAATTCTATATGCATTTCTTGTTTTTATATAGTGAATTTATACCAGGTATGTTGTATTGATCAGTGAGGGGATTTAGCATGCCACTAATAGATTTTACTTCTTAAGAAAGAGCCAGATTTATATATAGTTCATGTTGTATTTAACTACATTCATGGCAAAAGGTGACAAATCTAGGAGCACACATTTGTTATGGTTCATAGAAAGTAAGGATAGGTAAACTGTAGCACACTGCTTGTGTTTGTAGACAAAGTTTTCTTGGAACACAGCAGTGCCCATTGATTATTGTCTATGCTGGTTTTGTATTTAACAGCTTTGTTTGAGAATTGCAACTGTGAGAACATCTGACTACACAACTTAGACTGCTTCTGATTTTACTCATGACAATAGTTGATAACCCTGAGATGAGGGAGGATAGAGACTATTAAGGCCTGCTGAAGAAAGCTTTTTGTTGTCTTTGTATTAGAATATTAGAATTAAAGCTCATATTACAGAAAACTAGATTTCAGACCCTTCTAGAGAAAAACAAATGGAATTCTGTAACTCAACTAAGGATGTAATTTAATTACAGATTTCTGAATTATTTATAATTTACATATGTATACAAATCTGAAGAAACCACCAAAATAACTTGACTGTGTAGGGAACCTTATGGTATACTTGATTGTAGGAAGTATGGAAAAGGTGCCATACAACAGGAGATACCAAAACACATAGTATTGAGCTTATAAAAAAACAAAACAAAACAGTGGATCCTGGTGGCACTTTAAAGCTGCAGCAGAGAAGGCTGGGCATGGTGGTGCACACCTTTAATCCCAGCACTCGGGAGGAAGATGCAGGCTGATTTCTGAGTTCAAGGACAGCCAGGGCTATTCAGAGAAACCCTGTCTCACCCCCCCCCCCCAAAAAAAAAAAGTTGCAGCACAGAGCGGCATAGGCAGGAGGATCTCTTGAGTTCAAGGCCAGCCCAGCTACAGAGTGAGATCCTGTCTACAAACAAAAAGTGAAAGAAGCTGCTATTTTAGGGAAGATTTCTAGTGTAAATGATCCTGAGGGAGACAATTGCTTTGGTGACTAGATTAAACATGAGTGGAAAGATGGACAGGCAAATACTGGTTGTTGTAATGGTTATGTTATAGCTGTCCCGATTGTAAAACACTACTAAGCTCTTAGAGTCAGGAACATAAGAGCCATAAAAGAAGCAAAGATGGTTTGAGGATAGGAATATATTTCGTAGTTTAAAATCACAGGGTTCACATATCAGATATTACGTTATGATTCTAACAGTAGCAAAATTATAGTTATAAGTAGCAATGAGAATAATTTTATAAGCCAGGCAGTAGTGGTGCACATCCCCAGCAGTGGGAAGGCAGAGGCAGGTGGATCTCTGTGAATTTGAAGCCAGCCTGATCTATAGAAAGAGTTCCAAGACAACCAAGGCTACTTGGAGAAACCCTGTCTCAAAATAATAATAATGATGATGGCGGTCACCACAACATAAGGAATATACTAAAGGGTTGCAGCTCTAGGCAGGTTGAGAACCAGTGGCTTCAGAGCACTTACTGCTCTCGCAAAGGACATATGTTTGGTTCTCTACCCATATGGGCATCTTATAATCACTGTAACTGTAACTCCAGTTCTGGCCTCTGGGCTCCTGTACACATGTGGAGTGTTAGATTCTAGTAGGGTGTCTTTAATTTTAACTTTAGTTAAGTATCACCATTCCCTAGAAATACAAATGTCAAAACCTGAGACTGATGACTTTTGGACAGTTGACTCATGTTCTTAGGCAGATTGCAAGGAAGAAAAGATAGTGTGAAATTGACAGATTATAGGCTTAATGTATGGTGGAATTTTGCCATCTGCTTAGGGAGTCAGACAAGCAATAAAATTTAAGAAAAGTAAGTTACTACAACTCTTGAGAAGATGTGAAGAAATGCTTACTTCCAAGGTAGCAGGACAGCCTGTCTGCTGTTGTGACTGACGATAACAGGAGAGCTCTGCCTCACAGCTGCCTGAGTTACATAGGTACCTGTATAGTCTATGTACTATATTTAATATTACACTTTTAATGGGGAGTTTAAGTGGAGAATGTAAATGGATGCTGCTCTCTTTTTAAAACAATTTAGAAGTAGATATAATGTTGAATTCACAAGAGACAAAAGCAAATATATAAAATTTTTAGGTCCATGTGTGCCAAGTGTTTTCCAAATACAAAGCAAAAGCCATGATTAAAAAAGATAAATATGGCTGGAGAGGTAGCTCAGTAGTTAAGAACTTGTTGCTCTTGTAAAGGACCCATGTGACTCCCAACACCCAAGTCAGGCTGCTCACAACCCACTGTAACTCCAGCTCCGAGGGGATTCACAGATCCAGCTCATGCAGGTGCCTGGAATCGTGTGAGGTACCTGCTCAGAATTGTACACATTCACATAACTCATAATAATAGCTTTTAAAGGGCGGAACAAGTTCACAGTCATATTAGGAAATAGAAGAATATGCAAGCGAGTATAAATTGAAGTAAGTGGCTTCATATTTGGAAAGATACCTAGTAAAAGGCCATCTTGGTTTTGCCAGAAATATTGGAAATATGTTTGAATCTTATTTAAATTAATAGGGATGCATTTACCTAGTTTTTATGCCAAATGTATAAGACAGTTATTTCTTATCAAATAATCTAATAAAGTCTCTGAATTTCTTTATTTCTGACTATTACTCTCAAGTTATATCTAGCTTTGAGGATTAACTGCTACTAAAAACAGTAGGCCAGGGTAATTGTAATAGCTCAACTTATAAGTGAGAAAAATACAGTACATTTCTAGAATGGCTTATTATTTTCACATAATTTAAATGTTGCTTATAGAAATTAACATTTCTTCTCTGTTTAAGCAGGGGCTCTGAAGGCACATTAAATGACTGCCGAGTGATGTTTGTAGATGAAATCTTCAAGATTGAGAAGCCTGGAGCCCATCCTATTTCCTTTGCAGATGGAAAGTTTTTAAGTATGAGTTTTTCTGTTAGGCTTGGACTCTGTGTTGGGTGATCAAAGTTAGTTTTATTGACCAGTGAATACTTTTGGAGGAGTTATGAAACAGACCATACAAATTCACTTTGTAGGATAAGTGAATAGCTTGTAGTAAACTGTTGTTTTGTAAAATGGTCTTTCAACTGCCTCTCCATGTGTGTGCTTTAAAAAAATTTTTTTTAATTATTTATATATGTGTATTCCAGTGTATAAGTTGATGCCAGAGGACTACATTAGGAAATCTCTCTTCCACCATGTGGGGCCTGGGATTTGAACTCAGGTTGTCAGGCTTGGTAATAGGTGCTTTTGCCTGCTGAGCCTGGGGTGGCCCTCTGTGGGTTTCTTCTGACATTTTCTTTATGTCCTTATCCAGTCTTTAACATGAATATGTATATAATTCAATTTGTGGCACTAATATACACTATCCCTGTGTTTATTGCTATCACCCCCCCCCACACACACACACACACACGCTCGCACACATACATACCTACACTGGTATACTCATGGGCTCATTTCATAAATTCTGATTTAGTAAATCTGGGGTGAATCATTTGTTCTTTCTTATCTTTCTTGTGTGTGCGCATGCCACAAGTATAAAAGTTTTAGGACATTGTAAGAATTGGTTCTCTCTTTACAACATGTCGGTTATGGGTATTGCACTTAGGTCGCCTGGCTTGGTAGCAGGTGCCTTTACCCCCTGAGCCAGCTCTAGTCCTGAGGCGCTTAATAAACCTCACCCTGGATTTTTTTTTTTGGAGGGGGCACCTGTTTGCTTGTTTTTATATTTTAAAAAGTTGTAGACTATTTCAATGGATTTTTTAATATATATAAATAGCTAGAGAGATGGCTCAGTAGTTAAGAGCACTGTCTTTATGTGACTAATAGATACAAAACAGTAACATTTCCCTAATCTTGTTCTTTATAGGGAAAAATGACCCTGAATGTGACCTGTGTGGTGGAGACCCAGATAAGACCTGTCACATGTGTTCGTGTCATAAGTGTGGTGAGAAGCGGGATCCCAACATGCAGCTGCTGTGTGACGAGTGCAATATGGCCTATCACATTTACTGCCTGAGCCCACCTCTGGACAAAGTCCCAGAAGAGGAATACTGGTATTGCCACCAGGGCTTTCTCTTCTGTTTTGTTTTTCTACAAATAATCAAAATGAATCTTCAAAGAGTGGATTTTTCTCCTCCCTCCCTCCCTCCCTCCCTCCCTCCCTCCCTTTCTCCTTCCCTTTCTCCCTTCCGTTTGTCCTTCTATCATTCTGCCCTTCCATCCGTCCGTCCATCCATCCATCCATCCATCCATCCATCCATCCATCCATCCAACTGTCATTCCGTCCTTTCTTCCTTCCTCTTTCTCTTTTTCTTCAGATAGTTTCTTAATATGTATCCCTGGCTGACCTGGAGTTGGTCTACACCAGGCTGGCCTCAAACTGGTAGAAATCTGCCTGCCTCTGCCTCCCAGGATCTTGAATTACCGGACTGTGCCACCACTCCTGGTCAAGCACGGATATCTAAAGATACATGGTACATTAAAGTATTTAAAATGCCATAGCTGGTGGTCACTTGGCATTGATACCTTTATTAACTTACTGTACAACTCTGAACTGGGTTCTAAATTTATAGACTTGGATTTATGGTCCTGCCCGAGTATGGAGTCATTCAGAAATGCAGACTTGGTTGCTGGCCTTTGCTTTTGAGGCTTTAAGTTGCCTTAAAGGACCTGGAATGACACCCCTTAGTTGTTTTTCAGTCTGTCTTCCTTATCATGCTGCTTTTCTCCCGATTTCCTTAAATACCCTACATTCTATCCAGATTCAGTGTCTTTCATCTTTTTTTTTTTTTTTTTTTTTGGTTTTTCGAGACAGGGTTTTTCTGTATAGCCTTGGCTGTCCTGGAACTCACTTTGTAGACCAGGCTGGCCTCGAACTCAGAAATCCGCCTGCCTCTGCCTCCCAAGTGCTGGGATTAAAGGCGTGCGCCACCACACCCGGCGTCTTTCATCTTTTTAAGTCATATTCTTGTCTCTGTTTTCAAACTTGATTCTTCTTGGAAGCATTGCGCTTACCTTCACTGTAGTATCCATCCTTCAGGTTTTCACTTAGGTCTATCCAGTCAGCCTTTATAATGACTTTCAACCCCCTAGTATGTTGTATTTCCTGTTATGTTCTTAGGAATTAAATACTTAACATATACCAGCAGTGTTTTATATGGATATTGTGTCTAATTTTTAGGAAGTTCTTAAATAGAACAAGGCTCTAAGATTAAATGTACTTGCTATAATCTAAAATTACTTGTATAATTGTAGAAACAAACCACTAATGAAAGATTAGGGAAAGGTACCTAGTCAAATTTATAGTAAACTTTTAAATAATCACATTAAGGAATCCTGTAAAGTATTTTTTAAAATTCTGTGCATGCGTGTAGGATTCCTTGGAGTTTTGGGCAGTTGTGGGCCTTTTGATGAGAATGCTAGAAATCAAATTCTGGTCTTCTGACAGAGCAGTGTGTGCTCTTAACAACTGAGCTGTTTCTCCAGGACAACTGAGCTGTTTCTCTTCTGCCGTGGAAGGTTTCAAAGCAAGGGGTATACTAGTCAAGAATACTGATACCCTAAGTGGCTAGCTAGTATCAGTGTGACGAACAGACAGCTCTTCTTTCCTGTAGTCTTTTTGTAGGCTCATTGCAAGCATGATGGCTACAGAAACCACAGGGGTATAAAGATGAAGGAAAGGGGCGGTGACATGGTTAAGTAGATAAAGATATTATGTCAGGGTTGACCCGAGTTCAATCCCTGGGACCCACACAGTAGAACGAGAGACCCAACTTTGTTATCTTCTCATCTCTCTGCGCTTGCGCACGCACACGCACACCCTCACACACCCTCACACACACACACACACACACACACACCCTCACACACACACACCCTCACACACGGGGAGGGGGTTTGTGGGGTGAGTCATCCCACTTTTAAAAATTGAAACAACAAAATAGAGAAGGGCTCTGACTCCTTTCTGTTTCTTCCTCTCACTGACTCCCATGATCACATGGCTAGTAACTTCTGAAGTCTCATCTCATACTTATTCCTTGTTTTGGTGAAAGTGTGTATAGTGGGAAAAAAACCTATTATATTTGATGATTTTTCAAATCTTTTTTTTTTCAAGTTGAGGGAACTAAAACATTTGCATTTCTCCCCAATAGTGCAGATGTTTTTCATAATTAGGAGTGACTAGTGGGCATAGATGTATTTTTTACTCTAAAACTTATATGGAAAAGATAATTAGGAAAGAAAAGAGGCAAATGTAAGATGAATTTGGCAGTGAATTATTGTTTTGTTGGTATCTCTTGACTCTCCCAGTTTTTGATAGGCAGTAACCTTATTTCATTCTCTACACAAGGTTTTTGGAAAGTATTAATGCAGTTTGTGAGAAAGGACCGACAAGTACAGAAAGCTGAGGCAGATCTAGAGATGCTGTCTTGTGCATTCACTAGGGTGGATTAGACTTTGTGATGGTGAGACTTGAACCCGGGACTTTGCTCATAGCTCTGCCCATTCACACACACTCTTATATGTCCATGTAGATTGCATTTTAATTATTTATTGTGTGTTGATGTGATACAGTGTGTGAAGTTTAGAGAAAACTTGAGGCAGTCGTTTCTCTCCTTTCACCATCTGGGTCCCAAGGATTGGTCTCAGGTTAGCTATCTTGGTGACGGAGACCCTGTACTTTTACTGCGCTATCACTGGCTGCTTTATATGGTTTTTCTTTTTTCTTTTGAGAGTTCTAATAACTGGGCTAGATGGGAAGATGTATTCGTTGCATTTTTAACTGTTAGATTCCTTTTCCTTTAGTTTTTATGAGATTTTCAGGTGAATATTTTATCAGAGTTGGTAACAAGAATAAGCATTATGTTCCTCTCCCACACTCCAGACTTCTGCACTGGATTTCAGGGTGGATAATACAAAATCTCGAGATACTTTAGAAGCAAAATAAGAATTTTTTTTTACTATTAGCTTTTATCCTGTGAATATTTTTGAAAAGTTTAAGATGTTAGTGACAGTTGTACTCTGTAGTCTAACCCAGTATTACCTTAACGCTTGCCCTACTGTAGTAAGGCCTTAGTTACCAGGCGTTGCTTGTTTTGTCTTTTTTCTGTTAAGGTATTGTCCTTCCTGTAAAACTGACTCCAGTGAGGTGGTAAAGGCTGGGGAGAGACTCAAGCTGAGTAAGAAGAAAGCGAAGATGCCCTCAGCCAGTACCGAGAGCCGGAGGGACTGGGGCAGGGTAAGAAAAAGCCTGCCTTCCTTTGACTGTCCTGTTAACAGTTGATAGTAAATAGTGTTTCAGTGTTGGTAGTGGCAGTACAAAAGATTAAACAAATCTGTTTTGTTAGTACCTAAAGTGTTAGTACCTGTGATAACTGTAGAAATAACAATTTCATTCATCCAGCTATTTTATTCACATTTTATAGGAATTGGAAATCTTTTTTTTTTTTTTTTTTTTTTTTTTTTTTTTTTTTGGTTTTTCGAGACAGGGTTTCTCTGTATAGCCCTGGCTGTCCTGGAACTCACTTTGTAGACCAGACTGGCCTCGAACTCAGAAATCCACCTGCCTCTGCCTCTGGGAATTAGAAATCTTGAAAATACTTCTTTACATACTTGATTTCTCAGACAGCTTCTTTTGTGACTTACAGGGAATGGCTTGTGTTGGTCGTACAAAAGAATGTACTATTGTCCCTTCAAATCACTATGGACCAATCCCTGGTATTCCTGTTGGATCAACTTGGAGGTTCAGGGTTCAGGTATGCTTTTAAATTGGCTTAGTTGGAAGAGTAAAGTTCATAGCGTTAAATAAAATTCAGGTGATGCTTACTTTTGTTTTTCACTATGAATGAGTCTCAGTTAAGTAGCACACGCCATTCATTTGTTAGGATAGACGATCTTATTTGGAGTGAGACTCTTTCCGCAGACATGGGCAGACAGAAGCACAACCTCCATTATCTCTGTGACACATCAGTTATCTCTGCTCTCTCTTTGCCATACGGTTCTGTGTCACATGCTGTTTCTCTCTGTGTAGTCCTGGTGGTCCTGGAACTCACTTCGTAGACCAGCCTGACCTCGAACTCACAGAACCCCATGCCTCTGCCTCCCCAGTGCTATGATTAAAGGAGTGAACCACCACCACCCAGCTTCTCAGAAAAATTTTTAGAAATTTAATATTTGAAACAATTTTAAGTTATGTGGTAAATTCTCATCTATTGTCATTAAGCTTTAGGCTTTGTTTTAATCATTTTCTTTGAGTCTTTTCTTGAGTGAATTCTAAGATACTGAGCCACTTAGAGCCAGTTAATTCAGTACTAAAGTTCTTCGCCTTTACATTCTGGCTCTTACATTCTTTACTCCCCCTTCTCTGGCACTGTTCCCAGAGTCTTGGAGTGGGTTATATAGATGTCCAACTTACGGATGGGCATTTAACAGTCATTTATTCTCCGTACTTTGACTATTAGGAGTGTGCGGTGAAAAGCCAACAGCAGCAAAAATCTGCAGGCATAAATACAGTTATTTAGAAGGTGATTTGAGGACTACATTGTATCTATGTAGCAAACCAATAGCAGCAGCTTATTTCATAGGATCATTGACTTTCCCAACCACAGGCTTTTGACAGGTTTTATAATATCAAGAATTAATATTTTCTAGTGAAACCTAGGGCTAGCCTATACTACTAGTCTTGCTAGCTAGCTTGCCCCAGGAATTCCTGTCTACCTTCTAAAGAGGGATTAGAGGCAGGCCACTATACTATCAAACACTGGTCTTTCTCCTTACACAGTACTACACCATCTCAGCCCTATTCAGAAGTTATCCTTAAAGGACCATTCTAAGCATGCATGACAGCTCCTGCCTGTGATCTCAGCACTTCACAGGCAAAGGTAAAAGCGTGGCTGCAAGTTCAAGGTCAGCCTGATATACGGAGCGAATATGATGCCAATCAGGGCTACTTCGTAGGACTCTGTGCCAGAAATCAACAAATCAAAAGATCATTCTGTTTATGATTGAATGGATTTGAAAGGAACAAAATAAGGCAGTGCAGAAGGGTCTATTAGTGTGCAGGTCTCGAAGCAAGATTGAGGACTACAACTGGGAAAAAACCCTCAGCACCTTCAGGTTCTTATTTGGGGAAATTAAAATGAGAAAGTGAACTTTAGGTAAGATGTGATTGGGCTTTAAAGTTTAATAATACATATGAAAGCATATTGCAAGTCTGACTCCATTGGTACTCTTAGTTATATTTGTTTTTCACAGTTTTATACATTCAGGATATACTTCATCTTTTCCTTTTACATTATAGGTGAGCGAAGCAGGTGTTCATAGGCCACATGTTGGTGGAATTCATGGTCGCAGCAATGATGGGGCTTATTCTCTTGTCCTGGCTGGAGGATTTGAAGATGAAGTTGTAAGTAATGATGTAACTTTATTCTTTAGAACTAATCTTGATTATTTCTAAAAGTACTAAAGCTGTGCCCAAAATATATCACATACTACTGTCTCTTTTTTAGTCTAGTTTTGTTGAAGTGATTGGTTCTATATAAGTTATAAGATTTAGCAGTGTCTGTTTTTTAATACGATGGTTTACCTTACATAGTTGATAACTAATATAAAATATATTTTCTGGAATTTTTTAAAATTAGGCCTATTTTTGTAGTTTCACAGTATTATTAGAAATGATATGGATAAAGCTGTAGTCCACAATTGTATATAGTGCTTAGTATGATTTCTGGGTCACATTCCATGTGTGTTTTACAGGTACATTAGAGAGCACTGAGAGATAAATTAAAGCTATATGCAGAAAACCTTGGACTAATCATTAGCTGGGGAGTCTGAGATGAGGATGCTGGCCTGAGATGAGGATGCTGGCCTGACATGAGGATGCTGGCCTGTGTGGTTGGTTGATGGCAGGAGTTGATGAAAACCATCTGTCTTTGTATCTCCTTCTGCATCTTGTGAGGGAGAATAGAGGCTAGAGAGCAGTGTATTAGGAATGTAGCTTTGTGATCTAGCATGCACAGGGTATCAGTTTGATACCAGGGTGGGATTATGGGAAACTCTGTGACTTGGTGGTGGCAGCCATGTCCTTGAGCAGGGGTAGCTTCTTTGGAGGCACTCTTTCTAGGCAGCGGCAGCAGCCTGGTGTAAGCTACTTCATGGCGTACAAAATACAACAAATCGGCCTGATTTTTTTCCTCTGTGATAATAGAAAGTTTTTGTTGGCATAATGATTGAAGTATAAATATGCTAATGGTATGCTATAGAGTTTTAATCATAATTTGGTTGCTACTTGAAGAACCTTCAGAATCACTTTTTTCTTTAATGTTTAAAGCACAGTTTAGGGTAGACATGCCTGTTCTGTTCTGTCTAGAGTAGACCATGCCTGTTCTGTCTAGGGTAGACCTGTCTGTTCTGTTCTGTCTAGGGTAGACATGCCTATTCTGTTTTGTCTAGAGTAGACCATGCCTGTTCTGTCTAGGGTAGACATGCCTGTTCTGTTCTGTCCAGGGTAGACCAGATCTCACTACTCTTTCTTTATAGCCCTCTCAGGATTATAACTTGAAAACTTGGTGATTGTGATTTTGAGCATTTTGGAGTCAATCCAGATACAGTGTAAAGAATTGTTTCCCATGAGTAGGGAAGTGTTTTAGTAGTGCATGGTGGTTATAGGCCTGTTATCCTAGCACTTGGGAGGTGGGGACAGAAAGACCGGGAAGTCAAGGCCATCTTCAGCTACACAGTAAGTTTGAAACCAGCCTGAGTTGTGTCTGGAAACAAAAGACAGAAAAGAAGAAAGGGGAGGGAGAGGGGGGAGAGAGAGAGGCAGAGACGGAAAAAGGGCGAGAGTTGGTGGGAGGTGCTCCTGGACATTATTTTATATGTTTATTAGCATTCCTTCAAATGGAATACACACTAAAAATTAAATTTAGCTCCTTATTTTAAAAGACAGTGACTTTAAATATTTCATTATCAAATGTGAGTTGAAGGTTTTGGGGGCTAATAGAAGCATTCATTCATTCATAGACAGCATTTCTCATGGTGTAGCCCAAGTTGGTCCTGTACTTGAATGCTAGTCTTTCTTAGCCTTTGAGAGTTCTGGGGTTATAGCGTACACCACCATGACTGCCTCAGAAGGCACAAGTTTAGTTAGGCTTTAATCCAAAGAATGGGAACAAACAACCTTCAAAGAAGTAAGAATTTAGTAGAAAAAAACCAACAATATTGTCTTAAGTTCATCCTGATTTCACATTTAAAAAGAATACTGGAGCAGGGCGTGGTGACGTGCGCCTTTAATCCCAGCTCTCGGGAGGCAGAGGCAGGTGGATTTCTGAGTTCGAGGCCAGCCTGGTCTACAAAGTGAGTTTCAGGACAGCCAGGGCTACACAGAGAAACCCTGTCTTGAAAAACAAAAAAACAACAACAAAAAAATCCTGGGTCAGTGGGTGGAGGTGCTTACCCCAAACCTGGCATCCTGGATTTGATTTCCAGGACTCACTGGTAGAGGGAAGCAGCTGACTCCTCCAAGTTGTCCTTTGACCTCTGTATGTGGGCTATGGGCATGTGTATGCCCCATCACCAAGTAAATTAAATAAATATAATTTAAAAACCCAAATTACTAACCAGCTAGTATTGGCAAATTATGTACTGATACTTTTCTTGAGTTATTTTGAAATTTGAATCAATTAAGATTTACTTATGCCTATATAAATTTGTAGCTACCACAGAAATGATCATGTTGTTGCTTTTTATAACATATCCTTTGGGCATGTTTATCAAAGTAGAAGCCAAGTACTGCATTTGATTTTCAGTTTGTTTTCCAGATGTCTTTTTAATAGTAGCAATGCTTATTTTTTTAACCTGAGTGTACCATGGATAGTTTCAAAATATGAAATAATGGAAAACTTACTATGCCATTAGAACTGTACAGTGAAGCTTTTAGGTAAATTTACTTTATAAAATGTATTTAATGTCCATGTCAAATGTTGAATATCAGAAAAATTCTGTATTATGTAAATGAGCTAAGAATCCCATAGTGAAATGTTTATGAAAGTGATGCTGTCCATAAAGAACCTGTAAGCTAGTGCTGGTATGTCAGTTACCATTGAACTAAATGATTCTAACCCATTAGTCTTATCACACGCTCTGGGTTACTTGGATACATGCACAGCATGAGAATGACTATGTCTGAAGATGTTACAAACTATAGCTTTGAAGCAAAAGCTTCAGATCAAGTGATAAAACTTGAGGTATGCTGCACACTTGGTCATGTTTTGCTTTATTTTGGCAAATTCTCTGAGAAACATGTCAATGACATCTCAACCTAATGTTCTGACTCTAAAGTGAGAATTGGTAAATTATACTCAGGTTTAAGTATCTTACTGTAAAAAAATCTTTCCCCGTAGGACCGAGGTGATGAGTTCACGTATACTGGAAGCGGTGGTAAAAATCTTGCTGGTAATAAAAGAATTGGTGCACCATCGGCTGACCAGACACTAACAAACATGAACAGGTGCTGTGCTAAACACTACATCTGGAGGGTACACCACACTTGGATCCTAGCGTTAGAACTTGTTGTTTAAGCTCTAGGGAAGAGTCTTCAACTAGGAGGTAGATGAAATTTGCACTCCATTGTTTATTTTTCATACTGTTTGTGTTTAAGTAGCATAATCCCCTCCCCCCTTACTTGATAAGCATGCCTGTTGCCACTTTTGAAGGACAGGCACCTTATGATTTATGTGGAATTTGAGATGAAGTGGCATGTTTAGTACACTGTACGTCACAACTGAAGGGATGCTTCCCTCAGCACGTCAGCTTCTTCCCTCAGCACGTCAGCTTCCACGTGACACGTGTGCTTTAGAGGTGATTCACTAATGTGGAGTTGCCTTATGTGAATGGAGGGTGAAATAGCAGTCTGTCTCCATGCACTTTTAAAAATTGTATTAATAAATTAACTTCCAAATTATAAAAGTGCTCTTTTTGAACTAAATTCCCTCAATATGTTACCGAAGACCAGCCTTACAGTGACTTTTAACAGAGACATTACCATAGATTACAGCATTTAATTTCCAAATATTTTATTTTATAAATGCATGCTGATGTAAACAATAAAGAACTCAAACCCCAAATAGCAAAAATCACTTTATAACTTGTCATAGTAAAAATTTGTGAACTGTATCAAAGTTAAGTTTCTTTATGTCCTATAGAGCATTTTAGCATTGAGTAAAAATGATTATTTTTTACTAAATTCTAAATAGTATCACTTTAATTTTAGTACCATTTCAAAAAAATATATCAGTATTATTTCAGAACTTTATTGTGTACCAGGTTATGCAGAATCGTGTTTTCATATCTTACATATTATTTCCGACAAAGGCTTACTTTTCCCGAGCTAGCAGAGGAGACAGGTCAGATTTGCTGCTGAAATCGCATTCATGAGACAGAAGTACAACCCCTTGCTACCCTTTTCCTACAAAGGAGGCAGTTCTTTAAGAGGAATGACCTTAGAAGTTAGAAATAGCCTGACCAATTTTTGTCAGTGAATATGTATCTCAATTTAGTAATGGCTTTTTAAGTTATCAAGTATGAGAATTATATTTTTCTGTGATAAGACTATCTTACTTTACTGAATTTTCTTTCCCAAGTATGCACACTTGGAGTAGACATGTCACATCCCTTTTACATTTTCGCGCAGTGCGATAAGTAATGTTACCACTCCTTAGAAAGTAATCGGAAACAGTAGACATGCTTGCTGTTAGGAGGATGGTGAAAATGAAGTAGACTCAGATTTGACTTGTCTTGTAGACCTAACTATCTGGTTGCTTACTTAGGCACAGAGATGTGTGTATACCTTGCAGTTTTACATCTTAAAAAGAATATATTGTCTGATGAACATGAAAACCTAAGTAAAGGCCTTTAACTTGGTCCCATACACACACTCTCTTTACCATGTAGTGTATGGTATGGTTCATTCTTGCTCTTCTGTCAAGAGGAAGTTTGATACCTTCTTGCTTCTGAGTAGTGCCCATTTCTTACCAGCTCCTCCACTTCAGAAAGTGAAGCAGACATGAAGGTGTCTCAGCTGTCCTTTCTGTCAGTGCTCTCAGATGCCACTGGTGCTGGAGTGACAGAGTGTGGTTAAGAGCTGCATTGCCTGTTTTTTGGCTTGTTTCATCCTTGAGACTCCTTTCACAGTTTTCAGTAGTCTGTAAACTTATGAAGCCAAAACTTGACAGTGCCATTTAGTGATGGCAGTAATCATGATTAATGGCACCTGCGAACTTGAAAGCATGTCACTCAGTGATGTGAAGCTAGTAGTTAGTCTACAACAATAACCCTAGGTAGATGGCTATATTTTAATATTTAAATTTTTATTTTATATGTATGGATTTTTTCCTTGCATCTTTTTTCAATCATGTGTGTACCTTGTGCTTGAGGAAGCCAGACGAGGACGTCAGAGGGTTGTGAGCCACGATGGCTTACTTTATCCTACCCCCTGGTGTTTTAAAATATCTCCCTACACAGCTGGAAAACTTATACTGCATTTACTTTAAGAAGATTAGTATTTTTAAGAGATTCCTTGTCATAAGTCAGTCATAGTCTATAAAAAATAAATACACTCAAAAAGATACTTTAAATCCTATCTGACTTTGTAAAATGGACTATTTATGTGCATTTGTATTTGTATGTATGTCCCTTGCTGGCCTGGATGAAATTCACCAAGTAGGCTACGTTGACTGACTGTTAAGCCACAGGGATTCACATAATTCCATGTAACAGCACTGAGATGATAAGCACTCATTACTACACTAGTCATTTTTAAAAATACAGCATTTTTATAAGTTCTTTGAGAATTTTCTACATGCACACAATGTTTGGTCATACTCACTCTCCACTCTTCCTACTAACTCCTCAGGTCCCCCGCATCTTCTCAATTGTGTGTCGAGTCCACTTGTGCTGCCTCTATGCTTGTAGTTATGACTTGAATTTTATATGGACATTCTAGGAATCAAAATGTAGATCCTCCTGCTTACAAGGCAGCTGCATTCTTCCAGCAGTTTACCTCACTTCATCAAAGTTTAATTATTAAGGCAGTTGTCTTAGTTTTCCAACCTCTCCCTCTTCTCAGCAGACATTTTAAGGAAACCCCATGTATTCCTAGTTGTTCTCTATTATATGTGGCGCAGATGTTGGTACTTTCAGAAGAACCCTACAGGCTCTTTGAGAACCAATCCCTTGGCTTGGGGGTGACATCAGAAAACTGATATGTCTTCTCTGCTGGTGGGGGAAAGCATAATCCTATTTTCTGGAGTAATATGGAAAGAATAATATCTTAATCTTCAGGTAAGGCATAATTCACCTTTTACTGAGCTGAAGACTCGATTATATCCTTGAAGAAGGATTGCTTGGTATAAAGACTTCGTTTTGTCTTTTTTAGGGCATTGGCCCTAAACTGTGATGCTCCATTGGATGATAAAATTGGAGCAGAGTCTCGGAATTGGAGAGCTGGTAAGCCCGTCAG
Source organism: Mus caroli (assembly GCF_978045245.1). Taxonomy (NCBI): domain Eukaryota; kingdom Metazoa; phylum Chordata; class Mammalia; order Rodentia; family Muridae; genus Mus; species Mus caroli. Next base: position 30,905,248 of record NW_028227275.1, on the reverse strand, counting down.
AGTGATACGCAGTTTTAAAGGGAGGAAGATCAGCAAATATGCTCCAGAAGAAGGCAACAGATATGATGGCATTTATAAGGTGCTCCATCTGGCATGACGTCTCCTGGGTCATTCTGGGGCTTTTAAGACATGATTACCACAGGGACTCCTGGGTGGGCTAGAGAAAGGATAGGCCAGTTTGTTGGCATTTCTATTTTTTCTATAAATGTTAGATACATGAACTGAATTTTTTTGATAGTCTAAAAAAGTGACTTTGAAGTTCCTAAGGCAGAGTTCTATGTAATTGGGTGCAGGTGGTTTCCCTTTTGTTTGTTTTGTGTGGCACTGATAGATAACCCATGGCTAACCCATGGCTTGTACACACTAGGCAAGCACTCCACTCTAGTCCCAAGATTTCCTTTTTTAAGTATATAATCTATGTGAAAAAACTATGTAACTAATTTGATCATTATATATCTTGGCTACTATGTATCTTTAACAAATGCTTGTAATGTTAATTGCAATAGAGTTTTTCAAGGCAGAATACATATAGTATTAAAAATGGATTTGTGTCCTTGGAAAAAAGTAAGCAAATCATCTACCACCATTTTTTCCTACCTAATTTGCAAAATACAATCTGTTAATGTGTTGCTATGTTAAACTTATAATATTATATCCTTATATGAGAACTATCTTAATAGGAAATAAGCTCATAACAATATGTTAATAATATTCTTATTTACTGTTGTTAACTGCAAAGCAAATATCTTTTGAGGTTGCATTTAATTATGGCAGATACATTTAAACCTTATGTTTGGTTACTCTAAACCTTACATTTCAATGTAATGCTGAAATATTCTGATATAGGTGGTAAAATACTGGCCAGAGATTTCATCCAGCCATGGCTTCTTGGTTTGGCGTTATCTTTTAAGAAGAGATGATGTTGAACCTGCTCCTTGGACCTCAGAAGGAATCGAACGATCAAGGAGACTGTGTCTGCGATTGCAGGTTAGATCCCCTTAGTCTGTACTACTCGTGTGTTATAAGAATGTACAACATCTCCATGCCTTATCTCTATAAGCATAACAACTGGTCTGCAGACTGTGAGATAGAGCTGATAGAGAGACTGTGAGATAGAGATACAAGGATGCAGAAAGAAATGAGACAACGGTGCTTTACTGTGTACCATGCTGGGAAAAAGCTGGACCTGTAAGTGAAAAGCAAAATGTTTTTAATTTAATTAACCCCTTGGTTGAGGGGTTTTTGATGGGTGGAGTGGTGGCTTCTAGAGTTGCTCATCTGCCATTGTCCCCATCCATTGTTCTTCCAGTGATGCCAGTCAGCACGGTCCTTGACTTGCCTCTGTCCCGCTGAATATAGGGACTGAACTGTGGGTAGTGTCTGACCACTCCTGCAGGGGAATGTGTGCCTTTGAGTGTTTTTCTTGTCTTTAAACTCCTAGAAATGATTATTCAGATGAGATTCATCAGCTGGAAACTGAGCAGAAACATAAAAGTATATTTGCTATGATGGGTTAGTGGTAATGTGCTGAGGCCAAAAATATGTGGAGCTTTAAATGTGAGCATTAGTGCAAAGTCATGCCTTCCCTCTAAAATAACTATCAATGAAGGTGAAGAGGTAGAATGTATCCCTTTAAATATAACTTTTAGGTGATGGAAAATTAAGTTCTATTTAGTTTTCTAAAAATCATCTTCCATCCCCTAATTTTGGAGATGAGAAATTTGGTGCTCAATATTTTGTTTTAAGATGTGAGCCATAATTTTCATCTTGTATATTTGAATATCAGTTCCATATGTGATCCTTGCTTCATGCCTAGTTTCTCTCTCTCTCTCTCTCTCTCTCTCTTTCTCTCTCTCTCTCTCGTAATTTTTTTAAGCCACCAACATAGCATGTGCAAATTTTCTTCTCTTAGATCTGAAACTGAAATAGTCAAATTATAAAGTGGAGCATTGTAACAGTTAAGGCTGTAAGGCTTTAAGTAGAATTTGCGATTTCAATTATATTTTGCCCTTTGAATTTTGAAAGTGTATATTTTGCTTCATGTAAATTTATGTGGAGAAAGCATTAAGAACCCCTCCCCTCCCCTGTAAACTTCCTTCTAGATCTGGAGCCTCTCTCCCCCTGTAAAATTTAAATCAACATTGTTTCTTTTCCTCCCTCACCAGTATCCAGCAGGTTACCCCTCAGAAAAGGAAGGGAAGAAGACCAAGGGGCAGTCAAAGAAGCAGAGCAGTGACGCCACCAAAAGGCCAGCTTCAGATGGCAAGTAGCAGCTGCAGAGCATCTATACTGATAACACATTTTGATAAAGAGAAATAGAGAATAAATTGAGGAGGGCATAAGCAATTATATAAAAGGATTTTGTTTGGGGGGTGGTGTTTGTCTCTTTAATAGAGTCAGAGCCACATCAACAGCAAGTGTAGGAAGTGTCTGTCTTAAGGTTTTACTGCTGTGAAGAGGCACCATGACCAAGGCAACTCTTATAAAGACAACATTTAATTTGGGCTGGCTTACAGGTTTAGAGGTTCAGTCCATTATCATCAAGGTGGGAACCTGGTAGCGTCTAGGCAGGCATGGTGCAGCAGGAGCTGAGAGTTCTACTTCTTCATCTGGAGGCTGCTAGCGGAATACTGGCTTCCAGGCAACTAGGGTGAGGGTCTTAGAGCCTACAGCCACAGTGACACACCTACTCCAATAAGGCCACACCTTCTAATAGTGCCACTCCCTGGACCGAGCATATACAAACCATCACAGTATCCTAGACTCCAGGAGGTGACTACATGTGGTCTGAGCATTACTGGCACCAGTGAACCTTTGTGTGGTTTCTAAGAACTGTGAGGGTCTAATGACATATTGTATAAATTAACCTAGATGAGTGTCCAGGTGACTCCAAAGTGCTGAAGGCATCGGATTCAACAGATGCAGTAGAGGCTTTCCAGCTCACGCCTCAGCAGCAGCGCCTGATCAGAGAAGACTGTCAGAACCAGAAGCTATGGGATGAAGTACTTGCATCTCTTGTAGAAGGACCGGTATATAACGCTTTTCTTAACTAATGATATTCGGATACTAGAAATGGAAACTGATTTTCACAAGTCCAAACTTTATGTAGTTTTTCAATCTATCTCCTTGACCTTTCAGAAATAATAGTCAATAAATTTAAACAGCTGTAAGTTTATTTTAAACTTCTTAGATGTTGATTTTAATCCTAAATTACTTAACATACACTTAGGTGCTCTCTTTAGGAAGACTTTTCAGTTGTAAAGCTCAGTCTAAAACTCAGCCAAAAGGTTTGGTTATATTATAGTTAGAGATGAGATAATCTAATTATTTAAGTTTTAAATAGTTATATGATTTTCAAACAAACTGTGTGTACAGCTGTGTGTATAGCTCTGAAGTAAAGTAAACCAGTCTTGATCTATGTAAATATTTGTCATTGCGATTGGAGAGATTGCTCTGTGGTTAGAGCTTGTAGTAGTCTTGCAGAAGACCCAAGTTTGATTCCTAGCACCCCGTTTGGGCAGCTTACAACTGCATGTAATTCCATTTCTGCAGACTCCATCTCTCTCACACACACACATAAGAATATACAGGTAATTTTAATTTTTCAAGGTTTTTTTTTTAAATCTAGATTAAACTGTTTAAGACCCACCCTTTGTTTAGTTTTAAGGGGAGAACAATCTGTAATGTTACACTTGTCCTTTTAAATAAATCCTACTTCCTGGAAAATATGTGTCTTGGAAATAAGGCAGAATAGTACATAGCATCGTTGGAAGATACGGGTTCTGTGACACTGGGTATTTAGGGCTTCTTTAGTTTCAACAAACATTGTACTTTGTAACAGGAAAGACTGACTGCCTCATTATTTAATTTGCTGCAGTCTGCAATGATGCTTACAGAACAAAAGGGACGTCTGTGCTGAATGGCCTCGTGATGAGCTGTCTGTTTTCTGTTTTATTTACACTGAACTGGATCCTTCCTTGTATGTGTGTTTGTGCGTGCGTGCATGCGTGTGCTTGTGTCTGTCATCATTTAGAATTCATTAGTATATTTTGAGCTGCTAATCTTTTCTTCTTTCTTCCTATCTGGCACCGTTGTAGAATTTTCTGAAGAAATTGGAACAATCTTTTATGTGTGTGTGCTGCCAAGAACTAGTTTACCAGCCTGTCACAACTGAATGCTTTCACAACGTCTGTAAGGTAAGTTCAGATCCACAGTCCCTTGCTAGGTCTGACAGCAGTGGGTGCCCCCTGTCTTTAGCATACAATCAAGCATTTTTCTGTGAAGAATATATCTGTGGGCACTTTTCTTGTTAGAAAACTTTTTAATTACATCTTGATGGTAAGATAGCCACAGTGAAAATTGCATAATCCTAGTTCTTGTAGGTACAGTTGGAGATGGAGGAAGGGCTGAGGTGAAGCCACAGCAGCATCACTGTTGTTCTCTCTGTGACAGTGAGCATCCTGTCACAGAGATGCTGCACTGCAAACTGAAAGACTTTGATGCATTTAATAAAAGGTCAGGATGCTTGGGTACATTGCGTGGTGTTCTGTGGCTGCAGCAGAAGAGGACAGTCGAGCTTTAGCTAAGCCAGAGGAAGAAGCTTGCTTACCAAGCGTGAGTTTATGTATTGATGTAATGTTACACTGTGGTTTCCTCTGAAGTGGATAACCGTGTGTGTCAGTAGGCTCTAGACTTAGTCAAGTAAGCTTGCTTCAGAGGACCTATGATGGTAATGATTCGGTAAACTGTGGTTTAGTTCTGAGAGGCAGTCATAATTTTCTTCTTTACAGTTCTCTCAGGACTCTCGAACACTCTATTAGGTGAGGAAGTCAAGGCACGAGCTAGTTGAGACATTTCCCTGAAGTCTCACAGTCCATGTTAGTAAAGCTGTACCCATAGACAGTATAGTACAGAGTCTGGCCTTCGTGACTCTTCATCCGAGACCTTTCTCTTGTAAGGAGTATAAGTGTCTCATTTTTATTAACAACATAACTTGAGTGATTTTTCTATGTAATTGAAGTTGTTTTTCCCCCTTTTCCCGTTTTCTCCTGTCGTCCTCCCTCCGTGCCCCTCCCCTCGTGTGTTTTTCTTTTGTCTTTACCTTAGGATTGCTTACAGCGCTCCTTTAAGGCCCAGGTTTTCTCCTGCCCTGCTTGCCGCCATGATCTCGGGCAGAATTACGTCATGGTTCTAAATGAGACCCTCCAAACTCTGCTTGACCTCTTCTTCCCTGGCTACAGCAAAGGCCGGTGATCTGCGTGTCCTATGTGGTTCCTGCTGGAGTCCTGGACAGTAACAAGTCTTACAGTGAGTGGGGGGGTAGAGCAGTGCTGGACCATGTCTTTCGTCCGGAAGCAGCAGTACCTCTTTTTTCCCACAGCCATCCTCCTGTGTGTGTAGTAAGAGGCCATTCTCAACTGTCTTTTAGATAGCAACAGGTAGTTCTTCTCAGTAACAACTCATTTTCATGAATGAAGACTTAAAGCCTCCACTGTAGTTGATTACCCAATTTATGATTTATTTTGCAACTACCTCAGGACAGAAAAGATTTACGGGGATTTTAAAAATCATTGACTAATTAGTTAAATGAGATTTTAGCTACACACTGCCTCCCAAGTATTAGTTGTGCCTGTTCCTTGTACTTTGCTTGTCCAGGAAAGAAGGCAGATGCGATTGCTGGGGTGAGTGAGTGCAGCTTCTGTGATATGCATACTACGTTTTTAATGTCACTTTCCATCACCGTGCGTGTTTTGCAAGAACATGTTCATTTTTTAACTCATTTGTGATCTCCATTGTGACTTTTTTCTGATGTTTTATGCAGATTGACTACTAATGGCTAATGAGAACAATATGAATGCATTGTTGCTGCATTAGTGTAATGTGGTGTTTTCTTGCCATGAGGTGTCCGAAGCGCTAGTGGTAAATGTTTCTGAAAAGCCTCTCTGTCCTCATCTGGCGCGCAGGAATTCCTCCTAGTGGTCTCCATCTGCAGATTAGGAGGGCTGTGCTGGCTTGAGATTAAAATTGCTTCACATTGTGATCCTACATTTTATATTCACTATATTCCTTAAGAGTATACCTTAATAAATATTTTATGATCAGAAAATGACGCATCCAGCGTAACTTGTTTACATTCTTCTGGTTTGTGTGGACTTTGTAAATTTTGGGTTTCATTGTCTTATTGAAACATTTTTACTGTATTTGATATGAAAGCTAGGTGCACTCAGACACAGTAAGGACACATTTCACCTTTGGCTTAATTATACACATGAGGTTATTGTTCAAAAGAACGTGCTGTTCTGTGATGCTCTACTGCTTTTAAAAGGGTTTTGTTAATTTTTATATGTATGTGTTCTTGCATATCTGTATATATATTATGTGCATGCGTGCAGCTACCCACAGAGACCAGAAAAGGGCATCAGGTGCCCTGGAACTCAGTTGGTCATGTGCCACCCAGTGTGGGGGCCAGGAACTGAACAACAAATGCTCTGACCTGAGCCTCTCTCCACCCTGTTATGTGCAGCTTATAGCTTACAGTGTCTACTTCATATTTTGCAAATGAAGAGTATTTCAGAAAGTAGGTCAAATACACACAGATGCTCACACACATCAGTTGCCAATAATTTATTAGATACTATTAAATATTATTATTGAATATTCAGTATGAATATTGAAAGTTTGTATTGTCTACTTGGTTTAGGGTTTTGTTTGTTTGCTTGGTTTTGGTTTTTGAGGCACTGTCTCACCATGTAGCCCTCCAGAGATCTGTCTGCCTCTGCCTCCTGCATACTGGGACGTTGGGTGTGTGTGTGTGTGATGTGTGTGTGTGTTAAACATAATCCTTCCAACCATTAAGAGGCAGAGATGATGAAGCCCGTTGTCACGGTGATTCCAGCGGATGAACAAGTAACTGCTTTATTATTCTTTCAGAAATCCATAACAGAGTAAGACTCATCCATTTTTTACATTCTCTTTAATTCAGAAGAATTAAAGCATTATTAAGAATTAAAGAATTATTAAGCATTCTCCAGTTCCATTTTACTTATTCTTGTGCATGCTTTGTTTAATGGTGCTGTCGATTGAACGCACGGTCTCTTTTAATGTCAGATAAAGGCTGTGACGCTGAGCTACAGTCCCAGCCCAACAGCGCGCATTTTAGAAGCTTATTTTAAACAAGGCATCTTCTTTCACTAGCGGAGTGAGTTGAAATAATGTTTTATGGATTTGTACAAATATTCCCACCAGGCAGTGGTGACTCATGTCTTTAATCTCAGCATTTGGGAGGCAGAGTCAGGCAGATTTCTGAGATCGAGGCCAGCCTGGTCTACAGAGTGAGTTCCAGGACAGCCAGGGCGACACAGAGAAATCCTGTCTTGAAAAAAAAAAAAAAAACCAACAAAATCAAACAAACAAATATTCCCCTTAGGAACAGTGATGTAAAGAAAGGCCTGGGGCTGGTGAGATGGCTCAGTGGGTAAGAGCACCCGATTGCTCTTCCGAAGGTCCGGAGTTCAAATCCCAGCAACCACATGGTGGCTCACAACCATCCGTAACGAGATCTGACTCCCTCTTCTGGAGTGTCTGAAGACAGCTACAGTGTAGTTACATATAATAAATAAATAAATCTTTGGGGGCTGGTGAGATGGCTCAGTGGGTAAGGGCACCCGACTGCTCTTCCAAAGGTCCAGAGTTCAAATCCCAGCAACCACATGGTGGCTCACAACCATCCGTAACGAGATCTGGCTCCCTCTTCTGGAGTGTCTGAAGACAGCTACAGTGTACTTACATATAATCAATAAATAAATCTTAAAAAAAAAAAAGAAAGGCCTGGGTTACCAGTTTATGTATCAAAGCCCATCATAGCATCATATAAAACACAGCTTTTAAGGAAATCTTTTGCCAGTGTTTAGCACTAGATCCTGCCTCCTGTCACATTTTTGAGCAAACTTTTGGGTGATTTGAGAACAGAAATCTAGTTCTTACATAGAGATTTCTCACCCTCCTTAGGAAGTGAGAGAGGTTCTGGGAGACAGGTTTCTTCTGAAGGTCAAGCTTGGCAGCTGTGACAGCAGCTGGGACACTCTTGAGTAGCGACTAAGGGTCCTCGGGAGGGACAGACAGAATTATGAAAGGGGATTAATTACATGTGCTTAGATGGGAAGGACTAGGTCGTCCCAGCAATGACTGTATACCACAGAGGCCCAGAACCCAGTAGCTGCTGGATGCCTCTGCAGTTTCAGTCTTCTGTCCACAGTCTAGAGGATTCCTAGAGAACCCCTGGTCTCCAGTCCACATTGGAAGGCTGAGAGAAGCGCTGGAGGGCAGCAGCAGCCATCACCACAAAGCAGAAGAGTCACAAGCAAGCACAGAGGTAGATAAAGTAGAGCTGTGGGCTTTGCATGTGGGCAGCTGATGGGAGGGAGGTGTTGCCTTACTCCTTCCTGGAAATGCCCTTCATGACCTGCCAGGGACAAGTCTCTTAGCACACTTTCCAATTCAGTCAAGGTTAACCATCTTGAGGAATGATAGAGAAAGGGTGAGATGGAGCAGTCAGTTCAGTGAAGTTGAATGGAAATCACATAAACAGGTAAAAGACACACCAGGGAAGAAAGATCACATGATCATGTTAGCCTGTACGGCTCCCTAGTATTGCACCCTGGGTTTCCATGACAACGCTGCCCCCCCCCCCCCTTCCATCAACCCTGCTCTCAGAAATCACTGTTCACTGGATTTAGTTTTCAATTTCAAGCCCCTCCCTGAGACATTCACTCCCCTGCCACTGGCCTTAAGTTCTTAGATTTGGGCTCTTGCACAGTGCCCTTCCAGTTGCATTACCTTGGCTGGAGAGAGAGAGAACCTGGTGGGGGCAGAGGCACAGGAGCCATGTTTTCTTGACTTGGTTCAGGAAGGAGTGAGCCTAGCAGATCAAAGTGCACAGTATGAGCACCTCACTTAGCCAAAGCCAAAAGGATCTACTCTCTCTCAAAGTAGAAAAATTGACCCCATAGGTGGATCATTATTAGGAACTAACCAGTACCCCAGAGCTCTTGTCTCTAGCTGCATTTGTATCAAAAGATGGCCTAGTAGGCCATCACTGGAAAGAGAGGCCCATTGGACTTGCCAACTTTATATGCCCCAGTACAGGGGAATGCCAGGGCCAAGGGGTGGGGGTGGGTGGGTGGGGGACTGGGGGGGGGTGTATTGGGGACTTTTTGGATAGCATTAGAAATGTAATTGAGGAAATTACCTAATTAAAAAAAAAAAAAAAAGGAAAAAAAAAAAGAAAGATTGGCCTTGCCTGGCAGTGGTGACTCACGCCTTTAATCCCAGCACTTGGGAGGCAGAGGCAGACCGATTTCTGAGTTCGTGGCCAGCCTGGTCTACAGAGTGAGTTCCAGGACAGCCAGGGCTACAGAGAAACCCTGTCTTGAAAAACCAAAAAGAAAAAAAAAAGAAGAAGAAGATCTAGCGTTCCAGAAAGTTCTCTAAAGGATGAGAAAAAGACAAAAGGAAGTCTACCCGGAAGAGTGACATGATGTAATCACTGACAATACAGTTTCTTGGTCAGGTACTGGATTATTGTGTCCCTTTCTAGGTGTAAAAGCCACCTGAGATGAGCAGTTTGAAAACTGAAAGGTCCCCTTTTGGAGCTCTGCAGGGCACTGGGCCAGATAATGCGTCAAGGGTGTTCCCAAAGCATAAGGATTTCATTGCTTCTATTATGAGCCAGAGTCCTTGTATCCAGTCAGATGAGCCTTCCTGGAAGGGCCTGGGGCAGGAGGAGAGAGGGGTCCTAGAGCATAGGACACAAACACAGGCCTTTCTTAAAGGCACTTCTACACAGCTTTGTACTTAATGCAGCTCCACTGTACAGCCAAGGATAGCTGGAGGACTATACCTTAGGGTATGTGTTTGGCCAGAATAAGCAGAACTGTTTTTAATTAGGGGCACATTCTACATGAAGGCTGGGTGGTTTTGCACATAAAAAGAGCTGTTCAGCGCAGACATTGCAAGCTCCCATGCAGGCTGATGACTCAGGATCAGGCCCCTTTAGTCAAGTGACGCTCTAATTGAACACAGCATACTCTCTGCTGGAAATCCAGTGATCACTGTTCTCAGGGCGCATAGTCAGAGGCAGAGAAAACAAAACACCAGATAATTAACAAAACAGTGGGAAGATCAAAGATAAAAAGTCACCCATTGGGATTGGAGAGATGGCTCAGTGGTTAAGAGCACTGACTGTTCCTCCAAAGGTCCTGAGTTCAAATCCCAGTAAACGCATGATGGCCCACAACCATCCGTAATGAGACCTGACGCCCTCTTCTGGTATGTCAAGACCATGCTATTGTATTTACATATAATCTTTTTTAAAAAAAAAAGTCACCCATTTCTCAAGGATCCAAGGAAGACCATTACGAGGCACTGAAATCCAGAGAACAGGAGCCAAGCAAAGTGTTGGGAGTGTAGGGTGAGGGGTGGTCGTGCAGGGTGATGGGTAGTGCTCCAGGTGGAAAAATCCCTACAGGCAAAACCCAGAGGTGGGAGAGGACCAACGTAGCAGGCGTTAAACATGAGCGGTGCAATAGTCCAGGACAAGCAGTTACCTACGTTACATCCTGAAGGCATACAGAGCTGGCCAGCCGGGAAAGCAGCCTTAGCAACCACTGCAAGCACTTTAGTGAAGCAGAACACTGCTGTGGCTTCCGTTTTTCTCACAATGGTGCTTCCAGAGAAAGGACCACTGTGTTCAGATGCTGGCCGATGTTTCCTGCTCTTCCGATTTGCTGTTGCCATGGTAGCCTGGTCTCCTGTTAGGCCCTGGAGCTAGGTTCAAATTCCTACCAAACACATGACCTTCGGAATCTCTGCATGTTTTGTGACAGGCACAAGTTTAACTCTTAGTTCCAGGACTACTTGTTAGGTTGAAATCGTTCTAGGTGCTTTTTTTGTGTGATTATGTGGACTGTAGTGGAGAATTTCACAAGAGCACACAAACCTGTTCCAGTAGCTAGCAGGAAGCTTAGTGAATGTATAATTGTTGGGGTGACCCACCTGCCTGTTCCAGTAGCTAGCAGGAAGCTTAGTGAATGTATAATTGTTGGGGTGACCCACCTGCAGGGAGGCAGGTAAAAGCCTCCCTCACAGCAGCTCTTAGGAACTGTCAGGTGAGAAGATGGCGAGTGATGGGCACTTTGGAGGTAACTTCCTTGTGGCTGGCAGGCTAGCTGCCCACCACAAACTCATCCTTTTCCTGTTACGGTTAATAACTGTTTCATCCTGTAGCTAGGAGTGTAGGATTGCTCGGTCCTGGAAACCTGACTGGGGTGACAAGGGAATGAAGAAAGGAAGGACAGACAGAAATGCCAGGATCGGGTGGGCCATGCTTGTTCAGATGAAGTGGCACCAACTACATAAAATCCTGGAATTCTAGCGACTTTAGGAGTTAGGTTGTCTCAACAGGAGGACTGTCTGTGTAGGGACATTCTCAGGTTGCAGTCATCCAAACGGAGGGAGCTATGATTGCTAGTTTCTATACACACTACCAACATCTGCACAAGGATCAGGACTCGACCCGTTTCTTTCCTCACCTTGACATGGGGAAGGCTTTGCCTGTTCCCATGGGTTGGAGGCACTGGTCCTTGTCAGTAGTGTGTTTACTTAAGACTAGATCCACTCCTTCCATGTTCATTCAAGGATTCTGCCTGTCCCCTTGGCTTGTTATCTCTGGGCTTCAAAGAAACTGCTACTTGAACTTCCGTTAGGTTGAGGTTAAGTTACCTATGGCCCAAGATAAAAAGCGCCAGAGTGGCCTTCTCCAATAAACAGGCTGTCCTTAGCCAGTCAAAAGCAAGAGTGACTGTCCTTGTAAATGTCGCTGTTGGACCGAGAGATCTCGCTACCCTTCAGCGTCCTGAGTGTGTGTCATGGGTATAAAAATCAAATGGGAAATTCGCATTACTCAAACTCAGTTTTATTAGAACACTAATAAAAGCAGATAAAAAAAAAGTCCACACAGTGAAAGGAGGACACTTACGCTGTGACAGATCAGGCACATTAGTGAGGAGAATTCAGTGTATACAAAATGTAAACATTTGCCCTGGGGTTTCCCACAGAGCGCACAGTCCACGAGGACTTATTTGGAACAAAAAGAATGTCTATTGAATTCCCAGCATAGGCTCTGACCACTGCAAACTTCTTGAATTAGAATGTTAAAATTGCTAGCGTACCCCAGATTTTCTATCCGGCAAACTAAATGGCTCCCAATCAGGGCAACACGAACAGCCACTGCCTTGCCATACAGCAGGCAGCCGCCACTCACCATGCTAATTGTGCTTACATTACCTTGAAAGATTATAAAAATATACAGCGTATAAAACTCATGTGTGAGCCACGTAAAGGAGAAGAAATATCCTTGCTTGTCAAATGCTCCAGCAAGAGGCATCAGGTCAGTCCTTTGAACGTAGGAGGGAGGGAGGACTAAGAAGAAGCCCTCTTCTGTTCAGAAAATGGAGACTCGTAGACCTCCATGGGTGGACAGGTACAGACCAAGTGCTGATCTCCGTAGATGTCATCGATCCGGGCAATGGTTGGCCAGAATTTGTTCTCTGGTTTCACAAAGGGCTGAAAGGGAAAAGAAGGACATTTTGGGTTGTTCCGAGTCCTTTGGAGGTAAATCGAGACATAGTGGGTTTTGGATGTTCCCACAGCCCAAGGCACCAGTGGCCCAGCACATGCCAAAACCCACCATTTTTCACAATTTCAACTTTGGAGTCTTGACTTTATGCCTTTGGGATCAGAAGGAAATGGTAAAGGCTAGAGAGATGGCTCAGTGGTTAAGAGCACATACCTCTCTTGCAGATTCACAGCACCCACACGACAGCTCACAAACCACCCGAAATTAAAGTGCCAATGAAGCTGATACTCTCACCGCCAGGGGCTTCTGCATCCGGGGTTCATATAAAGTCATGCACACTTAACCTCCCACACATGAATAAATAAATCTTTAAAAGAAAAGTCAGATCGCATTCAATCCACCTCCCGATGGTGGAAACACATTGAGCCATCTGACCAGGACTGCTGTGCCGTGTTAATCCCTGATCCTCTGGGTTCCTAGGCCTGGGTCTGTCTGATGCTCTCAATGAGCTCAGATGACCCTGGAGGGCTGTCTGACTCCTTGGTTCCTCATCATCATCTACACGTCACCGGCCATCCTAGATACACTTTATATAATGAGACTGTGGATGCTGAACCTCGGCAACAGGAAGGGTGTGGGGTGGGGCAGCTTATAACGACACCATGGTTGGCAAAGTTCAGATAAACTCACCAGTGGAAATGCAGCTACCTCTCTAGAATACGGCCGATCCCAGCAGGAGGATGTGACACAGGTCAAGGAGTGTGGAGACATCTGGACAGAGAAATGGTGGCAGAGGGTCCGGTCAAAGCAGTGTGCTGCTTTCTCCCACACCTCACCCCAACATTTAACCCTGAATCTGGTGACTACCATCTCCCCTGTGTTTACATTATGCACACAGTAACCCGGAGCAGAAGTTGTCACACCTGACAACATCGCTTCATACCAGGAGGAGTCTCCCTTTGCTACAGTAGTCCAAGCAAGGCCCTAGCCTGTTAGCATCTCCACAATGCCCCTCCAGGCAGGCAGTTCTGAACCTGCTACTACTACAACATCTCATTCTCTGGCTTATAGCCATGGAGATGCGACTGCTGTCCACAGAGCATTCTTCTCAAGCCATCTCCTGGTTAATGTCTACACAGAACCAGAAAAGTGAGATTCTAAAAGTAATGTGGTTTTGGAAGAGATTGGAGACATGTTGAATTTTTCCCCACACGGGACATAAGCTTAGCGGTCTAAACTTCCAGGTTGAATCACATACCAATTAAGTTGGTCTCAGGTTGCTGTGCCAACACAAGAACTGGGTTTATAGAGAAAGCTCATGAGGTAAGTACACAAATGCTATGACACAAATGAAATGATAAGAACTCTCCAATTAGGGAGCCTCCTTCCGCCACTCCCTTCTTCACAATCAGTTTGGGTACAGATGGCGTCTACAGCTCCTACAACCAAGGTCCCCACAAGTAACCACCACAGCCATTCGAGATTGAAACCTCTGTATTTCTTATAATTGTCTCATCCTAGGCAAGAATCTAATCACCACAGAGAACTCAAGGAGGGTCAGCACACTCCCCAGATACCAGTGTGGGATGCTGCGTACCTTCAGGGGGTTGACCCTCGGGTCAATGCGGCCCTCCTCTATGTCAGCGATTTCTTGCCTGATGCTGATCATAGCATCACAGAATCTGTCGAGCTCTGCCTTGTCTTCTGACTCGGTGGGCTCAATCATGAGAGTCCCTGCCACAGGCCAGGACATGGTAGGGGCGTGAAATCCTACAGAGGGAGACCAGAGGAATGTGTGTAAGTTCTAAGTACACAAATTTATACTTTATGTAGCATGGCTTTTACAAGCATTCTAAGGTATGTCTATGTAGTGGCAGGACAAAAATTAGAGTGGAATTTCCATTTCATGTTGAGTTTTAGAATCTTTGTAGACTGAAGTTGACGCTTCGCTTCAGACCGCATGCTTAGTATCCCCGAGGCCTTAGATTCAAGCCACAGTGCCTCAAAAGAAAGCAAGACAACCAAAAACAATGACACCGACTACCACCAAAAAAGAAAAGAAAAATCAGACTGTTTATGATGGTATGCTGTAACAACGAGAAACGGCCAATCAGAAGTCAAAGAGAAAGCAAGCAAATCTCACTGTCCTCATTTGCTGTGTGAGGAACCTAGGTCTGGGTGCTGAAATCTTTGCCCTTTCCTGAACACAGTATAAACACGCCTGGAGTAAGCTTTTGTTTATAAGATGAATTAAGAAACAAAAACATGATGGAAAGGGATTGTTTTGGACAAAGGCAAACACTGCTTCCCCTCATTTCTTAGACAATTCTGGGAGCCATTTTTGGGGTGTAGTACTAGAGGTTCACCCCAGACCCTTATTCATGCTCATGTAGATTTCCACTGGACGCTGGCTATTCCATCTCTGAGACCATTTTAAGACTAGGCACAGTCTCGCAGACTCACGAACCTTCCAGCTAACGTTGCTGCAGAGACCAGCGGTTCCTAAGGTCTGGAAAACTTCATTCCCTGCTGCTGCCCCGCCTCCATGCCTTAACCGACTAGTTTGCCAACATTAATAGAAATTTTCAAGTCCATGGGCAATCAGAAAGCACTATAGCAAGGTACCCACATATCCCCTATAGATTTTTCAATGGCGCCATTCATGTTATTTTTTAATTTGTTTTCCTGTGTTTAGCATGTGTATGTGTGGGTGTTTGTGTACTGGGAGCCTTTGGGGAGTTAGCTCTCATTCCACCATGTGGGTCCTTATGGCTAGAACTCCAGCTGCCAAGCTTGGCTGCACTTACCATTGAGCCATATTGCCAGCCTCA
Organism: Mus caroli; assembly: GCF_978045245.1. Taxonomy (NCBI): domain Eukaryota; kingdom Metazoa; phylum Chordata; class Mammalia; order Rodentia; family Muridae; genus Mus; species Mus caroli. The sequence continues at coordinate 30,889,783 of NW_028227275.1, read as the reverse complement.
ACATTTTTTTTTGGGGAGGGAGGGTTCGAAACAGGGTTTCTCTGTATAGCCCTGATTATCCTGGAACTCACTTTGTAGACCAGGTTGGCCTTGAACTCAGATATCCGCCTGCCTCTGCCTCCCAAGTGCTTGGATTAAAGGTGTGCGCCACCACTGCCCTGCTGTAACTATCGGAACACTTTATTTTGTAAGCAGTTCAGAATGTCCATCAAGCAATAAGAATTCAATAGTCTTGTATTTTGTCATAAACCTTAGAGTGAAATACACAGATTTTAGCTAAAGCATTTAATAAGCTTTGACAAAAGCCTGCATCTGTGTGGCCCAGCCAGCAAGGAGTTGTTTTGGTCTTTAAAGCACACACTGATCTGATGACCCATTAAAGTTTGTCCTCGAAGCCTTGTGTGAGCCAATTCTATTCTTGGTCTGCTCTAGTGGCCCCCACATCTGGAACCATCCATGTACTGTTCTAGAAACAGATTCCTGGATCTTGATCCTAAGTCAGGAAGGGGGGCACCCAGATGTGGTTGGTTGTAACCTGGGTGCCACCTGCTAGGAATGGAACCCAAGGGCAGAGAGTGCTCTTAACCACTGAGCCACCTCCTCAGCTCCTTAATGACTTACTATAAGAAGAAATGTACATTAGACATTTGTAAACAGTCTTACTGACACATCTGCATAGGAGGCCCGCATATGAGTCCCTGTGAATGGATGACCTATTGGCAATACATGGGGAATGCCAGGCAAACTGGTTATCAATGAACTAACAACCAGTTCCTCACTGCATCTTCTTGGCGCCCCTGTGAGCTGACAGCAGCATCCCACCCTCACTTCTGGCTCACGTCCTGGCCAGGGGCTGAGTAATGGCCACTTGGGACCAGGACATGCAGTTCTTGGATATATTGTCTAGAACTGCATGCTGTTCCAGGAAATGGTCCATAGCCTACAGGAACAATTGTGTGATTGTCAAAAGCCACTTACCATAATCCTGGAGCCTCTTGGCAACATCCACAGCCTCAACATTGGCAGACTTTTTGAAGGGTCGGGTGTCCAAGATAAACTCATGAGCCACATACCCTGTTCAAGAACAGTGTCAGGTGAAGATGAGGATTGGCTTATTGTTTCTCTCAGGTGAACAGCTAAACAATTCGGCTCTTTACATAGGTCCGTGGGGACCAAGGGGGCGAAGCAAACTTGATACGGCGGCTAGAGTTGGCAGTAAAGACTTCATTCGCTCCATCACACACCATCTCATCTTACGCCTGTGCATCTTACAGCCTGGCAGTTGATGAAGGGAGGGGTGTGAGGAGGGGGTGGTGTCACTAGAACAATTAGCAGGAGATCTCTGAAATTTCTATTCTGAAGACCTAAAATCTACTAGAAACAGTGAAATACAATCCTGATTTATATATATATATATATATATATATATATATATATAAATTATTTCTAGAGCTAAACATTCACTGGTGAGTTCAGCACTTTCACTTTCAAGGTTAAACAACCTCATCTTGGGCATCAAGATGTAAGTACATGTCAACAAATATATATTCACATGTGGAATTTAATGTGATGCTTCAAAGGATGGCAAGGGCTTTTAATGTCAGGCTGCAGACCGAGGATTAGTAATAAGCGCTGCCCACCAGATGAAGTGGTGTCCTCTTATGATCCTAGAATTAGGCAGAGGCAGGAGAATCACACAATTGAGGCTGTAGATCAAGACTCTGTCTCAACACAAAATCCACAAAAGAAAGAATAGAAACAATAGGAAAAATAAAAGACGGAGTACTCTCAGATAACCTTAGAATCAGTGAGAGTGAAATGCATGGGGGTCAGTTCACTGCGATCTAGTTCATCAACAGACTGCCTTCCTAGGTCCATCAGGAGCTGCCAAACACCCAGCCATCAAGAATAAGCTAGTGGTGGGCTGGAGAGGTGGCTAAGCAGTTAACAACAACTCCTGTTCTTCCAGAGCATCTGCACTTGGTGCACAGCACGCATGCCCGGCATCTCACAGCCTCCTGTAACTCCAGCTCCAGAGGATCTGTCACCTTCTTCTTACCTCTAAGGGTGACAAATTCACGTGCAAACCCCATGCCCGGACATTCACATATTGGAAAATAATATAAATAAAATCTTTAAACCAGTGAAAGCAAGTCAGCCCTAATAAGCAATCAATATTCCTGGGAACTTCCCAAATTCTCTGCCCACCTGTTGATATATTTTAATATATTTCCTTAGTTGGTTTTACCAACCTAGGAAAATGGGCCAGTAAATAGGTAAGAATATTTACTCTATGAAGATCTGGGTTCAAATCCCTAGTGCCCATGAGAAATCTGGGCACAGCAATGTGTACCTGTATTCTCCAGCAGAGTGAGTGTGAGTGTGTGTGTGTGAAGAGGATGGTATATGTAGCACTCAAGCACTCACAGGCCAGCCAGCCTAGCTCAAACAGTAAGTTTTTCTGGCAATGAGAAACACTGTCTCAAGGCAATAATGCAGAGAGCAACAAAGGAAGAACCAAGCCTCTGCTCTGGACTCTCTGTGCATGTGCATGCCTACCCACACACTCACATGCACACAGAACACATATGCAGCACAGAGCATGCACACCAAACCAAATCAAACCAAACCAAATAACCCATTTTACCAACTCTCAGCCAACAGTGAATCCACTGACAAACCTCTAGCCTTCAAAGCTAACCTCAGTCCCTAACAGCCCCTGAAGGCAGCCTGAGCCACTCTGCTAAACCTGAAGAAAGTAATTTTATAATAAATAAACCTTAATGGTCTTTTAGTCTGAAAGCACGGGCATGAGAGTGAGAGACTAAATACATTAACACTGCCTAGTTTTAGCATATGCTCTCTAACAATGATGAGAGAAACTGGTTACAAATGAGACTCTAGAAAGGTCTATGTCTAGGTGAGTGATCTCAGAAAAAAATGTGTCCAATGGAATAACCATTATAAGGTTAGAGGAGGGAAAAAAAAAATCACAAAAATCCTTGAGACCTTATCAACTTCTACTTTTAGGATTCTTAAGAGTCTAGCGTCAGCCTCTGCCCTTCCTCCTCTGAGTTTCCAGCTACCCTGGGCACTAACCCCAGCAGGAAGATGGCTAGTGATGTTTACTGTCCTGCAGGGCATGTGGCTAGCCTGAGGCCGGAAATGTACGTCACCAGGAGAGGAGTCATTTGTTGGCAGGCCTAAAGGAGAGAGTCTTGCAAGCAGGGGTTCAGTGACAACTGAACCAACCGCTAAACCCAGGATTCCATTGCATAGGCACCACCACTGATGAGTGGTTTGGGAAGAGGTCCATTCCACAAAAAAAAAAAAAAAAAAAAAAAAAATGAGGTTCAGACGTTATTTTCAAAATGCACACGTTCATCCAAAGAGCGCCCCTCTCTCTAAGAGCCCTCTAAGAGATAACATTTAAATTTGGTGTCTAGGAGAGGCCAGGGCCCAAGATGTTCTTCTCTCTTTACAGCTTTTAGGAGAGAGATGTATTAAACCTGCTGTGTATTATGATAGATTGGGGCAATCTAAAACAGCAGCTGTTTCCTCTAGTCCTACCCAAGACTGCAGCTAAGAGTGTGAACACCACCAAGTCAGAGGAGTCGGAAACAACAGGAGGGGGTGCTCTTTGGATGAGCGTGTGCATTGGAGGATTGTGGAACAACCAGTTCTAAACACAACAGTGTCACAATGAGCTCCCAGCAGCTATGGATGCCTGCACAGACCTGCAGAAAGAAGGTCAAGGGACTCAACACTCCTGGCTATTGACAGTCCACAGCTTCTGGGGAGAGAGAGTCAGTTCTAAGGATGTGGCCCTGGTGGGGGACCACATAACATCCTATGGCACTGTATCAAAAACCTGGATAAACTGAACTCATCCAGTAAAGGGGGGGTAGGATAAAAAAGGCCCCAAAGTTGGGAGGAGGTAGGAAGGTCAGGGTAGATTTGTGGGAGGAGAGAAGTTGGGAGCGAATAAGATCCAAACACATTCTATTTGCATGACTGAAATTCTTAAGAGTTAACAAAAATATTATATTAAAAAGGTGAGGAGCCAGGCGTGGTGGCGCACGCCTTTAATCCCAGCACTCAGGAGGCAGAGGCAGGCGGATTTCTGAGTTCGAGGCTAGCCTGGTCTACAGAGTGAGTTCCAGGACAGCCAGGGCTATACAGAGAAACCCTGTCTTGAAAAAAACAAAAAAACAAACAAAAAACAAACAACAAAAAAAACAACAACAAAAAAGGTGAGGGGGTGGAGCAATAGAATTACAAAGTGCATGTGTGCTTGTCTTCATTTGAAAGAAAATGGCCCCAATAGGCTCTTAGGGAGTGGCATTATTAGGACTTGAATCCTTGATGTGGAGTTGGTGTGGTCTTGTTGGAGGAAGTGTGTCACTGGGGGTGGACTTGAGGTTTCAATTGTTCAAGCCAGGCCCGGCGTCTCTCTCTTCCTGCTGCCTGCAGATCAGGATGTAGAACTCTAAGCTCCTTCTCCAGCACTAGGTCTGCCTGCACACTGCCATATTTCCCACCATGACGATAATGGACTAAACCTCCAAAACTGTAAGCAAGCTCCAATTAAATGCTTTCCTTATTAAGAGATGCCTGGGGTCACGGGGTTGTGGTATGGAAGCTAGGATTCTCCACGCCTCCCCTGGAGAACACAGATTGGAGTCACTGCTGCAACATTCTCACAGCGACTGCCTCAGAAGGTTAGAGGTAAGCAGCTCATGTGATTTAAGCATGGGTGGGCAATCAAAGGGCCTTCTGGTTCTGTGGTCACTCCCAGTATTTTCCTGGCACAGCACGTGCCAGCCAGCCTGTGTGGCCACTGCCCACTGTCACAGGAAGAGCCGCCTGAAAAGTTCTTCAGGGACTGGAATCCAAGGCAACATTGGGCTTGTCCAAGATGAGAGGCAGATAGAAACATTAGTCAAATTATGCTGCCAAAGACCAAACACAGAAAAGCCCTTTGGAGCACGTTGTGAACCTAATCCAAAAGATAAGGGCCCTGGTAGGTTAAAAAAAAATCCCTTCTCTTACAAATCCACCATCTTTTCTGGGTGTGGCAAGAGGCCTTGCCTGTAATCCCGGCACTGTGCAATGTTAAGATAGGTCAATCACAAATTCCAGTCTGCTTGAGCTACACAGTGAGATGCTCTGTCATAAAACAAAGCAAAATAAAACAAAACAAAAAAAAACAAAGTCCCACAAAAGCATCTAACAAAAGAGACTGACCGACCAATACCACCAACAAAAAAACAGTCATTTTACCTAAAGTAATTCCTTTTCTCTTCATTGTAGCAGAATAAAATATTTCTCCGGCTTCTCCACCTATCTCTTTTACCCTTGTTTGCTTTAAAAGCCCACCAGCCTGGGCAGTTTAGTTAATATTCAGATCTCAGAGAAACAGCTCACGCTGCCAAGCCTGGAGCTCATTAAAACGATTGCCTCACAGGCATCTGCAATTCCAACATCTGATTTACTGCTGGTAAATATGATTAAGACGAGCACTGGTCTTCTAATAGTGCCATAGGACACGTTAGGATTCACTGTGATTATTGAAAACATTCCTATTTTGAGTCCCTAAAACACAACAGTGCTGGGGTCCTGGGCTCTAAAATAGGAGATTTGAAATTGTGCAACATATGTGTTTAGCAGACCAACATGAGTCAATGTTTGGTTTGACAAACTCTGGGATTGAGTAATCAAGTCTGCAAGCAGCAATCCATTTCAGTTCGGGATGAGAACTGCTACTTGCAATTTAATTTGGGGGTAAAATGTCAAAAACAAATGGAAATTCCATCCATCTTTCTGTACTCTGAAGTCCCGAGGGATGGAGTAGGGCTCCTCCCCAAAGCCACACTATATAAATGCTAAGTGCGTGGTGACATCTGACCTCTCTCGTGGGTGCCAACCAGCCCCATTCAATTTAAGACACATTAATTCCTGCTTTCAAAACCTAAACTTTGCAATCAGTGAACACATTAAAAATTGCTGAATTGTGCAGCTTAAACGATCAAATTATATGAGGAGGTATGCTAATTCTATCTTAGCAATGCTGCCTAAAATAAAACATAATGTAAGACATTAAGGGCTGGGACAGCTCATCCTTAGAATATATGCCTAGCAGGAGTGAAGCCCTAGGTTCAAAAACAAGTGCTGCCACCAATAATTAACTAAAGAAATGAAAGAAAACCTTAAGTATTAGAAATTAAAACAAAGTCTCTTCCAGTCATGAAATTGACATTTAAAAAAAAACTTTTGTTGTTTTTTTAGTCTATTCTTCTCACTATACTCTAGTGTGATGGCACTCTCAATGCTACTAGCATAAAATAACTGACACAGTGTCTTGAGAAAATAAAGAAACATGTATAAAAAGCTCAAAGCCTCCATATCCCCTTTTATAAGTTATCTAAGGAAATAGTTTTTCTCAAAAAACAAAAACAGAAACACACTACTGGAGGGGTTGTTCTTATTAGCAACAATACAATGCAAATAGCTGAAAATTTAACTATAGACTCACAGGGCATCCACACTATTCAGTCACATAGGGAAAAACTCACGATAGGCAGGCATTGTGGAGCTGTGGGGAAAATATAATACTGCACAGCCACATAAAAGACATGGATGACAGCACACGTGTGTGTGTGTGTGTGTGTGTGAGAGAGAGAGAGAGAGAGAGAAAGAGAGAGAGAGTCGGGGGAGAGGCAGGGACAGAGGGAGCGATATTTAGAGACTGAGCAACCACATAAAAAGACATTGGTGGTAGTAGTGGTGGTGGGTTTGTGTGTGTGTGTGTGTGAGAGAGAAACCACATAAAAAGACATTGGTGGTGATAGTGGTGGTAGGTTTGTGTGTGTGTGTGTGTGTGTGTGTGTGTGTGTGTGTGAGAGAGAGAGAGAGAGAGAGAGAGAGAGAGAGAGCAACGAAGCAATCACATAAAAAGACATTGGGTGGTGCTATGCTGTGCTGTGCTGTGCTGCACTGTGTGTGTAACTAGGAGGACAGAGGCTTGCTGGTCAGCCAGCCTAGCTCATAGCTGAAATGGTGAGCTTCAGGTTCCTTGAGAGACCTTGTCTTAAAAAAATAATGAAAGAACCATTAAAGAGCTATTAAAGAAGGTGTTCCTATGTCAACCTCTGGCTTCCACATGCATTGATAAGGGTGAGCATGCCCTTCCACACAGATGCAAAAAAAAAAAAAAAAAAAAAAAAATCCCCCAAACTGCATCTGTGATGTTAGCTTATTGTCCAAGAGAAATAAGAGTGGGAATACAGTGAAACATTCAGTGTTAGCTTTATATGGCTGACAATGCAAGTATCACTTAGATTTTCCCTCTCATGGTTTTTTTCCTCCAGACTTCTGAATTGAACAATATACATCATTTATATAACCAGACAACATAAATATTCAATCCACTCATTAAAGCAAATACACATCAGGCTAGATTTGACAGTACAGGAGCTCTGTCTGAATTCATTAGCAACTGCAGAAGCCCTCTGCTGCGTTGCTTGTTGCTTGGAGACGTATCCCTCAGAACCTTCTCTGCTCTCTGGAGAGCATCCTCCCAGGGCTCCTGGTTATTTACTTCCTTTTATTTACAAACTCACAAAGTATTCCTCTGTATCCCTACTTATAAGATCAGAGCAGCCTTTAAGTTAGAGACGATAAGCAATGTAGACGCAGGGCCTGCCTGGGTAGAGGAACCAAGAGCCCAAGCAGGAACCGCTGGCCATCCTTCTTAGTGCCAGTATCTGCTGAGGGGCTTCGCTCTCACTCCTCAGTGTTCTAGCCTTGTTTCTCCTTCCGTGACTGGAGCACCAGGTATCTACCTGGTTCCTCTGTGTGTGTGTGTGTGTGTGTGTGTGTGTGTGTGTGTGTGTGCGCGCGCGCACGCCATGCTCCCACCTCTATCTATGCAGGTGCCCTCAGAGGACAGAAGAGGAGGACATTGGCTCACCTGGAAGCTTCCTAACATGGGTGCTGGGAACCTGGCTCAGGTCCTCTGGAACAACACTAACTGCTAAGCCATCTTTCTAGCCCCTCCCTCTTTCTTACTCCCATCACATCCTATCACTTCTGGGTTGACTTTGTTCTCCTACCCTTTAGCACCTCCAATGTAAGACTAAATGTTTACCTAACACTGCACTAAGGAGCAACTATGTCCAGCTAATTATACTTCCAAGAACCTGTCCATCTCACTGCCTTGACAATTCTTAGCCTTCTAATGAATCTGATCATGTCATTCCTCAAGCTAGGAAACCTTCAATGGCTATAATTGGCTCAGGAGTTAAGTCTAGATTCTTCCAAGACCTTCCAGGTACCAAGCTGTCTTTTTAACCTCTCTCTCTGGCCCTCTCTCTTCCTACCCCACCTCAAGCACCCCCTTTGGGCAACTCCTCCTTAACTAGCTGGCTCCCGTGTATGTTAGCTCATATTAAATAACTGTCTCCTTTGTCAAACCACTCTACCCTGACTCTGCCAGCTCTAAGGGGCTCCACTGTTTCAGACATCTCTACGACACCCTGTGCATGATTGGCTCGTGTTGTTTATGTGAACATCTCTCTGGGTGGTGTAGGCAGCTTGCTGAACTAGGCTGTGTAGACTAGGGGAGGATAGTTTTGTACATAGTAGTGAGTAAGTTGGCTATATTTTCAAGAATTCTACACTTTTGTATATTTTAAGAAATTAAAGCATCCCTGTCACCTTTCAAAATCACATCTATATCTAGCATAGTTACATAGGAACCACTCACACACACACACACACTCACACACACACAGAGAGAGAGAGAGAGAGAGAGAGAGAGAGAGAGAGAGATACTTGCCTCTTGCACCTCTAAAGAGGACTCTGTAGTGTTTCTCTAGTCGTTTGGCCATGTAGTTGGCATTTAGAATGGCAATTTCTGTGGCTTCTTTGAGGCCCTTTCCACCCATCATCTGCAGTAAAGAGAAAAGGAGCCAGCAGCCATTGAGTGAATGAGGTAAAAGTCAAGACACTAACAGATGCCCCCAGATCAGTTTGTTCAATGGTGAGCTCACCAGTCCAGCATGGCTGCAGATTAAAAATGAATGGAAAATTCCAGAAAGGAAATCTGTTAGTCTCCTCCACACTTGAAATTTTTTCTTTTTTTGGTTTTTTTGTTTTTTTGGGATAGGGTTTCTCTGTGTAGCCCTGGCTGTCCTAGAACTCACTCTGTAGACCAGGCTGGCCTCGAACTCAGAAATCCGCCTGCCTCCGCCCACACTCCCCCCCAGTGCTGGGATAAAAGGCGTGTGCCACCACGCCCGGCTGAAATTTTTTTTCTTTAAATGCTAACTTTACTTATTTTTCTTTTGGGGGGCGGGGTCATAGCAACGAAGCCCGAAAGTAGGGCATAGCTGACTGCCTGCTACTGCTCTTCAAAGAGAAAAAAAAAAGAACTGTTCTTAGGAATATTGTAATGTGTATTTTTCATTTATGTGAATTTAAGATTTAATGAGAATTTTGAGGAATCTGATGAGATCTTGGCCAAAGTCCACCAGATCAATTTTGTGTGGCTAGCCTTTTCATTGCCCACAATGAGGAATGTAAATGTTATTCATGTTTGTGTATAGCAACTGCCAGCCTCAATCTTTTCTTATATTGGTGGTGAGTCCTTGCCATCAAACAGGATGAAGGACATGAAGGGCAAAGGGTTTTAAAAATCAAGATTACACCAGTGTTCATCACTGAGGGACCTCATATCCAAGTACACAACTGAACAAAACAGCGGTTCCAAGTTCAAAGTGAAGAGAGAACAATGTGACCCTAGTGAGCCGGAGTGTGCTTCCAAAAGTGAAAAGTAAACTCTACCAGAAGCTTGAAAACAGCAAATAAGTGGAGGTTAGGTCTGTGGAGGGGAAAGTGCCAAGTGAGAGGACTGACAACAGCCCGCAGTGGGAAAGGCACATGACTGTCATCTGGGCATCACCGCAGCAGCGTGGATTAGGATCCCACATCCTAAGTCTTTGCTTTGACATGGACGTGGCCCAGCCAACTTCCCACTTCCCTTCCTACATGATGGTGGCTCCAAGCACAAGGACACATCAGTTGGATTTTATTCTCAGTGGGATGGGGCCAAAGCGCACGCTGGTGAGACCAGGCAGTGACAGTAGTAGGACATCAGGAGGGATTCAGGGGCATCAGGGAGAGAGGATCCACAATGGATGCAGAGGACAATGAAGAAGCTCCACCCAGTGTGTCTATGGGAGAAGTAATAGCCTGAAATAAGATAAGGCTCAAACAAACACTACTTACTTAGCTTTAACACTCATGCTTGGTTTGGTATTCTGGGCTTATGACCAAAACGGCCTTAGGGACTTTCTTACTTTCTATATGTAAGAAACCATCTCCAGCCCAACTTTGTTTGTACAAATAGGCCAATTTTACAGGATCCATGGATCAAAGGGAACTGGGGGTCTGGTTGTTTGCAAAGAAGACAATTCTCTTCGGGCTTGTTCCTCTAATTTGCAAACGACTTGCATAACATTTCAAAGGCAGCTTCAAGGCTCCAGGGTACAGAACTGCTGCCTTTGCTTCCAATAAACTTTTCATTAAAAATCATAAATGAAGCTGGGCATGCTTGAATGAGATGCATGCTGGGAAGGCCAGGATTCGGGAGACAGACGCAGCTGGGTTAGGAGCTCAAAGACGCCTGTCTCAAAAACAAAAACAAAAATAAACCAAAGAGGGGGGAAAAAACAAAAATAAAATAAGAATTACAGGGACTGGAGAAATGACTTAGGGCTTAAAAACACTGGCTATTCTTCCTGTTTCCAGGACCCATACAGTGGCTAATACCTAAATGTGTCATTCCAATCCCAGGCAATCTAATATACCCAACAGGCACTGTATAGACACAGTACACAGACATATAAACAGACAAAAACATCCATACACATACAATAAACAAAGTCTCAAACTATTACGTAAAAAGGAATCATAAATACCAGGCAGTCACATGACCATCCGTGCCTATAGTCAGTCCCACACTTAGGGGGCTGATACAAGCGAATCATAGGCTTGTATCCAGACTGGACTATATATATATATAAGGAGACTGGGTCTCAAAATAGAAAATCATAAATAATCTTCTAAAGAAGAATCATAAATGTCATCGCATTCAAACAGAGCAAGCCCCACAATTACCCAGCACAATCTGTATAGTTGAGTCTGGGATTTTGTCTCACTCGAGGCTACCCTTTCTTTAACGAGAGCCACTGGTATGAAAAGGCTGCTCTAATTAACAACCTAGCAAGAGTGCCTAGTCACAGATTGGACCCTAGGACGTGGGCAGGCCAGTCTGAACAAGAACCGCTTAAAATCAATTCCGGCTTGAATGTTTCCGTGGAGAAGGACAAGGGGGGTAAGCCGACTCTCACAAAGCTCAATTACCCCCTAAAAATCACAGTTCTCCAAGTCCTGAGAGCAGGGATTCTAGAACCACCCCCAAATTCGATAGGTCATATCTCATCCTACATGCTGCCAAGAAATGCACACTATCCTGTACCCCAGGATCTCAGCAAAGCATCACAATGACCACGCACAGTGCTTTTCACTTGCATGGAGCTGTGTGTATCCAACAGGAAACCAAATGACGCAGCCAGAACATTCGCATGACTCATGGAACTTAATCATGTCTGGAAAAAAATGTAAAGCCATCATGAGAACCCAAAGGGACAGATGAAACAGTTCTGGGTGGCTTTCTAGAAGGTTTCCCTCTACCCCAGCATTAGCCGTGACCCCAGTCATCAACGCTGTCCCCTGAGTCCCTTCTCAGGTCACAGATTTCATTTTTAGCCCCTCTGAGAAAGTGAGTCCCACCGCCCCACAGTCACACGTGTTCTTAAGCTCACCTTAATGTAAGCCCATGAAATGGGCAGGATGGAGCTGGAACCCCACGGGGCTGCACTGACAGTGCCCACAGGCCAGGTGCCTTCACTTGGTTTTATGGAAATGATGGGATGGCTGGGCAGAAAGGGGGTAAGGTGCTTCTTCCTGTGTAGGTTTAAAGCACACATTGAAATGATGCGGAAAAGACGCAACTGAACTAAGTGGCTACCTTCTCTAGGAGCTCTGAACACTCATGGTGGTGGGGACATGACACTTGTAGGGGACAAATTACCAGAAAGCAACTCAGGTGGATTCTCTCAATTCATTTCTCCCTCCCTTCCTCCCTCTCCTCCCTTCCCTCTAGTAGCTTCCAAGGACTGTGGTGGAAGACTTGGCAGAGGCAGCCCCACACAGCCTCCTCATAGCAACCCACATCCTTTAAGCTACCTGTTGGCTATGGCAGGCTGCTGATCTGATGCCCCTGCCCTCCACTTGGAGCCTAACACACAAACACTGCCCTACTATGCACCCTCTGAACCACCCAGGACACTCATGAGCTATACATAATATAGATCAAAAGGAAAAGACAGCGGGCGCCCAGCAGCCCTAAACACATCCCTGCCCCGATCACCACCACACATTTTGAAAACTCCAGGAGCTCTGGATAATGCTGTTACTATAGCGAGGAAACGATCAACTAAAATATATTCCGTCGGGACATGTTGACGTCATCCAGTTACCTCTGGTAATAAAATCTGTTTCCTCCTTATTCATCAAAGACGTGATGAAAATTAAACCTAAAAGGAGTTCAGTGTCTGCCTTCCATCTAATTCACTCTCAATATTATCATAAGCTATTTTTGGTTTTGGTTTTGTTGTGTTGACAGAGTTTCTCCGTGTAACAGCTCTGGCTGTCCTAGACTTGATCTGTAGAATAGGCTGGTCTTGAAATCACAACGATCTGCCTGCCGCTGCCTCCCGACTGTGGGGATTAAAGGCAAGTGCCACCACACCCGGCAATTATAAGCTATTTTCTTAAGGAAAAGTGTAATAAATAAATAAATAAATAAATAACTCTTGGAAATGTTCGGTCAAATCCATGACACTTACAGGTACTAACATTCTAGTTCTGACCCCTTATACTTTAGAACGGCTTCCTGCTCGTTACAGTTAATAAGCATGCTCTCGGAGCCCAGAGAGGCCGAGTGGATACCATGGTTATTTACTAAGTGAATACTGTTTTTCTTTGGACCTAATCAAAAACACTCCAGCTGTGCATCCAGCTGCTGGAAGTGCACTAGACATGAAGGTTAATTCCTCGGACTTGAAGACTCAGATAGGAAGAATAAGAAGTTTTGGGCCATGCATGCTGCTTTCTAAACAACCCCGAAGCCAGCACCCCACAACTCACACTCCGATGGGTCCCATGCCAGGACCGCCCCCTCCGTGGGGAATGCAGAAGGTCTTGTGAAGATTTAGGTGAGAGACATCAGACCCAAAGTCTCCAGGGCGGCAGATTCCCACCTATCCAAAGGGAAAGAGCGAAAGTCAACTTCCTAGCACACAGGAAGGACATGCTGTTCTGGGCTGTTGGTCTCCCCAGGAAAGGAGCAGCAGAGCCATACCCATAAGGCCCACAGAAAAGGCTTCCTAGGGGCCTGTGAGCTGGCTCGGTGAGTAAAGGCGTTTGACACTAAGTTTTACTACCTGAGTTTGATCCCGAAGACCTACTCCAGCAAGTTCTCCTTTGACCTCCACATGCACCCACACACATACAACTTAAATATTTACCTAAAAGGGGTTTCTAAAAGGTTCTGTAGTCAAACTGGCATCCCACAGTCAAAGTGACTGTGGTTTCTATGGAAATGGAAACTGAACCTTTAGCCCTATTCAGATGTAAAAACACGCACTGGGGCAGTCCTTAACTCAATGTCTACCTTAGGATGAAGGAGAGGCAGCACTACTAACCCTGAGCTGCAATGTGTTCACTCTGTAGAACAGGCAGCTTTTACAGGGTCAGTGTGGTCTCCCTTCCCCCAGCCTGGAACCTGCCTGCTCTAGGGTGGAGCTACCGGCTCATTCGTCCTGCCACGCCCACTGCTGGAACCTGACTCTGCTGCCTGGAGGCACACACGTGTTCGTCCTGCTACTGGACCCTGGATTACTTGGCGGGAAATTGGGTTCCCTCCCCCTTCCTTTATAAACTGAGTGTTTGGAAATATTAAATTGAGCCTCGATCAGAATCTGTTTGTCCTGGCTTCATTCTTTTCTTCCGCCCCGTCTAGATTCCTCTCTTTGCAGGGAACTGCCATTCTCAGTTGAACCGTTCGTGTTGTGGACCGCAGGCGGGCCGCAACAGTTGGCGCCAGAACTGGGACCTGAAGAATGGCAGAGAGATGCTAAGAGAAACGATTGCTGTGTGGAGCTCCACAAGAAAGGAAAGAATCTTCGTATCGGAGGAGGAGCATCGGAGCAACGGACAGGTACACATGCTAGCGCTAGCCCAAAAAAAAAAAAAAAAAAAAAAAAAAAAATTTCAGTTTTGAAAGTGTTGCGGGGATGCAGTAGGATACGAAGCAAGTTTGAAGCAGTGCTAACCCAACACTGGTTCTGCTTGGGTTCAGCAGTTCGTAAATCGGAACTAGATACGGAGACAGGCGGTGTGCCGCAGTTTTTTTGGAAAACTGCTTAGGTGGAGGAAAGAAGGGTTCTAAAACATGGATCAGGCAATTGTGTTTAGTTTTCAGGAGTTGCTTAAGGAAAAAGGAGTAAGGCTTGAAGTACAATTAGTAAGAAATTTTTTAGATAAGATAGATAGCTGTTGTCCATGGTTCAAAGAAGAAGAAACGATAGATTGTGGAACCTGGGAAAAAGTTGGTGAGGCCCTGAATATCGCTCAGACAGATAATTTTACCCTAGGTCTCTGGGCGCTTGTAAATGATGCTATGAAAAATGCAACTTCCCCAGGGCTAAATTGCCCTCAGGCGGAGCTTGTGGTATCTCAGGAGGAGTGCCTATCAGAGAAGGCCTCCTCAGGAAAAAATCTTCTTAACTCAAAAATTGATAAATGTGGTTCCTATCCTAAATAGTAAAATTTAAGATAAGATATAAAGCAATGCCTCTTTATTAAAGCGTTAAAGCTTGCTTTAATAGGTATTCATAGGTATTAATTGGTATCCAAACTTCGTAATATGATAGTAATGCTTCTAATATTGATTTTAACAGTGATAAATTGTTTTAAACATAGGTTTTGCTTTCCCAAAGTTGTAGGTATTATCCTAACCTTGCACAAAAACTTAAAAATTATGGTTAAAACTGCCATTGTTCCATTGACTGCAGCTTGCAGTTTGATTGCAAATTTAAGATTAATGCTCAAATTAAAAAATATTTTACCTTTGAGTCAATACAGGGCTCTGGGCAGTCCCAGAGCGGCTTGTGGCCCTTTCTTTTGTTTTGCAAACAATGCCTAAAAAAGTTTTTCCCTGTGTTCAAGAAAATTTCCTTTTAACAGTGTTACAGATCTATTCAGATGTTTAAAATAATGCTTAAATTCAAAGATTTTTGCTTCTAGTAAACTGGTAATCACTAGAAAATTTTGCCTCTATGTATGGCTAATATAGCTTTACATTATGTAAGAAAAATGTTTATTGTTTCTGCTTCTTTACAAGAAGCCAAAAGTTTTAATCTTTCAGTATATATTGTTTCCTAAATGGAAAATATTTTATTAACTAATGCTTCTCAAGGGAAGTTTACCTTAAATCCTTGCTCTCACCCAAAAAATTCAGAGACAGTATCCTTTTGTTATTTGGTGTTTTGGTTTGCTGCAAAAGGTTTTACAAAAAATAAAGAAAGCTTTTATAATTGTTGTTAATTGGTAATTGAAAATTAGTTGTGCCCAAGACAATTCTTTGGCCAGAAAAAACATTATTGTAAAGTCATTTTTCTCATCCTCCCAGCCAATCGTTGGCCACGTGGGCCCAACTAGCTGCTGTGGAGCGGAGTCTTAAGACACACAGTTGCCCCTATTCCAGCACAAATAATCTGGTTGTGTGCTGTAGATGGTGTTTTAAAATGCTGAACAATCAAACCTTAATTTATATATTAATAGTCAATGCTATATCTCTGAGCTCATAATTACTTAAAATTGTTCGTCCCTCAGATACTATTAATTCTCAAATTTACAATTGCTTATACATATTTTTAGTTAATAAATAAATAAATTATGCACGTGTGACTCTTAATAACTTTTCAAGCTTTCTAGTTACAACCGTTCCTTAAGAAAAATAATTGAAAGTGCAATTAGTCACTGCCCCTTTACAGCCAAATATTTAAAATGTTTTGTCCAAAAAGTTATTAATTCAAAAGGTTAGATATTGTAAAATTTTAAACTTTAACCTCTTAAAGGACAAAAGAGAAAAATTGTATCCCCATATATACTATTTAGTGCATTTCCATGCACACTATTTAAAACATACCTTTATTTTCAAAATTTGAGATTAAAATGTCAAATTTAATAAATGCTTTTTAGTATCTTAAAAGGGTCTACTTATTGGCTTATAAATTGATCCTAAAACAGCTACCTTATTAGGAAAGGGAAAAACAGGTTCTCTCCACAGAACTCTACAGAAGCATATTGGTAATTCGTGTGCTGAGCTGACAGGTAAGTTAACTCAGTGTCCTAATTAAAAGGACTAAAAGATTAAATTCATGTTTTAGATCCATCCTTGCTTGTCATTTTTCCAGTTTGGACTAGCTTCTAGCCTTTTAACTTTATGGCAATAGTACATCAGAGACTGTATATTCAGACTTAGTAAAATTAGTCATTTAATAGAGTCATAATGATTTTTCACTCTTCTTCAGTGTGACCAGCCATTCTAACTCAATCTTAGACTGGTCTAATATTCAGTTCAATTATTAGAGATTCCTATATTCTAAATTACCTAGCAAAGTTAATTCAGAGCATATCCCCCAAAGTCACCAAAGGCTCACCTTGCCTTTACCTTATTTGTCCTAAACTTTTTGCAAACTGACATTAAAGGTCAGTCTGCAGCGGAACGCCACTGGCACCCAGTTACTTCTAATTCTTATGCATTGGCAAAATGGAAGGACCCCCTGACTAATAAATGGAAGGGTCCAGATCCAGTCCTAATTTGGGGAAGAGGGTCGGTTTGTGTTTTTTCACGAGATGAAGATGAAGCACGGTGGCTACCAGAGAGATTAATTCGTCAGGTAAACACAGATTCTGTCTCTCCTCGTAAGTATCACCTTGAGGACTAAATTTCCTCTTGAGCTGGGAGTGGAAGCTCTCAAAAAACACTGTTTCCTCTGAGCCAATTCCCCTACAAAAGGCCGGAGATAAACTTTAGCTTTACAATTTGCATCCAAATAAAGTACCTTGACTTCTCCAAACAGAAAATTTACATTACTACACTCTAATTGTTTAGTATTCTTCCTTCTCTCAAGCAGGTCAATCTACATTCTCCGGTTCTCCGCCCAGCCCCTAAGAGCAAACAGGTGGTTCTGCTAATCTCAGCATGTGGCCTTTCAGTCTAAGATAAGATTTAGATTTACCAGGAGAGCTAGGGAAGTAGAAATTTCATATATATTTACAAAGATTAGTTCTTATTTTGATAGATATAGGCTTAGTCCCTTAACTGGCCTCTGGCTTTTCACCCTTGCTGTTACTGCAAGGTGTCCTTAGTTCCTCAGGCTACTGGGAATAACAGAGATGAAGAGAAAAGACTTTTAGCTCCTATTTTAACCAAAATTAATGGTGTTAATACTGACATAATTCTTGTCTAGGCCTTGCTAAATCTGAGGTTGACAAGTCTCACATAGAGGCCTCGCAATAACTCAGAATTGCGATACTGATTCATAATCATATGAATACGGTATGGGTACCGCTTGGCGCAGGAGATCACTGCGGAGGGAAGGTCCAATTTGACCGTTTCTGAGTTCCCTGTGCGACACACCTGATTTAAAAAGAGGTTGGTATCTGACTCCAGCTAAAAACCAAAATACTTACGGCTCTGCCTCCCCTCCCCAAAAGATACCAAGAGCCACAGATGTGAGTTGTTACGATACTCACGGGAGGAATCAGGTTAATGTCCACCCAAGTCAAGGTTAAGGCCCACTCATCTACGGATGAGAAAATCTTTTGATCACCTCTGTTAAGCATTGCCTATTTAAACTTAATTAACAGGGGGGAGAGAGATTGGAGACCTTGCTGTCGTAAGAGCAGGCCCTTCACTGCCTCCCACCCAAAAAATAAAAAAGCCAATTGGCCTTGTACTAGGAGCCAGCCAGTCTTAATCGCTTCTCACTGTTTCCCCTGCCTGTCACCCAAAATTGTGGATAATTATCAGTTCAGTGTTATTCTAAAATTGTTTAGCTAAACTCAGCCAGGGTTCCAACGCCCTACTTAAAAGGCAAACAGGTAGCTACCTATTCAGCACTAATTAGCATTATAAAGTCAGAGCCTACAGCCTTAGCCAGATACAGTTTACCATTAGAATAGTTAAGAAATCCCACGGAAATAGGTTTTTTCTTTAGCCCTAGGAACTTAGGCAGAACTATTGAACATAGATAATCTTTCTGCCACAGGCCACCCCTTTTTTATTTTTTTATTTTTGTTATCTAATGGGGGGAAATGTGGTCTCCCTTCCCCCAGCCTGGAACCTGCCTGCTCTAGGGTGGAGCTACCGGCTCATTCGTCCTGCCACGCCCACTGCTGGAACCTGACTCTGCTGCCTGGAGGCACACACGTGTTCGTCCTGCTACTGGACCCTGGATTACTTGGCGGGAAATTGGGTTCCCTCCCCCTTCCTTTATAAACTGAGTGTTTGGAAATATTAAATTGAGCCTCGATCAGAATCTGTTTGTCCTGGCTTCATTCTTTTCTTCCGCCCCGTCTAGATTCCTCTCTTTGCAGGGAACTGCCATTCTCAGTTGAACCGTTCGTGTTGTGGACCGCAGGCGGGCCGCAACAGGTCAGCACCACCTTCCCTGGCCAGTTCAAGGCTGGGTATTTATTATGTGCACCTAGACTCGGGGTCCTAGAGGATGCTGGGCTGAGGAGGAGGGAGTGAGGCTGCCAATTTTCCTGGGACAATCCAGATACCCAGCTGCACTATTCAACTGCTAATCCTGCTGCCGAGATGACGGTGAAAAGACACATTTGCTACTGAAGCAGAACATGATCCCTGGACTGCACTTATGAATCAAACGAAGAAAGGAAAAAGTTAAGGAGGCAGTTGTTCACGTCACACAGACCGGCAGTCACTCCTGCAACCCAGGAAGCCAGGACTGAATCCCTGGAGGTCCTGATGATGTTAAAAACCCCAGGTAAAGTGGGCCATGGGAACTGAGCATCTAGCAATGGCTGCCCAGAACTTGGTTCTAAAACTCTAGGGAACTGAGAACTTGCTCGGTCATGTCCCCAGAGGAATGGCACTCATGACAATATAAACTGCTTGGTTTCACAATAAAATTAACCTTTAAAAAATTTTAAAAAATGGGGGTTGGCGAGATGGCTCAGTGGTTAAGAGCGCCAACTGCTTTTCTGAAGGTCCCGAGTTCAAATCCCAGCAACCACATGGTGGCTCACAAGCATCCGTAACGAAATCTGATGCCTTCTTCTGGAGTATCTGAGGACAGCTACAGTGTACTTACATATAATAAATAAATAAATCTTTTAAAAAAATTTTAAAAATAATAAAAAATAAATCTATATTTGTTTCCAAACGGGCACTAAGTATCTGCACCTGGGCATTCATGTTCGCCCCGTCGAGGTAGACCTGTCCTCCGTGCTGGTGAATCAGGGCGCACACATCGCCGATATTCTCTTCAAACACACCATTGGTAGATGGATACGTGATCATGATGGCTGCCAGGTTTTCCTTGTGTTGGTCCACCTGTGGAGAGAGGGAAATGAGGAGAGGCGGTGATCTATCTGATCCTTTCTCAGCCAAGACTTCGCTTTTTATTTTCTAGGATGAGGGAAGGTAAAATCTTGATATTTGAATTCTTGACAATATCTCAGTCTACAACTGTGGTTGTTGCACAACCAAATGGTCCTTTATAAATCACCCCAAAGCAGCAGCAAAGCGCTTTTAGGATAAAGACATCAGGCTTTGGATATGGCTCAGGTGACAGAGGGCGTGACTAGCATGCACAGAGAGAGCCCCAGGCTTGC
The DNA here is from genome assembly GCF_978045245.1 of Mus caroli. Classification (NCBI taxonomy): domain Eukaryota; kingdom Metazoa; phylum Chordata; class Mammalia; order Rodentia; family Muridae; genus Mus; species Mus caroli. The sequence goes on along the minus strand of NW_028227275.1, from coordinate 30,869,725 downwards.
TCACTGTACCAATTAAGAGCAGTACGTGCCAATAACGATAGCACAGAGTAAACAGAGCTATCCTTGGGTAGATTGTAACCATTGGTTACATGAGACTGCGGCTCAACAAATTAAGCCAAAGTCAATAGGCTGCTCAGAAGATTTTTGAATAGTTGAGTCCAGTTCTGTAAAATGGTTCTGTTTTGGTTCAAACCATCTCAAAAAATGATCTTGGGCTGTTTGGATGGTGGCGGGGGTGGGGGGGTGTCTCTCTGTTCATGACTAATCTTCTAGCTAGGCTTTCTGCTCATTTTTGTTTGTTTGTTTGTTTGTTTTGCTGTACACAGTTCTACCTTCCTTCCCACAGAAGCATGATAAGTGTTACGGTTTTCATAAAAATCTCCCTCACTTCCGTTGTTTTGGAAACAGGTTTGTTTTGTTTGTTTGGCTGGTTGGTTTGGTTTGGGATTTTTTTTTTCTTGGTTCCTTGAGACAGCGTTTCATTGGGTAGCTCTGGCTGTCCTGGAACTCATTCTGTAGACCAGATGATCCTGGAAATCAGAGCTCCATCTGTCTCTGCCTCTGCCTCTGCCTTTGCCTCGCAAGTGCTGGGAATTACAGGAATGCACCACCACCACCACCAGGCTGTACTCAAACTGACTCCTAGCTTTCTGTGTAGCCAAGGATGGCTTTGAACTCCTGCCTCTCCTTTGAATTGTTGGTGTTACAAGTGTGTGTCACTGTGCCTACTCCCCACTCCCACCCCCAAGAAAGCAACTGTACATTCTACTTGGTAATTCTACTTGGTTTTTCTTGGTAAGTAAATGAGAGCAGGGGTAATAAGGGAGGAAAATCAAATCACATTCCATATATTCTATATTGGACAAGCTTAATAACTACTAGTGACCCAGAATATTTCCAGGGGGAAAAAAGGCAATGGAAAGGAAGTGGAGGGTGGAAAAGATGAATGGGGCTGTGCGTTTTCAGCATCCTTTCGAGGGTTTTTGCGTAGCTTCTCGGTACCCATGCCTAATAACCCTGACAGAATCACACCGCTATTTCACCAATTTCCCTTCTACTTAAGATGCTGCCTCCAGTCCACTGGTGGAAAACAGATACGGTTGCTAAGCAACCTCTTCCTGGAGGTTGAGAGATTGGGAGTGGGGGTTGGTGTTGGAGGGAACAGGGGAGGCTTACAAAATCCGCATGTGTGCTTTAATTCCCAGTGCAACTGTGACTGTCTGAACGTGAATGGAGAAATCTGAGGGCTGACAGGGAAGCAGGCCCTGCCTTCATACCATGGTATCACAATAAATATTTCATTTGTTATAGTCCAAGTGGAAGAATCAGGGCTGAGGGTGTCCGTGAAAAGACCCTTCACTCTGTGAGGCAGGGAGGGGGATGGGAGACACCCTCCACAGGGTTTTAATTGGGGACCAAAAATAAAATTGCTTTTTATTTTTCTCTTTCCCTTAATGATGGTTAGGTTTTTTAGCTTCGTACTCTTTCCCTACAGACCCATTTAGAGAAGGGATCAATGTCTTTCATTACACACAAGAGTAGACAAAGTTGACACTGTCCATCGATTTCACACCCCTCCATCCCCACCTCTGACCTCCCCAGGCCCCTCCCTAACCATGACATCACCATCATCTATCCCTTCCCAGCCCAGAGCGCTCCAATCTCTGTCGGGGAGGGTGAGTACCATGGCCTTGAGGTGAGCCACATCGATGTTCCCGTATCTGTCCACCTCCACAGGCTGGATCTTCATGCCCGCCATGTAAGCACTTGCTGGATTCGTTCCATGTGCTGACTTAGGAATGAGACAGACCTTGCACGCACAAGGGAAGGAGGCAGAAAAGGAGAAAGAAATAGAAAAAAATAATCACCAGGATACTTCAAATTAGAGAAAAGCCTCCTAGCATGACTGTCTATGACACACATTAGGTACCACATGTTTTCACTAAAACTGGTGCCTTGAAATCCGTGGTCATTAGTGTTGTTACTGCAAAAGCAATGTCCTGAAGGGGAATTTCCGTTTGAATCCCCAAAGACATCAGAATGCCTTTGCCTAACCCAGGGCACGAAAGCCAGGCCCGTGCCCTTTCTAACCTCATCTTACACATAGCATATAGAAAGCACCTTCTTAACAACAAGAGGTTGCAAGTTGATCTCTAGGACTCCAACCCCACAACTTCAGGGCTGCTGTTGGCTGAACCAGGACCGATGGCAATGACAGACACACCCAGGGCCTCCCTAGGCCAACACAACTGTGTCAACACTGACTAAGTCCTTACTCGGCTATAAATGATTGGTGTGAGGACCAAACACTCTGCAAGGAGAGTGATCAGCACCTGCCCTGTGCTCACGTGACTCAGAGAAATAATACCCAGGATCCACAGTGCGGAAGGTGACTGACAAATGGGACACGGCTTCACTGGAAAAAAAAAAAAAATCGAGGGACCATGTCTCTCAAGACCACAGACGACACTGTAACCAAAAGACCTGTTGGATTTGGTTTGGGATTTGAGTGCTGGGATGAATGAACCCAGGTCCTTGGTCACGTCTGGCGACTCCTCTTTCACTGAGCTGCATCCTCAATGGGGTCGGGGAGGGGGAAAGATACAAAGCATGGCACCCAGGTCCTCATGCAGGCCAGGAAAGCCAATGCCCACCCTTGAGCGGCAGCCCCCCAAACTTTGCTGGGTATGGTAGGGGCAGAGCTGCAAGCCCAGGTTCTCACTGGTTCCCCCACATCAGGAATGGTGACTACAGGAAACTTGCAGTTTGGATCTCAGAGAGAAACAGCACAAGAGAGGACAGGACAGAAGTTTCCTGATAGAACTCAAATAATCTCCTACCCTAAAAAAAAAAAAAAAATCACAGAACCATTATGGCATCTCCTCTGGAGAGGGGTTATAAAAATGGGCTTCCGGAGGAAAAATGCAGCTTTTAGATGATTCCTCCAAAACAGAGGATGACTGAAGAAAAGCGTGACTGTCTCCAGATGCAGAGACCCACAGCCAAACATCAGGCAGAGCTGGGGGAGTAGCGTGGAGGTGTAGAGGGATAGGATTAATCAAGCCAGAGGGGGTCTGAGACACCACAGAGTCAACTAGTCAACTAACCATGGGGACCTGAGGGGCTGAGCTTAGGGTCCCTACACATTTGTAGTCTATGTGCAGCCTGATCTTCAGGTGGGTCCCTTAACAATTGGAGCAGGGACTGTCTCTGACTCTGCTGCCTGTCATTGGATTCCCTTCCCCTAGATAGGCTGCCTGGTCAGGCCTTGCTGGGAGAGTCCTGCTGTAACTTGATGTGCCAGAGCACAGTGGTACCCAAGGGTGGCTTCCCCTTCTCTGAAGAATAGGGGAGTGGGTAATGGGGGAAGGGATTTATAAGAGTGAGACTGGGAGGAAAGGAGGGACGGTGGGGGATGGGGGGAGGTGTGTGACTGGGATGTAAAGTGAATAAATGAATAAGTTAGTGAGGAAAAAAACCACATGCATGCAAACACACACAAGCCCACATATACACGCACACAGATATACTCAAACATACACACATGAACACACTCACACAGAATGGAGGATAAGGCCGGATGGTTCGGCAGTTAAGAGTAGATATACTCTCAAAGACTGCTTGAGTTCGTTCCCTTCCTGTCTACTCTGTGGGCACCTGCACTCGCACATACATAAACACCATGCCATCCTCTAGCTACAGAGGGAGCAAGAATTTTTTGGGATGTTTAGCCGGGCGTGGTGGCGCAGGCCTTTAATCCCAGCACTTGGAGGCTGAGTTGGTGGATTTCTGAGTTCAAGGCCAGCCTGGTCTACACAGAGAAACCCTATCTCCAAAAACCAAACCAAACAAACAAACAAACAAAAAACAAAGAAGAGGACCTGTACCCAGGAGGAAGGTGGCCTTCGGAGATGAGAGAGGCAACAGTTCCTCCCTAGCTCCACAGAGAAAGAAAGGCATCTGCCAGCACCAGGAAGACAGTTTCTGATTCTGCCCTCCAGCTTTAAGACAGTCCCTGAGTGCTGTCACAAGACACTGAATTTACAGCCATTTGTTAAAGCAGCCATGGGAATCAATTGCACCCTGGAACCGTGGAGACGGGCGCTGTAGACACTCTTAAGAGTCCGGGGAGATTGGACAACTTTAAGCTGCTTTCACCCTAAAGTTAATTTCCTCTCACTTTAAAATCACAGTGTTCTGCTGGACACAGAAGTATCAGGACCCAGGACTGATGTACTGGATTCTCTCAGGTGAATCCAACCATGGTACATAGTTTATATCTCCTTTAGGGGGATGCTCTATCCTAACTTCCAGGAAGCCTGTATAGAAGCCCAGACTTCATCCGCAGAGAATTACTGATGGTATCACAGATTAAAACGAACGTATTTTCCAGAGATTAAAACCCAGCAAAAGCTATGACTGCCTCAGACATTCAGGAAGAGAAATGGTTCTCAAAATTTAATTTTTTTTAAAGGCGTAGATGTGTTGATGTGAGAGCCCAGTGTTCTGTCTTTCTACAGGAATCTCAGCCTCTCGTCAGAACATTTGAGTTGAAGTTTGACCAGCAAAGTGAAAAGCAGAATTATAGAGTGCTTTATGCCTGGCACATGGTGATTGCTAAATGTTTGTTAAATAATTCAATTTTTTTTTTCAAATGAAGCTGATGAATCAAAAACTTGGGCCTTCTATTTCAGGAGCCTCTGAAGCTGACCCAAAGCGATTGTGAAGTCATCATATCCAAAACCTGCTGGAGGGTAGAGACCATGAGGAACCTGGGCGGTTCTGTACTGAGCTCCATTAGAGCCTATGGTGTGGGAGCAGCTGCCTTAGACATCACTAATGTGGAAAATCTTCCCTGGTTATTTGAATAAGTCATTCTCTTCTCTAAAAATGGGCTAAAATTAAAGCTGTTTGTCTAGAAGGCAGTCAGTGTTTCCAGACTGCCGGATTCTGTCCATGTTTCTGAGCTCAGCAGCTAGGAGGGCTTCCCTGCCTTCCTGTTCTACTGTCTAGAATTGCAGAATCCTGCACTTCCATATGGAATGGCCTCTCACCACAGTGTGCTAGCAGTGTGCACAGTGGTGCCGGCGAAGATATCATACCCGGGGATGGGGAGTGGAGGAGGAGGAGGAAGAGGAGGAGGACTGGGATGTTCAGAGAGGGAGCAAGAGCCACCAATAGCCAATCACCTAATTCAGAAGATCTCTCATCTGGAGTGTCTGGCTTGGTCCCCAACTCCTGTATCAAAGCAACTATTTTCTGGTGTCAGAATGAGGAGATAGGTAAATACTGAGGATTGGGAAGGACCAGAGAGTGGAAAAAAACCTAAGTTCTGGCTGGCTCATTATCATTGCTTGGTCCTGGGCCTGCCACAGACTAATGTGGTTTGGGTGCAGTGGTTCTCAACCTGTGTATTGTGAGCCCTTTAGCAACCCTCTATGTCCACCAATATTTACATCACGATTTATAACAGCAGTAAAATTTCATTTACAAAGTAGCACCATAAATAAGTGTATGGTTGGAGTCACCACAACACGAGGAGCTGTGTTACGAGGTCACAGCTTTAGGAGGGTTTGAGATCCACTGGTTTGATGGCTTCTCTGGCCATCAATGGCTGTGCAGTGTGAATGGTCTCACAGCAAGACCTGCCCCTTGTTCAGGTTCTCAACTGAACAACCGTAAAGAGGCAAGGACAAGGAACTTCAAGGCTTACAGGTATTTGAGACCCATGAAGGAACAAGGAGTGGGCCATGTGGTGTCTGTCCCCCCCCCCCCCCTGCACATCTTAGCTACATAGTCCCCTTTCTGATTTTATGAATCTCAAGAACAGGCATAGATCTAAACTACCCTTTCCTTATAAAGGTAAGAGATGAAGGTCGCCGGGCGTGGTGGCGCACGCCTTTAATCCCAGCACTCCGGAGGCAGAGGCAGGCGGATTTCTGAGTTCGAGGCCAGCCTGGTCTACAAAGTGAGTTCCAGGACAGCCAGGGCTATACAGAGAAACCCTGTCTCCAAAAATCAAAAAAAAAAAAAAAAACAAACAAAAAAAACAAAACAAAAAAAACAAAAAAAAAAAAGATGAAGGTCACATGAAACCAAGTGAATAAATCCACATTGGCCTGTCTGTCTACTGTATCACCAGGTCTCTCTGGCTGCTACACTCTCCCTATGCTTGCCCAGGGCTCAGTAATTTCTGATTTTACAAATAGCATATTTCAGAAATTGTTAAAAATCATTTCAGGGCTGGAGAGATGGTTCAGCACCTGACTGCGCCAGGTGGTGGTGGCGCACACCTTTAATCCCAGCACTTGGGAGGCTGAGGCAGGCAGATTTCTGAGTTCCAGGCCAGCCTGGTCTACAAAGTGAGTTCCAGGACAGCCAGGGCTACACAGAGAAACCCTGTCTCAACCCCACCCCCACCCCCCCCGCCCACCACCAAAAAAAAAAAAAAAAAGAAGAAGAAAAAAAAGCACTGACTGCTCTTGCAAAGGTCCTGAGTTCAATTCCCAGCAACCATATGGTGGCTCACAACCATCTGTAATGGGGTCTGATGCCCTCTTCTGGTGTCTCTGAAAGCAGCTACAGTGCACTCACATACATAAAATAAATAAACATTTTTTAAAAGTCAGTTCAAATGATAGCTATGGTAGAATACATTTGTGAACCCAGCACTTAGGGTATTGAGACAAAACAATTGCATTGTTCAAATCTAGCCTGAACTATGTACTGAGACGCTACCTCAACTAATATACAAACATATCCGAACATCAAAACAAGTGGAGCGTGTGCACAGAAAGACAATATCGGCATCTGGGGAGATGGAGGCAGGAGGCTGGGTAAGGAGTTCAAGGCACAAAAGCCTTTTATTTCTGAATGTTTTCTGTCACCGTGATTATGTCGGATGTCTTTGATGATCACGTGGCAGAAAAGGGTTTCTTGATTATATGTTTCCCTGTCCACTTCCACCATGGCTGGAAAGGTGGGTCCCACAGAACAAAAGGGACTCTGAGATCCGAGCCTGCAACCTCTCCCAGGGAGGGACCACCTGCCCATGCTCACTCACTGTTCTGTGTCTCTCTCCTTTCTGGTCTAAGTACGCTCTGATGGTGGCCAGTCCGGCGTACTCCCCCTGCGCTCCGCTGCAAAGACAAGAAGAGAAGAGTCAGGCTTGTGGGCTCCAGGCTTTCCCCGTGTTCATTTAGGATTTATCAGACACTGACTATACATTAAGCAGCCATGGTCCAGGTTCCTATCATATGGCATCTTTATAGAAAGAAGATTAACAGGTTAGCACCAACTAAAGGTAAGCCATGCTTATCAGCTCAGGACCTTCGAATCAACCTGGTCTTACTAGGGGGAATTTGACTGGCTTTAAAAAAATTGTGGGAATATTAAGGAACCCATTGTCTGGGTTTTTACCAGGGGGAAATTAGAAATTATAAGAAGATATAAGGATCAGTTTGTGGCAAGTCTTATTCCTAAACACACCCAGCACTCAACAAACCCCTCTATGCTGAACTAAGCAATTGTGAAACCATTACCAGGGTCACGTTTTATCAGCTCAAACCAATGAGTCTATTTCAGAGGAAAGAAGTCTTAAAAATGTGACTGCAGCGTAATGATCACACCTAGAAAAATAAGCTTTTTCCAATACCATCAAATATTGAGTCATGCAAAGGCCACGCTATCGCCATGGAAACTTTCCATTCCAATCACACATTGTTCCTGCCCTTTGAATGTGTGGCTGCTAGAAGCCTGCCATTATCTTGCAGGCACCACTTTGAGAGCATGCTTAATGACTAATGCTCCTGTGAGCAAAGCTGAGACGACTGCAAATGGGTCAGAGTTCTCATTCTCCATGAAGCAGAGAAGGGGAAGTGAGAGTAACAGGGCTCTCTGCCTCTCTGCCTCCTTCACAGAGCCTTGTTCTCCATGCTACAGAAGCCAAAAGTGCCAGCACACTTAACGCCTTTTATTTCAAGAACAAGGAAATGAACGCCGTACGTTGAAAATCACTATCCCCTCTCATTACGTGGTCCCCTGCTGCTCTATCATCTATTAAATGGGGAATTAAAAAACCATGCAGATGTTCTGAATGGTGAGGAAATCCACACCAAGACTGAATCATCCCAATCAACAAGGCCAACTCTATGAGCCCTCCCAAAGCCGACTTAGTCAGGGTGACCCTAGCTCGGTCCTATGGCTATGATCTACCACCCTCCAGCTGTCCAGACCATCCCTGAACCATATCAAGCCAATTCTCATCCTGGAGTTTTCCACACAGGTCCTTGTGCTGAGATAGTACCTTCAGCTCCTAATGTGATTGACTTATTTTCACTAAGTAGGCCCCAAAGAGGCTGGCTATTTCCAAAAGCAAGGTTCTTGTCCACTTTATTTTTAATTTATTTTTCATGCCACGAACACAAATTAAAAAAAAAAAAAAGAGGATATATAATAAACACTGACTGTTGAATGAGTGACCTTCCTCCAGCAAACTCTTATTGCAGGTGCTAGAGAGAGTTCAGCCATCAAGGGTATTTCTGCTCTTTCCAGAGGACGGTTCAGATCCCAGAACCCATGCTGAGCATCTCAGAACTGCCAGAAACACCAGTCATGAGAACCTGATGCCTTCTTCTGACTTTTTTGGGTGGACGCAAACACACACACACACCAATTTTAAGAACCTTATTGCATTTTACCTTACGTGCTCATGTGATCCAAGATCAGCCCGTGCATCTACTGTACATTAAAAGTTACTGCAATGTTCATGCTATGTGCCTGCCTTATCTCAACAAGCTAGACTCGTGGTTCTGTGCATTTCCCACAAGGGACCTAAGGAACGAAGTGGCTCGGAAAGAAATGCTTAGGAGGGCTGGTGAGATGGCTCAGTGGGTAAGAGCACCCGACTGCTCTTCTGAAGGTCTGGAGTTCAAATCCCAGCAACTACATGGTGGCTCACAACCATCCGTAACGAGATCTGACTCCCTCTCCTGGAGTGTCTGAAGACAGCTACAGTGTACTTACATATAATAAATAAATAAATAAATCTTAAAAAAAAAAAAGAAAAAGAAATGCTTAGGAGATTTGCTGGGAATTGAAATTCTATCCTTCACCCCTGACAATTCACACACAAGCCTTTCTTCCCCCTTGTAGTAAGGGACTTTAAAAATGTGCAGTGACACTCCTATTCCTGAAGATAACTGTCTTAGTTAGGGTTTCCACTGCTGTGAAGAGACGCCATGACCCAGGCATGGCTTACAGGTTTAGAGGTTGAGCCCATTATCATCATGGCAAAAAGCATGGCAATGCAGGCAGATGTGCTGCTGGAGAAGCTAAGAGTTCTACATCTTGATCTAAAGGTAACCAGGAAGGGTCTATCTCCCAAGCAGCTAGGAGGAGGGTCTCAAAGTCTTCCCCCAGTGATAGACTTCTTCCAACAAGGCCACACTTCCTAATAGTGCCACTCCCTGGGCCAAGCATATTCAAACCAACACAATAATCAACAGCTGTCTAATTGGACTTCAGCCTGCCCAACAGAAGCAAATCAAGCCAGATACTGGAAACCTAGCCAACCACACACGGATAGTAAGATCAAGGATCTTGGAGAACCCACTATAAACCACGTTACCAAAACCCAAGCAAAATTCCTAACTGCATTCTGAACACTTCTCCTTACAACCCAGATACGCGTAGCCTTCATCTCTTAACAAAGAAACTCCTCTTTGTGCAGATGGAGGCCATTGAAGAAAACCATAACTTGTCCAAATGCAGAGAATAAATGATCTTGGGGTGCCTAGTGAAGACATCTACAATACAATTCCTAACCTAACACTGGGAACAATGAAGAAGACATGGGCAGAAACAAAACTCCTGTGAGACCGTGTCTCCAAAAAATGACACTTCAACCATATGGCTATCTAAACATGAGATGAACAATGACGACACCAATAGCCATGCTAACAGGGTAGAGGGGAATCTCATGAGGCTCCACCCCTTGGCAGAGAACAGGTAAGTAGCCTTCGCTAGGGATGAACCCTTGCTAGTTATCCAACAAAGTGGCAGCTGTAAAGTCTTACACAAGTAATACCAATGGACTCATCAGATCGCGTGTGTGTGTGTGTGTGTGTGTGTGTGTGAGTGACAATGAAAGAAAAAACAGGCCATGAATTGGGAGAGCAAGAGGGTGTGGAAGGAGTTGGAGGGAGGTAAGGTGGGGAGATGGTATAGATATTTTATATTTGCCCCTAACTTGTTCTCATACCATCCATTCACCTTGCCTTATGGCAGGTATGGATTGACATTGAAAGACACTGGGAATGGTGGGAGGGGCCAGGGGGTTAAAGCTGGGCTTGCTGCCAATCATGATGACCTGAGTTTGATCCCTGGGGCTCACATGAAGGAAGGAAAGAGTGACTCCCATGACTTGTCTCACACAAATCACATGGCACATGTATCCACACACATGCACTCTCTCACACACAAATGAACAAATAAATTGGTTTTTATTGTTGTTGCTGTTGTCGTTTTGTGTGTGTGTGTATGTGATTTAGAATATGCTTTCTGGACAGAAGCGCCAGCAATCCAACAGGAGAACGGTACAGGAAAGGTGGAACATGCTGACTAGCTTCTGCCTTAGATCTCTTAATATCAACTGTTCTTTTTCCAAACACTAAATATGTTTGGATACCGTGTGAAGCTCACTTCGGAGAGATCATTAAATAAGGATATTGGTGCCACCTGTTGGTGGAAAAGGATTATGAAAAAATGCTTATCTGTATAAACCAGCTGGGGACCAGCAGAAAAGTATTGCTGTGAAGGGAACTTAAGGCAGGGGCCTTCCACCTATTTGAAATGAAGGGGCGATGGTGCAGGGCTGTACGGTGGCCTGCAGGGAGATGCCGAGGGACAGTGGGCCGCAGACCCACTGGGTGAGCAGTGGAGTGAACTGTCTCACCATCACTCAGAGGAAGGAGCGCTTGGCGGTGAATTTCACTGTTCACCTCATAATATTAGGAAACTACTGGATGATTTCATCTAAAACTAGTACTTATTCTTCAAAGAATCCCCAAGAAATTCAATGCTATCAGATGGAACCAGAATAACCAGTCAAGAACCAACAAGCTGACAAGAGGCCGTAGTAGTCTATGGCCAACTCCAGCCTCCCCATCTGGGTGCACAAGCACAGCTAGACAATATGAATTGGAAAAAAAAAAAAAAAAGCTAAATAAAAAACAACATTGAGAAAGTACCCAAGGAACTAAAGGGATCTGCAACCCTATAGGTGGAACAACATTATGAACTAACTAGTACCCCGGAGCTCGTGTCTCTAGCTGCATATGTATCAAAAGATGGCCTAGTCAGCCATCACTGGAAAGAGAGGCCCATTGGATTTGCAAACTTTATATGCCCCAGTACAGGGGAACGCCAGGGCAGTGGGAGTGGGTGGGTAGGGGAGTGGGGGGAGGGTATGGGGGACTTTTGGGATAGCATTGGAAATGTAAATGAGAAAAATACCTAATAAAATTATTTTTTAAAAAAAGAACTTGAAAAAACAACAACAAAAAACAAAACAACATTGCACACCAACAGCCAAAGTTTCCTTTGTAGAGCAAACATTTATGGGCAAAGCTCTGTGTGTGTGTGTGTGTGTGTGTCTGTCTGTCTGTCTGTTTGTTTGTGGGAACCCTCCTGCCAGGAATCATAGGTGAAAAGACTGAATTTAGAAGTGCCTCACTCAGCTGGGCAGTGGTGGCGCATGCCTGTAATCCCAGCACTTGGGAGGCAGAGGCAGGCGGATTTCTGAGTTCGAGGCCAGCCTGGTCTACAAAGTGAGTTCCAGGACAGCCAGGGCTATACAGAGAAACCCTGTCTCGAAAAAACAAAAACAAAAAACCAAACCAAACCCAAAACAAAACAAAAAAGAAGTGCCTGCCTCAAATTCAGCTTAGTTTCATCTAGGTTTGTGTATTTAATCCTCCCTTGTGCCTAAAGAAGAACACGATGTCTAATTTCACGACATCAGAGAAATGTGGTAAATGAGGAGTATCTGGAGACAGGTTTCACCGGAGCCAATTATTTCTTATGAGAAATATTTCCACATATTTTGCACATGTGCGCGCACACACAGACAGACAGACACACACACACACGCACAGAGCAACACAGAACTCAGGAGTGGAGAACACTCTTGAGTTTCAGCTGTCCCCAGATCTCCCCCTGACGACATGTTGCCCAGACTGAGACTGGTTTTGAACTCCTGATCCCCCTACCTCTGTCTCCTAGTGCTGGGATCCTGGGAGTGCAACACCATGGCCGACTTTGCATTTTGTCTTTGTACAAAATGGTTGAGGCTTAACTGCTGTGGTAAACTGCACCCTTAGAATACTTGAGACCCTCAGTCAAACCCCAAAATGACAATAAGGCAGGCAAGGTACCCCACAGCTTTAACCCCAGAACTTGGAAGGCAGAGGCACATAGAACTTTGTGAGACTGAGGCCAACCTGGTCTACATATTGAGTCTCTAGGCCAGCCAGTACTACATAGTGACTAATTGTCTCAATTAATTAATTATTAATTATTAATTAATTAATCAATCAGAGAGTTAAAAATAGTCCCTAAAGGAAAGATCATATGGACTCTTAACAACTAAACAGCTGAAGGTAGTTTGGTGGCTCAGGCCCTATAATCTCAGCACCAGGGAGATTGAGTTGGGAGAATTGCTATGAACTTGAGGCCAGCATAAGCTACAGAGTAACATCTTGTCTTGATTTAAAGACAAAGACAAAGAAACAGCAGCAGATTGTAAGGACTCTGTCTCACCTCCCATCTTGCCACCGAGCCCTGGGTTGCTACCACTTCTTCAAAGCCTGCTCAACAGGCACTTTTTCACTCACTGAGCCATCTCCCCTGCCCACTTGAACTCTCATTTGTCAAAAGCAACTGTCTTGGTTAGGGTTACTATGACTGTGATGAAAACATGACCGAAAACAAATTGGGGAGAAGGGAGTTTGTTGGGTTTACAATTCTACATCACTGTTAAATCAGGATAAGATCTCAAAAAAGGCAGGAATCTGGAGGCCATGGGGGGCTGCTGCTTATGGGCTTGCTCACCCATGGCTTGCTCAGCCCACTTTCATATAGAACCCAGGACCACTAAGCCCAGAGGCCAGCATAAGCTACAGAGTAAGATCACCTTGTCTTTTACTTTATGTGTCCCTAGAAGATACACTTCTTGTTTCTGGCTGCTTTAAACATTGTATCATAATTCTGAACCAAAAGTTTCTAGATTGTATTTGGTGTGTGCTATGGAGTGAGTTTAAGAATGGCAGAGAGAGTTTTGGAAACAAATTGAAGCAAGCCACACTGAGCTTAATGGTAAAGGCAAAGGCAATTAAATATTAGACTCTTTTCCTTGCCAGACTATTAATGTCTTTGGGGTTGATGCTTTATGCAAATAAGTGGAAAAAACAAAAATTAAACAAACAAACAAACAAAAATGGGAAAAACCCCACTACATAGTCTTGGCTGGCCTGGAATTAACCATGTAGAACCATGCTGGTATCAAATTCACAGAGATCCATCTACGTCTGCCTGCTAAATACTATGATTATAGATGTATGTCACCATGCCCAGCAGGGATAAACTACTTGATGTTTTGCATTTAAGATCTAAATATCCCAGGGAAACAGAGAAACCAGTGATGACTTTCTTAATATTAAGGAAGGTTTACATGTCAAAATTTATAGTTATTATGCTCACTTCTGTAAATAATTCATCTTAATTGAAGCACCACGGTTTACTTTCAGAGATTCCGGGATAAAATGGGAAGCTGGACTTGAAACATTTGTAATTTTGCATGGTTTGGAACATTTCCCTTTGAATCCAGGTACCATGCTATCTCTAAGGAGGCCCAAGGAAAAGCACGAGGAGGCTCATACAATGGGAAACCAAGGTCCTATTCAACATTCCTAATTTCTCTCCCAGCCCACAAATGATCACCAAATTTATATCTATGTAAATGAAGCCACTTTGGAAGTCTGGTCATACCCCTCCAGCAGAATCTAAATGCCCAGTCAACTCAGAATGATAAATGGTAATAAATGATAAAACTAGACTATAGGATCTGGATTCAATTCCCAGCAGCCACATGGCAGCTCACAACTCCAGTTCCAAGGGATCTCATACCCTCACACCAATACATATAAAATAAAATTAAATAATTTTCTTTTTAAAAATAGGCTACACTAAAAGAATACTTTGCCCTTGAGTGTGGGTATTGTACAGCTGCCAACCAGAGGGAACGCACCGCAGTCTCTTACCTGTTTGGCTGGAATGAGACTCGGTCGTAACCCGTGATCTCACACAGATCCTTCTCGAGCTCTTGGAAAAGCTGTTGGTATCCCTGGGCTTGGTCCAGCGGCACAAAGGGGTGGATGTTGGCAAATTCTCTCCAGGTGATGGGCTGTAGAGCACGAAGAGGAAAATAAGCATGCGTGTGGTGTAAGGGGAACAAGGATTCTGATGCTGGGGATGACAATACACCATCACCAAGAATGGTACCAAGGAGCCAGGGGCTCTCAAGGCATTCAGAATACACACTTGGTTTCTCTGCACAACCCAAGGAGAGAAGAACTATTACGGTTTACACTGTACAAGCGGGACACAAAAGCCACGAAGAAAACTGCCACAGAAACACTATTCTACCTATCCAGGAGCAAATAGGTCCCAAAGTAGACGGCCATCCATGAAGCAGACAGTTTGGGCATGACTTACACATATGTATACATATTATTTTTTCACTGAGCAGAACAAGCCAAGGACAGAAATATAAACAGGAGAGACCCTTCCTAACCCAGTCCAGAGTCAGTTCCTTTGCCCGAGATGGCTTGCAACATCGGGAGAATCCCAAGAAATAAAGGGAATGAATTAACTCTGTTGTAATGATCTAGATCTTATAAGGATCTATCGCAACACCATGTCAATCAAATTTCTGTTGACACAGAGAATAAACTTAAGCCTTCAGTTTCACCCTCTGACATTGTGAATGGATTTCTAGAAGGAGGGATATGCTCGTTTGTCTGTTTGGTTTTTGAAATGTGAACTCAAGGCCCTGCCTTTGCTCTTCAGTGCTGGGATCTCAGGCACGCGCCTGTCAATTTGTCTTTGTTGCTGTAACTAAGAAGGAAATCAGAGCCCTTGAGTGCCAGGCCAGGTGTTTACCACCGAGGCAGCCTCCAGCACGTGCTTAATCTTCTTACATCTACCTCTGAGGCTCACTACAAACTAATACAAAGTCAGAGTTTTTTAAAGTCCAGATTTAAAAAAAGACTAGTCACCTAATTATTTTAATTAAAAAAATAAAGTTGAAGAGTTGGTAAGATGGCTCAGTGATGAAGTTGCTTGTCGCAGAGCCTTTATGGCCTTGCTTTGACCCCTGGGACCCATACATAGGCGAGAACCACTGTACTGTGCAAGTGTATGCACACGCATGCACGCACACACAACACACACACGCACACACACACACACACACACACACACACACACCACATACTAAACAGAATGGTAAGATAGTAGTAATAGTGACCACTTTACATAGCTGCGCATGGTGGACAAGCTTATAGACCCAGCTACTTGGGATGCTGAGCCAGGAAGATAGCTTGTATCAATGGCTTTAAAAATATCCGGGAGATAAACTTTGTCAATAATTTGTCTATAAATTTTGCTGTTTTGCTTTGGTTTTTGAGGCAGAGTTTGTCTGTATAGCCTTGGCTGTCCTGAATTCACTTTTTAGACCAAGTTAGCCCTAAACTTATAGATCTGCCTGCCCCTGCGTCCAGACTGTGCTGAGATTAAAGGCATATGCCACCATACCTGGCAGGCTCTGTAATTATATATGTGTATATATATTTGCGTGTATGAGAAAGAACGTCAACACTGCTACACTCCGCTTTATCCATAAATTTAACTGATCAAGTTGTAAGAAATATCAGGGTCTCTGCCACAATTGCAGAATGACAAAGTAAAGGGTCATTAAGGCACGGAGTCACAGTCTAGGTAGGTTTTTGTCATTCGCTTCTGTACCAACTGGAAAACTGGCCCATAAATACCCTCTTAATAGATGTGACCAACTTACCGCAAGTTCGGAGGAGCTATTGAGCTTCATGGTGCAGGATCCCTTGAAGAAGCACATATAAGGAACATCCATTAGTGATTGGCTATGCCCCATCTATGAGCCTTCCCACCCCCTCGAGACCCTGCTCCTCCCCTCTTGCACTGTATAAGATATGACCCACAGGGGGAATCCGGATAGGGCTAGAAGTGAGGAGAAAGGCCACAAAGAGCTACCAGTGGGATCATGCTGTGAACGAGGGAGATGTCTTTGTTCTCCAGTTTCTTCATATACCGGACAAGATTGGTTTCTGAGTGATAGCTGTGAACATAAGACAGAAGGGTGGAGCCATTAAATTAGAGTCAGGCCAGTCCTCATACAAAATAAAGGGGTCTCGCCGACTCCGAAGACCCATTCACTCATGGATATGGAGGGGAGAGACTCTAATGGATCCCAGAGCACCCCTAGCAATGAGAGGCCACTGAGAAGAGGACACGGGGTTCCTGAGATGAACTTCATCTGTAAATTCTCCCCAGCAGATCAGAGCTCCCAGGAGACTAGGTATGCTTGGCTCCCATCAGGGATGGGGTCTTGATGGCATGACTCTATCAGTGAGCTCGCCTGAGTGGCAATAACCCAGGACCTATCATGGTCAGCATCAGAAACAGCATCCTCCCCAGGGTTCCCTGATCCACCACCAGAACACAAAATGCAGGATTTGCGGAAGCCACACAAACCTGTTAAACACCTGATGAGTGAGGAACGGGCTGGTTCTCTTGAATGAAGACCCTAGAATACCTCTCCTCTCCTCTCCCATGCCTTCAGCAACTAATTCCTGTAGAAAGAGAAAGAACACTGAGGCTGAAGGACAGGGATAAGGCTGGAAGCTTCCAGGCTACATTGCACAACACAATGGACATTCATGTAAAGGCCAAAGTTATTGAACAGTCCAGTGAAAACATATAGGGACGGATACTTAGAACCTATTAGTTAGCACATTTTTTGTTCTTTGTTGTTATCTGAGACAGAGCTAGATCAGTTGCCTGGCACAAAAAAAGGCCGGAATTCAAACCTAGCACACACCACCAAAAAGACAGCAACAAACAAACAACTGAGAGCTGTAAACTACAGGGTGTAGCTCACTAGTCAAGTCTTTACCTGGTGTGTGTGTGTGTTGTTCAATCACTAGCACAACAAAACAAATAAACAAAAATAAAAACATCTGTTCATCTGTGATATTATCAAGAGAGCCAAGAAGATGCTCCAATAATGGGAAAAATGTATGCAAATCATACGAATTTTATATCTAGAACAACTAATTTAATAATACATAGCCTGTTTCTCATCCCTCCCTATGTTAATAGCATGGTGTGCTGGTTTGCTTTGTGAACTTGACCCAAACTAAACCGGGAAGAGGGAATCTCAACTTAAGAACTTCCTCCGTTGAACTGGTCTGTGGACAAGTCTGTGGGGCACTTTCTTGGTTGAGGATGGATGGAGGAGGATGGGGTGTGTTGCTGCTACCCTGGGCAAGTGGGCCTGGGCTATGTGCGAAAGCAAGACGATAGGCAGTGTCTGTCCTTGGTCTACACCTGAGTTCCTGCCCAGCCTTCCCTCAAGGAGGTACTGTGACTTTCCCCGCTGAGCCATCTTGCCAGCCCCAGTAAAAGCTTTCTTTCACTGACTTTCGGTAAACAAATATTCAATGAAGTAATGTCTACGCACCAAGCAGTGCAGAGTGCTCTGTTTGGACCCTGCATGGATCTAGGGAGCCACTGACATCTCTTCCATCCTATTATGGGATGGTAACCCTGCGCTGTTATGGAAGCCACTCAGTTACACAGAATTCTTCAGTCTCTCTCTCTCTCTCTCTCTCTCTCTCTCTCTCTCTCTCTCTCTCTCTCTCTCCCTGGCCTTCCCCTGTTCTCATACCATCCTGGATCTGACCCAAGCCCTGGTAAGAAGCTGAGCCATTCTGCTCACAGATTCCTCACAGACCACGCTGGCATTATTGTCTGGTTCCTCACTGGACTGTATACTTAGTAGAGGCAGGACTCATGCCCAATTTGCCACCCTAACCTCAGGGCATACCATATCTGACACATACTACACCATTGAGAATTACTTTATTATTATTATTATTTAATTACTCATTAAATGAATGAGTGTCATAGCTTTCCCAGAATTGACAGAAACCGAGATGCAATGTCACAAATCTTTGTATTAAAGTCAGGGTGCAGCTCCGCTAATATCCCCTTAGCCTGGATGCTCTGGCCTGGGTAGGGTCTGTTAACAGTGACTTTTAGTTATCAGCAGTCACAGGGATAAGGGACAGACAGGCAGTGACAAAATTTGAGCAGCAGGATGGCCATTGCCCCACTTGAGAGCAGAGCCGTTCTCGACACCACAGCTAATAATCACTATGAAGATAACAACATGTCATCACTTACCGCAGATGACTCACAGCCGAAGATCCACAGTAAATCATCCAGATCTTTCTCAGTGACTGTTTCATCCAAAGAAATGCCAAGCTACAAAAACAAAAACCAAATGGAAGTCGTCAGCTCCAAACTCCAGACCCCAGAGGAAAACTGTCCAAGATACCAAATGGGAGAAGGTTCTGATCAAACACCTCAGCCACTCTAGAGCACCAGGGAACCCTCCGGGGCCAAGCTGATCTTCAAGGGAAAGGAACTGGACCAGTCTCAGACTTGACAAGCTTTGAATTTGGAAAGCCAACTGTAGACACTTAATAGTCCAGTGACTTCAGGCTGCTCCCACAGTCAATAAATAAATGTGGTTAGCTTCTTCATCCCCAAAACTCTCTTTGTTATCTGACTTAGATAGACCCTTAGACAGTCCCACATACAAAAACAATCTCTCAAGAGCTGAGGACAATCTGCTTCTATGAAAAGATCACAGTAGAACAAGCTAGACATTCAATGTTTACAAACAATAGACTCTAAATCACCAATGTTTGTTAAACAAAATGGAAGGCTTTTCATGAGAGACACAAAGAACTGGTCTAATACTAAGTGTCTGACTCACTGTGCCGTCATCGAAGAGTCGAAAGTTGATTTGCCTCTGAGCTGCTCTGCTCAACACCTCCTTCACTGAGCAGCCACACTGAACCTTCAAAGTGTCAAAGAACAGGTCATGCTGGAGTTGGTGTCCTGCTCGCTTGAGACCTAGGCAAGACCGGCAACATGATCATCTCAGACAGAGCTCTGCACAATAGCCACTAGCATCACAGACAGCAAGAGGTGACCACTGCATGTTGTCTACTAGCCAACAATGAATATCATGCTATAGAAAGATCATGAAATACATACCAAACAATGGAGGAAAAATCACCAGAAGACTAACCAGAAATCAATACTACCTGTGTTTTGATGTACATATTAGAAATGGGTGTAATCTTATTGTATGTGTATGTATGTGCATGTGTGCATGAGTCTCCGTGTGTCTGTATCTGTGTGTCTATCTCTCTGTGTGTGTCTCTTTGTGTTTGCATGTGTGTGTGTGTCTGTATGGTTATACTTTTTTAAAAAGAACATTATGCCTAGAACCCTATAAATTAGGAGAATGAGACAGGAGAATTATACCAAATTTCACATAGGTCTGGAATTCATCACAAACACCTTTTTAAAAAAATCTAACTCTTTCTATGTAGCCTTGGTTATCCTGAGGCTCACGATGTAGACCTGGCTAGCCTCAACTTATCTTAACTATGATTACAGAGATGAGCCAATATACAAGGTCTCATCTTTGCTTGTCTATAAATCAATACCCATATAATTATTTTCAATAACAGAATAGATACAACATAATGTAATTATGTTCTTAATATAATATAATTATGTGTTGTTGAATATTTAATCTGCTATTATTGGAAATAGTCCAAGGCTGGACTATTTATTGTAAATGAGGCTTCAATGGACAACCCTTTCACATTTATCAGGTTACTTCCTTTGGATATATGCCTAACAGTAGTGGAGCTAGATAAATTGCAGGCACAAGTAAGTTGGTTTTTGTTGTTGTAGCAGGTAAAAGTTGTTAGTCAACTGCCCTTCTCCGTATGTATGATACATATGCATGTGAAGGTCAGACATCAACACAGAGTATCTTATTCAATCCCTTTTATATTTATTTGTTTGTTTATTGACACAGGGTCAGACCAAATCCGGAGCACACCAACTCAGCTAGACTAGCCGGATAACCACCGCCCGGCTGATATTGCCATTTCTTAATCCTCACCAAAGAGGAAGGCCAAGGGCCGAGAGCCTAACTCAGTGGTAGATACGCAGAGGGCTCTGGGCTTCAGTCCCAAAAACCACACAAAAATTAAAAATTAAAAATAATAAAAGAGTGTGTGTGTTGGTACATGAGTATAATCTCAGCAATTGGCAAGCAAGGGCAGGGGATCAGGAGTTTACAGTTAGTTATCTTAAGCCACACAGTAAGTTTGAGGCTACCTTTGTCTAGTACACAGCAAAACAATTCAAATAGTTTCTGACTTAATAATGAGGGTGAGATTGTATGGGTCCACTAGTCATTTGTATGCTTATTTACTTCTAAATTGTAGAATGACTTTTGATCATTTTCTTATAAAAATGTTCATCCTCCATTTGGATTTGGGGTGAGAAAGATTAAGAACTTCATTTACCACAAATATCAACACTCACTGAGTGGGGTGACACATGACCTTAGTCCCAGTACTCAGGAGTATCTCTGTTGAGTTCAAAGCCTGTTTGTTTTACATGGTGAGTTGCAGGCCAGCCAGAGCTGCATAGTGAGACCCTGTCTTTAAAAAAAAAAAAAAGGAAAGGAAAAGAAATATCTAGCAGTCTGTCTGTCACGCTGTTATGGATACTGAAAATACTGTCCTCTTGCTTGACCATTAGTTCCAAGACTTCATGTCCTTAGACACATGTATCCATCTTGTTATGCTGGGAACATAACCCACTCACCTTCAGACAAAATCAAAGTAGCGTTATGAACCCTTTTAGCAATGTGCTTCAGCCCCTGGGATCCATGGTAAATGGCGAACATGGCAGCCATGTTGGCTAAAAGGGCCTGAAACAAGACAGAACATTTACAGAATCAGCCATGTGTTGGAAGGGACTAGGACTTAGAATGCCCAAGCTAAAGAAAAATGGGCCAAAATGATTTAATTTCCTGCGAGAACAATGCTTAATTAAGTCTCTCTACCAACCCTTATAAAGGGGTTGCACTGGTACAATGGGATCACGTTGTTTGTGAGGGAAAGCAGGCTTCTATCCGCACCAGCAAGCAATACCTACTGTTGGAAGACAGTAGAGCAATAAAGACCTCAATGGGGAAAAATGAGATCTGAGAATTTTTTACACAATTAAACATTTCTTCCAGAATCAAAACAGCAAGCCATGTTCAAACACTCACAAACTCAGAGATACAATGCTTCTGAGGCTAAAGCACAAGAAACCAAACTTCAGTAATTGACAGATCAGTGAGGCCTGTGAGATGGCTCAGTGGGTAAACTACTTACCTGTGTTCAGGTCTCCTGGAACCCACACAAAGCCAGAAACAGAAATGCAACATCTCACACCTGGGGTTGTGCCCTGACCTCCACACAAGCACCATGACATTTGTGTGCCCATACTCAGACAGATACACTTCAGCAGTGCTTCTCAACCTAGCACTGCGACCCTTTAATATAGCTCCTCATGTGGTGACCTTAGCCATAAAATTATCTCATTGGTAACTTCATATCTGTAATTTTGCTACTAGTGTGAACTGTGATATAAATATCTGATATGTAGGATATCTGATGTAACCCCCAAAGGGTCATGACCCACAGGTTAAGATCCAGTTCACTAAATAAATAAGTAATATTCAAGTATTCATTCACTTAATTCTACCTATGTGTGTGCCAGAGTGTGTCTATGTATGTGCACCACATAGGTGCAATCACCCATGGAGGCCGGAAAAGGAATCAGATCCCTTACATCTGAAATTGTAGAAGCCGTGAGCCATCACATAGATGCTAAGAACTGAACCCAGGTCCTCTGCAAGATCAAGAAGAGATCTTAACACAGAGTCATCTTCCCAGACCCTGTAATCTATTTATTTCTTTGTTTTGTTTGAGACAGGAAATTTCTGTGCAGACCAAGCTGCCCTCAAAGTCACAGAGATCTGCCAACCTCTGCCTCCTGAGTGCTGGAATTGAAGGCATATGCCACCACACCTGGCAGACTCTGCAATTTTTAACAACTAAATATATTTACATATATATACATGTGTGTATGTGTATTGGTCTATATATATTCATATTTATGTATTTGTGGGTGCAAAAGAGAGAGAGAGAGAGGAGGGAGGGAGGGAGGGAGGGAGAGGGGGAGGGAGAGGGAGGGAGGGACGGACGGAGGGAGGGAGGGAGAAAGAGGGAGAAAGAGAGAGAGAGAGAGAGAGAGAGAGAGAGAGAGAGAGAGAGAGAGAGCGCGAGCGCAGAAGTAGGATGACAACTCTTAGGAGCCAGTTGCAGAGACCTCTACCTACTGAACCATATCGTTTGTGCTACTTCTAGCTGTTCTCGGGCTGACCTTGAATTCAAATCCTCCTGCCTCAGTCTCCCTACTGCAGAGATTTCAGGCATGTACCTCCACACCTGCCTTTCAGGGAGATTTTTAAACATTTCTTTTCCATTTCCTTTTTTAAAAGCTTTGAGTATACACACACATTCTGATCAGACCGAATACTCATTGCTCTAGATCCAATCCTCTGGCCTCTGACTTTGTCTATTCTTTGCCTACATCAGCAGATCCCTTTGGGAGGATGAATGATTCTTTTACAGGGATTGATAAGACTATCAGAAAACACAAATACTTATATTACAATTCCTAACAGTAGCAAAATTGCAGTTATGAAGTAGGAATGAGAATAACTTTATGGTTGGGGGTGGCCACAACATGAGGAACTGTATTAAAGGGTCACAGTTTTGGGAAGGCTGAGAACCACTGGCCTAGTCTTCTACATCTTGTATAGCACTTGTATCATTTTATATAATAATAAAATAAATCTTTATTATTTTTCTTTGGAGGAATTGGTCTTATTGTGCTGCCCAGGGTGGCTTTGAAATCATGATCCTCCTGTCTACCTCCCAGGTGCTAGAGGCTGGAAGGATGAGAAATTTAAGAGTATCCTTAATTATATAGTGGCTTTGAGGGACCCCTGGGATACAACGAGGCCCTGTTTCAAATAGAAGAGGGGGCGCACAAAACATGGTGATAATTTTGATATCAGTTAGGCCACTAGTTCTTAGAAAGATTTTGAAACATAATCCATTAACAGACTTTCATAAATTAAAAGAAAGAAGTAGCCATGCTCCATCAATGATGCAAATCTAAGAAGTTAATGGTGGACCACACGCAGGACCAAAACCAAAAAAACACCCAACAACAATAGCTGGCAGAAGCAGCA
This sequence comes from Mus caroli, assembly GCF_978045245.1. Lineage (NCBI taxonomy): Eukaryota > Metazoa > Chordata > Mammalia > Rodentia > Muridae > Mus > Mus caroli. The sequence goes on along the minus strand of NW_028227275.1, from coordinate 30,846,156 downwards.
GCAGATGATACCCAAAGACAGCGCAGAGGTCAGAGCCCAGGAAAAGTCAGCCACATCTGGGCAGAAAGGGCAACTGCGTGCTTTGCCAAGACAAAGGCACTGGAGGACTATGGGCCACGGACTACTTACAGAACACGTTAAGAAAAATGAATAAAGAACTAGACAATTTACAAAAAGAAAAGATTAGAAAAAAAATTCAGGGAAGACAGAGAGAGTGCCATCACCCCCAGGGCAAACATGATTTTCTTTCAGGTTTTTCTATAAACACCATTTTCATAACTTCTGTAAAATATGCAGAAAAACTATGAAATGAGCCATACATAAGCTGGAGTAAATGAAGAAGCAGCAGCCACATAACTGGTCACTGTACACAGACCAGGTGCATTTGGAAAATGATTTTCAAACACTGAAGCAACAGGACCAGCAAAGACAGCTCACCACTGGCCTGATGACCTGAGTTTTATCTCTAGATTCTTCAGTGGAAGGAAAGAACTGATTCATGCAAGCTGTCCTCTGACCTCCACACGTGTGTCATGACACACATGCACCTATATTCACACACATATGCTCATATACATACCTATATTAAAAAACAAACAGAATAGGTGCTAGAGAGATGGCTCAGTAGTCAAGAGCACTGGCTACTCTTCCAGAGAATCAGAGCCCCCCCACCCCCCGCCGCTGCCTCCTGAGTGCTGGGAAAAAGGTGTGCACCACCACGCCTGGTTTTGCCTACTTTTGATGGATTGCTTTCGAGTGCACTATTCATGCCGGGCCTTGGATAAGTGTCTAGAACCCAACTCAAATCCTGAAGCCACTCCAGGAGTTCAGGAGCCCAAGAACTGCTACCTTTATTTCGTCAATTTCAGAAACACTTTTCATGACTCCCCCCAAAATGTTTCATGACTACCAGAAGGTGCCAGTCTGGAACTTCCCCTCTAGCTGGTCACCTCTGTCCTCCTGACCTACTTCTTGGAGATCTTCCACTGTAGCTCCAAGAAATGGTGCCACGCTTCCTTGGATGGCCCATGGCTAAGAATTTGAGAGACCCTGAGGACCATACTTTACAATAAACACAGTCAAAGCATGTGGAAATGAAAGAGCATCTCGCCAGGCGTGGTGGTGCACGCCTTTAATCCCAGCACTTGGGAGGCAGAGGCAGGCGGATTTCTGAGTTCGAGGCCAGCCTGGTCTACAAAGTGAGTGCCAGGACAGCCAGGGCTACACAGAGAAACCCTGTCTCGAAAAACCAAAAAAAAAAAAAAAAAAAAAAAAAAAAAAAAAAGAGCATCTCTTCATCCTGTCCCTGAACTTAAGTAGTTCAAAATGTCAAAGGTGTGATTTTAGGGAAACACCAATAATGTATTTTCTTTTCTTTTTTTCTTTCTTTTTTTTTTTTTTTTTTTTGGTTTTTCGAGATAGGGTTTCTCTGTATAGCCCTGGCTGTCCTGGAACTCACTTTGTAGCCCAGACTGGCCTCAAACTCAGAAATCTGCCTGCCTCTGAGTGCTGGGATTGAAGGCGTGTGCCACCACACTCGGCTTCTCAAATATTTTCTCTTTAAGATTTTTTTTTTATTGTTATTCATAAGTACACTGTAGCTGTCTTCAGACGCACCAGAAGAGGTTGTCAGATTTCATTATGGGTGGTTGTAAGCCACCATGTGGTTGCTGAGATTTGAACTCAGGACCTTCGGAAGAGCAGTCAGTGCTCTTACCCGCTGAGACATCTCACCAGCCCAATAATGTATTTTCTTAAGATCTATTTTTACTTATGTGTAGGTGTATTGGTATATGTGTGTGTGTCTGTATGAATATACGCCACATTCTATGTGAATACACTCGACATGTGTTCAGGTATACTCAGGGGCCAGAAGAGGGCTTCGGATCCACTGCAGCTACAGCACAGGCAGCTGTGAGTCTCCCAACTTGGGTTCTGGGAACCCGACTTGGATTCTCTGGAGAAGCAGCAAGCACTCTTAACTATTGAGCTATCTCTCTGGACCCAATGTTGTACTTCTTATTGTTTTGTTACTAATGCCAAAATGAATGCCTAGGCAACAGTGACATAGATTTCTTTGTCACTGCAAGGTGATACAAGACCACGTGATATAGAAACAGTGAGAGGCAAGACCATGTGACATAAAAACACAGTGAGATGCAAAACCATGTGACATAGAAACAAACCAACCCAGGCTTCTCTGTCAGCAAGATCCTTCCATCTCTAGTGTACATGCTCGCCAGTAGGTGGCGACTGAATGAGCAAGTGAGAGAGCGAGTGAGCTCCTCACAGCATTCAGCAAGAGGTTGGACAGGATACTTACCTGAGCCGTGCAGATGTTGCTGGTGGCTTTGTCTCTCCGGATGTGTTGTTCTCTGGTCTGAAGAGCGAGGCGATACACTTCCTTCCCTGTGGCATCCCTGGATCAAGACAACACATCGAGTCAGCACGGATGATCAAAGCACCAGGATTGCCTTAGAACAGAACTTCTCAACAAGGTTCTTGGACTGTGGGTCACAACCCCTTTACCCTTTGAGGTAAATAACCCTTTCACTGGGGTTGACTATCAGATATCCTGCATGTTTATGTTTATATTATGACTCAAAACGGTAGCAAAATTACAATTGTGAAGTAGCAACAAAAATAATTTTATGGTTGGGGGACGGTGACCACAGCATGAGAAACTGTATTAAAGGGTCCTCAGAAGTGTTAGAAAGGTGAAGAACCGCTACTGTAGATGGGCTTGCTTTCCCAGTGTGGGTGAATGCAGTAGATTTGTGTGGAAAATACTCATAAAAACTAACTTCCAAGTGACCCTCTTCTATTAGCACAGTAGGTTTTTAATTTGGACTTTGAGGCACTGAGACATATACAATAAAGCCTGGACTAGTGAAAGGAGATTTCCCAGGAATCACTCTTCCTCACAGGATGATGGGGATCAAGGATTCCATGTCACTCCATGGCTGATGGCCTGAGAAAATAGTGTTTCGCCACTGGAGGTTTGAAGAGACTGGGTAGAAACTGAAGGAATGCTAACAAGTCTCACTACTTACCCTGTAAAAACTTTCCCTCTTTAATGTATACATGGATACATATATAGATGTATAAACTGTATAAATACACACATATATACACACATATACATATATGTATGTATACATATATTTATCATAATCTGTATATATATCTACATAAACTGTATGTATATATTTATCATAGACCCCAAAACTATATATACATATGTAGATATATTGATATACAAATTATATAGATATATACAGGCTATAATAAATATATATATACAGCATATATGTGTGTATATATATATATATATATATATATATATATATATATGTGTGTGTGTGTATATATATATATCCTGGAATTCCTCTAAATTCTTTACTTAAGAAGCACCAGTTACCTGGGCAGTGGTGGCACATGCCTTTAATCCCAGCATTTGAGAGGCAGAGGCAGGCAGATCTCTGAGTTTGAGGCCAGCCTGGTCTACAGAGTGAGTAGACAGGACAGACAGCCAGGGCTACACAGAGAAACCCTCGGAACCCTACTGGGTCACACTAAATCTTTGCTTTTAATGCAAAAGTGAGTTCTTCCTTCCATGATGTGATATTTAAAAAAGAAACTGCTTAGGCACAATGCACTTAAAATAGGCAGGTCTCTCCAGACATCTATTGCCTGTACATGACTCCACTAATACCTTCCAAAGGATACAAACACCTTTTCATGTTGTCTGAATAATGGCGCACAGTACATAACCCAGATGGATTCCCTCTTCTTAACTTGTTTTTCCATCTACTTGACATGGACCAATTAAATTTAGAGAGAGATCAGAGAACATGAACAGGGGAGGGGAGGGGCTCAGCTGAGCCCTTGTTGCTCCTCTGGAGGACCTGAAGCACCCACGCTGGGCAGCTCGGAACTGCCTGGAGCTCCAGCTTTGGGGGACCCAATGCCCTGTTCTGGTCTCCTTGGGTTTCTAGGCACATATGGCCGACACACATGCACATACACAAAATGAAGGAGAGAAAAGGAACAGGGAAGGTCGTGATGACAGTAATGGGGCGTGAAGCTTTACCTTGTCACCCCCACCATCCTTCCAGGCATCATCCTCACCAGGTTTTCTCTGACAGCAAAAAAGGCCGCATGCGGTCCCCCATAGCCCAGTGGCACTCCAAATCTCTGGGAGTTGCCCAGGGCAATGTCCACTCCAAACTCTCCAGGTGGCCTCAAAATACACAGAGCTAAAAGATCAGTAGCACAGCAGGTCAGGCTCTGGGGAGGAAATGGAGAAGAGGTCAAGGTTATCACCTTATCCTGACTGTGCAGGAGTTATCTCTACTACAAACAGGCTGGCTGGGAGGGGCAATGCTGGGAACTCCAATTGCTTGGGCATTCATATGGAAGAATATTTACCAGGGATCAGTGAGTGGCAGTAACAAAGAGGAAGGAGTAGGGGAAGAAGATGTCACCATTCCATGTGATAATTGTAAAGAGATTAAGACATACCAAAAGACAGTCAGATACGGGAACTGGGACACAGCGTCCTGAACCTCAGCAGGGGGCTTACCTACCCCAGTCTGATGGGCTCTGTCTACAAGTTCCGTGAAGTCCTCCACCTTCCCCTCAGTGTCTGGGTACTGGAACAGCACCCCACAGACGTCTTTGCCGCTGAAATCCATTTCGTGGGGTAACTTCAGCTCGACAAGCACACCCCTATATCTGAAATTACAAGGGAAAATTGGTCCTCTTTATTATGGTGTTTGAGTGCATGCATGCCCCTGTGTGTGTGTGTACATGTGTGTGTGTGTGTGTGTGTGTGCGCGTGCGTGCGCGCGTGACATACTCATTAGTGCAGACACTCATGTGCCATGGTACATGTGTAGGGGTTAGAGGATAACTTAGAGGACAGTGTTAGAGAACAGTGAGGACTCTCTTTTCATCGTGGCTTGTGGTGATACAACTCATGTTGTCAGGCTGCTGACCCATCCCTTAAGCCATCATGCGTGGCCCAGAAAATGCAATCAGCAGCAGCTTGTCTGCAAGGAGACTGTATTCATTTTCTGTTCTTTCCCTAGGTGTGCTTCTGGCCTCACTCCCAGCCACACCTCACCTCATACCTGGCTCATTAAGGTTTAACAGTGCTCCAGGCCAACTCACATGCATGCTTCACTCTTCAGTCTCTTTCTTCTGTCCTTCCCACTCCCCTCTCCCCAACTCTCTGTGAGAACCTACTCCTGGCAGGAGCATCACCTCCTAGAGCTAAAAATCCAGCCCTTACAACAGAGCCATCTCCGGGACACCCCGGCTCAGCTTAAGGTAAATGAAACATGTCCAGATGGCAACAAGGACTTCCTTAGATTCTTAAAACCCTCTAACTACAACTCCAATCCCTTCAGACGGACAGTGTGGAGCAGAAGAATGCCCCACATTGCCAAAGCAGAAAGCGGATGCAGTAATGGCTGGGCCGGGGATGTTTCAGTTGCTTACAGGACTAAGCGATGCAAAGGCACATAGGACTAATCAAAGTGGTCCTTAGGTGTGGTGTGGTTTCCTTAGCAACTGCATCTGCATGAAGCACACCGGAAACCATGGCCATGGCAGGCATGTTTGAGTGAGCTCTGCTTTCCCAACTTTCCAAAACGTTGTTGCAGTTACTTTATTTCATCTTTTGTTGGCCCTCTGACCCTTTTCCATTTTTTTTCTCGGTACTAGGGATTGAAACCAGGGCCTCAGCCGAGGCTAGCTAGTGTCCTACTGCTGAGCTATAGCCCTAATTTCTACTTTGGGACCATGTGGCTCATCTGGCCACAGACTTGAAATCCTCCTGCCTCAAGCTGATTTTAGTATTTTAAATTTTACCACGAGATGACAGAACAGCATGGGGACTTACGGTATCACAAAGGCAAATGAACTCAGCATGTGTTTGCCCCTCAGGACTGAGGAGGGACTTGGCAGAAGCATCCATGGGAGAACGTTAGCTGGGGGAAGCAAACTCACCAAATTCAGTATAAAGCAGGCTCACTTCCAATCAGACTGGAAGTGGGAAAGAGAGACAAGATAGAGATGATATGATATTACCCTTGGCTCAAAACACAATTTAAATCAATTACTTGGCTCGAGTCTGGACAACAGCTATCGTCTGTGGGTGACAACGAGGATCAACGAAAAATTTCTTCCTCTTGTTGTGTCTGTTGAAAAGAAAAAGCACATTTAAACTTGAAGAGTTTTTTTTTTTTTTTCCTTCTCGGGTATTCTGGTTTGTCCTGCAACTCTATTGAACTTCTGATCCTCCTGCCTCCGCCTCCACAGTGCAGAATGCGAGCCTTTATGGTTAGTGTAGGTAGTGATGGGGATCAACCTGGTCAAGTTCTCTACCAACTGAGCCACTTCTCCAACACCAAAAGCAGGGAGGGAAGCGCTAAGCATACCCTAAAGAGAAATGAGCGATTGGTGACTCAGTTCCTGACGGCAATCCAGGGAAATTCAAGCCTGTTCCAACAAAGACAATGTAACAAAAACCAATTCAGTTTTGGGACATCTACGCTATGATTAAAAAGAAAAGGACAGATATTAGGTATAAAGGGAAATTGAAACCACTTCAAAAAAAAGTCTTGTAAAGTAATAAATCTATCTTGTTGTCACAGAGGTATTTTAGCTTAGAGTCTCAGGTGGGCAGAAACAAGACAGACCCTGCCTCAACGAATTGGAGAATGATGACTTCCAGAACTTCTAGCCTCTACATGGATATTATGGCATCCATGTGTGCGTACACACACACATACACACCACACACACACCACACACACCACACACATCACACACACACACACACACACACACACACACACACACATACACACCACACACACACACACACACATCACACACACCACACACATCACTCACACACACACACACACACACACACACACACACCACACACACATCACACACACCACACACACCACACACACACACACATCACACACACCACACACATCACTCACACACACACACACACACACACACACATGCTTGAACTCTAATCTACATGGAGACCTAAGGAGAAAGGAGGAAGGAAGCTTTTCCTGAGGGAGAGCAGCTCATCACCACAAGGCAGACCAAGGCCAACCCTGCAGGGCAGGTAGGAAACCCTTCGCCCAAACAATCAAATAAGCAAAGAAAAAACACCTCCACTTCTGTGAGTGTGAGGTGAAAGCTACACAGGGGCCAGGGGTGTGTCTTAGCTGGGAGAGTGCTTGCCTAGCATGTAACAGAGCCTCCATTTGGATCTCAGCACGATAAGTCTGTGACCTCAACACTTGGAATATATATATATATATATACATACACACACACACATACACATATATACATATATATATGTAAAATAAAGTATACTATATATGCATATAATATATACAAAGAATATCAGAAGCTCAGGGTAATCCTCAGCTATACATTGAATCCTAGCCATCCTGGATTGTGACAGCCTGCCTAAAATGATAAAAAGAAATTTTAAAATTTAGGAGGGAACAAAATTTACCAAAAAAAAAATCAATAAAAAGCTGAGAATAGTGACAGAGACCATACATAGATTGCCATCCTGTGTGCCATCTTCCATGAAGAACCTGAACTTACCCTCAGTGCTGTTAAGGAATCAGAAGGGCCCCGGGTGGGCTCCACCACCAGAACATTCGTACCTAGAGTGAACCTGTACCTGCCTGGACCCTACAGCACCATTATCTGTGGAAGCCAAGAATTAAACTCATCTGCCCACTCAGGACAGAGGCTCCAATTCTTAGGAAACATCACAAGTATGGGTGTATTTCCCAACCTAAATGTGAATTCTTCCTGGAAGAAGTGTTCCAATATTTTTCCAAAGCACAGGGTGGAGGAAGGGGGACTGTACCCGGTGACCCGGTAACTTATGGAAATGGATTATCAGGAAATAATTAGAATTCCTGAGGACGATTATCTTAGGGACATTTCTACTAACAGAAGATAGCGCATATAAACTAAATGTGCCTAGGCAGATGTGAGGTTAAATAACCACAGCCCTTCCATGCCACAGACAAAAGAAAAGTTCTCGTCTAGGGGCTGCAGAGATGGCTCAGTGATGAAGAGCACTTGCTGTTCTTCCAGAGGAACCAAGTTTAGTACTCAAAGCCATGTTGGGTGGGGATCTGACACTTTCTGACTTCCTTAGACACCTGTGCACATCACACACACACACACACACACACACACACACGCACACGCATAAAACAAAACAACAAAAACCCTATTCTAGAAAGCTAAGTAAAAATGAGGTGTTCAAATGAAATAGTTCATTGTTTTCAATAAGCATACTATTTGATATAAATTTGTTCTATTTTAAAATAAAAAAGGGCTGCTTTATTATTCAGTGAATGTATTGGTATAATAATGAATGTTTGTTTTCTGAAATTCCTAAATATAATAAATTTTTGTACAAGTATATAAGAAGTTTATGATTAATAGCATCCCCCATAAATAATAAAGCTATTTGTTTAAGACTTTAAATAATATTAAACACTGTAGAAGCTTGCAAAGTTAACAAATGTGGTTTCCGCTACAGAGTGGAAAAAGTGGGAAGGAGAGTCACAAGACAACAGCCTCTGACAACCACACTTGTTGAGTAAAACTGTTTGCATACAAATAAATAAAAACCCAAGATAAAAAAAGAAAAAAAAAAAAAGAATGAGGTGTTCAAAATATACTGTGAAATAGGAAGGAAAAGCAGGTGGAGAGGTGTGTGTCTGAAATGCCAGCACTAATAGGTAGGGACAGGAAGAGCTGAGGAAGTCCTCGAGATCTCATAAAAGGCAAGGCCTGAGAAAACAACTAAGTGTCATGGCCCTGGGATTATGTGCTGCACAAGAAGTTGGGAGTTGGGGGGAGTAGGGGGTGGGGGAAAGCAATGAAAACAAGGCAAACTCTAAACATAGAAAATTCTTCCTAAGGAGTCAGGCTGTGGTGTCCATTACAATGCCAGCTCCTCCCACACTCCACTCCTATACTCCAGGTACCAGGGGCAAGGCTATACCCATATGGAGCTCATTTCTCAGGTCCGGCCATGTGAAGGAAGGCGTTCAGTGAGATGCATGTAAAAGCTGTGGAGTGACATCTTCGTGAGGCCTTTAATTGTCTAGAAGCACCCCTGGGTCTCTGCCCTTCACTTCTTCCTGAGTGCAAATGTCCAGGCTAGAAGCCTAACAGTCATCTTCTGGCATAAGGATATAATGTAACCCTATAAAGGTGGCAGATAGAAAGGGACCCCTGTCCTTGATAGCATCTCAGGGCTGTCCAATAAGTCAACTGTGGACTTACGCAATTTTCGTTTTCTGTCAAACAATTAGAGGCCTGAAAATGATTGTAACATATATATGAACCCATGCACATACATTGTGTGTGTGTTTGTGTGTGTGTGTGTGTGTGTGTGTGTGAGAGAGAGAGAGAGAGAGAGAGAGAGAGAGAGAGAAAATCAGTAAGCTTACCCATGTGTACAGCAGGAAAGTGTCTAAGAGCACAGTTTTGTAGAGTTTTCCAACTCATGACTCATTTTTGTCAGATAACTTCCCATGAAAGCAGGTGTGCTGGCTAGTCTGACGTCACCTTGGCACACCAAGGAGGGCTCTCTGAAAGAAGGGAACTCAACTGAGATCTGGCTGGAGGTAAGCCTGTACGGCATTATTTAAATTAATGATTGATTTGGGACGGTCCAGCCCATTGTGCATGGTGCCATCCTAGGGCTGATGGTCCTAGGTTCTATAAGAAAGCAGGCTGAGCAAGCCATGGTTAGCAAGCCAGTCAACAGCACAGCACCCCTCCATAGCTTCTGCCTCAGCTCCTGCTTCCTGCTCTGTTTGAATTCCTGTCCTGACTTCCTTCAATGATGAACAGCAATATGGAACTATAAGCCAAATAAACTCTTTTCTCACCAACTTGGTTTTTGGTCATGGTGTTCTGTAGCAGCAGTAGAAACACTAACTAAGACAAAAGATGTATATCACATCCAAATCAAACATCTGCTGAGGATAGAGCATAAAGACATTTATTTTGAAACAACCCTTTGAACAAAAGCAAATTTACTGATTGATTGATTGGAATGCCTGGCCCATCTGATGAGGAAATTTGCATATGAATGAGATAGGTTTTATTTTTACTTAAAGAATTAAATCTTGGCTGAATGTTTGATTGGGGAAAATATAAAGCATCTTCAGATTTCTCAAATAGATGGCCACTTTGATTTTTGTGATTGCCAATACTAAGATATAAATATAATACAATATAATATAGTATATAATAAAAAATATAGTACAATATGGCAGAAAGACCCTATGTATCATAAACTGCCGCTTAATTAGACACGGTGGCTCATGCCCATAATCCTAACACTTGGGACTTAGAAGGTAGAGGTGGAGGGATCAGGAGTTTAAGGTCGCCCTCAACTATATAGTCAGCCTCTGGAGCATGAGAGCTGACCCAAACCAAGCCAAACCAAACCAAACCAAACCAAACCAAACCAAACCAAACCAAACCAAACCCCAGTCCTGTTATTCATAGCATGCGGTAATTTTGAACATGAACTGTTTCAGGCAGCATTTGTCGGTGTGTGTAACATGAAGAAGGCACATGAGATACAAAGTGGCATGTGTGTGAAAAGACCAAAGCTGTATTAATGCAGTCAGATCACACAGGGTCTGCCAAACACACCTGCGATTCATGAGTGTTCTATTGTAAATTAACTTTTGGTTGCTACACATTCAGAAAATCATCTTTACTGATGCCAATTTTCTTTTGGCAAACTCTACATGCAGCTCTAAAACCCCGCACGGGGTTTCCACCCACAGTTCTCAGGGGATGCCTGTCTTCCGGAGGGGCGGGCTCTCCCACAGAGCCTCTCACCTGTGGCACAGTTGCATCGCCTCTGCAGCCGCGGTCGCCTCATCCAGCAGGGAAGCGTTGGCCATGTCCAAGCCTGTGATGTCAGACACCATGGTCTGGTAGTTGAGCAAACTCTCCAGCCTCCCCTGGGACACCTCTGGCTGATACGGAGTGTACTGGGTGACCCTGAGAGGGAAACAGAAGAGTATGTCCAAACCTTGCCGGCAGCTCCTGACCAGAAAAGCTCGAGAAATCCCTTTGTTTTCAAATTCAATGCCCAAAGCTCTTGAGAATTATATAACACACTGGAAAGACTCTGAGATGACCAACTTGACTGGACTTAAACCTGCTTAGGCCATCAATGACATACATTTCTGAAGACCCAGTCAGAATGTGGACAGAGACTCACCCCGAGGAGGGCAGCACCATGCAACAGGTTAGAGGTCTACTGGATTGAAAAAGAAGGCGAGTTCCTGGCTGCCAGGACATGAACTCCTGTGTCCCCTCACCTTCTCTCCCAATGACATTGACATGGGGGGTGATCTGGGCAGGTGATAGCTCGGCAGGTGAAAGGGTTTGCCACTAAGCTAAGCAACCCGAGTTCAACCCCTGAGACCCAAATGATAGGCAAGAACTGCCTAAGCAGGTTGTCCTCTGACCTCTCTCTATGTGCACGCTGTGGAGGTCCTGGGAAGCACCCCAATACATACATACATGCATACACACATGCATACATACACACACACACACATACATACATACAAACAACCTTAGCCAAAATAAATCTTCTTTACCCCTTAGGTACTTAATTAAGCTGAGTATTTGGTCACAGGAATAAAAAGCCAGTCAATACATCATTTGCTTGTGTTTTTATGGGGAAGAACAGAATTGTCACGGAAAAAGATTATTCTTTGGGCACAACCAGAACTTTTTTTTCCTCTCTGCATTTCTTTCGTAGATTTACTTATTGCATTTTACATCAATGAATGTTCTGCCTGCTTGTGTACATGTGCATTATCTATGTATCTAGTGCCCATGGAGGTCAGAAGAGGAAATCAGATCTCTCGAAACTGAAGTTACTACAGAGCATTGTGAACCACCTTGTAGATGCTAGCAACCAAATCCAGGTCCTCTGCAAGAACAAGCGCTCCTAACTACTGAATTACTTTTTAAACACACAATCTTAGTATGTAGCTCGGGCTACCTGCCATTCACTCAGTAAACCAGGCTGGCCTTGAACTGGCTGTCTCTCAACCTCTATATTATTTGTTGTCACATTACTATTTTAATTGTCTTATTGTACACATGTATGAGCATCGTATGTGCATGTGTGTGTGTGGAAGGCAGAGGTTGATGCTGGGATCTTAATTGTTCTCCAGCGTACCTTTTTAAAAAATTATTGTTTCTCATAGGTATTGATGTATTGCCTACATGTATGTCAGTGTGACGGTATGGCATTTCCTGGGACTGATGTTACAGACTGCTATGTGGGTGCTGGGAAATGAACCTGAGTCCTCTGTAAGAGCAGCCACCTCTGCAGCCCACTCCAGCTTATCTTTTGAGACAGGAACTCTCACTAAAACCAAGACCACTAGGATCCGTGAGCTCCAGCAATCCACCTATCTCCCCTTCCTCAGCATGAGGACTGCAGACGAGTGCCACGGCTGTAGCTCTTGCATGGATGTTAGGGATCTGAACTCGGGTCCTCAGCACACACTTGACAGAGCTAATTCCCTGGGGCATCTGCACGTGTTCTATTATAAGCTAGTTCTTAAAATCCATGCCTGCCTGCCTGCTGCCATGCTCCCTGATATGAGGGTCACAGACTCACCTTCTGAAACTGTAAGCCTCCATCCAAATTAAGTCTTCTGTAAGCTGCCTTCTCTTGGTGTCTTATCACAGCAATAAAAAAATTAACTAAGACACCAAGCCAAAAGAATGATGTATTTATGGCTTTTATTTTTATACTCTCTCTCTCTCTCTCTCTATATATATATATATCACATGCAGACTTTGAAAGCACTGCTATGTTAAAAAGCTTTGTTTAAAATCTTTAAAGACCATCTCAGCTCTCAGTACTATGCCAGCACATTGAAATATTTTTCTCAATTATTTATTTTTTTACTGGTGTGACTGTGTGTTTGTGTACAGCAGAACACATTGTTCCTGCAGTTAATTCCCTGCATAGCCTAGATTATGGATTGTAAAGGACAAATTCTAAGGGACTGGTGAAGTGGAAGGAAGGACGCATGCAATACAATACACAGTGCAGGCAAGTGAATGGGAACGTGAGAGAAATGAGATCCTAGGGAACCACAGACAATGGGCAGTGGTGAACTCCAGTCAGACAAGCGCATCACACACAGCCTGCTGTTAGGAAGACAAGTGTGACACTGTTCCTGCCATATGCTCAGACGGACTGCACAACAGGACACTTGCACTATGTTCAGGGACATCATTTGGGATTTAGACCAGGAGACAGACACAATTTCTTTTCTTTCTGTTTGGTTCTTGTTTTCAGGAAGGGTCTCACTATACTCCTGGCTAGCCTAGAACTATCTATTGTGGACCAGGAGGGCTTCAAATGCAGAGATTAAATTCCCAGAGCTGAGATTAAAGGTGTTCCCCATCACACCCAGCTACACCCAGGAGAGATAGTTGTTATCTGGAGCAGATGTAAGGAGGGGTGGGGATACATTTTTCAAGATTAGCAGCAGGTCACAGGAGGCCTACACAAAGTGGAGCAATTTAAAAAAAAAAAACAGCCACCAAAGTGTTCATTTTCATTCAAAACCATGGGCACCCCTACCTAACTAGTTGTTGTTCTTGAACAACAGTGAGCAATAGTTGCTATTTCCATAGCAAATTCCAGGCCAGCTGGGGCTAAATAATGAGATGCTGTAAAAGATAGATATGGTGGCCCATGCTGTAATCAGAGCACTAGCGAGGCCGAGGCAGAAGGATTAAAAGTCGGAGGCTGCCTGGGACTAGACAGCAAGAATCCCATCTCAAAAATGAGGGAGGGGGCTGGTGAGATGGCTCAGTGGGTAAGAGCACCCGACTGCTCTTCCAAAGGTCCGGAGTTCAAATCCCAGCAACCACATGGTGGCTCACAACCATCCGTAACGAGATCTGACGCCCTCTTCTGGTGTGTCTGAAGACAGCTACAGTGTCCTTACATATAATAAATAAATGAATCTTTAAAAAAAAAAGAGGGAGGGAGGGAAAGAGAGAAGAAGGGAGGAGGGTGTGTGTGAGTGGGAGTTTGGGACTTAAAATCTAAAGGTAGCAGGACATGGTGCTCATACTCAATCTCTAGGGATACTCACAAATAGGGATGCTGTAACTCCGGATTCAGTGCATCCCACACCTCCAACTCACAGGGCTCTTCCGCATGGCTACATAATATACCCCCTATAGACACATAATTATAAATATAAGCTTGCTTTTATATCTTGGGGCAGAGGCAGGGATGCTGAAGTGGTGTTGTTCTAGTAGAGGATCCGCTTCTGGTTCCCAGCATGGGTATCAAGCAGCTCACAGCCACCTGTCATTGCCATTCCAGAGGACCTAATGCCCTTTGGTCTCTGTGCGGTACACAGGCATACACTAGTAACACATACATACACATGAAAACCTTAGAGCCTAAAATTTCACATTAATTTATAAAGAATAAGGAGGGGGAAAGACCAGGTAGGGTGGGGCGTATGTATTTAATCCCAGCTTTGGAGAAAAAGTTCAAAGTCACCCTCTGCTACATTTGAGGTTACCCTGGACGACTCAAGACTGTTTCACAAAAGTCTAAAGTGAAATCACACAAGTTAAATCCAAATAAGGACCACCAATTTTCCAATGGCCCCTGTACCTGCCCAGCCTTTCTCAGTTGCCTTTCTAATCTGACAATTCTTAAACGATGAAATTGCCAAGAGCCGGGCGTGGTGGCGCACCCCTTTAATCCCAGCACTTGGGAGGCAGAGGCAGGCGGACTTCTGAGTTCGAGGCCAGCCTGGTCTACAAAGTGAGTGCCAGGACAGCCAGGGCTATACAGAGAAACCCTGTCTCGAAAAACCAAAAAAAAAAAGGAAAAGAATTTGTGAAATATTTGAGGTACAAATGTGCATTTTTTGACCCCCCCCCCATTCTCTGATAAGGCTGGCAAGAGAGCTCACTGGGTAGAGGCAGTTGCCATCAAGCCCAAAGACCCAAGTTCGATCCCCAGAATCTACACGGGTGTCCTCTGAGCTCTGCATATGCACCACAGCACACTCATACCCATAAACACGTGTATACACAAGGAATACAACGAACAAAAGATCACTGCGGCTTCCTACTACCTATGAGAAAAAACATTAAATTTCCTGACCACAGTTGCTCAGTCTGAGTTGCGATGACCCTGTGACCTCAGCCAGTGGGGTCTTATTCCTGTCATTCGCCCCCTTCCAAGGTTGAGTTAATGTAACCACCACTGCTTTGAAAGTAACTTCTTTTATTTCAAGTTTTTAAAATAGTTTTTATTTCAGGTTTTTAAATTTTTTTCTTTTAAACCCTGGAGAAATATAACAGGCCCAAATGCTCTTCTTAGCAATGGCCTGTGAAAGGAAGTAAAGAACAACCCTATTTCTTGGTTAAAAACTGCTGCCTTGTCAGGCACGGTGGCGTTCATTTAATCCCAACACTCGGGAGACAGGGGTAGATGGATCAGCTTGGTCTACAAAGCAATTCCAGGCCAGCCAGGGAAATTATAGTGAGAGCCTATCTCCAAAGAAGAGTAAGGTGAAAAAAAAAGCTATCAAAGAGTGGCTGGAGAGACTGCTCAGCAGTTGAGAGCACCGCTGCTTTTCCAGAGGACCCGGGTTCAATTCCCCACATCCATCTGGTGGTCACAACCATCTGTAACTCCAGTTCCAGGGAGATTTTAAGTCCTTTCCTGGCTTCTCTGGGCACCAGACATGTATGTGGAGCAAAGAGGTACATACGGGCGGGCAAAGACCCATACACATACAATTAAAACATTTTTTTTAAAAACTATTTTTTAAAAGGTTTTCAAAGTTGCCATGAAAGGGCTGATGTCATACATACAGAAGTTTGCCTCAGTCGGGGAGGAAAGGTGTTTAAAACCATTTGTCCGAGACACTGCAGATGTTCCTCAGTGGTGTGAGCACATGAGTTCAGTATCAGGGAAAGATGTGTGATCCACGGGTGTGTCTTAATTGACATTAATTCTAATGCATTCTTTTTCTAGATGTCCTCTAACATGTATTTTAAAAGTATCCACATATCTGAAAAGGCTTATAGTTCTGCAGTGGGTTATGTGGTAATATAGTCAACACGACATTGGCGCTTAGTCTTAAATAACTACTTTCCTCTATTATTTGAGTTATGATTTTGTTTTAGAATCAGAGAAAAAGTAGGGGGCTTTCAGAAGGGATCATAAAACTTATAAAAAGCTCATTTTAATATCTTACTGCCAAGATTACAAACACCAGGAAGCCACAAGGCAAATGCCACAAGGCAAATGCCAGTGTTGACATTAGCTACTGACGTTCTCAGCAATGGATGCTTTGGGACAGTGGACCCCATGAGACAAGTTCTTGATCCAGTGCACAGCTTCTTTTAGAAGCCCAAATGTTTGTATTCTTTCGAGTCTATGTGACCCATTTATTTTCACCTCACGTCACCGGAATTTGTTGGCTCCATCGCTATGGAAACCATTCAGAAGTATAATGTGAAGTGTACCACCCACGTGTTCACAGCCCTCCCTATCAGCATGAGCTGGATGCAGTATCGCTCTGGGGTTCAGACCAGCTTTTGGATAATAATGCAAAGCAACAATATTTAAAATGCACCCAAAGCCAGAGGCTGAAAAACAAGAGTATTGTCTCCCTCTCAAAACACTGGCTGCCCCCAAATTAATTAGCATACTCGCTCACAGCCAGAGAGAAATATGGCAGACATCCTGTATGGTCACTAAGAGCAAAGGCCAGAGGCCAGAGCCCAGGCAGAGAAAGCTGTAGCCCAATTCAAGGGCATCAACAGGCTCTTTTAAAAAAAAAAAAAAGGTGGTGTGGGGATAAAGGCTATTTGCTTTTGAAATCAACCTTAGAGTTTACCATGCAAACTTTTACCAGAGCCACAGTGGAAAATAAACAAGCCCTCAGCTAATCAAACACATTGGCAAGCACATTCATCCACTGAAAAACTAAAACACTCTCTGTGTTGATGGGCCTGCTTTCCTGTTCTCTTATTTAAAGGAGCTAAAGTATATAGCTGTGAGAATCTCCACACGGGTAGAGAGCAGACATGGACGTGTCAACAGATCTGGTTCCTGTCAAGACCAGCAGGATGATCCTTCAGGGGGAAAATGGCTTGAGACAACCTGACAACCTGAGTTCCCCAGACCCCATGGCAGAAGAGAGTTGACTCCTGAAAGTTGTCCTCTAACACACATTAACCCCGCCCCCACGCTCCCCCACCCCCACCCCCGCCTCCAGGAGCAGGAAAGAATTGTCTGACACAAGGGGTGATGGGAACAAGAAGCTGGCCATGCAAAGCACAGGCCTGTCCACAACACACATGTTCCCATTCTCGGTAAAATGGCAGCACTAAAGCTGATGTTACAGTCTTCACTCTTCTGACCCCATGACTTCACTTCTATCAGCTTTGGACCAAGAAATGTGGGGCTAAGTGAGACATGAATACTGACACTTGTAAAACCCTGGCAACAGAAAAAAGTCTGAGATGCAATATCCACTAAGTTCGGACACAGCCTAAAATGCCCCAGGGTCTCACCAAAGAGGAGTGAAGCCTTGTCCAAAAACAGCATAGAGATTCAGGTTGATTCAGGAAGAGATGACCAGATCTGGACTTTATGCAAATGGAAGGGGAAAAAAATCTATTTCAACACCCTGGAAGAAATTTCCCAATCATAAGCCAGATGGATGGATTCCTGATCTGAAGTTTCGAGGGCAGCAGGGGGCAGGTGTCAGTGTGTAAGCCATGGGATACAGAGACCACAGATCTAGTATCCCTGTTCTCTAGCAAGGAGATAAATACATTACCATCCAGAATTCTCCAGTAAGTTCCGTAAAATGGTCTGGGGCACCGAGCAGTTGTAATAGCCCATGCCAATATACGACCTCCAGATCTGGTTCTTGCTTGCAATGGCATGCAGAGTCTCGAGGATTTCATTCTCACCTGATTGTGGGGGGGAAAAGAAACAGGTTACCAGAGAAAATGCTCCGGCAGGGAGCTCCGCTTATGGGCTAAGAGTGTTTGTATCCGGAGAACAAATATATGGAAAAATACCATCATCCATCCAACCATGACTAAATAACACTGCATATGAAAACCTGGTAGAAGGGCCCGCAGACTCCTCAGTATTAGTCCCTCATCGTTTTCCCATCTGGGTAGTGTGTGCACATTCATGTGTGCACATACCTATGGAGGCGCACAGAAGCCAGCGACTGACACTTTCCCTGATCACACTCCAGCTTCCTTTTGAGAAAGGGGTCTCTTACTGAACCCAGAGCTCATTGATAGCTAGGCTTCCTGGGCAGAAAGCCCCAGGGTTCTACATGTCTCAACCTCTGGGGCATGCTCGGTCATGCTTAGCTTTTATGTAGGTGCTAGGGGATCAAACACAGGTCCGCATGCTTCTGTTACAAGTACTTTACACACGGACCCATTCCCAGATGCTCAGGACTCTTCGCTCTTCTTCATTCTCTCTTCCCTTTCCCCCCTTACTCCCTCCTCCACTCAGTTCTCTGACTCCCTGAGACAACATCTCACTCTGTAACCTCCACTGGCTTGGAACTCAGTATATAGACCATCCACCTACCTCCCTAGTGCTGGGATTAAAGGTATACACCATCGCGCTCAGCCTCTTGTTTCAATCAACTCTTTAGCAGTCACCTAATTCTATGTTTTTCTGTATCTTTTAAATTTATGTTTTATTTCCTCTAAATAAAGTATTTTCTCACAGTAGTATTATGGTCTTTTATAAATTTATTTGTGTGTGTGTGTGTGTGTGTGTGTGTGTGTGTGTGTGTAAAGGTATGCTTTATACACAAAAGTCAGAAGTAGCTCTTTGACACTGGAGCTGCAGGCAGTTGTGAGCTGCCCTGTTGTGGGTGCTAGGAAGGAAACTTTAGGTCCTCTGCAAGAGCAGTAAATGGGGCTGGAGAAATGGCTCAGTGGTTAAGAGCACTGACTGCTCTTCCAGAGGTCCTAAGTTCAATTCCCAGCAACCACATGGTAGCTCACAACCATCTGAAATGGGACCTCATGCCTTGTTCTGGTGTGTCTGAAGATAGTGTACTCACATACACTAACTAACTAACTAACTAACTAACTAACTAAATAAATAAATAAATAAATAAATAAAGGTGGTAAGTGCTCCTAAGTACTGGGTCACTCCTCTTGTTCCTTCTTTCAGTTGTCTTTTCAATCTCTAGAGACAGACAGGTAAAGCCTTATATAATACATAGCTTAAATTTTGTTTATAATTTTTCTACTGAACTGGTTATTTTCCTTGTCATCTGAAGAGCTATTAAAAAACAAAACAAAAAGCCCTAGTATCCAACAACATCAAGTAACAATTCTAATAAAAAGACTCACATGAGCTCTCGACTAGTGTTCCCATAAAGGGACCTAGTTAGGAAGGAATTAGGAAATTCTTGAATGCAGGCAATCCAATCACCTCCCAAATCATCTTAGGAACAAGTCATTCAAAAGCCCAGCAGGAGGGGAGATTAATTAGCAGTGCCTGGCAGGCCAGCCAAGCTTCAATTAAGATCCTGTGCAAGATGGACAGGTCCCTGCTCCACATTGCGCCATCTGGACAAAGGTCCAGCTCTCAAATGAGAACAGTCTGACAGGATTTGCTGGTCCAATTAAGAGCTTACTTCTTAGATGCTATATTTTCTAGTGAGAGAATATGACTCTGTATTATGGAGAGATTGTTCTATATAAGGAGAGGAGAGGAGAGGAGAGGAGAGGAGAGGAGAGGAGAGGAGAGGAGAGGAGAGGAGAGGAGAGGAGATTGTGGTCACCAGTTAACACCAGAGTCCAGGAGGGACATGGTTAAAAGGAGTACTGTCAAATGAATTGTGTCTCCTAAAACAATACATTTGCAATCAGAATCCTTGGTATCTTTACATGTGACATTGATTGGATATTGAGACTTCACAGATAGATATAAATACTCAAATTAAAACAAGGTCATGGCGCCCTTCCTTTCCTACTTGGGCCGGGCAGAATGGCTCCCGCAAAGAAGGGTGGCGAGAAGAAGGGCTGTTCTGCCATCAACGAGGTGGTGACCCGAGAATACACCATCACCATTCACAAGCGCATCCATGGAGTGGGCTTCCAGAAGCGTGCTCCTCGGGCACTCAAGAAATTTGCCATGAAGGAAATGGGGACACCAGACGTGTGCATTGACACCTTGCTTAATAAAGCCGTCTGGGGCCAAGGGAATAAGGAACGTTCCATATCGCAGCCGAGTACGCTTGTCCAGAAAACGTAATGAGGATGAGGATTCCCCAAAGAAGCTCTACACGCTGGGAACTTACGCGCCTGTTACCACATTCAAAAATCTACAGACGGTCAATATAAATGAGAACTAACCTGCTCATGTCAAATAAAGTTGCAGAACTGCCAAAAAAAAACAAAAACAAAAAACAAAAAACCAAGGTCATACTCGATCATTTTCATCTAATAATGTGATTTTACAAGAACATGGGAATTTGGGCACATTTGACCTTCACTCAACGAGAGCACCATGTAATGCATGTGTAGACCATAGTGATGTGCCTACAAGACACGGGATGCCAGCAATGACCAGAAGGCAGAGAGGGATAGAGCTCCAAGATGGAACCCACATGTCAGCACCTTTGAGTTTGAACTCAGCCGAGGTGGAAAAATGCCTTTTGTTTGAGCCGTCTAGATTGCAGTAGCACATCTCAGCAACCTTAGCTGACCAATACAGGCATCTGCTCAGACACTTTCTAGAGAGACTGCTCAGACACTTTCTAGAGAGACTGCTCAGACACTTTCTAGAGACTACCCGAAGAAACCAGCCCAGGTGGTTTAAAGGGAGGGGTTCATCTACTGGCACTATCTATAGTTGCTATGTTTCTGAAAGTATTAAAAAAAAAAAAAAGCCAGACATAGTAGCACACATCTGGGGAGGCTAAGGCAAAGCATCCGAGTCGGAAGCGAACCTAGTCTGCACAGTGAGACTCTGTATCAAAAGAAAAGAAACCCAAAACCAAGAAAAATCCAATCAATGCAGAGGTAAGATGCTCTGCCACACACCACCTCAAGGTGACTTGGACAAATGCCACAGTTAATTAATTATTCAGCCCAAAGTCTGCCCTATCTCTAGCATAAGGGGTTATAACTTTAATTCCAGCACCCTGGGGGCAGAGGCAGGAGGCCAGCCTGGTTTATGGAGTAAGTTCCAGGATAACCAAGCCTACATAGAAGATCTATGTCAAGACAAATAAGTAAGAAGAAGAAAGGCCTGAGCACTGCCCATTCATCCTCCCAGTCCAATGCTGGGGAGGCAGGAGATTCTTGAACTCATGTTCCACAAATGGCTGAACCGAGATAACCAATTCAATCCTGACTAGATAACCAACTCAATCCTAACTAGATAACCATTTTAATCCTAACTAGATAACCAACTCAATCCTAACTAGATAACCAACTCAATCCTAACTAGATAACCAACTCAATCCTAACTAGATAACCATTTTAATCCTAACTAGATAACCAATTCAATCCTAATCGGTTCCATGTCTGGCAAAAATAATATAATGTTAATAATTGGCTTGGTTAAAAGTAACCAGGATCAAGCTGACAAGCGAGCAAACATGCTTCTCACACAAGCCTGACGACCTGAGTTTGATCCCCAGAACCCATGGTGGAAGGAGAGAACTGATTTGTGAAAGGTGTCCTTGACTGTCACACACGTGCCAGGGCATGCATGCACCTGCACTCACACACAAGACGCTGGCCAAGTGATTCTGCCTGGTGTCCCCCAGGTGTGAGTTAGGATTTGACACATTTAGCAAAGACCTGGGCAAAGCCCTCTCCCTTCAAGTCATTTTGTCAGAGTTATCACAGTATCTGGAAACAAAACTAAGACAGCAAGTTCTTGGTCACGCTTCCTAAAGTGTGAATGCTGTGAGGGGCCGTTCCCACTCTCTCAGCCGCTGCTTAGCATGCCTGAACTCCCCCAACTAGAAGCTGGGACACTGCTATGATAAAATCTAAGACCTCAGGCTTCCTCGCTCACACAGAAGAAAAGCTGTTCTCCAAACACAGAGTTTGGTGTGTACACAGTTTCAGGTGTCTTCTCGCTGTTCTTATGTCTCATATCCATTCAGAAAAAAAGTCGCTTCAGTGCAGAAGGGGCAACCCAGGGTACTTAGAATCCCAGGATTAGCCGCCATCTTGACGTGTCCACATAGCATTGGAAGGATAGGAAAGGAGAGAAAAGGGCAAAGTTCATAGGTTCATAGTCAATGATGTATGCTGAGGCCAGGCTGGTTGAAATGGAGCTGAGAAGAACCAGGCTGCCAAGTCTTTAATCGGAACCATAATCAAATCCAAGTAAAATTTCCATCAGAAGAACACAGTGCCCATGTGTCACCTCCCATCTGCCTTGGAAAGTATAATTAAATAACGGAGAAAGAAACAAAGACCAGGGAGGAGAGACATCAATTCAAAACCGTGAGGAGGCCAGGCACAGTGCTTCACGCCTTACTGCTAACCCTTGGGAGACTGAGACAGAAGGATTACCATGAGTGCGAGGATAATTTGGGATACATAGTTGAGTCAGAGGCCAGCTTGAGCTGCACGGTGAGATTCTGTTCTCACAAAACCAGAAAGGACCAGTTGGAGACAAGCTGTTGTGTTTTTATTAGATGCCTTCAGCCCTGCAGGGCCGCTGGACACCGCATGGCCAGCTGTGTACTTCCAACCGTGCAGCAGCTTAGGCAATCTTGCTCACGTCTGAGCAGCGAGTTCTTTCCTTGTGGGACAAACACCTGCTTCTGACCTGTTTATTCCCTTGCCTCAGAGCATTACATAATGGCCTGGTCCTAAAGGACAGAGAACAGAGTTCAGTGCCCTCTGGGCTCTGCTTCTTCTGAGTCGCCAGGAGGGGAGGGAACCGTATCTCATCTTCTTAGAATTCACTGAGCACACCTCCTTCCTCCTTATGTAACGCCACAGGACAAAGACTTTCTAAGAGCAGCTTCCTTTCCATGTGTGCCTGAAATACCCAGAACCCTGCGCCAAATAAATCTTTTCATTGAGACAGGGTTTCAACTATGGAGCTCTAGCTGACCTGGAACTCTTGCTGTATAGACCAGGCTAGCCTCAAATTCAGCACCTTCAGGTGCTGGGATTAAAGATATGCCAACACACCTAGTTCAAACAAATGTTTTATAACACAGTGTAGTTCTTAAACACCTGACACATTGCTGTGGCTATTAAGATTTCTCAGATGAATGAATCTGTACAAGAAATCCCCAGAAATGAAGTCAGGATACCTGAGTTAAGATGTATATTGCACCAAAGCACATGCCTACTTGAAAACATGCTCTCCATCTGTAACCTATGACAAACCCCTTTGTTTTGGTCTTTAATTATATAGGAATATGCATTCGTGATTCACTGTAACCCCCTAATCCATCCTTCCTTCCTTCCTTCCTTCCTTCCTTTCTTTCTTTCTTTCTTTCTTTCTTTCTTTCTTTCTTTCTTTCTTTCTTTCTGTGGTATCAGGAGTCAATGTCCTTGTATATGCTAAGCAAGCATTCTACCCCTGAGCTACACCCTAAATGTTTCATCTGTATTTTTAAAGAACAAATACAAGATGGATGTGGTAGTACCTGCCTATATATAATCCTAGCACTTAAGCTGAGACAGGAAGATTGCCCTGCCCTGTTTTCAAGGCCAACCTGAACTAGCCAGTCTCAAGGAAACAAAACTGGGCTGGTAAAATGGCTGAGTCAGCAAAGGTGCTTGCTGCCCAGCCTGCTTGAGTTCAATCCCTGAGACCCCCATGGAAGGAAAAAACCCACTAGCCTCCATATTCATTCTCATATATACACAAAATAAATAGATAAATGTAATAGCAATGAAAACTAAACATGCACTTGCTTGCACATAGAACATCTGAGATGATTCACAGAAAGCTGAGGTTAGAAGAAGAGCTGAGTCTAACTTTCTCTTGAAAATCTTGTGCGTCTGAGTTTTGGACAATGCACTTAGATTACTTAGGATAACAATTAAATGACAACACCATTCCCAGGATGCAGTTGGGAGGTAAATGGGCATGGTGCTCTCTGAATGAGACCAGCAGCATCTGCACAGAGCAGACAGTAAGCAGTGTCACAGCCTTCCCCCGAATTGCCACCCTCCTACTCTTGGCAAGGCACTAAGAAAGTCTCCAAGCAAGTCACCAGGCCTGAGAACCGACACGCTCATACTTGAGTTTGCCCAGCCGATGTCACCAATTGGAGAAAGGTCTTTCTTTGCCAGAGGCTGAAGGGAAAAGCTGGGGACAGATTGCAAGGGTGGAAATTGTCTTGGCAGATTCTTCTTGCCAGCATGCATATCCCTGGCTCCAGAGCTGGGGGTGGGGGTGGAGGTAGGGGTGGCAGGTGTCAACCATGATTGGTGTTTTATCAGAGATAGTTTATGTTATGATTTTCTGAGTAAAAGTCAGAATGAAGATTCAAATTCTGCTTCAAAACTTAGCCGTTTTTTCACATCACCTAGTCATTTACAACACCTTTTTTCTTTCTTTTTCTTTCTGTCTTTTTTTTTTTTTTTAATCTTACCCATAATCTCCTGGTATCCATTCACTAGCCCAGGTACCTGATGGTGTCAAATTTCCTCCCTGGATAATGGGGGATTTTGGGATCAACTTCTGTTCAATCATAGACTTATTTTCATTAAAGGAAACCAAACCAAACCAGACTCCTCTGTCCACTGTGGAGGGGAAACTGATGGGAGGCCCTTAGCTACTGGCAATGAATCACTGTCTTAGTCCCATTTCTTGATACACTGGTAAGAAAAAAAAAATATCCTGAATTGTAAATGTAGCTTTAGGGAGATGAGTACATCTGGCCCACAATTCCAGCCCCCAGTCACTGCAGGGAAGTCAAGGAAGCAGGGACTTGGAGCAGTCAATCTCCTTACATCATCAACAGTCAAGAACAGAGAGCAATTCAATGACTGCAGCATGCCAGCACTCCAATCTTCAATGGTACAGGACTTAATCAATGCCCAGGTGCCAATCATTGGTTGACCTTTCAACTTAAATACAGTTAACGTCATCAAGATGATCTCTGCCCTGAGACATCCTATCCCTTCCCCTTGGACAGTTCTTTCCCGGGTGATTCTAGACAGAGTCAAGTTGACAATTAAAATAAAATTCACAGTTACTCTATGACCAAGGCAATGGGAGCAACACATAGGTCTGACTTCCCTTTACCTTATTCCCAACTTCCTCCCCTTCTCCTGATCTGGTCAGACCAGATTCCAATTAGCAAGCCACCATAACGCCTCAAATCACCGTCACCACCTAAAGGAGTTGAGACATGTCTCCTCTGCGTCCTGATGGCTCCTTCCTTCACAGGACAGAGTCCTCTGCAGTGGACCCTGCTCAACTGAAAGACGCACAGCTTCAAGATCAACAGAACAGCAGCCACAGTGGTAGAGAGAAGCTTGAGGAATGTCCTATCAGTTATTTTGTTCCCCAAACCCAGATCTCTCCTTTCTGGGGGAGGCCTCATCATGTCCTCTCCATTTTACTTTAAAAAAAAAAAAACAACATAGAGAAACACTGCAACTCATAATATTTATCTAGGACACCAGATGACCTATGTATTCCTATTCAGGCCAGATGGTTAGGCTGAAATGAAAGTCTGCGGAGTTTGTTTTTCCTTTTTTTCTGCTCAGGGCATGCTGCTATGCCCTGCAGAGCAAGGGAACAAGGGAATTGTATGTTCCAAGACCTTAACTCAAACAGCCAGCCCTGCCTAAGGGAAAGACAGATGACAACTTTTCATAGATCAAAGGAACGGTCTATGGAGAGATCTGTGGTTTTATAATTTATAATCTCACCAAGTAATGAATTGTAGTCTTTTTGCAGACAGGACTATGGTGGATTAAGAGAGTTGTGTTACAATGAAGATCACCTGAGGTCTCACATACAGGTAGCTCCGAATGACTGATAACCCGTCACAGTCCATAGTAGATTACTACAAAATTTGTTTTCCTAAGTGGTTCAACTATATTCCTATGGGCAAAAGTTTCGAGAAAACATGTATAAGTGGAAACTTGAGACTATTGGAAAAGTCCTATCAGTGCCTATAGTAATTTTAGATTCAGAGATTTCATCTTTTCAGAGTTTGGTAATCAGCATTGAGAATCTATACTTAAGCTCTCTGTTTATACTATAAAAAAATATCCTGGGACTAATAAGCAAAACAGGCCTGAGCAGAGAAAATGAGATTTATGGGGTGAGAAGGATGGTTCAGTGGTTAGAAGCACCTGCTACTCTTGCAAAGGACCAGTGTTCAATTCCCATTAGCCACGCTCAAGTTCCAGGAAATCTTCTGGCCTCCAAGGGGGCACCCACAGGTACACATACACATAAATTAACAATAAATGTTTTGTTTTAGTTTTAGTTTCGGCTTTGAGGCAGGATCTCACTATGCAACTCTGGCTGTCCTGGAAGACCAGGCTAGCCTCACCTTACTATGCTCTACCTGCCTCTGCCTTCCAAGTACTGGGATCGAAGGCATGAGCCATCATGTCTGGTCATAACTTATAAATAAATCTTACCAAGAGATCTAAGTCTTTATCCACTATACAACAAGGCACACAGCTCCTGGGCAGGCAGTTTAGCAAAGACATGCAGAAGTCAGAAGACACGGAGAACAGTGGTTTTTATAATCTTGTGATCTTACTTGCCCCAGAGCCTCTGCCTTCAGAATCTGTGCACTGCCCCTGTCCTTGCTCCCTGTTCCATGAAGTTGGTCGTTGAACCTCTAGGTACAAGGTGGATGAGCCTTTCCATCTCTTTCCAAACCCAGTGACCTGAGCTGACTGGCAGACCTTGAAGTCGTTGGCACTTGATAGTTCCAATCCTTAGCCGTAGCAGAACTTAGCGACCTCATTTCTCGTTCTTGCTCCTAGATCATAAATGATGCCTGACAGAATCAATGTCATTCAACCTCAGCAGGCTCTGAGGGGTGACCTCCATTTTTACCACCTACGTAGACACGCTGACTCCTTTCAAACTTCGCTTATGCCTAATTTAGTCTCACTCTTCCTGCTTACCATGAATACCGGGCAAGCAGCGCCCAAACTCCTACCACTCTAGGGGGCGCTCTTGATTCTGCGGACAGTTTTCCTTCTTGGACCCAAGAGAGGTCCAAAATTCAATACAGGGACCACAGCGCTTGAGGGAAATTGTCTTCCTGGCTCTGGCGACTCTACCCGACTATTCCCCTCCACGTGGTCATCTTTCCCACATTCTGGCTCTGTCTTTCTTCTCTGCAGCCCACCGGGGAAGTCCCTCGTTCCCATGAAGTCACTGCGCAGCTCTGGAGCACTCTACACTTTTCGACTCTTACCTTTCCTGGATTTGCACTGCCATCTCACTGTCTCTGTGTTCAGTCTTCCTAACTCCGTTCCATTCTACCAGGATGAGAACTGCAGCCGTCTGAGGGCGCCTGTCATCCCCTGCCTCTATCTTGTGCATTTACATGGTCTCGGCTTCCAGTCAGAACTGAACTCTCTCACATTTAAATTACGCCGTGCAAACTTTTGGGCTCTGAATCCTCAGGATTTTCCTTACTCCTCAACAACGAAATTGTCCGTTTACAGTTCATCCATCAGTCCTCAAAGAGCCATGTGTTTTGACACTTTCACCTCTGCCGACGCCATAATCTGTTTCCATCCTATTTGCAGAATAATCAGTATTTATCTTGCTGTTATTACCACTTGACTCTAATGTATACAGTGCCCGTGTGGCACCTTCCACATTTCAACACCCCTCTTTACACTCCACAGGCACCTGCACTCAAATGCACTCCTGCCCCTGCTACACTCACATGGGATTATTTTAAAAGAAAAACATTATATTTTGGCATTTCTGTCAACAGTGTGGTCAGCGTGGTTTTGTATACCAAAGTCCAAGAAAGTTTAACAAGCCTCTCAGTAAACGAGGATGGAAAGCTGACAGAGCAAACTATGGGAGCAGATCTGGAAACTACAAACTCAAACAACGACTGCTAACAAAGGCCACAGGAAACACCAAGTCAAAACCTGAAAAGCTAACTAGTTCAGGGAATTTCACGTAGGGACAAAGGGCCCTTCCCATCTCAGTGATCTCCAAGTGTAACACTGTATCTACAATGCTGCGTAAGTGATTTTGATAGTATTGAATACTTTTGATGATATTAAAAGTTCACCATAAGTTAATATTATGCAGGGAATATGTACAAATTGGGGGAGATGCAGCAGTTTTGTTTTTTGTTTTTTTTTTTTTTTTGAGGCAGTGAACTATTCTAATACAGTGATCCATACAGGTCATTCTACATTTCCAAACTCTTAGAACGTACCACATCATTACCCACTACTGCATAAGAAATGATGCTATTTCCTGAGTTAGCTATGAACCATGAGTAAGCATGAAGTGGTATTGATCCATCGGGTAGACATGATGATGCACTTCAAGTCTAGTATGCAGGAAGCTGAAGCGAGACAGCCACAAGGATGAGGCCGTTGTGGGATGCGTAAGATGGAGGGGAGGAAGAAAGGAAAAAGTGATTCATTAAATGTAACAAACCGACCAGTCTGGTGGGAGGTGAAGCCAGGGATCCAGGAAATGTGTGGAGACTGCTCTGAAACCTCTAACAAAAGCGAGATCTACAAAGATCTTTAAAATCCTTTTTTTAAAAAATGCATGTGTATTAGTATTTTTGCCTGCACATGTCTGTGTACCACATGCAAGCCTAGTAGCCAAAGACCAGGAGATATCAGATAGACCCTGGGAACTGGAGCGACAGGTAGTTCTAAGTTGCTTACAATGAGCTGAAAACCAGACTCGATTTCTCTCCAAAACAAGCACATGCCCTTATCCACTCGTCTCTTCACAGTCTTCTTGGCAAGTAATCACTAAGAAAAAAGAAAGCTTAAGACAGGCAGACCCCATTGAACCTCGTGGCAGCTTTCAGGGATTATAGCTCATTATTGTATTAGAGAAACCATTGAATTTGGCAAAAATTCCTAACTAGCAATGAATGATCTATAGATTTTCCAAGATAGTCCACTTCAAACAAAATTAAGGAATTTTACTTATGCAAAATATAATTTTTCTTTATTTTTATTTTATTTTATTTTTGAGACAGTTTGTCTGTGTAGCCTTGGCTGACCTGGAACTAGCTCTCTGTAGACCAGGCTGGCCTTGAACTAAGATCTGCCTGCCTCTGCCTCCCAAGGGCTGGGATTGAAAGTGTGTCTAGTGTGCTTAGTGTGTATGTGTGGACGCTCATGCATGTCACAGAACCTGTATAATTCATGTTCTCCTTCCATCTTCTAGGCTCTGGGAGGTGATCAGACTTGGTTTCAACTACCCTTACACTCTCAGCCATCTCACCAGCCAATAAAACTTAAAAAAAAAAATTTTTTTTTTGATCTATCTTTATTGATGCTAGATGGATTCCATGATCCTTTAAGAAAGTGACGGGGCTGGGAGAGATGGCTTAGACACTCCCGGCACCCAGGTCATGCAGCTCACAACCACTATCTCTAGTTCCAGGGAATCCAACACCCCTCTTTAAACTCCAAGGGTGCCTGCACTCAAATACACTCCTGCCTCTGCTACTCATATGTAATTAGTTAACAAGAAAAAAAAAATATTTTGATATTTCTGTCAACAGAGTGGTCAGTATGGTTTAATACGGCAAAACCCAGGAAACCTTAAAATATTTTAATGCTAAAAATAAATTTTATAAAGACTGGGATTTATGGGTGTCCTAGCAGTTCTGAGGCTGTGGGTTCAAGTGCTAGCATTTCAATACTACCTCTAGCTCAGGAACAATCAGAGGGAGCCATATTTATACACACTCACCTCACCACATCTGGGTGAGCGCCTCTCATTAGCCCTTCTGTACTGTTCTGGAAGCCAAGAGCCCCTTGTTGGAACCATACCTAAAGCCCCCTCAACACTTACACACACACACACTCTAAAGATTTTTTTTATTTTCCAAAACTCAAGTCTAAGTCTTGCTACCACAAGCTCAGAATACATAATCTTGACTTTGTCATTTGGTTCGTCTTTATCTAGTCCACAATCTTAGTTATAAATGAGGCAGACTTAATCTCATTTGGGAAGGATTAGGACGAGCCAGCAATGCCTGAGAGCCTTGGGGCTGAGGGCCCTCTAGGCAGTACTGACTTGGTGAAGGATAGCAGCCTCATTCTGGGTGCACCGATCAGCTAGAGACTACATCCCCCGCTGGGTGATAAAGTTATCACTGGCATCTGCATTGCACAATGCCCCTCCCCTTGATCGCTGCCCTCTATTAAACATTTATTTAAAAATGCATTCTGATGACACACCTTAGAACATTCAGTTCCCACGAGCCTCATCCGAACTGATTCTGACAGCTCAGCGCCTCAACTCCAGCTGAATAGTTTGAGCTTTGGGAGGGCTGCTCTCCTCTGTCTCCCAAAGCATGCCCAGGAAAAGCAGTGTGTGGGTTTGTGTAAACTTTAATCTCTGTGGCATTTGGTTGGTTAGTTTAGACTAGTTTAATCTGGCTCCTTTGAGATGACTTTACACAGCAAAACAGAGCAGCACAACTAAAAACCCACCAGTTTGGTTTCGGAAGTACTTTTAAATTAACTACAACATTAATAGAAGAAAGAAAATAATTGCGACAGCTTGGAGCATTCAGAGAAACCAAAGATCCCACTAAAATATAGTTCTTACCTGATTTATTATCTATATTAATAATAAATCGGAATTTATTATTTTGGTGCAAGGTTGTGGCTGAAGAGAAAAATTCATCTGAGTGGAATTAAGCTGAAGGGATTTTGAGCTGAGAGGTATTGCTTGTTTCTCTTGAGTAATATCTTACTGAAAGACTGATAAAAGTATTTTTCTGGGGCGATGGGGGGGGCAGCATTAGGAATGTGAATAAATAAATAAATAATATTATTTTTCACTTTCTGAAGTGTTGGAGAGGAAGACTCTTTCCAGACTGATGGAACCCTTAAGGCTCCGTCCTTTACTTGCTGGTCCCTGCCTGCATCAGCATCCTTCAGGTTTGTCAGGAAGGGGTCATTTCTCACCCAAGCAAGCACTGGGCCTCCATACCAACTTCCTTCAATCTGGTGGTGGGCCTGAGAACTCCACACTTAGCCTCACTGTGGTGTCTCGTTCCCAAAGGGGCAGTTTGCAAAAGGATGACTGGCTTGTGTACTTTAGAAGAGCCAAGACAGGAGTTCTCTGCTTTGCCTGGGACACCATGAAAACAGCAATGTCATCAGTGGGGGGTGGGGAGTGGAGGTTGGCAATGGAGTCAGATGGCCTGAGTTTGCATTCTGCTCCCATCCAAAGGTCATGGGCTAAGACCCTGGCAAGTTAACGAGCCTCTGCATACTACGGTTTCTTCCTTTTAAAGGGGTTAATAGCTGTGCAATGGTCATGTGGGCCCAGAGTCCCAGGTATCTGGGAAGGGAAGATTAGAGAAGCATTTGAGTCCATAAACATGACCAGCCTGGGCAACACAATTGAGACCCTTATCTCTAAAATGACTGAGGGGGGAAGAAAGAGTGACTCGGTTCATGGACTGTAATGAGGACTGAATAAATAATACACAAACAGCACTTTTCAAAAGTGCCCACAGGAGGCGCTCCACAAATGTTTAACATTATCTAGTTAGCATAAGTGCTAAGCCAAGTATCTACTCATTACAATGAGGGTGGTAAAAACAGCAGCCCGGTTCTTACAGCCACTACAGCAAACGCATCTCTGCTACAGAAGAGGGTCGGTACCCACAGGAAGGTAAGTGTGAGTCAGGCTGCTCCACTGCTAAATGCTCCTGCTGGAGGCAACAAGGAACCAGCCTGCTTCCCTCACAGAGACCATTCATCCGCCATGACGCAGCAGTGTAAAACATCCAAGTCTTGTAAATGCAGCATCCCTAACCCTCTCTTCTCCCTTGCTCCTTAGCCCAGTGAGTGAGCTTTTCAGGAACGGGGGGGGGGGGGGGGGGGAGGTAGGGAGAATTTTGACTGTAGAATATTTTCTCTAAGGGACTTCAAACTCTAAGGAACCTGTTCCAAGAGTCACAGGCTAATAAATCTCTTACTAGAAAAATCAACAATCAATAAACACAAGACAAGTCATTTTAATCCCACACTTAGGAGGGAGACAGAGGCAGGTGGATCTCTGCTTTTGGGGAAAGCCTGGTCTACGTGGTTCCATGTCAGTTACAGGGACAAGGAGAGCCCATTAAGAGAGGGAGAGAGAGAGAGAGAGACAGAGACAGAGACAGAGAGACAGAGAGACAGAGAGACAGAGAAACAGAAAGAGACAGAAACAGAGAGGATGAACACTGATCAGTTTGCCAGGCCTTAACACTCCTAAAAGAACATCTTACTTAGAGCATGTAATACAAGGAGCTAATCTAGACATTCTGCTCTTGAAAGTCTCAGGAAGGCAATTATTTGCACAAATATTCGCCAATGGCTTCCTTGACAAATACACAACTAGGGCCGGATGTGCACTCCTTTAATCCCAGCTGGTCTTCAAAGATGGGCCAGCCAGGGCCACATAGTGAGACCCTATTTTTTTTTTTTTTTTTTCGAGACAGGGTTTCTCTGTGTAGCCTTGGCTGTCCTGGAACTCATTTTGTAGACCAGGCTGGCCTCGAACTCAGAAATCCACCTGCCTCTGCCTCCCCAAGTGCTAGGATTAAAGGCGTGTGCCACCACGCCCAGCTTTGAGACCCTATCTTAAAAATGAGAGAGAGAGAGAGAGGAAGGAAGGAAGGAAGGAAGGAAGGAAGGAAGGAAGGAAGGAAGGAAGGAAGAATCACACACAGAAAAAAACTGTTCTTAAAAATAAGTAGTTTTTCCACATTGTGATGTACACATAATATAACTTTACTCAATGAATAAGGGCCAAAGAATCACAAGTTTGAGGCTTTCCTAAGCTGCATGAAAGTCCTTATTTCAAAAAACAAGTAAGCCAACCTCTTTTTCTCACATTTGATGGCTCAGAATGTTGGTGTCCTGAAATGGAGATAGATATCCCTTATGGCCATCTTTCCAAGTCTCAGGTGGTTTGCTTTGTGAGCAAGCCCCTTGCCATCAGCATCTGACAGCAAGGAGGGCAGCAGCCCTCATAAAACATGAGGTACAGCATCCCCAGCTGCAGCCAGAATAGGCTCAGGATGTCTTTTAAAACAAAACCAGGGGCTGGCGAGATGGCTCAGTGGTTAAGAGCGCTGACTGTTCTTCTGAAGGTCCTGAGTTCAAATCCCAGCAACCACATGGTGGCTCACAACCATCCGTAATGAGATCTGATGCCCTCTTCTGGAGTCTCTGAAGACAGCTACAGTGTACTTACATATAATGAATAAATCTTTAAAAAAAAAAAAAAAACAGCTTTGCATGTAGAATTCCTTCTCACAGAAACCAAACCAAACAAGCAACAGCAAGCAAGCAAGCAAACAAAACAATTGCCCTAGAGAAATATCTCTATGATCTGACCAGGTGAGGGTGCTTGGTATTTTTTTTAATTTTCTATGAGTTCTTCAGCTCTGACCATCCCTTAACGTCTAGATTCTTCCCTGACTCCTAGAAGTCAATGCCACATTAAAAAAAAACCCACCCAAAGACAGCATTAGGACCATTAAAACCACTTTTTACCAAGAGGGGCTGAAGAGATGGCTCAATAGCTAAGAGCACGTGTTGCTCTTCCAGAGGGCCCAGGTTTGGGTCTCGGAACCCACATTATGCCCCCTAACTGTGGGGAACTCCAGTTCTAGATGACCCAACAGCCCACGTGGTGCACAAATATAAATGCAAGAAAATCTTTTAAAAACAAAATAATCATTAAAAAGGGAAGCCTATAACCAGCCTGAGATTTCTTTTTTTTTTTTTTTTTTTTTGGTTTTTCGAGACAGGGTTTCTCTGTGTAGCTCTGGCTGTCCTGGAACTCACTTTGTAGACCAGGCTGGCCTCGAACTCAGAAATCCGCCTGCCTCTGCCTCCCCAGTGCTGGGATTAAAGGCGTGCGCCACCACGCCCGGCAGCCTGAGATTTCTTAACCAAGCACAAATCGAATTTGTGTGCTTTTCAGAAACAAAACAAAACAACAACAAAAAAAAACCCCACATATTCAGGCTTGCAAAGCACTGCTGCCTTTAGATGGGTGAGGATGAGAGGGGAAAACGCTGTGAGACAGAACAATTTGAAATTCTGGTGACTTTGAGAAGTCTAAGTCCCCTTCCAAATAAGTCTCTTCTCTAGCTGCAGGACCTCAGGTGATTTCCTTTGTCCTTTCGGATTCTCACCTGATCTACTGAGATAACTACCTCAGCTCAAAGGAACAAAAAGCCCTTCCGGTGGGCGTGCATGAGGTGGAGACTTCTAATCCAACACGTGTCTTTTGCAAAGCCTTCTTTGGGAAAGCTTGTAGGTGCCTCGCCAGCAACTCAGGGATAAAGACCATGAAAGGGGCTACATAGGTTTTTTTTCTCGGGGAAGAAAAATCCCAGCGTTGTAGGGCCTGTCAAGTACTGAGTAATCCAACCCCAAAGCTGGACAGAGATTATAGAAGGCAGAGCAGTGGAACCCCAGAGAGTCCTCTCGGCCACTTACAAATAGGGTCTTCCATTTTCAAGGGTCTCTTCAAGCGGATGCTGGCGGGGACCGTCTTCTCGATGAGTTCATCAATGCTCTAAAATTTAAAAACGCAAGCTAGTGAACAGGACAAGCAGAGCAAAAAGCCTGAGTTAAGAGGGCCACTTCAGTTTATCTTCAAAGGCTGGTAGGAACTTCATTTAAATCGTCTAATTAAGGGTTCTTTTTAAAGTGAAACTTCAGGAAGCAGAAATCTTTTGGAGGAAAAAAAAATGATGGAGCCGGATGGTAAATCCGCTACTCCGGGTTCGGGAGCTGCAACTGGAGCTGACCGGATTAATGTACTCTAAGTAGGGAGTTTTCCCCCTTTTCCTGCAAAATTAGGGTTCGTCTGGAGTTGGGGATTTTTTTAAATGCACTTTAGAAGAGCGGGAACAGCGGAAAAGTTAAGAGGAGGAGGCACCAAGATTAAGAGCGAGCTCTCTTTCAAGCTGGGGCCCGGGACGGAGGAGGAAGGCAAGGTGGGAGCCGGGAGGCCCAGCGGGCAGAGCCCCGGCAGGGTGGAGGGCCTTACCGCCAGCCCCAGCGCCTGCAGCATCTCCCTCCGGTCTTTGTCTCCGGGGCCGATGTGTCTCCGGGAGAAGTCATCGTGTCTGGGCAGGAGGCGCTCCAGAAGGCGCGAGGCCCCAGCCGCGCCGCGGTCCCCGCCACCGCCACCGCCGCCGCTGCTGTCCCGGCTCCGCGGCGCCCAACTCAAGCCGGTGCCCCGAGCCAGGCGGTGGCCGCCCCCGGCTCCGCGGCCCAGGCGCAGCCCCCATGCCCTGGCACACAGCTGCATGGACGCCGTCACCTCCCCAGCCCACGAGGGTCAGCGGCGCTTCCCGGCCCTCCTCTGGCCCCAATGCCCCGGGAGTGGCCGCAGCAGTCCCTGGATCCCCTTCCCGACCACTGCGGGCAATGAATGGGTGCAGCGAACTGCACTAACTCTTGCAAAGTTCCTCCGCCTCTGCAGGCACCTGCTCCGCACACTTTAAGCGTCGCCCGAAGGCGGGCGGTAGGATGGGGCCAGGAAACCTTTAGCCAATGGGAATGGGTTGCAGGGCGGGGGCAAGGCAGGGTCCTCCCTTTCTCTCTCCTCCTCTTCTCCCACCTCCTCCCACTTCTTTCCCCTCTTCAGCAGCAGGGTGGAGTCCCCTGCCTGATAGCTGGAAGTTTAAGGTCCCAAATCCCTCTTCTTACACAGGGGTTCTGGATGCTTCATAGGCCCACTGGCCGGGTTGTAGGGCCCGTTGGGGCAGCCCGAAATTCGTGAAGGTGAGACAGAAGACGATTCTCACACTGAAGGAAGACTCCAATAGTTAGCTGGTCTCCACTCACTGACTTTAGGGTCACATCTCATGACAGCCACTCTGGGCAGATGAAGGTTCTTTCATAGTTCTGAAATCTGGACAAAGAGCACAGCCCCTAAAATATCTTATGCTTTAATCTTTTTATAAAGATTTAATATTATTTTTTATTGATTTGTGGGTTGGGGGAAATGTCTGTCTGTGTATCACATACATGCCGAATGCTTGCAGAAGTTAGAAGTGGACATCGGATTCCCTACCAATGGAGTTACAGGCTGTTGTGAGCTTTTATGTGGGTGCTGATAGCCCAACCATAAGAGTAGCAAGTGCTCTCGACCACTGAGCCATCCTCCTGACCCCACTTTTTTTGAGATATGATGCGATGGGAACCAAACCCCGGATCCTCCAGCTAGCACCGAACTACAGCCCAGCACCTGTCTTCTCCCTCCTTCCTTTGTCTGGCTCCTTCGTCTCCTCTGTGCTGGTTTGATATACACCCATTCCTGAAATTCAGTCTTCCTTTACATGGAGTGCATGAGTATGCTGTTGGTATATTGGCTATATTTTGATTTCCTGAGCAAACCTAAACAGATACTGCAATGAAAGCAAAGGCATCTTCAGGAAGCTGACCCCCAAGGACAGAAACCTGGGACCCGCCTATCTGACATTTATACACATCCTTAACGATGACCTTCGTCGAGTTAAAGGGAAAGAGAAACTGGGTCTTGGGAAAGACACAAGAAACAGTGTTGCCTAAACTTTGCAGGCAGGTCTTTGCTAGACCAAATAGTTGCTAAGTTAGGACCTTAAAGGGAAAGAGAAACTGGGTCTTGGGAAAGACACAAGAAACAGTGTTGCCTAAACTTTCAGGGGCGACTAATGTGTCTGTTGCAGGCAGGTCTTTGCTAGACCAAATAGTTGCTAAGTTAGGACCTTAAAGGGAAAGAGAAACTGGGTCTTGGGAAAGACACAAGAAACAGTGTTGCCTAAACTTTCAGGGGCGACTAATGTGTCTGTTGCAGGCAGGTCTTTGCTAGACCAAATAGTTGCTAAGTTAGGACCTTCCAGTGGACAGACTGGTAGGGAGGGCTAACTACTGTGATGAGTTTGAAGGTTAAAATGACAGGTCAGAAGAGGAGAAGACTCCAATGCTCTTCATTTCTATTGCTACAGGAAGCATATATTTAACGAACCATTTAGACCCAGTGTTGGGCTGCCAAATTTCCACACAAGCTGACTTCATAACTTTATTTGGTCTTCTATATAAACATCAGAATGAGGACATTTTTAGTAGTTTGGAATGTAAATGATTATTGGGAACAGCAAATTCTGCTGAGGTAAGCTGCATTCTGTAGTACTTATCAGTAATCCCTATTCTTGAAAGGTAAAGGCAGGAGGATCAGAAGTTCAAGGTCAATCTTGGATACATAGGGGATTTGTGGACAGGCGAAGTTGTATGTGGCTTTGTCTCACCCCCCAATGTAATACACCGCCCCCCCCAAGTCTCTTGATTGCTGAGCCAGCTCCTCCTTTTTAACAGACTGGCCATACCTTTTTTGAAGGTCCTATGATTTCACCATAAACATGATAACCATGGAAGGACCTGTCAACCTCCCTTAGCTTCTAGACCCACAGCCCAAGTCAGGTGTTGGCATATACTCCAGGAAGGTGAGTAGATACTTGATGTCAGACAAGAAGCTTCTACAGGGCTGGCTGTGGTGGCGCACACCTTTAATCCCAGCACTCGGGAGGCAGAGGCCGGCAGATTTCTGAGTTCCAGGCTAGCCTGGTCTACAGGCTGAGTTCCAGAGTGAGTTCCAGGACAGCCAGGGCTATACGGAGAAACCCTGTCTCGACCCCGCCCCCCCCCAAAAGAAACTTCTACAGGGAACGGATCAGAACACATTGCTCACATGCTTTATCACGACAAGATTTCTGCTAGACATTGAATTCCTGACCAAGTGAAAATTGAGGTTATATGGAAATTGCTGATGTTTGTAGCACCAGAGATTATATATTTAGTTATGAGATGGTCAGTATTAATTATCCACTTGACAGAATCTAGAATCACTTAGAAAAGAGGCCTCTGGGCTTGACTGTTGGAGGTGGAGTATCTTGATTAAGATGGAAAGATCTTTCTACTGTGAGCAGCAACCTATTTCCAGGGCTAGTATCCTAAACTGTACAAAATGGAACAAGTTAGCTGAGCAGACGCATGCATGCATCTCCCTGCTCTCTTCTCAATGAAGACATAATGGAACCAGCTGCTTCCGGCTCTTGATGCCTTAACTTTCCCACCAGGATACATTGTAACTTGGAACTGTGAGCCAAAGAAACCCTTCCTCCCTTAAGTCGCTTCTATCAGAGCTTCATCACAGCAAGGAGAAAAGAAACAGAGGCAGTGCCTAACCGCGACCAGGAGTGGCTCTCAGTCTGCTATGTTGGCTGATGATACCCAGCACAACGACCCCTTCTGTAAATTGGGCTAACAGAGCTGATCATTGTTGGTGCAGTTGAGAAGGTGGAGCCTAAGTTTTGATGAGAAGTAAACTTAAGCATAGTTTAACCTTCCCATGTGCAACACAGTCTTCCTTTCACTGAAGCATGGAGAAGCCCATTGGTAAGAGGAGCACCAGTGGTTTTGGAAGCCCTGTCCTTACCTTCCGTCCTCCGGAAATGTGGTGATTGTAATGAAAAATGCAATTGATGAAATAGGTTCCTGGGTTACAGTGTGTGGTGGTTTGAATATGCTTAGCCCATAGGGAGTGGCACTGTTAGGAGGTTTGGCCTTAATGGAGACCGTGTGTCACTGTGGGCATGGGCTTTGGCAGTCTCCTATGCTCAGGCTCTACCCGTTGAAGAAGTGATCTTCCTCCTAACTGCTCCCTGAGGATATCAGGCTCTCCTGGTTGCCTTTGAATCAAGACACAGAACTCTCGCTCCTTCTCCAGCACCATGTCTGGCTGCACGCTGCCATGCTTCCAGTTATGATGATAAGGGACTGAACCTCTGGAACTAAAAGTCAGCCCCAATTAAATGTGTGCCTTTATAAGAGTTGCCTTGATTGTGATGTCTCTTCATAGCAATGGAATCCCTAAAACCCAGCAGTAATAGTGCAATCCCAGAATGGTAGGACCCAGTGGCAGCACTAGGCAACAGAAAAGTGACCCAGATGATCTATACGGGTATACAGCCTACTCACATGTTACTTGAGCTAGTAAACTAAAACTTGAAAAGTCCCTAAAACAAAGAGACCTCATTTGAACTACCATCCAATTTAATGGGTGACTCAAAAAGGCTGACTGGAACTCGCAAAGATTCCCCTGCCTCAGCCTCCTGAGTGTCAGGATGGGTGACTCAAAAAGGATCCTGCTACAGATAGACTGAACACCTCTCTGCTGTTATACACCAGCCAACCTGTGGCTACTTACCAAAGAAACAACATCTAGGCTCTGGGTGGATTACTCTTACCTGGGTCTATGATGATCCTGAGGCCTGCAGATCTGTAGAAACAGACCATAGTCCACAGTGAGCTATGAAAGACAGCTCACCAATGGAGACTGGGGATTACAGTTTCAATCCCAATGTATTAGGATCGTGAGATCATTACATTCATCCTCACAATAAAACAGGCTGCCGGGCAGTAGTGGCACAGGCCTTTAATCCCAGCACTCGGGAGGCAGAGGCAGGAGGATTTCTGAGTTCAAGGCCAGCCTGGTCTACAAAGTGAGTTCCAGGACAGCCAGGGCTATTCAGAGAAACCCTGTCTCGAAAAACCAAAAAAAAAAAAAAAAAAAAAAAAAGGCCAGGCATGCTTTAAAACAAAACAGTAAATTAGTT
Source organism: Mus caroli (assembly GCF_978045245.1). Taxonomy (NCBI): domain Eukaryota; kingdom Metazoa; phylum Chordata; class Mammalia; order Rodentia; family Muridae; genus Mus; species Mus caroli. Next base: position 30,806,137 of record NW_028227275.1, on the reverse strand, counting down.
AATAAATTCTTGTGAAATGACAGAGCAGGGAACACAGCAGAGGTGTAATTGCCTACCACCTAGGTGACAGGCATCATATGACAGCATCATAGACCCTGTGATGCCACAGAGTGTCATCCTTGCACAGAAGCTGTGCAAAACACAGAAGCTGTAGGAAAACACAGGCTGCTTTTCCAGAGGTCTCAGGTTTGATTCCCAGTTCCCACAATCATCTACAACTCCAGTCACAGGAGAAGATCTGGTAGTCTCTTCTGGTCTCTGAGTCACCAGGTGTACATGTGGCACACAGACATTCATGCAGGCAAAACATCTATACACAGGAAAATAAATTTTAAAATACTACCAAATGTAGTGGCACATATCTTTATGATATGAAGAAAATTAGGGTTCCCCTTGGAGTTTGTAGCCAGCCTGGTCTACAAAGTGAGTTCCAGGACAGCCAGGGCTATACAGAGAAACCCTGTCTCAAAAAAACCAAAAAGAAAAAAAAAGAATTTAAAACCAAAAAAAAAAAAAAAAGAATTTAAAAGGAGTCAAATGAAAGCAGTTTTACTAGAGTTTAAAAGAAGAACTTCAGGTCCGGCAAGCATCACTTGAGGTGAGAACACCTTCCCAGAGGCGATCCTTAGCCAAAGTGAACAACTGGAATGTTAGGTCTCCACCCAGACCAGCCATTCCAGTCTTGCTGAAGGAGTTTTCTTACTTTAACCTCAACAACCCATCCCCACCCTAAGACACAACCCTAGAATCATTTTAGGAAACCAGGTAAGAGGTCAGAGCCCCCAAATATTTTTGGTATTGTTGGCCTCTGGCAAAAATCACAGTATGGAGAGGCCCAAGGATATTTCTAGCTTTCGCTTAGAAAAAACCTAGTTACTTTTCTTTGGAGTCTTTACTCTGAACTGAGTCACCAGTTTCTACCTCTGGTTGTCATTATTTAGCCCTGGCACTCAGGAGACTGAGGCAGGGGAATCTTTGTGAGTTCCAAGCCAGCCAGGGCTACACAGTGATGAGGCCCTGCCTCAAAAGGACTGTGTGTTAGTTGTGAGTGTGCATGCTAACATGTCACAACACATGTGTGGAGGTCAGAGGGCAACCTTATAGACAACGCTCTCCTTCTACCTTCCAGGCATGAAACTTGAACTGGCAGGCTTGCACAGCAAGTGCCTTTACTGGGATAAGCCATCTTGCTGGCCTGAAAAAACAAAAACAACCCCAAAAACAACACACACACATACACACACACACACACACACACACACAGAGCCAACTGAGATGCCAGAGAAAAATAGCAGTACAATTTCTACACATACAAGGTCAATCCAGCCAAACTCAGCTACAAATGTGTAAGAATGTATAAATGGTACTTCTGGTGAATTGCTGGTCTGGTTCGAAGGGAGTGTGGTCTTGGGATGATGGGGCAGGGGTCTCCCCCACTTACAAGGCTTAACTCCCAGGAACCACACCAGGTTTCAGGCTGTTGATGTGAGAGCCATGCTTCTGTTAGCCTGAAAAGATGGAAGAGAGCCATGATGAGACATTCATAGACATCTCCAAGTTCCTCTCTTCTCTTCCTATTCCCTCCCCTCCTCTCCTCTCCCCTTCCCTCCCTTCCCCTCCCCTTCTCTCTTCCCTTCTCATCTCCTCTCTCTGCCTCTTCTTCCCTCTCTTCCCTTTTCTGTCTTCTTTTTATTTTCTTCTGTTCTTCCTTCTTTCCTTTCCCTTCCTTCCTCTCTTCCCTCCTTCCCCTCCTCCCCCTCTTCCTCTTCTTCCTCCTCCTTTTTTTTTTTTTTTTTTTTTTTTTTTTGGTCTTTTTGAGATAGGATGTCATGTAACCCAGGCTAACCTCAAGTTCTCTGTGTAACCAAGACTGGTCTTGAACTCCTGATTCTCCTGCCTATATCCTCCAAATCCTGGAATCTCAGTTTTGCATCACCACACACAGTTTGCCTAGAACTTCCCTCATAACAAAAGCCTGCTCTCCCAAAGAAAGGACTTTGCTAGAATTTTGTTCAAACTAAAGGATAGAATTCCCTTCCTCCCCCTCTTCTTCAGGCATAATAGAATAAACACACAAGCTCAACAGGTAAGTGTAAAATCAGTGGAAACTCTGTAGCCAGGGAGAGAGTAGAAGGTAGAGTTGAAAAGTTTTATCAGTTCAGAAGTATGGAGAAAGGTCACAGCCCAAGACTCAGGCCTGTGAAGACATGGACATGTGACCAGAACATTATAGAACACTGACTGTCCCTTCAAGTTACTACGAGTTCAGGAAGGCTCCAATAATGGTAGCTGTTGGATATACTGTACAGATTCTCTGAAGGAATCTGCAGGAAATCATTCAGAATATCAAAGGAGACAAAAACTAAGGTCACTGTAAAAAATGGAAGCACTTGTCATCCTTACCCATAGAAAACTAAACACAGCCTACGTTCCCAGCAAAATTTAAATAAATCCTTAATCCCTTAATCTGAGTTTTACACACACACACACACACACACACACACGGAAATGAGAGATCCAAAGACATATTCTGGCTTTAGTTTAGAAATAAACTGGTTACTTTTCTTGGAGTCTTTTTCCCTTGAACTTTTTAGCCTGAACTTAGTAACTTAGTAGCCAAATTCTATCTCATCAACATTTAGTCTCAGCATCTAAGAGAATATATGAAAAAAATGCATGCTTTTTAAAAAACATAATTTTGGTGTGTTTTGTCCCAGCACTCAAGACAGAACTCTTTTGAGTTCAAGACTAGCCTGGTCTACATAGTGAGAACTCTAGGCCAGCCTGGGCTACATGGAGAGAGAGACACCCCAACCCCCACTGCTTCTAAAAGAAAATAATTTCTTTTATTTTACTCTATGTGTATGAGTGTTTGTCTGCATGTATATGTATGTGTCTCATATATGATTGCTTGCACATATGAAGGACAGAAGAGGGTGTCAGGTCCCTTGGGACGGAAGTTAAAGAAACTGTGAGCTGCCACATGGGTGCTAGGAACTCTTCTGTAAGAGGAGGAAGTGCTTTTAACCATGGTGACGTCTCTACAGCCCTTATACCACTTGGTCCCAAAGTATCACATCAGACTTTCAGTACAATCATGTAAGGCTCGAAAAGTCCAGAGAACAGTACAGTTTAAGGAAATAAAACATTTTTAGAACCAGGCTTTCAAGTGACATACATGGCAGGATTATCATGCAAGAAATAAAATTGCTATCATTCTTATGTTTCAGACTCTAATGGAGCCGGTGAGGGGAGGGGGCAAGGGAACCTATCAGTCCCACAGGCAGGAGGTGGCTTCAGAAGCACCAAGAATAATCACGATGACTTTGAAACCAGCCTGGGCTATAGAAGACCCTGTCTCTATAGAGGAATTTTAATCCAGCAGCCTGGCTGCTCTGGCAAGGGATCACATCCAAGGACTTTCTAGATCCATATAATCTGGCCAGAATGCAGATATGCCCTGGATGACAATATGATCTGGCGGGAATACAGACACACCTTAACACACACCTTTAGTCTTTAATAATGAAGATAAAGTTAGTTTGTAGAAGGAAGCAGCCATATTTGAAAATGACATCTAATTGAGGGGCAGACAAAGTGACAAATCAGAGAAAAATTTGACAGAATAAATCAGACATAGGATGTGCCCAATTCACAGGAGAACAGCACAAGAAAGAGAGCAATGGGTGTGGGGGGAGAAAGAGAAAGAGAGAGAGAGGTGGGTGTGTGGTAGATGTGTATGACAGTTGTATGGGGATAGTTTTACAGAAACAGGTTGCAGAGAGAACAAGCTAGATATTCAGGTGAAGATAGAACAAGCCAGAGAATAAGAATGAGTCAGAAGATTAGAACGTATTGCCAAAGTTACTATGAAGCCAAGCAGAACAACTGAGTCAGAAGCTGAGAAAAACTGGATTGAATCAGTCAGCTTGAAAGATTCGATTGTATGGAGGCTAGAAGCTTCCAGGCCTAGGCTGAGGCCTAGTTAGAACAGAGGAAGAAACACTCTGGGTTCGACCCAAGCCATGTGTGTGCACAGCTTGGGTCTGGCTCTCATCTCTTCCCTTTATCTGAGGAAATAAGAGTGTCATTTACATGTCTCTAAAATACAAAACCCCAAACAAAAAAGTAGAGAAAGCACCAAGTCCGTTGTGTGATGCAGGCCCCTGCACACTTGAAGTGGTTTCTGCTGTGCACTGAAGCTCCTGCAAGCTTGCCTAAAACAGGAACATCCACAGGGCATGTGGTGCTTCATGTGAGCTGAATGTATCCATGGGAAGATTCTATACATTCCTTACAGAGGAGCACAGAGCTGGTGTTAAGTTTAAGGCTGTAATGGCCCTCTGAGATTGACACTTCTGATTCTGCCCACCTGAGCCAGCCCATGTGCTGAAGTGACAGAGCCCGCTTTGAAACACACCATGTTCTCCTGCTGTGAAAAGACACCATGACCAAGGCAACTTAGTTATTGGGTGCTTGTTTATAGTTTCTTCTTTCTTTCTTTCTTTCTTTCTTTCTTTCTTTCTTTCTTTCTTTCTTTCTTTCTTTCTTTCTTTCTTTCTTTCTTTCTTTCTTTTTTTTTGTTTTTTTGTTTTCCGAGACAGGCTTTCTCTGTGTAGCTCTGGCTGTCCTGGAACTCACTTTGTAGACCAGGCTGGCCTTGAACTCAGAAATCCACCTGCCTCTGCCTCCCAAGTGCTGGGATTAAAGGCGTGCGCCACCACGCCCAGCCTTGTTTTGTTTACAGTTTCAAAGGGCATGTCCATGAGCATCATGACAGGAAGCATGGTAGCAGACGGGCCAGCAAGCATGGTTATAGGGCAATGGTTGAGAGCTTGCTTGTAATCCACAAATGCTAAGGGGGAGAGAGAGAGAGAGAGAGAGAGAGAGAGAGAGGGAGAGAGATCTAAAACCTTGAAACACACCCCCAGTGACACTTCCAACTAGGCCACATCTCTTAATCCTTCCCAAATAATTCTACCAACTGGGGACCATGCACTCAAATTCGGAGCCTTTGGAGGCCATTCTCATTCAATTTACCACATAACACATGGACTGCACACTGTCCTCTGTGCTCCAAGGTGCCCTTTGACCTGGGCTCTGGCAGTCTGGTTGGTTAGAAGTAGCTTTTTCTCTATTTGTCACCAATTTCCCGAAAAACATATATTAGTCACGACCTGCTGCGGATAGAAAACTCACCTCTTCTGAGTTCGAGGCCAGCCTGGTCTACAGAGTGAGTTCCAGGACAGCCAGGGCTACACAGAGAAACCCTGTCTCAAAAAACCAAAAAAAAAAAAAAAAAAAGAAAAAAGAAAAAAGAAAATTCACCTCATAGAGTCAGTTGTGGGGGGAAAAAATAAAAGAATGAAAGTTAAATTTAAAACAATGAAATACAGGGCGGGAACATGGCTCACTGACTACCCTTCCAGAGAACCCGGGTCTGACTCCCAGTACCCACAGGGCAGATCACAGCCGTCTGTGACTTCCATTCCAGGGAATCCAGTTCTTTCCTCTGGCTTCCACAGACAAAAGGCACACATGTTATACAGACATACATGAAGACAAAACACCTATACATGTAAACATAAACAAACAAATAAATAAATTTTAAAAGTTAAATACAAAAAAATTAAATTTGAATGGTGAGATGGCTTTGCAAGTAGAGGTGCTTGCATGCAGGTCTAACAATCTGAGTTCTCTCTCTCTCTCTCTCTTTTAAAGATTTATTTTATTTATGAGTACACTGTAACTGTTTCCAGACACACCAGAAGAGGCAATCAGATCCCTTTACAGATGGTTGTGAGCTACCATATGGTTGCTGGGAATTGAACTCAGGACCTTTGGAAGAGCAGAGTGTTCTTACCCACTGAGCCATCTCTCCAGCCCCCAATCTGAGTTTCTTATCCTGGGATCCCATAAAGCAGCAAGAGATGACTAGCTCCCAAGACTTGTCCTCTGACTTCCACACTCCTTCCGTAGCACACGTATGTCTGCATTTATGGAGGCAGAGACTGGTAGATCTCTGTGAGCACCAGGGCTGTCTGGACCACAGAGTGGGAACCTATTTCAGAAACCATGAAGGAAGCACGTAGAAAAAAGAGCAAGAGCAGTAAGGGTGCTCACACCAAGACTGACTACCAGAGTTCCAGTCTTAGGACTCACATGGTAGAAAGAGAGAACTGACTTCTACAAGTTGTCCTCTCACCTTACATACACATGTGCACACTCATGTGTGCACACACATGAATAAATAAAAAGAAATGTAAAAAAATTTCAATTAAAAAATCAAGTGAGCCGGGCGTGGTGGCGCACGCCTTTAATCACAGCACTCGGGAGGCAGAGGCAGGCGGATTTCTGAGTTCGAGGCCAGCCTGGTCTACAAAGTGAGTGCCAGGACAGCCAGGGCTATACAGAGAAACCCTGTCTCGTAAAACCAAAAAAAAAAAAAAAAAAAAAAAAAAATCAAGTGATTAAGTATGGGCTTAGTAACTGAAGACTTTCTTCATTTCAAATTTTTGGCTCTGCATTTTTTATTTATTTACTTTAAATATTATTATTATTATTATTTTGAGACAGAGTTCCTATGTAGTCCTGCCTCTACTGGAACACCACACTATGTAGACCAGGCTGGCCTCGAACTCAGAAATCCGTCTGCCTCTGCCTCCTAAGTGCTGGGGTTAAAGGCATGTGCCATCATGTCTGCCTTAACTCCATCATTTTAGAAGTCTTCTAGGAGGTACAATGATTCTGCTGAACTGGACATTAGGCCATCAGGATGTTTACAGTTTGTTTTGTGTCACTGGATCAATAAACATAGAAACAGCCCTTCCTCTACATTAGGAGCAGAAGGAGTATATCAAGCTGGACTCTGTGGCACACACCTTTAATCCCAGCTCTCAGAGGCAGATGCAGGCTGATCTCTAAATTTGCGGTCAGCTTAATCTACAGAGTGAATGATACAGCGGGTCATTGTGGAGAAAGCATGGTAGCATAAGTGTGAGGTGACTGTGACATAGTATCTGCAGTTGGCCATCAGGAAATGAGGCTAGGATATAAGACTTCCAATCTTACAGTAACCCACCTCCTCCAGTGAGGATCCGCCTTCTACAGGTATGGACTGCCACCAACTGGAGACCAAGTGTTCAAATACATGAACCTGTGGAGGACATTCAGGCCACAGTAACAGTGCAGAGCCAGCAGGAAATTGACTCTACCTGTGGCCACTGATAGGGTTCAATGACTAAGGTGCCTGCAGCCAACTTGTTGTGGATGGTCCTGGTGTGTTTGTATTTTGATGCTAATTCTGTTCTCCTGGGAGGGGTTGCTGACAAGGAGTGAGTCAGGTGACTTCTTGTGAACCAATCTCCTAATGGAATAAAGGAGCCAATCACTGGACGAGTAGGAGGGACTTCCGGGTTGGACAGAGGAAGAGAGGAAGCAGGAGAGAGTTAGGTCCTTTTGGATGGGGATAGCATGGGGACAAGATGTAGCTATGAGTATGTCCCAGTTTCAATAGCGGATCCATCAGAATTTGCCGCCAGAGGACTTAGATTTTTTTTGTTTTGTTTTGTTTGTTTGTTTTTCGAGACAGGGTTTCTCTGTATAGCCCTGGCTGTCCTGGAACTCACTTTGTAGACCAGGCTGGTCTCGAACTCAGAAATCCGCCTGCCTCTGCCTTCCAAGTGCTGGGATTAAAGGCATGCGCCACCACGCCGGGCTTGAGGACTATATTGAAACCTTAAACACCCAGTGTAGTCACTGGCCAGCTAATAGAGACTTTTTATTGGCTTAAACCTGCATCCCAGTAGTCTTCTCTGGTGGATTCCCTATATCAAGAGAATGTTGTCAAAGAGGAGACTGACAAATGGTGGAATGGTATGGATCACTATCTTCCAATGCACTGAGGAACTCACAGGAATTATGGTTACCTGTGCAAGATTGAGCTTATCAACATAATATCATAGATGGGGAGTGGGGGCTCCTGAGGCCTTACTCTTCCCTGCAGATCCACTGGCAGGTAACATTTGCTGAGAGGAGGGGGAGACATGTTTTTCAGTGGTATAGCTATCCCATGTTCCCTCATCCATGCCCATTCAAGCAATTCTATTTAAATTCATTGTATCTTTAAAAAAGTAAAATGAAGAGTCAGCAAGGTGACTCAGTGGATAAAGACCCTTGCCATCAAAGCCTGGTGATGAGTTCAATTCCTGGAACTAACACAAAGGTGGATGGAAAGAACTGATCCCACAACTGACCTCCATATGTTAGCTGTGACATATGTGCCACCCCTCAACACACACACCCCACACATACACAAATACTAATAAATACAGAATAAATAATAATTAAAAAACCATGAAAGTGGAGCAGGGGCTGGTTGGAAAGATGAGGAGAATCACTGAGTGGGAAGGGACAAGAGAAAGGAATGGAAGTGGATAGTATCAAATATGTTATATCCACATATTAAAATGTGCTACGTATAATTGATATGTGCTAATAAAAGAATAACATTGAGTTACAAATAAATTCCCATTTCCCTTCTTTTTCTATCATTGTGTTAGGCTTCAGGATGCCAAATATTTGAACAGACTACTGTTTCTATTTGCTTTCACAACACTTTCCTAACTTGGGTGACTCAACATGACCTTTTGGGTCATTTACTGAACTCAAATCTTTTCATAAGTGCCAAGGATACAGAATGGCAAAAGCTGTATCATCCCAAAGATCTGGAGCTATGGCAAAGCTGAGTAATATCAGGTATAGGTTCATGGATGCTGGGAAACCAGGGTAGGACACTCAGGTGTTTTTCTTACCTCTGCACACCAATTTATTATTACTTAACATGGAAGGACAGCTGTAATGATGACTCGGTGGCTAGTCATTTCAGTATTAAACAGGTATAAAAATCTTCCCAAACTCCTCTTGTAATACCCAGATTGGGAGTTGATAACTGTCATTTTGCTCTGGGTGCCAATCCTAGGACATGAGCCATCATGACGACCCTTTCCACATATCTGGCTAAATAAATTAGCCCTAACACAGCAGCCTGAACTCAGCTTGTTTTACTCCCTCCACATAGCTAAAGAGCAACAAACAATGAGTCCCAACTCCATGGAAGAATTGAAGCAAATACAAGCAAGCACGAAAACAACTCCAGTTTGTTAATTACTTGGATTCCCCTTGCCTCCAACAGGCTCTGCTGCTCTGGGAGATTAAGGTTCCAGGCTGAGCTCTGAATGGAAAAGACACAGTCATGCTTAGTCTGGACCTCTCCTTTGGATTTTCTTTCCTTTTGTTTTGATTTTTTTTTTTGGTTTTGTTTTGTTTTGTTTTGTTTTGTTTTGTTTTGTTTTGTTTTTTGGTTTTTCGAGACAGGATTTCTCTGTGTAGCCCTGGCTATCCTGGAACTCACTCTGTAGACCAGGCTGGCCTCAAACTCAGAAATCCGCCTGCCTCTGCCTCCCAAGTGCTGAGATTAAAGGCATGTGCCAGCATGCCCAGCTTCCTTTGGATGTTCTAAAATGGTTTTTTGAGCAGGATGTGATGAACGCCTTTAATTCCTGCCAAGGACCAGTCTCTGCTTGGAGAGGGGTTCTGAGGAAAGGGTGTCTGGGAGCCTCAAAAACAAATTACTTGAGGGCAAATTGTGGGTTACAAGCTGATGGCCCGTGTTCTGCTCCAAATGGATCCCTAGATAGCTCTCTGTAGATAGCTCTTGGCTCTGTAGTCTGCTCTAGACAGCTGTCTCTGCTTGAGACAATTCTAAATGCTGTCTGGATAGCTCATAGGTTTTCTGACCATGACCAGAGTCAGAAAAGTTGCTATAAAGAAATTCTTGGATCTTCTGACAGAAATCCTGGTAGAAAAATTCTAAAAGTAATTCTTGAGATTTCTAAGCCGGGCAGAGGTGGCGCATGCCTTTAATCCCAGCACTTGGGAGGCAGAGGCAGGCGGATTTCTGAGTTCGAGGCCAGCCTGGTCTACAAAGTGAGTTCCAGGACAGCCAGGGCTATACAGAGAAACCCTGTCTCGAAAAAACAAAACAAAACAAAAAAAAAGAGATTTCTAACCAAAATCATAAAGCCAGAAAAAATTCTAATGGAGCTATGTTCGCTCTTCAGACAGCCTTCTCTGGATAACTCCTAGAAAGCATTCTAAAAGAACTGGGTTAGCTCTAAAGTAATTCTTGGGATTTCTAACCAAGGTCAGAAATCCTATTAGAAAAAAATTCTAGAACCGGGCATGGTGGCGCATGCCTTTAATCCCAGCACTTGGGAGGCAGAGGCAGGAGAATTTCTGAGTTTGAGGTCAGCCTGGTCTACAGAGTGAGTTCCAGGACAGCCAGGACTATACAGAGAAACCCTGTCTCGAAAAACAAAAAACAAAAAAGAAAAAAATTCTAAACGAGCTATGAAAAAATTCTAAAAGACTGTTTTTGCCTTCCATGAATTTTTCGACTAAAATCAGAAAAAAAAAATTGTTGAATAGGTGTTTTTGCTCTCTAGAGACCACTAGACATCTCAGATCTCACTAGAAAAAAAAAATTCTAAAGAACTGCTATGGTTCACTGCTTGTTTATCTCATGCAGACAAAAAGTTCAGTCTTTTATTTACATATCAATTCAGTTATTTGTTCCATGTTCTCTCTTGACCTTGCAGGAAGCAGCATTCCCTGACCTTAGCCCCTTGACTCCTAGGAAGAAACAGTAAGCAGAAGCACAGACAATAAGCTAGCTGGGTGGATACCCACACCTGAAGTTACCATTCCTACCATGCTAGGATCTAAATTTGCTCTGTCTCAGGCTGACCTTAAATTCAGGAATCCACCTGCTTTTGTAAGCATAAACAACAACAGCAACAACCAACAACAACTTAGCTGGGTGAGATCTTGCCCTGCAATTGAAAGACTCCGAAAGGAGCCCCTTGCTCAGGCCTCAGGACAATAGCGGACACCCAAGAACTCATGATAGACTGAACTTGTTGCAAATCACATGAGGCTTTATTGGGGAAAGCCAGAGCTCTGGGGGCGACTCATATCCCATGCAGGGGTAGAGGAGTCGACCTCGAGGGGAAAGAAGTCCCAGTTTTTATAGGCCCTCAGGGGGGAAAGGAGAAGGGGGAAAGTAGGGGATTTCCAGATCTAAACAATGTCTATTCTCAAGAAATGGGTATGGGAGGGATACAAGGAAAGAGTGTGGTGCAGGTGTAGCAACTCAGGATTGGCCGGGCTGTGGTTGCTGGGGAGATTTTCTGACTCTTTCTCAACAACCAATATCACAAACACCTGGCAATGGGCTTCCTCAGTGGGCACACACATGAGTCAACGAACGGTCAAAACATTGGCAGACACATGGGTTCAAGGAGTGGCCAGTCATTGTGCGCTTCTATTTTTCTAAATCTAGTTAAATCTAAAGCTAGTTCTGCTAACAGTGACATCTATCTTGCCAATTTCAGGGCTTCTGTGACCTTTTACATTCTGTCAGGATCTTTCACGATCACCACTCCCTGAATTTTTTTTTTTTTTTTTTTTTTTTTTTTTTTTTTTTTGGTTTTTCGAGACAGGGTTTCTCTGTATAGCTCTGGCTGTCCTGGAACTCACTCTGTAGACCAGGCTGGCTTTGAACTCAGAAATCCGCCTGCCTCTGCCCCCTAAGTGCTGGGATCAAAGGCGTGCGCCACCACACCCGGCTGCATCCTTATATTTTGCATAGTTGAGAAATAATGTATTTTTGAACTCATGTTTTCAGAGTTTTTTCCCACAGTCTTTTTTTTTTTTTTTTTTTTTTTGGTTTTCGAGACAGAGTTTCTCTGTATAGCCCTGGCTGTCCTGGAACTCACTCTGTAGACCAGGCTGGCCTCGAACTCAGAAATCCACCTGCCTCTGCCTCCTGAGTGCTGTGATTAAAGGCGTGTGCCACCACGCCCGGCTTTCCCACAGTCTTAAGGGCTTCCCTGAAGGTCACAACATTCTACATTTTGCTGAGACATTTACCATACCCTTGACTCCCAGTCTTTTGCTCCCTTTGATTATCTTGGAGTCATTAACCTTGTTAGAAAGGGCATTCCTCAAGCAGGAACGTGAAACTTTATACACTTTATACAAACAAACCTTATGCCCATAACAACCATCAACACCTGTGGAGGCCCATGCCCTATTGGCTCTGTTTCAGGGGCCGAAAACCAGTCATAGTGAATTTTACATTGTCATGCCGGACTCAGTAAATCTCAGCACTTGAAAGGCAGAGATGGGTAGATCTCTGAATTAGAAGCCAGCCTGGTCTACAGAGTGAGTTCCGGGACATCCAGAGGTACACAGAGAAACACTGTATCAAAATACTAGAAGAAAAATGTCTTTTGTTGAAAGAAAGTGATCTTGGTCTTAGAGGTTGAGGAATAGTTCAAAGCTTTGATAGTGATTCAAGGGTGTTCATGAAAGAACCTAGTGGGGAAATCCCCACTCAACTCCTGATTTGGCATGCACCCAAGAATCACGAACAAACAGACCATCTTGCTGTAAAAACAACGAGGTAGTTTAATGGCAGAGCTCTGGGTCAAAAGGTATCTCACACAGGAGATAGTGGATTCGACCAGGAGGCTTTGAAGCTAGGGATTTTTATAGAAAAGGGGCTGGGGCTGGGGGAGGAATTGGGGTGGTTTCACATGATTGGTTCATTTAGATATCAGCAGACTGTACATGCAGATAACATTTAACTTAGGTCAGAAGGGTGGGAGGTAGGGAGGCACAGGGCCAGTCCGGACTTGTCATTCTCTTTATCTTTATGGCCAAGCAGCCTCAGGAATGTCTTAACGATGGGCCTGCCCAGGCATGTCCTGGCCTGTTCTGCTATGTTCTCAGCCTCAGGTTTCAAAGCTCACAAACAACTCTTTGGGCTATTTGACATAAATTACATGAATCACAGGCCTCAAGTTTTATTTTCTTTCATTCACAGTGTCCCCACTTTTTTTTTTTTTTTTTTTTTTTGGTTTTTCGAGACAGGGTTTCTCTGTGTAGCTCTGGCTGTCCTGGAACTCACTTAGACCAGGCTGGCCTCGAACTCAGAAATCCGCCTGCCTCTGCCTCCCAAGTGCTGGGATTAAAGGCGTGCGCCACCACGCCCGGCTCACAGTGTCCCCATGGTATGAATAAACCAAAGTGGTCCCGGAAGTCATTTCCCTGGGTAGGCTGCTGACTCCTATCTAGAAGTTCTATTTTAATAATTAAAAAGATACATACTTGTGAATTTTTGTTTCTATCAAGACTAACTTCTTCACTCACATATTTGATGTCTTCTTTGGAGATAAAGTTTCTTGGTTATATCCTTTGTCACAGCAGAAATCTTTCCTCTTCTCTTGGGTCTGAAATGAGGCAGTTCATTCTATAATAAATATTTTAAACTCAAACTTGCAAGAAGAAAATGGAGTGTACAAAAGTAAAATTTCACTGGCATATAGCTTTCTTAATTAGTAAAAAAAATAAAATGTCCTCCACAGCCCTTAATGATTGAAAGCAAACAATGTAGCTGCATCCAACAACTTCATAGTCTTGTGATGCTGTGTACCTCCTCCTAACTCCAATGCGTTTCCATCATCTCAGAGGGGAATCTGAGATTTTGCTCCTTACACCCCTTCAGCCCTGGTAACTGCTCATCAGCTTTCTGTAACCCTGGGCTCTTGATTGGTTAAACCCATCCTGCAATATTCATGGGGATGAATAGGGGCAGGATGCCCATCAGAACCTTCTACCAAGATGTAGTTTAGGCTGAGAACATGGTTATGATGTTGCTCTCCCTAAGGGAAATTATTCTGTTACTATGAAAATACAGGAACTGTGAGATTCCATCTCTTGAGAAGCCTATACATAACATAGGCTAACACTATCCTTTTCCCAAAAGACCTCTCTCTGCTCTGACACCTGTGCTTAAACCTATATTAAAATCTTTGTATTAATAATTTGATTTGGGCAAATACAAAACAAGATTTACAGAATAGGACTTGGGTTAAGAAACTGAAGAGCCATATATTTAAACTGTCACCTGTTTGGTGCATCTTGGCTGATGTGGTCAGAGCTACATTTCACAGCTACATCTGCAAGTCATGGAAACTCTTATTTTTCACCGTGGATATGTAGAGCCAGGTCAAAGAGAAGGGGGTTGATATAGCCTTAAAATAAGAATAAGAAGCAGATGTAAAGCTAGACATGGTGATACATGCTTGTAACTCTTGTCTTTAGGAACCTGAGGATCTTGAATTTAGGGCTAGCCTGTGCTATAAAGAAAGACTGTAGCAAAAAAAGAAGGAAAGATGAATGGAATGGAGAGAGGGAAGCAGAGAGGGAGGGAGAAGGGAAAGAGGACTAATGTGCTCTTGAACTCTCAGGTTGCTGGCACAGAACACCTATGCACATAGTTGTCACCCTCGAAAGAAGATCATGATTGTTCCAGAAATTAGTTGGAGAAACGTGGTTATTCATGCTTTTTGTCATGATGAGGATGGTTGTGGATAGTCTCCCACCTTTTAATTTCAGTCTCAAATTGAGATGGAGTGGTGAAATAGTTTGAAAAGTGGAGAAGGGGCCTGGAGAAAAGTCTCAACAGTTAGGAGTACTTGCTCTTCTTGCATATGCATGGAAGAAAAACGTTCACATATGTAAAACAAATGAATCTGAAAAAAACAAGTCTAAAAATTTTTTAAATTAAAAGAGAATTTAGAAATGTGGAGAGATTGTGGAATGTTTGATGGGATAAACTGTATGCTAGTGCTCTTGGCCATGTACCCCCTAGTAACACTTCCTGTTGATGAAGAAGCAGAACGCACTTGAACTGTCCGGTTCTGAAAGGAAAGGGACTTGAAACTCAAAGAGGTGTGAGCACTGCACTCAACCTTTGGGAAACATGGTTAGTGTCTTCCTCCCTCCCTTCCTTCCTTCCTTCCTTCCTTCCTTCCTTCCTTCCTTCCTTCCTTCCTTCCTTCCTCCCTCCCTCCCTCCCTCCCTCCCTCCCTCCCTCCCTTCCTCCCTTCCTCTCTTCCTCTCTTTCTCTCTTTCTCTCTTTCTTTCTTTCTTTCTTTCTTCCTTCCTTCCTTCCTTCCTTCCTTCCTTCCTTCCTTCCTTCCTTCCTTCCTTTCTTTCTTTCTTTCTTTCTTTCTTTCTTTCTTTCTTTCTTTCTTTCTTTCTTTCTTTTTTTCTTCTTCCTTTCTCCGTCCTTTCTCCTTCCTTCCTTCCTTCCTTCCTTCCTTCCTTCCTTCCTTCCTTCCTTCCTTCCTTCCTTCCTTCCTTTGTGTGTGACTGCATGAATGTGTTGGTCACAGGACGCCTTGCAGGGTTTGGTTCTCCCCTTCTGCCATGTCAATTCCCAGGATAAACCATGGGTCACCAGGCTTGGTGTCAAGATTGTTACCAGCTGAGATGTCTCAGTTTCCCAGGCTGCTGTGTTGTTTTGTTTTTGGAGAAACACCTGTTCACACTTGGGTATGTCCTTTCCCTAATTGCCTCTTTTTCTTTTAACTCCCATTCTTCAGATATTTAAAAAGCTCTTTTTTTTTTTTTAGATTTATTTATTTATTATATGTAAGTACACTGTAGCTGTACTTCAGACACTCCAGAAGAGGGAGTCAGATCTTGTTAGCCACCATGTGGTTGCTGGGAATTGAACTCGGGACCTTCGGAAGAGCAGTCAGTGCTCTTAACCGCTGAGCCATCTCTCCAGCCCCTAAAAAGCTCTTCTTAATAAACTGCAATTATGCTTTATCCTGGCTCTTCCTAAAATTCTTTTTGTGTAGCAGAGTCAAGAATCCCAGCTTCAGTGATTTGGAGAGATGGCTTAGCAGTAAAAAGCACTTGTTGCTCTTTTTGAGAACTCAGGTTTGATTCCCAGAATACACACACACACACACACACACACACACACACACACAAATACGTGTAATTAAAGAAAAAAAATTATAAAGCACCAAAAGTTTCCTAAGGGACTTTTTCCTTTTCTTTTTCTGTAAATTAGATTATAATTAGTCTTCCTGGCAGAAAATAAGATATTTTAAAGCAACACATGTTGTCTCTTTAGGTTGAAGGACAACTCCATGCTTAAGAGCACTTACTGCTCTTGTAGAGGATCATGGTACCTAAATGGTAGCTCACAACCATCTGTAGCTCCACTTCCAGGGGATCTGGCTTATCTTCCGACCTCTGTGGGCTCCTGCACTCAGGTGGGATACATCCATACATATACTTGGACACATACATACACACAAAATAAATTTAAAATGTTTAAATTAAAAATTAAAGATTGAGACCGGGCGTGGTGGCGCATGCCTTTAATCCCAGCACTTGGGAGGCAGAGTCAGGTGAATTTCTGAGTTCGAGGCCAGCCTGGTCTACAGAGTGAGTTCCAGGACAGCCAGGGATATACAGAGAAACCCTGTCTCGAAAAAAACAAAATAAATAAATAAATAAAAACAAAAATAAATAAATAAAAATTAAAGATTGTATATACTACATTCTGATCATGATTTCCCATCCCTCGCCTTCCTCCTCTCTCATCCCCTCCACCTTCTCAATTATTTCTCTCTTAACACAAATAGGCAGATAAGACAAACAAACAAGAACAAAACAAAATGAACAAAGAAATAAGGAGCTTGAGAAACACACACAGGCATGATGTGTGGACACAATAAACACACACATAAAAACACAAAACTAGAAACTGTAATATAAAAGCAAAAGATCAGTAAAGTTAAAAACGAACAAACAAACAAACAAAAAACCAAACAGAGTAATATGAGACAAAAAAAAAAATCTTCAAAAAAACCAAGTTCATCTTATGTTGGTCATTTATTGTGGGGCACGGAGCCTGCTCTTAAGTGTGATTTGTATACCCAAAGAAAGACTCCCTAGTTATCAGTTGGAGATTCCTTCTCGGTTAGGAATGGGAGCTCGTGTTCATGTCCCCTTTCAGTGTGGGGGTGGGGGTGGGGCAATGTGGTTTGGACCTGTGCAGGCCCTATGCATGCTTCCACAGTCCCTGTGAGTTGATATGTGTTTCAGGCATGTAGTGTCTGGAAGATACTGTTTCCTTGATATTATCTATCCCTTTTGGGTCTTACAATTTTTCTATCTCTTCTGCTGCACAGTTCCCAGAGCCTTGAGGGGAGAGGTTTGATAAAGACATGTCACTTAGGGCTGAGTGCTCCAAGATCTCTCACACTCTGCACACTGGATTGTGAGACATGCATCCCCTTCTTTGGTTGTCAGACTCTTCAAACAATAGATCCGCTAGCTGGAAGAAGAAAGCACTGGAGGGCCACCAGAGGAGTAGCTTGCCTGTAGGAGATTTACAGTTTGTCAATGATTATGCAAGATAGACTTGGGACTAAGACAATGGTGGGGCGGGGAGGGCACATCTTGGCAAGACTATTTAGGGATGCATTTTCTCTCACCTTCTATTTAAACTTTACTCTCCTTAGTACCCTAAAGATGGACTCATGAGGGTCACTGGATCTCTTTGACTCTCTTCCAATATACCCACATTGAATAACTCTCCCGTTTCTGCTTTTTACTATTAATTTGGATCTCTTTTTTTTTTTTTTAAAGATTTATTTATTTATTATACGTAAGTACACTGTAGCTGTCTTCAGACACTCCAGAAGAGGGCGCCAGATCTCGTTACGGATGGTTGTGAGCCACCATGTGGTTGCTGGGATTAGAACTCTGGACCTTCGGAAGAGCAGTCGGGTGCTCTTATCCACTAAGCCACCTCACCAGCCCTAATTTGGATCTCTTAATTAAGGTTTATCTTGAATGT
The DNA here is from genome assembly GCF_978045245.1 of Mus caroli. Lineage (NCBI taxonomy): Eukaryota > Metazoa > Chordata > Mammalia > Rodentia > Muridae > Mus > Mus caroli. Next base: position 30,788,343 of record NW_028227275.1, on the reverse strand, counting down.
GGCTTATTGGGGACCAGTCTGTGACCCTGAGTCCTATAAAAAGACCGTAGTATGGTCCCTGAGCTGTTTTGCATAAGATTAAAGCTGATGAGTCAAAACTAAAGTCACAAGGATGCAAAAGACAATTAAGACATTTTTTTTTTGGTTTTTCGAGACAGGGTTTCTCTGTATAGCCTTGGCTGTCCTGGAACGCACTTTGTCGACCAGGCTGGCCTCGAACTCAGAAATCCTCCTGCCTCTGCCTCCCAAATGCTGGGATTAAAGGCGTGCGCCACCACGCCCTGCAAGACATTTTTAATTAAGACATTTTTGCCGTAAGCAAAATCTACAGACTTATTTGTGAGAATCCCAGAAAATTTCAGGCTTAAATGTGGAAATGGAGGAAGGACCACACTCAGGCCTAAGCATTGCTTGTTGCGATTTTCTCTTTCCCATTTAAAAATATCGCTACCCAAAAGAAACACTGAGTCTTCACAGCAAATCAGCTGGGGAGGCTTCAGCCAAACTCTGGAGGGAGGATGTCCTTTTCCAAATCTTCTTAATGTTCTATCTGGACTCATCTCGCTGCTGGCCTGTGATGTAAGTTAGTACTCACTGGCCAGAGCTTTACACCAACAGGTCCCAGGGAGTCAACTCCAAAGGTCATTTGTAGCCAGCTTGTGAAAAGAGCAAATAAAACACGAATGGCCCCTGATCTCTACATAAACCACCTCGGGAAGGGCACCCAGCCTCCTCTGGTGACAGGCCCAAGGTGGGATCCAGCTCAAGGGGAGGCCCCAAGGCCTGACACTATTACTGAGGGTATGGAGTGCTCACAAAAAGGGTTCTATCATGACTGCCCTCCAAAAGACCCAACAAGCAACTGAAAGAGTCAGAGGCAGATATTTGCACCCAACCAATGGACAGAAGCAGCTGATCCCTGTTGTTGAATTAGGGAAGGCTGAAAGAAGCTGAGGAGAAGGGCGATCCTGTAGGAGGACCAGCAGTCTCAATTAATCTGGACCCCTTAGATCTCTTAAACATTGGACCACCAAACAGACAGCATAAACCAGCTGATATGAGACCCCCAACACACACACAGTACAGGACTTCCAGGTCTGTGTTCATTCAGAGATGATGCACCTAACCCTCAAGAGACTGGAGGCCCCAGGGAGTTTAGAGGTCCGGTGGGGTGGGGGTGGGGGCATCCACGTGGAGTGGATGGGGAGGAGGTGTAGGATGTGGAACAGTCAGAGGGTGGATGGAGGGTCAGGGAATGGAATATGGAATGTAAAAAATAGATTAAAATTTTAAAAAGATGATGAATAGGGGAACTCTTCCTGAAAGTTTACTTGGAGGGCAATTTGCCTGACGGCACATGATCCAAAATTAGGTCAGGCCAGACTGACCTTTCTATTCTTCATAATTAGATACATGGAGATATATTTGAATAGAAATTAGCTATTTTAACTGCCGTTAGAGGAGAAACTTATTCCGTTGTTCAGAGAAGGATGTGTATGATCAGTGCATTTTCCAGAGGGGGCTGTATGTGGGAATTGGTGTGTAAAGGAGCTAGGCTGCCAAGTGTGTTACTGAGGGCAGGGGTGTGAATAACCCAACCACCTGACCCAACCATGCATCCCACCCAGGTTATAAGCTTTTCTGCGTTTGCCAGAAACGTTACTTCAGGATGGATTGTTCTAAATAATCTACATGCCAAAGGGCATATCCTAGGGTTCTGTCACACTTCAAGCACAGACGTAAATATCTGTCTTTGTTAGTTCCAGCTTGGTCCCTGGTGAAGGATGAGACTTCCAGATGAAGAAGGGTGTGGCTAGCCTGTTGGGTGGCATGTACCGAAGTTCATGGGGCCACTTTGTAACTCAAAGGGTGGTTGAAGCATGGAGCAGGTCCTTGGGGGGGGGGTGTTGAAATTTGAGGTGCTGCTAATAGTAGCCACTGTGGGGCTGGAAAGGGGTTTTTATTTTTTGTTTTGTTTGTTTTCCAGCCAGCACTGAGCACTTGGTCTAGGGCAATCTTTTTATTTTATTTTATTTTATTTTTGTTTTTTTGAGACAGGGTTTCTCTGTATAGCCCTGGCTGTCCTGGAACTCACTCTGTAGACGAGGCTGGCCTCGAGTTCAGAAATCCACCTGCCTCTGCCTCCTAAGTGCTGGGATTAAAGGCATGCGCCACCACCGCCTGACTTTATTTTATTTTTTTAAAGCTACAGCAGGCTAGCAAACAGGAACAGTTCTAGCAAGCAGGAATTTCAAAGAAATGGACATATACTTTGAAACTAAGAATATCCTTGAACATTTTTTTTTTTTTTTTTTTTTTTTTTTTTTTTGGTTTTTCGAGACAGGGTTTCTCTTTATAGCTCTGGCTGTCCTGGAGCTCACTTTGTAGACCAGGCTGGCCTCGAACTCAGAAATCCGCCTGCCTCTGCCTCCCGAGTGCTGGGATTAAAGGCGTGCGCCACCACGCCCGGCTTGAACATTTCAAGTAAGCAATGAGGAGGGCCTAGAAACCCTGGAGCAACAGAAAACCCATACCAGCTTTGGACAATTAGCATAGCAGTATCATTGGATGCTGTCTCCCGTTGCCCCTGCCCTACCCTCTTACACACTCTGTATGTGTCCCAACCTTCAGCAGGCAAGGAACTGTGACAGTCTATTACCATCTCCCTCGACAGTGCTAGGGTTTGAACCAGGGCCTCACCCTAGGCTGGTGCTCTACTGATAAGCTACATCCTCAGCCCTGTCACTTCTATTCTTGGCCTAGAATAAAAACTTTTACAGGTCAGTCAATATTCAGTCTTACCGTAGATACTAGAGTCTTTTTTCTTTCTTTCTTACCATAGGTACTAGAGTCTTATTTATTTATTTATTTATTTATTTTTTATTATTTTATTTTATTTTATTTTTTCCGAGACAGAGTTTCTCTGTGTAGCCCTGGCTGTCCTGGAACTCACTCTGTAGACCAGGCTGGCCTCGAACTCAGAAACCACCTGCTTCTGCCTCCCAAGTGCTGGCATTAAAGGCGTGTGCCACCATTGCCGGGCTGGTGCTAGAGCCTTGAGAGAGGAAAAGGGACAGTTTGAAGTTTAAAAAAAAAAAATGGTAACAAGGGGCTAAAGAGTTGGTTCAGGGGTTAGGAGCACTTGTCGGTCTTACAGAAGACTTGGGTTCTATTCCCAGCACACCATGGGAGCTAACAACTCTCTCCAATTCCAGTTCCAAAGGAGCCAATGGCCTCTTCTGGCCTTGTAGGCACTGTATGTGTGTGGTGCACAGATTATACACGGAGGCAAATACCCATACCCATAAGCCAAAAATAAATGTTTACTTAAAATTCATATCAAACAGTTGGCAACGCTTAGAGCCAGAGAACAAGGTTGAGGCCTTGTAAGTTGCCCCTTCCCTCCTACACCCTGTGCTGAACAAGGCAATGAAGCTCCAAAGAATACTTCCTCCTTGGAAACTAGGATATTGTATTGTCCCAGACTGCACTGGGACAGAGGCTACAGCTGGGCACAAAGTAAGGAGGGGGGGGCTTGAGGAAAAACCAGGCCTGTCATTTCCAGAACTGTATCTGGCTCTGACTTGGAACGGGAGTGGCAAAACCTCCGATGGCCTCCCAGGTCCTCCACATCCAACAAGTGGTCCACAGCCTCTCTGCCTCCTGCTTGACTTCTTGCCAGGGATCCTGCTCCAGTGCAAGGCAATGGGCATCAAGGCAGAGACAGGAGGGAGAACGAGATCTCGCCTGGGGGCTTTCTCTTATCCCTGAGAAACAGAGAGGAACTCCAGGTGGGAATTTGCTCCATTCCTAAGGGGTGCTTTGGTAGAAGCTTAACAGGTCCCTACAAATTAAAAGTCTTCTGGGAAATCTCAGGTTTAGAATAGCCTCGAGCTCAAATTGCTAGAAAAACTGGGGTAGGAAGAGATCCTGCCTTTCTCCTAGCTCTGTCTACGTGTGCATGTTGGTGATTGATTCATTTGTAACACTGCCACAGTGCTACAAGCAGGTGGAAAGAAATTCTGATGCAGTGAGATCCCCAAGTGTCCTCTTTTTCTCTCTCAAGACTCTGGCACTTAGAGTTAGACTGAGTATTGATTGACCTGTGAAGATTTTGTTCTCTCTCTCCCTCTCTCCCTCCCTCCCTCCCTCCCTCCCTCCCTCCCTCCCTCCCTCCCTCCCTCTCTCTCCCTTTCTTTCTTTCTTTCTTTCTTTCTTTCTTTCTTTCTTTCTTTCTTTCTTTCTTTCTTTCTTTCTTTCTCTCTTTCTCTCTTTCTCTCTTTCTTCCTTTTTCTCTTTCTTCCTTTCTCTCTTTCTTCCTTTCTTTTTTCTTTCTTTCTTTTAACTGTGTCTGGAGGTACAAAGGACATGCTCACATATTTAACTTCTAAGATTTACATTATACTTTGCATTCTTTATTTTTTCATTAATTAATTAATTAATTTACTTTATACCCTGATTGTAACCCCTCCCTCCCCTTCTCCCAGTCTCACCCTCACAAACCCCACCCTCATTCCCCCATCACCTTTTTCTCAAAGAAGGGGATGTTCCCCACTGGTGTCAACTTTCCCTGCCACATAAAGTAGCAGTAGGACTGCTACTCCCATTGTAATAGTACATCTTCTCCCATTGAGGCCAGACAAGGCAGTCGAGCTAGGAAAAGGGGATCCAAAGGCAGTCAGGAGAATCAGAGGTAGCCCCTGCTCCAATTGTTAGGGGATCCACACGAAGACCAAACTGCACATATGCTACAAATTTGTAGTGGGTCTAGGTCCAGCCTACGCATGTTTTTTTGGTTGGCGCTTTAGTCTCTGTGAGCCTCTATGGGCCCAGGTTAGTTGTCTCTGTAGGTCTTCTGTGGTGTCCTTGACCCCTCTGTCTCCTTCAGTTCTTCCCCTGACTCTCTCACAAGACTCCCAAGTTCTACCTGATGTTCTGCTGTGGTCTCTGCATCTGTTTCCATCTACTGCTAGATGAAGCCTCTCAGAAGACAGTTATGCTAGGCTCCTGTCTGCAAGCATAGCAGAGTATCATTAATAGTGTCAGGCATTGGCTCTCTCACATGGGATGGATCTCAAGTTGGGCCAGTCCTTGGTTGGCCATTCCCTCAATCTTTGCTCCATCTTTATCCCCTGTACATTTTGTATGCAGGACAAATTTGGGGTGGAAGCTTTTATGGGTGGGTTGGTGTCCCTCTCCCTCCACTGGAAGTCCTACCTGGCTACAGGAGGAGGCCACTTCAGTCTACATATCTCCAGCTGGTAGGAGTCTCAGCGAGAGTCACCCCCATAGACTCCCAGGAGCCTCTCCACCTCAGATTTCTGGCTAGTCCCGGAGATGCCCTCCCCACTGAGTCCATTCTCTCTCTCTCAGCCTTTCCCCACCTCTTCTCCCCATCCCTGATCCCCATCCCTGTTCTTCTCCTTACCCAATCTCCTACTCAGTTCCCTCCCCCCATCCACCTCCGATGCCTATTTTATTTCCCCTTCTGAGTGAGATTCAAACATCATCCCTTAGGCCCTCCTTGTTACTTAGCTTCTTTGAATCTATGTATTATAGCATATTTAGCCTGTAATTTATGGCTAATGTCTACTTATAAATGAGTACGTAGTGCCTTTCTGGGTTTAGGTTATCTCACTCAGGATGACATTTTCTAGATCCATCAATTTGCCTGCAATTTCACGATGTCTTTGTTTTTAATAGCTGAGTAATATTACAGTGTATAAATCTACCACATTTTTTAAAATCCACATACCTACAGATTACTTGATTTTTGACAAAGAAGCCGAACAATACAAAGGAAAAAAAGAAAGCATCTTCAACAAATGGTGCTGGTCTAACTGGATGTTTGCATGTAGAAGAATGCAAATAGATCCATATTTATCACCTTGCACAAAACTCAAGTCCAAATGGATCAAAAAAACTCAACATAAAACTGGATACACTAGGGGGGGAGTGTATTGGGGACTTTTTGGATAGCATTGGAAATGTAATTGAGGAAAATACCTAATTAAAAAAAAAAAGAAAAAAAAACTGGATACACTAAATCTAATAGAAGAAAAAGTGGGGAATAGCCTTGAACACATTGGCACAGGAGACAACTTCCTGAACAGAATACCAATAGCTCAGGCACTAAGATAAACAATTAATAAATGGGACCTCACGAAACTGAATATCTTCTGTAAGGCAAAGGACACCATCAATAAGACAAGATGGCAGCCTAGAGAATGTGAAAAGATGTAGAGGGAGGTGTCAATTCCCTAACTGGATCTTGATTGTGTCAATAAAGGAGGCAGAAGCTAATTGATGGGTGAAGGGTAAAAGGTGGGACTCCCAGCTCACAAGAAGAGGAGAAGGAATGCAGAAAAAAGTTTTCAGACCAGGCTTTGGAGCAAGAAGGAAACAACAGACATGCAGGTATTTGAGCTTCTAGAGTTTGTAGCTTCCTCCTAGAGGGGGAGGGGGTAAGGAGGATGGAGGGAGCTAGCTGATAAGATTAGGGCAGGAAATTCTTTGTCCAGCCATTGAGTTGTCTGGCTAGTTTTAAAATAATAAAACTGCCTAGTGTTTTTCATCCATGACACTAAGGTGAGCAGGAGGAGAAAGTGGGCAGCCAGGGTGGTTGTTGGTATCTGGTGGAGCTAGCGGTGAGGGACTAGGGGAGCAATTGCAGTTCCTGGGAAAGAATGGCCAACTGGTCATTGGCAGAGGGGTTGGGGGTAGGGAGCTAGGGCTGGTGGGAGCATGATCTTGGAGCTAAGCCAAGAGTATGGCCCCAGCCAAAGCAGCAAGCATGTTTTTAAAATTACAAGCAACAAAAAGATCTTCACCAACCATATACAACTGACAGAGGACTAATATCCAAAATATATAAAGAACTCAAGAGATTAGACAGCAACAAACCAATAACCCACTTTAAAAAATGGATACAGAGTTAAACAGAATTTTCAACAGAGAAATCTCTTATGGCTGAGAAGCACTTAAAGAAACCTCCAACATCTGTAGTTATCAGGGAAATGCAAACCAAAATGACTCTTAAATTCTATCTTATACCTGTCAGAATGACTAAGGTCACAGGCTGTCCAGGATGTGGAGCAAGAGGAACACTCCTCCACTGCTGATGGGAGTGCAAATTTGTACAACCCTCTGGAAATCAATTTGGTGGTCTCTCAGAATATGGAGAACATTTCTACCCTAAGATCCAGCTATACCACTCCTGGGCATATACTCAAAAGATTCTCCATCGTAGCACAGGGACACTTGATCAATTATGTTCATAACAGCTTTATTCACAATAGACAGAAGCTAGGAACAACCCAGATGCCCATCAACTGAAGAATGGATGAAGAAAATGTGGTACATGTGAAGGATTTCTTTTCTAGGCCAAAAACAGAAGTGATGGGGGCTGAGGAAGCAGGTTAGCGGCAGGGAAATTGGCTAGCACGGGGAACTCTATCTCCCCAGTTCTGACTATCCCCTGCCTCCCAAAAGCTTTCCCAATTCTCCCAAACCTCTCTCTTGATGAAGTAGCAGGAAGTGGACTCAGTTTCTAGGAAAAGTTTCCAAGCTAGGTAAGATAGCACACACATGCAACCCCAGCATGAAAGAGGCTTAGACAGGAGGGTTGCCTTGGGTTTGAAGCCAGCAAAAGCCGGACTCAAACAACATCCACAACAAAACACCATAAGTGGTAGCATACACTTATAATACCAGCAGTTGGGAGGTAGAAGCTAGAGGCCAGCCCATGACTTTGTCTTAAAACAGAAACAAAAATAAAAACAAAAACAAGGAGAAAAGAACTCTTTCCCTCCGTTCTCCCCTTTGCAGAAACTCTTGAGTGCTGGCTTATGAAGTTCTTTCTTTAAAATGAGAACTTGCGCCTCGGTGTAGACAGGCTCCCTTCACTATCTGTACAGCCCTGCTCCAGCAATGTCTCACTGGCGGTGGCGTCATGAATCCTTTCCTATTAATCATTCACACCTCCCCATCTCCTCCAAGTCCATCAGCCCTGTGGGAGAGTGCACGGAGGGTCAGCAAAGCTCAGGAAGGGCAAAAACGCTGGTCAGACAGAGCAGAGACTCTGTGCCATATAAGACTTCCACCTCTTACGGTTGTGCCCAGGTAGTGATTGACCTGTATGTGAAAGTTTGCAGTGACTGTTGAGTGGCCTGCACAGGGTCGCCGTCCATCAGAACACTTGCTGCATCTTCAAAGGCAGCTCGGCAGGCTGGGGAACTGACACGGCCCTTTTGCTCAGTTTCATCAGACCCGACTCTAAACTCCACACGTTAAGCAGTTTGTATGTGCAAGAAAATGCACTTAACCAAACCAGCAAAACCCTTAACTAGATTCTAACTATTTACTCTTGCACTTACAGGCGAGTGTAGTGCTCAGCCCTCATTAAGAAAACTCCTGCCCGGCGTGGTGGTGCACGCCTTTAATCCTAGCACTCTGGAGGCAGAGACAGGTGGATTTCTGAGCTCGAGGCCAGCTTGGTCTACAGATTGAGTTCCAGGACAGCCAGGGCTACACAGAGAAACCCTGTCTCGAAAAAACAAAACAAAACAAACAAACAACAAAAAACAACAACAAAAAAGCCGGGCGTGGTGGTGCATGCCTTTAATCCCAGCGCTCCGGAAGCAGAGGTAGACGGATTTCTGAGTTTGAGGCCAGCCTGGTCTACAGAGTGAATTCCAGGATAGCTAGGACTGCACAGAGAAACCCTGTCTCGAAACCCCTCCCCCACAAGAAGAAAAACTCCTCTCTACAACAGATGGAGAACATTATAGAGAGCTATAATCAACCAAAATGCCATTGTGGGGCCCAGTCCATAGTGAGGCATCTACAACACAGTTCCTGCACCTAGGAGTCAGGAATCATTGTGGACGAGGAGGTGGAAAGAGTGTAAGAGCCAGAGAAGCAGGGACTTTGCTAGGAGATTGTGTCTTCTAGAAATGCCAGAGATGGGATTTCACCACCAGGGCTACCTAAACATGACCTGAACAAAGAGGGCGCCAACAAACCTGGTAATGTGGGAGGGGGAAAGCCCACGAGACCTCAACCTTAGACAAAGAACTACAGGCAGCTGAGCAATGCTTAGAATGGGAGAAATAGTCTTCCCCAAGGAAGAACACACCGGTTGGTTATCCAATACTAACGGTCAGCCCACACCATAGATACAAGTAGCATGATATGGACTGAGCAGGTTGTATTTATATATTTAGAAATGTATATTGTATGTTTATGTACATATGTATATATGGGACAACAAAGAAAGAAAAAGGGGCCATAGATTTGAAAGATACCAGTGTCAGGGTTACATAGGAGGGGTTGGAGGGAGGAAAGAGAATCTCAAAATACACAAATATTTAAAAATGACTGCTAGCCTGGCATGGTGATCTGTAGCTGTAACCCAGCATTTGGGAGGCTATGGCGCTAAGACAGGAGAATCATGAGTTCAACATAAGCCACAGTCAGCCCTGGGTACATAGCAACACACTGTCTAAAAATGGGACAGGCTCTATTTATACGGATTTCCACCGGGGCTATACAGCTTGATACTTGCTGTCTAGCTCCCACACTCTCAGGACTTCATGTGTTTTGTTAAACTATGCCTAGATGCTTTTTCATCTGGCCTATCACAACTCTACTATCCTCTAATGCACACATAATATACATCTGGTTAATCTTGGGGGAGAAAAGAGGAGGTCTCACTACATTTCCCAGGTTGGTGTTGAACTCAGGATCTTCCTGCTTTCCTGCCTTTACCTTCAAAACAGCTGGAATTAGCTGGGCAGTGGTGGCGCACACCTTTAATCCCAACACTCGGGAGGCAGAGGCAGGCGGATTTCTGAGATCGAGGCCAACCTGGTCTACAAAGTGAGTTCCAGGACAGCCAGGGCTATACAGAGAAACCCTGTCTCAAACAAACAAACAAACAAACAAACAAACTAACAAAAATGGCTGGAATTAAGTAGAGGAACTTATCACACCACGTTGCCCCCCCACATATGCATGTATGAATGTATATATGTATGTATGTATGTATATATGTATGTATGTATGTATATTGTGTATATGTGTCTCTTCCCCTCCTCTCCCCTCCTCTCCCCTCTCCTCCCCTCCCCTTGACCCTGCCCTCCCCTCTCCTCTCCTTTTTTCTTTTGAGACAGGGTCTCACTATGTTGCTCTGGCTATCTTGGAACTCACTATGTAGATCAAGCTGGGTCTGGAACTCACAGAGATCCACGTGTGTGTGTGTGTGTGTGTGTGTGTGTGTGCATGTGGGGGTCTGAGGACAGCTTATGGAAGCTGGTACTCTCTTTCCACCATGGGGGTTCTAGGAACCAAACTCAGGGCCTCAGGCTCAGGGGTAAGCCTTCCCCTCAGCATCCCTTGCTGCAGATGGTTTTACAACAAAAGCTTTTAAAGGATGCACAGATCAACCACCCTCTGTCTAGAGCTGGTTTTTGGTTTTGAGAGAGTGGCTCACACTTAATGTCTCGCTCTTAGGGTACTTAAGAAATAGTTGTTGAGGGGCTGGATGGCTCAGCAGTTGGAGCACTTGTTGCTCTTGCACAGGGCCTGGGTTGGTTCCCAGCACCCACAAGCTTGCTAACAACCATTTACAACTCTAGTTCCAAGAGGTCCAACACCCACTCCTGGCTACTGCAGGCACTGCTGGTATTGTGTATTCAGGCAAAGGACTCACATATATACAGCAATATCAATAAATACAAAAGAAAATTAGAAAAGGAAATTGCTGTTGAAAACATGAATGAGAATAAAGAGAAATGAGATTAAGGATCCATGACCCATTCACTACAGTGAAGCTACAATTGCCTCCTGTTTATTTTGCCTCAGTGTAAGATATACTTATGTGTCTGTATATATGTGAGTATGCATTTACATAAGGACACTTCTAGGTAGGTCCTACTGCAAAGCCCTTATTTGCTCTTTGAAAAAGAAGTGCTCAGAATATTGAGTGCTGGACACAAACGTCTCCCTCATCTCTCTCATCATGTAGTAATTGCAATTTCAAGTCATTTTCCCTAACTGCGGTTCCAACTGAAGCATTCCAGAAGACCTGAGGGTCTCCAGTTTGTGGGGCCTTACTGGACGACCTGAGCAGGGAGTTTGGGCAGATTCAGATCATCCTGCTGGAATGCTGCCATCTAGTGTTCGCTTTCACAAACCGCACATGTACCGTTTTGATTTTGGATACCAGATTTATGATTTAAGGACATTGACGTGAGATGGGAACCTGAGTTTACAGCACTGCACAGACCAACCCCTCTCATCAAAATCTTTTGTGTGCTGTAGCTCAGGGGTAGAGTGCTTGCCTGGCATGCATGAGGCCCAGGATCCAAAACTCTGTTTCTATCCTTCCTCCTCCAATAAAAAAGTAATCTGATGGGCTGGTGATATGGCTCAGCAGATAAGAGCACCCGACTGCTCTTCCAAAGGTCCTGAGTTCAAATCCCAGCAACCACATGGTGGCTTACAACCATCCGTAACGAGATCTGACTCCCTCTTCTGGTGTGTCTGAAGATAGCTACCGTGTACTTACATATAATAAATAAATACATCTTAAAAAAAAAAAGTAATCTGAGCACTGGGGATTTTGTTCAGTGGTAGACCACTCACCAAACATGTGCAAGGACCTGGGATCACTCCAGCACTGGACACCCCCCCAAATACAATAGTCCTTTAGATTGCAATATAGTCTGTTGTCTTGAGATATGTCCCTTTGACTTCTTCAGTTGAAGCCATATCCCATTTTTGCCAGTCACCTACTGCACGGTGGTGGATTCTAGACATTTATTTCTGTGCTAGTGTAATCAGTGGACAAGTCACGTGAGCACAGGGTGGGTGTTGATCATTTTCCATGTAGAGTGTTTGATCCTCACACTAATCATTCATGGCAGAATAAGTGTTGGCACGGAAGCTGTGGGATTGGAGTCCTGGAGGTCAGCGTCCCACCCCATGCTGTTAGAAGGTGCTTTTCATATGCCATATCAGGTTCAGGGAAGGGAGAATCGTATCCAGTCTGCAGGGTGGTGCTGTGCACAGATTGTAATGCATTAGTGACGGACTCCCAGTCACTGATAATGCCTTGGTGCCACGTTAAAGGAAAGAAATAAAAAAACACTTCCCCTCGGAGTGGTTTACACAGGAGTGCAGATTTGTATTTTCTAGTTCATGCTCCCTGCCATCCATCTTCTGTCCATTGGCTTGTAGGAGTCTGAATCTGGGCCTGCCTGAAGGGTTTGTGAATCTGTGTGTCCCTGTGTCTATGTCTGTCCCTCCATGTGTGTGATGTCTGTTGTATGAGCTGTGTGTCTGTCTATGATTCTCTCTCTCTCTGTGATATATGTCTTTTTTTTTTTTTTTGGTTTTTCGAGACAGGGTTTCTCTGTATAGCCCTGGCTGTCCTGGAACTCACTTTGTAGACCAGGCTGGCCTCAAACTCAGAAATCTGCCTGCCTCTGCCTCCCAAGTGCTGGGATTAAAGGCGTGCGCCACCACTGCCTGGATGATATATGTCTTTTAACAAAGGGCTTTGCTCTGTATTGAACAGCAGAGAGAGCATCACGTGAGGGAAGGAGTGTGGGAGTTCATAGCAATCTTTAGCAGAGTTTTACAGAGATTAAGTCACTGGCTCCAACTGTCCCGACTGACCCAGATAACAAATATCATTGTTTATCCACCAATGCCCCTAGATGGATTGTAGATTTTAGGAAGTTTGCTTTCAGTTGATATATTTGCTGCTTTCAGGGAGTTGATACACATGCATTGTTCTGGGTCAGGAGCACACAAGAGTACATGCCTTAAGATAGCAGCTACACTTTAACTTAGGTTGTAAAAACTGATTATGTGGGAAACTCAAGGCAAGTAAGATTGTTGATACATTGTTCTCTTAAAGGCAGGTTAAACAGTCAGGCTGAGTACACAGTAGGCTAGCAGTCTTAAGCGACTTCAAGGTAAATTATTAACTTTGGCTGTGAGGTCCAACAAAAGTTCTGGTCTCTTAGGATGTAAAAGCTATTGTCAGAATATTGCACTGCCAGTGATAGCCCAGAGTGTTTCTTCAACCTAAGGTTTCCAGAACCGGGCATGTTCTAGAAAGCTAAACACTGAACTATGGGAGACTCGGCAGCCATTGCGTAGCTGTGAAGCCAGGGAGAGGGCCTGAGTCTTTTCTATGATGCTCTTGTTTGCCCACCTTCCCCAACCACCCACACTCAGCTTCGCCCTCTGTCACTTTGCTTGTTCACTCAGACCCATCACCATGTGATCAGCTCAGCTTTCTGTCAACTTGACCCAAGTTAGAGTCATCTGGGAAGAGAGACCCTCAACTGAGAAAATGCCCTCTTAAGATTGGTCTGTAGGCAAATATGTGGGGGCACTTTCTTAATTGATTGATATAGGTGGGCCCAGTGGCCCACTGCCCTCAGCAAGTGGTCCTAGGTTGTATAAGAAAACTTTTTTAGCAAGACATGGGGAGAAAGCCATTAAGCAATGTTTCCCCCATGATCTGTTTCAGGTTCTGCCTTCAGGTTCAGGCCTCTAGTCCCCACCTACTTCCTGATGATGGACTGTAACCTTTAAGCCAAACAAGCCCATTCCTTCCTAGGCTGCTTGTGGTCATGGTGTTCATCACAGCAATAGGAAGCAAACTAACTAAGACGCTGTGTGACAGTCCCTATTCACAAACTAAGACACTGTGTGACAGTCCCTATTCACAGTGTGGGGCCAGAGCCTTTTGCCCTTACCATTCCTGAAATCCTCTCCTGGCAGAGCCTCAAGGCTCCATGACTTTTGGGCACTCAGGTCAGAAAGTGCACAACTCAGATGTTTGCACCTCTTTGTAGCAAACCCACAGCAGCCATGGCATGGGGGGCAAGCAGAAAACTCACTAACGGTCAGGGACCAGTAGGTGTGTAAGACACAAGTCTGACAGCTGGATTGAAGTGAGGCTGGGAAATCACTGGGGTCTGGACACAGCATCTGCACTACAGAAATCCTGGGGCATTTGGCTGAAGTTGTTCATGAGAGGAGCCTGAGGTGCACAGAAGGCTACATTTGGAGGCTCTAGGCACATAGGAAAGAAACGCCCTACCCCACTGGAGTTCAGTTCCAAATGAGACACAGATAGACACTATCAGATAGACAGGCACAGACACAGACAGGCAGACACCATCAGACAAACACGCAGCATTGCTGAGCTGCTTCCCTGGGTAAGAATGCTACACAGACACAGAGCCCTGGTTTACGAGGGACAAGCTGAGGTTGGACAATTCATAACGAGCCTCAAAGTCACAGGGTGGAGGAGGTGAGTGGTGGGTCTCATGATCCAGCACAGCCCTCTAAACCCTGCCTTCATCTCGACTTCCCTCCATTCCTCTAGGCTGTACTGAGCATATTCTATGTCTCCCCTGGAGTCTCTTCAGCATTGTCTTTGCCTGGAGCATTCTTTCTCAAATGGTGGGTTTTTTTGTTTTTTGTTTTTTCTTTTTTAACCTAATCATGTTATCTACTTTGCTCAAGTCTCATTCTTTCAAAGAGGCCTACCCTGAAGATTTTGTTCAACTCTGCTACCAGTGCCCTGTTCAACCTGGGGTCTATTGGTCAAGGTTTTGACATTGCTGGTGGGAATCATAGCCATACCTGTCACGATGAGATTTAAAGATCTTATTGTCACCGAAAGGGGTGGAGGTCCTTCAGTAGATGGAGCTGGTTGTGTGTATGTGTGCAGCAGAGGTATATCAACATGTTATACCTGACATGAACAATAATCAAGTCCACATATCCATAATCTTTTTGTTTGTTTGTTTTTTGGTTTTTTGTTTGTTTGTTTGTTTTTTGTTTGTTGGTTTTTTTTTTTTTTTGGTTTTGGTTTTGGTTTTTCAAGACAGGGTTTCTCTGTATAGCCCTGGGTGTCCTGGAACTCACTCTGTAGACCAGGCTGGCCTTGAACTCAGAAATCTGCCTGCCTCTGCCTCCCAAGTGCTGGGATTAAAGGCATGCAGCACCACGCCCAGGTCCTTTCTTTCCTTAAGAAAGGGATTTGTTGCCTTGAATGGTGACATATGTCTTTAGTCCCAGTGCTCAGGAAACAGAGGCAGGCAAATCTCTGAGTTTGAAGGCAGCCTACTCTACAGAGTGAGTTCCAGGATAGCCAGGGGTGCACAGAGAAATCTTGTCTCGAGAAACCAAGAAACGAACAGAAAAAAAAAAAAAATCATTAAACAAAACTGCTAGTTTATTTCATACAAATGTTTATACTCTGCAGTTCACAGGAACAGAGACAAAAAGCTTTTCCAACCAAATGAATTCATTCTTTTTCTTCTCCTTTGCTTTGTGGGAATTTATAAAAGAACAGATGTGTATCTATAAAGAATAAATGAGTGATTCAAGGGAAAGGGGCAAATTGACAGTCATAAGCATTATTTAAATTTCTAACATCCTTCATCTCCTGCCACGTTAAAAATATTAATGTCTATTCAATGTAGTCAAATCGGCTGATGTTTTTATAAAGCTGCCGCTGCCTAACCTTTCAATGCAAATTACCTGGAGCTTCACGGGTAGGCAAGACCTGGAATTGGGTTGGGATTTTGATGGGGATTGCACTGAATCTGTAGATTGCCTTTGGTAGAATGGCCATTTTTACTATGTTAATCCTACCAATCCATGAGCATGGGAGATCTCTCCATTTTCTGAAGTCTTCGTTAATTTCTTTCTTGAGAGACTTGAAGTTCTTGTCATACAGACCTTTCACTTGTTTGGTTAGAGTCACACCGAGATATTTTATATTATTTGTGATTATTGAGAAGGTGTTGTTTCTCCATGTTCTTTCTCAACCTGTTTATCATTTGTATAAACAAAGGCTACTGATTTTTTTTTTTTTTTTGAGTTTTATATCCAGCCACTTTGCTGAAGTTGTTTATCAGCTGTAGGAGTTCTCTGGTAGAATTTTTGGGGTCGCTTATGTATACTATCATATCATCTGCAAATAGGGACACCTTGACTTCTTTGCCAATTTGTCTCTTTGATCTCTTTTTGTTGTCTAATTGCTCTGGCTAGAACTTTGAGTACTATTTTGAGAGTGGGCATCCTTGTCCCTGATTTTAGTGGGATTGCTTCAAGTATCTCTCCATTTAATTTGATATTGGCTGTTGGTTTGCTGTTTATTGCTTTTATTATATTTAGGTATGCACCTTGACTTCCTGATCTCTCTAATACTTTTATCATGAACGGGTGTTGTATTTTGTCAAATGCTTCTTTAGCATCTGATGAGATGATCATGTAATTTTTTTTCTTAGAATTTGTTTATATAGGGATTATGTTAATGGATTTTCATATATTGAACCATCCCTGCATCCCTGGAATGAAGCCTACTTATTCATGGTGAATGATTGTTGGGGAGGGGGAAGGACCAGGAGTGAAGAAGCCCTGGTCATTCAGGAGAATGAATGGAAATAAATATGCAACCTCAGAGGTGGGGGGACACTCTAGAATGTACCAGAGACCTGGGAGGTGAGAGGCTCTCAGGACTCAAGGGCAGGGACCTTAGATGAAATGCCCAACAGAGGGAAGAGGGAATTTACAGAATCTACCTCCAGTAGAAAGACAGGGTATCAAGTGGAGGGATGGTGTTGCCATCCCACAATCAAAAACTCTGACCCAGAATTGTTCCTGCCTAAAAGAACTGCAGGGACAAAAATGGAGAAGAGACTGAGGGAGAGGAGGTCCAGTGACTGGCCCAACTTGGGATCCAGCTCAGTGGGTGGCTCCAAGGCCTGACACTATTACTAATTCTATCACGTGCTTACAGACAGGAGCCTAGCATGGCTGCCCTCCAAGAGGCCCAACAAGCAGCTGAAAGAGTCAGATGCAGATATTTACAACCAACCAGTGGCCTGAAGTCAGGGACCCCTGTGGTTGAATTAGGGAAAGGCTGGAAGAAGTTGTGGAAGAGGGCGATCCCATAGGAAGACCAGCAGTCTCAACTGACCCAGACCCCTGAGAGCTCTCAGACACTGAGCCACCAACCAGGCAGCATACACCAGCTGATATGACATATACAGCAGAGGACTGCCTAGTCTGGCCTCGGAGAGAGAGGAAGCACCTAACCCTTGAAAGACTTGAGGCCCCAGGGAATGGGGAGGCCTGGTGGGGGTGGAGTGGGAAGTGGGGACATCCTGAGGAGGGGACAGAATGGAACAAGGAACTGTCGGAGGGGCAGAACAGAGGGGGATAACGACTAACAACTGGACTGTAAAGAAAAAGATTAAATATTAAAAAAAAGAAGAATTGCAACTGTGTTCTGCAAGAGTGGTATCAACTGTGGTAAAGCGTTTCATATTTGCCTTTGACTGAGAGTGGTGTTACTATATACCCTGCTAATATAAAATATGCTATTATAATACACTTGGTAATATAATGTGCATATGGACACATGCAAATAATATTTGTATAGAAACACAAATTATTTTATATTGCTGTTTTGTTTGTCTGGTTTTTTTTTTGGGGTCTAGGTTTCTCTGTGTAGCCCTGGCTGTTCTGGAGAAGAACAGACTGGCTTTTAACTCAGAGCTCCACCTGCCTCTGCCTCCCAAGTGCTGGGATAAAAAAAATGTGTGTCACCAACTCCCGACTATTGCTTTTTTTTTTTTTTTTAAATAGGTCTCATAGGAAAAATATTCATTTTCAGTTTCATGGCAGAACGCCAGAAGAGGGATGATTTAATTAGTCTTTGAGAAATTCAGTTTTACATTTGTGTGACAGCGGAGTAAGACTAGTTGCGATAGAAATACGTTGTCACAAGGATTATACTGATGTTATCACATGGATGGGAATCCACTGTTGTCATAACTTATCAGGAATGTATTTTGGGCTTATGGTTTAATTTATATTATAACTTTAAATAATTTGAAGGTCGTACATTTTTATACAAGTTATACAATTATTCTCTCTCATGTCAAAGAGCCCATAAATTATTTATCACTATGACAATGAAGATCCAGGAAATAACATTTACCTCCTTAAACAAAAGTAGAGCGGGAGTCACAGAGCGTTTAGTTGTAGCATCAGGGTGAGACATTTTTCCCAACTTGCTGTTTTCTTGTGAAACCATTGATAACAGAATTTTCCAACATTCTGCTGATCTATATTAAACTTGTTTTTCTAGAGAAGAGGGGAACCTCTAACTGAAGGCTGGACACTGAACCATCTACCTAAACTTTCTCCAAAAGAAGGTAGAAAAAAGATGAAAAGGAAGGATCGAACAGTTCCCATCATAGACAATGTTACTGTGACCTTCTAGAGGCATTTTTATACAGAGATGTCTCTAGAATTTTCACTTCATGAAACAAATCGACGATCACCATTGCTTGTTGCTAGACAGGGTTCCATTACAATTTGAATAAAATATCATTCCAAAACAAGGTGAGCGATAATTGTCAGGCAGAGGCAATGCTACATCACAATGTCCAAAGCAGGTCTCTGAAGTCTTTTCTACCTCACATTGTGACTAACTCTGGAAGGTGACAGGCATGATGACTCTAAGACCTGGGCTTCAGGCTTTCCTTTCTAATTCTCGCTCTTTCTGTTTCTTGTATTTTTGGTTGTGAGCCTGGTCTTATCGGCTGAGCCTCCTCTCCAGGTCTCTTTGTTTATTAATTAGCACAGAGTTGTGAGCTTCATTACCCTTGTCCATCCTTTCTCTCTCTCTTCCTTAGCTCCCACCTGCATCCTCCTTCCCTATAGTCTCCCCTCCCACTCCTTCCCTGTAGTCTCCTCTCCCCTCCTTCCCTATAGTCTCCCCTCCCCTCCTTCCCAGTAGTCTCCTCCTCCTTCCCTGTAGTCTCCCCTCCTCTCTTTCCCTGTAGTCTCCCCTCTCCTCCTTCCCTATAGTCTCCCCTCCTCCTCCCTCCCTGTAGTCTCCCCTCCCCCTCCTTCCCTGTAGTCTCCCCTCCTCCTCCTTCCCTGTAGTCTCCCCTCCTCCTCCCTCCCTGTAGTCTCCCCTCCCCCTCCTTCCCTGTAGTCTCCCCTCCTCCTCCTTCCCTGTAGTCTCCCCTCCTCCTCCCTCCCTGTAGTCTCCCCTCCCCCTCCTTCCCTGTAGTCTCCCCTCCTCCTCCCTCCCTGTAGTCTCCCCTCCTCCTCCCTCCCTGTAGTCTCCCCTCCTCCTCCTTCCCTGTGGTCTCCCCTCCCCTCCCTCCCTGTAGTCTCCCCTCCCCCTCCTTCCCTATAGTCTCCCCTCCTCCTCCCTCCCTGTAGTGTCCCCTCCCCTCCTTCCCTGTAGTCTCCCCTCCTCCTCCTTCCCTGTAGTGTCCCCTCCCCTCCCTCCCTGTAGTGTCCCCTCCCCTCCTTCCCTGTAGTCTCCCCTCCTCCTCCCTCCCTGTAGTGTCCCCTCCCCTCCTTCCCTGTAGTCTCCCCTCCTCCTCCCTCCCTGTAGTCTCCCCTCCTCCTCCTTCCCTGTAGTCTCCCCTCCTCCTCCCTCCCTGTAGTCTCCCCTCCCCTTCCTCCCTGTAGTCTCCCCTCCTCCTCCTTCCCTGTAGTCTCCCCTCCCCCTCCTTCCCTGTAGTCTCCTCTCTGCTTTCATGTCACATGTATTCTGTTAGCCTGGGTTTTCATCCCTACTCATTTCCTCAAAGCCTAATTTCCCCCTCTCTCCGATTCCTTTCGAGTTTCACGCTATATACCCCCACATATACGCACACATATAAAAATTAAAATCTAAGCTCTGTGTTTGAAAGAGAACATGTGTCGCTTATCTTTCTGAGTCTGGGCTACCTTGCTCAGTATAATAATTTCCAGATTCCTTCATCTTGAAAATTTCATATTTTCGATTTTATGTTTGGCTGGATAAAATTCCATTGTAAGATGAAGTGGAATCTCAAGGCAATTTTAACTTGCATTAGAAAAATGGCTAAGGCTGTCGAACATTTTAAAAATTACTTACTGGCCATTTGTGTTTCTTCTTTTGAGAACCAGGTGTTTTGTTCAGTTGCCTATTTAATGAATAGCACCTTTGTTTTTCTAGGGATTATGGCTCAAAAAAATCTTTATCTAGATATTAACTCCTTATCTGAAGTAATAACTAGAATTCTTCTTCCCTCCCTCCCTTTTCTTTCTTTCTGAGGTCTTCTCACTATGTAGCCCTGGCTGGCTAGGAAGGAGCTCCCTGTGTAGACCAGGCTAACCGTGAACTAGCAGAGATCTGCCTGTCTCTGCTTCCTAGATGCTGGGATTAAGGTGTGTGCCACCACACCAGTCTTAGAGGCTAGGCTGCCTTCACTTGCTCTGTGAAAACCCTTTAACGTACTCTCAAGTGCCAACTTTAGGGGTTATTTCCTGTGTTGTTGGAATCCTTTTCAGAAAGGTTTTAAGACAAACAAAATAGCCATTCCTACATCTTCTTCTTCTTCTTTTTTTTATTAGTAGATTTAAAAAAGAGATTTATTTATTTATTATGTATACAATATTCTCCCTGCATGTCAGAAGAGGGCACCAGATCTCATTATAGATGGTTGTGAGCCACCACATGGTTGCTGGGAATTGAACTCAGGACCTCTGGAAGAGCCAGTGCTCTTAACCTCTGAGCCATCTCTCCAACCCCATTCTTACATCTTTTTTTTTTTTTTTTTTTTTTTTTTTTTTGGGTTTTTCGAGACAGGGTTTCTTTGTGTAGCCCTGGCTGTTCTGGAACTCACTCTGTAGACCATGCTGGTCTCGAACTCAGAAATCTGCCTGCCTCTGCCTCCCAAGTGCTGGGATTACAGGTGTGCGCCACCACTGCCCGGCTCCATTTTTACATTTTAAAGTGTTTTTATTTTAACAGTATCTGTGTTCTAAGCTGTTCTTTAGAATTACTATTTTTGTTTTATGTGTATTTTATTTTATTTTGTGTGTGTGTGTTTTATTTTATTTTATTTTATTTTATTTTATTTTATGTGTGTGTGTTTTATTTTATTTTATCTTATCTATGTTTTGTCTGCATGTTAAATCTGTATACCATGTGCATGCAGTTCCTGTGGAGGCCTAAAGAAGGCCACAGAACCTATGGGACTGGAGTTACAGGTGGATGCTAGGAATAGAGCCTGGGTTCCATGGAAGAGCAGCCAGTGCTCTTAAGCTCAGGCATCTCTCCAGGCCCAGTTTCTGATGTTTTGTTTGTTTGTTTTGGTTTGGTTTGGTTTGTTTGTTTGCTTTTTGGCTTTGAGATAGGGTCTCATTTTATAGAATTGAAGACCCCAAAGCAATAAAGCAAAACAATGCAAACAAACAATCCCCAAACCTCAAACAACCCAACCAACAAAACTTCCTCAAGAAAGCTCCCAGGGACTAAACCACCAACCAAAGAGTACACAGGGTATACTGGCTAATTTTGTGTCAACTTGACACAGCTGGAGTTATCACAGAGAAAGGAGCTTCAGTTGAGGAAATGCCTCCATGAGCTCCAACTGTAAGGCATTTTCTCAATTAGTGATCAAGGGGGAAAGGTCCCTTGTGGGTGGGACCATCTTTGTCTGGTAGTCTTGGGTTCTACAAGAGAGCAGGCTGAGCAAGCCAGGGGAAGCAAGCCAGTAAAGAACATCCCTCCATGGCTTCTGCATCAACTCCTGCTTCCTGACCTGCTTGAGTTCCAGTCCTGACTTCCTTTGCGGATGAACAGCAGTATGGAAGTGTAAGCCGAATAAACCCTTTCCTCCCCAACTTGTTTCTTGGTCATGATGCTTGTGCAGGAATAGAAACCCTGACTAAAACACAGGGGGTACCCATGGCTCCAGCTGGATATATAGGAGAGGATGGCTCTGTCTGGCATCACTGGAGGGGGAGCCCCTTGGTCCAGTGGAGGCTTGATGACCCAGGATAGGGGAGTGCAGGAGTGGGTGGGTGGGTAGGGGAGTGTTGTGTCCTGAGTCCATCTGGAAACCCAGACGAGTGAGTCCAAGAATTGCGAAGTCCATTGCAACTCACAATTCAAGTTTGAACTTGGATCGCCTGCCTCACACTCACCAAGTGAATCGGGCAAGTGACCCTGAGTCCAGAAAACATTGGGTTTATATACAGTATAGTTAGGAATAGTGTGAATGTCAGAGAAAAGGGGAGTAGAGGGCTGTAATCATTTGGTAGAATATTACTGCTGTGGTTCCACAGTGAACCAGACGGGGAAAAGAAAGAAGGCATGGGGGGGGGGGGGAGGCACCAGCATTCATCTATTCCTGCTTACAGACCCCGGATATAGTAGTTCTCTTCCTCTTCCTCCTCCTCTTCCTCCTCCTCCTCCTTTTCCTCCTCCTCCTCCTTCTTTTGGAAGAGGCCCATTAGAGATGGTTGTGAGCCACCATGTTGTTCCTGGAAACTGAACTCAGGACCTCTGGAAGAGGAGTCAGTGCTCTTAACCACAGAGCCATCCCTCCAGCCTGATTTTTATCTCTTTTTGAGCTGCAAGCCAAAATCAGCCCTTCTTCCTTAAGTTGGTTTTTAACAAGTGTTTTGTCACAACGCCTCTGCATGTCAGTATATCAGTAGACCCCGTGGACACCTAGACTACTGACTTTCTCTGGGCAGCAGTTTTTGCTTTTGCATGTTTCTCAGTTTCTTGTTGGCGACATGGAGTGAACCTTTCTAACTATACAGGGAAGGACTTTCAAAAGTGCCTTCCTAGTTTCCGTTGGACTTTACCCTGCATACTGTTTCCTGTTGCTCATTTTGTTTTGTATCCTTTGACAAATTATGGCCACAAATATTATCCGTATTGAATCATGTAAGTATTTCTGTGGATCCCAGAATCTAGGGTCAAATGTGATATACTGTGTACCATTTTATGGTGTTGCAAGTATTATTATTTTGGTTTTTTGAGGCAGGGTTTCTCTGTATAACCCTGGCTGACCTGGAACTCACTTTGTAGACCAGGCTGGCCTGGAACTCAGAAATCCACCTGCCTCTGCCTCCCGAGTGCTGGGATTAAAGGCGTGTGCCACATGCCCGGCTGGTGTTGCAAGAATTAAATGGTAAGTTGCCCCTAAATTAAGCAGCAAAGAAAGACGTGTATTATGTACTTAATAATAAATTACTCTCTGTGCTGTTTGGCCTATTGCAGTTCTCAATATGGCCAGCAGATGGCAGGGTTGACCCATAGTATCCTGTGGCGCACGCTAACCAAGTTTGCTTCTCCCATGTACTTTGTAGGGCAGGTGCACTTATCTCTTACCCTGCCTCCCAGAGCCAATACAGAGCTGCTTGTGAGGACAAAAAAAATCCTTCCTTTCTGCTGTTCTATGGATAATAGCGTCCAAGTCTCTCAAGTTGTCTGCAAAACTCATGTTTTGTTTACAACCAAGTAAGATTCCATTGCATCTGCGTATCACGTGCTCATTCACCATTCATCAGTTGGTGGATATCTAGGCTGAATCCTAGCTATTATGAGTAGAGCAGCAAGGAACTTGAATATGCAGATATTCTCATAGTAGGTATTTGCTCAGGCACAGTAGGTGTCCCTTTGCTTAGGCATGGGGTAGCTGGGTTCTGTGCTCATTCTAGTTTTAGCTTTCCAAGAAAGCTCGACATTGGTTTGCATAGTGATTACACTGGTTTGCACTCCCACCAACGTTGAGAGTGTGAACACAACCACACTCTTACTAGCAATTGCCATTTGTTTTCTCTAATACAGTCATTCTGACCGGGATGAATGGAATCACAAAATAGTTTTAGTTTACATTTCCCGGGTAGCTAAGGATATTTGAACACTTGACAATATTTATTAGCTGTTTTTTTTTTTTTTCCTGGTTTTTCGAGACAGGGTTTCTCTGTATAGCCCTGGCTGTCCTGGAACTCACTTTGTAGACCAGGCTGGCCTCGAACTCAGAAATCTGCCTGCCTCTGCCTCCCAAGTGCTGGGATTAAAGGCGTGCGCCACCACACCCCCCCCCTTTTTTAAAAAAAATAATCGTCCATTTGTTTATATTGCAGTGAATAGCCCACTTCCTAGTTACCCCTCCACAAATCCCTCATCCCATATCTGCCCTCTCCTTCCTCCCTCCCCTTTGCCTCTATGAGGGTGCTCTCCCACCCACACTCTCCTGCCCCACTGTTCAAGTATCCTCCTACACTGGGGCATCAAACCTCCACAGGACCAAGGGACTCCCCTCCCACTGATGTCAGACAAGGCCCTCATATGCAGCATATTTATCTGGAGTCATGGATACCTCCCTGTACACTCCTTAGTTGGTGGAAAGATCCTGACAGAATCTAAAAGGTCACAGAAGCCCTGAAATTGGCAAGATAGATGTCAGTGTTAGCAGAACTAGCTTCACTGATTTAAAAAAATAGAGGTGCACAATGCTCTGGCCACTCCTTGAACCTGTGTGTCTGCCAATGTTCTGACCGTTCCTTGAACCCATGTGTGTGCCCACTGATGAAGCCCATTGCCAGGTGTTTGTGATAGTGGTTGCTGAGAAAGAGTCAGAAAATCTCCCCAGCAACCACAGCCCCGCCAATCCTGAGTTGCTACACCTGCACCAGACTCTTTCCTTGTACCCCTCCCATACCCATTTCTTGAGAATAGACATTGTTTAGATCTGGATATCCCCTACTCCCTCTCCTTCTCCTTTCTCCCATGAGGACCTATAAAAACTGGGACTTCTTTCCCCTCTAGGTTGACTCCTCTACCCCTGTGTGGGATATGAGTCGTCCCCAGAGCTCTGGCTTTCCCCGAATAAAGCCTCATGTGGTTTGCATCAAGCTTGGTCTATTGTGAGTTCTTGGGTGTCCGCTATTGTCCTGAGGCCTGAGTGAGGGGCTCCTCTCAGAGTCTTCCAGTTGAGACCGTGGGAGCTCCGGGTGGTCCAGCCAGCCTCAGATCTTGTTCTTTCTATGGGGTTGCCATCCCCTCCCACTCCTCCAGTGCTTCCGCCAGTTCCCTGAACAGGTTTCCTGAGCTCAGTCTGATGGTTGGTTCTAAACATCCACATTAGCATTGGTCAGCTGCTGGCCAGTCCTCCCAAGGAACAGCCACACCAGGTTCCTGTCAGCAAGCACTTCTTGGCAAGGGCGACAGTGTCAGGTTTGGAGTCTGCAGACATGAGGGATCCCCAGGTGGGCCTGTTCCTGGATGGTCCTTCTTTCAGGCTCTACTCTTTTTTTTTTTTTTTGGTCCCTGTTCTTTCTTTGAACAGGAACATTTCTGGGTTAAAAACTTTGAGAAGGGTGAGTGGCCCCACCCCTTGACTGAGGGCTGTGCCTGTCTACTGGAGGTGGTCTCTACAGGCTCTTTTTTTTTTTTTTTTTTTTCGAGACACTGAGACAGCGTTTCTCTGTATAGCCCTGGCTGTTCTGGAACTCACTTTGTAGACCAGTCCAGCCTCGAACTCAGAAATCTGCCTGCCTCTGCCTCCCAAGTGCTGGGATTAAAGGCGTGCACCACCATGCCAGCTATCTCTACAGGTTCTATCTCTCCTTCTCTGCACATTTTGGCTAAAGTCATCTCTGTCGGGTCCTAGGAGCCTCTCGTTTCCCTGGAGTCTGGGACCCTCTAGTGGCTACTCCCAGTTCCTCACCCCCTACTGCTACATAGTTTTATTCGATTTCCTGACCCTCTGTACCTCTCTCCTGTCCCCTCCAGTACCTGATACTGCCCCTCCTTGTTTGCTCCCCCCTCCACCTCCCAAGATCATCCTGTTCCCCTCTCAATGAAGGACTGAAGCATCCACACCCTGGTCTTCCCTTTCTCTTAAGTTCCATCTGGTCTGTGGGTTGCGTCATGAGCATGGTGAACTTTTGGGCTAATATCCACTTATCAGTGAGTACATACCATGTGTGTCTCAAATGACTGAGAAACACTTAAAGAATTGTTCAACATCCTTAGTTATCAGGGAAATGCAAATCAAAATGACCCTGAGATTTCACCTCACACCAATCAGAAAGGCTAAAATCAAAAATGCAGATGACAACACATGCTGGAGAGGATGTGGAGAAAGAGGAACACTCCTCCATTGCTGGTGGGACTGCAAGCTGGTACATCCACTCTGGAAATCAATATGGCAGTTCCTGAGAAAATTGGAAATAGTTCTACCTGAAGACCTAGATAGACTGATCCTGGGCATATACCCAAAAGATGCCCCAACATAGAACAAGGATACATGCTCCACTATGTTCATAGCAGGCTTATTTATAATAGCCAGAAGATGGAAAGAACCCAGATGTCCTTCAACAGAATGGGTGTGGAGAGCTTTTAGAGCTACTTGGCAGGAATGTGACCTTGGGCCAGGACAGGGAAGTAGGCTCATATATCTTGGCTATTCGGATAAGCCCCTAGAAACAATGATCACAGGACTTAATTTATTGTCTTGCTTGTTCCTCAACCTGAAACTGACCTTATTATCTGCATGTAATTACAATGGTATAAAAGCAGAGTGGGAAAAAATAAACCTGCCTCAGCCTCAGGACTGGCTGGGTCATGCTACAGTGTTGTCTTTTTTCTTTTGAATCCTTGCCCGTGCACTGAAGAACCTGTTGACTGACTCAGCTGGCTCGGTCAAATGTGTGGGAAGCCGCAAACGCCATTACAAGATGGCGCTGGCTACCACTGGCCACCACCCATGATTATGAGTAAACAACCAATGTGTGCATATGCATAAGAGTTTTTTGTCACTGCCTGGCCCGAGGCATATTAATGAGGTAATGGTAGCATAACCAATCAGGTATGGAGACGTCACTCCTAGGCCTATATAAGCAGCTCCATTTCTGGGACTCAGGGTCTTTCACCTACGCAGTCCATGCTCTCCCAATAAATGTGTTGCAGAAGGATCCTGTTGTGGTGTCTTACTTGCTGGGGAGTGGGTGTCCACAAAATAGATACAGAAAATATGGTACATTTATACAATGGAGCACTACTCAGCAATTAAAAACAATGACTTCATGAACTTGTCAGGCAAATAGATGGAACTAGAAAATATCATCCTGAGTGAGGTAAACCCAGACACAAAAGAATTTATTAGCTGTTTCTATTTCTTCTTTTAAAAACTCTTTTCTCAAGTCCATACCCAGTTTTAAAGTTTAAAGTTTTAAATGTTCCTGCCTGCTTGGTGTTAGTCTTTTAAGTTCCTTGAATATTCTGTAAATAAATCCTATATGTAGATGATGAAGATTTTCTCTCACTCTATAGGCTGCCTCTTCACTTGATAGTTTCTGTTGCTATACAGAGGCATTTTATTTGATGAGGTCTATTTACTGACTGCCGGTCTTATTTCCTGAGTAACTGGAGTCCTGTTCTGAAAGTTTACCTTGCTTACATGTTGACGTGTACTTCCTACGTTTCCCTCTAGGGGTTACAGAGTTTCATATCTTGTGCTGAGCCCTTTTATTTTGTTTTATTTTATTCTTGTCTGGAGTTTGGGTAGGGTGAATGATAAGTATCAAGTTTCATTCCTCAGTGTGAACTTTTAGCATCCTTGTTAAAACTCACGTGACTATAGGGTAGGCTTCTGTCTCGGTTCACCATTCTGTGCAGCTGATTTGTGGGCTCGCTTTTGGCCAGCTCTACACTGTTTTGTTACTACAGCTCTGTAATGTAGCTGGAAATCTCATGTCCTGGAACTTCTAGCAGTATTGCTTTTGTTGAAGATTGCTTTGGCTGTCTGGGGTCTTCTGTGCTTTCATATGAATCTTAGGATTTCAACTGCACATTTTTTTTTGTTGTAAAAATTTTAGAGAACATTTTACTTTTTTGAGATTGTAATATAATCACATAATTCTATAATAGAATGTAATATAATTGCATAACCATGCAATACACCTATATCACATAATTTAATGGAATATAAGTACATAATTACATTATTTTTTTAATTGTTTTAAAAATTTATTTTCAAAAGTTCCAACTATAAAAAGTGACAGAAAAATAGAACTACATTTTGATATCTGTAACTTTGAACTGTGATCATATTGTTTTAATTTTAATTACAAAGAAGCTAAAAGAGAATTGGCATATAAATATCAATTTTCTTTTTTTTTTTGATTTTTAATATTTTTATTACATATTTTCCTCAATTACATTTCCAATGCTATCCCAAAAGTCCCCCATAGCGCCCCCCACTTCCCTACCCACCCATTCCCATTCTTTTGGCCCTGGCATTCCCCTATATTGGGGCATATAAAGTTTGCAAGTCCAATGGGCCTCTCTTTCCATTGATGGCCGACTAGGCCATCTTTCGATACATATGCAGCTAGAGACAGGAGCTCCGGGGTTCTGGTTAGTACATCATGTTGTTCCAACAATAGGGTTGCAGATCCCTTTAGCTGCTTGGGTACTTTCTCTAGCTTCTCCATTGGGAGCCCTGTGATACATCCAATAGCTGACTGTGAACATCCATTCCTGTGTTTGCTAGGCCCCGGCATCGTCTCACAAGAGACAGCTATATTTGGGTCCTTTCAGCAAAATCTTGCTAGTGTATGCAATGGTGTCAGCGTTTAGAAGCTGATTATGGGACGGATCCCTGGATACGGCAGTCTCTAAATGGTCCATCCTTTCATCACAGCTATGAACTTTGTCTCTGTAACTCCTTCCCTGGGTGTTTTGTTCCCAATTCTAAGAAGGTGCACAGTGTCCACACTTTGGTCTTCATTCTTCTTGAGTTTCATGCGTTTAGCAAATTGTATCTTATATCTTGGGTATCCTAAGTTTTGGGCTAATATCCACTTATCAATGAATACATATTGTGTGAGTTCTTTTGTGATTGTGTTACTTCACTCAAGATGATGCCCTCCAGGTCCATCCATTTGGCTAGGAATTTCATAAATTCATTCTTTTTAATAGCTGAGTAGTACTCCATTGTGTAAATGTACCATAATTTCTGTATCCATTCCTCTGTTGAGGGACATCTGGGTTCTTTCCAGCTTCTGGCTATTATAAATAGGGCTGCTATGAACATAGTGGAGCATGTGTCCTTTTTACCGGTTGGGACATCTTCTGGATATATGCCTAGGAGAGGTATTGCTGGATCCTCCGGTAGTACTATGTACAATTTTCTGAGGATCCGCCAGATTGATTTCCAGAGTGGTTGTACAAGCTTGCAATCCCACCAACAATGGAGGAGTGTTCCTCTTTCTCCACATCCTCGCCAGCATCTGCTGTCACCTGAATTTTTGATCTTAGCCATTCTGACTGGTGTGAGGTGGAATCTCAGGGTTGTTTTGATTTGCATTTCCCTGATGATTAAGGATGTTGAACATTTTTTCAGGTGTTTCTCTGCCTTTCGGTATTCCTCAGGTGAGAATTCTTTGTTCAGTTCTGAGCCCCATTTTTTAATGGGGTTATTTGACTTTCTGGAGACCACCTTCTTGAGTTCTTTATATATATTGGATATTAGTCCCTTATCTGATTTAGGATAGGTGAAGATCCTTTCCCAATCTGTTGGTGGTTTTTTTGTCTTATTGATGGTGTCTTTAGCCTTGCAGAAGCTTTGTAGTTTCATGAGGTCCCACTTGTCAATTCTCGATCTTACAGCACAAGCCATTACTGTTCTATTCAGGAATTTTTCCCCTGTGCCCATATCTTCAAGGCTTTTCCCCACTTTCTCCTCTATAAGTTTCAGTGTCTCTGGTTTTATGTGAAGTTCCTTGATCCACTTAGACTTGACCTTAGTACAAGGAGATAGGAATGGATCGATTCGCATTCTTCTACATGTTAACAACCAGTTGTGCCAGCACCATTTGTTGAAAATGCTGTCTTTCTTCCACTGGATGTTTTTAGCTCCCTTGTCGAAGATCAAGTGACCATAGGTGTGTGGGTTCATTTCTGGGTCTTCAATTCTATTCCATTGGTCTATTTGTCTGTCACTATACCAGTACCATGCAGTTTTTATCACAATTGCTCTGTAGTAGAGCTTTAGGTCCGGCATGGTGATTCCACCAGAGGTTCTTTTATCCTTGAGAAGAGTTTTTGCTATCCTAGGTTTTTTGTTATTCCAGATGAATTTGCAGATTGCACTTTCTAATTCGTTGAAGAATTGATTTGGAATTTTGATGGGGATTGCATTGAATCTGTAGATTGCTTTTGGCAAGATAGCCATTTTTACAATGTTGATCCTGCCAATCCATGAGCATGGGAGATCTTTCCATCTTCTGAGATCTTCTATAATTTCTTTCTTCAGAGACTTGAAGTTTTTATTATACAGATCTTTCACTTCCTTAGTTAGAGTCACGCCAAGATATTTTATATTATTTGTGACTATTGAGAAGGGTGTTGTTTCCCTAATTTCTTTCTCAGCCTGTTTATTCTTTGTGTAGAGAAAGGCCATTGATTTGTTTGAGTTAATTTTATATCCAGCTACTTCACCGAAGCTGTTTATCAGGCTTAGGAGTTCTCTGGTGGAATTTTTAGGGTCACTTATATATACTATCATATCATCTGCAAAGAGTGATATTTTGACTTCATCTTTTCCAATTTGTATCCCTTTGATCTCCTTTTGTTGTCGAATTGCTCTGGCTAGGACTTCAAGTACAATGTTGAATAGGTATGGAGAAAGTGGACAGCCTTGTCTAGTCCCTGATTTTAGAGGGATTGCTTCAAGCTTCTCACCATTTACTTTGATGTTGGCTACTGGTTTGCTGTAGATTGCTTTTATCATGTTTAGGTATGGGCCTTGAATTCCTGATCTTTCCAAGACTTTTATCATGAATGGGTGTTGGATCTTGTCAAATGCTTTTTCCGCATCTAACGAGATGACCATGTGGTTTTTGTCTTTGAGTTTGTTTATATACTGGATTACGTTGATGGATTTCCGTATATTGAACCATCCCTGCATCCCTGGGATGAAACCTACTTGGTCAGGATGGATGATTGTTTTGATGTGTTCTTGGATTTGGTTAGCAAGAACTTTATTGAGGATTTTTGCATCAATATTCATAAGGGATATTGGTCTGAAGTTTTCTATCTTTGTTGGGTCTTTTTGTGGTTTAGGTATCAGAGTAATTGTGGCTTCATAGAATGAGTTGGGTAGAGTACCTTCTGTTTCTATTTTGTGGAATAGTTTGTGAAGAACTGGGATTAGATCTTCTTTGAAGGTCTGATAGAACTCTGCACTAAACCCATCTGGTCCTGGGCTTTTTTTAGTTGGGAGACTATTAATGACTGCTTCTATTTCTTTGGGGGATATAGGGCTGTTTAGATCATTAACCTGATCTTGATTCAACTTTGGTACCTGGTATCTGTCTAGGAACTTCTCCATTTCATCCAGGTTCTCCAGTTTTGTTGAGTATAGCCTTTGGTAGAAGGATCTGATGGTGTTTTGGATGTCTTCAGGATCTGTTGTTATGTCTCCTTTTTCATTTCTGATTTTGTTAATTAGGATGCTTTCCCTGTGCCCTCTAGTGAGTCTGGCTAAGGGTTTATCTATCTTGTTGATTTTCTCAAAGAACCAGCTCCTTGATTGGTTGATTCTTTGAATAGTTTTTCTTGTTTCCACTTGGTTGATTTCACCCCTGAGTTTGATTATTTCCTGCCGTCTACTCCTCTTGGGTGAATTTGCTTCCTTTTGTTCTAGTGCTTTTAGGTGTGTTGTCAAGCTGCTAATGTGTGCTCTCTCTAGTTTCCTTTTGGAGGCACTCAGAGCTATGAGCTTTCCTCTTAGAAATGCTTTCATTGCGTCCCATAAGTTTGGGTATGTTGTGGCTTCATTTTCATTGAACTCTAAAAAGTCCTTAATTTCTTTCTTTATTCCTTCCTTGACCAAGGTATCATTGAGAAGAGTGTTGTTCAGTTTCCACGTGAAGGTTGGCTTTCTATTATTTATTTTGTTATTGAAGATCAGCCTTAGTCCATGGTGATCTGATAGGATGCATGGGACAATTTCAATATTTTTGTATCTGTTGAGGCCTGCTTTGTGACCAATTATGTGGTCAATTTTGGAGAAGGTACCATGAGGTGCTGAGAAGAACGTATATCCTTTTGTTTTAGGATAGAATGTTCTGTAGATATCTGCCAGATCCATTTGATTCATAATTTCTCTTAGTTTCTCTGTGTCCCTGTTTAGTTTCTGTTTCCACGATCTGTCCATTGGTGAAAGTGGTGTGTTGAAGTCTCCCACTATTATTGTATGAGGTGCAATGTGTGCTTTGAGATTTACTAAAGTTTCTTTAATGAATGTGGCTGCCTTTGTATTTGGAGCATAGATATTCAGGATTGATAGTTCCTCTTGGAGGATTTTACCTTTGATGAGTATGAAGTGTCCCTCCCTGTCTTTTTTAATGACTTTGGGTTGGAAGTCAATCTTATCAGATATTAGAATGGCTACTCCAGCTTGTTTCTTCATGCCATTTGCTTGGAAAATTGTTTTCCAGCCTTTCATTCTGAGGTAGTGTCTATCCTTTTCTCTGAGATGAGTTTCCTGTAAGCAGCAAAATGTTGGGTCTTGTTTGTGTAGCCAGTTTGTTAGTCTATGTCTTTTTATCGGGGAGTTGAGTCCATTGATATTAAGAGATATTAAGGAAAAGTAATTGTTGTTTCCTGTTATTTTTGTTGTTAAAGTTGGCATTTTGTTCTTGTGGCTGTCTTCTTTTAGGTTTGTTGAGGGATTACCTTCTTGTTGTTTCTAGGGCGTGGTTCCTGTCCTTGTATTGGTTTTTTTCTGTTATTATCCTTTGAAGGGCTGGATTCGTGGAGAGATAATGTGTGAATTTGGTTTTGTCGTGGAATACTTTGGTTTCTCCATCTATGTTAATTGAGAGTTTGGCTGGGTATAGTAGCCTGGGCTGGAATTTGTGTTCTTTTAGTGTCTGTATAACATCCGTCCAGGATCTTCTGGCTTTCATAGTCTCTGGTGAAAAATCTGGTGTAATTCTGATAGGCTTGCCTTTATATGTTACTTGGCCTTTTTCTCTTACTGCTTTTAGTATTCTATCTTTATTTAGAGCATTTGTTGTTCTGATTATTATGTGTCGGGAGGTATTTCTTTTCTGGTCCAGTCTATTTGGAGTTCTGTAGGCTTCTTGTATGTTCATGGGCATCTCTTTCTTTAGATTTGGGAAGTTTTCTTCAATAATTTTGTTGAAGATGTTTGCTGGTCCTTTGAGTTGAAAATCTTCATTCTCATCCACTCCTATTATCCGTAGGTTTGGTCTTCTCATTGTGTCCTGTATTTCTTGGATGTTTTGAGTTAGGATCTTTTTGCATTTTACATTTTCCTTGATTGTTGTGCTGATGTTCTCTATGGAATCTTCTGCACCTGAGATTCTCTCTTCCATCTCTTGTATTCTGTTGCTGATGCTCGTATCTATGGTTCCAGATTTCTTTCCTAGGGTTTCTATCTCCAGTGTTGCCTCATTTTGGGTTTTCTTTATTGTGTCTACTTCCCTTTTTAGGTCTAGTATGGTTTTGTTCATTTCCATCATCTGTTTGGATGTGTTTTCCTGTTTTTCTGTAAGGACTTCTACCTGTTTGATTATGTTATCCTGTTTTTCTTTAAGGATTTGTAACTCTTTAGCAGTGTTCTCCTGCAATTCTTTAAGGGATTTTTGTGCTTCCTCTTTAGTGTCTTCTGCCTGTTTAGCAGTGTTCTCCTGTATTTCTTTAAGTGTGTTATTAAAGTCCTTCTTGAAGTCCTCTACCATCATCAGGAGATATGCTTTTAGATCCGTGTCTAGCTTTTCCGGTGTGTTGGGGTGCCCTGGACTGGGCGAAGTGTGGGTGCTGGGTTCTGATGATGGTGAGTGGTCTTGGTTTCTGTTAGTAAGATTATTACGTTTACCTTTCGCCATCTGGTAATCTCTGGGGTTAGTTGTTATCGTTGTCACTGTTTAAAGATTGGAGCAGAAGCTGTGTTCCACTCACCAGCAGTCTCTAAATCCTGCGGTGGGTGTCGTGGGTAGCTGACGGTACCCTGGTGCTGGTCCAGCCGGAAGAGGCCTGTGGTCCTACTCAGGCCGGTTTTCTGCTTCCCTAACTAGTGCAGTCTCTGGTCCCGCGTGCAATTGGATTGGAGCAGAAGCTGTGTTCCACTCTCCAGAAGTCTTAAGATCCTGTGGCGGGTGTTGTGGGTAGCTGGCGGGTGTCAGCCGACCCTGCGCCCCAGCTGCCCCGGTGCTTTTCTGACCGGAAGAGGCTTGTGGCCCTATGTAGGCCGGATTTCTCTCTCCCCAACCAGAGCAGTCTCAGGTCCCGCGTGATTGGACTGGAGCAGAAGCTGTGTTCCACTCACCAGCAGTCCCAAAATCCTGCGGCGGGGGTCGTGGGTAGCTGGCGGGTGTCAGCCGACCCTGCGCTCTAGCTCCCCTGGTGCTGATCCTGCTGGATGAGGCCTGTGGCCCTACTCAGGCCGGTTTCTGCTTCCCTAACTAATGCAGTCTCAGGTCCAGCGCACAATTGGATTGGAGCAGAAGCTGTGCTCCACTCACCAGAAGTCTTAAGATCCTGTGGCGGGTGTTGTGGGTAGCTGGCGGGTGTCAGCCGACCCTGCGCCCCAGCTGCCCCGGTGCTTTTCTGACCGGAAGAGCCATAATTACATTATATAATGTAAAAACGATTACATGATTCCCTCCTTCATTTACTCCCTCCGAACCTTCTCTGTAACTGCTCTTAATCCCTGGAGCATTGCTCCAGTCTGTGCATATGCTCAATAGTGTCTGAGTCATAGAAATTTTTGTCAGATCTTGTAGTTACTTTGATCACAGTTCCATAATTCTTTATATTACATTTAACCAGTTTAGATCATTAGCTTCTAAATGGCACCAGAATGCTGAACCTTTTCATAGGAGCAAAACTGCATTTACATGTACACACACAGTGGGGGTACACTATATGAAAAGGTGTAGACTTACCCAAGTGCTACACATGCCTGTGCATACAAGTGAACACTCTCACACAGACTCTGAGCTACCAAAGGAGAATATCTGTTAAGTCTCCAGTGCAAGGTTGATGATTCAGTTAGTCCAATGATGCTATGGTCAACGCTATGCTTCTGGTCCTGGGAAGGTGAAGGTGAAAGGCAGAAGTAAAAACAATGCTGAGTGATAGCGGAAGACGCTTTAGGTGCCTGTGAATGTCCCCATCCAATGGGGTCATCCTTGTCTCCAGTGGCTCTAAAGCTCGACTGTTAAATGTCGATGAGAGAAGTCATAAAAGGAGAAAGAAGTCTTTAAATTCTCATAAAGAAGGAGACTTGATCTAATTAGCTAATTAGCAACAGTCTAAGAGCTCAACAGGCCATGAGATTTTTCTGAGCGTAGAAAGGTCAGTCAGTGCACCTGTGTGGCATCTACCTGGCACTGGCACCAGGCACATTGCACTGACCACTCTGCTGTTTCCTCCATTCTTGCTTGCCTGTGACTGTTTAAGGTGCTGAATACAACTTGTACAGTTCAGTTTTTGTGTGTCAGAAAGTCTTATAATTTTTCTTTTTCCTCTCTTCTTTCTTTCCTATCTATCTATCTATCTATCTATCTATCTATCTATCTATCTATCTATCATCTATCTGAAACAGGGCCTCTTTGCATAGTCCAGGCTGTCCTGGAATTCATTATCTAGAACAGACTGGCCTTGAACTCACAGAGATCTGCCTGTTTCCCAGTCCGGAGTTCTCAGATCAAGGGTGTGTAGCACCACCCCCACTGTTATCTTTTTTCATTAATATTTATTTTCCAACTTTCACCTGTCCAAGTGTCTAAACATGGAATTTATTTCACTCTGCCATAAGCCCTGTTTTCCTAATATGTTCTTCAGCTAAATACATCCTGGTTATGCTTAAGATTTCAATTCTCTTATTGTTCATTTTAATATTTCTCTCCCACTGTATTTGTGTCACCTCCTGCATATTTGGCTGACCAGAATCTTTACTTATTTCTTGGTCAATGTTAATTGTGTTACTTGTCAGCTCTTTCTAAGGGTTTTGTTTCATTTAGTGCGAATTTCTGGTCCTCTCCTCTCTGCTGTGCTGAATGCAACCCTTCAGCCTCTCACATCAGTGACCTTTGTGTTTCAAAGCTGTCACCCTCTGTCTGATGATCTCTGTCAGGTCTTGCTCTGTAACCTTCCAGATGAGGCAGGATGAGGAACAGCCCTGGTTACAGAGACAGAAAAATGAGTTGAATGTGTGCTGATACTTGGCAGCAAGCTCTCAATATTTTTGAGAGAAGCAGATACCCTTGCCAAGAGAAGATGTCACGGTGGTAGAACTGTACCTTGGGAGTGGAGGGACAGGGGCTGGACAAGGGGAATGGAGGTCTGAGAGGGCTCCACATATGATCTCATTGCTGTGGCAATGGGGCAGGCCTTGGCTGTCCTATCTTCAAAGCTTCCCTGTACTACAATCACCCTGTGTTCTGATCTATGTCACAGGCAGGCATGGTCTCCCCTTGTGGGCACACGTGATCCCTCCCAGTCGGCAGATAGAGAGACATAGATAGGAACCCAAGGAACCCATTGTATCACTCAGAAGGTGTGGCTGTGTTATTTGGCTTTGCGGAAGGGGTCTGCAACATCTTTAACTTCACTGTATTCTCCTAAGATGGAAACTTAGAAGAATGCAAGACAGAGTGCATGTGGAGATAAAATGGGTATAAAGTATATCGCTGACAAGGAGAAAACCTCTCTCTGCTGTGTCTCAAAGCCGAACCACAAGTTTTTCCCACCAAATAGCAACACAAATCAAAATCATTCTGCCATGAGCCACAAAAATCACTCTGAAATCATCACCTTTACACAAGCCAGAAATCACCTTTACACAGGCCAGAAATCACCTTTACACAGTCAGAAATCACCTTTACACAGGCCAGAAAGGGCATCCTGTGCATCACATAAGAGGAAATGTGCCCCTGTCCAGTTAGCCACGAATGACTGCCACTGTTTCCCAAAGTACGAAAACTTCCTTTCCACTTTGCATTTTTCCGAGATAAAATTGAGGTCCTGGACCACAGACTGGCCAGCTTCTTACCAGTGTCTGTGCAGAATAGGCCCTCTTCTTAAACTTACCCCTAAAAAGCACAGAGAACAAAGCCAAATCCCACAAAAAAAACTTTTTAAAATCTGTAGCTCAGAAGCTCCAATGTAAATCACTATGCACAATATCTTTGCTGTGTCATGGGGTGGGGGGAGAGACGAAGAACCAACACCCCAAATTAAATAGCTTATTATACTCTGAGTACATGTGTGTTCTTAATGATTTCTGCTTAGAGGACACAAACCTGTAGAAAGAGAACAAAGCTCAGACTCTTATGTTTTTAGATGCAAAAATGGAAGTTCGGCCAGAATATGTGCTCTGTCTAAACTTACAGGCATGAGTCAAAACCAAGCCTCTGATCCCAGGTCTTAGGCAGGATCTCACAGGTGGCCTCTCTGGGTCCATTATTTTTTAAGATGAGAACATCTTAAAAATGTTCAGCCATTCTGGAGAAGGTGAAAACCCCATCTTCATAAACTGTCCCTGTAAGGGACTCAACAAGTTCACATGTCACATCATAGCAAAGGTGGGGTCCTCTCTCACAGAAGAGGGGATAGAGTCAGGAGAACTTGGCCACAGTAACATAACCAAGAAGTATCAGAGCTGGGATTAAAGAGATGCTGAGCAGGCAATTTTCATGCAGGGCAGAGAGGCCATTGTCTTTGTAGCCTGTTGGGATGAGGTGGACTTCTGGTGGGGCCACCAGAGTGGAAGCAGTGTCAGAAAGGTCCTAGGATCCAGAACAAACACCTTGTCTTTGCATAAGCAGCTGGTAATGTATGCGGACAAGGAACTCTTGTGGCAGAACAGCCCTATGAAAGACTGGAGGAAAGCTGTTCATGTGAATGATAGCCCTTAGCTCTGTAGTTAGTTAGCTGGCAGGTTGACAGCCCCATCCAGATATCCACAGCTTCACAGCCTATTTCCAGGAACTGTAGGGTCAGGGTCTGAAGAGCAGTTTCCTGACCTTGGGACTCAGTACACACACACACACACACACACACACACACAAAACTAGATACCATAATCAAAGACAGCACCACCAGTGTGACCTGGTATCAACTATTGATCTTACCTCTGTCACTGCACCAGCATCAGCATCAGGGGGAGGCTCTGGCTACTAAGAATAGTGAGGAAACCTAAGAATACTGATGAGGGTGCAGGGCGGCCACTGGAAGAGAGCAGGCTGCAGCTCTCGCAAGCTTTGGAGGCAGAGCTGCCGCAATGTTCCGGATCGAGGGTCTCGCGCCCAAGTTGGACCCGGAGGAGATGAAGCGGAAGATACGTGAGGATGTGGTCTCCTCCATTCGGAACTTCCTCATCTACGTGGCCCTGCTGCGAGTCACTCCATATATCTTAAAGAAGCTGGATAGCATCTGAGGACGGGCAGTCGGGTGGATGCATGGCATGAAGACCTGGTGACCGCTTCTTCTCCTGTCTGCAGCTGAATTGGCCCAGAAATGTGTAAGGCTGATTAAACGGACATATAAACTACTTGTGGAGAACAAGTAGGACTTTGAGAACTGACCTCCATAGCTGAAATATAAAGCCACTTGGGAAGTGCAAAAAGATGTCTTGTGTTCATGACGCCTAAGGGCACCATGAACTCCACCCCTGTGAGAGTTGATGGAGTGGTTAATAATGTCAGGCTCTAAGGGGAGTCATTTCTGTTTACCACTTCTGTTCAAAGTGTTATTTGTGAAGTCTGTTTGGAAGTCAGCATACACCCACAATGGCATTTAAGCACAGTCTATATTTTTAATAAACATTCTGATGAAGAAAAAAAAAAAAGAATACTGATGAGTCATAAGGCAAGATGCTGCCTGCCTTTTCTATGCCCTGAAGCAATAGACACTTGCTCTAACCTTGTGGCTGTTTCCAAGGACAGGAATGTGTCAACAGGAAGTAAGGAAACTAGTCCCTTCATAAACACAAGTCTGATTGGAAGGAGCCTGCGATGGCATCTCAGCCATACTTCTGGTGTTTGGTGACCTCCACCACTCCACCCTCAGTCTCTGTATGAAATTCTCACATGGGAGTTTCTTGAATTCTCCAAGTTAACATGGCTCTTCCACAGCAGCTGCTGTATTTAGATCTAGGATGTCTCCAAAGGTTCTTGCAGTAAAGACTAAGTATACAGCCTGTGGGACTATTGGCATATGGTGAAACCATTAAGAGATGGAGCCTGCTAAGTGGTTTTAAGAAGCTGGAGGGACATTCCTAGGTAGATTGTGGGATGCTGGTCTTTTCCTCTTTCTCTCTGGTTGTCAGATAAGCTATCTTCTGTTTTAAGTCTCCACATGAGACATGGCCTCATCACAAGCACAGAAGCTAGAGGAACAACTGTCCATTCTACTTTATAAGTCGCTTATTCATGTATTTTCTTGGAGCCGGGGAAAGTGGAGTGACACAGGAAAACAGCTACATTGTAGTTCAGGGGCTGGTGAGATGGCTCAGTGGGTGGAGGTGCTTGCATCCAAATCTGATTATATGCATTTGATTTCTAGTGCCCATAGGGTGGAAGAAAAGATTCCTACAAACTGTCCTGTGTCCTCTGGCTTCTATATGTATACCATAGCATGAATATGTACATACACATGCATGCAAACACACAAGCACACACAAATAAATAAATGTGGAAACCAGAAATGTATTTCAGAACATACTGCAGTGTACTTCATAAATGTATTGTGCCATGTTGTCGTCTTCTTTCCCTAACTGTTTTGGTTTCCCAACTCCACTGAGTGGCCCTTAGACATAGAAGTCAGAAACTTGTACATACATTTCGCATCTTTTGTCATTTCACATTGAACCAGTTCTGAAGCTCAACCATCTATACTTCTTAGATGTTTCCCAAATGGACCCACCTTCTTGAGTCAACTGGACACTCGCATTGCCACTTGGATGATCATGAATTTTTCTGTCTCTGCTGTAGTGTCCAGTTCTGTTTCTTCTTGGTCTTTCTCCTTACCACAGTCAGAACAAATCTTACAAATTAAAAACAAAAAACAAAAACCAGAAAGGTAAGAGGGTTTCTCTAAAGACCTTGGGAACATCCAAGTCTTTAATCTACCCAGTTTATAAGCTTTGCTGTGCCTGAAGGATGCTTTGTCCCTTGTCGGGTGGATCTCCCATTTTGAGTTTATGGTGACTTCATAGTGTTGAGACTTTTTCTCCCTTTCAGTCCATGTCCCAGATCATTCACACTTTGAAATGTGAAGAAAACTGAATTTAAAAGGATCATGGATAGTCTTTGAAACTCACACATCTTTTTTATAGTCCTTTCTGAAATCCCCTTCTTTTAAAATCATCTTAATCTAACACAAATTGAGAAATTATTACAGAAAATTTCCATTGTTCCTTCATCTATCATTTACCATAGGTTTATGTAGAATAAATATCAAGAACACAAAATGGATTGGGACAGAAAATAATAAGATAAGGATTTTTAGGGGGGTAATTATTTATGTGCCTTTTGTTCTTGTTATTTAATCCTATGAAACAAAAAAAAATAATCATAAGTTTATTGAGCAACCATAGTCAAGGTAGATTTTTTTTTCTGACCAATAAAACGTTCTGATCATACACCTTTAAATTTACACCACCCAGAGATCTATGTCAACCAATAATTTGTTCTCCATGGATTTATTAATCATTTCATAGAGTAATACAGTTTATAAACACTTGAAATAGAGCTTTAATTTAACACAGGATCCATGAGATTTGTCCTTCATTGCATAAATAAGTAATTTTATTATTTTTTTTAGGGTTTCCCATTATATGACATATCAGCTTCTCATTCACAGATGAAGGAAGATTGGGTTGTTTTTAGTATTTTGGGTTAAAAAACTGAAGCTTCCAGCTATATGGTATACACAAAAATATTACCTGGCTTCAAAAAAGAATGAAATCATGTGACAGATGAAATTGGAAGACAGTATCCTAAAAATAAGGAAACAGACCCATATGATAATTATCAAATGATTCCAACAGTGTGCCCCATCTAAAATACTTAACTTCTGAGAGACAGAAAATAGAATGGCCACTGTCAGTGGTGGTAAGGAGGGGAAAATTGGGTAGTTATGGTTTAATGTGTAGAATTTTAGTCTGGGATGATGCATTGTTGGAGATGGGTTCTGGCAAAAATGTAAATGTTCTTACTGACTTTCACATTTAATAACAGTCAAAATGGCATGTTATATACATTTTACCACAATAAAAATGGCTAAAATACAATGCATTGTCAATACAAACACAGCCTCAGGTAAGAGGACCCTGCAGAACTACTTTAGATAAGATCTTGGTAAATTTCTTAGAGATGAGAATCATCATTGAATAGAAGAGGAAGAGCCCAAGGGAAGAGTACTAAAGAGCAAGGAAAGCCCAGGCTGAAGACTATAGTGTGGAGTCCAGAGTGTTCTTGCCTATAGACAGCAACAGGATCTCTGCTGTCCTTTAGAGTGTATGCATGTGTATGTGAATGGAGTGAGCGTGCACAGAACATATATATGTGTGTGTTTCTGAATGGCAAGCAAGGAAACAGACATGACTAACCACTTGAACCTGTTAGGGCAACTTCGTCATGAGAATTAGCAAAATGGGTGTCAGTTGAAGGGGGAAATGGTGCTGCATTAAGGTAGATAGCCATGCTGCATTTATTGCAGGCCTCTGGGGAATCCTCCTA
This sequence comes from Mus caroli, assembly GCF_978045245.1. Lineage (NCBI taxonomy): Eukaryota > Metazoa > Chordata > Mammalia > Rodentia > Muridae > Mus > Mus caroli. The sequence goes on along the minus strand of NW_028227275.1, from coordinate 30,746,721 downwards.
AAAAGCATATAATACAGTCCCAAAGAGAGTTGCTTATTAATCTGGGGTTGAAGGTCAGCCTGGACTATCTTTTTAAAGTCAGGTTTAGCTCCTCCCTCACTTTGAGGCATCTGTTCTGGGTGAAGAGGAGCTTCCTTGCCCCCTGAGTCTTTGCTGTGCCAAAGCCCTGGAATATCATATCTGGTGAGTGCATTTGGGTTCCTATAGTCAAAGTCTGGGGATCTGATTAAACTCCAGAGGTAAGAGGCACGCCAGGCAGAAATCGTGTTGGCGGCAGCACGGTCTCTGCTCGCCTGGACACAGGACAGTTTTCTTAACGATCTGTTTGCAAAGATGACTTTACAAAGACAGTGTCCTGGGATCTACGTCCCTTAGGGCTGGGCTGTTATGATTTCTTAGTAATTTCTCAGCTGGAAGAAAATCGGGAAGGACAGATAGAATGTTGAAAGAAGGATTCAAGGCAGGTTGACAGCAGTTTTGGCATGGGGAAATCTTGGAAGTAGAGAAGAATGGACTAGAGAGAAACTGACAGACAGAGAAATTGCTTTCCCCAGCAGCCCTGCCTTGCTGCATGGAAACACACTATTAGGAAGTTCAAGTTCACTCAGGGCTAGGCTAGTAGAATTACTATGCAACTGGGGTCTGACCCTGTCTCTCTTAATCACTAGCCTATAGTTTATTGCTGGAAACCGAGGAAAGCCTATCTAACTGGTGTTGGAGAGAAACCATCTTTTCCAGTCTGAAAATAGGATTGGGGCTGCTGATGGCGGCACACATGAGAGAGCCTTCAGAACATAGTGTCTCTGCTCGTTTTCAACCCCTAGGCCATCAGACACTGGTGAGTTGGAGGTGTGAACTTGTTTGGCTCTCACTGCCTGCAGTGACACCAGAGACCTGGGCACCAGTGACCTCCCTCAGAAGGGCGTCTCCTGCACGTATGCTGTTATGCTTATTTTTGTTAAAATAATAACCACGTAGTATCAAAAGGAATGCTTGATTTTCAAAATACCCAAATCTGGACCTCACCTTTAGCGTGACTAATTCATCTGTACAATGTCTGTCCCCAAGTTATAAGACAGAGGCAAGGTTGGTACATACATACTGAAAAATCCTCCATGATTTCCCTTAACCCCAGGTGAGGAGCATGTCCCTTTTCACATCCTTCCTTCTGCTGTGTGTGGTGACAGCAGTTTATGCAGAGACCTTAACTGAAGGTGTTCAAAATACCTGCCCTGTGATTACCTGCAGTTCTCCAGGCCTGAATGGCTTCCCAGGCAAAGATGGACATGACGGTGCTAAGGGAGAAAAGGGAGAACCAGGTATGCATTAAACTGTTTTCTTTTTTTCTTAAAGATTTACTTATTTTATGTATTTATTTATTTTATGTATGTGAGTATTTCAGACACTCCAGAAGAGGGCATCCGATCTCATTACGGATGGTTGTGAGCCATCATGTGGTTGCTGGGAATTGAACTCAGGACCTCTGGAAGAGCAGATGGTGCTCTTAACCACTGAGCCATCTCTCCAGCCCTTAAACTGTTTTCTTTACGGTTAAAATATTTTGGTTTTAAGTGTGTGTGTGTGTGTGTGTGTGAGTGTGCACACGCGCCTATACCTATATGCATGTGTTCATGTGCATTGGAGGGCAGGTTACCTTGGAGACCAAAGACATCGTATCCTCCTGGGGCTGAAGTTACAGGCAGTTGTGAGCTACCCATCATGGGTGTTGGGAACTGAACTCGGGTCCTCTGCAGTAGCAGCACGTGCTCTCAAGCACTGAGCCGTCTCTCCAGCTCCTGTCCCTGACTAGAGGAACAGGCGAGTAGAGTCTTATTAGGCATATTGTAATTAAGCAACAACACAGGTGAGTCAGGACAGATACAGCTCCAGATCGCTGGCATTCGGGGTTGCCACACGGAAGCCGCTGGGATTGTCTTGCCTGCCCAGGACCGAGGACCTCATGTCACTCTGTCTCCTGGAGCACAGGGAGGTTACCTCATTACAGAGGATTAAACTTTAGAAAAAGAGCAAAACCACAGACATCGACCTATGTTTTGTTTGTCTTCCTTCAGGTCAAGGGCTCAGAGGCTTGCAAGGCCCTCCTGGAAAAGTAGGACCTTCAGGACCCCCGGGGAATCCTGGGTTAAAAGGAGCAGTGGGACCGAAAGGAGACCGTGGGGACAGAGCAGGTGAGAAGATCATTTCAGAACGTCTGGGCTGGCAACATTCGGGGTTTAGAACATAGGATGCTGGTGGGATGTGCTGCCTTCTCAGGGCTGCAAGGTAGGTGCCTAGCTCAGCTTCCTGGTCAAGTTCCCTTAGCACCATCTGGCTACTTAGAGCCTAAGGGGTTTCTGTCAATGGCTAGGTATATATTTGCAGCTCTTTCAGGAAATCCTGTTTCCAGGCATCCTGTAAAGACTGGGAGTCCAGATTCTGTTTTACCTTAAACAGTCTTCTTCAGCTGAGGTTCTGACCTCAAGGAGACAATGCTATATATCAATATGGGCTTATTATGTCTGTTTAACTTATTATAACTGTTTTAACATTGACAGGCATGCAATTTCTATTTCACTTTTAAGAAACCAATTCAAAACTCAGGAGGTTAAAAACACAACCATTTATTTAAACATAATCTGGCCTGATTTCAGCTGAGCTCATTTATGCCTGTGGTTTACTGATGGTCATTGGTCCTGCTCACACTTCTGTCTTCTGTGTGGGGGTGAGGGTCAGCTGTTGTAGAGGGCCAGACACGAGGTTCTTATCACATCATAGGCCATTAGGTAGTTGTGATTATACAATCCTTTTTCCTTCCTTCCTTCCTTCCTTCCTTCCTTCCTTCCTTCCTTCCTTCCTTCCTTCCTTCCTTCCTTCCTTCCTTCCTTCCTTTTTGCCCCCAGGATAGGGTCTCTCTGTGTAGCTCTGAGTGTCCCAGAGCTTACTCTGTAGAGGCTGGCCTCAAACTCAGAGAGACTCGATTGGCTCTGCCTCCCAAGTGTTAGAATTAAAGACGTGCACCACCATCAACCAGCGATTATTTGATTCTTAACACTGGAGGCTCAAGGCTTTGTGAAGCTTTGAACATGTACACAAACACTTTTGGTGTGTTCATAAAAGGCACAGCTCAGCCCAGAATCACGGGGTGTGGAAAAAGACCACATTTCCTTATGAGAAAAGCAGGTACCATATTTCAGCTACTTAGTACACAGCAAGTAGCACATGCCCTTCCTTTGTGAATAATGAGGATCTCAGAGAAAATGTTGTTGATTTCTTTCATGATCAACTTCAATAAAACCAAGACAGAGCAGGAATTAGGGTGATGGCTTGGTTAGTAGAGCAATTGTCACTGAGCGTGGATACTTGGACTTGACCATTCAGTATCCATGTGAAAAAGATGGGTGTAGCAGTGCTCGCTATGATCCTGTCACTGTGGAGGTAGAGGCACCCACACAAATGTGCACACACATGCGCCCCTGCCCCCATCAACCACCCAAACAGCAAACACCACTACCTTCAAGGGCAACAACAACAACAACAACAACAAAATCAAAATCTCTTAGAGACAAAATCTCTCCAATGGTTTTTTATCAAAGTGGGGATTTGAATAAGAATGGCCCTCTTGAATGCTTGGCCTCACAGACCCACGTGTATGAATGGCACTATTAGGGGGTGTGGCCTTGTTGGAGGAAGCATGCTACAGTGCAGGTGGGCTTTGAGGTCTCATGCTTGAGCGAGGCTTAGTGTGGTAGTCTCCTCCCTGCAGCCTGCAGACCAAGATGTAGATCTCTCAGCTTTTTCTCCAGCACCACGTCTGCCTGCATGCCACCATGCTTCCTGCCATGACAATAATGGACTAAACCTCTGAAACTGTAAACCAGCCCCAATTAAGTGCCTTTTTTAAAAATGAGAGCAATAAGCCGGGCGGTGGTGGCGCACGCCTTTAATCCCAGCACTCGGGAGGCAGAGGCAGGCGGATTTCTGAGTTCGAGGCCAGCCTGGTCTACAAAGTGAGTTCCAGGACAGCCAGGGCTATACAGAGAAACCCTGTCTTGAAAAACAAAAAACAAAACAAAACAAAACAAAAAAAAATGAGAGCAATAGGAACCCTGAGACAAGCAATAATAACTCCTTCAGAGATTTGTTTTAGCCCTAATAAAGCAATTCGGGAAAATAGTCAAGAACATATTTATGGATTGCTGTCAAGCTATATAATTGAGTGAGTAGATGAATGGACTAGTGAAATATACATAGATATTAAATACCTTTGTATATGGGACCAGAATTTAATTAACTCATCAATCTATTTATTTTTGAGGCAGACTCTCACTGTGAATCCCTGGCTGGCCCAGAACTCGTTTTTATAGAGCATGCACCCTTGAACTCACACAGATCCACCTGCCTGCACCCTAAAGGCATTTGTCATCAGTCCTGGCTCTGACTAGAGTTTTTAGGATAAAAGTCTGGGCTCTTACGGCTCCATAAAGATAGGCTTGGTCACATATTACCATATGCCAATCAATGTAAGACTGTTTGAGAGAGGAACAAATGAAGAGGCTACGGATTTTCAATCTCTCTTTAAGCATAAATACAGCAACGAAGAGAACAAGGGGTGGAGAGGATTCACAGTCAAGCTAGGTGTGCCCTCATGGATGATTGTCTCAGTTCTGGTTCAGAGAGGCCATCTGAGGAAGTCTTTCTTGCCATCGTCACTTGAGGGGACCAGTCTGATTCCGACTAGGTCGGATCACTCCCACAGTATTGCCTTGCTTTCATGGGGAGCTGCCTCATCCCGGTAGGGAGTCTGTCCTGGGAGAATTTGCTCTTCCTGGAATCTGATGACGACATCTTTGCACTGTCTGCCTTGAAGAGGATGAGTAAGTGAGAAAGGCAGTGTGTGAGGTGCTAGCCTACTAACGGCCTGTTTTAGATAAAGGAAAAGATTGATGTTTTGGAACTGGTAAAAATAGATTTTTTTCTTTTAAGGTATTTTAATGTTAAAAACAAAAGGTGAACCTCTCTTCTTCTTCTTCTTCTTCTTCTTCTTCTTCTTCTTCTTCTTCTTCTTCTTCTTCTTCTTCTTCCTCCTCCTCCTCCTCCTCTTCCTTCCTCCTCCTCCTTCCTCCTCCTCCTCTTCCTTCTTCCTTTTCTTCTTCTTCTTCTTCTTCTTCTTCTTCTTCTTCTTCTTCTTCTTCTTCTTCTTCTTCTTCTTCTTCTTCTTCCTCCTCCTCCTCCTCCTCCTCTTCCTTCCTCCTCCTCCTTCCTCCTCCTTCTTCCTCCTCTTCTTCTTCTTCTTCTTCTTCTTCCTCCTCCTCCTCTTCCTTCCTCCTCCTCCTCCTCCTCTTCCTTCCTCCTCCTCCTTCCTCCTCCTCCTCTTCCTTCTTCCTCTTCTTCTTCTTCTTCTTCTTCTTCTTCTTCTTCTTCTTCTTCTTCTTCTTCTTCTTCTTCTTCCTCCTCCTCCTCCTCCTCTTCCTTCCTCCTCCTCCTCTTCCTTCTTCCTCTTCTTCTTCTTCTTCTTCTTCTTCTTCTTCTTCTTCTTCTTCTTCTTCTTCTTCTTCTTCTTCCTCCTCCTCCTCTTCCTTCCTCCTCCTCCTCTTCTTCTTCTTCTTCTTCTTCTTCTTCTTCTTTTCTTCTCTTCTTCTTCCTCTTCTCCTCCTCCTCCTTCTTCTCCTTACCTTTCTCCTCCTCTTCTTCTTACCTTCTCCTCCTCCTCCTCTTCCTCCTCTTCCTTCTTCTCTGAAAAAAGACGCCACACTTCCTAAATGCACAGCTTAGGTCCTCACACTCACACTGCCTTCCACTGTTTCACTTTCTAGAATTTGATACTAGAGAAATTGATTCAGAAATTGCAGCCCTACGATCAGAGCTGAGAGCCCTGAGAAAATGTAAGTATCCTCCCTTATTCTTCTGGAGGCTTAAAGTTTGGGAATGGTGGAAGGCAGAGAACATTCATTGCATACATATAATTTCCTGGGACCTGAAAAAACTGCTCCCATTCAGATCCTATGAGATCCCCCCACCGATCTTTTGGTAGGAACAGAGGCAATTTGGAGTTATTTATTCAATTTCACAGAGCTCAGTGGTAGAACCAGTTTATAAGCTTCAGCCAGTCTGACTCCAGGATGCCAGTTCTGTAGGGTCAGATCTTGCTCACTAAAATAGAATGTGGGCTACTTTGTAATCCTTGGATCTAGACCAGACGATGGAGCCAATCATGTTTCTTCTAGCTGGGGCCAGATAGACCCAGCCATTTTTGTCTGATTGAGAGTTAACAGAACGGTAGAATTCACAGTTCCAGATAACCTGTGCTCCACACTGCAGATCTCAACATACAAAGATGTGCCTGTTTATTCGTATTAAAAAAAAAAAAAGCAAGGTAACAGTTAAACTAGAGCTTTAGGTAAAAAGAAGTGTGTTCTGATTCATTGTAAGCATTTCACAATGGGTCTCAAGAATGAAGACACCCATTATGTTATATGCCACCAGAGAAGATAGAGTATACATGGCTCCATTTGAACTTCACACAATGAGTGCTCTAGAAGATAAGTCGGTATCACCCACCTTTTTTTATATTTTAGGGGTGCTCTTCTCTCTGAGTGAAAAAGTTGGAAAGAAGTATTTTGTGGGCAGTGTTAAAAAGATGAGCTTTGATAGAGTGAAGGCCCTGTGCTCCGAATTCCAGGGCTCTGTGGCCACTCCCAGGAATGCTGAGGAAAACGCGGCCGTCAAGAAAGTGGCCAAAGATATTGCCTACTTGGGCATAACAGATGAGAGGGTTGAAGGCAGTTTTGAGGATCTGACAAGAAAAAGAGTGCACTACACTAACTGGGATGATGGGGAGCCCAATAACGCTGGCGGTGGGGAAGACTGTGTGGTGATCTTGGGAAATGGCAAGTGGAACGATATCCCCTGCTCTGAATCTTTTTTGGCAATCTGTGAATTCTCTGACTGAGGGTGCTTGTTTCTCAGCCCTCCTTGATACTTTAGGGTACTCTTGACGTCCACAGTTTGTTCTGAAAAATAAAATTTGAGAAAATATAAACAATTCAACATTGGTTACCCAATGCATTCTCTTGTGAAGGTGTAGAAATAAAGTGAGTTTAGTTTTCATTTATGACTCTTGTGCTCTGTGGGGTCCTCTTTTCTTCTTGGTAATGGCGTCGCTCTGTCTAATTTGAGTTTCTTAGCCCAGTCTCAGGTATTAAAAGGGTCTACTTACAGCTTTATTTCAGAGATGTACTTCCTTACAATGGGGCACTAAACTATAGACAGAATATAAGTCTTAAGTGAACAGATTAATAAATTCGCACACATACATATGTATAATATCCTCTATCTATCCATCATTCATCTATTTGTCTGTCTGTTTATCTAATATCCATCTTGTAGATAGAGACCCAGAACACTTCTCTGACCCTAGAAATCACTTAATTATTTCTCCTAGTTGTTACCAAAGATAAAGTATGATTTTGATCTCTATCATAATAAATTAATTTTATCTGTTTATAAAGTTCATATAGATAGAACCATACTGTATGTACTGTTTTGTGTCTTATATTGACTTCTTTCATAATTAGTCACGTGATAGCCATTCATCTTGTTACAGACAGCAGTAGTTTATTCCTCTCGCTGCTAGAAAGAGCTCCAATATATTCAAACACCATAGTTTCTCTTTTTTATTGGTAATGGACACAATTGAATGGGTTATTATTTTTGGTCAAGGGGGGGGAAAAACTGTTGGGGATGGAGAGAGGGCTCTACTGTTAAGAGCAGGTATTGCTCTTGCAGAGGACTGGAGTTAAGTTCCTAGCACTGATATGAGGGATCTCACAAGCTCCTGTCCCCCCCAGCTACAGGGGATCTGACACTCTCAAACTCCACAAACACTCGCAATCATGAGTACAAATTTACACACATGCACAAAATTAAAAAGAATAAAAAAATTGTAGAAAAGAAGCACTCATGAACTTTCTTTTGATAGATATGAGCACTGATTTGGTGGCTGGTTGTTGTTGTTGGTGGTGGGGAAAGCAGGCACTTTGATCCAATGAAAAGGAGCCACACTCCGGTGACCTGTGTGTGTCAGGTGTAGCCATTCTATATCTCCAGGAGGAGGCTGCATGTCAATTGTTTTGACTTTGGCCATTCTTGTAGGTGTTAAGTGATATTGTCCTGTGTTTTTATTCTATTTCCCCAGTGTGTTATAACAATGAAAATATTCCACATGGTCACTGCTAATCTAAACATCTTTTTTGAGCTTTCGTAGTTTGTTTAAATCGACCTGTTCTTTTCTTTTTTAAAGATTTATTTATTATCTATGAGCACACTGTAGCTGTCTTCAGACACACCAGAAGAGGGCATCAGATCTCATTACAGATGGTTGTGAGCCACCATGTGGTTGTTGGGATTTGAACTCAGGACCTCTGGAAGAGCAGCCAGTGCTCTTAACCACTGAGCCACCTCTCCAGCCCTGTATTTTTCATATTGATGCATTTTTTTTTATTCAGAATACAAATCTCTTCTGCATGTGCATCGTAGGCAACTTTTCAGGTTTTTACTTCTCCCATTATTGGTTTTCAATGAATTTAAGAGCTCAATAAAAAAATATATTTTTAAATGTGTCTGTGTATTTTGCCTTGTGTGTCTGACATACACCACATGGTTGCCTGGTGATGAAGGAGGCTAGCAAAGGCTAAAGGCTCCCCTGGGACTGGACTTCCAGACCTTTGTGAGCTTCTGCATAAGCGCTGGGAGCTGGGTTCCTATGTCCTGGAAGAGCACTGGTGCTCTTAAGCACTGAGCAATGGCTCTAGCACCAAACTTAGTGTTTTTGTTATCTTCTTTGAGATTATAATATAATTACACCCCCTTTCCCTTTCTGCCCTCCAACTCCCCCTTACTTTAATTCTTAAGATAGCTCCATTTATTAATATTTTCCTTTAAGGTTAGTTCTTCGTGCCTCCCATGAAGATACCTTTCTTTCTATGTTTCTTTCTGAAGTTTTATTGTTAAACTTTCTGCCTATCCCTAATACATATCCATAGTAAAGTGCTGTTTATTGGAAAAAATAGTTTTCTACATTGAAATTAAAACAGCACATTGTAGATTAGGTGAATATGTTTAGACTGGTTTTGGACTTTGTATGTTTGTTCTTGCTCTGTTTGTCGATGCTTGTGGCAAATAATAGCACCTGAGCTTTCAGATTATTTTTTAAAGCTACAAGAGACCAAAATAAATGATAGAACTATCTTCAATTTCCACAAAAATCTAATGTTTTCATTATTTCAAAATTAATCCTCTCAGTCAACTTAGAGTTAACAATGTACTACTAAGTCTCAAATTAATAGTTTATCTCTTCATTTAACCAGGATTTTAATATTTTATTGCCATACTTTGGAATACTAATAAATATAAAAGCATATAATATAACAATATAAAAGAATTTTTATCAGTATATTTTGTATGTTTTAGCCTGAGGGGGGGGGAGGTCATAGCAAATTTCAGTGGTATTAGAAGTTTAAAAAAATACATTATTACTAATTGTTATTTTTCCGTTATATATAATATGTGGTTAATTTCCTTTCTGTGGATATATATATATATATATATATATATATATATTTCTAACTATAAAAGCTCACAGATGTTTCTGCACACATAGCCATGTAATCTGAGTGCAGCTGGGTCACCATTGGTGACTGTTGACTTCTCTTTTGCTGAATAGCACATAACCTGACCCATCTTTCCCAGTGTCCCTAGGGGTATTGTTCCTATGACGCAAAAAAAAAAATGGAATCATAGTTCATACAGGGGAATCATGGTTCATTCTGGAAACACAGCATGGAAGGCCTTTGAAGCAGCAGCACCTGGCACACACTAGCACACATTAAATAAACATCCAAGAAGACAAAGTAAACAGGCATGCAATATATATATATATATCCTCACAAGTTCCTGTCTTTGACCACTCCAGTCTCCAGTTCTTTCTAAAAAGAGATCTCTATGAGTTTGAGGCCACTCTGGTCTACATAGTGAGTTACAGGCCAGCCAAAGATACATAGTGAGACTCTGTCTCAAAAAACAAAGATAAAAACAAAACAAAACCCATTTCCCCTCCCAGACACCCAAAACAAAACCAAAAAAAAAGCAACAAACCAACCTCCACCACCACCACCACCAAAGCCTATAAAAAGACTGACGAGGAAGAGGAAGGGGAGAGGAGGAGAAGAGGAAAATGGGAAGGGCGTGGGGGTGGGGAGGAAGGATAAAGACAGTGTGGCTTTAGAGCACTGAGCATTGTCTTACAGCGAAGCAACACCGGCCCGCACTCCACACTGCAGTTCTTCTAGTAAGACTTCTGGGGGAGTACTACTCAGCTATTAAACACAATGGATTTATGAAATTCTTGGACAAATGGATGTATCTGGAGGATATCATCCTTAGTGAGGTAACCCAATCACAAAAGAAGTCAATAGATATGCACTCACTGATAAGTGGATATTAGCCCAGAAACATAGAACACCCAAGATACAATTTGCAAAACACAAGAAAATCAAGAAGAGGGAAGACCAATGGGTGGATACTTTGTTCCTCCTTAGTATAGGGAACAAAATACCCATGAAAGGAGTTACAGAAACAAAGTTTGGAGCTAAGACGAAAGGATGGACTATCCAGAGACTACCCCACCCAGGGATCCATCCCATAATCAGCCACCAAACCCAGACACTATTGCATATGCCAGGAATATTTTGCTGAAGGGACCCTGTTATAGCTGTCTCATATGAGGCTATGCCAGTGCCTGGCAAATACAGAAGTGGATGCTCACAGTCAGCTATAGGATGGAACACAAGGTCCCCAATGGAGAAGCTAGAGAAAGTACCCAAGGAGCTGAAGGGATTTGTAGCCCTATAGGAGGAATGCCGCAGACCCTCTGGGCCCCTTTGTCTGCATGGAACGGGTCACACGTGGGCAAAGCGTTGGATGAAATGAGAGACAGATGCATACAGGAGAGGTTGTGTAGAATCTGAATGTAATTTGTCAAATCGAGCATCAAACTTTTTATACAGAAGAAAATAGGGAAGTTGGGTGACACACCTGCAAGGTACATATAGGTTACTGGATTCTTAATGTTGCGGCCTGCCCGCAGTCCACAACACGAACGGTTCAACTGAGAATGGCAGTTCGAGCTGAAAAGAGAGGAATCTAGACTGGGCGGAAGAAAGAACGGAGCTAAGACAACATTCTGATCAAAGCTCAATTTTACTATTTCCAGACACTCAGTTATAAAGGAAGGGGGAGGGAACCCAATATCCCGCCAAGTAACTCAGGGTCCAGTAGCAGGACGAACACGTGTGTGCCTCCAGGCAGCAAAGGCAGGGTCCAGCAGTAGGCGTGGCAGAACGAATGAGCAGGTAGCTCCACCCTTGAGCAAGCAGGTTCCAGGCTGGGGGAAGGGAGGCCACATCTCCTCCCATTAGTTAACAAAACAAACAAACAAAACAAAAAAAAGGGGCTGGCCTGAGGCAGAAAAATTATTTATGTTCAATAGTTCTGCCTGAGTTCTTAGGGCTAAAGAAAAAACCTGTTTCCGTGGGATTCCCTAACTTTTCTAATGGTAAACTGTATTTGGCTAAGACTGTCTTTATTATCCTAGTAAACCACTAACAGAATAGGCTCTGACTTTATAATGCTAATTAGTGCTGAATAGGTAACTACCTGGTTACATTTTAAGTAGGGTGTTGGAACCCTGGCTGAGTTTAACTAAACAAATTTAGAATAACACTGAGCTGATAATCCTCCGCAATTTTGGATGACAGGCAGGAAACAGGGAGAAGGGGTAAGACTGGCTGGCTCCTAGTACAAGGCCAGTTGGCTTTTTTTTTATTTGGGTGGGAGGCAGTGAAGGGCTTGCCCTTTCGACAGTAAGGTCTCCAACCTCTCTCCCCCCTATTAATTAAGTTTAAATAGGCAATGCTTAACAGAGGTGATCAAATGATTTTTTTTTTTTCATCCATAGATGAGTGGGCCTTTAACCTTGACTTGGGTGGACATTGACCTGATTCCTCCCGTGAGCATTATAACAACTCACATCTGTGGCTCTTGGTATCTTTTGGGGAGGGGAGGCAGAGCCTTAGGTATTTTTGGTTTTTAGCTGGAGTCAGATACCAACCTCCTTCAAATCAGGTGTGTCGCACAGGGAACTCAGAAACGGTCAAGCTGGACCTTCCCCCGCAGTAATCTCCTGCGCCAAGCGGTACCCATACTGTATTCATATGATTATGAATCAGTATCGCAGTTCTGAGCGATGTGCGGTCTCTATATGAGGCTTGTCAACCTCAGATTTAGCAAGGCCTAGACAAGAATTATGTCATTATTAACACCATGGATTGTGGTTAAAATAGGAGCTGGAGGTCTTTCCTCTTCATCCCTGTTATTCCCTAGCCTGAGGAACCAAGGACACCTTGCAGTAACAGCAAGGGTGAAAAGCCAGAGGCCAGCTAAGGGACTAAGCCCATCTCTATCAAAATAAGAACTAATCTCTGTAAATATATGAAATTTCTACTTCCCTAGCTCTCTTGGTAAATTTAAATCCTATCTCAGACTGAAAGCCACGTGCTGGGATGTCCTTGGAAGGGAGAGTAGCAGTACCACCTGTTTGCTCTTAGGGGAGGAGAACCGGAGAATGTAGATTGACCTGCTTGAGAAAAGAAAGAAATCTAAACAATGAGAGAGCAGCACTGTAAATTTTCTGTTTGGAGAAGTCAAGGTACTTTATTTAGATGCAAATTGTAAAGCTAAAGCTAATCTCCGGCCTCCTGTAGGGGAATTGGCTCAGAGGAAAACAGTTTCTGGGAGCTTCCACTCCCAGCTGAATTCTAAGCACAAGAGGAATTTTAGTCTTTAGAATGATACTTACGAGAAGAGACAGAATCTGTGTTTACCTGACGAATTAATCTCTCTGGTAGCCTTGGAAAGAGTCTTCCAATCTGAGGGGGTTAAGTTTGACTCCGCAACTGTGTCCAGTAATGCTTGAGTGAATGGGGCTGAAGGACCAGATTGCACAACAGCCGCCTTTAACTCTTTTAACAACTTGAAATCCAAGGTCTGGTAATGTCTGGTCCTAGCATCTTGCTGATCAACTACCTCGACCACAGGAAAGGCCAGCGTATTAGACGAATTCTGTCCTTTCCCATGGGCCTGACTCACAACTCTTTCTAGCGGCACCTGGTGAACTACAGAAGAGTTACTCTTCTCCGCTTCTGAGATCTTTTTTAGTTTCCGAAGCTCATTAGTCAGCCTCTGAAGCTTAATCTCAAACTCTAACTCACTTAGCTGTGTGTCCCTATGAGTAGCACCTCCCGAAGTGGTGACTATAGGTGAAGCGGGAGATTCGCAAGAGGACCAATTCTCATTAAGGTAATGGGCAATTCCTCTATCTGAGTGATTTTTGTTAAAATTCAGTCCATCATCAGAGTTTCCACATTTATCAATTTTTGAGTTAAGAAGATCTTTTTCTGAGGAGGCCTTCTCTAATAGGCACTCCTCCTGAGATACCACAAGCTCCGCCTGAGGGCAATTTAGCCCTGGAGAAGTTGCATCTTTTATAGCATCATTTACAAGCGCCCAGAGGCCTAGGGTAAAATTATCTGTCTGAGCGATATTCAAGGCCTCACCAACTTTCTCCCAGGTTCCACAATCTATCATTTCTTCTTCCTTGAACCATGGACAACAGCTATCTATCTTATCTAAAAAATTTCTTACTAATTGTACTTCAAGCCTTACTCCTCTGGCCTGAAACAACTCCTGAAAACTAAAAACAACCGCCTGATCCATGACTTTAAACCCTTCCTTCTTCCACCTAAGCAGCTTTCTAAAAAGCTGCGGCACACCACCTGTTTCCGTATCTAGTTCCGATTAACGAGCTGCTGACCCAAGCAGAAACAGTGTTGGGTTAGCACTGATTCAAACTTGATTCCTATCCTACCGCATCCTCAGCAACACTTTACAAAACTGAAATTTTAGGCTAGCGCTAGCATGTGTACCTGTCCGTTGTTCTGATGCTCCGATACGAAGATCCTTTCCTTTCTTGTGGAGCTCCACACAGCAGTCGTTTCTCTTAGCATCCCTCTGCCATTCTTCAGGTCCCAGTTCTGGCGCCAACTGTTGCGGCCTGCCCGCAGTCCACAACACGAACGGTTCAACTGAGAATGGCAGTTCGAGCTGAAAAGAGAGGAATCTAGACTGGGCGGAAGAAAGAACGGAGCTAAGACAACATTCTGATCAAAGCTCAATTTTACTATTTCCAGACACTCAGTTATAAAGGAAGGGGGAGGGAACCCAATATCCCGCCAAGTAACTCAGGGTCCAGTAGCAGGACGAACACGTGTGTGCCTCCAGGCAGCAAAGGCAGGGTCCAGCAGTAGGCGTGGCAGAACGAATGAGCAGGTAGCTCCACCCTTGAGCAAGCAGGTTCCAGGCTGGGGGAAGGGAGGCCACACTTAACACAAAACAGAGGAATGCAAACACAGAAGGTCTAACAGGAACCACCTGGATAGAATTCATTGTTAACAACTGTGATCAAAAGGAGCTCCACCTAAGATTCACTTAATCTTAGAAGCCAGGGTCAAGGGCTTCGTGCCCTTACCAAAGTTCCTATTTTAGTCTATTGTATAGTCCACCTTCCCCCTAGGCCATTGTAAATATGTGTGTATGGGTGTAACTCAGCTATCTATAGTTCTAAGTATCTACTCTGGTTCCTCCTTAGGTCTCAAACTTCCTTCTTCCTAGACGATGGTAAATTCCTGTGTAGGGCAATGACTTAGCTTTTATTCAAAGTGATAGTGTAATACCAGAGGCAATTCTGAATGTCACTGAATAGGCAACATTCTTACTGAATTGCAAGCCCATGGTCTGCTCAAGGACTTTCTAGGACGTTGGAACACTGATGAAGGCTTAGCTATGTCAGAATTCAATCTTAAAAGGCACTTATAATAAGATAATACTAAAAGAGAGCATGTGGATCCATACACCAGACTAACTCGGGAATAGAATATGAGTATATGGATTAAAGAGAACACCAGACTCTAGGAGGTGAATTTCTGTGAAACTCTCTGCCTCGTGAATGGCTTCCAGGCCTCTCGGCCTGTCAAGCTGACTCGACAGGAGTGCGAGGCAGAGGAACAACAATATGAACTAACCAGTACCCCCAGAGCTCGTATCTCTAGCTGCATATGTAGCAGAAGATGGCCTAGTCGGCTATCAATGGGAAGAGCGGCCCCTTGGTATTGCAAACTTTATATGCTCCAGTACAGGGGAATGCCAGGGCCAAGAAGCGGGAGTGGGTAGGTAGGGGAGCAGGGCGAGGGAAGGTATAGGGAACTTTCAGGATAGCATTTGAAATGTATATAAAGAAAATATCTAAAAAAAAAAAAGAAAAGACTTCTGGGGGTGTAGCAGTTAATACCAGTTAAAGCTCTTCATCTTTGACAGAAAACAGCTGACCCCAGCTTTATAAGCAGTTCCCTTGCGGTTCATATAGCGTTACTTTTCTTCTACACGCAGAGGTAGCACGATTAATCACAGTCATTATTTTTCCACTTACGGTTCGTTCTTTTGAAGTTCCATTCTTTTAAAATGCCAATCGGGATGAGTCTCAGCCGTGTTTACATTCTACTCTCTATCTCCTTCTTGCCTGAGCTTGGAGAGCTGACTGTGGCTGTAGACACCTTGCTAGCACTCCCCATCGTCATCCGTGACCTTTAATACCAAAGAGTCCTAAGCGCGTCCACCCATTAACCCTGACTCATTTCTTCTCCATCTGCTCTCATGCTCCCAGATGTGCCCTGACACTCAGTCCACTTATTATGCTGTTCACCCTTTTTCCTCATCTCCACACAAAAGGGTGGTGAGACAAGGTCTTTCTGCATGGTCCTGGATGGCTTGTTCCACAGCATGACAATGAAGAGTTACTTTGGATGTTGCCGCTCTCATCAGAGGCCCGGACCAGCAGAGTCAGGGCTTGAATGCCTAGAAATATAGTCCAAATAAACTTCTTTATTTCATATCCAGCCTCAGGCATATTGTTGCAGTGATGCAGAGCTGACAAATTTAATCTCTCTTCACTACTTCTCAATTCCCATTTCCTCTCCTGGGAAGCTGCAGATTCCCTGTTCTTGAGCTAATTTTTCCACATAGTCAACACAAGACATGCTACAAAGACATAGAGTTTACTACTGAAATCTTGAATTCTTTTTCCAGCGGCCCATAGTACTTTAAAAATATATCTTACCTTCATTTATTTGCTTTGACATAACTATTATCTCACAGTCTCTATCTTAAGACATTGGTTCTTTTTTTCTTGGACCTTTGTATGCTTTCTTTCTACAAAACAGAGGATGTTTTATAGACTTATTGACATATTTTATGTGTACGTGGGTCCCTAAGTGTATGTGTGTGAGCCATGTGTATAAAGTGCCTGTGGATACCAAAAAAAGTGTGTCAGATGCCCCTGGCACTGGAGCAGGAGTTTCATCGCAGCAGGCACTCTTAGCCACTGAGTCATCTCTCCAGCCCATGAAGACAGTTTTAAATCTCAGCTTGGGAGATATCCAGGACTCTGGCAGTTCTGGGTTTTCATTATTTCCATTTCAGAATGCCATACATTGGCATTGCATTCTGTTACATCTAGCTGCACTGCTATTGGCATGTAACTTGTCACTCTGTATAGAAAGGTTTTCTTTGGCTGTCGTAAATATTTAACATAAAACCAAGAGAATCTCGAATGCTTGAGCCATCACATTACCATATACTACGGTCTCCTGCTGCTATCCAGGAACAGCATGACATCATCTGATACTTTGCCATGCAATCCTCGTGAGTCTCCTGGATCTCCACACGGAACATCACAGGATGAAAAGACTCCTCAGTTATCCAGTCTGATACAGAGCCTTCTGGTAGTTACAGGGTCCAACAGCAAGCAGTGTCTATTATAACCCAGGTTCTCTGATACCAAGAACATAACTCCTATTGCAGAAACTGCTAAAGATGGCTGTGCTCTTGATTACGTGAACAAAGCTTGATCTGTATGGTATGTCTTGTCTTTGAAACCAGATTCTTTGTCAAAATACCGAAGGCTTTACTTTTGTGCCCCACACTGGCCTACTGTGCTGACAGTGTAATGCAGATAAATAAAAGGAAGGCTCCGAGTGTCTCAGACATTGAGAGAATCATGGCAGTGTTGGCCCAGCCCCAGCCATCGTTCTCCAGGTTATCATCCCACTAGGCATGTGTCTCTGATGTCTAGATTCCAAAACTCAGGGCTCTCAATTACAGGCTCTGGGCAGTCTCTGTACCCTCAGTGACTGGGGAGCTGAAATCGGGAAGGAGAATCATGGCTTTGAACTTGCTGCTATGATCTCACCTGAGTTCACAGCTCTGGCTTCTGCAGTCCTGGCTCTGGGTTTTGGTTCCACTTACTGGAGCTGAGCTTGGGAAGTGATCTTGGTTTTCTGAAGAAGTGGCAGTGTCAAATTCTGTGAATCGTATCTCTAGTTATGGGTCCTGGGTCCTGGGATTTGCGTGAGGTTTGCCCTTTGGGCTCTGGGCTGCTACTTGACACTTGACCTTTGAGGTTTTTAAGTGCTTTGTGTGAGGTATGTCTTAGTGATTTGCAGAGCTGTGGAGTGACAGTCCTTTGTCTCCTCCTTACTGATTCGTTGTTCCTTTTCTGCACTGGGTTGGCATTTCAGGTTCTGGGGCTTGCAATGCTGTTAAGATTTGGGGAGGGGGGAGCTGGGGGACGCCCCCTGCATTATAGCCCTATCCTTTGGGATGAGGGGAGTATTAAATCTTAGGCTCTTGTTGAGTTCTCTTGTTTGGATTTTGGGTCTGTTCCTAGACCTAAGGCTTAATGTTCTCCCTAATTCTGAGGGGACGTTGGTACATGGTGGGACACAATGCGGAGTGAGTGTAAGGCAATGGTGATGATTGATCCAGTCAGATGACTGCAGTCAATAGATCAATCAGTGCCTACATGGTAGACCCCATGTCCACACCAGGGTCTGTGCCATCTGGAATTGGATCGCTTCCAGAGCTTGACTCTACTATGAAGTTGGTCTTCCTCACTTATCAGTAATACAGAATCTTAGCAGCACCCATATAAGGAATTCCTGCTCATCTTAGAAGCTGTGGCTAGCTCAGAACCTGCAGTCCTGTGGTAAAGAAGGAAGACTGAGCAAGCTCTGAGCCCTTTCTATGGATCACCTGGAGGAAGAGCCACTCTTTCTCCACCTAGTGTGACGTGTGGAGTCTTGCCCTGGGTTGGGTCAAGAGCAGAAACAGGCTTTCCTGAGCGTATTGCATGAGCCCACTCAGTGCACTGCAACCAGGTCTTAGGCCATGGTGAACAGCCCCACCATCTGCCCAGAAGTACACAATTCTCTATCTTGCCAGCCTCAGTGATTAGGGCTCTTCTCAAGGTGAAGCACATTTCAAAAGATTACGTCCCAGATTCTTCCCAGAACATGCCGACTTCTAGTACTGAAATTACTAAGATGTTGAATGGTGGTCCTGTAAACTGTCAGCCGCAATGATAAGTTCCTAAGGGAGGGTCTTAACTTCCTAAAGCTGAGACCCTTTAATACAGTTCCTCATGTAGTGGTTACCCTTCAACCATAACATTATTTTATTGCGACTTCATAACTGTAGCTTTGCTGTGCAAGGGTCGTCCATCTTTCAGAGGGGTCTTGACCCACAGGTTGGAAACTGCTAAGTAATACAACAAACAGTGCCTGCTAAATGGTTGTCACGGAGCCAAATAATTTACTTTCGTAGGTAGCCACTGTCAGGCCCATCAGCCTTGCTCAGTGCTGCCTCCTTCTGGCCACTCTTTCCAGCTAGCCACTTAGCTTATCCACCCACCTAGCAGCAGCCTCTTTGAATGCACGTGAATTGTTTCTACCCACCCCGCCCCTGTGCCACGCTTTGCCTGATCTGTACTTCAAGCTGAGCTAGCTTGCTTCACATGTGTTCATGTTACTCCTCTGAGTTACAGCTTCTGTGACTTGGGGCTTTGAACAGGAGGCTGGAGACTTAGAGATTTTTTTTTTTTCTTTCTTATGATCATGCCTTCGATAGTGATATGAAGTTGGTGGACAAACCACATGCTCTTACATAAAGGTTTCTAATACCACGCTGGTGTGTTTCCCAGATATGTAGTATGGAAGATGAAGACGGCAGAGATGAGATTAATCAAAGACCCGAAAACAGAATCCACGTGTATTGATGCAAAGCTCATTTTGGGAAAGCTTTTTTATAAGGGAGACCTACAGCATAGAACTGGTTAGTAACCGTTTCATGAAAGGTGTATGTGTGGAGTTTAGGCTTAAACACTCTAATTTTTGAGGGATCTAGACAGTGAGGTTTTAGTCTGCGTGGGATGTCATCAGAAAGGTGGGTGTCTTAATCATTGTGGAGAACTGGAGAGGATTTGAAAGAATTTAAGGCTCACCCTAGTTCTAGAGGGTTATATCGACCAGGTTGTTTATCATGCATGAGCCTTTCTGTCTGTGCTTAAACATGATTCCAGACACGATTCCTAAGTGGTCTTGATTTTGTTTATGGAAATTCTGCTCTTGAATACTGGAGCTATAGTTCAGTAGTGGAAAACTCACCCAGCATGGGAGAGGCCCTAAGTTCCACTCCCAGTGTCACCAGTGTCACCGATGATGGTGATAGAGGATTGTTCAAATTTCTTTTTTGCTTTATTTTGTATCATTTTTAATACACTTTATTCTCTAAGGAATCCAATTTTGTATATTTATTGATATAGTTCATGGGCATTCAGTATAATGCTTTGAGATCCGACATGGTCAGCAGTGATAGCTCTTTTTTAATTATTGGCATTATTTCATTGTGTCAGGCTCAAAGCGTCTAACAGACATTGATAAATATGTATTGACCTGTTGCTCAAGATTATAGGTGGAAAATTGGTAAAAATCCCAATAAAACAACAACCAAAATCAAACCCACCAACCAACCAATTTATACCCTTCAAAGAAAACTGTAACAAAAATTCAGATGCCTTATCATGCAATTAAAAAAATGACACTTGGGGGCTGGTGAGATGGTTCAGTGGGTAAGAGCACTGACTGCTCTTCCAAAGGTACTGAGTTCAAATCCCAGCAACCACATGGTGGCTCACAACCACCCATAATGAGATCTGACACCCTCTTCTGGTGTGTCTGAAGACAGCGACAGTGAACTTATACTAACTAATAAATAAATCTTTGACCGGAGCAAGTGGGGTTGACCAGAGCAAGCAGAGGTCCTAAGTTCAATTCCCAACAATCACATGAAGGCTCACAAACCATCTGTACAACTAAAACTGTGTACTCATATACATAAAAATAAATAAATCTTTAAAAAAATGACACTTACTGAATTCTTTCTTCAAATAAAAAAATTGTTTTTCTCATTTTTGGAGCATGTCTGGGATAAAGAACCACACAAACTATGAAGGATATAGAAGAGATGAAACCACCTAGAACATTTATATATTCATTTTTAAAAAGTATTTATTTTATTATATTTAAGTACACTATAGCTGTCTTCAGACACACCAGAAGAGGGCATCAGATCTCATTACAGATGGCTGTGAGCCACCATGTGGTTGCTGGGATTTGAACTCAGGATCTCTGGAAGAGCAGTCAGTGCTCTTAAACACTGAGCCACCTCTCAAGACCCTTAAATATTCATTTTTAAATCTCCACAACATGGGCCGGCCGTCTCTGCTCTCATGCTTGTTTGAAATGACTCACACTGGGAACAATCAAGGAGGCACTCGACAGATTGTGCCCGTTGTGGCGACAATTTTTATTAAGACATCAGAGGGCGCTCTTCCCCCGCAGAATTACCCAAGCTACCAGGAAATCCATCGCAAGATGCTCACTGTGTAGCAAGAAATGTATTTTAGTAAAATTATTTTCATGACATGCTTCAAATCGCTGCTTTTCAAGGGAAACAAGTTTTGACAATTAAGCAATTAGTGTGGTGCTCATGTTAATTCAGTCGTCATTGGAAACATGAAAGCTACAAATATTCCAAAATAATAAATTACTCATTTATGCCCAGAGAAAATTGTTGAAAGAATTTGGGAGACACTGAAAAATTGTGATTACTGAAAATAAGTCCAGTAATATTTCAGGTCAGGTTCTATTATGGAAAAACTAACATAATGTAAAAAAGAAAAAAACATGAAAACTAATTCCCCTAAATCCAAAAACCACCCCCCCCCGAAATCCCTGACGAATTCACTGACTTCTACTGACATCCCATTACCTCTCTCTGCTGACCAAATTGAATTATTTTTAAACACAGTTCATATCCCATTAAACCTAACTTAAATCACGTATTTCAGAACAATAACTTCTTTCTATTTTTCCCTCTTTCTCCTTCTGCCCCTTTTTTCTTCCTCTTTTGACCCTTTGAGACAATCTGCCATTCTCTAACTCAGGCTAGCCTGGAAATTACTATGTAGCCCAGGCTAGTCCTAAGTGTATGATCCTCCTGATTAAGCCTTCCAAATGCTGAAATTCCTGATGTGACCCACCTTATCTGATGAAACACTTTCATTAGCATGACAACCAAGGGGTTGGGGATGAACCTTGGTTGGCACATGGCTTGTCTAGTGTGCATCAAGCCCTCAGTTCAATCCCAAAACCACATTAATTAGGCATGAAGTGGCACACCACCCTAATTCTAGCACTTGGAAGGTGAAGGCAAGATGGCCAGATGTTCAAAGTCATCCTTGGCTACACATCAGGTCTGAGCCAGTTTGGGCTAGATTAGGCTGTGTCTTTTAGTTTGTTTTTTTGTTTTGTTTTGGTTTTTTTTTGTTTTTGTTTTTGTTTTTTTGAGACAGGGTTTCTTTGTATAGCCCTGGCTGTCTGGAACTCACTCTGTAGACCAGGCTGGCCTGGAACTCAGAAATCCACCTGTCTCTGCCTCCCAAGTGCTGGGATTAAAGGTGTGCACCACCACTGCCCAGCTAGGCTGTGCCTTAAAATAAAAGCAAAAAGAAAAACAAACAAACAAACAAACAAATGCAAAATAGTACCACCACCTTTAAAAATTAAAATAGATTCTGCCTGAGAATCTAATACAGTATCTAATACTCCTATTATTTCTTCATGGTTTAACCCTTGTCATTTTCTTTGTTATTCAATGTGTCTAGGAAAAGATACATTGTGTGTTGTGCTTGATCTAGGAAAAGATACATTGTGTCTGTTGTGCTTGATGCTCATGGCTCTGGAGTTGTGGTTAATGTATAGGACCTCGCTTGTGAATAAATAAGTTTTATTTTATTTCAATGTGCCATGTACTCAAAGTGTGATCCCCAACAACTCCTAAGGTCCTATAACTACAAACTTCAAAGCATATCCGATGTTATTACAGCCCCAACCACCTTAGGACTGAAGGAGCTGAAGGGGAAGACAACTCCATAGGAAGACCAACAGTATCAACCAACCCGGACCCCTGGGAGCTCCCAGAGACTAAGCCACCAACCAAAGAGCATACACGGGCTGGTCAGTAGCCCTTGGCACATATATAGCAGAGGACTACCCTGTCTGGCCTCCCTAGGAAAGGATGTATCTAATCCTGTAGAAATTTGTTGTCCCAGGGGAGGGGGATGGGGAAGAGAGGGGAGGGTGAGGTGGGGGTACGGATGTGGGTAGACGTTGTTGGAGAGCACTCTGTCAAAGGCAGAGGAGAGAGGGGATGGGGTGAAGAATTCTTGGAGAGGGACCTCTGGAAGGCTGGCAACATTTGGAATGTAAATAGATAAAACGATTAAAAAAACAAAAGAGCCCCAACTACCTTTTAAGCCATAGGCACATTATAACATGTTAAAGTTTTAAAGTTTCATGAGAAGCATTATTTTTTGGAATGCTTCCTTCCCTCCCTCTCCCTCCCTCTCCCTCCCTCCCTCCCTCCCTCCCTTCTCTCTCTCTCTCTTCCTTCCTTCCTTTCTTCTTTTTTCTTTCTTTTTTCTTCCTTCCTTCCTTCCTTCCTTCCTTCCTTCCTTCCTTCCTTCCTTCCTTCCTTCCTTCCTTCCTTCCTTCCTTTCTTTCTTTCTTTCTTTCTTTCTTTCTTTCTTTCTTTCTTTCTTTCTTTCTTTCTTTCTTTCTATAAAGACACACACACACACACACACACACACACACACACACACACACATATGAGTGTTTGACAGAAACATGTAATTTACCATGTATATACTTCCTGGCAGAGACCAGAAAGAGTGTTGGGTCCTCTGAAGCTGGGGTTATAGGTGGTTGTGAGCCATCATGTGGGTGCTGGGAACTGAACTCAATTCTCTGCAAGAGCTGCAAGTGCTCTTAAATGAGGAGTCATCTCTGCAGGTCCTTGTGGATTTTTCAGGGGATTTTGCAGATTCTAACTCTATGAATTCATTTGTCACATATTTCGGTTCCCTGCATTTCCTGCTAATTAATTACAATTAGAAGATAGATATAATTTAAGCATTATTTCCTGGCAGGACTGCTTGGTAGGGGCTTCACTTATTTGGAATGAAAACTAGTTTTATCACTTCTTAGGATATCGCTGACTCTTGAATTTCATTACTTTTGTGTATTAATTTAAGGGGTCACAGAGAATGACAACTCTAGCATTTCTTCTTTTACTGAGATTGGAGTGGTTTTCTTATCTTTCTATCACATTTGAAATAAAATTCATATAGAAATTGAAAGCTAAATAAATGTATGAGATTTTAAAATTTGAGCATAACTCCTCTTTTATAAAAAAGAAAGAACAAGGATATGCTTGGTACAGGCCACAGTATGGTGGTGGTGAAGGAGGATAGGGGGTGCTTCTGAGGGCCCATGTTGAGGCACCCCTTCCCCCTGAGGTACCAGCTATATGATGGGTTTAGTATAGAATAGAGTTTATTTAAGGCATGGGTAGGTGGAGTTGAGGAGGGAATAGAGACAGAGAAAGGCAGAGAGAGAGAGAGAGAGAGAGAGAGAGAGAGAGGCAAACAACAGCCCCTTTTATAGTGAGTCAGGCACACCTGGCTGTTGCCAGGTAACTGTGGGGAGGAACCTAGAAGGAATGCCAACAACTCCTCTTCTACCTCTTTAAATTCCACAAAACTTGAGATGAAGAGGGGCCAGAGGACAGGAGCTTAAACAGTGTTTCAAACTAGAGAAATCAGAGCGTGGTGCCTGTTAGAACACTGTGTGCCTGCCTCTAACACACACTTTAGCAAGATTCAATAACGTTTTCTTTAAATTTATTTTCCTTGCTTATTTCAGGGAAAACTCTTTTTCCATTCCCAGTCTTCCCAGGTCTTTCGTCATTTTCTCCTTCCCTGTACATTGATTGATTTTCACTCTCAGGTTTTAAAATGGTTGGCTGAAGGAATATCTTCCAACTATTTTACACTTGTAATTTCACCACCGCCTTAATCCTTTGAAACAGAGAAAATATGTCTGCCTCTGAAGTCTGAAGAAAGATAAGACCAAACTCCAGAAAGAGTGAGAGCCGCTTCACCCATTCTGGCCACTTGGAGTCAGAAATTCAGTGCTGCGGAGTCATTGTCAGTCTCAATTCAAGATGTGTCTGAATTTAGTGATATCCAGTGTTCCAAATTACATAAATTCCAGTTTATTAGTGAAAAGCCTGAGATCAGAGGATAACACGACTTCTTACAGTTACAAGACTACTAAGCGACAAAGCTAGTATTGAGCTAAAACCCCAGAGCCTGGATTCAGAAATAATTTCAAGCATTTTGATCTTGTCTTCTTGGGTGCTACTCTACATGTCAGTATTGAACTCATTAATGATATTTGTAATTAATAGTGATTTACTGTTGTGTTAAGATAAATGATAGTCAACAAAGTTAGTGGTTTGCCATGTATGTTTTGGATATTTTCCACCATTTGAAAGCTATGTGAAGCAAATTATAGTGAAGTCTATGAGTAGAAAATTTAGCATCAGTCCTTGTTAGTCACATCAACTAAATGGTGCTTGCCTATATTTTCATGTTACAGGAATATCATCTTGTGGGGCTGTAGAGATGGCTCAGTGGTTAAGAGCTCTGACTGCTTTTCCAGAGGACCTGAGTTCAAGTCCCAGAATCCACATGGTAACTTGAGTCTCAGGGTATCTGGCCTCCTCGGCCACTGTGTGCACAAACATACAGTCAGGCAAAATACTCATACACATAAAATAATAAAACAAAAATTTCGAACTCATCTTAGATTTGATAAATCTATATCAACATTTTACTAAATTTATATAACAAGTTTCTGCTGACTTAATTAAGAGATTATTGTAGTGTCTTTATTGTTATAGTAACACAGAGAACATCCTAGCAATGTAAGTGACTACTGTTCTCAAAATAAAAAAAAAAAAAAAACATGTGTTTTCCATGTATTATGAGTGAAGGAAACAAAACAAAACAAAACAAAACAAAACAAAACAAAACAAAACAAAACGCTTCATCCAGACCGGCATGGTGGCTGATTTCCCTAATCTCAGCACTCAGGAGGCAGAGTCAACATCTCAGGGAGTTCAAGGCCAGCCTGATCTACATAAGGAGTCCAAGACCAGCTAAGACTACATAGTAAGACCCTGACTCAAAATAAAAAACCAAAAATGTCTCTTTTCAATTCAAATATACTGTAAGGGTCACTAATTTAAAGGAAAAATCTTTGGTTGTTTTTACCATTATTATATGATGTTGGCTAGTGTGGAGCTCACCATGTAGGGCCTCAAATGTCATGAGAAGAGGTATAATAAAAGTGCAAGTGTGTCAGTGGAGCTGTTTACTTAAACTTCCTAAGCCTGAAGATCACCTAGGAACAAAGACTAAATAAATACAAAAGCCATCCCTGCCAGTTTGGGCAGCGAGGGGGGATGTGCTGAGCCATCCTCAGAGGATCAACAGGGACGAGTGGCAGGCCTGTCTTCCTCTTTCAACTACCATGGAGCCTCAGGCTATGTTTGTACCTGTCAGTCTGGATTCACAGACAGAAACCTAGCAGTATCTGTTCCCCTAAGAGGCTCCACCCAGCAGCTGACTGAAGCAGATGCAGAGACCCACAGCCAAGCATTAGAACAAGTTCAAGAAGTCTTGTGGACGAGTTGAGGGAAGGATTGAGAAACTTGGAGAAGACAGGGGCTCCACAAGAAAAACCAACAGAATCAACTTGACCTGGAACCTTGGAGGCTCCCAGAGACTGAACCACCAACCAAAGAGCACACAAGGGCTGGACCTAGGCCCCTTACACAAATGTCACAGATGCACAGCTTGGTCTTCATGTGGGTCCCCCACAACTGGAGTCTGAGCTTTATCGTGACTTTGTTGCCTGCCTTGTGGATCCTGTTCCCCTAAGTGGGCTGCCTTGTCTGGCCTCAGTGGGAGAGGATGCGCCTAGTCCTACAGTGACTGGAGGTGCCAGGGGTGGGGTGGTACCCAGGTGGGGACCTCTCCCTTCTCAGAGGTGAAGGAGAGAGGTGGTGGGGGACCATGCGAGGGAGGGATGGGGGGGGGGTGCTGCAGTTGGGATGCAAAGTGAACAAATAAATTAATAAATGGAAAAAAGACAAAAAAAGAATTATTTTAAGGAATAATAATGGTTCATAACAGATGTTCAGTAAAATTACTTTTCCTATTTGTGATAAATACTTCAACATAATAGAAGCTTCCTGCGAATGTCCGTGGATTCAGAGACAGGAAGCACTGCTTTCCTAAATGTTTACATAATATGCTATCAGGAGGCATCAAAGCCTAAAGAAAGCAGTAAAGTCAGTGAGAAACAGTATCGTTCTCCAGTAAAGCAAAGAGTTCAGATTTCAGTTGTGTCTTTTTAGTGTCCTTGCCACCTTACTGACGTTCTCTGTAAAGGTTTCCTCTCATGGGAACCGAGGCAATCGGAGGTGCTTCATACAGAGCTTGACACGTGAGGATTTTCCACACGAGGTGGCAAGTGTGATTATTAGATTATAAATGTAAAGGACGTGTGAACCAGGGCCTCACAATTCCAGTCGCGATGGTTTTTGTCTTTCACTTCCAGATGTCTGAAGCACTGGGTCGCACTGAAGTCTCCATAGTTCATGTGCTTTCAATTTCCACTTTTGCTTAACGTTGGTAGCATTGAGGAGTCTTACTGTAAGCCTTTAAAGAAAGAGATAGAACAAAATCCTCAATTCTTAGCTACTATTTCAACAAGGGGCTCCTTAGAAAAACAAAACCAAACAACGCCCCCTTCCCCAAAGCAAACCTTAGTTTTTACATTTTTCAGTTTAAAGTTGGAGCTCATTAATCATTTTCTGTGTCCATGGTCAAATATGAAGATTGTCCCACTGCCGCAGTTCTGGGAGGGAGGGCCCTCGGGTTATTATAAAGCTGGAAGGCTATGGCGTTTAGTTTAAGCTAATGAAGGGAGCCATCCAGTCAGGATGTGGAGTCACTCCCTGTGGTGAGGCTGTTAACTGGCCAGGAATGAGACATGTCTATAATTAGAGAAGCATTAGGTGTTAGTGATCTTGGCGATCAGGGAGCCTGTGCCCAGTGGACTAGTCAGGCTGGCTATTTCCTCTATCAGTCAGAGTCAGAAGCAGTGTAACGAGGGGTGGACTAGCAAATTCCTCGGAGCTGAAACTATCTATTAAAACATAACTACAGTTTCCGAGGAATAGCTTTGGAAACGACACAGTCTAAGAGCAAAACAGAATACAGCAAAGCATTAGCCTGAAAGGTAGGCAGGACAGGGCAGAGAAAGAATTCTCAGACCCATGAGTAGCAGAGGAGGAGTGTATTGTTTTGTCCCCTTAACATTTCTTTTTCTGGGAACTAGGAGAGCCAAGAAAGTGCTTTTCCGGAAAATACATTTGTTGAAAGCAGAGAAAGTTGTCAAATAACTCCACGTTCTTCTGAAAATGTAGGCTCTGGGAAAGATGGAGGAATGCTAATTATTTCTCTTCCTCCTCCTCTTCCTCTTCCTCCTTCTCCTCCTCTTCCTCTTCCTCCTCTTCCTCCTCTTCCTCCTCCTTCTCCTCCTTCTCCATCTTCTTGTTCTTCTTCCACAGAGGAGAGCACCAAAGTAGAGGATTGTAGGGATAATTAGTATCATGAAACATCGTTAATAAAAACACTATATACATTAAAATATTTCTATTTTGTCTGTCTTATTTGGTACTCACTCCTAAATGAAGTAGTGACTTACTGTTTTTTACAGGAGTACCCAATTAAGTGTCAGACAGCAATGTCTGCCCGTGACTCAGGTGTCTCCAGGCCCTGTGCTTGTAATAAATACATGCGATACAGGTTTCTAAGATCTCATCTATGCTGTGTTAATGCAGGCATGTTCCATGGAATTGTAGCAGACACTTAGAAGTGGCCTTTACAAAATTATTTAAGGGACTAGAGAAATGGTTGAGTAGTTAAGAACATCTGCTGACTTTTCAGAGAGAGAGAGAGAGCATGTATACACACACACACACACACACACACGCACACGCACAAGCACACACACACTAACTTGAGTACTCACTTAGGCCTATAAAGAATTTAATAAAGCAGATTAAAAGCCTGGCCCTTCTGTCTTATTTTTTTTAACCTGTATCTTGGCTTAAGGCATAGAGATAAATTACTATCCTAACTTTCTTACTCAGCCACACTGAATTTCAGAACAAACCCTCCTAGGACAGACTGTCCTCTCAGATGAGGACAGTTATCCCTGGAGACAAGGTTGGCCCCTCAGCACTGAACAGATCGATTATTGAACAGTTTCTGGGCTGTCAGAACTGAGACAATGATGATGAATCAATGACAGGCAGGACCACACGTCTGCTAGGACGACCTCTTGCCTTTGAAGTTAATCCTCAAGTCAGTGTCTGGAAGATGGACTTGTGTCACTAGACCGCTTTGTTTGTTCTTCTTCCCAGTGTGGTCACATCCAATGGCTCCCTTTCTGCTTGTCACCATGACTCATTTCTTTAATTGGCGTATAGGGACCAGCACTTTAGTCTAGATTATTGGGGCTACTGGAGCCTAGACTTTAACCTTCGAAGTTGTGCTTCTTCTAGTCAGCTAGGCAGTATTGTAGGTTTTAAATACATTTATATGCATTCTTTTGCTTGTATTTGTGGGAATTCAAAAATATGTTTTAAAAATGCCCTGTAAGGATAAAGTCACTTAGAACTAAGGTGTCAGGAACAGTGGAGAAACATCTGGAGACACATGCTCCCTCCTTGTATCTACAGTAGCTTGAAGGTTTTGGTCTGAGATCTCTCCTGAGGGGAAACCAAGAGTCTCAACTTCACCACAGGAAAAAGTGACCTGGATGATGTGCCCATGCGAATCAGTCTTGGAGTTCATTAGGAAGCATGAATTAAGCATGGAGAAGAGCCCAGGGAAAGAACAAGACACTCTGAAGTGTGGGTGTCGGGTTATTAAGAGAGAGTTGGGAAACTCAGAAAGCAGTCGCATGTATGGTTCTGGTGACTCTCAAGTGACTTCTCACAGGGTTGTCGAGATAGGTTTTATTTATTAGTAAATGAGATAATAAAGTGTTTTCTCATGTTCTTTGGTCGACATTACAGCTGGTAAAGTAACCCCAGGTCACAGGGATTGCATGGGAGGTTAAGATTGTGTGTGTGCAGTGTGTGCATATTTGTGTGCATGTGTATACAAATTCATGTGGACACCAGAGGTCAGCTCCAGGTAGACTTCTGTCACTCTCTTTTATTTTTCAAGTTAAATTTATCCTCTGACAATTTCCTATATCTCTGAAATACATTCAGATTGCCCCTCACTTCCTTCCTCTTCCCCTCCATCAATTCTACTTTCCCTTCTTCACATCTTTGGTTGTGTTTTGTTACTACGTTGCCACAGGCTAACTCAGAAAGCCCAGAACTGATTGGTTAGTTAGACTGGATGGCTAGTGAGCTTGTAGGATGTTCAGGTCTCTCCAGCTGCTCCATGAGAACTGCGGATGTGTGCCGAGTACATCTGGACGCGGCTGATCATGCTTGTGTGGCAGGCACCTTGCTCACTCAGCCATCGCCCCAGTATGTTTAGATTTTTTTTTTTTTTTACTGTAAATAAAAGTTTGTGATGTTCTCAGATATCTGGGAAAAGGAGTCAGGTCACACTCCAGGTCATGCAAGCTCAGGCTTTAAGCATGGTCCATTCCTGTTTTAGAATTCTTATTAGAAATATCTCTAAATAAAAGAAATATTGTCTCTATGTACATGACTTCCATAAAAATGCTAATTGTGTTAGAATTCCTGATTCAGGTGATCAGAGAGCCCACTTAGACTGCCAGATAAGGAATTCTTTTCTTCATTCGCACATTCCTTAGTTTGTTTCTGTCTTGTGATCTTGCACTGTCTAGTGGGTTCTATAGTAGTGCAGCTACTTACCATTCACCCATCTTAACTGTTTTCTTTATACTTTATTCCCTTTGTCTAGGACAATTGGGTAGTAAGTATTTATCAACGGAATTGAACAGAATAGAGATGACCCACGCTACCGTCTCGCCAGTGAAAACGCACGCAGGCCACTCGGATCCTTCTGCAGTAAAGCTTTAATACATCTCGAGAGATAGATGATCAGTTTCAGGAGAGGAGACCCAGAGAGCAGAAAACCCTTCCCTTTTATAGGCTGCGAAAGAACGGTTGGAAACATGCACCACCCGGATTGGCTGCTCACTATCAGTCAGTTAATGCCACGAGAGAGGCAGGGCTCAGGTAATGGAAAGATACCCTGATGCCTGCACACACTTACGAGCAACAGATGTCAGCGCCATCTTGTAATGGCGACTGTGAGGGCGGCTCCTCACATAGAGACAATTGAAATTAAGGAGACATGGGAGAGAGCAAAGACCCTCAACTACGAGAGTGGTTGACAAAGAGAACACATGGAGGGATCCATGGCTCCAGATACATATGTAGCAGAGGATGGCCTTATCTGGTATCAATGGGAAGGGAGGCCCTTGGTCCTGTGGTAGCTCAATGCCCCAGTGTATGGGGATGCTAAGGTGGTGAGGTGAAAGTGGGTAGGTGGGTGGGGGAGCACCCTCATACAGGCAGGGGGAGGGGGCATGGGATGGGGGTTTGTGGAGGGGAAACTGGGAAGAGGGGTAACATTTGAAATGTAAATAAATAAAATAACTAATAAAAAAGAGAGAGTGGCTGAGTCTCTTGCCAGCTGAGATGTGAATTTCAGCACAATTAGCATTTGCTATGAAGTTTGCTCATGTTAAGGCAATGCTCATTTTATCTAGAGATACTTCACATAAAGTATTGGAATTACAATGAACCATGCTTAAGGCTTAAACATATATAACCCCCAAGCATGGCCTTTCTTAAACATATATAACCCCCAAGCATGGCCTTTCTTGATTTCCCAGCTATGAACTTTCAGCTTTCTAGAAAACCACAAGAAACCCCTTTTACTGGAAAGTCATGTATTAACTGGCTTGTGTAGCTTTGGTGACCTCTAGTTTTACTGTATCAGATTATTATCCTACCCACAGGACCCAGGAATGACTCTACAATGTCATACAATGAAAGAGGGAAAATGTTCCTACGTAACCCTTTGAACTGTAGTTGGAGAGCCACAAAAAAGCTGCCTATACCAAGACACTTAGGAGTGACACACCCTTCCAAAGCCCACATCCAGACTTGAGTGTGTCTCATCTTGTCCATGAGAACTCTGCTATTACCCATCATGATTAAATCCACATTCAAATTTCTTCTTCTTAAAATGTTCATATAGATGGTGGGCAGGCAGGCACCACTATGATGAGCTAGTTAAGTGGTGGAGAGATGGGAGAGAGAGAGAGAAGCCGAAAGGTCTGAGCACTATGAAGAGAAAAGGAACTGGAGACTCAAGGGTGGTATGGAACGGTCTAATGGGAGTAGTCTGCACTGACATCTGAGACCATGAGCTTCCAGCCTGTGCTGCTGCCGAGGGCCATGTCTTGGTCTGTGGCTGTTCAGGGGTTTGTGTTGATGTCCAGGGCCCATGTTATCACAAAAAGCCACGTGAACATCTCTGGTCTGGGCTGCTGTCTGGGGCTGTTCAGAGCTGCCTGGGCAGTGTGGGAGAGCCGGCCCTGGTGGCCTGGGTGCAGGAGAGCAAGTGGGCTGATGACCTCAGCTTCTCCCAAGGGCTTCGAGTTGGCCCACCCCAACATCTACCCCATCTATGAACTGCTGGAGCTGGTGAAGGGGTCGGTCCTACAGATCCAAAGCTACAGGATCTCTATGACACAAGGTGACAACTGGATCTCTGAGAGAAGTTCTGATGAAGATCCAGTATTGATAGAGTAACAGAAGCCAGAGGCCTTGAACCAAAGGCCTTGAACCAAACCAATGACTCATTGCACGGAACGCTTGCAAGTAAAGCTGTGTGGGCAACAACACACCGTGTAACACGCCATGGCAGACCAAGGCTTCCACATAGAGTGTGAAACACACGATGGAACACCAAAGCTTCCACAGTGAGATGTTTATTTTTTTGTTTTTTAAATTTATTTTTATTTTATGTTTTCTTTTTGTGGGGAGGTTGCAAGGGCAGAGAGTGGATGTGAAGGGATGGGAGATGAGTGGGATTGGGATGCATGATGGGAAATTCACAAAGAACCAATAATTTTTTAAAAAAAGATAGCACACACACAAACACACACACACACACACACACACACACACAAATACATACATATATGTGACCTAGGCTTCTGATTCTTCTGACTCTTCATCAGACAAATTATATTGTAGATTTATGTGCCAGGTATGGTGGCACACACCTTTAATACAAGCACTTGGGACACAGAGGCAGGCAGATCTCTGTGAGTTTGAGGCTAGCCTGGTCTATAAAGCAAGTCCAGGATAGCCCTACACAGAGAAACACTGTCATGAAAAACCAAAGTAACAACAACACCCAAAACAAACAGACAAACAAACAGACAAACAAAACCAAACAAACAAAATCCAAAACACATCTCCCTCAAGCCAAACAAACCCCCCCCCAAAAACAACAACAACAACAACAACTCCTCCCCCCCCCAAAAAAAAAAAAACAGTATAGAGTTGCTCTCACCCCTGAGAGAATGTATTTGCTTGTTTGTCTGGAAGTTGAACCAGACATTACGGGAAGGTTACAAACACGAATTCATTTTGAAAATAAGAATAAACACATAGACAGTTGTGTGCTTCCTCAACATAAGCACTTTAGTAAGGACCATGAAGAGAGCAACTCAACAACCTTACAAAAAATGTATAAAAGGCAAATGCTTTGTGGTTAAAAATGCCCTCAGCCATAGTATTTATATCGCCCCTGAGTCCCAAGGGTCCAGATTGCTGCTGTTTTTAGATATCCTCAATTTCAGTACTACCAATTTTATCAGGTGATCTGGTTTACTTGTAGGTGGGAACATAATGTTCAAATTGTTTTACTCGGAAAACAACAGGGAGTTTGTCTAAAATTCACCTTCACAAATGTGTGTTAGAGGAAGGGCAGGTGTGCAGTTGCAGCAATTAGTGTATGTAAAGATGATAGGACCAAGGGAAATATCAAATGTGCATTTGACAGACCGAAGTGAAGGGAGATGGGCTCTCTCCAGCATATCAAGAAATTCCCTAGTAAATCAGATGGACTTGAAAGTGGTCCATCCAGGCCATGACACCCAGGCAACTGTGACAGCCGGGCTTGGCTTGTTGAAGCCTGAATCCTTTGCAGAGTGAGAGAATTGGGACCTTCAAAGCAATCCATCTTCTGAGATGCCGTAGTCAAGCCATCAGCTTCTAATCTGCAATGTCTTAGTTTCAGTAACTTGACTATGTTTGAGATCTTTTTATTTGTGTGGGTTTCTGCCTAAGAAAATTAGCCAAAACTATGATGTTGGGTAGAAATGTTATAAATAGTTGAAAATTTGGTAAACATTTAATAAAAAGAAGATGTGTAAGGTTTGTTTGTTTGATTTGTTTTTTTGCTTTTTATTTCAAGACAATATTTCTCTATGTAGTCCTGGCTATCCTTAAACTTGCTCTATAGATCAGGCTAGCCTCAAAATCAGAGATCCACTTGCCTCTGTATCCTAAATGCTGAGATTAAAGGTTTGTGCCACCATACCTGGCTATTTTTCTCCCTCCTTCCCCCCTCCCTCCCTCCCTCCCTCCCTCCCCCCTCCCTCCCTCCCTCCCTCCCTCCCTCCCTCCCTCCCTCCCTCCCTCTCTTCTTTCTTTTTGAGGCATGTTTTTCTATATATAGCTCTGGATGTCCTATACTTGCTCTCTTGCTCAGGCTGACCTGGAACTCACAGACAACTTCCTGTTTCTGCTTCCTGAGCATCAGTGCTAAATGCAAGCACCACTATGCCTGGCATGACTTTACTTTTTTTTTTTTTTTTTTTTTTTTTTTTTGGTTTGTTGAGACAGGGTTTCTCTGTGTAGCCCTGACTGTTCTGGAACTCACTTTGTAGACCAGGCTGGCCTCGAACTCAGAAATCCACCTGCTTCTGCCTCCTGAGTGCTGGGATTAAAGGTGTGCGCCACCATGCCTGGCTCATGATTTTACTTTTTAATGGTGGAAAAATATTCTGTTGTGTGTTCCTAGCACACTTTATTTATTCATCTGTGTTGAATATATAGATTGGTTCATTTTCCTAGATATTACGAATAGTCCAACAAATAAGTGTGAAATTTCTAATATCCAGAGAAGTATATACCTGTATACAACTCTTTTTTAATTTAAATGTTATCTTTGAAGGAATTTTATACAC
Organism: Mus caroli; assembly: GCF_978045245.1. NCBI lineage: Eukaryota > Metazoa > Chordata > Mammalia > Rodentia > Muridae > Mus > Mus caroli. Next base: position 30,711,910 of record NW_028227275.1, on the reverse strand, counting down.
GAACACTGAATATACATCTATTTCCACCCTGCCTCTCATCTTTCCAATTTCCACCTATGTCCTTCTGACTCTCAAACTGGTGGCTTCTTTTTAAAATATTATTATTGTCTCACACACACTTGTAATCCTACCAGCAATGGAGGAGTGTTCCTCTTTATTCACAACCTTGCCAGCATCTGCTGTCACCTGAGTTTTTGATCTTAGCCATTCTGACTGGTGTGAGGTGGAAACTCACTGTTGTTTTGATTTGCATTTCCCTAACTAAGGATGTTGAACATTTCATTAAGTGCTTCTCAGCCATTCGGTATTCCTCAGTTGAGAATTCTTTGTTTAACTCTGTACCCCATTTTAAAATAGGGTTATTTAGTTCTCTGGGGTCTAACTTCTTGAGTTCTTTGTATATATTGGATATTAGCCCTCTATCAGATGTAGGGTTGGTAAAGATCTTTTCCCACTCTGTTTGTTGCCATTTTGTCCTACTGACAGTGTCCTTTACCTTACAGAAGTTTGCGATTTTATAGGATCCCATTGGTCAATTCTTGATCTTAGAGCATAAACTATTGGTGTGCTGTTCAGGAAAATTTCCCCTGTGCCCATGTGCTCGAGGCTCTTCCCCACTTTCTCCTCTATAACTTTCAGTGTATCTGGTTTTATGTGAAGGTTCTTGATCCACTTTTGGTACAGTGACAGGTAGGTAGACCAATGTAATAGAACTGAAGATCCAGAAATGAACCCACACACCTATGGTCACTTGAACTTTGACAAAGGAACTAAAACCGTCCAGTGGAAAAAAGACAGCATATTCAACAAATGGTGCTAGATCAACCGGCATTCAACTCATAGAAGAATGCAAATTCGATGTGTTCTTGGATTCGGTTAGTGAGAACTTTATTGAGGATTTTTGCATCGATATTCATAAGGGAAATTGGTCTGAAGTTATCTTTGTAGGGTCTTTTTGTGGTTTAGGTATCAGAGTAATTGTGGCTTCATAGAATGAGTTAGGTAGAGTACCTTCTGCTTCTATTTTGTGGAATAGTTTGTGAAGAACTGGGATTAGATCTTCTTTGAAGGTTTGATAGAACTCTGCACTAAACCCATCTGGTTCTGGGCTTTTTTTGGTTGGGAGACTATTAATGACTGCTTCTATTTCTTTAGGGGACTGTTTAGATCATTAACCTGATCTTGATTTAACTTTGGTACCTGGTATCTGTCTAGAAACTTGTCCATTTCATCCAGGTTCTCCAGTTTTGTTGAGTATAGCCTTTTGTAGAAGGATCTGATGGTGTTTTGGATTTCTTCAGGATCTGTTGTTATGTCTCCCTTTTCATTTCTGATTTTGTTAATTAGGATGCTTTCCCTGTGCCCTCTAGTGAGACTGGCTAAGGGCTTATCTATCTTGTTGATTTTCTCAAAGAACCAGCTCCTCATTTGGTTGATTCTTTGAATAGTTCTTCTTGTTTCCACTTGGTTGATTTCGCCCCTGAGTTTGATTATTTCCTGCCGTCTACTCCTCTTGGGTGAATTTGCTTCCTTTTGTTCTAGAGCTTTTAGGTGTATTGTCAAGCTGCTAGTGTGTGCTCTCTCTAGTTTCTTTTTGGAGGCACTCAGAGCTATGAGTTTTCCTCTTAGAAATGCTTTCATTGTGTCCCATAAGTTTGGGTATGTTGTGGCTTCATTTTCATTAAACTCTAAAAAGTCCTTAATTTCTTTCTTTATTCCTTCCTTGACCAAGATGCTGACGAGGATGTGGAGAAAGAGGAACACTCCTCCATTGTTGGTGGGATTGCAAGCTTGTACAACCACTCTGGAAGTCAGTCTGGCGGTTCCTCAGAAAATTGGACATAGTACTAACGGAGGATCCTGCAATACCTCTCCTGGGCATATATCCAGAAGATGTTCCAACCGGTAAGAAGGACACATGCTCCACTATGTTCATAGCAGCCTTATTTATGATAGCCAGAAGCTGGAAAGAACCCAGCTGCCCCTCATCAGAGGAATGGATACAGAAAATGTGGTACATTTACACAATGGAGTACTACTCAGCTATTAAAAAGAATGAATTTATGAAATTCCTAGGCAAATGGACGGACCTGAAGGGCATCATCCTGAGTGAGGTAACCCAATCACAAAAGAACTCACACAATATGTACTCACTGATAAGTGGATATTAGCCCAGAAACTTAGGATACCCAAGATATAAGATACAATTTACTAAACGCATGAAACCCAAGAAGAACGAAGACCAAAGTGTGGACAGTTTGCCCCTTCTTAGAATTGGGAACAAAATACCCATGGAAGGAGTTACAGAGACAAAGTTTGGAGCTGAGACGAAAGGATGGACCATCTAGAGACTGCCATATCCGGGGATCCATCCCATAATCAGCCTCCAAACGCTGACACCATTGCACACATTAGCAAGATTTTGCTGAAAGGACCCAGATATAGCTGTCTCTTGTGAGACTATGCCGGGGCCTAGCAAACACATAAGTGGATGCTCACTGTCAGCTATTGGATGGAACACAAGGCCCCCAATGGAGGAGCTAGAGAAAGTACCCAAGGAGCTAAAGGGATCTGCAACCCTGTAGGTGGAACAACAATATGAACTAACCAGTACCCCACAGAGCTCGTGTCTCTAGCTGCATATGTATCAGAAGATGGCCTAGTCGGCCATCACTGGAAAGAGAGGCCCATTGGTCGTGCAAACTTTATCTGCCTCAGTACAGGGGAACGCCAGGGCCAAGAAGTGGGAGTGGGTGGGTGGGGGAGTGGGTGTGGGAGCGGGTGGGGGACTTTTGGGATAGCGTTGGAAATGTAAATGAAATAAATACCTAAAAAAAAACTGATGCTAAAGATTGTCCCAATTCTAAAGATTGTTAAAGAAAAGAACGGAAGCAACCGATGGGCTAGAAAACCTGGGGAAAGGAGGGTGTACAGACTGCATGTAAAGGAGAATATTTTAAAATAGTAAACCAAGTACCTGAAAAATAAAAAAAAAAAAAAGAAGAATGCAAATTGATCCACTTACTCCATCCTTGTTCTCTGTAGTGCTGCAGAGGATGGATTTTCCCAAGGACCATCTTCCCCCAATAGAGGAGGCTGGCATTCAGTCATGGGGATATGAGTAGCTGCACTCCTTTGCTAGAACCTCCAAACAAGCTCTCGGAAGCTGATACCTTGAACCTGACAGAAGAGACAGTAGGGACTACCCTTGAACTTAGAGGTACTGGAAAGGACTTTCTGAACAGACAGACATCAGTAGCACAGCCATTATTAATTAATAAATAGGATCTCATGAAACTAAAAAGCTCTGTATAGCAAAAGACATATCATTCAGTTGAAGAGGCAGCCCACTGAATAGGAAAAAATAAATATCTTTGTAGCTATATATCTGACAGAGGGTTAATATCTAGAATACATAAGAAATAAAAAGAAAACCCAATTAAATACTGGGATATGGAAATAAACAGAATTGTCAAAAGAAATACAAATGGCTGAGAAGTATTTTTAAAATAATGTCCAACCTCTTTAGCAACCAGGGAAGTGCAAATTAAAACTACTTTGAGACTTCATCTTACTTCTTTTAAGATGGCTAAGGTAAAAACAAAACAGAAAGAAAGCCAACAGCAATCAAATGACAGCAAATGTTTGCGTGACTGTGGAGAAAGGGGACAGCAATTCTCTGTCAGTGGGAGTAGAAGTCAGTGCAGCCACTGTAGACATCATGTGGAGGTTCACAGTAGACATTGTGTGGAGGTTCACAGTAGACATCGTGTGGAGGTTCACTGTAGACATCGTGTGGAGGTTCACTGTAGACATCGTGTGGAGGTTCACTGTAGACATTGTGTGGAGGTTCACAGTAGACATCGTGTGGAGGTTCTTCAAAAGCCAGGAATATATAGACCAGCACTCCCAGCTATACTGTCCCTGGGCATCTACCCAGAGTGCTCTATATACTATTGCAGAGATACTGGTTTATCTTTGCTTATTGCTACTCTGCTCACAGTAGGAAATAACATTAACCTGGATGCTCTGATATCCATAAATCAGCCTGATACATGGATAAGAACATGGGAAACAGTTATACAATGTAAGATTATTTGGTTATTTAAGAAAAAAAATGTGTATTCTGCAGATAAATGAATGGAGCTGAAAATAATCACTCTTAAAGAGGCACTATAGACAACCCAAAAGACAACTCTTACATATTCTGTTACATGCAGATGCCAGCTTTGAGACTTTGGATGCCCGTGTATAAAAGGAGTTGGGGGGGTGAGTTTCAAGGGAGGAGAGATGGCACACACTGGAACAAGAGGATAATAGGGAATACTGAGGGGTTGCCTTTTTGAAGGCTCATATTTCTAAACTGCATATGAATGTCACATTCTTTCACATATTTTAACCCGGGTTTAGTTTTGACATACTGTCCACTAAATCATAGAATAAAATTGACGCTCAAGGAAGACACGCCAGTATGTCTTTCATAAATGGATGCATATATCCCAGTTGTAAAGTGGCTTGTTAATAAAGAGAATGACATTAGGGTAAACCTTGATTAGAATATACCGAATGAAAAATATTTTCAATAAAAAGGGAATAACGTTATGTTGATGCCACTTTTTCATTCTATAAAATGTATAATGCATTCTGTAAAGTTGAGACAATATCCACAGTAATTACTGAAGAGAAACAAAAGTCGTTCAAGTTGATGTTAAGGTAACCCCAAACGGGACACTGGAGGACTCTAAGTTGTAACCAAACCCACACTTGTTTCATGGCTTTGACCAAACCAGGCAGTCTGTGGCCATGATTATGTATAAAAACCGCCCACATCAGGTGTCATCTGAAGGTCAATGTGTTTATGGTCGCCGTTTTTGTTATACATGTAGAATGCCTTGCAGCTGTTCTGGGCATGGTGGTCAGAGTGCATGCCAGCACAGCCAGCCGTAGTGAGCAAACTGGCAGAAACAGGCGGATTGAACAGGCAAGATAGGCAGATGATACGGTTAGGAAGGTGAATGGAACGTCTTGGTTGCAATAATTCCAAAGGCTTGGATTAACTCTCTGACTGATGATGATACAATTGATGTGATTCCTTTCCAACCTGGATCACTTTATAGACAAGGCATGCCTGCCTCTCTGTATTAAGATACTGGATGGTGGTGAAAATTAGGCAGTATTAGAACATTGTACGGATAAATTCTAAGTTCTCACTGAGTAAATATGCAAGTGCAATGTAGATTTTACAAACGCTTGGCAGCCTCTAGACTTGCCTCCCAGAAAGGACCAGCTGCATGACTCAGTGAGTGAGGCTGCTTATTCTCAAGCCGAACTCAAGTTCAATCCCAGAAACCTCATGGTGAACAGAGAGAACCAACTGCTGCAACTTGTCCTCTGGACTGCACACCCGTGCCATGGCATGCAACCCACCTCTGCAACTGTGTCTACAAATGTCATAGAAATACTTTAAAGGAATAAGAGGAAAAAGCAGACTCAGAATAGCATAGTATAATTTTATGCAAGATCTGAATTCTTAAAGAGAAGCTCTTAAACTTACTATACTTATTAGTAAATGCTGTATCAGAAACTCATGCTTTACTGTATCTATGTTCGGCTTAAAAACATGATACAAGCCAAAACCTTCCATAGTCGTAACCTGTAGAACTTGCCACGGAAATTATCATTATACTCAGTACCAATTATGACACATGGTTGTCTGCATTTCTATTTAAAGTTGTGAAGTTGTATTCTTATAACATCAAACAAAGGATGGAGAAGTTTGGCTCGGTAAAGTGAAATATCAGGAAAGTAAACTGCTTCTAAGTCTGTTTGATTCATCTACACAGCGGCATGGCATTCTGATACTTTATGCTCAGAGGTGCAACAATGAAAACTGAAGATGGCGTTTGGCCTTAGAAATGGAAGAGACTTTAATGGAATCTAACGGAAGCAGAAAAGACACATCAGTAAGTGAAACTTCTTAGTGAAATATCTAAGGTTGGAATAAAATTTCTTTATGCAGATATATTAAAATATCTCCTTCTACCATAGTTCTAGGAGGAGTGATGTCTAGAATTTGAAATGGCATCTTTTTTTTTTTTTTGGTTTTTCAAGACAGGGTTTCTCTGTGTAGCCCTCTCTGTCCTGGAAATCACTTTGTAGACCAGGCTGGCCTCGAACTCAGAAATCCACCTGTCTCTGAAATGGCACTTTCGAAGTCAATGTTCCAATAAGTATTAGAGGTAATGGAAACTAGACTATATTTATATTTATTTATTTTGGCATGCTGCCTTGAACGGTGGGTGTTCTATCAGTAAACCACCGTCATCCCTAAAACCTCAGTATTAACTGTTCCTTAATTTTTCACTTTGTATGTTTACCATTGTTTTGTAAGATATCTGTCATTTTTTTTTTTATCAAATGTATTTAAGATTGCAGTGTGATGGTTTGGTGTCATGAACAAGGTGAAGCAATAACTACAGGGGATTTGAAATTTCTTTCCAAATAATTTGGATTTTATCCTATAGATGGAGAAGAGTGTTTGTGATTCAGCACCATCAAGCCATGACATTCTGTGAAGTGTACTAAATGGAGAAAGGGCAGATGAAATTCTGTAATGATTCAAGTGTGAGTGAGATAAAGTCTTATCCTGATACCAGCTCAAATGGACACGGAGACTCAGTTGAGAGAAGGCTAAAGGGAAATCCACTTTCAGAGCAGGCCTTGCTTTCAGATCATTCTGTGGGTATTTTCCCTGATTTTTAAATTCTCACTTGAATGTTAGTGATATAGAAAAGTTGGTAATACAACGGCTCAATGAAAGGTCTCAGAAAATAAGATATATTCTGGTTTTCAGTATTTACAGTTTTATACTGCAGCAGACAGGGGCAGTTTTCTCTGTTATTGTAAATGCTAACGAGTAAAGTGGATTAGTTCTTCGTGAGGCGCAATGTGAAACACATTTCCCACTGTGACATCACCGTTTCTATTTAAGCACAAGTTGACTCCAGGGAATAGGAGACTTTTGCTCTGACTTCACATACAAAATGGTTATAAATTAAAACTGTAAATATTTAGTACTGACTTTTAAAAACATTTGATAAGATGGAATGGAGTGTCCATTTGTTTTCCCAATACTTATTTTTAGTGGATTTGACTAAGTAGAATAAATTGCTGCACAAAAATTCTGTCTCTTTCCTTCTGTCTCTAAGTATATATGTGTGTATGTATGTATGTATGTATGTATGTATGTATGTATATATATATATTATACATATACAATGGTATAGAATTATACCTAATACCTTATTCTTTCTGGTAATGAAGATTGTCTCTTTAGTAGCACAGTAGCTAACCAGTTAGATTTTGGCAAGTGAGTAATATGTGGATCAATTGATAAATGAAATAGAATCACAGAATAAAAAATCGTTGCATTTTACTTCTCTTCTTTTTCTTTCCGTGTGTGTGTGTGTGTGTGACTTGTACTGGAGTGTGTGTTTATACAAGTATGGATCCATGTAGTCTAGAAGAGGACATTAGACCCTTGGGTCCCGTGGAGACGGACTTCAGTTATTTTCTATTTTTCAGATGATCAGCTTGTTATGTGGATCCTGGGCCCCATCTTCTGTTCTCACGTTTGTGCCTCATGCACTCTTCTTCTTCTTTTTTTAATTTTAAAAATTTATTCATTTACATCACTACCACAGTTTCCTCTCCCCCCTCTCCTCTCAGTCCCTCTCCCGACCTTCCTTCTGCCCACCCACCCCATCCACTTCTCCGTTTCTCTTCAGAAAAAAGGCAGGTCTCCCATAGATATCAACCAGCCACATCATATCAAGTTGCAGGAAGGCTAGGCATCTCCTCTTCAATTAAAACTGGACAAGAAAACTCAGTAGGCAGAAAAGGTCCCCAAAGCAGGAAATGGAGTCAGGGACAGCCCCTGCTCACACTGTTAGGAGTCCCACAAGAAGACTAAGCTACACAACTATAACAACTACTGAGTTATCTCTCCTGTTAGCTTTCCCCCTTCAAAGTGATCCTTAAATATTATTGTGCGTGTCTTCATGATGGATGTGTGTTGGCAAATGTGTCATGTTATACATGTGGCGGTTAGAGAACAACTTATGGAGATCATTTTTCACCTTCCATCAGATGGGCTCTGGGAATTGAACTCAGGCCCCCCAAGCTTTGCACAGCAAGAGCCATTTTCTGCTGAGCCATCTTGCTGGTCCTTGATTACATTTTTTCTTTTATTAAAATTTTATTTTAATTTCCTGTTTCCCCTTTCCCCTCTCCCTCCCCTCTCCCACCCACACCCCCCCCCCTGCATCTCATGATTATTTCCTTCCCCCTTTGAACTGGAATTGAAACATCCTCACTTGGGCCTTTCTACTTGTTACACTTCTTGGGATCTGTAGGTTGTGTCCTAGGTGTTCTGTACTTTTTGGCTAATATCTACCAATCAGTGAGTACTTACGATGTATGCCTTTGGATCAGGATGATATTTTCTAGTTCCATCCATTTGCCTGCAAATTCATGATGTTTTCATTTTTAATACCTGACTAGTATTCCAGTCTTCGGTTGAGGGACATCTGGGTTGTTTCCAGCTTCTGGCTATTTCAAATAAGGCTGCTATGAACATGGTGGAGCATGTGTCCCTTGTGGTATGATGGAGCATCTTTTTGGTATATGCCCAAGAGTGGTATAGCTGAATCATTTTTCTTAAAGGCTCGTTCATTTCATGAGTGGATTACTCATTTTTAGTTGACCTTTAACTTTCCTGACTCATTTCTACTACATTTAATAAATTTGATGTATACATTAGGTAAAATGAAACTGTGTTTTCTTTGTCTATCTGTGTAATTTTTCTGATCAACTGTCTGTTTACTTGTATGACCCATTTTCAGTAGAGTTGAATTCATCTTGAATATTTTGTACATTTGTACACAATTTTTACAACAAATTCTATTGTGAAAACATTTCTTACTAGTTTTTTGGTAACTTAGAATAAGTGATTTTAACGAGCTCTGTTGGTTTGCCTGAGATGTTCTCTTGGGTATTTCAGCATGTACTTGCCAAGTAGGGAAGCTGTATGGGGTAGCTTAGGACTGGTGGCTTTGTTGGAGAAAGTATGTCACTATCAGCAGGCTTGGTGGTTTCAAAGCCCCCCCCCCCCCCCATTTCACAGTGCTCTCTCTCTTTCCTCTTTGCCGTTCCAGATATGAGCTTTCCACCTTTCTTGTCACCATGCCTAGAGCTTGTTGGCATGCTGTCATGGTGATGGACTCATGCCCCTGGAACCATAAGTCCCAAATAAACCCTTCCTTCTCTAAGTTGGCTTGGTCATGGTGTTTTATCACAGCCTCGGCCAAGTAACCAATGCATATGCAAATATATTACTCTCTTAGATGCTTAGAAAGCTCACCCCAGACATATTTTACTTGACTCTTCTTATCACATGCAATCACCTATTGGCTCTTTTTCATCAATTTCAGTGGGGCTGCTGGGTTCTTGCCCATGCATCTTTTGCATATGATGTTGTGCGCTCAGTTTTATCCTCTTGCTTCTCAACTTCTCTGAACAGCTACCTGATACATTACCTCCATCTCTTCATTTGTCAGCCCTGCTGTGCAATCTGAAAACAGTTGCATAACTGCCAAAGCTTTGTTCTGTCTCTTTTAAAAGGGACAATAATAAAATAATAAAACTGTCAGTATTATGGGATTCTGGGAGACATATGCTTATATTAAATATTTAAATTTGAGTAACTGAACATCAAAAGGATTTAATAAATAATAATGACTGATTTTCCCATAAAGCTTTTCCCTAAGAAAATAATTTGGAAATCTAATAGAAATGATGTTTTCACTATTAATCTTTACATTAGGATTACATTTTTTCTATTTGCTTATATCTTCTAGACTGGCATTGTGGTGCATCCCTTTAATCCCAGCACTGTAGAAAGACATGAGGATCTCTGTGAGTTTGAGGCCAGCTAGGTCTACATAACAAGCTCCAGGACAGCTAACACTATCTGCTCAGATCCGATGGAATACAAACAAAACAACAAAACAACAACAATAACACCACACACACACACACACACACACACACACACACACACACACACACACACACTATATCTTCTATAGTTAGTTCTTCTCAGGAATCTTCTTACACTGAAGTTGCTCCTGGGGCCACATACTTTTTTTTTTTAATATATTTTATTACGTATTTTCATCAATTACATTTCCAATGCTATCCCAAAAGTCCCCCATACCCTCCCCCCTCTCCCCCATTTCCCTACCCACCCATTCCCATTTTTTTTTTTTTTTTGGCCCTGGCGTTCCCCTGTACTGGGGCATATAAAGTTTGTGTGTCCAATGGGCCTCTCTTTTCAGTGATGGCCGACTAGAGTCAAGAGCTCCGGGGTACTGGTTAGTTCTTAATGTTGTACCACCTATAGGGTTGCAGGTCCCTTTAGCTCCTTGGGTACTTTCTCCAGCTCCTCCATTGGGGGCCCTGTGATCCATCCAATAGCTGACTGTGAGCATCCACTTCTGTGTTTGCTAGGCTGGGGCCACATACTTTTTATCACAGAAATTTCTAGGTTGTTTATAATTGTAGTACTATGTAAATAACATATGCCTATCATACTTTATAAACAATTAAAAGCAAAGCAAAAGCTAGATTCCTTGTAAAGATGTTTATCTACCAGACTTCAGACTCACTTAACTGAAGTAGTATTTTCAACTGGGGTAATTTAGGAACACATCGAGAGTGTTCTAGATGTATAGTCATTTTGATTGGTGTTCCAATAGTTTTATCTCTTATTTTGCTTCCTGATTTAATCTTGTTTTCATATACTAGAATGCTTTTTGGCAGAATGTATTCTCCACAAAGGCTAGCTCTGTGGAGTATAACTGTGTACTTTGAAGATAATAGGTAGAATGGTCAATCCTTTATCTGTTAGTAGGGAGACATTTTTTAAACATTTATTAATTTTTATTTTATGTGTATGAGTGTTTTTACCTGCATGTTTGTGTGTGCACCATGTGTGTGCAGTGGTTGCAGAGGCCAGAAGAGAGTGTCAGATCCTCTAGAGCAGGAGCTATGTATGGATTGTTGTGAGTCACCACATGGGTTCTGGGAATCAAACCAGCATTAGCTCTATGGACTGCAAATGTCCTTAACCACTGAGCCACTTCTCCAGTCCAATAAAGGAAATTTTAGTCAGTTGAGTTTTTGATACTTATTGATGATCTGAATAATTTATTTTGAAAATCCACTTAATGTTTCTACTCATTGTTCATTGAGTCCTCAAAATGGTTATTTTAAATCTACTGAAGACTTTTGCATAGGACATGAGTTCAGTTTACAGCACTCTCAGGGTGGCTTGCAAGCAACCTTAACTTTAAGTCCAGGGGATCTGACACCATCTTTTGACCTCCACAGAATCAAGCACACCTGTGCTGATCATATGCATGCCCAGGTCACACCCATATACACATATAATAAAATAAATATCCCTAGAAAACAAACTAAGTGTATCTTAAGAGTAAATTATTGAAGATAATTTACTAAGTGTATTGAAGTATTGAGTCTTGAAGACACCAGTCATTGACAAGGTATTGACTATGAGTCATTGCTAATTTGGAAAATATTTGTTAAAGTTTCTAAACTTAGGTTCATTATCTGTATCCACATTCAATAAATGGTTAGGCATGCTATAGTTAATTACTAACAAGTAAGTATGAGTATGAACAAAATTGAAAATATATCCTCAAAATATAATGTAGCTACATAAAATCAGTTAATAATAGGAAAACTTATAAACAAATAATGAACTGTAAGGATACAGGACCCATGAAAACAAAGCTATTAGAATAAAGATGAACAGGATATGATAGAATGAGAGGGCATGTTATCTTTCTATATGTGTACACGCCTATATATATCTATATATCTATATCTTTGTATATGTCTTTGTATTCTGCATCTCTTCTGAAAAGGGCCTCCATTTAAAAATAATTTATGGGGGCTGGTGAGATGGCTCAGTGGGTAAGAGCACCCGACTGCTCTTCCGAAGGTCCAGAGTTCAAATCCCAGCAACCACATGGTGGCTCACAACCATCCGTAACGAGATCTGGTGCCCTCTTCTGGAGTGTCTGAGGACAGCGTACTTACATATAATAAATAAATAAAAAAAATAATTTATGATATTCTTTTTTTAAATTTTTTTCATTTATTGATTTTTTATTAGGTATTTTCTTCATTTACATTTCAAATGCTATCCCAAAAGTCCCCCACTCCCCTACCCACCCACTCCCACTTCTTGGCCCTGGTGTTCCCCTGTACTGAGGCATATAAAGTTTGCAAGATCAAGGGGCCTCTCTTCCCAATGATGGCCAACTAGGCAATCTTCTGCTACATATGCAGCTAGAGACATGAGCTCTGGGGGTACTGGTTAGTTCATATTGTTGTTCCACCTATAGGGTTGCAGATCCCTTTAGCTCCTTGGGTACTTTCTCTAGCTCCTCCATTGGGGGCCCTGTGTTCCATCCAATAGCTGACTGTGAGCATCCACTTCTGTGTTTGCCAGGCCCCGGCATAGTCTCACAAGAGACAGCTATATCAGGGTCCTTTCAGCAAAATCTTGCTGGTGTATACAATGGTGTCAGCATTTGGAAACTGATTATGGGATGGATCCCTGGATATGGCAGTGTCTAGATGGTCCATCCTTTCATCTCAGCTCCAAACTTTGTCTCTGTAACTCCTTCCAATTTATGATATTCTTATGAAGCATTTGCTTCAGTGGAAAAATACAAATAATTTTGGGATCAAGCAAAAGTGAGATTCTTGTGTTTATTAGATGGGGGAATTCTCATGAACGGAGAATATAATGAATACAGTCATTTATATGTACATGGGATGTGTTCTAAGAGCTCCCATGAGATGCTTGAAGTTGCAGCTGAATCAGAAGTAGCAGCCTATGTAAGAGAAAAGGGTAAAAGAACAAGGGAATTCAGGGTCCTAGAGAGGACAGCCATCACTTGTGGAGTGTGTACTGTGCACAAAGCATTTCAAGCACATCATCTTTGACATATAACTGTCTGGAAAGAAGTCTCTGCTATCTTATTTTAGGTATAAGGAAACGAGAATCTCCAGGAGTTGAGTAATAGGCCCAAGTTCCCAAGTGATAATTTGCATTGCCATTTCCGATTCAATTCTGTCTAACCACAAACTGCATGCTCCTAGCCATTATGCCTTTGTCAACAGCTGTCTGCTGTGACGGGAGCACAGGGGGAAGGCGGGCATGTAAAACTAACTAATGCTGATTCTGAAAGTGGAGTCTCTGGAGCTACTGCAATGTGTGCGTGCGTGCAGACCTTGTATGCTTGGGAAGTAATAAGAGCAATGAAAGTAAAAATCAAAATATGAGCATTTAAGAAGCCCTTGTAAGCACCGTAGGCTTGCTGAATCGGAGTGGAACTGAGACAACTGTTGTTCTTAGAGCACACAGTCGAAGGAAGCGCTCACCCACAGGGCACCTGGTCCTGACACTGAACATGTATATGAGAGGATAAGAATGTAGCAGTTCTTAATGATGAAAGCAACGTAATGAATAGCAATTATCCTCACATCCTAGAGCAAGATGCTATGAGGGCAAAGTAAGAGATGGTGAAAGCTGTTCTGAATCCAGAAACAGTTGCCTCCTTCCCACCTCTCATAAGCATTTGATAGGGCCAAAGAGGCTGTGGGAGAACTGTTTGGCGGCAGCCTGTGCAGCTGCTCCTCCGTAACTCTGCTCCTGGAAGAAAGAGTGTAAACCATCTGAGAAGGTTGTAAGACTTTACCATGGTATGGGCCCTGTATGCTAGACTGGCTAGATTTAAACGAAAAGAAACCTGAAACTTCTGTGTGAGAAAGTCACATATCCAGGGATGCTGGTACAATAAGTAGATTTTTTTTTTAAGCTTACAGCCTTTAGCTCCCAGGGACTAAACCACCAACCAAAGAGTACACGTGGAGTGACCTATGACTCCAGCTACTATGTAGCAGAGGATGGCCTTGATAGACATCAGTGGGAGGAGAGGCCCTTGGTCCTGTGAAGGTTTGATGCCTCAGTGTAGGGGAATGCCAGGGCAGGGATGTGGGAGTTGGTGGGTGGGGAGGGGGTCACCCTCACAGAAGCAGAGGGAGGGAGGATGGGCTAGGGGGTTTCTGGAGGGGAAGCCAGGAAAGGGGATAACATTTGAAATGTAAATAAATTAAATATCCAATAAAAAGAAAAGAAAGAAAAGAAAAACCTGGCACCAATGCAGAGGACGACTGGACGTTGACCTCATGCTCTGCGCTGACATGTTTGCTGTCTTGAAAGTGTGATTGTGGTGAAGGTCGAGCATCTACAAAGTTCCATGTGTATTTGTCCATTCTTGTCACGGAGAGATGTCAGTTGTTTCTGTGCATCAGCAAGGGCAAATCCCAAAGTCAGAGTGTTTTGCATTTTTTTAGTGAATTAGGTTTATAGCTAAGAGTTAAGAAAACTAGATGTTTTCTTCTTCTAACACGTTTCTTCGGTGCTTGTGTATACTTTATCAAATATGCTTTGAATTTGCTTTACCGTGACACTTATTCTTTTTTTTAATGGGTTGAGTAAGTGCTCGACATATACTTGCTGTGTCTATCTATCTATCTATCTATCTATCTATCTATCTATCTATCTATCTATCTATCATCTATCTATCATATTTATATGTATACACACATATCTATCATAAATTTGAGGTGCCTGCCTCTGTGCTCTGCACCCCTTCACCTGGCACTCCTTTCTCATTGAGATAAAATTCAAGTGTTGCAAAACATGACTATCCATGGTGAAATCTATTACTCTGTATGTAAATCCAACCATTACAGAAAAAAATGAAAATGAACCATACATAAATAGTGGATGAGAAGAATAAACCATCTATGTCCTTTGGAGGTTAATTAATAGATGATATTTTCTTATGGCTGAAATGAACCTGAGAAATTGTACAACTTAGCTCTGTTTAATCGAGGTATAAGATCAGATAAGATAACCCTATAAAGAAGTTTAAAGAAAAGTGGAATTTTCCCAAATAAAGTTGCTTTATGAGTGAATTCTTTTTTCTTTGTTTTATAAATGTGTGTGTGTGTGTGTGGGCACACATTTATAAAACACACACACACACACACACACACACTCACAACATTCTCTCTCTCTCTCTTCCTCTCTTCCTCTCTCCCTCTCTTTCTCTCTGTCTGTCTCTCAGACAGACACACACATACAGACTGGCTATATTTTTGTAGACAGCTAATTTTCACATAAACTATATGGGGTGGACAGTGACCATTGTCTGGGTCTGGGTGGTAAGGCTCTGTAACTGACAACATAATTCTGGCCACAAGAAAGGCTATAATTTAGACATAATGTTCACTTGAGGATGGGCAGATGGCCCAAACTAGGTCAAAATGTACATCCATTTCTGTTCTTTCTTTGTTGTTAGGAAACAGTACACACATTTCTGTTGAAGTTGATGAAATGCAATAGTCACAAATGTTAATGTTGGTTTCCTTTTCTCACAGAGAAAGACCAATTGAAGAAAAAGAAATAAAATCAATGCATAAGGAGCAGTAGAAATAAAAAAGCCTCAGAGAAAGATCTTCGCTCCCATTCTTTCTGATTCTAGCATTTCTAGGTTAAAATTCAACATATGTGAAATTTTCTGAGCAAGACATTTCAAACTAGATTTCTTTCAACTGCATCAATTATTTAACGAGTAGAATTACAGATACATCACACACACACACACACACACACACACACACACACACACACACACAGTTCACTTGACAGATCTCTTCATAGTGTGATAGCTCAAAAAAAACTCTTGAGGGCTTATGACAGGGAGAGACATTTTAATGGAAAGAATAATTTAAGAAGTAATTGACATTTTCTGTTTTTTTTAATTGTCCTTTTTCTTCTACTTCCTTCTACTTCGTGTCTCTTCCTCCCTCTTCTCTCCCTCCCTTCCCTTCCCTTCCCTTTCAGAACAAATTTATCCTAATGCTTATGTCAGATGCAGACACAGGAGGTCAGGGAGCCCTCTCAAAGTCTCTGGGACTCAGTCAGAGGAAATGGTTGAGTGCCACTCATAGGGATATGAAGCTTCTTGCATGCAGATAAGAGCTGACAGGGTGAACAAGCTAGTGAAAGGCTGAAGCAGACTCCACATTGTCTGCCTTTGATGGTTTGCTCCGCTGTTCTGTCTCCCCACTCTCTAAGTTGGTGCCATTACCAACCTTGACAACTTTCGGGGTTTCCAAAGAGCTCCAGGTGAAACTGTTG
Source organism: Mus caroli (assembly GCF_978045245.1). NCBI lineage: Eukaryota > Metazoa > Chordata > Mammalia > Rodentia > Muridae > Mus > Mus caroli. The sequence continues at coordinate 30,695,544 of NW_028227275.1, read as the reverse complement.
TGGTGGTTGTCAGGAGGGACTGATTCTGTGATGTCAAGGGAGAGTCGTGAAAAAACTCTCAATCATTTCACCTAGAGCTCTATAGCAATGAAAGCTGAAAATGGTTCTCCAGTACAGCACAACTCTCCTGTCTTCACCTCATCGAACCCCTGTCCTGTTTAGCTAGAGGACTTGCTTCATCTTCAAGTTCCTCCTGATATGCACCTGCTGAATAAATCCTCAAGTCTCAATTTGATGCAAACCACTTTTTTTTCCTTTCAGTCCCATAGGTCAAGGGTTATTATGATCCAGTTTGAAATGTCAAAGCCAGACAAGGGGCGTAACATGGCGCTGGTGTCTGAGTATGGGCTGGATAAGGAAAACGTTTGTACAGAAGTTATTTACAGATCTGATTTGTGGATTAGAAGCTCTGGAGGCTGCAAAGGCATTGGATTTTTATATATATTGTTTCTTGTGTCCCCTACTATCAGAACAATATCAGGTCCATAGTGGACACAGACATGATTAGGTATTGTAGTGAGAGAAAGTTAGGAACATGAACTTAGAAAACTTATTCATTCTAAAATTGCTGATATCATCTGAACTCCAGTAAGGGAAATATTTTTGTTTCATTACAAGATGAGATTCTTGGTGTTTTCCTTGACGAGTGGACTCTCATGTTCTGTGAATGGTAATCTCAGGGATATCAAATCCTACTCCAAAGAAATACTTAGCAGTAAGGCACAAGCCTATGTAAAATAAACATCCAGAGGCCTACAGAGGGTAAATGGTAACCTGGAAATAATTATCCTATTGTCAAAGAATAAATAACATATGGAAAATGTAAGGGGCAGGGAGGGGGGAACTTCCTCCTGTGCATCATTTAATTTTTTTTTAAATTGACGAATCAACATCGAAATGCCCTGTAAGTTAAAGCAGCAGTCTAGTAAGTCTTTGCTATTTAATATTTTAAGTAATATTATGACTTAAATAATTTAAACTCATATTATTACTTTAATTAATTATTTAATAATTTAAGTAATATTTTGTGATTCACTTTTATTACTTAAAATTGTTCACTAGAATAGTAAATGATAGTAAATATTAATCTTCAACGTTTACAATTTAAAATTGTTCATATTGTAAGTTCAAAACAAATTAAATATATAAGATAGAAATTAACATGTCTATTTATGTAGGTGATAGGTTACATACATAAATGTGTATATGCATGTAAGATATATCTGTGACTACGCGTATATAATGTCACACATATATGTAACACTTCCATCAAGGGAAATGCTGGCTTTATTTTATAGATTCATTTTCTTCCCTTTATGCCCTCCTCTCTGCCTCCGTCCGTCTGTCTCCTTTTTATTATTTCCCAAGCTTTCTGAAGAGGGCGTCTAGACTACCACCACTTCCTCCCTTAGTCTTCCTCCCACCTCAGTCTGGTTTTTGTCTCTACCACCCCACTGAAACTGCTTTCACCCCGAGCCTTGGCCATTAATCCAGAGGGGGAACTTTTGGTTCTTAACTTACTTGACAGCCAGGAGCATTTCACACCCTCTCAGCCTGCTTGAGCTGTCTTTACTCGGAACATACTCCTAATGGAGACGCTACACTTCCTTTGCACATTTCTGCCTACTTATTTGGCCCTATCTTAGGCCCCATTCCCTTTTATTCTTCCCTTTTCATAATTGTTAAAGAGATTTTGTTGTCCTGTGGTTTGAATGGAGACAGTCATCATCTTTGACCCCTCCACTCTCTGTCCTCTTACCCAACCAACTAAATATATCTTCTCTCTGTCCTCACATCCCTTCCCACTGCTGCTATCTTAGTAAACACTCTCATTATCTTTCACCAAGTGATTATGAGAGCATCCTAGTTAGTCTCTCTTTTCCTGCCAGATTCCTGGCCCTCCATCCATCATAACTGCCACCACTGTGATAGTATTACAACCCATTCAATGGCTTCCCACTATCCACAAGACACAGCCCAGGCTCTTTGGGATAGATAATGTACCTGGCTTTTTCTTTTTTTAAAAAGTTAGAGAGCACCTTCTTCTTCGTTCATACACATAACACTCAGGTATCAGACTCCGTCTTATTTCTCACCTTTGTCCTGGTCTTCCATGCCTATACCACTGCACAGAGCAGCTCCTTTGCTGCCTAGATCAGATGGCTCCTTTACTCTGGAAACTGAAATCACCTATTTGCACTTTATTAATTTGGTTTTCTATACATCTCTTAGGATAATTTAGAGATGTCATTGTCCATTCGTCTTTTAATTGACTGTAAGTGGATGCTTTGCCTGTCTAAACTTCTCTTATAATATTTCTCCACAAACTTACCCCCATATCCATTACTAAACTGAACTGTCTTCTGTAAAAATCTATACTTTCATTTATTTTCCCTTCTTCCTTAGTATCTAATTTTTGTTTACTCCTGTAACTTCTACCTGTAGAAAAAAACTTTAATTGACTCACAGGTGTCTATTCTGCAACATTCCAACTTTATTCTTTTGGATTTTGTTTTTTCAAGATAGGATTTCTCTGTGTAGCACTGGCTGTTCTGGATCTCACTCTGTAGATGAGGCTGGCTTCAAAATCACAGAGATCTACCTGCCTCTGCCTCCTGAGTGCTGGGATGAAAGGTGGGGACCACCACCACCCAGTCACAACTGTACTATTTTTGACTACTTCACTGTCCACACTTCCGGATTTTACTTCTTTTTATAACTTATCTCAAATCATCTTGCAGACAGAATTGTACTTCTAACCTTAAATGGAAAACTTTATATCCTTCATAAACTCTTCAAATGGCTTTTGATAGTCAAGAAAAAGCCTTATTCCAGGGAAGAGGCAGTCCCCACGAGTTGCCTATCCAACACCAAGTGGTCAGCCCATGCAACATGCAAGTAGTATTATATGAACTGAGCAGGTTGCATTTATATAACTAGGCATATATGTCAAATATAACAATAAATATATATGAATAGAACAATATATTATATATATATATTACATAACAATAATTTTTAAAAGGAGGTCATAAATTTGAAAGGTAGCAAACACTGATCTGAGTGGTTACAGAGAGGAGAAGCAAGGGACAAGTATGTAATTATATTTTAACTTCACAATTAAAAGTATTGAGTGAGCAAACAGTATAAATTCATTTACATGGCTCTCACGAGCTCTTTGCTTCTGGATCCCACTGGAAAGAGACTTATGCTTGTACCATTTGTCTCCTGCTTCAAACCCTGCATCAGTAACTGGGCATTGGAACTAGATCTCTTCATAAATTTATGTTAACTATCATTTTTTTTATTTCTAGAAGATGAAATGTAATAATAAGAAATTAAAAGGTAAGACTGCAGAATAACAAGCTTAAAATTTAGATGTAGGTTTAAAAAAACCTAGCAGATGTCCATTCATATTCTCTGTGTAGCTATTCAAAGGAAAGAAAATCTAAGACTTCACAAAATGGCTTGATGGCTAAAAATGTGATCGTTCTTATGAAAACATCGATCACCTCCTTCAGGTGGTATGAATTGCAACTTAGAAAGGATTACTACCAGCTAGTTGATAAAGCCATTTTTCTTTAGTCAGTTATAAATTATTTTTCTAATGCGAAAAAATCTATAATTACAGATATTTCAATTTTTGTCTTTAAATGAACTCAGATACTCTTGAGTTTTCTCAGTTAATGTATTTTCCTTCTGTGTTATCCTTTCCTCACAGAGCATCATACGAAGCAAATTTATGTCTTGGGTCTTGGCAATGCTCCAGAGACAACATTACCAGCAGTGACTTTTTTTTCCCAAAAATTCAGAGAATGCAGGGTGAGCTTAATCTGGGCACAGCTGATTACATGTTTGTAAAGCCTCTGCGGCTGTAGCTTCCCTCTTCTGTTTATTTTTAACACAAACGTATATGCTCTACCCACTGTGGTACAACCACAGCTACAACCCTAAACTTCTCGGGACTTTACCTCTTGCACTTATTTATCCAGCGTCCAGCAAAGATGCACTGAGTTCTTGCATGCAGTATACTTGATCCCGGCCTTCACGAAGCTTACAGTCAAATGGACCTATGGAGTTTACGGAGTACTTATGACGTCATGCGTCGCGCTAAGCGTTTCTGCTTGCGTCTACTCATGGTCATTTTGAAATCTACCACCATGAAATAACTCACCGCTATTTTATTATTTACTCATACACAAGCAAGCAGGAGACTAGGGAGACCGTAATATTATTATTATTTGTGTTCATACTTGTATTGAAAAATTTGTGGATTAAAGTGGGACACAGCAGTAGCAAGAGATAAAAACATAGAACAGGATCGTCCCCTGAAGTTATGGATATCTTCCAGTGTATCCATGCAGAAGCCAGTTTTGTGCTTTATCTATTCCTGAGTTAGGAAAAATTTTAATATTGCTTGTTTTTATTCTTTTATTTATAAAAAAAATTCTTCTCCTATACAATACATCCAGACCGTAGTTTCCCCTCCCTCTCCTTCTCCCTAATTATGAAAGGAATCAGTGTGTCCAATTCAAAACTCAAAAGCAGTCCTCCTCGGATAAAGCGTTGCTCATATGTGCAGTGTGAACCTGAGTTGTAAGTTTTAGGTGATATTTCTACATACACTGTTTAAAGGGGAAAGGGCACAACAGACAGAGATCCTTTCAGTTCCTTGGGATTTTGTCTTCCTTCTGCTTAGACTTTTCAAAGGTTAGCTATTTGGGGGGGGAGATAATATTGATCAAATAGAAAAAGACCAAGGACCTACAACACATCTCTGGTGGTTCAGGTTATTTCTGGCTGTTGTGCTATGAGACAAATGTGAAACCTTCTATCCTATGTAAGCTGCTGGGTGTGGAAAGCCAGTCCTCAGCTGACATCCCAAGTAATGCCCCCTCTTCCTAGCTGAGTGATTTTTAAAACATAGATTATTTTTTAAAAGTTTAGTCTCTATTGTAATGTGGCTTCCTGTCATAGTGAGAATTCTCCTCCTGGACGGTACCTGTCTCTCTGGGCTCATTGTTTACCTGCTGTTTCCGGTTATGTTTTCTTTCTGTTTTAGAAGATGCACTTTTCAGGTTGTTAACATGACGTTCTGACATCACGATCTGAGTTCTTTGCTTCTGTCCTTGGCTGGGAGATCTCCTCTGATCGCCTGCTCCGAGGATGGCACAATAGCTGCCCCGCTTTGATTTCTGACATTGGTGTGAACAACTCTGCATGGACTTGTTGGAGTTGGTTTTATCATTGAGCTGTCACACACCCCACTTCTACCAACACACAAATCCGTCAGAGCAGGCACCTTGGCTGGTGTCTTTTCTCCTAATCAGGACCTGAATAATGTCCGGTACATATAAGGACATCAGCAATTATTTGTCACATGAATAAATGGCTCAATAAGCATTTTCCTAAAAATACAAAACATTAAAATAAAAATTCTGTTCCTTTCACGCAGGCTACACTATTGGAGCTACTAAAATATTTCAACATATTTGCATATGAAACATTTGTAGGTTTTCATTATTTCTCATTCTTACACAGCTATAAGAACAGTGAAGCCAAGATAAACGGGTACTGAGGTGTATAGAAATGAAACACTTTGAAATAAAACTGTTGAAAGTCTATTGTTCCTTTGCTCCTGGGGAACCATAATGGGGAACTTTGGATGATATTATATGATTAAACAAAAGATTGTCGAATAGCGAACATTTTTCTTTTTGTTTCTTAACTTATCTATATTCTTTCAGCGGTTCTGTAGCTGAATGTAGTCAGAATGATTGCAGCGGTGGGGTGGGGTTGGTGGAAAGGCACAGGCCTCTTTGAAATCCACCGCATGACATTTCCACAAAGCAACTTGTCACACTACTTGTGAAGCCCTCCCTCTAGGAGCTGACGTTACATGCGACGGTCAAGAACTGCGGACTCCTGGGTGACTCTCTGGTGGCCAACTGACTCTTGTAAAACAACACAAAAGCTACAATAAAAAGACTACTTGTGGTTAATGGAGCTGTATACAACTAAGAAAAACAGAGAACTCAGGAGTTGAGCTTTTTAATATCCCCAGAGGTATCAAGTCTCATTCCCAACGCACTATGGAAATACCTCCAAAGCCTTCTCTTTTAAACATAATAGATTTCTAAAGAGAAATGAATTGAAATGTGGACCTTAATCAGCTGTTATGCAGTGAGCATTTTACATGCCTAAATGCATAGTGTTCTTCTGAGGTTTCTTATTTTATAATACAGAATTCATGTGTGCTGATGTCAGGATGTATGTATGGTAAAGGAAGATCTTTTAGAGACATAAAGGGAACAACTCAAAGTGATCAAGCTGAAATTGCTTTGACTGATGTCTCCCTTTAAGCCTGAACAGAGGTCAAACCTTATTTGGATAATACTGAGGTAACATTTTTTAGTTTTTAAAACTTAATTTCACCTTGAGTTGATTTTGGTTTTGTCAGTTGGTCTCTTATTCTAAGCAGCCCACTGTCATTCTGGGGGAAACATCGCAAGTGTGACCTTGGTGAAGGACAGTTCCAGCTGCCAGGGGGCAAGTTCTTATTCTACTGGGCTGAGCAGCCGAGGGATATTACTAAAGCATTCAAGGTCTCTGAGAATTTAAATATTGAGCTAGCCATGAAGGGTTATGAATAAGTAAATATATTTTCCACAGCCCGAGCTTGATCAGGTCCCCCATTTTCTAAACATTTTCCAGTCTTTCAAGTTAGAACAACTCTAAGCTCATCGTTTGGCAAAAAGTCACTTCTCCTACCTCGTCTCTTAGAACCTCGAAGAATTCCCATACATTAATCAAGCTGGGCTCCTTTATGAATTTATTTATGACCTGACCAAAAATGTGCTGAAGTTTTGACCCAGGCCTTGAATTCTGTCTGCTTTGGGTCATAAAATCTTTATAGCAGCAATAAAATTTAGGGTGCGTTCATGAGGGTGGGCTTTTAATCTAATATGGCTTGGAATCCTTAGAAAGAGAGGAAATTAGAAAAAGAGAGGCCGGTATAGAGGAACCGGCTTGGGACATCAATATTGGAACGATGGGCTTGCAGAGTCTGAGACTACGAGAAGGCAGGAAAGACTTGTACAAGTCCTACTTCCACAGTAACTGGAGGGAACACAACCTCAAGACCTGTGAGGCAGTTAGCATCTTCTGTGTACCACCTGGCTCTTGGCACTTTGCTATGACAATCACAGGAAAGCAGAATGGGTACCTACTGCTTTTAAGAGTCAAGTTTGTCTTCATCTGTACAAAAACCATAGAATAGAACGTGCCAGACATTTCCAAGGTTTTGAAGGAGGAGCAACCACCTCGTGACTTTTTCATCAAAGTGAATGCACTTGAGTTAGGTGCTCTGGGTGTGCGGGCTTTCACAGCAAAGTTTAGTCGACATGAAACATAGATGGAAAGCTGAGACAAGCAGATAATTTCAAAAGCAAAAGATATGTGCCCATACTCTGTGTATTGGTTGTGTAGACCGAATTCCAAGAACATAACTGGCCCTGGACTTGTTTAACTAGGCCCTGATTAGAAACAAGAACACGTGAAGTAACTTGATTAGCCCACTTCAGTATTCTATATTTGGCCTTCTTTTAGGAAATCTCAGTTTAGGGATACTGTGTTATTCTCTAGAACAAGAATCCTGAGACTGTTGGACTTACCAAGGACAGAAATACATCATGGCACCCAGAAATACAATGCAGAAAAATAATGAGTTTTAACATCAACCTAGGCTATATTGTAGTTTGAAGCTGGACTGGCGCTGTGTAGTGTTGAGGTGCATTGTGTGAAGGTGTCTCTGTATATTCAGTTGTTAACTCTGTACCAGCAGAGAGCTAAATGCTGGCAGGATTTTAGTATTGTTATTTCTATAGCCCATCACTGGGCTCATATCTTATAAACAATCATCTCTCTTCACTAACCTAGAGGCAATTTACAATTGTATCTGATTTGGCTCCAATAAAGAGCTGATGGCCAATAGCTGAACAGGAAGTGAAGGGAAGAGCTACTGAGACAGAGACAGAGACACACACAGAGACACACACAGAGATAGAGACAGAGACAGAGACAGAGACAAAGACAGAGAGGCAGAAACAGGGATAACTGGGGAAAAAGTAGACATGGGAAAGTCAGGAGGCAGACTTGGAGGGAACAAGATGCTCTGACCCCCGAGGAGCAGAGAGGTACAGAGATAGCCACGTGGCAGGTATAGTGGCAAGATAGTCAGATTAAGTTTAAAAGACTACTCTCACTGGAAGGCCTATGCTTTAAAATATTAAAGAGACTCTGTGTCATTACTTAAACCACTGATGGGTGTGAGAAAGACCTGCTAAAAAGTAGTAAGAACTTGTCTGATAAAATAAAATAAAGTAATATAATAAAACGAGAAGGAATGAGTCAGCATCTTAGTGATGGAAACGATGTAGTTTTCATCCTTTTCCATCCTATGTAGTTTCTATTTCCTTTTATCCCCCCCCCCCCTTTTCTGGTTTTCCTCTTCAAGACAGGGTTTCTTTGTGTAGCTTTGGCTCTGGAACGCACTCTGTAGATCAGCGTGTCCTCAAACTGACAGAGATCCACCTGTCTCTGCCTCCCGAGTGCTGGGATTAAAGGCATGCACCACTGCCATCCAGCCTTAAACGTAATTACACAAGAGAGAATTCCCTCTAGCATGGTCAGGGGCTTGCTTTCTGCAGAGGTGGATGCAGAGGTTGCTGGAGATGGTGGGTTTTAGCATATTTGTTCACAGACATAGTTGAGAAACAAGAACTAACCACTGTTCCAGAGGTTTTCTTGAGTCTCTCTGAAGGACGATTATTACTATTATTTTTAAGGAAAACAGTTAAAACTGTCTTGTTTATACACAGGAGCCTTCTCTTATTTTTTGGACAATGTTTTTGGCTAATGGAACTGTATGGATTGTAAAAGGTGAACATTGTTCTAAACTAGAGACATACAACCTCTTTGGGTTGGAACTGCCTCCCAGGTTTCTCTCTGTAATCTGCATAATCCTTAAAGATTATAAATATACTTTAAAAGTGGAAAAGAACCCACTTAACAAAATGCAAATTAATTGAATGGCTGCATTGAGTTAACATGGTTAGGTACATTTTAAAATTCTGCCATAGTTTAAAATAAAATAGACTGTAAAGGCAAGAAGTATTTATTTTAACACGAGTTAGGAGCTGCATTGTGTGTGGCTGCATCATAGAAAGAACTTCCCTGTGGTAGGATCACAGATTAGGACCCGGTCTATGAACTGCCTGACTTTCCACGTCAGCCCGGGTCTGTGATGGGAACCATGTGCCCCAACTCCCTCCGACTCCTGCAACTCTTTAAGCATCCCACATTTTCAATTTCTGAACCTTGCAAATGCTATGCCTCTCTGCTGCTTCTTTTCTGCTCCAGGCAAAGCCTGACTTATTCTGACTAGAAAGGGTCTTCAGTTTTTCCTATTCTATTCTAGACACCATTTTAAATATGTTACACTCATTGTCTTGCCCAGTCTCTCAGCAGTCCTGAATGGTAGTCGCTATTGCTTTCAAAACCCCACTTTCCAGTTGAAGAAATAAAACGACAGAGACCTGTAGCTTGTATAGGGAGATAAGGCAGAAAGGAACACGAAAGTGGAACCTCCATCTCCTCAGTGGACATTGTTCTCAGCTATTCTTCCATGTTCTTCCTTTGAGAAGCCACCCTGAACCCCTAGAACTAATTTATATAGCTACCTACAGTGACATGTATCCATAATTCTAATACTCCACTCGGGAAAAATGTGACAGGATCATAAATTCTAGACCAGTCTGAATTGCATAGCAAGTCTGTCTGTGCCCAACCTGTGATGCATAGCAAAACCAAGTCTCCAAAAACAACACTGACAAGGAACTGAGCAATCCTATAACATCTACCACGGTATTCCTCGGATCTGATGAATAGAGTCTGTCTTAGTCAGGGTTTCTATTCCTGCACAAACATCATGACCAAGAAGCAAGTTGGGGAGGAAAGGGTTTATTCGGCTTACACTTCCATGCTGCTGTTCATCACCAAAGGAAGTCAGGACTGGAACTCAGACAGGTCAGGGAGCAGGAGCTGATACAGAGGCCATGGAGGGATGTTCTTTACTGGCTTGCCTCCCCTGGCTTGCTCAGCCAACTCTCTTATAGAACCCAAGACCACCAGCCCAGGGATGGTCCCACCCACAAGGGGCCTTTCCCCCTTGATCACTAATTGAGAAAATGCCTTACAGTTGGATCTCATGGAGGCATTTCCTCAACTGAAGCTCCTTTCTCTGTGATAACTCCAGCTGTGTCAAGTTGACACACAAAACCAGCCAGTACAATTGACCCCTTGTCAACTTGACACACAAACACATCACTAGTAAGCCTCAACCCTTACATTCTTATTCATCCCCAAGATCTAAATAACTTTAAAAGTCCCACAGTCTTTACATATTCTTAAAATTTCAATCTCTTTAAAATATCCATCTCTTTTAAAATCCAAAGTCTTTTTACAATTAAAGGTCTCTTAACTGTGGGCTCCACTAAAACAGTTTCTTCCTTCAAGAGGGAAAATATCAGGGCACAGTCACAATCGAAGCAAAAATCAATCTCCAACCGTCCAAAGTCTGGGATCCAACTCACGATCTTCTGGGCTCCTCCAAGGGCTTGGGTCACTTCTCCAGCCATGCCCTTTGTAGCACACATGTCGTCCTCTGGGCTCCAGATGCCTGTACTCCACTGCTGCTGCTGCTCTTGGTGGTCATCTCGTGGTACTGGCATCTCCAAAACACTGCGTGACCCCTTCAGTCCTGGGCCTTCAATTACAACTGGGGCTGCACCTTCACCAATGGCCTTCCATGGCCTCTCACAGTGCCGAGCCTGAGCTGCTGTGTGACCCCTTCATGCCTTCAAAACCAGTACCACCTGGGTGACCCTTACACATTACCAAGTCCCACTGCAGAAGGAGTACTACCTTGCCTATCTCTGGAACACAGCCTCTTTGTGCTTTCAGAAAACACTTCCCAGAAGATGTCACCTCAACGATGCTGGTCTCTTCTTAATCACCGCTAATTTCTTAGCTCCAGCTAACCAGCATCAATAGTCCCAGTAATGCAAAGTTTTTGCTGTAGTAGTTCTGGTATCTTGTTAATCACAGCTGATTCTTCAGCCCCAGTTAGCCAGAACTACAAAATCTTCACAATAAAAACAGCAATAGCCCTGAAAAGAGTCTTTAATTTTCCCTCTGAAATTTCACAAACCAGACCTCCATCTTCTGCACTGTTCTCAACATTATCTTCCAAGCTCCTACACAACATCTGACAGAGCTCTTAACAATGAATGGATCTTCAAGCCCAAAGTTCCAAAGTCCTTCCACAGTCCTCCCCAAAACATGGTCAGGTTGTCACAGGAATACCCCACTCTGCTGGTACCAATTTGTCTTAGTCAGGGTTTCTATTCCTGCACAAACATCATGACCAAGAAGCAAGTTGGGGAGGAAAGGGTTTATTCGGCTTACACTTCCATGCTGCTGTTCATCACCAAAGGAAGTCAGGACTGGAACTCAGACAGGTCAGGGAGCAGGAGCTGATACAGAGGCCATGGAGGGATGTTCTTTACTGGCTTGCCTCCCCTGGCTTGCTCAGCCAACTCTCTTATAGAACCCAAGACCACCAGCCCAGGGATGGTCCCACCCACAAGGGGCCTTTCCCCCTTGATCACTAATTGAGAAAATGCCTTACAGTTGGATCTCATGGAGGCATTTCCTCAACTGAAGCTCCTTTCTCTGTGATAACTCCAGCTGTGTCAAGTTGACACACAAAACCAGCCAGTACAGAGTCTAACCCACCCTAACCCTTGCTTCTTAAGGAAAGGAGTTGAATATATTTACACTTTATACCACTTCCCAATCCTGAGTAATTTGTAAAACTCAATCAGAAAAAAAATACATATATAAAGCAAAGGGAGATAAATTATTCTGTTAAACTTGAAAATCGACTTTTTAAAAATCATGACTGAAACAGCATGTTTTTCATTAAAACACATGCCTCCAAATATTGTAGAGACAGTTATCAGTTTTTTTTTTAACTTGAAAAATTGGCATGGAATTGTAGTCTTCTCTCAGTATAAGAACACCAACCTCTTCCTAAAGGATGGTATGCCATTGCCCTACTGTACCCAGAGATATTCAGGAAAAACCCTTGCTTTAGGGGCCCACTAGTCTAGGCTTTGCCACTCATTCCAATATTCCACTTCAAGAGACCAATTATAGTGAAAAGCAGAGGTCAGAGATTTGTTTAATGTGAGCATGTTGGATAAAGAACAAACAAAATGATCCATTGATCATAAGTCCATGCTCGGCGTTAGATTTGAGGTGAGCAAACACTGGGGCCTGGGGAGCAGGAGCTGGCGTAATTACAATCCTGGGCAAAGTATGGTCTGGTTGATCACTGCCCCCATTCTGACTCTAGAAGGTGTGCCAAACGGTTGCCCCTGCCATCCTTTCAGGGTGACATTTGTTCAATATGAGATGATCCTTTCTGCTCAGGGAAAATTACAGATAACTGCCCCTGTTTGGGTGCCATCTGCAGGCTCACTGGCTACTTAGGGGACTTTGAGTCTCATGCCACAGGAATGTTTGTCTCTCAGTTCTGTTGTTACTGGAATTCAAAGAGACTCAAAGGGAAAGGGTAAAAGGGCTAATTCAGAGCCAACAAGGGAACCAAATGGAATTAGTTAGGCCAGTGGAAGGCATTCTCCATCAAATCTCCCCTGCTAAACCACCATTTCATTTCATTAACGAGGGTTGAGCCATGCACTGACTGACCCACCAGTGCAGCAGTATGCTATTCGGAGTTGTTTATTGCTATGTCTATTTAGCAAAATAATAGGTTTCCTCATTATAGGGCCTATCTAGCCATGGGTTCTTGATCTCAATGACACTGTCAGTATTAGATTCCATCTCATGGAATGGGCCTTAAATATAATTTAAAAAGTGACCAGTTCCTTCCACTCAGGGCTTAGTAGCTTTAGTTGGGATAGTCTTTTTGAATTCTTCCTAAGGGGTCCTGGAAGTACAGAGTTGGCTTTCCCATGAGTCTACAAATTATAATGAATCTTTCTCTCTCTCTCTCTCTCTCTCTCTCTCTCTCTCTCTCTCTCTCCTCTCTCTCTCATCTTTGGCTCCTTAAATATATCTTTCATTTCTTCTTACTATTTGTTTCTATAGAATTTTAACTTTTCCTATCTAAAATCAAATAGCCTAAGCCCAAAACAGCCTAAAACCTCAGATAATAAAGAAATATTAAAAAGTAGGCCTCAGGGGGGCTGGTGAGATGGCTCAGCAGTTAAGAGTGCCGACTACTCTTCCAAAGGTCCTGAGTTCAAATCCCAGCAACCACGTCGTGGCTCACAACCATCCGTAATGAAATCCGATGCTCTCTTCTGGAGTGTCTGAAGACAGCGACAGTGTACTTACATATAATAAATAAATAAATAAATAAATAAATAAATAAATGAATAAATAAATAAGTAAATAAAATTTAAAAAGTAGACCTAGGTTACAATTAAATGTCAAGTTTACCTCTTCCTGGTCTTTTATTTGTTAGTTTGTGTGCTTTAAAAAGCTACTTGAACCTGGAATTACCTCAAAAGGCTCAAACAACAGAGCAGTAAGAATCCAGCCACCAGTTTTCAGAATTTCTGGTCAATGGCAGATGACATAAACTCTGCTCTGTCTCAGAGCTCAAAGGAGAAGCGAAAGCCAGGCCAATATGCACCATTGGGACAAGGACGCATCAGAGACTTTTCCCTGAAGGTTTGGGAACTTACACACTTCTTTCTTCTCTGCTTCACCAAGTAGTGATAGAATGCGGCCAGTTCTGGAAAGAGCTTAAAAAGTCCCTGGAAGACAAGTGCTTCTAGCACTCACCTGAGGCTCTTCTTTCCTGTCCTCCCTCGTACAGCATGCTTCTGGTGACTGGTGTTGCAAGGGAGTTTTCTTCTGCTCGGCTTGCTAACGTTTTCCTTAGTGCTTTTAGAGCCAGTGTCGCTGTTCCAGCAACCCCGACACACAAAGTAGAGAGATGACTAGTGGTGAAGGGCAGAGAGAGGAGAGTTATTTAATGAGGACACAGCAGATGAAAGAACACATAAAGAAAACCAGTGACCCCAGGATGCTGACGCAGGTTTTTAAACTTAAGGAGAGGAAAACGAAGATGTGAGGAGCAGGCATGACTGAGCAGTTCTGGTGAAGGTGTGGTATGGCTGGTCACTGTCTCAGGTTTGGTTCTGTCAGGCAGTTCCAAAGAGGCTGACATTGCCACTGCTGGATGGGAGCATTTGGCTTCCCTGAGATGACTGCTTTGCTCATCAGTGCATGTAGCTTTAGATACGGATAATTGTCTCCATTTGTGTGTAGTCTGTGGGCTCACTAGTTGTTTGGGGGTAGTTGGAATCCCCTGTCACAAAGGTGTTTGTCTATTTGTCCCGTTGTTGTTGGAATCCAAGGTGACTAAAAACAAAAGGTCAAGGAGGCAAGAGCAGACCCAGAGGGATGAATTGGTGTTAGGCTAATAGCCACAGACTCCCAACTATTATTGTTGCTTGTTTCTAATTTTTTTTTTCCAGACAGGGTTTCTTTGCAGACCTGGCTGTCCTGGAACTCACTCTGTAGACCAGGCTGGCCTCGAACTCAGAAATCTGCCTGCCTCTGCCTCCCAAGTGCTGGGAATAAAGGCGTGTACCACCATGCTTGGCCTAAAAATAATTTTTAATGTTTATGTAAGTAAGGAAACGTAACCATCCTGACAGGAATGAAAAATATTAAAGGGATCATCATGGTAAAGAGGCATGCTAACATGAAGCAGGCATGATGGTGGAGCAAAAAGCTGAGAGATTACGTGTTACCTGTGACCATGACGCCGCGAGAGCAATGGGAAGTGGGCTCTCAAAGCCCACTCCCAGTGAGACACTTCCTACAGCAAGAACAAACCTTCAAAACTCCCCTAACCAGCTCCACTAAAGCCAGGACGAGCATTCAAAAGCCTGAGCCCATGGAGACTCTTTGTCATTCAAACCACAGCACTATTCCAAATCCCAGCACATCCACAGTCAAGATCAATCATCACATTGCCTTAATTTACAATTTAGGATCCTTTACTCCACAAACTTGTGTAGTAACCAGCTTTAGTATAAATTCAGAAATGTCAAAAGAATTACCATTGTGAGCCTCAGTCTGGAGAATTTGCTCAGTAACAGCTGTAACATTGACAGTACTCATTTAAAGGTCAGTGGATAGTCCTAGACCACATCTTCCTTCTACAGCTAGATTCTGCCCCATGGACTTCTAAACCACAGGCGCTATGTCAATGCTGGGAGATAAAACTAAGTCATCAGCTTCTCTTGATCTAGCGTGAAGGATGGGGAGATTCTTAAAAAGAGATTGAAATTAACATTTCATTCATACTTCTTTGTTAAGGCACAAATATGATGGTGGTTTGAATAAGAACGGCCCTCCACAGACTCATAAGTTTGAGTGCTTGGACTTCAAGTGGTAGAACCGTTTTGAAAGGGTTAATGTGTGTGGCCTTGGTGAAGGAAGTGTGTCACTGGGGGTAAGTTTTAAGGTTTCAAAAGCCCAAGCCAGCCCCTCAGTCTCTCCCTCCCTCCCTCCCTCCCTCCCTCCCTCCCTCCCTCCCTCCCTCCCTCCCTCCCTCCCTCCCTCTGCTCTCTGAAGATCAGGATGTTAGCTCTCAGCTACTGCTCCAGTGCCTGCCTGTCCCATGCTCCCCACCCTGATCTTCCTAAACTGCTCCAATGTTCCTTTATAAGTGCTCTTGGTAATGGTGTTCAGTGTGGATAGAGGGATACTTGACTCTGACTGAAGGAGAAATTGGAAGTTTTTTACTTTTTTTTTACAAAGATAACAACCTCCGGATGTTACCTCCGGAATCCGCTTGCCCTCAAGAACATCCTTAAAGAGGAAGCTGCCGACAACTTGCAAACTGTTAAGGGACTGTTATGCACAAAGCCCCAAACAACTGAAAAGGAGAGTGTTTTCAGCCCTTAGATGCAGATATGCCTCTTCATATGTCTGTCTGTGGCTGCCACCTTGCTTTATGGTTTAGTTTCATCGTTTTTTCTGTTGGCATGGCTGGAACTCAGCAACTTCAACCTCACTTTATTTTCCCCCTGAGGTTTTATGCCAACAACAACAACAACAAAAAAACAGATTTCCTTCTCACACGGTGCCTTTGTATTTTACTACATTTGCAGTGGTTTTTGTTTGTTCTTAACAGCTCCTGGAATTTCACTCCTGGGAGACACAAACAGGACCTGCTCAGGCAATTATCATCATGTCCTTCCTGGACTCTTGTCCTTTATGGGGCCTTTGGTTGATATAATTGCTATTTCTGTTTAGATCTTGTAATTTGATTTGCTGTATAAGCTTTGTGCTGGCTAGGACGCAGCAGTTTTGCACTGAACTCCTTGTGATACTGGGATGCTAGGCAATCCCTACTGCTGATGGTTTACCAAAGTAGTAGCTGCAGATTCTCCTCCAAAAACCATGACTCCATTAGCATTTAGTGTTAGCCACGAGTCTAGCACCAGACATGGTATCTCTCTTATGTTCAATAATGGAGCTGTCCGTTACTACCAAGGTATGTGTGTTATAAGTACTTAATTTTGAAGGCAACTTTCCTTAAATCTGTTTTTTTTTTTGTTGTTGTTGTTGGTTGAATTTTTATAGAAATTTGTTAATGTCTGTTAATATTTTGCAGAATCATAACTTCTTTTTTTTTTTTTTTCATATTTTTGTATTGTATTTTTTTATATCTATATAACAAATTACTACAGGTTAAACAACTTACCTTCATTTTCTCAGAGTTCTTTTTTTTTTTTTTTTAATATTTTTATTACATATTTTCCTCAATTACGTTTCCAATGCTATCCCAAAAGTCCCCCATAGCGCCCCCCCACTTCCCTATCCACCCATTCCCATTCTTTTGGCCCTGGCATTCCCCTATATTGGGGCATATAAAGTTTGCAAGTCCAATGGGCCTCTCTTTCCATTGATGGCTGACTAGGCCATCTTTCGATACATATGCAGCTAGAGACAAGAGCTCCGGGTTCTAGTTAGTACATCATGTTGTTCCAACAATAGGGTTGCAGATCCCTTTAGCTCCTTGGGTACTTACTCTAGCTTCTCCATTGGGAGCCCTGTGATACATCCAATAGCTGACTGTGAACATCCACTCCTGTGTTTGCTAGGCCCCAGCATCGTCTCACAAGAGACAGCTATATTTGGGTCCTTTCAGCAAAATCTTGCTAGTGTATGCAATGGTGTCAGCGTTTAGAAGTTGATTATGGGATGGATCCCTGGGTACGGCAATCTCTAAATGGTCCATCCTTTCATCACCACTACGAACTTTGTCTCTGTAACTCCTTCCCTGGGTGTTTTGTTCCCAATTCTGAGAAGGTGCACAGTGTCCACACTTTGGTCTTCATTCTTCTTGAGTTTCATGCGTTTAGCAAATTGTATCTTAAATCTTGGGTATCCTAAGTTTTGGGCTAATATCCACTTATCAGTGAATACATATTGTGTGAGTTCTTTTGTGATTGTGTTACTTCACTCAAGATGATGCCCTCCAGGTCCATCCATTTGGCTAGGAATTTCATAAATTCATTCTTTTTAATAGCTGAGTAGTACTCCATTGTGTAAATGTACCATAATTTCTGTATCCATTCCTCTGTTGAGGGACATCTGGGTTCTTTCCAGCTTCTGGCTATTATAAATAGGGCTGCTATGAACATAGTGGAGCATGTGTCCTTTTTACCGGTTGGGACATCTTCTGGATATATGCCCAGGAGAGGTATTGCTGGATCCTCCGGTAGTACTATGTCCAATTTTCTGAGGAACCGCCAGACTGATTTCCAGAGTGGTTGTACAAGCTTGCAATCCCACCAACAATGGAGGAGTGTTCCTCTTTCTCCACATCCTCGCCAGCAACTGCTGTCACCTGAATTTTTGATCTTAGCCATTCTGACTGGTGTGAGGTGGAATCTCAGGGTTGTTTTGATTTGCATTTCCCTGATGATTAAGGATGTTGAACATTTTTTCAGGTGTTTCTCTGCCATTCGGTATTCCTCAGGCGAGAATTCTTTGTTCAGTTCTGAGCCCCATTTTTTAATGGGGTTATTTGACTTTCTGGAGTCCACCTTCTTGAGTTCTTTATATATATTGGATATTAGTCCCTTATCTGATTTAGGATAGGTGAAGATCCTTTCCCAATCTGTTGGTGGTTTTTTTGTCTTATTGATGGTGTCTTTAGCCTTGCAGAAGCTTTGTAGTTTCATGAGGTCCCACTTGTCAATTCTCGATCTTACAGCACAAGCCATTACTGTTCTATTCAGGAATTTTTCCCCTGTGCCCATATCTTCAAGGCTTTTCCCCACTTTCTCCTCTATAAGTTTCAGTGTCTCTGGTTTTATGTAAAGTTCCTTGATCCACTTAGACTTGACCTTAGTACAAGGAGATAGGTATGGATCGATTCGCATTCTTCTACATGTTAACAACCAGTTGTGCCAGCACCATTTGTTGAAAATGCTGTCTTTCTTCCACTGGATGTTTTTAGCTCCCTTGTCGAAGATCAAGTGACCATAGGTGTGTGGGTTCATTTCTGGGTCTTCAATTCTATTCCATTGGTCTATTTGTCTGTCACTATACCAGTACCATGCAGTTTTTATCACAATTGCTCTGTAGTAGAGCTTTAGGTCCGGCATGGTGATTCCACCAGAGGTTCTTTTATCCTTGAGAAGAGTTTTTGCTATCCTAGGTTTTTTGTTATTCCAGATGAATTTGCAGATTGCACTTTCTAATTCGTTGAAGAATTGATTTGGAATTTTGATGGGGATTGCATTGAATCTGTAGATTGCTTTTGGCAAGATAGCCATTTTTACAATGTTGATCCTGCCAATCCATGAGCATGGGAGATCTTTCCATCTTCTGAGATCTTCTATAATTTCTTTCTTCAGAGACTTGAAGTTTTTATTATACAGATCTTTCACTTCCTTAGTTAGAGTCACGCCAAGATATTTTATATTATTTGTGACTATTGAGAAGGGTGTTGTTTCCCTAATTTCTTTCTCAGCCTGTTTATTCTTTGTGTAGAGAAAGGCCATTGATTTGTTTGAGTTAATTTTATATCCAGCTACTTCACCGAAGCTGTTTATCAGGCTTAGGAGTTCTCTGGTGGAATTTTTAGGGTCACTTATATATACTATCATATCATCTGCAAAAAGTGATATTTTGACTTCATCTTTTCCAATTTGTATCCCTTTGATCTCCTTTTGTTGTCGAATTGCTCTGGCTAGGACTTCAAGTACAATGTTGAATAGGTATGGAGAAAGTGGACAGCCTTGTCTAGTCCCTGATTTTAGAGGGATTGCTTCAAGCTTCTCACCATTTACTTTGATGTTGGCTACTGGTTTGCTGTAGATTGCTTTTATCATGTTTAGGTATGGGCCTTGAATTCCTGATCTTTCCAAGACTTTTATCATGAATGGGTGTTGGATCTTGTCAAATGCTTTTTCCGCATCTAACGAGATGACCATGTGGTTTTTGTCTTTGAGTTTGTTTATATACTGGATTACGTTGATGGATTTCCGTATATTGAACCATCCCTGCATCCCTGGGATGAAACCTACTTGGTCAGGATGGATGATTGTTTTGATGTGTTCTTGGTTTCGGTTAGCAAGAATTTTATTGAGGATTTTTGCATCAATATTCATAAGGGATATTGGTCTGAAGTTTTCTATCTTTGTTGGGTCTTTTTGTGGTTTAGGTATCAGAGTAATTGTGGCTTCATAGAATGAGTTGGGTAGAGTACCTTCTGTTTCTATTTTGTGGAATAGTTTGTGAAGAACTGGGATTAGATCTTCTTTGAAGGTCTGATAGAACTCTGCACTAAACCCATCTGGTCCTGGGCTTTTTTTGGTTGGGAGACTATTAATGACTGCTTCTATTTCTTTGGGGGATATAGGGCTGTTTAGATCATTAACCTGATCTTGATCCAACTTTGGTACCTGGTATCTGTCTAGGAACTTCTCCATTTCATCCAGGTTCTCCAGTTTTGTTGAGTATAGCCTTTGGTAGAAGGATCTGATGGTGTTTTGGATGTCTTCAGGATCTGTTGTTATGTCTCCTTTTTCATTTCTGATTTTGTTAATTAGGATGCTTTCCCTGTGCCCTCTAGTGAGTCTGGCTAAGGGTTTATCTATCTTGTTGATTTTCTCAAAGAACCAGCTCCTTGATTGGTTGATTCTTTGAATAGTTTTTCTTGTTTCCACTTGGTTGATTTCACCCCTGAGTTTGATTATTTCCTGCCGTCTACTCCTCTTGGGTGAATTTTCTTCCTTTTGTTCTAGTGCTTTTAGGTGTGTTGTCAAGCTGCTAATGTGTGCTCTTTCTAGTTTCCTTTTGGAGGCACTCAGAGCTATGAGTTTTCCTCTTAGAAATGCTTTCATTGCGTCCCATAAGTTTGGGTATGTTGTGGCTTCATTTTCATTGAACTCTAAAAAGTCCTTAATTTCTTTCTTTATTCCTTCCTTGACCAAGGTATCATTGAGAAGAGTGTTGTTCAGTTTCCACGTGAAGGTTGGCTTTCTATTATTTATTTTGTTATTGAAGATCAGCCTTAGTCCATGGTGATCTGATAGGATGCATGGGACAATTTCAATGTTTTTGTATCTGTTGAGTCCTGTTTTGTGCCCAATTACGTGGTCAATTTTGGAGAAGGTACCATGAGGTGCTGAGAAGAAGGTGTATCCTTTTGTTTTAGGGTAAAATGTTCTGTAGATATCTGCCAGATCCATTTGATCCATAACTTCTGTTAGTTTCACTGTGTCCCTGTTTAGTTTCTGTTTCCATGATCTGTCCATTGGTGAAAGTGGTGTGTTGAAGTCTCCCACTATTATTGTATGAGGTGCAATGTGTGCTTTGAGATTTACTAAAGTTTCTTTAATGAATGAGGCTGCCTTTGTATTTGGAGCATAGATATTCAGGATTGATAGTTCCTCTTGGAGGATTTTACCTTTGATGAGTATGAAGTGCCCCTCCCTGTCTTTTTTGATGACTTTGGGTTGGAAGTCAATCTTATCTGATATTAGAATGGCTACTCCAGCTTGTTTCTTCAGACCATTTGCTTGGAAAATTGTTTTCCAGCCTTTCATTCTGAGGTAGTGTCTATCTTTTTCTCTGAGATGAGTTTCTTGTAAGCAGCAAAATGTTGGGTCTTGTTTGTGTAGCCAGTTTGTTAGTCTATGTCTTTTTATCGGGGAGTTGAGTCCATTGATATTAAGAGATATTAAGGAAAAGTAATTGTTGTTTCCTGTTATTTTTGTTGTTAAAGTTGGCATTCTGTTCTTGTGGCTGTCTTCTTTTAGGTTTGTTGAGGGATTACCTTCTTGTTGTTTCTAGGGCGTGGTTCCTGTCCTTGTATTGGTTTTTTTCTGTTATTATCCTTTGAAGGGCTGGATTCGTGGAGAGATAATGTGTGAATTTGGTTTTGTCGTGGAATACTTTGGTTTCTCCATCTATGTTAATTGAGAGTTTGGCTGGGTATAGTAGCTTGGGCTGGAATTTGTGTTCTTTTAGTGTCTGTATAACATCTGTCCAGGATCTTCTAGCTTTCATAGTCTCTGGTGAAAAATCTGGTGTAATTCTGATAGGCTTGCCTTTAAATGTTACTTGGCCTTTTTCTCTTACTGCTTTTAGTATTCTATCTTTATTTAG
This sequence comes from Mus caroli, assembly GCF_978045245.1. Classification (NCBI taxonomy): domain Eukaryota; kingdom Metazoa; phylum Chordata; class Mammalia; order Rodentia; family Muridae; genus Mus; species Mus caroli. The sequence goes on along the minus strand of NW_028227275.1, from coordinate 30,673,743 downwards.
TGCATTTGTTGTTCTGATTATTATGTGTCGGGAGGTATTTCTTTTCTGGTCCAGCCTATTTGGAGTTCTGTAGGCTTCTTGTATGTTCATGGGCATCTCTTTCTTTAGATTTGGGAAGTTTTCTTCTATAATTTTGTTGAAGATGTTTGCTGGTCCTTTGAGTTGAAAATCTTCATTCTCATCCACTCCTATTATCCGTAGGTTTGGTCTTCTCATTGTGTCCTGTATTTCCTGGATGTTTTGAGTTAGGATCTTTTTGCATTTTCCATTTTCCTTGATTGTTGTGCCCATGTTCTCTATGGAATCTTCTGCACCTGAGATTCTCTCTTCCATCTCTTGTATTCTGTTGCTGATGCTTGCATCTATGGTTCCAGATTTCTTTCCTAGGGTTTCTATCTCCAGTGTTGCCTCATTTTGGGTTTTCTTTATTGTGTCTACTTCCCTTTTTAGGTCTAGTATGGTTTTGTTCATTTCCATCATCTGATTGGATGTGTTTTCCTGTTTCTCTTTAAGAACTTCTACCAGTTTGGTTGTGTTTTCCTGTTTTTCTTTAAGGACTTGTAACTCTTTAGCCATGTTCTCCTGTAGTTCTTTAAAGTCCTTCTTGATGTCCTCTACCATCATCATGAGATATGCTTTTAAATCCAGGTCTAGTTTTTCAGGTGTGTTGGGGTGCCCTGGACTGGGCGAAGTGGGAGTGCTGGGTCCTGATGATGGTGAGTGGTCTTGGTTTCTGTTAGTAAGATTCTTACCTTTACCTCTCGCCATCTGGTAATCTCTGGAGTTGTTATAGTTGTCTCTGTTCAGAGGTTGTTCTTCTGGGGATTCTGAGTATCCTCTGTCAGCAGACCTGTACAGACTAAGTTCGGCGGAGTCCCGGAGCCAAGATGGCGCTCCCTGCAGGGCAGGTCACTGTCCTCCGACTGGGAGGGTGCCGGATGTCTGCGGCCCCAAAAAGGTGCTGCCTCAGCGGCTCTGTGGCTCCCGCCTGTCCCAGAAGCTGTCTGCCTCTGTGGTCCTCACTCTAACCTGTAGACTAAGTTCAGCGGAGTCCCGGAGCCAAGATGGCGCTCTCTGCAGGGCAGGTCTCTGTCCTCCGGCTGGGAGGGTGCCGGAAGTCTGTGGCCCCTAAAGGGTGCTGCCTCGGCGGCTCTGTGGCTCCTGCCTGTCCCAGAAGCCGTCTGCCCCCGTGGTCCCCACTCTGACCTGTAGAGACTAAGCTCGGCGGAGTCCCGGAGCCAAGATGGTGCTCCCTGCAGGGCAGGTCACTGTCCTCCGACTGGGAGGGTGCTGGATGTCTGCGGCCCCAAAAGGGTGCTGCCTCAGCGGCTCTGTGGCTCCCGCCTGTCCCAGAAGCTGTCTGCCTCTGTGGTCCTCACTCTAACCTGTAGACTAAGTTTGGCGGAGTCCCGGAGCCAAGATGGCGCTCCCTGCAGGGCAGGTCACTGTCCTCCGACTGGGAGGGTGCCGGATGTCTGCGGCCCCTAAAGGGTGCTGCCTCAGCAGCTCTGTGGCTCCTGCCTGTCCCAGAAGCCGTCTGCCCCCGTGGTCCCCACTCTGACCTGTAGAGACTAAGCTCGGAGGAGTCCCGGAGCCAAGATGGCGTTCCCTGCAGGGCAGGTCACTGTCCTCCGACTGGGAGGGTGCCGGATGTCTGCGGCCCCAAAAGGGTGCTGCCTCAGCGGCTCTGTGGCTCCCGCCTGTCCCAGAAGCTGTCTGCCTCTGTGGTCCTCACTCTAACCTGTAGACTAAGTTTGGCGGAGTCCCGGAGCCAAGATGGCGCTCCCTGCAGGGCAGGTCACTGTCCTCCGACTGGGAGGGTGCCGGATGTCTGCGGCCCCTAAAGGGTGCTGCCTCAGCAGCTCTGTGGCTCCCGCCTGTCCCAGAAGCCGTCTGCCCCCGTGGTCCCCACTCTGACCTGTAGAGACTAAGCTCGGCGGAGTCCCGGAGCCAAGATGGTGCTCCCTGCAGGGCAGGTCACTGTCCTCCGACTGGGAGGGTGCCGGATGTCTGCGGCCCCAAAAGGGTGCTGCCTCAGCGGCTCTGTGGCTCCCGCCTGTCCCAGAAGCTGTCTGCCTCTGTGGTCCTCACTCTAACCTGTAGACTAAGTTTGGCGGAGTCCCGGAGCCAAGATGGCGCTCCCTGCAGGGCAGGTCACTGTCCTCCGACTGGGAGGGTGCCGGATGTCTGCGGCCCCTAAAGGGTGCTGCCTCAGCAGCTCTGTGGCTCCTGCCTGTCCCAGAAGCCGTCTGCCCCCGTGGTCCCCACTCTGACCTGTAGAGACTAAGCTCGGAGGAGTCCCGGAGCCAAGATGGCGTTCCCTGCAGGGCAGGTCACTGTCCTCCGACTGGGAGGGTGCCGGATGTCTGCGGCCCCAAAAGGGTGCTGCCTCAGCGGCTCTGTGGCTCCCGCCTGTCCCAGAAGCTGTCTGCCTCTGTGGTCCTCACTCTAACCTGTAGACTAAGTTTGGCGGAGTCCCGGAGCCAAGATGGCGCTCCCTGCAGGGCAGGTCACTGTCCTCCGACTGGGGAATCATAACTTCTAACTAAAGAGCCTGAACTGCATTTTTTTTTTTCTTGAGATGCTAGGACATCACTTACAGGACAGGCAGAATTAGATTAAAAAATGGACTCCAGGTAGGTCTGACATAGACTTCAATTTCATGTCAGAATCCTTTGTTATCTCTTAGTTTCTTAAAATTGGCCATAAAGTGTTCTATTTGTCTTAACTCATTGGCATCTGTCAATTAGAACTCCAGGGCAGGACCAGGTCTCTCCTCAGCAGCGAAGGACTCTTGAGAGAAAGCTAACAGCTGGCTCTTCAGTTATGCCTTATGCTGATTCTCTAACCATGGGATTAACTCCAGCGATAAGCATTCTATGGGATGGAAGGTTTATTTTGATTTATTGTTCTAGATGGAGAGTCCATGATGGCTGGGGATCCATGGCAGTCAGTTCAAAGCAGGAGGAGCAATCACATTTTAGACATACCCAGAAAGCAGAGAGGGCAAGCTGGAAGTGGGGGTGGACTGTAAACTCTTAAATCCTGTCCTTAAGTAATGTGCTTCAGCAAGGTTCCCCAACCTAAAAGTTCTATAACCTCCCCCAAACAGTACCATAGACTCAGAACCAAGTTTTCAAGTACACTATGCTGTGGAAGGCAGTCTTTCTCCCTCCCTCCCTCCCTCCCTCCCTCCCTCCCCTCCCTCCCTCCCTCCCTCCCTCCCTCCCTCCCTCCCCTCTTTCCTTCTTCTTTCTTTCTTTCTTTCTTTCTTTCTTTCTTTCTCTTTCTTTCTTTCTTTCTTTCTTTCTTTCTTTCCTTCTTTCCTTTCTTTCTTTCTTCTTTCTTTCTTTCTTTCTTTCTTTCTTTCTTCTTTCTTTCTTCTCTCTTCTTTCTCTCTTTCTCTCTTTCTCTCTCTCTCCTTCCTTCCTTTCTTCCTGTTCTTCTTCCTCCTCTTCTCTTCCTCCTCCTCCTCCTCCTCCTCTTCTTCTTCTTCTTCTTCTTCTTCTTCTTCTTCTTCTTCTTCTTCTTCTTTCTTCTTTTCTTCTTCTTCTTCTTCTTCCTTCTCTCTCCTTCTCCTTCTCCCTTCTCCTTCTCCTCCTCCTCCTCCTCCTCCTCCCTCCTCCTCCTCCTCCTCCTCCTCCTCCTCCTCCTCCTCTTCTTCTTCTTCTTCTTCTTCTTCTTCTTCTTCTTCTTCTTCTTCTTCTTCTTCTTCTTCTCCTTCTCCTTCTCCTCCTCCTCCTCCTCCTCCTCCTCCTCCTCCTCCTCCTCCTCCTCCTCCTCCTCCTCCTCCTCCTTCTTCTTCTTCTTCTTCTTCTTCTTCTTCTTCTTCTTCTTCTTCTTCTCTTCTTCTTCTTCGTTATTTTGAGACAAGATCTCTCTATATAGCCCTGGCTATGTAGAATAGTCTTGGCCTCAAACTCACAGAGGTCCTCTTCCCTCTGCTTCCCAAGGGCCGGGATTAAAAACCTATGTCACCATGCTCTACTAATGGGAACATTTCTCATTTCTCATTTAAACTACCATGTCTGTAGATAAAACAAGCAAGACAGCTGTCTGAATCAAAACCAAACCCTGGTTGACCTAGGAGTGCAAGCCTCTATCTGCAGCATTGGAAGCTAAAGCTTGTTCTTCACAGTGAGATACTTTCTCATTTGTCTCATCCCTTCCAAAAATAGCAAAAGTCAAAGATTATGGAGAAATTGTTCTTAGGTATAGCTTTCTGACACAAACTTAATGTCTTCTGGTTATGATACTTGCTTCAGACATGGACAAACTTCCAGATAAATCCCTCAAGGTTGAAGTCTAAAAACAGAGGAATTGTGACCATCGTAACAAAGACACTTGGGTCGCTCCATTTGGGATCAGGCTATTGAGACAATGGACACTAAGGTATTGGAAAATTCCCAGGATGCTCATACTGCAAGGACATGCTGGTGACAGTCAGAGGAAAATTGCTTCCACCTTTCTGGAAGCAATTTCACATAGTCCTGACATCTCTCAGGGCAGACAAGAGCAAGTTACCATAAAAAAAAAAAAAAAAATAGAAAAGAAAATGAGAGGGGAGAGCGTCTCTTGGTCAGGGCTACTTACTTCTACATATCTCTTGCTCTCTATTCGAGCTTCCATTTCATATCAAAATCCCAAAGCTTGGCTCAGAAAGTCGCTGGACCTCCGTTTGTTCTTCTCTCAACTGTGTCCGTACTGAATACATTTTCTTTCTCTGCTTTCCACAATTGCTTGTCTTTGTAACTGGCATACTGAGGATTAAATCTAGCTTGTTCAGACTGTTGGGGGTCAAGGCTTTGATCCATAACCCAAGTAACACATATATTTAACATATAAATTAATCCATCCCTGTTCATGTATTGATAAAAATGGCATTTATTTTGTGTGTGCCTGCGCATACCACATTCATACACCGCAGTGTACACGGGGAAGCCACAGGACAACTTGCAGGAGTCAGTTCTCTGTTTCCACATAGGAGTCCTAGGGACTGATGCAGCTGTTCATGCTTGCCATTCCGCATCTTTTATCCTCACAGCAAGTTGGCATTACACTGAAACTTGTCCTTGGTCCGAGTTCTGTTGCTAACATCTTGCTGTGCAAAAGAAAGTCTTTTATTTATTTATTTATTTATTTATTTTTTGGAGACAGGGTCTCTCTGTTTAGCCCTGGCTGTCCTGGAATTCACTTTGTAGACCAGGCTGGCCTTGAACTCAGAAATCCGCCTGCCTCTGCCTCCAGAGTGCTGGGATTAAAGGCGTGTGCCACCACGCCCGGCCAAAAGGAACTCTTTAAGTGCCTGCTTTCCTGCGCTGCCTGCCCAGTTTCTCAGCGCCGACCCCAGCGCAGAGTTCTGATGGTGTGGTCTCTGCAGTCTCTTGTGGAATAGGCAGCTGTGAGGTCCGAGCCAACTCTAAGACCTACTTCCTAACCGTAGGCTCTCACCGACACACACATTTGGCAAATAAACATTTGAAGTGAGCGTGGACCCCAGCTTCAGTGCTGCCCTATAATTACCAAGGTTGAGCGTCCTAGGCTTCCCTCCCCCTCTTCTGAATTTCATTGCTTAGAGTTTCTTCCCTCCTCTGTGGGCCCAGTGTCTTTAAATGAGTGCTTCTGGGAGGCTGCAGCACGAATGACATGGAAAGCCATCCCGCATTTGTAAATACAGAGGAGACCACACATGAAGCGGAGGTACCAAATCGTTATATCTGATCCTTGTTTAATATTACATTGAGTCCATCTCTGGTGCGTTTGTGTACTGAGACGCGAGGAAACCCCAGAAGGTACTCATTTTAAATACCACCACGTCAGTTTCGAATTTTTAAAAAATGCTATTTGGTTTTTTTTTTTTTTTCTCTTTTTCTCCGAACCTGCATTCATGAGCTGATTCTGCAAACGCAGCAGTTAAATCAGTCATCTGAGAATAAAACGTCAATCACACAAAGGAAGAGCAGCCCCAAGAGGGCGCTATGCTCTGCATGCGAGGCACAAAAAAATGAAAGCGTTGGAAGGAATGAAAGACGCTAGACTGTTAGACGTTTGTTAGCTTCCAATCACTTCCAATCCTTCGGAGGAGCAAATCTTTACTGATGGTTAGTTCCTGCCTCATGTTGACAGTTTACAAATAAGAACAGTAAGCTTCCATTTCAGGGCAGACAGCTTGGAGCCTTCTTCAGAAGCAGTTTTTTAAATGAGACTGACAGAGCAGCACAAGCTTTCCAAGCAGCGAAGCTTTCCACGCTAGCGCTCCCAGAAAACAGCGTGCCCGTGCCGGATGCGTAGGCTTCCACCGGCACCCACTTACTGTAACAGCAAATAAGGCTCTCCTACAGTTGGACTCTTTGTTTCTTGGAGTTTTGCTCTTGGAAATGGAAAGCACAGAAGAGGTTAGCCCCTGTATGCGTGCCTTGCTGTGTCTTTGATGCACTATTTCAGCTATGGATGATATTCTCTACATTGCCCTGAATACACACACACACACACACACACACACACACACACACACACACACACAGAGTCAGTGGAAATGTTCGTTGAAAACCTCTATGGACCTGATCCAATGCTATGGGAGACATCGTGATAAACAGGCTTGACAAGAGATCTGTGTAATGAATGGCCTGTCCCTTAGGGGCTTTCCAATCAGGAGACTATGATCGCATCCTCCAGACAATCTCACATGTAAAACAGAGATGGAAGCACAAGCAACAAGACTGTTGATGAGGCTGTAGGAAATCAAACCCCCAGCAGAAGTGGCCAGAAGCAGTACAGAAGCAGTACAGAAGCAGCAACTCTGCAGGAGATAGCTATTGCAAGGGGAAGCCAAGGTTTTGGTCTGCCCGTGTACTGAGCAGGGTGAAAAGGGGAAGCTATTCACAGAAAGCTTCAAGAAGGCCAGTTTGCTGCTGTCTCTGCCTCTACTCTTATGATTTTGTGGGGATGGCTTAGTCTCTTCAGCCATGTATGCAATATGAGGGTAATACTTGTGTGTGTGTGAACTGAAGGAGAGTCTAGATAATCATCTATCTATCTATCTATCTATCTATCTATCTATCTATCTATCTATCTATCTATCTATCTATCTATGCACTGTGTGTTTGTGTGAGGATGTTGGATCCCCTGGAACTGGAGTTGTCAGCTGCCTTGTGGGTTCTGGGAAATGAACCCAGAACCTCTGGAAGAGCAGCCCGTGCTTTTTAACCACTGAGCCAGCCATCTCTCCAGCCCCTGTAAATTCTCATTATCATTTATGGTTCATAATTAAGTGCTCCAACTGTGCTACTCAATTTAGTATCAATAATAGGCAGTCCCGGAAAAGACAAACTTAAATGTTTGATCTAAGGTAAGAGGGAGAAATTGCAGATTTATATTGTGATGTGAAATCCATTATAAAAAAGCCAAAGGTGACAAAATATAAATGTATGGACAGGGAAAACAAAATAAAACAAAACAACAACGCTGCGCACTAGTGCTCTGAATCCATTCATAGGTGAAAAGAAGGCTTTAAGAGTGCGGTCTTCTGGTGTTATTTTTTCCCCAAATCCCTCTTCTGGTTTTATTAATGGATACTTTATGATATTTTCAGAGGGATGGGCACTATTATAAGCAATTACAATCACATGGCACTGTCAAGTGTTATTCTAATTCTACAGGGGAGGAATTTTGGGTCAGAGAAGTTAAGGAAGTGACTCAACATCACACAGCGAACATCAGAGCAGATGAAGACTTTAGAGTTTTGCATTTACCTATTTTATCGCTCACAGAGGTTTCTCTTCAGTGTCGTCTAAAATATAATCTGGGGGGGGGGAACCAAACCAAAACATAAAGCAAAGCAAAAGCAAGAGCGGTGCTTTACTAGGGCCTCGGGAAGAAAGGAAGATAACTCATTGTAACAATTTCCGAGGAAGGGGATTGCACTGGAGTTGAGGGCAAGGCTAAGGTTTCAGCAAGCAAGATTTGAACAGTTCTAGTATTGTTCTAACAAAAGCATGTTATTCTTCCCTGAAACCCAGTGCAAACGCAATAGATTAATTGGAGATGTGCATCATCTAAACGGGACTTTAAAAATAAGTAGTGGTGGTGGTGGGAGAGGGCACACCACTTTTCTCTCTGTCCTGTCTAACTTGTATGTCATTTTGTTCCAGGGTTTCAGGAGTTGAAAATAAAATTGACACACAAATGTGCTGACTAAACCCATTGTCAGGGAGAAAAAAAACATTCCCTGGAGTGATGATGGAAAAGAATTCTAACATTGTTGCAACCAAGAAACTTCTGTTTGTTAAATGCTCTGCCCCTCTCACCAACAGGAAATTGTAAGTGTATTCCATTTGACCTCTCTTTGTCTACCACTGTCTAGCATTTGCTGTAGAATATACTCTGAAAAAAAAAACCCAACAATATAGCAATGTTACTGTTACTCTAAACATTTTAGGAAATCTTAGACTCATGCAGCTATTGATTAAGGTACATTGAGTTCTCAGCATGATCGTTTCCTTGTGCATACGAATTATTCACTACCTAACGTTAGGATCTGAGCCACTGCAAGGAAATTCAAAGCACAAAAGGCAAGTCCTTCTGTGAGAAGATCTCAGTTCTAGTAGAACTTCAGCAGACAGACTCTGCTTCAATTAATCTTCATTAAGTTTTAAGAAAATAAAAGATCTAAACTTGAGGGTGGGGTCACGTTATTCATATTATTCACCTGGCCATTTAAAATAAACATAAAAAGAACACTTTATACATATGCTAAACTCTGTTCTACCCAATGACAAAGAACAAGAATATAATACGGTCAGTGGTGTCAAAAGATAGCAAAATCTATCTGGGAACCCATGGGTGTCTGTGTCATATATGTTAATATGTTGAGCAATATAAAACTGTCTCTAGAGCTACAATTCTTTTTTTTTTTTTTTTTGGTTTTTCGAGACAGGGTTTCTCTGTGTAGCCCTGGCTGTCCTGGCACTCACTTTGTAGACCAGGCTGGCCTCGAACTCAGAAATCCGCCTGCCTCTGAGCTACAATTCTTATCAGTAAGTGAAGCCCAGCTATTCAGGCTCCGAGGGTCTAGCGATGCTATTTGAATGGTTTAGTCTTATGGGTGTTGTTAGGGTCCCAGGTTGGGTGCTAGCACTCACTTCTTTTCATTAGACTAACTAAAGGGGCAAGCAATTGTGAAAGCCAGAGAACTGAGATTTTTTTTTTTTTTTCAATGTGGCCTCATTGGGAAGCATAGCAAAGAAGTCTAGTGACAGCCACCCAACCTCAAGTCTACCTTTGGGGTCCTGACATGAGGTTTATGTTTAAATAGAAGGTAGAAGGAATGCTTGACTTCCGGTCAAGATGTAATCCCTCCCATCATAATGGCTCCAGTCTCTTCTATGGAAGGTGATATGCCAAATTGTGGGAACAACATGAAATATCCTGGGATAGCCCCAGCCTTCAGTCTCTTCCTTTTTCTAGCACGAGATTCCTAGAGCAGTTCCATCATTTCAGTAATCTGATATCTAGCCAAAAGGAGGGGGCCCAACTACCTCTTAGATTATGTTCACTCCTGACTGACGGTTCCATTAGGATTCTGAACTGTATTTGTACAAAGGGAGCAATGGTATAAGAATATACTGGTTCAAATGTTGCAATCGCCACGGAACAGTTTTGTGAGCACAGGATATTATTGAGTTCCTTGAAGGTTCCATTTCTTTACCTATAAAATGGAGGCAACACTTGCTTGATGTGGGCAGTGTTAAAACTAAAGCCAGTATGTGAACAAGAATAACCACCATGCCTGCCTGTAACAGACATTCAGTGAACGCTAGATTGTTAACCATAAAGGGGGATATTTGTTGTTAAAACTAAAGCAGACAGATAAGCAAAGACTGCACTGTATCATCAAAACACACTTCTGTGTTAACATGGGGCAAGGTAGTAACTTTCCCAGTTACAGTTTGGACTTTTCTACATTTTCAATGACGTTTCTGACTATTTATCTTGTACCAGGATAAAAGATGCTGAGACTGAGGTGTTTGTGGGCAAAGAGTGCGATGACATCACCAACTCCATTTTGCTGAGAAACATAGAGGGTACTGGAGAGATAAACCAACAGAATGCTGAGGGTTCAAGGGCCAGCCACTATCTCACAGAAGCAAGACCAAAGATGGAATGAAGATTCAAAGCAAGAGTGAGGAGAGTTGAGTGCCCTGCCAGTGTTTCCTGAAAGCGATGCTGAAACAAAGTATAAGCCCATGTGTACTATGGTGGGTGGCACTTCACGAATGTTCTCTCTATCTGTGTATGTCATTCACCTATATAGTTAAGCAGTGACTAGGGAAGACATTATTTTAACCAGTCTCTTGTCACCAGACTTGCATCTTTATTTGAACTCTTCACATCAGCTCTATTAGCACTGGAGGTCACTGTTGTTCCACAGACAGTCGTAGGTATGCAGCTTCCCTAGAGGGAAAGTCCAAACTGTAACTGGGAACGTTTCTACCTTGCCCCCATGTTACAGCAGAACCACATTTTGATGATACAGTAAAGAGCCTTTGCTTATCTGTTTTATTTTTAACAACGTATATTCCCCTTAATGGTAATTAACCTAGCATTCACTGAATGTCTGTGACAGACAGGCATAGGGCTTATTCTTGTTCACACACTGACTTCAGTTTAATATTGCCCACATCAGGCAAGCATTGCCTTCATTTTCTGGGGAAAGAAGTGGAAGCTTCAAGGAACTCAATAATGCCCTGTGCTCACAAAACTGTTATGTGGCAATTGGTTCAACATTTGAACCCATACGTTTTTATACCATTGTTCGCTTTGTGCAAATAGACCTTAAGCTCACTCACTCCTTGGAAAAACAGATCATGATGTACCTTGTCAGAAACATATAACACTTCCAATCCAATCTGGCCTTGCTATAGCTATTTCCAGATTTAATGTTAAATTTGTTGTAAGACTAGGGCAAAGGCCAGGAAACCTCTCAGGCAGAGAGTTATATAGTTTAATCTTATACTCAAATTACCTGAAATGTCTCCTTGTGCATAAGCAATCCTGTTCTTGTTTTACATGTTATAAAACAACCAGACAGAATCTGAAACCTCCCAACAAATCAATAACTGAATGAGAATAAATAACATCATTAACTCGTGAAGAATTCCAAAAGTGTTTCTTTGGCAGATGAATCCCAATATTAACTATTGTTGCTGCCGTTCCCCTGCACTTCATCACCAAGAAGCATTTGTGATGGAATTTGTCGTGGTCCTGAATGTGATCTTCCCATCTTCCATTGGACATGGCCAAGCACAGCAGACCATGCATATTAAGGCAATTATAGACACAACTGGAGCATTCGCAGGATGGGGCATTGTAATAGATCCATCTTGTTACTTCCGAGGTCACAGTTATGTCCTGCCACCGTGGCTGCCCATCGGTGGCAGGAAAAAACTAATCGCTCTGAGGAGGGAAGTCATCCTGTCCGGTGAGTTTGCAAAGGAATTGTCCTTGTGTTAAAGTCAGCGTCAAAGGAGCATGCTTTGTTTTTATGATTTCCTCATGATAATGTTGTGGTTACTTCAGCAGGGGGTGGGAAACTGATAAGTGTAATTGCTATAATCACAGGATGCATAGGATGTGAATGTTTGCAGGGCAATTAAAAACTGTTTGCCTCCTGACATGAAAATAAACGACACGTCTGAACTGCCAGCAAATGGAGATTAGAAAAGAATACACAAAGAAGCATTTTTAAGTGGCAAGAATGAAATGATTTATTGAGCATTCATTTTGTGGTTAGAAGTGAATGCAGAGGGAAAGAGCAAAATACTGTGGATTGGGAGAACTATATCATCAAATAACTAAAAATAACTCTCCTAGCAGTACCTGGGGGGTTTAATGCACACACTGTGTGGTGTTGTCAGACCTAGCAAGCTGGTACATTGTCTGGGGACATGCTTCACTGCTAAGTTCCTACTGAATTGAGTCAGGGGCTTGCTTCATTTGTTAAGTGCTTGGAAGTCCATGGTCAGAGTAAACCATACCAGTTTCTCTGTGATGATAAACGTCTGCTTTTCAGTTATCTGGTTCATGAGTGAGGACTTCCTGTTGTTCACTCTGCTTTCCAAGTGACAACCTGCTTCATTTAGACTCACACAGTAATAAAGTTTGAGAAGAAATGCTCTTAAATATTAAAGTTTTAAGTTTAGTGTCTTACGATTGGTAAATTTTAGGGTTTCAAAAGCAAAGATCTGAAGGCCCCTACAAGTCCATGGCCTGACCTCCAGGCCTCTCTCTTGCTCCTGTCCAATAGAGGAAAAGACACAACTACTCTATTAAAAGAATCAGAGCTGTTGAATAGAAAATGCAGAGGCAGACTTTTACCAGTGTAACCTAGGCTCTGGAAATAGCATGTAGAAAAAGAAACTTCATTTATAATGAATCGTCCTGGATAACTCCTTAAGTCCTGGATACTTGCCCTGTGAAATGTTGAAAAGCATGCTCCATTACTTTGTTCAATAGCCAGCTTATCTTAAAGTGGGAGGTATGAAAAGCCTGTGTATAAATTCTACAATTATATCCACTGATGGTCCCATTGTAGGAGGTACAACAAATTTGACAAATGGGCCAATTTGATTCTTATTCCCTTCCTTGTTTTCATGGGACACAGAGTGGATTTTGCCTGAGTTAAATGTGTTTTAGCTGTGTCTGCACAGCTCTACCTCAGTGTTGGGCACATTATTTCCTTTAATATTTTCAACAATTTCATGAGTGAGCCCCATTCTCCATATATATATGGATATACATATATGTCCATATGTACTGGCTAGTTTTGTGTCAACTTGACACAGCTGGAGTTATCACAGAGAAAGGAGCTTCAGTTGAGGAAATGCCTCCATGAGATCCAGTTGCAAGGCATTTTCTCAACTAGAGATCAAGGGGGATGGGACCATCTCTGGGCTGGTAGTCTTGGTTCTATAAGAGAGCAGGCTGAGCAAGCCAGGGGAGGCAAGCCAGTAAAGAACATCCCTCCATGGCCTCTGCATCAGCTCCTGCTTTCTGACCTGCTTGAGTTCCAGTCCTGACTTCCTTTGGTAATGAACAGCAATGTGGAAGTGTAAGCTGAATAAACCCTTTCCTCCCCAACTGCTTCTTGGTCATGATGTCTTGTGCAGGAATAGAAACCCTGACTAAGACAGCATATATTTCCATCTATATGGAAATATCTATGTATCTATCTATGTATTTACGTACGATTATCTATCTATCTATCTATCTATCTATCTATCTATCTATCTATCTATCTATCTATCTATGATTTCCCTGTCTCTCTGTCTCTCTGTCTCTGTCTCTGTCTCTGTCTCTGTCTCTCTGTCTCTCTGTCTTTCTCTGATTGCATCAGGTGTACATGTCCGTGCAATGCTGTACTCATGGTAGTCAGAGGATAATCTGAGCCGTAGGTCAGTCCTCCCCTTCCACCTTGTTTGAGACAGGATCTCTTTGTGTCTGTGTGTGCCAAGCTAGCTGGTATGTGAGGGTCTGGGAATTCCAGGTCTTGGCCTTCCATTTTTTCACAGGAGCACTATGACTGCAGATGTTGGGCTTGGAGTTGGGTTCTGATGTTTCATGGCAAATGCTTTACTTACAGGGCCAACTCCCCATTCCTAATACACATATTCAAAGAGAAAAAGACCCGAATGATGACATTTAGTGAGGTAGCTATTTCACAATATTATGCCTTCGGTTTCTAAAGAGAAAAGGTCAGAGATATTATCTCAGACATGCAATTTCTGATTAAAAATTAGTGAGTGGAGTGATTGTCCTAAATAGCACAATGTAGTTATAAATATTGCAAAATAGTACTTAAAAACAATTTCTGTAGAAAAGCAAAGAAATGGGCAGTAAACTTGTAACAGGAGGAATTCTCTTGCCTAGAGTCCTAATATAAAATAATTCACAAAATGCCATGTCCAGTCAAGATTGAACAGATATGTTTTCCAACTGGGATTTTCTATTGTTTGCACATGTACATACCTTTCAGAACAATTTCAGTCTTAATTTGTCATGGAACATTCCAGTCTTACAGAGTGTTCTGATTCCACTGACTTTTGTCTTTTTCTGCGTAGTAATCTTCCAGGTTGGTTTTTGCCTGATACATTTTTTTTTCCTTATTTGCTTTAGTTTTTAATTCACGGTCTAGAATCCCTCTTCTCTGGAAATCTTATCGAAAGGGTTGTTGGGATTGAGGCTTTTAGACACGCAGTCGTAAAGAAATCACACCTTTGTCCAGCACTCAGCGACTCAGGGAATCTGTGTCTTGAGATTTATATGGATGCTGCATACGCAGATGGAAGTTATGCTTAAGAAGGATTGAAATGAAGGCAGGGTCTAAGGTGGAGATACTTATAGCATGTTTTCTTCAAACTGCGCAGCTGCTCTCTAGAACCAAACATTTTATGAGCATTAGCTTAAAATTGACTCTGAGTTGCTTAGTTTGATGAAACTCTCTCAAGTGATTCTGAATTGGGATGCTCTGGGCAAGCATCCATCACTGACTGCAGGTCCTGCTTTCCACCACTGACTGCACATCCTGCTCTGATACTGTTCTGCCCAAGGACAGTATGAGTCATGTGACTTAAATTTTTCCATAATTAATTGCCTTTTAAAAACTGATTTTCTTGTTTTATGCAAGGAGCTATTTTATAGCATGTTAAGTCCAAGCTCAGGCGCTAATGAAACTAGTTAAATATTTCTGTTTGGACATGTAAAACTCTAATTTCACTTGACTAAATTTGTTAGTTTTTTTGGACTATTGAGACAAAATGTATCAAGCTTAGCATGTACATGCTATTTGACTATCTAACGGATGTTTACACTATAAATATTTTTTTTTGTAGAACAGCCAAACAATGTGTACATTTAGTTGTTATCATTTGTTTTGTTTATATGTTTGAGACACAGTTTCCTGTATCCCGTTCTAACTGTTAGGTTTCTGAGCCACCAAGATGACATTGAATTTATGCTGTACCTGCTTCTGCTTCCTGAGCACTGGACCTGTAAGTGTGTCACTGGGCTCAGTTTGTGTGTACTGGGCAAGCATTCTACCAATTGAGTCTCTTACCATGCTTCTTGATTTTTTTCTTCACTGTGGATTTTTATTTTCAAATGATTCATTGTTAGACACGTTTTTTATACTAAAGTCGAAAATTGCCAATGTTTGTTTTAACCATAAAATAATTTATTATTCAAATAATTTCAATTAAAATACAAGTTATGTCTTATGTAAGCATCACTATAATCTTTTGTGTCTGTGTAAAATTTAAATGTAGAAAACCCATCCCAAATGAATAAATGTCCTGATAATTCCCTAACAAGACTAATGTTGTATTTAAGTGTCTTGCTCCATACGAACCAATCACACACACTCCATGATTGAAGTGAAATGTAATATTCCTGAAACACTATAATTATAATAAATAAAAATTTTCACACTAAAGCAGTGTGCAAGGAGCTATGTTATTGTGTAAAACTTAAATTTATAGTAATTAAAATAGAATCAAATCCATTTACTTCCTTGCTTTTCCAGCTCCCCAGTAACATCAACAAGTGCTTAGCATTTGTTCCTGGTTAACGCTCCAACATTGAGTAGGGCAAGTCAAGATAAAGACACGAATGAATGTTGTTACAGTTAAGTATGTCCTGGGGGGGGGGGGAGCATACTTTTTCACTTTCTACCGTCCATGACATGGACTCCCAAGACTTGACGCTGGTATTTTGATGGGACCAGTTCCCAGAGCTGTAATTAGATGCCCTTTGCTTGTCTCCTGCCCTCCTGCACTAAAAGTTCCCACCCTTGGATGCAGCTCACTTTGTTGTGCCTTATCCTTACATTTTCCCCAGAATCCCCAGGACAAAGTGATTCAGGACTTGATCTCTGAATGTAGCATAGGTGTCTTGAATTTATCTGCTCATGTAGGTCTAGAAGAATTTAAAATTTTAGACAAACCTTTGCCTTTCATCATGCAAACAACTGTTGGCAACAATAGGGGATTAAATGAAAGCAAAGCTTTATGTACTTTTTGAGCTCAAGTAATTGGGGAAGGTCCAGTGAACCCAAGACTGAGGGTAATTAGAAGCTAGGTAACTAGAAAAGAGAAAAAAAGGGGTGCAGTTTTCCTTTGTGTTTTCTTGCTTATAAAGTTCATGGGGTCAGAAGTTAGGCAAAGACAATACTCAGAAGTCCTGGCAAAGTATCATCTTGCTACAGCTCTATGTCACAATTATTTCTAAAAACCATCCTCTCAATTTAACCTTGAGTTCAATTGTCATGTATGTTTTCTATCTTATAATGGGCTCTCTAGGAAAAGGATAGAATGATATAGAAAAGTACTCCTTCACATCCCAGTTTTTACCTGGTAGAAATAGGATGTCCTTATGAGGAAGACACTATTAACCGCAATGACCAAATTGCAAGTTATATAAAAGACATTAGCTGAATAAGAGGTATGGTCAACTTAAAAGCATCCCATGGGGCCACCCACTCATCTCAAAAATATTAACCCAGAATTGCTCCTGTTTAAAGGAAATACAGAGACAAACAGTGGAGCAGAGACAGAAGAAAAGGCCATCCAGAGACTACCCGACCTGGGGATCCATTCCACATGCAGACACCAAACCCAGACACTATTGCTGATGCCAAAAACGTGCTTGCTGACAGGAGCCAGTTATAGATTTTTCCTGAGAGGCTCTGCCAGAGCCTGACTAATACAGATGCGGATGCTTGCAGCCAACCATTGGACTGAGCACCGAGACCCCAATGAAAGAGATAGGGTACGGACTGAAGAAGCTGAAGGGGTTTGCAACCCCATAGGAAGAACAACAATATCAACCAACAAGAACCCACCCCCCAGAGCTCCGAAGGACTAAACCACCAACCAATGAGTATATACCTGAAGGGACCCATAGCTCCAGCTGGATATGTCCAGATGATGGCCTTGTTGGACATCAATGGGAGGAGAGGCCCTTGGTTCTGTGAAGGCTCAATGCTCCAGTTTAGGGGAATGCTAGGGTGGTGAGGGAGGAATAGGTGGGTGGGTGGGGAAGCACCCTCATATAAGCAGAGGGAGGGATGATGGGATAGGGGGTTTGTGAATGGGAAACCAGGAGGGGGGATTGCCACGGTACTCCGGTCGAGTCAGCCTGTCAGGCAGGGATGCCTAAAAGCTGCTCATGAGGCAAAAAGAGTTTCAAGGAAGCTCTCCTCCTGGAGTCTGGCATTCTCTTAATTCTCCATTCCCGCGTTAGTCTAGTGTATGGATCCACGTGCTCTCTTTCAGTATTTTCCTATTATAAGTGCCTTTTAAGATTGAATTCTGGCATAGCTAAAGCCTTCCGCCAGTGTTTCAACAGTCCTAGAACATCCTTGAGCTAGACAGTGACATTCAGAATAGCCTTTGGTATTACACTATCAATAAAAGCCAAGTTGCTCCCATATACAGGAATTTACAATGGTTTAGGAAGTAGATCGGGCTGTGGTTTTAGAGCATTGCATTATTCATGAGAGGGTTAGCTAGAACAAAACTCCCTAGTTAGAACCATGACTTGGGTGTGAAAGCCCTTGCCCTAGGAGAGTAAAGACCTCACACCTGGCTTCTAAGACTATAGCTGAGTTACACCCATACACACGCATTTACAGTGGCCTAAGGGGAAGGTGGACTATACAATAGACTAAAATAGGAACTATGGCAAGGGCACGAAGCCCTTGACCCTGGCTTCTAAGATTTAGTGAATCTTAGGTGGAACCCTTTTTGATCCCAGTTGTTATCAATGAATTCTATCCCAGGTGGTTCCCTTTAGACCTTTTGTGTTAGCATTCCTGTTTTATGTAAGATTCAGGTTACCTCATTTGTACCTTGCGAATATGTCACCCAACTTCCTTATTGTCTTCTGCATAAAAAGTCTGATGCTTGATTTGAAAAATACATTCAGATTCCACACGACCTCTCCTGTGTACATCTGTCTGTCACCCATCCTACATTTTGCCCACCTGCAACGAGAGACCCGTTCCACGCAGACAAAGGGACCCAGAGGGTCTGCAGCAGGGGATAATATTTGAAATGTAAATAAATAAAATAACAAATAAAAGATCCATAATAATTTCTTTTTTTAAAAAAAAGCATCCCATACTCAGAACAGAGGTGGTACAATCCCTCTCTGCATTTACTTGTTTAAGCATAGGAGCTGGACAAGTGAGTTGTCTTGCACACTGCTTTCACCCAGCGGTTTGTAAGAATCAAAACAGATTTTCCTAGTCCGGGCTCCTTAAGTTCAAGCAAAAAAGTTTAAATTATTATTTTTTTAGATTAATTTTATGCATGTATTATGCCAACGTGTACATTACACTAAGTTCATGTCTGGTGCCAGAGGAGGTCAGAGGTTTAGAATCCCCTGGGACTGGAGTTAGGATGGCTCTGAAGCATTGCATGCTGGGAACCAGAGCAACAACTGCTCTTAACTCCTGCCCCAAACTTTAGACTTTTAACTTCAGCCTTAATGGTTTCAATCTTATTCCTAGTCAGTTTGCCTAATGATTTGTCAATCTCATTTATCTTTTCAAAAGACCATCTCTCTGTGTTATTGATTTTTGTGTATTATAATTGTTATTTTCTGTCTTACCTACTCTTCCACTGCTGTGAAGAGACACCATGAGCAAGGGACTCATAAGGGAAAGCATTTGATTGGGGGCTTGCTTACACTTTTAGAGGGTTAGTAGATTCTCATCCGCCTGGGAAGCAGACAGGTAAGGTGCTAAAGAAACAGCTGAGAGCTTTATAGCCTAATCTGCAGGCAGCAGGCAGAGATGGGGGGGGGGAAGGGGGAAAGGAAGAGGGAGAGGGAGAGGGGGAGGGAGAGGGGGGAGGGGGAGGGAGAGAGACTGGACCTGGCATGGGCTTTTTAAATCTGGAAGCCCACTCTCAGTGACACCTCCTCCAGCAAGGCCACTTCTGCTAATCCTTCTAATCCTTTCAAACACTTGTACTCCCTAGTGACTTGGCACTGAAATATATGAGCCTATGGGGGCCAGTCTCACTCAAACCACTACATTTCTATTTCATTAATTTCCACTCTGTTTTTCAATTTTTAATACTGATCTATCTTACTTTTTATGTATGAATATTTTACCCACACGTATAGATGTGTGTCACATGCATGCATGTATGGCACTCACAGATTTACAGGTGGTTGTGAGCCATCTTATGAGTGCTGGAAACTGAAGCCAGGTCCTCTTCTGGAGCAGTACCTCATGCTTAACTGAGTCACTGCTCTAGCCCCGTCTGCTTTCTTACTGCAGGGCACGTAGAACCTTAAGCTTCCATCTTAGAACGACTTTCATTGTATCTTACAGGTTTTGGGATGCTGTGTTTTCATTTTCATTCAATTCTGGGAATTAGATCAAATTCACTCTGGATTTCTTTCATGACTCGATCCCCATTTCGTAGAATGGTTTTCAAACCCTGTTAATTTGAAAATGTTTAGCCAGGTGTGGTGGCACATTCCTTTAATCCCAGCACTCGGGAGGCAGAGGCAGGAAGACTTATGAGTTGAGGCCAGCCTGGTCTACAAAGTCAGTTCCAGGACAGCCAGGGCTATACAGAGAAACCCTGTCTCGAAAAACCAAAAAAAAAAAAAAAAAAAAAAAAAAAGTTTTACAGTTTCTCATGCTGTTGACTTCTAGTTTGATTTTTATCATGGACAGATATGATAGAATACAAATATATATTATTTTTACTTTCCTTATGTTTGTTAAGACACTATTTGAATATTATTTCATAATTTTAAAGAAACTTGCAAAGGTTATTTTTTTTTTAATTTATTTATTTTTATTCTTTAATCCCTTTTTACAGTCCAGACTTTGTCCCCCTCCTGGTCTGCCCCCCACTCCCAACCACCCCCCATCCCATATCTTCCCTCCATCCCTGTCTTCAAGAGGATGCTCCCACCCCACCACCCCTACCTCACCAGACCCCCCGACTCCCTGGGGCCCCAAATCACTCCAGGGTTAGGTACATCTTCTTTCACTGAGGCCAGACCAGGCAGTCTTCTGCTGTTTATGTGTCTGGAGACTCATATCAGCTGGTGCATGCTGCCTGGTAGGTGGCTCTGTGTCTGAGAGATCTCAGGGGTCCAGGTCAGTTGAGACTGCTGGTCTTCCTATGGGGTCGCCCTCCTCCTCAGCTTCTTCCAGCCTTTCTGTAATTCAACCACAGGGGTCCACAGCTTCTGTCCATTGGTTAGGTGTACATGTCTGCATCTGACTCTTTCAGCTGCTTGTTGGGCCTCTCAGAGGGCAGCGCACCATGCTGGGCCCTTGTCTGCAAGCACACCAACTCATCAGTAACAGTGTCAGGGCCCTGGACCTCCCTTTGAGTTGGATCCCAATTTGGGCCTGCCACTGGACTTCCTTTCTCTCATGCTCTTCTCCATTTTTATCTTTTCCCTCAGACAGGAACAACTCTGCATCAGAGCTTTTGACTATGGGATGGCAACCCCATTCCTCCCCTTGATGTCCTGTCCCTCCACTGGAGGTTGACTCTACAAGTTCCCCCTCCACAGTGTAGAGCACTTCATCCAAGGTCCCTCACTTTGAGTCCTGAGAGTCTCTCACCTCCCAGATCTCTAGTTCATTCTAGAGGGTCCCCCTACTTCCTACCTCCCAAGGTTGCCTGTTTCTATTCTTTCTGCTGGTCCTCAGGGTTTCAGTCATGTTCCCCTCAATACCTGATCATGTTCATCCTTGCCCTTCCTATCCCCTCTCTCACCCAGGTCCCTCCCTCCCTCTGCCTCCCATGACTGCTTCCTTCTTCCTCCCAAGTTGTACTGAGGCATTATCACTTAGGTTCTTCAGTCTGTTAACCTTGAATCCTGTGGGTTGTGTCCTTGGTATTCTGTATTTTTTTTTGGCTAATATCCACTTATTAGTGAGTACATACCATGCATGTCCTTTTGGGTCTGAGTTACCTCATTCAGGATGATATTTTCTAGTTCCATCCATTTGTCTGCAAAGCTCATGATGTCCTCATTCATAATATCTGAGTAGTATTCCATTGTGTAAACGAAGCACATTTTCTGTATCCATTCTTCTATTGTGGAACATCTGGGTTGTTTCCAGCTTCTGGCTCTTACCGGAATAAGGCCACTATGGGTATAGTAGAACACCTGCCCCTGTGACATGGTGGGGCATCTTTTGGGTATATATGCCCAAGAGTGGTATAGCTGTGTCTTCATTTATTTCCAATTTTCTGAGGAATCCCCAGATTAAGAGAATGTGTTTATACAGCGTTTTGATGATTTCTTCTATAGATGTCTGAATCTGTGATGTCCTTTAACACAAAGGCCTCTGGAAAACTTGTTGTTTCTGTTATGTGGCTAACCTGGGTAGGTATCTATAAGAATGTGGTCTTGAAGATATTCATTATTGTTGTGTTGTCTTTAATTTGTGTCTTTATATCAGTAGTGTTTATTTTTATAAAACTATGGTGGGTGCTCTTAGTTTTAGAATTGCAATATCTTCTTGATAGATTATTTTCTAAGTATGAAGTGACCTTTATCTATTTTTTCTAATATTTCTTGAAGTCTATTTTGTCAGATATGAGAAGAGTTTATTTCTCATTTCATTGGCTTAGAATACCTTCTTCCAGTTCACCACACTAAGGCTGTACTTGGCTTGAAATGAGGTATATTTCTTGGAGATGGGAAATAGATTCCATTTTTAAAATCTAATCTACTAATCTGTCTTTTTATTGGGAAATTTAGAGTTTTAATTTTATTTGCTGTTTTGATTCAAAGTGTCCCTATGTGGGGTTGGCTGGCCTGGAACTTGATATGTAGACCACTCTGGCTTCAAACTCAGAGATTCTCTTATTTCTGTCTCCTGTGTGCTGGGAATAAAGGCATGTGTCATGACCCTTGCTCAAACTTATTTTGTAGGTGTCCTAATTTTTGACATTTTGTAGTGTTTGACAAGTTCCCAATTTTTCATTTGTTTGACTACTGTTCTAACATGGTTTGCTCTTTTCCATAGCTTCCTGGATGTGTTTATTTTTCTCTTCGTTACAAAGGATCCCTTCAAGTATGTACTATGGCTTAGTCACACTTTCCTCTACTCTGCTTCACCATGGAAAGGATTTTTCCCTTCAATTATGAAAATTTTACTTCATACAGTTTCAAGAAAATTTGTTTTGTTCTCTCTGTTTCGAGTTTTAACTATAATATGACATGGGATGGCCTTTTTGGTCTTGTCAGTTGGTGTTCTGAATACATCTTTATGGATAGTCATGTCTTTCATTAGCTTTTGAAAATTTCTCTTTGTTTCTTTGTTTCTTCCTTCCTTCCTTCCTTCCTTCCTTCCTTCCTTCCTTCCTTTCTTTCTTTCTTTCTTTCTTTCTTTCTTTCTTTCTTTCTTTCTTTCTTTCTTTCTTTCTTTCTTTCTTGGTGCTGGTATTTTATTTCTTTGTGTACATTAGGCCATGAATTCATATGGAATGGGCTCCAACAGCTCAGGCTCACAAAGTGTGCTCCTCTGGGTGGTGCAGGCTGGCGCTTCAGCTGCACCCAGGTGCCCTTCTCTTTGGCTTCCTTTTTCTTCTGGTCGTTCTCCTTCATCCGCTTCAGAAGCTGTCCCTGCTCTTTGAGTGCTTGATGTGCTCAATCCGCACATCACATTGATCCTCTTGGCCAGAATTTTGCCCTTAACCTGCTTGTTGACAATGATGCCCACGGCATGCTGGGTGACATTGTAGACTCTTCCGGTTTTGCCGTGGTAGCACTTATGGGGCATTCCTTTTTGAACAGTGCCCATTCCCTTGATGTCTACAATATCACCCTTCTTGTAGATTCGCATGTATGTGGCCAAAGGAACAACGCCATGTTTCCTAAAAGGCCTAGAGAACATATACCGGGTGCCTCTCCTCTTTCCCTTTGTGTTCGTCATTTTGGCGAGTTACTGGAAGATGGCTGCCAAAAATTTCTATTTCTTTATTGAATATAATTCTTACATCTTTATCCTGACATTCTCTTCTACCCCGTCATTCATAAATTCTGTCGTCTTACGGATTCCATAGGAATGCTTTGGTCTGTTCATATTGCCTTATTATTTGTTTTTGTTGGTATCTTATTGTTCCAATGTATCTGTCTTGTCTGAATTTCAAATATTCTGTCTTATACTTGACTCATTATGTCATTGATTCTTTCTATTAAGGGTTTTTTTTGGGCCTTTTATTATTTCAGTCATATATTTTTCTTCATTGTGATGATTTGGTTGTGAAATGTTCCGCACAGCCTCCTGTATTTGAACACTAGGACCCCAGTTGTTGATGCGGATTGAATAGCCTATGAAACCCTTAGTAGGTGGAGCCTTGTTTTCATGGGGGGTGGGCTTTAAGGTTTTACACTTCTCCCACTTCCCACTGTCTCTGCTTCTGTGGGTGGATGAAAATGCGATAGCCAGTTTCCTGTTCTTGCCATTTGCTGGTTTCCATTCCTACCTCATTGTTAAGGATCCTGTCCCTCTGGAATTGTAAGCTAATTATTGCTATTATCTCTTGTAAGAATATGAACCCAGGTCTTTCTGTCTTGAACTTAGAGCAGCAGTTTCTTTGAATTTGTATTTCCTCCTTTCTATGAGCACAGTGCTGTTGGGGTTTGAAGAAGACAAAGTGAAGTATAGAAAAACTCAAGGATTACGATTTTGAGATATTATTCCCTCACATATTTATCTACAAACAAAGATAATATGGAGTCCCTTTTAACCTATCTTCTTTCACACAAATACCATTAAATAAATAAGACCATTTATTTAACAATCTACTTGAAGTAATTTTCAATATTTCATGAGCCACTGCATAAAATAACCAAGAAGTTAACTAACTTAGAAATAGTGCTAAATGTTCGCAGAATCTTCTGTTTATTATATTGTAGTTCTAATATCAAATTTGTGGTTTCCAACATTCTCATACATCAGCTTTCAAATTATTAACTTTACAATGTAATCTATTTATGAGCTAGTGAGATATACATTAGCAATGGATTATTTTAATACAAAAGGTACTAATGTATTTTACTCCTGTAAGAAATTATACTTTTAAACCTGTCCCATCATTTCTCAGCACCCTGGCTAAGAATAAGAGCGATATCTGTTCTTGTCAGTTCTTCCCATGTTGTGATTTCAAAACGGACCAATATAAAATTGTAAAAAACTCATTTACATTTTATAAACTTAAACTTATAAACTTAAAATGTAATATGTGTTACACATATCTTTTAATGTGTTTATATAAATTAAAAAACTAGGTATTTGGTGATTTTTTTTTCTTGTAGTAAATTCCTTCATGTAGAATTTCTTTTTTTTTTTTTTATTTATTTCTTTATTATATGTAAGTACACTGTAGCTGTCTTCAGACACTCCAGGAGAGGGCGCCAGATCTCGTTACGGATGGTTGTGAACCACCATGTGGTTGCTGGGATTTGAACCTCGGACCTTCGGAAGAGCAGTCGGGTGCTCTTACCCACTGAGCCATCTCACCAGCCCCCATGTAGAATTTCTTGCAATTCAAATGACTAAGATGTCCAAACACAAGCAGAATCAATGTAAACAAAAATAGACTATGGTTTAGGAATAATTGTGTAATTGTACATTTGGTCTTTATTTTTTATAATAGTTTTGTTATGTAGCTAAGTAAAATTGACATGAATAAAAATTAAAATGAGAATATTGTTGACTTTCAGTTAACTTAATAGCTTTCACTTATACTGTTGTGTGTCTTGGCTAATTCACAGACCATTTCTTGTGGCATACAATATTCCTTTATTTATTAAGTTCACAATATGTAGCTTTATAACTAGTTTTAATAGTTTTCCAAGCCTTTGGAATTTTCTTTTGAATAGTGTTTGTGAGTGGAATATAATTACCTGTTATAGGTGTAAACTTTGACTAATCCAAAAAAGCAGAAAATGTGAGTCAACTGTATTAACAGTAATAAAAAACAAAGAAATAAGAATCCAATAATCCCTTAAATGACAATGAATTTATAAAGATCAAGTCGAGGAGGGAGATTTTTTAACGGAACAACTGCCGAGCTGGCAATTCCAGTAAGTTGTGTTATGTTGCTTATGAAAATATCTGAGCTTTGGAGGCTACAGAGATGGTTTGATGATGATAAGAATTTCCTACTCTTTCAGAGGTCCCTAGTTCAGGTATCAGAGCCCACATCACATGGCTCATACCCTATAAACTCAGCTACAGGAGGATCCATTGCCTCTGGACTCTGTAGACACCTGTCCTCATATATAGCTTAAAATAACAAGAATAAAAACTAGGAAAGTACCACTGATTTCCAGTAGAGTTTTAAAAATTAATCTGATAATGTATATTAAACTTAAGAAAACCTCAACACATCACATTGCATAAACTTCTTCAACCATCATCATTGAACATCTTACAAAACAGCCCGCCTCAGTATTAAATACACATTTTCTCCAGCCATCAGTGGGAGAACTGGGTGCGTTGGAGAGGGGAGGAAAAGATGGACGACAGCAAGCAATCCTATTTGCTTTATTCTGATGCTATTGAGCATAAAAGAAAAACTACTAAAACGGACTGAGAAGATAACCTTGGGGCTGGTTAGTAAACTGAATATCCGTCTGGCTGTGGCTTCCCTTCTTCATTTTTAGTTTTTATTCTTAGAACAGCACCTTGCCAGCATTTCTTAATATAGTTGTAGAATAAGAAATTTTCATGGTCTCATTTTTGCACTTACTATCTCTATTTCCCAGGTAAGTGGTTTTAAAATAATGTATTCTGTGCGTTTGTGGGTTCCATGCTTCACTCACTGGCACATTGGTGTATCCCATGCATTTTTCTGTGGTTAGCCACTTAACCCTGAAGCCACTTTTTTACCTCATGATTCATACCATCCTACTCACTAGAGCAGGCCTTGGAGCGATTGTTCTGCTGTTGTCGAACATGTAATCATCTTCTTATAATTTCTGTTTTTGTCTCTCACCCTGCAGACCCATGTTTCTTGCCAACTATGAAAAGAAGAGTTCAGGACTAGTATAAAAGTTATATCTGCAATATAGAGTAAAAGTAGCCATCCCCGGAAATCCGAGTGTTAGCTTGTTTGGTTCTTCCCATAAGTCTCAGGCATCACGCAAAGGTGGCAAGACAGATAATTTCACTCTATTTTGTGATCATCACTTGACTTTTTCTGTAGTTAAAGATCATCAGAAGTCTTCATATCCATGGAAATTTGTCATTTCAGCATTGTCAGTTACTAATTATCTATTAATGTGCATGCTTACACATGTTTGCATGCCTGCTCCTGTACACACACACACACACACACACTTCTGGGTATCATGAAATATATAAAAGCAACAAATGGTGAGGATTTTGGTGAAAGTGTTATAGCCAAGAGCATGGGCAGAAGCAGAGCATTATGGCATCTAGTTTAAAGAAAAGGTTTGTTCTGATGACTTCTGGGATATATTTGCTCAGCACCCGGACAGTGCCTTTAAAATAAAAGCCCATACTGATGTAACTAGCTGTGCTATGCTATTACAAAGCTGTCTGTTGGCAAAGGCTGAACTTCCCAAAGGCAGAAACACCCAGGAATGCTTTTTGAGAGCAATGATGGCTAGAGAAGTATTTTGTGGTTCTGGATTAGACTTTCGATGAAGAAATCGAGAGCTGGCATGAATGGGAACACCACAGGCAAAGTAATTTATCTGGAGAAACCATTGACAAAGATGGAATATTGGTGTGATAGATCACAGACTCAAGTTATAGAAAATGAAACTGAAAAAATGTTGGGTATTTGCTAAGTTTTGTGTAACTGTGGGATTTTCCACCCTTGCCCCGGTTTTAGAAACAATGACTCTGAGACTTATTATTTATGAATAAATGCCTGGCTATATGCTTTGGCTTGTTCCTGATAGCTTGTAACTCAGTTATCCTATTTAAACTAGTCTAAGGTTACATGGCTGGTGACCTCTCCTCAGAGGAGAATCTCTTCCCACACCTGATTCTATCCCAGAGTTCCCCTTGCCCTACCAGAACTCCCACCTCCTATTTCCTGCCTCAGCTAATAGGCCATGAACTTTTTATTGACAGGTGATGCTTCCATACAGCAAAAAAGAGATTCTTTCTACAATTCTGTATGTTTAGTAACTCAGATTAAACTCTTGAGTAAAGAACCAGAAACTCTAAAAAGTGGAGGAAAGTGTTTTTCCTTTCTAAAAGCCTTTGATCTAGAACACATTGCAGTCAGTCTGAGTATTTATGTCTGAACTAATTCCAATAATTAGCCTGTTAGGATATAGGCTATCATATAATACTGGTCTTAAAAATAAAATGAATTGGTGCTCTGATGTGGAAGGAAAAAATAAAAAATAAACGGAGGTGCTTAGAATTCACAGGTACATCTGGGTTATCACCTTGTCAGGAGCGGAAACACACACAAGATCTGCAACAATTAGGCCTGTGTCCTCTTTTGAAGGTTTTTTGTTTCTAATGTCCTATTCTTTTTGTAAGTCCACGTCCTCTTTTAAAAGATACAATTATTCTTTCAATCTTAAAAGATAGAAATTATTAACCTGTTCACAGGTCTTTTAAATTTTGTTTACAAATCAATTTCATAGCCAAGTGGCCCTCAGAATCTGGAGGTCCTACCTTCATTTTTTTAAACAAAATGTTTCAATAAAAAAAAGGAGGGCCAGCAGGATGGATTTATCGTTTGGTCAAGAGATGGAAGAAAGGGGCAAAGGGTACAAGGAGCAGTGCAAGGACTCCGAGAGGACTCACAGCATGGTAGAATCTCAAGATAAGTAGGAAGACGCATGAAAGCAACGAGAAGAGAAGGAATGTTAAAAAACAAACTGAAAAGACTTACTAAGAAGTTAGGGCTCCGCCTTCTCAGAGGAGAAAAGAGAGGGGATAGGAGGAGCAACTGCGTGAAGGGGGAGTGGGAGGCACAGGGTGGCAGCAATCAGGATGTAGAGCAAATAAATAAAGGAAAAAATGTGAAATTAGGTGTGAAAGTGTATCTCAAACATATCAGAGCAGACTGGAAACATGTTTCACACTCTCAAAAGAACCTCTAGACCTCTAAAGATGATGTTCCATCGTCAGACAAAATTGGACAGACTTTTACAAAGAATCTAAAAGAAAGCTCATATAAATTAGAGGGTGCCAAAAGTTAAACTCAGCCAAAGAACTTGCTTTGGTTACACAACTCCTGTCCTGTGCTTCCCTTTACTGAAGGTTGAAAGATATTCTGAGGTGTTTCTCCTTATCTTCTCATATACATTATATACATTGGATGGAAATTTAAAGATGATCCGGGGAAAGAGGACATAGTGTCTAATCTATATTTTATAATATATTTCAGACTTGACTGATAATTTTTTCATTTTATTGGTTATTTTATTTATTTAAATTTCAAATATTATCCCCCTTCCTAGTTTCTCCTATCTCAGCGGCCTACTGTTCCCCTATTCTGGGTCATCAAACCTCCACAGGACCAAGGGGCTCCCCTCCCAGTGATGCCAGATAAGGCCAATCTCTGCTACATATCAGCGGGAGCCATGGGTACTCCCTGTGTACTCTTTGGTTGGTGGTTTAGTTCCTGGTAGCTTTGGGGATTCTGATTGGTTGATATTGTTGGGGAAAGAGAATAATCTCTGGGAAGTAGAGGGAGAGAGGGACCTGGAAGGGAGAGAGGAGGGGGAGGAAAGAAGAGTGGCCAGTTTAGATATGGGAGGAGATGGGGGAGAAGTACAGAGAGTCAGGAATTTGAAAGTAGGTGTGTAGCAGTGGAGGAGGGGGAACTGGTTTAGCCACTAGAAAGTCCCAGATGCCAGGGACCCAAGAGTCTCCCAGAACCCAACAGGGAGGACTTTAGCTGAAATACTCAACAAAGGGGAGATAGAACCTGTAGAGACCTAGTGGATAGGCATGGCCCCCAGTTGAGGAATAAGACCACACACCCACCTCAAAAATATTAATCCAGAATTCCTCCTGTCAAAAGAAAATTCAGGGACAAAGAGTGGAGCAGAAACTGAAAGAAAGGCCATCCACCTAGGGATACATCCCATCTGTTGACACCAAACCCAGACACTATTGCTGATGCCAAGAAGCACTTGCTGATAGGAACCTGGTAGAGTTGTCTCCTGAAAGGCTCTGCCAGAGCCTGACCAATACAGATGCATATGCTCAGAGCTAACCATTGGACTAGAAAATGGATGACTTTTTATATGCCACCCACAAAATGTAAATAAAAAGAAGTCAACAATTCAATCAGATTCTTAAACCCTAGCAATAACCAATGCCCCACCCCTCCCTGCCCACCAAAAACACCAGGACAAGACAGATTCAGTACAGAATTCTATTGACTTTTAAACATAATTAAAACCAATACTCTTCAAATTGTTATTCAAAATAGAAACTAAAAGAAGACTTTCAATTCTTTTCCAAAGCTTTTTTCAATTCTTTTCCAATTCTAAAACCAAAGACTCAAACAAAAAGTAAAGGATAGACTAATAGCCCTTATGAACATAGAATAAAAATTCTCAACAAGTAATCTATAAACCGAATTCAAGCACATATCAAAAAGATTATCCACAATGAATAAGTTGGCTTCATGCCATAAATGCAGGGCTGTTTCAATATAAATCAATAGATGTGATCTACCACACAAAGATATAGAAAACACATGAGTACCTCTTTAGATTCAGAAAAAGTGTTTGACAAAATCCAACATCTCTCCCCATGAGAGTCTCTCCTGGAAAGAGTAGGAATTCATGGGACACACCTCAATATAACAAAGGCAATATACAATAAACCCAGAGCCATTATAAACCAAAATGGAAAAATCAAAGCATTTTCACTAAAATCAAGAACAGAACAAGTATATATATTTTCTCTATACTTATTGAAAATGGTATGCAGTAAGACAACTGAAGAAAAAATATTGTAATTCTCAGAAAACTGAATTTCTGTATAGTACTATAACATATTATTCTATTATATTGTAATATAATTCTGTATGTATGTTGTCCAAGTCACCAAGATAATGATACGTTGTTTGGTTTTGTGACCTCAGCTTGCTTTTGACTTTCCTTTGTCCCAACTAACAGAAAAGAAAGATAATAAATCATATGAGTACTGGAAAAAAAAAGACAACTGAAGGAGATAATTTGCAGCTGGTATGATATTATATCTAAAAGACATAAAAGATTCCACTGGGAAATTTTCCTGCTGATAAACACCTTTAACAAAGTAACAGGGTACAAAATTTAAAAATGAGAAACCACCAGCTTTCCTATGTACAAAAGACAAACATACTAAGAAAGAAATCAGAGAACAATACCTTTTGTGCTACTAATAATGCCCCCCAAATATCTTAGGGTAAATGTAACTAAGTAAGCAAATATTTGTGTAATAAAAATCTTAAAGACACTGGAGAAAGAAATTGAATAAAACACCAGAAAATGGAAAGACCTTCCATGTGCATGGGTTGGTAGGATTAGTATTGTGAAAATGGCCATCCTACCAAAAAGAAACTACAGATTGCATGCATTCCCCACTAAAATTTCAACACAATTCTTTACAGCAACTGAAAAAATAATCCTAAACTTCATATGAATGGACAGAAAACACCCTAGCATAGCTAAAATCAATCTGAACATTACAGAACGTCTGGAGCTATTACTGTTCTAAAATTCAAGTTGTACTATAGAGCTATAGTAATAAAAACAGCATGGTTCTGGAATAAAAACAGACACATTGATCAACGGAATAAAATTGTACACCTGGATATAACTTGATAGGCCTACAATCCAGAAATGAACACTGGAGAAAAAAACAAATTCTTACAATCAACGTTACTGGTCAGACTGGATGGCTGCATGTAGGAAGAGGAAATGGATTCATCACACTGCATAAATGTCAACTCCAAATGCATCAGGGACCTCTATATAAGACCCAATACCCCTAATTCAATAGAAGAGAAATTAGGGAATTCAGTTGAACTCCCAGGTACCAGAAAGGACTTTCTGAACAGGATCCCGATGGCAAAGACATTAAGACCCACAACTAACAAATGGGACCCAGTGAGACTAGAAAAGCCACTGCACAGCAGACAACAGATCATATGGGAAAGAGACAAGTTTCAGAATGGGATTTTTTAAAGCCAATGATACATCTGATAGAGGGTTAGTATCTAGAATATACAAAGAAGTAAAAAGTAAAATAAAAAACAAAATAAACCCAACAAAACCAAAACCCCAAAATACTGAATATCTACTGTAGATTGCCTTGGTGCTATTTGTATTTTGATGCTAATCCTGTCCCCTGGCAAGGAGTGGATCATGTACTCAGGTGATTCCATGAGAACCTGCTCTCCATCTTAACTGGTCAAATAAAGGATAGAGCCTGTGATTGGACAGTGAAAGGGAAAGGCAGGGCTGGAAGTTTTAGAGAAGGAAGAAAGAGGGAAGACAAGACAGAGGGACAGAGAGGAAGATGGAGGAAGAGGATGTGGAAGATGGAGCAGAACTACGTGGCCTGGAGGAGCTACAAGTAGCCAAGAATCTCATAGCTGGGGAATAGAATAGTGTAGTGGTATATCTGCCCAATCTAGGTGTGCAGCTTATAAATATTATAACTGAGTTGTATGTTTTTTGCCTGAGCATATTGGAGTTGGAGATTTACAGATATAAATCTGGCTGCTACCAAATATTAAGACTGACTGGTATTTTCCATTTGGGATGATTTAGGTGGGCAAGAGAGAGGGCAAAACTGGAGTGGCCATAGGCAATTATGGGGGCAGATGGCCTGTGGAATGAAAGTGGTGTGAAAGATAGGTTTGGACAGATTAGTAAGACAGCCACAGGAACCAGGGCCAAATGGCCATTTTCAGTATCAGGCAAGGAGGAACGGGTGGTTACTGATTCTAGAACCTAGCCGGGGTTAGCGTGGATATTTAAAATTATGCACAACAAACATCAAGGAACTAACTCAATTAAAAACGTGGAATAAAACTAAACAGAGGATTCTCAAAAAATGAAGCAAACTGGCCAAGAAACATACAAACATTCCAACTTCCTCAGCAATCAAGGAAATGCAAATTGAAACTATTTGAGAGTTCATCTTTCTTCCTTCATAATGCTCAAGATCAATAAACCAAATGACAGAAGACATGGGTGAGGATGTAGGAAAAGGGGAACGCTATTCATTGTTGGTGGGAGTGCAAACTGGTATAGTAACTGTGAAAATCAGTGTAGACTTTCCTCAAAAAGCTAAAAAATAGATCTACTGCACTATCTAGCTATACCACTCTGGGCTTATACCCAAAGGCCTGTACATCTTACCACAGAGGTACTTTCTTATCCATGCTCATTGTTGACCCATTCACAGAATGGGTCATAATCAGAAATTGGTATCAGCCAAGATGTCTATCAACTGATGAACTGATAATGAAAATGTGGTGCATTTATAGAATAGAGTGTTATTTAGCCATACATAGAGCTAGATAATCATTCCCGGTGAGATAACCCAGAGTCAGAAAAATAGACATTGCATATTTTCTCATATATGTGGATGGTAGTTTTTAAGCTGCAGATATGTATGTTTCATTAAGAATATCCACAAAGGTTAGGTAGCTATTAAGCAAACAGGAAGGAGGAGGAAGGAATCTTCCAAGGGGGAGAATATAGTATATATTACTATTAAGAGATAAAGGGAAAATTAGAACAAGAGAATTAAAAATGGTACGGGAGAGAATAGCTGGGAAGAGGGGGTCATATGGGGAGCAGTAACTAACACTAAAGCCCTTCTGAAAGGCCACATAAAAAACTACTATTTCAAAACTTTCTTAAATATATAAAAGAATTTTTATGAAGTTACCATATATGGGGGAGACAAGGTCAACACTCCAACTAGACATCATGTGCAACCAAATAAAACCTCCAGTACCAGGAATGTGCTGCCTCTTTAGAGTCATTGGCCTAAGGGTTCCCACAAACCCCTCAAACGCTACAAGCTATTGCTAGTGCTCTTGGTTACTCTCTCCAATTTGATAATGAAGCTCTATTATTGAAGACACCACATATTTATGGCACAGAACCTGGAGAAACATAGCTGTTACTCAAATGGAAGCTTAACCCTGACTAGCTAGTATCTATTGAGAGTATAGATGTAATTGTCAGTCTCATCCAGTATGCAAACACTGTGAACTATAATATTAACTGGACTTCAAGATATTCCTGTCTGTACAATAAGTGGCATGAATGTTAGTGGAGTAGCTAACCACTCTCTGATTTGATTTAAGGTCGACCCCATCAGATTTAACTTATATCTGTGTCATGATTTGTCTATGCTTGGCCTAGGGAGTGGCACTATTAGAAGGTGTGGCCTTCTTGGAGTAGGTGTGTCACTGTGGGTGTAGGCTTTAAGACCCTTGTCCTAGCTGCCTGAAAGCCAATATTCTTCTAGTAGCCTTCAGATGAAGATGTAGAACCCAGCTCCTCCTGCACCATGCCTGCCTGGATGCCGCCATGTTCCTGCCTTGATAATGGACTGAACCTCTGAACCTGTAAAACCAGCCCCAATTAAATGTCATCCTTATAAGAGTTGCCTTAGTCATAGTGTCTGTTCAAAGCAGTAAACCCCTAACTAAGACAATCTGATATTGCTAATGAGGGAAAGAACCTGAGACTGGGTGGCAGTCTCAGGGGAAAACCTAATACTATTATTCTGCCAATTATTATAACAACAAAATAACTTCTAATGACATATTGCTAAACCCACAGATTAGTGCATCACCCAACTCTCAGCAGAGAGGTTTCTTCTTATAGCAGATGGTAATTAACATAGAGACCCACAACTGGGCAACATGAAGAAAGTGAGAGACCTTGGAATGCTCAGTCCTAAGTGGGATGTCTTTATTATACTACTCAGGGATCTATGTAGAAGAGGAGGAAGAAAGATTGTAAGAGTCAGAGGTGGTATTGGTGGTGTTAGTGGTGAGTGTGTGTGTGTGTGTGTTTGCTTCCCTTATTTTATTTTCACTGGTGTGGAATTATTTATTTTCTGTGTTTTTCTTATGTGTATTTAATCTCCTTGGTTTGGAGATTTCCTTTCAGTATTTTCTGTAGGTCTGGATTTGTGGCTAGGTATTGTTTAAATTTGGTTTTGCCTTGTAATGTCTTGTTTTCTCTATCTGTGGTGATTGAGTTCTGCTGGTTATAGCAGCCTAGGTTGGCATCTGTGGTTTATTAGAGGCTGTAAGACATCTGTCCAGGCCCTTCTAGGTTTTAGAGTCTCTGTTGAGAAGTCAGGTATAATCCTAATAGATCTGCCTTTATATATTACTTGGCCTTTTCTCCTTGCAGCTTTTAATATTTGTTCTTTGTTCTGTAGATTTTGTGTTTCGATTACTATGTTGTGGGAGGAGTTTCCTTTCTGGTCCAATTTAATTGATGTTCTGTAAATTTCTTGAATGTTTATAGACATCTTTAGGTTGGGGAAATGGTCTTCAATAATTTTGTTGAAGATATTTTCTGGGTCTTGGAGCTGTGGCTCTTCACCTTCTTCTATTCCTATTATTCACAGGTTAGATCTTTTCATGGTATCCCAGATTTTCTGGATGTTTTGTGTCAGGAATTTTTTAGATTTAACATTTTCTTTGGCTGGTGTATCAATTTCTTCTATCATATCTTCTACTCCTGAGATTCTCTCTTCCATCTCTTGTACTCTGTTGGTGATGTTTGTGTCTGTTGTTCCTGTTCTCTTGCCTAGGTTTTCTATTTCCAGGATTCCCTCAGGTTGTATTTTCTTTATTGCTTCTATTTCCACTTTCAGGTCTTGGACAATTTTATTCATTTCCTTCACCTATTTAATTGTATTTTTTTTTTGTATTTCCTTAAGGGATTTATTAGTTTCCTCTTTAAAGACCTCTACCTGTTTGACTGTATTTGAGCTATTGTTGTCATTTTGTTCTTGAGGCAAGTGTCTTGATATGTTGTCTAGGCCAGCCTCCAACTCATGATCCTCTTACCTCAGCCTCTCTAGTGCTGGGATTGTAGACATGTGCTACTACAACTGGTTCGTGTTCAATTTTTTAGAGAGAGATTAGAAGAAAGAAGAATGTCAGGGACTGTGATCCGGGGTGGGAGGAAATAATTCTATAAAATATTGGAAAGTAGGAAAAAAATGAGGGAGTCTTAAAAATACAACAACAACACTAATAAATACTACTACTATTGCTACTAATCCACTTAACACATTTATGGTAAATTTTATGACTTGCATAAACTGAAGTATAAAAATGTAAGGCACAGGGAATAACTGAAAATATCACAAACTAGCCAGTAGTGCCGAACAAGCTCCAAAACTAAACTCAGGAAACCTCAAGCCTTTGCAAGTCATTGCCCTTCCACCATAATCACAAGCTTGTGGCCTAGACTCTGACATATTAGCACTCAGTAGAGAAGGTCTAGTAGGTCAGCTGGAGACCACCTGCCTTCACCTCATAACCACATGTGTGAGTCAGTTGCACTGTTTTTAAAGTTAAAAAAAACAAACAAACAAAAAAACAAGAGGAAGAGGTCAGACAAGCATGTTTTAGCAACTATCCAATAAGACTGTGATTTTTAAGTAAACTCTAACTGATAATGACTCTGAGATAGACTCTGCCCTTACTGAACCCTGAAATTTTTTTTCCCAACTGAAACCTTCACTCAAACTTTCAATTTTCATTTAAAAATCCAGCTTTCAGTTGAACTTATTGAGTTCCACTGGCAGGTTATCACAATGTGCTCACTATTCACGTTTTAACTGTACACACATTTAAGATGGAAAGTGTCAGGCTACTTAGGAGGTTGGTTTATGACCAATAATTACTAAACGTCTTTAAATCCCCACGAGAAGGCCTTCAAAAGATCAGCATTTCTAAAACACTGCCAACCTTTTTCTTTATTCACATTTGGTTAAAAATCAAATTTAGATATACAGATATCTCATAAGGTTCTGAAGATATATTTTGTTTGTTTGTTTGTTTGTGTCAGGGTTTCTTTGTGTAGCTCTGGCTGTCCTGGAACTCACTCTGTTGTTCTGGCTTGCCTTGAACTCAGGCCTCTGCCTTCTGAGTGCTTGAATTAAAGGCATGTGCCACCACTGCATGACAGTTTGTCACTCTATATAAATAAGATTGCATAGCCAGGGGTTACAGTGAAACAGAATGAACTGTTGGAAACTGATCTACTACCTGGGATTGCTGAGGAGAAGAACCAACCACAGATTAGGGACCGTTAGTTTGGCTCATAGCAGCCTGAGAATGAGGAAAAGACCAGGAAGGCCAAGAGGACAAAATATTGACAAGCACCAAGAGGTTAAACTCAGGTCAAAAAGTGCATAGAGGCAGGTGTGTCCTCAGTGACAACTGAAAACAACCTTGGGATTTAATGGCTTTGATCATCACACAAACAGATGGTTCAACTTCTGGAGTGTCCTGTCATTCACTGCCACAGAACCTATCAAATGTTAAGTTCTAGGGCATATTTGATACCAATAGAAGCTTCTGTCCCTTAGGCTATATTAAAGCTCAAGAGGGCTTGAGACTACGAAGAGATTCCTAACCTATGTGGATAATAGTGTAGTGGGTATCTCTCACACTTCTAGGGTATGTGAAGGACGTCCTCCATTTAAAAAGTTAGTCAGCTTAGGCAGAATAATCTCAGACAGTGTTTCAGCCCCAAAGACTGCATAGCTAGGTATGGCCATCAGAGGGCAATAATAATCAAAGAAGGAAAGCTACCAATATGGAGAAGACAGCTCTGGTAGACAGGAGGCACCTATCCAATGCAGACTAAGCAACAGTCTAAGCCATAAGAAAGGCAAGAACCCATGAATTCCTGGTCCATGTGTATTCCCATGCATTTATATCACTGCCAGTTTCTAAATTTTGAGGAACCAGGAAGAAGCTACCCAAACATTATCCTTTAGTACATGGTATTATTGTAAATGCCAGATGAAGAATTCAAAAATTTACTAGTAAAATTAATCAAATGAAAGAAAGTTTAAAGAAGAAGTAGACTGAGTTAACCAAACCTGGAAAGGAAAGATGGGAACACAGAAGAAAAAGTTAGCAAAGTATATGAGAAGATTGGTAAAACAAAACAAAACATCGATGTCAGTAACACAGAAGGAAGAAAAATTCAACAAGGAGATTGGAGTTTGGGGGGAAAAAAAGGCAGAGACCTTGGAAAGGAAAGCTTCAATGAATCAAATGTGAACCATACTGGGAAGCATTACCAGTGTACTCAACCAAGCATAAAACCAAACCAAACCAGCCAACCAACCAACAACAAAACACAAACAAAAATCAATAACCAAAACCAAACAACCATCCCCCCAAAAAACTGAAGGTTGAAAAGGAAAGTCAAAGAAAGGCTTCATTCACACATTAAGAAGGAAAAAAAATATTAATTCTAGCACTCAAGAGGCAGAGGAAGGCAGCTCTCTGCGTCTAAGGCCAGCCTAGCCTACATAGTGAGTTCTAGAACAACTGAAACAACATAGTGAGACTTTCTCTCTCAAAAAAGAAATGACATAAATAAGCATGACCACAGCATTCGAGAACTTTGAGATATGATCATGAACCCAAGTCTAATAAGCCATGAAATAGAAAAGGCTGACTTAAGAGGTAAAGGAAACCTAGCCAACGAAATTACAGCATTAAAAAAACCCTCCAAATCTTGGTAAGGAAATGGACATCCAAATGCAAGAGGCATTTAGAACCCCAAGTAGACATGATGGAGAAAAACCTCTGTAGGCTGCATTATAGTCAACATGTCAGATGCGTGAAACAAACAAATAATGTTAAAAGCTGAAAGGGAAAACATCCACTTTTGTATGACAGAAAACACATCAGAATTGCATCATCCCTCTCATTGTCAGTGCTAGAAGGCACATGAAACATTTCAAGCCGTGGAAGTAAGTGCTAAACAAGATTGATAAACTAGTGGCTGTGTTCTGAAATTGACAAAGAATCTTCTAATGACGTAATGTTCTCAACAAAGAGAGTCTCAATAAGAGGGAACCAGGAAAGAGTAAAATCCTAAGAGGAAGAGCTGGATGAAGGGGAACCAGAAAGGACTCTATTATATCCAAGATAGTCAACCAGCAAATGCCTGCTATTCACAGGGGGAGGGTGAAGGATGAACAGTATTCTGTCCACCAGAGAGGTTTAAGTAAAACCACAGGAGTTAGGCTCCTCTCTTAATAATGAGAATTATAATAGTGATGACAAATTGCCTCACCTCATCAATAGAGAGACACAGACTGCCTAACTGAATTAGGAAATTAGCTCTAACATCTCTCTTTGAAAAGCACTCACAGAGAGTCTAAGGATAGAAAATACTTTACCAAGTGGACGGAAGCTGCAAACGGGTTGACATAGTATTCTGATTTCTGATGGAGAAGACTTTGAACAAGACTTAGAAGAAACAAGGGGAGCCATTTCATAATAAGGAAGGGACATTGCATTTCCATTTTATCTCAGCCAGAATGGCTATCATCAAGAAGCAAAATGATAAGAAATGTTAAGGAGGAGGAAGCTAAGTCTCTGTATGACAAAGATTGCCACACAACTATATCGATTGTACCACTACTCATAACTGGCACCTTAGAGGACAAGTCTAGGTATATGTTAACAGATGAATAGATAAAGAAAATATGATGTAGCTGTGCGTGGTGGTGCATGCCTTTAATCCCAGCACTTGGGAGGCAGAGGCAGGCAAATTTCTGAGTTTGAGGCCAGCCTGGTCTACAGAGTTAGTTCCAGGACAGCCAGAGCTACACAGAAAAACACTGCCTTGAAAAACAAAGCAAAACAAAAACAAAAACAAAACAAAACAAGAAAATGTGATGTGTATGTTTATCTAAACATAAAAGGAAAGATATTGTCAGTTCCAGAACAATGGGTATAATTGGAACTTATCACATTAAGCTAAGTAAGTCAGGCTCAGGAGGACAAATATCATGTTTTCTCTTTAATGTGAAATATATATATATATATATATATATATATATATATACACACATATATGAAAATAAATGTGGAAATGAGACTAGGGAAAGAGGGCTAGTGGGGAGGTGGGGTAACACCAATGTGCTAAAAGTACATTATATACTTGGATATATATCTTTATGAAACATCACTATGTACAATGAATACATATCAATAGTTTTAAAAAAGAATTATCTTGAAGAATACTAAATTCAACCTTAAATACTGTCTCTTGAATTATAACTTAAAAGTATTAGAGAGAGAAGGAGGGAAGGAGAGAGAGACAGAGAGAGAGAGACAGGGAGAGAGAGAGAGACAGAGACAGACAGAGAGAGACACAGAGAGAGAGAGGGTGATATTTTTTAGAGTGATGTTTA
The DNA here is from genome assembly GCF_978045245.1 of Mus caroli. Classification (NCBI taxonomy): domain Eukaryota; kingdom Metazoa; phylum Chordata; class Mammalia; order Rodentia; family Muridae; genus Mus; species Mus caroli. Next base: position 30,634,250 of record NW_028227275.1, on the reverse strand, counting down.
TTACCATTCTGCTTGGTTTAATTTTATAGGAGAGTCCAGTCAGGTTTAATCCATGCCATTTTAACATTTTATTACCATTCTCCCTCCTTTTGAGAAAAACGTTATCCCTCCTCCTTCACAATTTATAGGACTCTTTTACAACTTCTTTCTAAAAAGAAAAGTAAGTCGCTTTGCAATTAATTCCCTTATAGATAGCTTATGAAATTAGTGCTGACTCGGTTCCTTCCTTGTCTGTGGTTTGTGGGGCCTTAAAGTGTAATTTAAGAGGTGAGATTATAAGCACTTCCTCATTCAGGAAGAAGCTGGAGGAGGAAGTCTCTTGGGAAATATAAAATCTTTGGAAGAATGATCATTCAGTAGGCATTGCCCGGAGATGGAGGATCCTGTGTGAGTTTTCGTCCTTCAGAATTGGCTGTGGTAGTTTGTTGGGTAATAAATTCAGATACGACCTCATGAATACAGGTCAATATAAGTCATGAGGAATCTTCACAGAACACCACTTACTACTCCATACCTTACTGGTACTGGGGGGACCATTAACCAACATGGCACCTTCTCAGTGGGAGACCGAAGTTCAGTCTCAGCAGAATGGAATCCATCACCAGTAAAGGAAGACTCTGTTAGTGGAAGAACCTGGGCTTTCAGACACAATCTTGTGACCATCTTACCCCAACCCTGCCATCTGTGCTTTTTCACGGCATGTCTTTCTTTCCTTTTACATATCAGGTATTTTTCTGGGCTTTTAATAGTTACATGTATCTTTGCGTTAAGTCTCAGTTTGGGTTTTACCCGTATTACTTGTAGAACCTGGGCTATCAACAGCAATGATTTCATCATCTCTTTCAACTCATACCATCCTTTAACAGTTTTTGGAAATGTGAAGAAAACACGGACAGTGAAGCAATAAAACAATATGTACAACTAAAAAAGCGTAGACATTAATGGTAGAGAAAAAAAAAAACCAGACATTAATGATAGAGAAAAACACTCTTGATTTTTTGTTTGCTTTTTTCACTTCAAAGCCAAATTAAGTTTTGAAAATTAGACTAACTTCACAGGTTTTGGTGATGACAGCTATGCTGTGAAACAAAAAAAACCAGAAACACATGATTTGTTCCTGATACTGTAAGGATGTCCTGGCATTAGGGTATCAGTGGGCTTTCCCTGTCTAATCGCTCCCACTCACATCCTTCCTCGAGTTGAGCTGGTTAATCAGTTCAGGTTTCAGCTCTGAGAGCTCAGGCTTGGAATTATAATGACAATCTACTGAGCACTCTGATAACTATTTAACCCACTTCAATCCTTCACCCCTTTCAAGGTGGCAGGTACTTTCAGTTTCACTGAGTTAGCCTGAGGCTTAGTTGGAAGACTTTCCAAGATCAATCATTAACAGGCAGGGTAGCCTAATTGTTTCTCTCCCCAAGACCTTTCCCTTTGACCACTTTGGCCTCTCAGCACTGCCTTTCATCAGAAGAACAAGAGAAGTTGAAAGGGAATGAATCCAAATCTAAGCTCACTGTTCTTTTATTCATTTTGGCCAAAACGTTCACTGGGCATCTGAAACTTTTCAGGCAGTGTTCTGAAGAGGAGCCGTCAATCAATGAAGCTGACAAAAGTTACTAGGTGGACTTGTGGAAATGACATCATGGTAAATAAAGACAAAATATACTAGCAACAAATGCCACAGGGGAAGAAAAAGGCAAAACCAGGCTGGAGAATTGCAAGGTACAGAGCTCCCAGAGAAGTGTGCATGAGAAAATTATATTCAAAAGAAGATTGGTTGGAGGGAGAGAGGAAGTAGAAGGAAACTCATTGATAGCTGAAAGTGACAGGTCCATAGATGCTAAAGAGGTGAGGCCTGATGGAGTGGTTGAGGGTGCTGGAGCAGAGATACCCAAGTAGAAGGTAAAAAGAGATGAAGGCATTGAGAAGAGATTATTTTTTTTCCGAGATAGGGCTTCTCTGTATAGTCCTGGCTGTCCTGGAACTCACTTTGTAGACCAGGCTGGCCTTGAACTCAGAAATCCGCCTGCCTCTGCTTCCCAAGTGCTGGGATTAAATGTGTGCGCCACTTTTGCTTGTACTTTGAGCAAGATAAGAGACTGGAACAGAGTGTCAGAGATGTATGTGCAGGATCAACTCTGTGTTGCCTGGAATTGGTAACTCTTGACTCTTTTTTTTCTTTCTGTTGACAAGGAGAGGTACATTTTCCACCTCTAATGCACTTGGTATTGCCACAGAGATATATGCCCTCACGAAGTATCTTGGGCTCTTATAATGACACAGTTTCTTAAGCTGGGAGCCTTGGTTTTTCAAGTTTATGACACATCACTTGATGGTCTTCATCAATGGCAAAGAAGAAGCTTGGATAAAGGCCCAGTGTCATGTTTTAGAGTTATGAAGGGTATTATAGCTCAGGCTACCTTGGCAAAGAGCTATAGACCAACTGGCTTACAAGTGACAGAACTTTCTTACAATCCTGGGAGACAAAAGAGTGTGAGGTGATGTTGTAGTCCATTTTACAAGGCACTAACCCATCCGTGAAGATGCATTCATCAGACCCAATCGCCTCCCCATTTCTATCACACCATGGCTGAGATCTCAACATATGAATTGAGAAGAGATGGTAAAACAAAACCTTAGCGTTTGGGGAGGAGCAAAGCTGTCATTTAAATTTCTCTTATAACTCATTAAGTTCAGTCTTCATGCCTCTCTCCTAAGAGGGTCTCTCCATGTATACTCCACTTAAATTGCAACTTGTGATGGAGACTCCCATAAACACTGGTAAATCATTAGATTAAAAGTTATGAGAGTGTGACATAAGGATCCAGAATGGGGAGAGCAGATAAAAACAGAGGCAGTTCCTTTAGACAGGAACAATTCTGAGTCAGAGTTTTTGGCTGTGGGATGGCAGCTTCATCCCTCTACTTGATGCCCTGTCTTTTCTACTATAGGTAGGCTCTACAAGTTCCCTTTTCCCACTGTTGGGCATTTCATCTAAGGTTCCTCCCTTTGAGTCCTGAGACTCTCTCTCCCAGGTCTCTGGTACATTCTAGAGGGTCTCCCTACCTCTTATCTCCAGAGGTTGCCTGTTTCCATTCTTTCTGCTGGCCCTTAGGGCTTCAGTCCTGTTCCCCTCCACCCTCAATACCTTAAAGAACTGCAGGTACAAGTATAGAAAAGAGACTGAGGAAAAGGAGGTTCAGTGACAGGCTCAAATAGGTGCCCAGCTCAAGGGGAGGCTCCAAGGCCTGACACTATTACTGAGGCTATGGTGTGCTTACAGACAGAAGGCTAGCATGGCTGCCCCTCTCCCTCAGAGGCCCAACAAGCAGCTGAAGCAGTCAGATGCAGATACTGACACTCAACTAATGGACAGAAGCCAGGGACCCCTATGGTTGAATTAGGGAAAAGTTGGAAGAAGCTGAGGAGGGTAACCACATAGGAAGACAGGAGATTGCTCAGACACTAAGCCACCAACTAGGCAGCATATACCAGCTGATATGAGGCCCCTGACATATACATCAGAAGACTGCCTGGTCTAGTCTCAGTGATAGAAGATCTACCTAACTCTGGAAAGACTTGAGGTCCTGGGGAGTGGGGAGGTCTGGTGGGGTGGGGACATCCTCTTGGAGATGGGGTAGGGGGAGAAGGTATGGGATGAGGAACAGTTAGAGGTCTCCATCATTACCATTCATCAATGGCTCTTGGTATTAAAGGGTTAAGACGCCCTTGGACAAGACTGGGATGAAAAGCACTTCTGGGAAAACATGAAGAGAAGGGAACTATAGGGGAAGAGGAGACAGCAGAATTCAACTTTTCCTGTCAAAAGACTGGGAGGGACTGTTTTGTTATAACTCCCAGATATGGAATTTCCCAAAATGTAATTTACAAGAAGGGATAAAACAGCATCATGCCCTGAGAGTTAACGGCCAAGAGATAGAGAAAAATTAGTATACCTGCACACTTGTTAGACATTCAAGGCCACAAATGCCACCTCTCTCCCACACTGTCCTTGACAGATGGCCTCAAAGAAGAGAGCAGAAGAAGATGCAGGAAGACTAAGAATCTCATGCAAGCACTAGGCATAGTGGTGCTTAGTGATCTGTAAGCCCAGTACTTGGGTGGTAGAAGAAGGAGTACCAAGTGTTCAATGCCAACATTAATTTCAGAGCGAGTTTAAGGCCAGCCTTACTGCATGGGATTTTGTCTTAAAGCAACAGCAAGAAGATCCCCTTCCTGTAAGTCTATAAAGTGAAGCCACACACAGATATTACAAAGAGAATCTGCTTCCCAGGGAACAATGGCCTATATAGAATCACCTCATAAATTTGATTTTCTTTTAGAAGAGACAATAGTACACTCTTTTTCTTTAAAAGAGCAAAACAGTTATAATTAACGTGGGGATTCTACATTCAATATTTAATGAAAGAAGAGTGGACATAAATATACTATCAGCATAGTTTGGTAAAATTTAATAAAAGATCTTTGGATTTAGCTGGCCTGTATACATTGTTATGGCAGAAAGCAATTGCTCACTAACTTACATTTTTAAGTAAACTTTTGCTATTTACGTAAACTGCAGTCTAACAATTTTTAAAAAAATTTATGGCAGAGTTTATCAGATTACTGATATACATATATTCAAGTGACAGGCATGAAATTATCAGAAAGATCGTTATCTCTCTCATTTCACTAAACCAGATAGGCTTCTTCATAATACATTTGTAATAAGATCTAGCATTACAACAGTTTGCCTGTTCTCAATGCTCTTGGTCACAAAGGAAACGATTCTGACAGGGGAACTTTGCAAGTCTACCTAAGTGCTCGCCTTATTAGGTTATCTCTCCCATTGGTCCTTTAATTCTTAGATAAGGAAATGTTTGCTGAGCCACAGGAAGAACAAGCTTATGCTTAAGAAAACACTAACAGAGAGACCTAAGGCAACGACAGCTCATCTGGCTTTATACTTAGCTGTTAGGCTTGAAAATGTTTCCATTAATAAATACTATGTCATTTTTAGCAGAGATTAAATTTCCCATGCATTTTGTTATGCATGCATTACCTCCTGTTTAGAGTAGCTTTAGTGAGTTTTTGTTTTTGTTGTTTTTTAACTTTAGTCTTTCCTTTTATGAATGTTTCCTGGACAGCAGCCACCAGAAGAGAACAATTTAACCAACATTCTCTGAGTAACAAAAGATCTGGAGTCTGATAGAAAAAGAAGCACTAAGACAAGCGGAGAACATTTGGGTTAAAATAATTACAAACTGGACTATACATTATTTAAACCCTGGTGAAAAAGAATGAAGTTATTTCCTGTTATTTTTTTTTCTGAAATCCTTAATTAACAACACCCTATCTCCCCCAAAGACCAAAACAAAACCCCAGCCCCCCACCCACTTACCCACCCAATCAACCAAATAAACAAACAACCCAAGAAACATACTCTGGTTTGTCTCAATCAGATCGCATATACGCCTGTCAGTGTTCTACAGAATTTTATCTTTTACCGTATTTACCGTACATCAAACCCCAATAGTATGTAGAATGATGATTATAATTATACAAATGAGACTTGAAAGAATTGAACCTAAGTAGGTTCGGATTCCCCCCAACCCTCCATATTAAAGAGGTTGAAAGCTAAGAAGGCAAAGCCGTTTGAGCCTCAGGTTAAAGGAATCTAGGCACAGTCAGGGACGGGAATCTCCTCCCACCATCACCTAGCCGCACACAGACTTGTGCACTGTCAGCATCTTCCGGTGCCGTAAGTGGTGAGAACACCTGTCCCTGCATTTTGAGAACAAAATGAGATTGTGTATCAGATGCATATGAGGTGTTGTTAACTAGGAGAAAGTTCTACCATGCTTTCAGTGAGAACTCAGTTAGATGGCTTGGTATACATGAGTTAAAAAACAATAAAAATAAAAATAAAAAAATAAAAAATGCTTGGCGATATTACCTTGTCAAGGCTAATAAATAGTAATGGTTATTAAAGATCTCTCTCTCACTTACGTTTTTGCTCGCTTCGTCTGTCTGTCCGTGTGTGTGTGTGTGTGTGTGTGTAAGCCTTCCAGTGTATGAGGCTATCTTGCAAACCCTGACCCTTTGTCAGGACTAGGATACACCATGTTCCCTTTGTGCTACACAGTCACGAACCACGGTTTCCATGTTTAAGAAAGATCTGGTGCTGCCATTCCCAATTCATGACCCCACATGTCAGTGTCACAGGTCTGTTTTGATCTTTGAAGCACCTCTTTTGGAGCCATTCTCTGACTCCTTGCTTTTATGGGAAGGAGACCTGGTGCCTGCATCAGATATTATTAACCTGAAGAGAAACACAGATCACGGAGTGACAGATGTGCCTTGTGACATAAGCAGGCTGTGACTTCTGAGAGCCTAACACAGACACTCTGAAGAGGACAACCCCATTGCTGTGGCTGACAGGCATGGCACACACAGGAAGGCAGCTGGACAAAGGCTTGGATCTGTTTGGAATTAGGAGAGCAGGAATACAGTACGATGATTGCACTGTGATTAAATCACTGAAAACAATTTATCAGCTCAATAACTTGTCACACCGTGTGTCACATAAATGAAACAGTCAAACAGATTTGCTCTATAGCACACTCTGAAGAAATGCAAACCAGATCTGACTATTCCTTTTAAGAAACCTCTTGCTTTTATTACCTCTGTGGAATAAGTTTCCTAGTTGTGCTAGTCAGTCCTGACAAATTCACTTCTTTCCTTTAGTCCAGTATGTATTTGCTTTTTTAGTTTTCTGAAATCTCACTTTACAGAAGTGAACTTGGATACTCTACCCTATAAAGCTACCATACCATCTTTGCATTCATTAAGACTTGACTTGCTTTCCACCAATAATAGATGCAATTCATTGAGTGCATACAGTGCACTAACCTAACTATTTTACAGATAGTTGTTTTAACTTCACAGGAACTATAGTCGATAAATTGCATTTTGCTTTATTTTTAAAAATAGATTTAAAATATAAATAAAAACTGGTTTTTAAAATATATATTCAAGTACCTAGAATTTAACAACCCCCCTTTTATGGATGGAAAAAAATCATATTTAAAAAAATGAGATAAAATGTATTCAGGACACACAAAATCCAAAGGAAAGATTAAGAATTTGATGTGGATTCAATTCAGTTAAAAATCTTCTTACATACCTTTTGCCCTACACTGTAGGAAATTTGGATTAAGTAGCAGGCTCAACTTGGTAGACTAAATATATAGGATCTAGACTACACAAACACTATAACTGTTAAAACTGAAATTCAACTCCCAAGCCACTGTATCAAATCAATAAAATGCAGTATGAAAACCCTATAGAAAAACTTGGAAGTGTGGTATTGAGTAGAGAAAAGATCTATAAATAAAAGAAACCTGTGCCTTAGTGTGGATTGCATCCATTTTGATAATTACAGAATGAGAAAATCATCAATTCTTCAATCATTTAGTGATAAACACATAGGTGGTGTCGTTGGGCTGGTTACAAGTCTACTGTCAAGGTGCTGCATGGCGATTCGTGGAATCTTTTGTTTTGATCCTGTTATCTAATGGGACACAGTACCATTGCTATATCATCAGGGTCTTTCTTTCTCTGCCAGTTTCATATCTGGTCTTTATCTGAGCTACCCTGGACCTTTCAGTGGGGTTCTATTAGTAGACTTCAGTTATTACTTTTCCTTGCTCACGCCCAGTGCTCTTTTCATCCAAGGATCCATTTGACCATCTGCTGAAGTGTTTCCATCAGAACTTCTGGACACCAGTGTCATCGGTTACTTTATTGAACTGCAGACTTGATGGGATCTGTGTTCAGAGTGCTCCGTGTAACACAATGGTTCATTTCACGCTCCAGCATTTCCTTGGAAAACAATGTTGTTAGAAACGACTGAAGGAAGACCCCGAATGAGTCATACTTTCATTTCTCCCAACATAGCCATCCTTTCTGAGGATGCACACATAACTTCTTGCACACACACACACACACACACACACACACACAAATACACACACAATTCATGAATGGTCATCTGTAAATTTACTTTTCACTTTTCACTAGATAATAAATCCTAAATGTGAGCTCAAAATTTCATTTATATCTGTACTTCCTCTCCTACAAAAGTAGTATTTTTTGTGTATGGTACTCGGGCAAAATATTTGTTGAATGAGAGAGTGAATGGACTATATTATTTTTATTTCCTAGAAATTAAGTTGATTAGTATAACCACATAATTGACAGGTTTACTTTAAAGAATTAATGACTGACAATAATAGAAGAGAGACTCGTAGAGTTACTTAAGAGCTAGTTATAATCTCATAATTGTTCATGAATATGCCTTATGCAGTTACTATGTGGGTACAAATATGAGTGAGATGCCTGTTTTTAAGGAGGTTATAATCTTTAGAAGGCACTTGGAACATGCACAGATATTTATTTGTTAGTATGATGAGGGCAATACAGACGAGTTCAGCACAGGATAGCAGAGAGCACAATTGTGTAGGACTCTCTAATTCCACATACGCAGCTCAATACACTGTACCAGTTAAATAATTGCCATCTCTCAGAGGCTATAATCTCTGTGAGGTCAGTAGCTCTGTTGTACTTACCGCAGCTTGACAAATAACTAGCAGAAATCTGACTATATCATTACTAAACTGTTTCCCCAGTAAACAAATGATTGAGTGGATGGATAGATGGATGAATGACACTGCTATACCCACAGGTCTAGAAAGAATTTTGCTATAGTAAGGATGGACTCTGATGCCATATAGATATGATTTTAACTTTTATCTCTACCCCTCATTGAGCAAACCAACTTGGACTTCACATCTGAGAAACAGAAATGACCTTATTACTTAACATATTTGTATTGTGAGGATCAAGATAGAAAAAATGGAGAGTTGGCACATTACATAATGTGCAGAGGGTAATACGTAGGTACCATTTTATTACCTATATTGTTTATTTCATCTTTTTATTACTTCTAATGTAAGCAGAAGAAGAAAGGAGCAATATTTCATCTTAGTGTTTTACATTTGTAGACTTGAGGGTAAAAGAGATCTCGGTTTGCCCTTGAAATGAATGGTAGACTTTACCATTTATAGGCTAGTCATTTTGATAGAAGATTTGGGAAATTCAAAGGGTGCACTGTCTTTATTTGAATTTTTTGAATGAGAAGTTACCAGTGATGAAGATTTGATTGATTAATAAATGAAGATTTTATTATTTTGTTTGAGATACTTGTTTTGAAAACTAAGCTGAGGCTCATCTTATGATAGAAATATAAAGCATAATACTAGAAAATATGAATATCATTTGTCTCAACTATTTACCTTTCAGGGATTTATCTGAAGAAGCAATGAGTTCAGATCATTCCAGTGGTATTTAGAGTTGAATTAGAAATTCTTAAATATCAAACAAGGAGACTCAGCTTACTGTGTTAAGATTCAACACAATACAGCAGCAGATTAAATGTGATACAGAGACTATCAGGGAACTGGGTAGTATTTAATATATTAGTAAGTAACTTTAAAATTGAGCACACATTAAACACACATAAGAGTACATGTATGAATGTGTTTGCATGTATAGGTATATGCACAGAAGGGACAAAGTGTGGTGGCAATGCTCAGGGATTAGAGGTTAGATGAATTGTCCCCATAGTCTCAGGCATTTGAACACTGAACACTGTCCTCAGTTGGTGGCTGTTGGGGAGGTCTAGAAGATGCAGTCTTGATGGAGACAGTATGTTACTGAGTGTGGGCTCCCAAGTTCCAAAATCTCATGCGCTCTCTCTCTCTCTCTCTCTCTCTCTCTCTCTCTCTCTCTCTCTCACTCTCACTCTCTCTCACTCTCTCTCTCTCCCTCCCTTTCTCCCTCCCTCCCACTCCCTTATACTTGATGTGAACTCTTAGCTCCTTGCTCCTGACACCTATTCTGCCATAATGTCTCTACCATGATGTCCTCAACCCCCTGGAAGAGTAAGCAACAAAGAACTCTTACTTCTATGAGTTACCTTGCTCATGGTGCTTTATCACAGCAACTAATACAAAGAATATGGTCATTCTTGGTTGGATTTGAAGAAGGAGAAAGGGATCATTAAAAAACCATTTAATAAGCCCCTAAAAGTCTGTTAGGGCAAGGAAACAGATTTTTTTTTCCCCTGCTACAACATTCAGAAAGAAGACCACACTCATTTTTTTATCTGTCAAAACTACAACACAGCACATTTGACTTAGTTTAATAAGTTTTATGAACAATGTAGATTATTGCTGTTGTCCTTGGTTTCATTCCAGAATTTGAAGGTAAGACACTATTGCTGAAGCTACCATAGAGTTAAGACACAGGACTTAGAAACGGAGCAGAAAACATTGGTGCCACAGCAATACTTTTATCCTGAGAGTAACCAACAGTCATATAGTTGGATGGATGGTCCTAACAGGAGGAAGCTCATTCCTGGTACAGTTACCAGCTACTGAGGGCTGGAGTTATCATAGTCACTAGAGTAAAACCCACAGCTTTTTTTTTTCCTTTTTCTTTTTTTTTTGTTTTTTTTTGTTTTGTTTTTTTTTTTTGTTTTTGTTTTTTGTTTTTGTTTTTTCTAGACAGGGTTTCTCTGTATAGCCCTGGCTGTCCTGGAACTCACTCTGTAGACCAGGCTGGCCTCAAACTCAGAAATTCACCTGCCTCTGCCTCCCAAGTGCTGGGATTAAAGGCGTGTGCCACCAGCACCCAGCACCCACAGCTTTTATTTTTCTAAACTAACATAATTTCAGAATTCTATTCTAAATACTTTATGCAAATAGACAAGTATGGCTTTCACCCCCATATCTTCTTTTGCAAGGGAAGACTACCACAGAGATCTATAACTGCTCAAGGTACATAGTAAATGACTGTGGGGTCCACAGCACCAGTTGATACATCTGCAATGTAACCCCTATGTGTAAGGCTCAGGGAGTGGGGAGGAGGGAACAAAGAGAATATAAAATCCAGAGCCTCGGAAAGCCTGCAGCTAGTGTCCTTTAGATAGGACAGGGCAAATACACTCATCCATACAAGTCTCAACATTGCCTGAACAAGATCAGACAATGCCAATGCCAGTTGACATACCAATATGGACAGGAGATTTCATGTTGTAGCACCTTTAGATGAGGAGCTATAGGTAATCGATGGCTGTAGAGAGATGGGGAATCTATTTCCTTAAGAGCCAAGCTGCTATGTAGGTTGCCCAATCCCAAGTGATTAGCCCCAAGAGTGTACACACGCACGCATGCACACACACACACACACACACACACACACACACACACACACACACACACACTCACACATATATGAGAATCAGGTTTGGAGACTTTTTTGTATGTGTTAATTTGAGATGATAAAATAGTAATTTAGAATTTCACAATGGAGTACTACTCAGCTATTAAAAAGAATGAATTTATGAAATTCCTAGCCAAATGGATGGATCTGGAGGGCATCATCCTGAGTGAGGTAACCCAGTCACAAAAGAACTCACATGATATGTACTCACTGATAAGTGGATATTAGCTCAGAAACTTAGAATATCCAAGATATAAGATACAATTTGCTAAACACATGAAACTCAAGAAGAACGAAGACCAAAGTGTGGACGCTTTGCCCCTTCTTAGAATTGGGAACAAAACACCCATGGAAGGAGTTACAGAGACAAAGTTTGGAGCTGAGACGGAAGGATGGACCGTCTAGAGACTGCCATACCCGGGGATCCATCCCATAGTCAGCTGACACCATTGCATACATTAGCAAGATTTTGCTGAAAGGACCCAGATATAGCTGTTTCTTGTGAGACTATGCGGGGCCTAGCAAACACAGAAGTGGATGCTCACAGTCAGCTATTGGATGGATCACAGGGCCCCCAATGGAGGAGCTAGAGAAAGTACCCAAGGAGCTAAAGGGATCTGCAACCCTATAGGTGGAACCAGTACCTCCAGGAGCTCATGTCTCTAGCTGCATATGTATCAGAAGATGGCCTAGTCCGCCGTCAGTGGAAAGAGAGGCCCCTTGGTCTTGCAAACTTTATATGCCTCAGTACAGGGGAATGCCAGGGCCAAGAAGTGGGAGTGGGTGATTGGGGGAGTGGGTGGAGGAGCGTGTGGGGGACTTTTGGGATAGCATTGGAAATGTAAATGAAATAAAGACCTAATTTTTTAAAAAAAATTACTATTCTGGCAAATTACCACAAAATATTTTCTTATTAATTTCTCATCAGGTTTTCCTTACTTTAGAAAATGTCTCTTCTGCTCTTTTAGCTGTTAGAAAGTCAGTTTCCAGTGTTTGAGAGATCTCGGGGGTCCAGGTTAGTTGAGACTGCTGGGCCTTCTGTAGTGTCGCCCCCCCCCCCCCTCAGCTTCTTTCTGCCTTCCCTAATTCAACCACAGGGATCAGCAGCTTCTGTCCATTGGTTGGTTGCAAATATCTGCATCTGAGTCTTTTAGCTGCATGTTGGGTCTTCTGGAATATGGTCATGCTAGGTCCCTTTTTGTGAGTGTTCCATAGTCTCAGTAATAGTATCAGGCCTTGGGGCCTCCCCTTGACCTGGATCCCACTTTGGGCCTGTTGCTGGACCTTCTTTTCCTCAGACTGCTCTCCATTTCCATCCCTGTAGCTCTTTCAGACAGGAACAATTATGGGTCAGAGTTTTGATTGTGGAATGGTGACCCCCCTCCCTCATTTGATGCCCTGTCTTCCTGCTGGAGGTAAGCTTTGCAAGTGCCCTCTCCCTACTGTTGGGCATTTTATCTAAGGTCCCTCCCTTTGAGTCCTGAGAGTTTCTCACCTCCCAGGTCTCTGGTGCATTCTGGAGGGTCTCCCCAACCTCCTACCTACCTAGGTTGCCTGTTTCAATTCTTTCTGCTGACTGGCTGGCCCTCAGGGCTTCAGTCCTTTCCATTCATCCAATAACAGATCAGGTTCCCCTCTCCCTCTAGCACAACTGTCCACTTTCCCTCCCAGGTCCTTCCCAACTTGTGATTGCTTTCTTCTCCCTCCCAAGTAGGACTGAGGCATCCTCACTTGGGCCTTTCATCCTGTTGACTGTTGATCTCTCAAACACTGGACTACCAACCAGGCAGCATACACTAGCTGATATGAGGCCCCCAACACATATACAGCAGAGGACTGCTGGGTCTGTGTTCAGTCAGGAATGATGCACCTAGCTCTCAAGAGACTGGAGGCTCCAGGGAGTTTAGAGTTCAGGTGGGGTGAGAGGTGGGGGCATCCACGTGGAGACAGGGGGTTGGGGAGGAGGTATGGGATGTGGAACAGTCGGAGGATGGATGGAGGTGGGGGAATAAAATTTGGAGTGGAATAAATAAATAAATAAATAAATAAATAAGTAAATGTAAATTCCCAGTCACTGCTGCTGGCTCCACCCTCTACATTATGTCAGATTTGAGTTTCCACCTCTGTCCTGTGGGTGGCCGCTAGCATTTTCTGGAGGATTTCAATGTCAGTTCTAGTTTCCATATTTCTAGCTAGGTTGAACCATAGAGTTCTCCTCACGGAGCGTTCAGTGTCATGTCATTGTATATGACTTCCACATTTGTATGCCACATTTTTATGAGATAAAATTCTTCTCATTGTGACCTATGAAGTTTCTCCTAACGGTATTCCTCACCATGTTCCGTATTGCCACGCTGGCCCAGCCATTTTTTTTCCTCTGCTGTTTTCATACCCTCCAAGCGTGGTCCGGCTGAACATCCCTCTTGCTGCTGTGATGCCCGCAGGATCACCACACATGCGCTGGCTCCACCACCCTCCACTGATTTGCCAACGCTGTCTATGGATGTTCACTCTCTCGGCACTGTGTCTTGTTCCATTCCCTTCCCTCATAGCACATACACCTCCTGTCTTGCCCCATTCCAGCATCATCGCTGTGACAGCAGAGGCCTGATCAAGTTTTGTGATTGTTACTACAGTTTCCTCTGGTAAGTTACACGAAGTGCCCTTGCTCTAGCTCCTGCTGGCTTCAGACTCCTGATCCTTCTGTGGCTGTCTTTTTAGGGCTGACATTACAGAAGTTTGTTCCCAAGTTCAGCTCAGCCAATATTTTTGACAGTAGGAATAATTGATTTTTAAATTTTATCACACCACTTACTGGCTGTTTTATTACTTTGTAAAACTAACAGCAATTAAATTTGACACACTAAATGATCTTCGTTTGCAGAGGAAATAGCAGAAATCATGAAAGGAACTGGAAAGGTATAAAAACAAGCATAGGAGAAACCCTGTGGTTTAAATTATGTCAGTGTATAGTCGCTGGGACCAGACTGTCTGGAGTCAAATCTTATCTAATTCTGCCACTTACAACCTGTGTTATCTTTGGCAAATCACTTAGCTTCTCTGTACCTCCATTCTTCATCTATAAAATCGGAGCACACGTAGTACTTGTTTCAGCATTGCGAGGATAGAAGGAGCTAGTATTGGATAAATTTCAAATAATGTTTCTAGTGTTTTGTTCTACATAAACATTTATAAATCAAGATGGCTTCTTTTCATTTGATCTTAGCCAAAAGGCCAAGAAGCGATGATGCCTTCTTTTCTTATAGATGTTTTTGTTTTTTTTTTTTTGTTTGTTTTTGTTTTTGTTTTTTCAGAGCAAAGAGAGATAGGCCGGCTTGAACTATGGAAATCTACTGGGCATGCGATGCAATAGTTTATTAACCTTTTCTTCAGCGCCTTCTCTTACAGGAAGAGAGTATATTCATTTTTATCCTGATTCCAGTTTTAACAGGTTGCTTTCAATCTTCTGTCTTAACTGAATGGATTTTCTAAGTGTTTAATGTTCAACTCAAAGACAAAATGTCTTTTAAATCTACATAGATATCACCATTGTTATGTAGGAAAAAGCTTGGGTTGATTTTCATTCAAATTATATTAAGACGATTACAATAAGGCCCATCAATAGGCAAGATCATCATTGTTTACTAGAAACTTTGGAAAGCCCCAGGTTAGTTGCTGTATTTTACTGGGGGAAATGGCAATTCTATCTTTTGTTAGTCATGTTGATAAAACAATTTTAAAAGAGACCCAGGAGAAGGCTGGAAGACATTTTTATAAGCATGTAAGAGGGAAACAACAGGCAGGTAAGCTGTAAATGTTGGAAGAGAGGGAGCCATGTTCCCTTTATGAAAGATGAGGGAGGAGCTTGAAAGAAAGTGAGGAAGTCCCAAGTATTAAGGAAATGCATGCTTAGAGAAAAGATGGAGAGGAGAAAAAGACATCTCATTTGGCTCCTGGGAGCAGTGACTTTAGCCAAAATACCCAACAAAGAGGAGACACAACCTGTAGAGACCATCTCCAGTAGGTACACACAGCCCCCAATTGAGGGATAGGGCCACTAATGCATCTCAAAAATTTTAACCCAGAAATGTTCCTGTCCAAAGGAAAGACAGGGACAAAAAATGGAACAGAGTCTGAAGGGAAGGCCATCCAGAGACAGCCTCACTTAGGATCGATCCATCCTGTCTACAGACATCAAACCTCCACACTATTGCTGATGCCAAGAAGCACTTGATGGCAGGAGTCTGATCTGGCTGTTCCCTGAGAGGTTCTACCAGCACCTGGCTGATATAGATGTGGATACCTGTCTTATAGCCAACCATCAAACTGAGCCCAGCAACCTCAATGGAAGAGCTAGGGGATGGACTGAAGGAGCTAAAGGGGATTACAACCCCATAAGAAGAGCAATATTAACTAACTGGACCACTCAGAGCCTCCAGGGACTAAACCACCAACCAAAGAGTATACAGGGAGGGAGTCACTACTCCAGATACATATGTAGCAGAGGATGGCTTTATCTGACCTTAATGGGATGAGAGGGAGGCTTGATGCCCCCAGGATAGGGGGATGTTAGAGGGGTGAGGCAGGAGTGGGTGAATGAGTGGAGGAGCACCCTCATAGAGGCAAAGGGGAGGGGGGATGACGGAGATGGGATGGGGGTGTTGATGGAGAGGTAACTAGGAAGGGGGGGTATCATTTGAAATGTAAGCAAGTAAAATGGTTAATAATCCACAGGGCTACATGGTGGAAGCTCTGCAAGCCACTGCGCTGAGGGCAGGGCTTCTAGAAAGGAACCGCACCTTGTCTCACTGACGGGATAATTATTCCTTCCACCTCCTTAGCAAGGCAGCTTTCCAGGTTGATTGACAGGCCCACCCGGATTCACTCATAAGGGGGAAGGAGCAACAGTTTAAATGTTCTAATCCTTGAAGTTGATCAGACTGTCATGTCTCCTCAGAGCCTGAGGTAGAGTCCATTATGGAATGACCCATACTCAATGGCCTTTAGGACTGTGATAAAACAACAATAAAACCTTTTCATTATTTGTGTGTATGATGTGGTGGTGGTGGTGGTGGTGGTGGTGGTGGTGTGTGTGTGTGTGTGTGTGTGTGTGTGTTGCGTGCATGTGTGTATGTAGCATGTGCACACTTGTGAGAATGTCTATGGGTGTATTAACCCAAGTGTGTACCAATGCAGAGGCCAGTAAAGGAAATTGGCTGTCCAGCTTTCACATACTTCCTATTCCCTTGAGACAGGGTCTCTCACTGTATCTTGAACTAGGCTAGTGGCCAGCAACATCCTGTGGACCTCTGTCTCTGAGAAACCCTAAAAGCAGTGGAATGACAGGCATATACAACCATGCCCAATTTTACGTGGATTCTGAGGATTTGAACTCAGGTCCCTGTGCTTGTGCAGAAAGTACTTCCACCCATTGAGCCATTTACTAAACCTTTTAAATGTGAATATTTTTATTAATTGTATTTGCAGTTAAAGTAGAAATCCTAAAAAAAAAAAAAAAACCCAACACATTTATTGACAGTCAAAGAAAGGCATTGTGAACCCAGTTTGTGTGAAAACAATTAACTTGTTTTATTTAAAAAGAAATGGGTTCCAGACACTTCAGTGGTTAACTGATTATGCTTTGAAAACCCCCGATCCAAAGCAATTTGTATCTCTGTCTGATGGCTAATAAATTAAGAGACTTGGCCAGTGCTTAGCACTTTTCCAGATTTAGAGTCTGGCAACATTATCTCAGTCCAGGTAGTGAATCCAGAGAACTCCATTTAGGACTTCTGAGATACCAACTCTTTTTCTTAACCAGAGGATGTGTTATTGTATTTTATCATAATACTTATATTATTTTTGTGACCAACTACCTGCTAAGGAGCAAGTGAATGGAGGCAGGGTCATTTCTGCTCACTGTTGGATGGGCTGTCGTCCATCAAGGCGGGCAGACATGAAAGTGGGCTTGGCCCAAGCTTGTGGTGGTTGAGTTGATGAACTGCTTATACCCCCTTGGCAGTTGGGTAATGGAAACCAGGTTTGTAAGTGACTGCAACCCTGAACGCCCACCCACAGCAGCCCATTTTTATAAGCTAGCTCTCACTTCCTATAAGCTCTATAGCCTCCCATAGCAGTGCCTCCAGTGAGACCAGCTCTTCAGCACTTGAGCCTATAGGAAAGACTTCAACGTTCAAACCATAGCAGGAGGCAGCTTTCCCTTTTTGGTACTGTAAAGGCAAGAGGCAGTGGTTTGCCAGGGACGGTTCCAGTTTTGTTGTTGTTGTTGTTGTTGTTGTTGTTGCTGTTGCTGTTGCTGTTGCTGTTGCTGTTGCTGTTGCTGTTGCTGTAGCTGTAGCTGTAGCTGTAGTTGTAGTTGTAGTTGTTGTTGTTGTTGTGGTTGTGGTTGTGGTTGCTGTTTTCCTGTTTCCTGGCACTCCCATTCCCTCTCCAGGTTAAGTGATAATAGGCAGAGGCTCCAATAGTGTAGAAACCCAAGAAACATAACATCTACATGCCAGTGTAGGGAAAGCAAGGGAAAGCTTGATAATCAAAGAGGCGAGACAGCCTAGGGTCCAGAGCATGGGCCATAAACAACTCTATTATTGTTGGCTCAAAATCAGTTTTATTTGAAAATTTAATGTTTGCAGCTGGGGGAATACTAATGGATTGATAAATCTCTACCAATTCATGTGATAGGACACAGCACTGTGGTATAAATTCAGCTTTCCCCTGGACCAAACATGCACATTATGTATATTAAAATACTTTTAGGATTTAAATTCTTAAAAGAATGAAGTTATCTGACATACAGATTTAATAATGTAAAGAACTCATTTTAATAGTTTCAGACTATTTTGTGATATGAATATGTTACCATTTGCCCCTATTTTTGACAGTAGAAGTTGCTTCCAGTTTTTGTCACAATTAATAAGGTAGGGATCATTTTTATACAGATGTTTAAAAAGGTTTATTATAATATAATCACACTTTCTCCTCCAAATCCTGTCATATACCTTCCCCTGTTCTTTTTTCATTGTTATTGTGTGGCTACATGCATATATTCCTAAATATAACCTGCTCAGTCAGTATAATGTTACTTGTATGTATGCTTTTCAGGGCTGACCATTTGGTATTAGATAACCAATTGGTATGCTCTTTCCTGGGGAAGATTATTTCTCCTGCTCCCAATATTCCTTAGTTGCCCACCATTCTTTGTGTAGAGTTGAGGCTCTTTTGGGACCCCCCCCCCCCCACTTTGGCTTCTCCACCATTGTTGCCCTTGTTCAGCTCAGATATGGGCAGTCATGTTGGTCAGACCCTATGAGTGCAACTTCTGGTACTACTAGGACACACAATCTCACAGCAAACTCCCCGATCCTCTGGCTCTTACAGTCTTTCCACTTCTTATAGAGTTCCCTGAGCCTTAGATGACAGAGTGTTTTATAGATGTATCCACTGAGCCTGGGCTCCATAACTGTGCATATTGATTGATTGGTTGTAGTTTTCTGGAGTTGTCTCCATATGTTGCAAAGAGAAGTTCCCTTGGTGTTTTTGGTGTTTTGGTGTTTTTGGTCTTTTTGGGTGAAGTCACTTACCTATGGTTATGATGACGAATGTTTAGGTTGTTGTTAGGGATTGTGCTGGTTTAGTAATATAGTGCTGTAGAGTCTTCCCCTCTACCCATGATTTTACTAGCACTGAGTAGTTAGGTAGGTTTCTAGTGCCAGGCATAGTGTCCTTCTCATTGAGTGACTATTAAGTCCAACTAGACAACTGTTGGTTACTGTCAGGATATGCACACCACTGCTGCACCCTTAGGGTTATTGTGTGACACTGATAGTTGACCTGATCCGTAGATGCTGTCTTAGTCAGGGTTTCTATTCCTGGACAAAACATCATGACCAAGAAGCAAGTTGGGCAGGAAAGGGTTTATTCGGCTTACACTTCCATACTGCTGTTCATCACCAAGGAAGTCAGGACTGGAACTCAAGCAGGTCAGGAAGTAGGAGCTGCTGCAGAGGCAGTGGAGGGATGTTCTTTACTGGCTTGCCTTCCCTGGCTTGCTCAGTCTGCTCTCTTATAGAACCAAGACTACCAGCCCAGAGATGGCACCACCCACAAGGGGACCTCCCCTCTTGATCACTAATTGAGAAAATGCCTTGCAGCTGGATCTTGTGGAGGCATTTCCCCAAATGAAGCTCCTTTCTCTGTGATAACTCACTCCAGCCTGTGTCAAGTTGACACAAAAGTAGCCAGTACAGATGCCATAGTTGGCTAGGAGTGTTGGTTGCCTCCCTCGTACTTATGGTATTATGAAATCCAGTTCTCAGGGAGGAAGAATTTATGTCAGTTCCAGACGAGGGGTTTCTGAAATGCATGATGTCTTCAGTAATAAGGACTTACCTTTCACCTCTGGAGCATGCAAGGGCAATAGCAATAGGATGTATATCTTGGGAGTCCCTTGGAAAGTCCTGGTCACCAACTCAAAAGGGGGTTTCTCTTGATTGCTGTTAGTGTTTTTGTTAGGTGGTCTTTGGGTCTCGGAGATACCATTGTCATCCTAGGTGGGGAAAATTCATTAAGACTATATATGTATATTTATATCTAGAATCATACATGTTGCAAGACATAGTTAACGATATCATTCTTCATGGTTTCTCAGACATCTTTATTGTTAGTTTAACTTCTTCCCTCCTTCTTATGCAGAAATTCTGTTTTTGAGGGGTGTTTTAATGCTTTATTTTGAACATTAAAAAAACAAACAAACCAAAAGACAATCTGAGGAAGAAATGCATAGATGATACCATTAAATAATTATGGTGATTAAATCAGATGGGATAGGCTCTTTTCTGCATCTCCAGAAGTGATTTCTGTGTCCTGATGGTTCTTAGACTTCCAGCGTATGTGTGTGTGTGGGGGAATCATTGGCAGTTAAAGGTGACTCACAATCATGTAAATCTTCAGTAGTAACCAAATGTTTCTTTTTCTTTTCAAGAAATCATTTTCAATCTTCAAACTATGCCTTATTTTTTAAAAGATAAAATGCTATAAATTCAATGGGGTTTGGCAGTCTTTCCTTTGCAAGCATAGCAAGTCCCTATAATAAGGTAGGCATGGCTGTCTGGTCCAGGCAGCAAGGGGTGGGCAAGGACTGTAGGCCCATCTTCTGTTTTGATGACTTTTCTGCATTAATCTTCTCATTTTTGACTCTCCTCTCAACGTTGTCTGTGAGCCCATACTCAGAGAGAGGGTTTTCTGTCCCTCCAGCATTTCCACTGACTCTGTGGTAGACCCTGCAAACCACAATCCAACCGGATACCGGTTGGCACCAGTGCTGTCTGTTCCTTTATACAGAAAGTCTTAATCTGTTGTTTTTTATTATGGTGAGACATATTCCTATAGCTTGAATTACTTATCAATTATCCTTAAAATAGGCAGAGTTCAGATACCCTACAGAAGAGGAGGGAAAAGAATTGTAAGAGCCAGAGGGGTCAAGGACACCAGGAAAACAGGGTCCACAGAATCAACAAAACAGGGTTCATAGGGGCTCACAGAGCTGGAAGCCACAGTCATGGAGCCTGCATGGGTCTGTGCTAAGTCTTCTGCATACAAGCTATGGCTGTTTAGCTTGGAGGTTTAGTAGGACTCCTAACAGTGGGAGTGGGCCGTCTCTGACTCTAGTAGGACTCCTAACAGTGGGAGTGGGCCGTCTCTGACTCTTTTGCCTGATTGTGGGACCCTTTTTCTCCTACCAGTCTTGATATGACGGTTTGTGCCTAGTCTTGTTGTTAGCTTGCTATGCTGGGTTTGGTTGCTATCCCTGAGTTGCTTGCTCTTTTCTGGGGGGAAATGGAGGAGCAGTGGATCTCGGGAACAGGAAAGTGGGGGAAAACTGGGAGGAGTGGAGAGAGGGGAGGCTGAGGACAGGATGTATTGTATGAGAGAAATTAAAAAAAAATCTCCAAACTTTAAAAAAAAAGTGAGACAATACAACCTCCCCGTCTACAGTAAAGTGAGTTACCTTAAAAAGTTAATTCTGAAAAATAATTAGGGAATTCTTTAGATCAAGAGGTAATTGGATAAACAAACAACAAACAAACAACCAAACAAACCCACCCCTCCTGGACAAGTTTTAATTCAGAAGTGGGACTGAAAACCTAATTTCATAATTTCTTTCACTGGAAACCTTTGTCATCATGGAAGTGCCCAACTTGCCCAACTGGTTCAGGAGGAGAATATGGGTGCAGAATAGGCAGAAACTTAGGGCTTTCCCTTGGAAACTCCCCCCTCCCCCCAAATGTCTAGGAAATAAACTTACTGGCTATGCCCAGTTACCAGTGGCTGGATAAAAATGAGCTCCTTACCTCTTCAGATAAAGATATTTTAGTTAGTGTGAGGTTAGGCGTTTTATTAGTCACAAGGAAGGTGGCTCTGTAAATCAAAACTAGGTTATAACTCCAGAAAATTGTTTGGGACAGACAACTAATGAGTCGTCAAGGCTCTGGAATGACAGCTTTGTAAATGTCGAAACAAGTAGAAGGAGGTCATGAACTGAGCGCGTGAATCTTTCTGTATTCTTACCCACGTACAGTGCTGTGTGCTGGAACTTACACAAATGTCTACTGCATAGAAGATGTCATACTATGTCCCCATTTAGGGTGATCAGTCCCTCCTCTGTGTGAGACAAGGCTCAGGAACAGCAGCTTGGAGGAACAAGTGACTGAGGGTAAGTTCCTTTGGGTATTTATCTTCTAGCAGTGTCACAAGCCACTCATCCAATCTGCAGCTTAGTCTCTGCTCAGAAAGTTCAAACTCCTCAGCATTTCACAGTCATGGATCTTGGAGGTTTAAAAAAACAAATCACAAGGGCATTTATTAAAGCTACCCTTTTGCAATTATATTATCTGCATATCTTCCATTGCTGCCTTGATCATCTCTCTTAACGGGGTTTACACAAATATGAAGTCAACTTGGCACAATACAGAAAATATCAACAGTGGGCCACTTCCTGTGATCCTTCTCTCTGTCCCAGGGACACAATCTTGACTACTTTCCCCATAGACAGACTAGAATATTGATGCGCATGCATCATTCTTCCCACAAAGGTAGCCTGCATACAGTAACGGGTCATGATTTTTCTTGTTTTACATTGCATCGGGTGACTCATAAAACACAGCTTCTCTGGATCAGCTAACGTCACTCTACGAAAGCACCCATCTTCTCCATAGTCAAAGATTAAATTCTAGGATTGTTTAAATGTACTTCTTAAGCTTCTAGTGAGAAGCTGGAAGCTGGTAGGTCACTAGGAACACAGACATGGCAAGACATTAAATAATCCTTCCCTCTACCAACAATAGCATCCCTCTGGGCACCTCCTCAGCGGTATATTCTGTATTTCACTATCCAGTTGTTATTATTTGGGAAATGGAGCTTATTCTATGGATTCTTACAACAAAAGAAAATTATGGGTGTTTTTTTTTCTCTCTCTACTGCAATCTTTTCCCATCCAGCCTCCACTAATTAAGCAGTCCTTTTGACCCTTGCCCTTTGAAGTTTCATTCATTACCTGGCTTCTGTAAGTCAACAAAAGGCAACATCTAAAGCCCCCAGTGTTGGACCATCACTTTGGGGACTGCTAATTGAATGTAATTACTTCGTTTTGTGCCAGAGTCCATACTTGTAACATTGCCTTGTAATAATTTAAACTGTCTGCATACTGTAGGGGACTGTTTGACGCCAGTGTGGAGCCGGTCGGGCAGCCACTCGGGCTGTGGAAGGAAAGTCAGGAGTGAGGAGACATTGTCATTTGGCTACCTACTCATTAGCTGCCCTCGATGGCTGGCTGTTGTTTTGAGTGGACAGGATGTGTAGCGACTGAATCTTGTCCCTAAAAATAGTTGTGAAAACAGGCATTTGGGGTGTACAGTAATTGGTTGCTCAGTTGATCGCAGATATTTTTATAGAACTTGGGGGAAAGACGAGGTATTTTTAAACTGTGACCTTGCTCTGCAACACCACATCCCCTGCCCCTCTCTCCTAGGGAGGGAAGAAGAGTTGAAACGAGATGGGTAACAACAAAAGAAAAAGCCCTGCAGATTTCATCTCCCCTCCTTGTCTCACTTTGGGAAACTGGATGCTGCAGAAGAGTGAAGCTGAGTCCTTTGCCATTTTCCTGATGCGACAGTTTTGCTGTCAGCCTGCTTCCAACAGAAGTTATCACCCAGACCTTCCATCAGGGAGGAGGAGAATGCCAAGCCTGAAGCGCTAATGAGCTTGACGAAGCAGTCTGAGCCACACAGGAAGCACGGAGCACACCAGCACTGGGCTTCTCCTTGGATGATTAATCTTATGTTCAATGTAATCCCACTGGCTTTAACGACTGGGCTTGTTTCTGACTGCTTGTGGACCAGGGAAATGAGGGTATCTTCCTCAAGCGTTGGGACCCCTCCTATCTGGTGCCAGCAAGTCTCTACCCCTGGAAGTTAGAGCTGACATGAGCCTTTTACTCTCAAATTACGTTCAAGGTTAGAAAGAAGACAGTAACTCAGAAAGAAGGATGAAGTATATGGCAATAAGAAAGAGCACTTAAAAATGGAAGAATGCTTTGGGTAAAATTAAGTGTAAACTTTGATTTACCCAAACGGTCTCTGATTTCTTCCTCACAATGATCACAAGAATGAGATGGATACCAGAGTATTCTGACATTTGTGCAAAATTCATATTTTTCAGACATCTTTTCCTTATTTTTTTTTTAACATTTGTGGTTTGTATAAGTGTTACAAAGAGCTGTCAACAAATAAAACACACAGCGGAGCTTATAACAACAAGAGAACTAGTTAGCCCAGACTGCAGTGTGCTTCAGTTTATAATCCTGCAACTGTTACTTCCTTAGCTACATGTTTCTGGATTATCTAATCCAGACAGTCCTCTGTTCTGCTGTCATGAGAGCGATGCTTTTCTTGCCCATAAAAAAGCATTGCTCTCATTTTCTTGTCTCATTTTCTGTCTCATTTTCCTGTGTCCTCATTCATATCAGTGGTCAGTGTTTATTTTAGGTTTTTTTTTTTTTTTTACTCAAGGTACCATCATAACCTTTATTTATATTTTATTAGTATTCCATTAATTCTGTAGACTATCTCTCAGCTCTCACTTTGTTAAATAAGGATATGTTCCTCGTTTTCTCTCTACTGGCATTACTTATAAATTTTCAGGGTTTTTGTTTTTTCAACTCAGTACTGCCTGGCAATGTGAAGTTCTGATACATGTCTCTTTACAGAACACTGGAAAAAGTCTGAGATCAGTGTGACTTTTACATTTTTATGGCCATATAAATGATATTAGGTTGGTGAAGTGACACTCTGGTATCTTGTTTTCACATTTTTAGTTTCGTTGCCACCGTTTGGGGACAGGTTGAGGGAGCCTGTTCATAGCACTAAAGCTAAATGCCCGCAGCCTTCTGCTTTATCAACTGCATAAAAATTAAAAGTTGTTCATCACTAGAGGTTTTTGTTTGAAAAAGTTTCTTGTTCTTAAGTTTCTAACCTTCTTCATTTAATTATTTCAGTATATAATTCAGTATTTAATTCTTTCTTCATTTAATTCTTTCTGACCTCCACCCTATAATTTTCTGCCCTGTTATCCATTGGTAAGTCTTAGTCACCTGTTACCTTTATGGGATGAAACCTCTCCTCAGGTGCATCCTAGACTGAGAGGCTGACATCACTGCAAAGGCTTGTTAAACTGGACATGCAATTCATCCCTAGCCTTGGACACCCATCACATCCCAGGCCTTGAAAACTTTGCGTCTTGAATCAGATGACCTCCACATTTGTTTTTAGTTTATTGAAGCATATCAAATTAAATTCTTGGGAATAATCCTTTGATGTATAAAATTATTCAGCCCTTCTTTGTATGTTAAGAAAAATGGATTTACTTTGTTTGGATATGTTTTTGTTAGTAAAGAATCTAAGTTGAAATTATTGTATCTCAAAACTTACAATGTTTATTCCACCTCTTCTAATAGCATATGAATCTGAGAAATTTCTGAAAATGCCTCTCTCTCTCTCTCTCTCTCTCTCTCTCTCTCTCTCTCTCTCTCTCTCGTGTTGTTGTGCTTCTCTGCTCCCCAGGCTCAAATGCTTCTCCAGCCTCAACCTCCTGACTGGCCAGAGTTCCTGCCCTGTATCATTACCCCTTCTGATGCCTGTTCTTTCACGCTTGGGTTTTCTTCTCTGAATTCATTTTTAGTCTAAGCACTCTGAATTTTATTTTGGAGATCCCAAACTAGTCTCTGTGTCACCTGAGGTGGGTCTGTGGTCATTGTGAAAAAGGATGTAGGGAAATTGTAAGAGCCAGAGGTTCTTGTCTCAGTTAGGGTTTTATTGTTCTGAAGAAATACCTTGACCATGGCAACTCTTTCAAAGGAAAAAAATTAATTGAGACTGGCTTACAGTTCAAAAGATCACTCCATTATCTTCATTGTGGGAATCATGGTGGCATGAAGGCAGACAGTGCTGAAGAAGGAGCTGAGGGTTCTACATCTAGATCTTCAGGCACCAGGAAGAGAATAAGACACAGTATGCCAGGCTTGAGATTCTGAGACCCCCCAAAGTCAGCCTCTAGTGACACACTTACTTCAACAATGTCACACCTATCCCAACAAGACCACACCTCCCAATAGTGCCAATCCCTATAGCCTACGGATCATTTTTTTTCAAAGTTCCACAGTACTGATGTTTTCAACTTATCTGTATTTGCTAGATATGACAGTCCCGTTGCACACATGAACTAACTCATAGTGGCTGGGACTGCTTACACAAACAAGACCTGCAAAAGATCAAGCTATCCCAAGCACAGATAGAGGTGGACTCGTGAAGTCCCTTTCATAACCAAGGACCTATTTGAGGGTCAGTGGCTGCTGAGGGATGGAGAACCAGTTTTCTTCAGGGATGTGGGTCCTGAGACCCACACATGCTTCATTAGATGAACTTGTACAACATGTACATATGGGCAGTACGAAGTGGACTTGGTGGGATTTTAAAAAGCAGCACATGAAATGTGGGAAAAAAGTAGTCGTGGGGTTAGGAGAGAAATGGGAGGAAATGAGGTATGGGATTGCATGTGTATGTGAAATTCCCGAGCCAAAAGTCCAAAAGTGATCGGTTTATAATGAAATCAGAAGTAACTTTATGGCCCAAAATAGAAATTAGACTTATGTCATATTCATGTAAGGCTTACATTGTAAGTGACTGTGACGATGGATTTTGATTATCAATTTTATTGGATTGAGAAGCGTGTAGGAGATTAAGGAAGGGCACTTCTGAGTGTGAGGATTCTTCCAGAGCACTGACTGCGGGGGGTGTCGGACACTCATCCTGGATGTGGGTGGCAGAGAGTTTTCCCCATCTCCTCCCCCCTCCTCTTCTTTTCCCTCCTCCTCTTCCTCTTCTTCCTCCTGTTGCTCAGCAGGGTTTTTCTACATAGTGTAAGCTGATTTTGAACTCTCTGATCTCTTCTTCAGCCCTGCAAGTGCTAGAATAATGGGCACACAACACGCCCAGCAGTACATATCCTCCCACTTCTTACAGTACCAGGGATTGAACTCAGAACTTTGTGCCTGTATATAAAGAACTCTATCACTGGACTACGTCCTTACTCCAGGATGTAGTTTACCTCCATAGTAGAATAAGCATAGCCCCCATTTTTTTTGTTCCAGAATATCAAATAGCACCACATGTTATTTAAACTTCATTTTAAAAGGTACAATGGAATAAATAGTGGCAACTTTGGCTTTTATAATTTTTTTTATACTTTTGAAATTTTCTAAAATGAGTGTTGTATTCTTAAACAAGAAAAAAAAGATAACTGATTTCCCCAATATTTATTCATGGGAGAGTATGTCGTGATAACCAGAAATCACAAAAATGCATATTAACAATTGAAGTGGTATGGTGTAAACTTTCATTTACTGCATTAAAGCTTCAACTCCTGAACTTATTTTAATATAGATTAGAAACGCAAACTGTTCGTTCTTTACTTGAGCAAAATGTCAGTTATTCCTCTCCTGTCAGATGGTATTTTATAGGATATTGCAACCGTGTCCTTCCTTGCAAATTTGATATAAAAGTATAACAAGCTTACACTAAATCCATGTCTGAGAAACAGTCCATTAGGTCGGATGAAGCGATTAAACGTGGATCTTGCAGACACCGTGTAGGTGGAGTTACTTGTTCAGATAATTGGATTACTGTAAACAGTCCACTTTGCAGGAATGATCTGGATAATTGCTTCGCCTCTGCATTTTACATCGCTCGGGGTTCTAGGTTTATTTTGCATCCTATAGACCACTTTCTTCGGTGATGAGCAATCAGGGAAAATCAGATTATCACTCTGTTTAACCTTCCTGTGCCTCGGGTAATTAAGTCAACAAATTAGCTGGAGGCTCCAATGCGGAAGAGGATTGGTAGACTGTGGTCAAGACAAGTATTTATGAATTTTCCCTTAAGCTACTTTTCTGGGGGACGCTTTGATAAGAAACATATGATGCCAATTATCATTAACTCTCTGTGGTTTCCATGTTTGGGACCTGAAGGCTGATTTTAGAAGGTTGAGGACCCCTTCCCTGTCATTGGGTACCTGTACCAGTCTACTCAGGCTTTGAAACAGGGTTTTGCCTTGTAGCCCAGGCTGACCTTAAACTCCACATCCTCTGCTTTCAGCTGGGCAAGTGATGGCAGGACAGACGTGTGCTGTTCAGGCCTAGAAAGTTTTTTCTTTGTTTTTCTCCTTTTGGAGCTTGGGGTTGAACTCAAGACTTTACACATAAAAACTGAGTGCTTTAATCACTGAACTATATCCCCACAATCATTTTTTTTTTAAATTGGCCTGCGTAATTAAATAAGCATACAATGTTAGCAGTCAGAAGCCCAAAAGTAACATTCCAAAAATAAATAAATAAATAAATAAATAAATAAATAAATAAATAAAAACCACACAGTAGAATTAAGAGTGGCATTTTCTGCATTGTGATTTTTTGTCGTCTAAAATTTTCCTGTATTTGTCAGACTTTCTACAATGAATACATTTGCATTTGTTCCTCTTAAGTGGATCCAATGAACCAATTCACATTTGTAAGCAAGTGGAAAAAAAAAACCCATAATCAATTGTTCTTTTATTTAAATAGTTGGGAGGGCAAGGTGTCTACTGACAACTGGAAATAATCAAAATAAAGATTTCCAGCTTTGGAGCTGGCAACAAGAGCAGGACTCCACAGGTTGATCTGCCTGCTGACTTCAGGCTCAGAGTTATAAATTCCAGGCTCATACTCAGCTGATGGGGCCTCATCCTGGATTCCAAGGTAGGGATATTTCCCCTGTGTATTACTGTTGTGTGACAGGTTTTGCCCTGAGGAGACACAATACACACATCTACTTACCCCAGGAAGGGACGCATGACAAAACAAAGCAGTGATCACACCATTTTTTAAATTGTGGTTACTAACAAGTGTATGGCTGGGGGTTATTACAAGGAGCAGGGATAAGTCAAAAGTAGATGCCAAACCAGCAAGCCCGACCCCAAAAGAGTGAAGACTCCTGAAAACCTACAAGCCAGAAGCTCTCTCCACAGCACACAGGTAGCTCCACAATCATTCTTTCCATAGATTGGTTGGTCAGAGTCTCCCACCCCCAGCAATTGTTCACTTCCTTTTATGTTGGCAGAGGCCTCGGGAGTCTTCCAAGCTTCTGTTCTTCCTGGGTATGTGGCCGGTTGTTAACCTCCCGTTTAACCACCGGAAGCTCATGATTGGCTCCTACCCTCCAGCAGGGAATGTTTGAATTTGGAGGGCAAGTTGCAATTCTGAGGGATAAGCCACTACAGCATTCCAGCTGAGGAGAACCTCTGCTTCCTGCGTTGTTCTGCTTCAAGTTTCCGACCCCTCTGCTTCCCTCAACTTCTTCCCAGACCTTCTCTCAGCCTGGGCTGGGGCAGACCTAACTGTGACTCTCTGACCTGTGTTTCCTGTTCTCAGGCCTCTACTGTAGATCAGTTTTTAACAATGTTTTCTGAAAGATAGTACCTGTCTGCCACCCTTTGAGTCACATAGAGTGACAGAACGTGACTTCCCTTCTACTTAGTCTCACCAAACCCTATCACTGTGTCTGAGGCACGTGCAGGCTGGGCTTGTGTGCGTGACTAGATGTCCACCGGTTAACAGTTTCTGCTTTTCTGTCCCTGCTAGGGAGCCGCACCTGTGAAGTCTGGGCCTGCTCCCTCCCCACCCTCTGTCGCCTATTTCCCCTCCCCTTCCCCCCCATGTTTTCATATATCCTTTTAATTCCTTTGTGCATTTCTAGAGTTTCTCTCCTTTCTTTGAAATACAGTCTAGTGTTTCTTATTCCTGCTGTCTCCTTCATCAGGTTACGGGGAGGCAGCCTGTAATTGCAATTTAAGAAAACAAACAAAATTACACACCAGTAAACATATCTCAAGTAACAATTGTAAGAAACTTCGGCTCATCAATACAGACAGACAGACTGGCCCACTGGAATTCGGAGGGCAAATATATTTTCAGATATACAATGTAGGAGATATATCTCCTATAAAATACATATAACCTTCATTCATATATGTATATATGTATATGTGTATATGTGTATATGTGTATATGTATATATGTGTATATGTGTATATGTGTATATATGTATATGTGTATATATGTATATATGTATATATGTATGTGTGTATGTATATATATACATATATATGTGTGTATGTGTGTCTGTGTATGTGTAAATATAACCCCCTAAATATACTTTTTTTGCAAGTCACCCATCATAGGCCCTGAGCTAAAGGAGTCAGTCTAACTATTCTTATAGCTAATAAAGTAGATATCAAATCAAAATTAACTCAGAAGAGATAAAAACCAACCACTACATTGTAATAAGGACAGAAATCAACCAAAAGGTTCAACAATTATAAAAACATGTTTATCAAAGGCTCAGTCTCCCAGGTCTATAAAATAAATGCCAGTGGACACAAAGGTTAGACAGGCGCTGTTCTAATAATGGGGATAATTTCACCACACCATTGTCAGACAACTGGAAAACTTCTCCAATACAAATCTTGGAGCTAAAAAAATAATTTTGAAGATTTTAGCCTGTGGGAAGGCTTCTTACCCTCATGGGTTGGTAGTGTGAAATAGCTATATTGTGAAACCAGCCTATAAATCCGTTGGAATCCCTAAAAATCCCAGTGATATGTCTTCATGGAACTAGCAAAAACAGTCTTAAAATTCAAAGGAAAACACAGAAGACACTGAATAACCAAAGCAAATGTAAATAAACAGTGACGAGCATGCTGGAGGTCTCACAACATCTAATCTCCACTTACCACAGAGTTTTAATGGAAGAAAATGTTTCACCCATCTGGTGAAGGCCATAGTGCACACTAGGTAGGTCTGCACATATCAGGAACACATCCCAGGGACAATCACCAAGAGAAGGGGCTGTTGGTTCTGATGGATTCTCACATCTACCCTGTCCACATGCGTTATATATGATAGAGGAAACTTTACTTCCACATTAAAGGCACCTTCACATATGTATATGAGGATATACGTATATGTACCTATGCATACACACATGAAATCTGATCTTACTGCTATACCAGCATTCTATTTCATGTCCCTCTATTATCACACATTTATTCTGGTTCCCATGGAAACATCTTTAAAGAGTAATCAATGGCTGCATTAGGTTTTGCTTGATCTGGATAGATTATTACCAGTATAGTTTTGAGTAAAAAAAATGTTTTATCTTTTAATAGTTTAGAAAGCTTATATGCAAGGCAACCTATTTATCATGCATTTGCCACATTATGAGATAAAACCACATCTTTGGTATTTTATCTAGTGAAATGTATACCATGGTTATGTCTTATTATGCATTATCTAATTTATTAATGAACTTAACATTCTTTACTGATAACTGAGCACTCTGAATGTCATCATTAGTCTAGAGAGTTTATACATATTAGATCACATACACACCATGAAGTCTGTGTGACTAATTAGCTTTACAAAGGTAGAAGAACGGCGAACAGGCAGACAGTCAGGATTCAAACTGCATGTTTGAAACCTAAACTTTAAAATTATTTCACAAAACTCCTCCTGAAATATGTCTGGTGACTACTATGCCCTACTTTGTTAACTGATTATCACATAAGTCAGGTGAAGAATTAGACTCACTGGTTATACATAAAATTCAAAGTAGCCAAAGTGATCCTAATTAATAATAAAGATCGATTCAATGTTTGTTTTTGTTTTTTTTTTTTTTGAAAAAGCCAGGTGAAGGTAAACTTTTTAAATTCCCATGATTCCATCATTCATTAGGTGGACGGAAGCTTTATGGTTTGTATTGTTAATGTTTGCATGACAGAGGCATGGACTGCTGTGGCTGGTCTCGGTCTTTGCCCTTTCAAACTCAGTATTCTGATCGTTCTGTTCTTTTCATTAATACTTGTCTGGGTTTCTAGTTGTTTCCAGCATAATCACAATCGGTCTGCCATAATCTAGTTTGTCACTGTTGCAAACAAAGTCTATATGTACTCTCAAAAAAAAAATCTGTCTATAATTTGCTTTGACAAACTTTATAGTGTCAGAAAAGGAAAAGTCCATTTCCCGTGTCCAGTAATATTGCCGGACTGTAGGTTGAACTATGTCCCAACAGAAAGGTGATAATAATGCTAGTGTCTTTTGGGTTGCACTAGATTGCT
Organism: Mus caroli; assembly: GCF_978045245.1. Classification (NCBI taxonomy): domain Eukaryota; kingdom Metazoa; phylum Chordata; class Mammalia; order Rodentia; family Muridae; genus Mus; species Mus caroli. The sequence goes on along the minus strand of NW_028227275.1, from coordinate 30,602,126 downwards.
TTTGGGTTGTATCCATGGGCATCTTTCACAGAGTGTTGCTGAGTAATATTAAGCACAAATCAAAGAAACATATTATTCTGTATTATGAACATAGCCACAGGAAAAAGACCATTTGTAAAATATGCAGGGGCATCAGGCTGCCAACAGAATTACTTTGTACACTTAATATATTTTAATATATTCAATATATTTTAATACAATTAAGTAATGTATCGCTTAATATATTTTACTGTAAGTCTCTATGAGGTTGTGTTTGTGAGAGAGAGAGAGAGAAAGAGAGACAGAGAGAGAGCTTCAGCTTTTACAATCATCAGAGAAAAATCAACAAAATACATTTGTCCTTCCATCTTCCCTGACTACCACACACAAATACAAGCAAAAGTATTATGCAATAAGGCACGATGACACAGACCTATAATCCCAGCATTTGAGAGATGAGGCAGAAGGATTATAAATTAGAAACCAGCCTGGGGTAAAGATAAAAAGAAACACAAGAGTTAGACTAACTGTAAAACATTCAGAAGCATCCCATGACCCTGGTAACCTCATTCAGCTGAGGGATGTGCAGTTCCCCATCGTTTGCTCTGTGCCTCTCACCTGTGGGTAGAGTCAGCCTCTCTGTTTCTCGCAGCCATTGGATGGATGCAGGCTATTAATTTGGAAAAGTCTGAAAAGTCCTTGGACAGCCATATCATTGGACACTGTTTACAACTCTTTTCCAATAGCTACTTAATCATTCTCTTCTCCTTGGTCCATCTCTTTAAGATCTAATAAGATCTCTACATATTATAAGCCTGTATCTTTTTAAAAATTATCATTCTCTCATATATCAGAGCCTGACCACAGTTTTCCCTCCCTCCCATCCTGCATGTCTCTCCCTGCCATCTCCACCTCCCCTCAGAAAAGAGCAGGCCTCCCAGGGACATTAGCCAAGCACAGCATAGAAAGCTACAACGAGACCAGACACATACCATCATATCGAGGCTGGACGAGGAAAAAAAGTGCCCCACAATTAGACACAAGAGGCAGGGACAGGCCCTTCTCCAGCTCTTAGGATTCCCACAAGAACACCAAGCTACTCAGCTATAATATACATGCAGAAGACTAGGCCATATCTCTACAGAGCCTGTATCTTTTATTCTAAGTCTCATTTCAATATATTTTCAATATGAATTTCACTGTACAGAATTACAAAGCAAAATGTCATATGCATATGTGCACATATAGCTGGCACAAATACTGACGTTGAAATTAAGCAAATAATTATATTTGATTAGTTGTTATATTACAGAAGGAACATATTGCATTTATGACAAAAAATAAGTATGCTTTCCCTGAAAAAAGTCAAGAAATATTTACTCTAGAGAATATTTGTAAGTGAGGACAAATAGGTAAAGTGATTGTCATAAAATGTACTTTTTAATAAACGCTAATAATTTTGTTTTTAGGGCTGGTCTGTGCACATCCATTTTGTACTTCTGTACTTATAACATTATAAAAAGTCACCAGTAGAGGGAGTATTTAAAAATCAAATTAATTTTGATCTATTTTACTTTTTAAGGTATATAAGGCTGTATCTATTTCTACGACATACTTGTATTAAATTGGTACTATGTAACTTATTCAAGATCTATAACTATATAGTCAGAAAAATATAAGAATAACTTTAAATATAATTTTAAAATATCCAGATCTAAACTCTAATCCAATTTAAATCAGAACCATATGTATTATAGAAAGAATATGGATGTGAATAAAAGAGATCTTAAGTTTTTATTCTTTTCTTCTTTAAAAAATTGTAAAGTTAGCACATAACACTGCAGCATTTTTATTCATATGTGTTATTATACGTTGCTCTGTTTCTAATGATGGGCTTTAGGGAAATTTGTGCAAGTTCTCCAATCTTCATTATTCAGGTCTTTAAGATAGAAAATGAGGAGAAGGAGGAGGAAAAGGAGGAAGAGGAAGAGGAGGAAGAGAAATAATCACAGGGGTAGGATGCTACAGAGCACATCTGGAACGGGTAAATGTGGTGATGTAATGGTGTAATTAGCATAGGAAACACTGGGAGTCTTCACTAACCGCCTCTGTGAGCGTTCACCACACCTTCTCACTTCCTCCTGTGTGTCACCAGTCTTCCCCCTGGCAAAGGTGGGAAATGTTAGCAGGGCTTTCTTGGAAACTTGCCTTTGGCTACTCTGCCACATTACAGGAAATCTCTCTGCTCTGCCATTTTCCTTCACTGTTAATGGCATTAACTGGATTCCAGAATGAGCCATTAAAAGGAACATAGTCTCCACTCACAGACATCCTGTACTGTCTTATTCCATTTCTCTTTCACCAAAGCACTCTCCCAAGGTTTTATTGTAGTGTTGTCTCAACAGGGTTGGTTAACTGAGACATAAAGTGTCATAGGAAGGAAATTAAAGATAAATATCTAAATAAATATAAATTTCCTCAAATGTATTATAAAAATATTCATTAAGTGTTATTTTCATCAAGAATATTTGTTTTTCTTTTTCTTCTTTAAAAAAAGATTTATTTATTTATTTTAAATATAACACCACCATTGCTCTCTTTACACACACTAGAAGAGGGCATCAGACCCCATTATAGATGGCTGTGAGCCACCATATGGTTGCTGGGAACTGAACTCAGGACCTCTGGAAGAGCAGTCAGTGCTCTTAACCGCTGAGCCATCTCTCCAGCCCATGTTCATTTTTCTTAAACATCCCTTTCTAAACCTGAGTTTGAGTTTGGGGTACATGTTCCTTCCTGAACTTTTCTGAATTACCCACTGAACACACGCCCAAGCCCTGGGATACTGTTATCACTTGAGGTCACCACACCCATAGAACACCCCAAGACTAAATCAAGGTTGGTATAATAGCCTACAAGTTCCACAGGACACTCAAGATACCACTTGGCATGTCACATCCTGCAGGACATGACCATTTTTCTCTACTTGGGTATAACTTTGGTTTCTTCATTGTCAAATGGTCAATGGTTAGACCACTTGTATGTGAACACTCCCCCACATCCATCTTCTAAAAGACAAATTCTTATCCTCAGAATGAATTTTGTACTATGGGGAATTAAAATATAGTTTAATCCTATCTTGATTATTATTTGAAAGGTCACGTGCTTTTACTAGGTATTAGTCATTTACACTACAAGTGGGCTAGCAATTTATCTTTTCCACCTGAACTCTCAAGCTCCTATATCTGCTTCAAATAAACATAAGCCAGCTGGTGACTGCTTTAGCATGCAACTGTTCCAACCAGAGCCACGCACGTTTGTGGCTAGAGTCTTGCAAGTTGACTTGGCGAAGGCCTAAGTTTCTGTCTTATCTCCTTGCGTTGGAAAGTACAAGGCTGTATTTTCAGTTTCACACATGAACTAGATTACTTGGAAGGGGATTCTGAAGGATTGTGAGTCTGATAGTTTGGGAAGAAAGGAGCTGGTTTATTGAAAGCTTGGGGTTTCCTCTAATGTGGCTTCATTATGCTGTGTTTGATTTTGTTTTCCTTCATGTTTTTAGGCAGGGGTTTTCTCTGTACTCCTGATGGCCTTGGACTCCTATTCCTGTCTTAGCGTGAAGGGCACTGGGGTTACAGGCACGTGCCCCTATATACAGACAGAATCACTAGCTTTAATTGCTTGAAAAGACAGAAGGATGAAGGTGAAATCTTTGGTTCCGAGATTTAAAATGCCAATTGACAACATTCAACCTGGACGAATTCAATAACCCTGGATGAGAGAGAACACAAGGAAAATGGAGAGTCCACAGGAGAACGACTCTAGAGCATAGAACCCAGTGAGTGCCTCACAGCTCATCTGCATGTACCGATTATGACACACACACACACACACACACACACACACACACACATTACGGACAGGAACTTGGGATTTATTGAGGCTTTGTTAGTGTTCTCACCATTGTAACTGGAAACATTTTCTATTAACTTCTATAATTCCAGTTGCAGGAAGGAGTAATTCGTAGTCTAAAGAGCACACCAGACTTCTTTAGAACTCAAGTGGAATGTTCCTGTACATCAGGGGTGTTCGTAAAATGTGTTCAGATAGTCTGGAGAGAAGGGATCTTGCTTATTGAAAGGTTTAAACTTTCCCCAGTGCTCCAACACCACGCAAACTGGATAACAATATTTAAAAAAAATCATTGAGGTTAAAAAAATCATAAACAGAAATGAAGTCTAGGGGATGTAGCTCGAGCAAGGAGAAACAGTCCAACATGGAGCAAGTCTTGAGTTGGAGCCTCAGATCTGAAAAAGAAATACAAAAGGTAACGAACCAACTAAGACATCAGAACAGGCAGGAAGACGAAGGGATACTGGAGATTAAGAACACCAGCTGCTCTTCCAGAGGACCCGGGGTTCAATTCTTAGCATCCGCATGACAGCTCAAAACTGTCTGTAACTCCTGTTCTAGGGACTTGTCACCTTCATGCAGGCAAAAACACCAAGGCACATAAAAAAGAAAGGCTACTGGAAACTTTAAAAGAGAACTTGAGACCAACACTGAGCTACCAAATTTATCAATCCTCTGTGATGCGCCACATAATCAGAGTCATCTAAAGCAAAGTAGAAGAAAATAGTCTATAATAGTAAATACGTATAACAGTATAGAAAGTATTAAGTAAACTAGAATGTCTTGGTAATTATTGCAGTATGAAACATCATAGTATCCATTTAGTAACGTACTGTAAGGTTTCTTTCACTTGTTACTCACCTTCAGAGGAAAAGAAACCCAGCTGCCTAAGGGGCAAATAGACTAATGGACTCTGCCGCCCCAAGTCAACAAGTATAAATAGTCCCTGTGACCACAGTAAGATAACTGTGCTGGGATTCCATTTTCACAAATATACATATTTCTTTTTATTAAAATGTTATTAGAACTGCATATTATATGTTCTTTTGTTCCTATTATCAAGATACCTATGCTGAATTCCTTGTTCATGCTAGGCCCCTTGCCAATCACGGGAAAAATTCAAGTTAATTACAATAGACTGGTAGAGGTCAATATCATGTGTGCCACCCTCAAGACATTGGCTACTGTCTCACACAAATCACCTGTTCTAAGAGAGGAAGAAAACAGATTCATCAGGAGAAACGGAGTCACCAGGTCACCAGAAAAGAAGAGGAAAAGAGAGGAGGTGCAAGATAGTCAGAAAGCAGGCTGGACGACGGCAGGTATGAGCTCTGACTTCTAAGATTCCATCCGAAGGGCAAGACTTTATATTTTATAAGGCCAATCATTTTGCTGAAATTGGTTTGATCTTTTCTCCATAATTACTACCTAATAATAAAATCCCTTTCCATACCAAAGTTTTACTCAACAATATTACAATGTCTGCTCTTAAAGACAGGCCACATTAAAGAGTGGACCTGGCATAGGTGGTGGCAGAATTCATCACAGGAGACTCTAGAGGGATAGCTGCTAGGGAAAAGATCCAGGCAGTACAGAAAGCAGTACATAAGCTTGGCTGAATTAACTACAGCGTTTGCCAACAAAGATAGCAGTTTCTTTTTTAAAAAAATTTATTCTTTCTTCACATCCTCGCCAACATGTGCTGTCACCTGAGTTTTTGGTATTAGCCATTGTAGTGGCTATTCTTGGTTGTCAACTTGACTATATTTGGAATGAACTACAATCCAGAATTGGAAGGCTCACCAGTGACCCTTATCTGGAGGCTTGGAGATCCTTATCTGGATCTTGGTATGGAGATCTTGAGACATAGTGGCTATGGATTCCAGAAGATTAAATCTCCTAGTTTAAGGAGATTTAATCTGGGCTACACCTTTCATCTGGGATTAAAGGTGTGGTGGAACACACCTTTAATCTGGGCTACACCTTCTGCTGGAGACAATATAAGGACATTGGAAGAAGGGAGTCTAGCTCTTGCTCCTTCACCTGCTTGCCGTGTGAGACTGAGTAACTGCTAGATCCTTGGACTTCCATTCACAGCTGTGACTGAACCATTGTTGGGAATTGGGCTGCCGACTGTAAGTCATCAATAAATTCTTTTACTATATAGAGACTATCCATAAGTTCTGTGACTCTAGAGAACCCTGACTAATACAGAATTTGGTACCAGGAGTGGTTCTAGAGTAACAGAAGTACAAGGATGAATCTTTTAAAATACTGGAATTGGCTTGTTGAGCCACCAGCACTTTCAACTACTGAAACCTCTCTGGATTCTCTCCCTCCTGAGAGCTCAGAGAATTTTGAAGACCCATGGTTGAAACTATATTTCAAACTTAAAGAAGCTAATGCCCTTGATTTTCTTAATGAATTAGGTGATTCAGTGCACAAAGCTTTCTACAAGATGGGGAAAAAATCTGAAAATGATTTTACTGGCTGGCTGCTCTTAGTATCTGGGGAAAAAATGATGAATGAAAGGAAGGAGTTGTGTGATAAAATCGAAAGGCTCCAGACACAAGTAAACGATCTAAAAGTTGCTAAGTGTGTCCTTGAAGAGAATCTTCTCTCTTGCAGCAATAGAGCTCAAGTTGCAGAAAATCAAACTGAAACCCTCATTGTAAGGTTGGCTGAACTACAGCGAAAATTTAAGTCTCAGCCTCAGAATGTGTCGACAGTTAAAGTAAGGGCACTAATTGGCAAAGAATGGGATCCTATAACTTGGGACGGGGATGTGTGGGAAGACCATGTTGAAGCTGAGAATTTTGAATCTTCAGATTCTCAAGGGTTTGCCCCACCTGAGGAAATAGTACCCTCAGCCCCACCCCTTGAAATAATGCCTTCCCCACATGAGGAAATTAATTTTGCAGAGTCTGATAAACCAGCAATGACTTTCACTACTGATGTTTCTCAAGGCCCACCAATAGTTTCTTCTAGACCTGTAACCAGACTCAAAGCAAAACAGGCTCCTAGAGGGGAGGTAGAAAGTGTAGTCCATGAGGAAATTCGCTACACTACTAAGGAGCTTAATGAGTTTGCTAATTCATTCAAACAGCAACCTGGTGAATATGTGTGGGAATGGATTTTAAGGGTGTGGGATAAGGGTGGAAGGAACATAAAACTAGAGCAGGCTGAGTTTATTGACATGGGCCCTCTGAGTAGAGATTCTAGGTTTAATACAGAAGCTCGCATGGTTAAAAAAGGTGTCAAAAGTTTGTTTGAATGGTTGGCTGAGGTGTTTATCAAAAGATGGCCTACTGGAAATGACTTGGAGATGCCTGATATTCCATGGCTTAGTGTTGATGAAGGGATTTTAAGACTTAGGGAAATTGCAATGCTAGAGTGGATATATTGTGTAAAGCCTAATTGTCCACAATGGGAAGGTCCAGAAGATATGCCCTTCACCAGCTCTATAAGACGCAAATTGGTGAGAGGGGCACCAGCACATTTGAAGGGTTTTGTTCTTTCCCTTTTCCTTGTGCCAGATCTTAGCATTGGAGATGCTTCTGCTCAATTAGATGAATTAAATTCACTGGGTTTAGTTGGATTCCGAGGTAACAAGGGCCAGGTGGCAGCATTGAATCGCCGGAGACAAGGTGATCCTAGTTATTATAATGGACAGCGTAGGCAAAAGAATGTTTATAATGACAGACCCAGTAACGGTCAGCACAGGAAAGGTGAAATTTATAATGGCATGACTCGCTTGGACCTTTGGTACTGGCTAGTCAATCATGGTGTTTCCAGGAATGAAATACATAAGAAGCCTACTACATATTTGTTTGATTTGTATAAACAAAAAAATTCTCAAACAAATGAAAGAAAGGCTACATTAGATCGTGGTAAACAGCAATCTCGGCCAGTGAATCAATTTCCAGACTTGAGCCAGTTTGCAGATCCGGAACCCCTTGAATGAAGGGGTGGCCAGGTTCCCCTGAGGAAGGATCCTGATAAGACACCCAAAGGTTTTGCTGTTACCCTTTCTCCAGTTCTTCCCCAGAGGGACCTACGGCCTTTTACAAGGGTAACTGTACACTGGGGAAAAGGAAATAATCAGACTTTTCGGGGTCTGCTGGATACTGGTTCTGAGTTGACACTGATCCCAGGAGATCCCAAGAAACATTGTGGCCCTCCAGTTAAAGTAGGGGCCTATGGAGGGCAGGTGATTAATGGAGTTTTGACTGATGTCCGACTTACAGTAGGTCCAGTAGGTCCCCGGACACATCCTGTGGTGATTTCCCCAGTTCCAGAATGTATAATTGGGATAGATATACTCAGAAACTGGCAGAATTCTCATATTGGTTCCCTGAACTGTAGAGTGAGGGCTATTATGGTTGGAAAGGCAAAATGGAAGCCTTTAGAGTTGCCTCTGCCAAAGAAAATAGTGAATCAAAAACAGTATCGTATTCCTGGAGGCATTGCAGAAATTACTGCCACTATCAAGGACTTGAAAGATGCAGGGGTGGTGGTTCCCACCACATCTCCATTTAACTCTCCTATCTGGCCAGTGCAGAAAACAGATGGATCATGGAGAATGACAGTTGATTATCGAAAACTAAATCAGGTAGTAACTCCAATTGCAGCTGCTGTACCAGATGTAGTTTCGTTACTTGAGCAAATTAACACATCTCCTGGCACCTGGTATGCGGCTATTGATCTGGCAAATGCCTTCTTCTCAGTACCTGTCCATAAGGACCACCAGAAGCAATTTGCTTTCAGTTGGCAAGGCCAACAGTATACCTTCACAGTTTTGCCACAAGGATATATTAACTCTCCTGCCCTGTGTCATAATTTAGTTAGAAGGGATCTTGATCGTTTGGATATTCCACAAAATATCACATTGGTGCACTATATTGATGACATTATGCTGATTGGACCAAGTGAGCGGGAAGTAGCAACCACTTTGGACTCATTGGTAACACATATGCGTATCAGAGGATGGGAAATAAATCCAACCAAAATTCAAGGACCATCTACCTCAGTGAAATTCTTAGGAGTCCAGTGGTGTGGGGCATGCAGAGATATTCCTTCGAAGGTGAAAGATAAGTTATTGCACTTGGCCCCTCCTACAACCAAGAAAGAAGCACAACGTTTAGTGGGGCTATTTGGATTCTGGAGACAACACATCCCTCACTTGGGTGTGTTACTTAGGCCTATTTATCAAGTGACTCGGAAAGCCGCTAGCTTTGTGTGGGGCCTGGAACAGGAGAAGGCCCTTCAACAGGTCCAGGCTGCTGTGCAGGCTGCTCTACCACTTGGACCATATGACCCAGCAGACCCGATGGTACTTGAGGTGTCTGTGGCTGATAGAGATGCTGTTTGGAGCCTCTGGCAGGCCCCTGTAGGTGAATCACAGAAAAGACCTTTGGGATTTTGGAGCAAAGCTCTACCATCATCTGCAGACAACTATTCTCCCTTTGAAAAACAGCTCTTGGCCTGCTATTGGGCCTTAGTGGAAACTGAACGTTTGACAATAGGACACCAAGTTACTATGCGACCTGAATTACCCATTATGAGCTGGGTACTATCAGACCCTGCAAGTCATAAAGTGGGACGCGCACAGCAGCAGTCTATTATCAAATGGAAGTGGTATATACGTGATCGGGCCAGAGCAGGTCCTGAAGGCACAAGCAAGTTACATGAAGAAGTTGCTCAAATGCCTATGGTTTCTACTCCTGTTACAATGCCATCTGCTGCCAAGCATGCGCCTATAGCCTCATGGGGTGTTCCCTATGATCAACTGACTGAAGAGGAAAAGACTAGGGCCTGGTTTACTGATGGCTCTGCACGTTATGCAGGCACCACCCAGAAGTGGACAGCTGCAGCATTACAACCCCTTTCTGGGACAACTCTGAAAGACACAGGTGAAGGGAAATCTTCACAGTGGGCAGAACTTCGGGCAGTACACATGGTATTACAGTTTGTTTGCAAGAAGAAATGGCCAGATGTACGATTATTCACTGACTCATGGGCTGTAGCCAATGGATTGGCTGGATGGTCAGGGACTTGGAAAGATCACAATTGGAAAATTGGTGAAAAAGACATCTGGGGAAGAAGTATGTGGATAGAACTCTCCAAATGGGCAAAGGATGTGAAGATATTTGTGTCCCATGTAAATGCTCACCAAAAGGTGACTTCAGCCGAGGAGGAGTTCAATAATCAAGTGGATAAGATGACCCGTTCTGTGGACAGTCAGCCTCTCTCCCCAGCCATCCCTGTCATTGCTCAATGGGCACATGAACAAAGTGGCCATGGTGGTCGAGATGGAGGTTATGCTTGGGCTCAGCAACACGGGCTTCCACTCACCAAGGCTGACCTGGCTACAGCTGCTGCTGATTGCCAGATCTGCCAACAGCAGAAACCAACACTGAGCCCCAGATATGGCACCATTCCTCGAGGTGACCAGCCAGCAACCTGGTGGCAGGTTGACTACATTGGACCACTTCCTTCATGGAAAGGACAGCGTTTTGTTCTTACTGGAGTAGATACTTATTCTGGTTATGGATTTGCCTTTCCTGCACGTAAGGCCTCTGCTAAAACCACCATTCAGGGACTGACAGAATGCCTTATCTATCGTCATGGTATTCCACACAGTATTGCTTCTGACCAAGGAACTCATTTCACAGCCAGAGAAGTACGACAGTGGGCCCACGATCATGGAATTCACTGGTCTTACCACATTCCCCATCATCCTGAAGCAGCTGGCCTGATAGAAAGATGGAATGGCCTTTTGAAGACGCAGTTACAGCGCCAATTAGGTGGTAACAGCTTGGAAGGCTGGGGTAGAGTTCTTCAGAAGGCAGTATATGCTTTGAATCAGCGCTCGATATATGGTACAGTTTCACCCATAGCCAGGATTCATGGGTCCAGGAATCAAGGGGTGGAAAAGGGAATAGTTCCACTTACTATCACTCCTAATGACCCTCTAGGAAAATTTTTGCTTCCTGTCCCCATAACTCTAGGTTCTGCTGGCTTAGAAGTTTTAGCTCCAGAGAGGGGAGTGCTCCTACCAGGAGCTACAACAAACATTCCATTGAATTGGAAGCTCAGACTTCCCCCTGGTCATTTTGGGCTTCTAATGCCCTTAAACCAACAGGCTAAAAAAGGAATAACCGTGTTAGGAGGAGTGATAGATCCAGATTACCATGGGGAAATTGGATTACCTCTTCACAATGGAGGTAAGCAAGATTATGTCTGGAGTGTAGGAGATCCCTTAGGGCGTCTCCTAGTACTACCATGTCCTGTGATTAAAGTCAATGGGAAACTACAACAGCCTAATCCAAGCAGGATGACAAAGGACGCAGACCCATCAGGAATGAAGGTATGGGTCAATCCTCCAGGAAAAGAGCCAAGA